>NC_140907.1:25790571-27018905 GCF_045865225.1 Trachurus japonicus
TTTGGGCTATTTTTGTAGCGTGTTGTGGGAAAACTTATTGGCAGGAAGATGAATTAATGAATCAACCTGGTCTAGGATAATTTGGGGAAATATACTAATTAGGTTTTTATTAATTCTGTATATTTTGAAGGTTTTGAGCATGTATTGGTAGAGACATTGTCAATATAAATCTGAAATAAGTAATGGATTAGTCATTTACATTTTTACATCAATAACTGACTGAATTAATAATTTATTTAAATCATTTTTGAACAATCTACTAGATTTGGGGGAAAAAATAATCATCATAGAGCACACAATTGAATTCTCCTTCCTTTAGCAGAGTCAAACAGGAAAAGACGTTGGCGTAAAGAGACCATCAAGTCCAGAGCTCAACAACAAACAAAAATCTAGCAGCGAGCAATAACAATAAAATCGGTTCAGCTTGTAATTTATTTTTCATGCTGAAATGCCAAACATCCTCCTGTCCCAGCTTCTCAGTTGTGAGTCGTGGTAACTGACTGTTGTTTGGTTTTGGAACAATTTATTTTACATTATAGAGTCAGAAAGAGGAGCAAATCTATCAAACTGGTGTTTTTTATGGCTTCGATCTGATGTGGAAGCACTTATGAGTCAACTCTGAGTTGATTTGTTTATAACCTTCAGGAACCCAACTCAAACACACCACAGAGGAATGTGAAGCTGCATCTTCAATCAGACCTTTTGCTCTGTGTAGTCAAACTAAAAAATGAATAGGATTTCTTTTTGCAACTCATGTTAGCAGCTCGATTGTCTCTGGCTAGATCACTGATGTTGGCATGAGAGTTGAGGTTTAGGTGAATGATGATTTGTCTCAATTTGTTTTATACAGATCACAGGCTTGGATAGAGGAGCAACAGATGGGAGCGTTTCTCAGCGTCTCCAAAGGCTCAGAGGAGCCCCCCGTCTTCCTGGAGCTACATTACAACGGCTCACCTGACAGCGCGCAGGCCCCGCTGCTGTTAGTGGGCAAAGGCATCACCTTCGACAGGTAAGACATGATGATACACACTCCAGCTCACTGGGATATCTAATGAAACGACACATATCTCACCTGTCACGTGTCTGTGTGTGTGTGTGTGTGTGGCTGCAGTGGTGGTATCTCTCTGAAGCCTTCTTCTTCCATGGATGCTATGAGAGCCGACATGGGCGGAGCTGCCACTGTGTGTGCGTCCATCGTCACAGCAGCCGCTCTGAAACTGCCAGTCAACATTGTTGGTGAGTGTCACGACGTTAAAGAGACAGTTCAGGATATTTGACGCTGTGTCATATTAGGTAGTTTTGCATAGTCGGGGAGTTAGCTGCAGTAGATGTGGACCAGCATACCTGCACTGGTGTGCACTGAGACTATTAACATTTCATGTAGAATATATTCAGTTCTTTATCTTCACATATACGGTAATCGGGAAGCATCTTTAGAAAGTGTCCAAAACACATTCCTTCAGCTGGCTTCGTGCACAGTGACGCATTGTCCCGTAAGTGTGCATTAATTCAAAATTAATTGATAAAACTGATTAATCACCCAGCTCTAGTGGAGCCAAAGTGGTTGATGATTTTTTTTCCAGCCAGCACCTATTAAACAATAAAATATTTACTGTAAATATCAAAGGGAACACAAACCTCTCATCCTGCCTGTCTGCTGTGTGTCATTCGATCAGGTCTGGCTCCTCTGTGCGAGAACATGCCCAGCGGAAAGGCCACTAAACCTGGTGATGTCGTGACGGCCAAGAATGGAAAAACTATCCAGGTAAGGGACGCATGATGAAAGTGGTAAATTTAGTGTGTGTGTGTGCATTTGTATTTGTGTGTTTGTTTTTTAACTGATTTCCATCCACATACAGGTTGATAATACAGATGCAGAGGGAAGGCTGATTCTCGCTGATGCACTCTGTTACGGACACACCTTCAAGCCCAGGGCCATTGTCAATGTTGCTACTCTAACAGGTGAGAACACAACACAACTCAGTGGTTTGCATACAGAACTTGTCTGACACTATTTGGTGTCAAGTGCACACTGCACATCTGGATTCAGACCACCAGACTGTGTCTTCTCAGTTTGATTCTTATCTCTTGGTTAGTTTCTGTGGTGTGAAACCAAAAGTGACAAAACATAAAGACTGACTAAAAGCTAAACTACCATTAACTCCATATGTAGTGTCTTCAACCAAAAGAGCCACTGAGAGGCAAAGACTTGGCCCGAATGTCCGACGCATTAACAAAAGAAACTCACTGGGATTTCTGAATTAAAGATCAAACTGTTTATTAACAAAACACAAAGCAGATAAACTCATGATAAAGTGTAAAAACTTAAACCAAAGTAATCACAGTGATCAGTGAAAAACAACTACTACAGTGGTCAACATAAAAATACTGTATGGCCTTTCTCTCAAACAAAATAACCAGCATGTGAACATATTAACTGTTATCCCTACCCATAATCACGTGACCTGCTACTCAGTATAATTTTACACAAACAAAATAATAATCAAAACAAACAACACAAAAATAACCCTTAACCTTAACTAACAGAAAACACAATTCATGGCTCCTACAATTGTGATTCTATTGTTGTAAATGAAAGCTATGTTAGTGTAATTCATAAATATTAAAATGGCTCTTCAAGGTGCGATGGATGTAGCTCTTGGCTCAGCAGCAACTGGCGTATTCACAAACTCTGACTGGCTCTGGGATCAGCTGCACAAGGTACTGTGTACACACAATAAACACACACACACACACACACACACACACAACGTCTTGTTATCTGTCAGCTCCTGTGTTGACGAATGGCGTGTGTCTTGTCTTGTGCGTGTTGTAGGCCAGCGTTGTGACAGGTGACAGAGTGTGGCGGATGCCGCTGTTCCAGCACTACACCAGACAGGTGACTGACAGCCAGCTGGCCGACCTCAACAACATCGGCAAATACAGCCGGTACGTGTCCCGCCGCTTTTTCAGTGAGCTTCTCTGGTAACACTTTACAATAAGGGTCCCTTAATTAATGTTAGTTAGTACATTACTAAGCATTAATACATAAACTAATGTGTTAATTAATGCTGAGTAATGCATACATAATGATAACTAATTACATTATTCAAATTTTAAATGTATTAACTAACTTTGAGTAGTAAACATTAATTAACTGCTTACTAATAGGCTACATTAATTAATCTGTTTCCTAATCCTAAGTAATACATAATAATGATTGTTAATATATTAATTAATGCTTAATAATGTACTAGCTAACGTTAATTAAGGGACCCTTATTGTAAAGTGTTACCGCTTCTCTTTGTGACTTTGTTTACCTGCTTTTTGTATGTTGTATGTCTGTTGATTTTTTTTATTTTTTATTTTTCTCTCCAGCTCTGGCGGCGCGTGCACGGCAGCTGCATTCCTGAGAGAGTTTGTCACGGCTCCTCATTGGGCTCATCTGGACATCGCTGGCGTGATGAGTAACAAAGATGAAATTCCTTACCTGAGGAAGGGCATGTCGGGAAGACCGACACGTACGCTGGTGGAGTTTGCCGCTCGACTGACTCACAGCAGCTGAGAGATGGACACAGAATCTGAAAGATATAACGAGACTCTCTGACCTCTTGTCAGGATTCAACGGTGATCTTCCCTCAGAGAGACTGTGATGTTCCATGTGTTTTATTATGTAAAATGTTATAGCACCTCCTATGGGTCATTAAGAGGAATGCAGCTCTTTTCTCAGTGTTTTAGATGTTTGCATTTTTATTGGTTGTTCAGGTCACATGATTAACCAGGTCACATGATCAGTGGTAGGAAGTAAGAAAAAACTAGAGGGCCGCATGGGTTGAAATCTTCTCCTTTTTTACTCGGCCTCATCTGATTGTGCAGAGCTTGGAGCAGCTTTGTGTGTGAGTAGAATGATTAATCTGTGTGCATAAAAAATATTTCTGCTCATATTTTGTTGTATTTCATAAGATGTATTTACATTATTTCATTGCTATTTTTGTGTTGGTTTATTTACAGTTTCACATGATTAAAACAACTCGTCATAAAAACGCTGTACCTTCAATAAAACGGAGTTCATCTCGACAGCACGTCTTGCCTACTCATCATTGAAGATACCTAGCTACTTCAGTCGAGTTAAAGAATGTTTAGCTGTCTGGTGATGTGTGCAACGCTACGCGCTCAGGTGCCAGAACAGTGAAAACACAGCTATTCAGCGGGTTCTACACAACAACACGCTAGTGAAAAGAGAAGTACAACTCATTAGCGGCTTCAGCAGTGCTAGCCTGATCTCCCTATACGTTTTAAGATGGATGCCACGTCGCCTACAGAAGGACAGCAGGCAGGCTCATCAGCTAAAGAGGGAGCTACTGCCAAGTCAGTTTCTAGCGGATCCAGCTCAAGTTCAAAAAGTTCATCTGCTAGCTTAGCTGCTGCTAAGGCTAGGGCTAAGGTCTTAGCTGCACGTGCCTGTGCAACTTTTGTTCAGAAAGAAAATGAACTGCTGGTAGAAAAGGCTAAAATGGAGGCTGCTCTCGCTACATTAAAGCTAGACAAAAAGATTGCAGCTGCAGAAGCAGAAGCCAAAGCTCTCGAGTCTACAGCAGCAGATATAGAGAAAGGCTCCAGAGGCTCCAGAGCTTCCAACATCTTCCTCCTTCCTCCTCAATCCCCCCAAGAAAGGACCAACGATTATGTTGAGCGTCATTCACAGGAAGACTCTAAGCCTCCACTCACTGAACCACCACAGAGTCAACCTCAACTATACAATCCCGCCATCTTGAGCAGTGCCACTCCAAACCTCTTCGATGGTCCTGCGGATGTTAGACCACGTATTCCAACTACTCTCCTATTGAAGCCAGATCCTGATGCTAACCCTCATACCTTCTACCCCACGAGGCCACAACAACCATTCACACCCACTCTCAGCAACCAAGCTCCTCACACTCCCTTTGCTGACCGTACAGGCTTTGGTGATATTGCCAGATTCCTCGTCCGTCGGGAACTGCTCAGCTCCAGTCTCACCAGATTTGACGATCGTCCTGAAAGCTACTGGGCATGGAGGTCGAGCTTCCTAAACTCCATTGAAGGAACAGAACTAACCCCAAGTGAAGAGCTCGACCTGCTATCCAAGTGGCTGGGTCCACAGTCTTCAGCACATGTGAAGAGGATCAGAGCAGTACACATCAGCAACCCAGCTCAAGGTCTGAGAACGGTGTGGTCTCGTCTTAATGAGTGTTATGGATCTCCAGAGATGATAGAGAAAGCGCTCTTTGACAGACTGGAGAAATTTCCCAAGGTCACCAATAAGGATCCTCAAAAGCTCCGAGAGCTCGGCGACCTGCTACAAGAGTTAGCATCAGCACAGCGTGAGGGGAACCTACCTGGACTGGCTTGCCTGGATACTGCGAGAGGCCTGATACCCATAGTAGAGAAACTGCCATTCAATCTCCAGGAAAAAATGGATCTCTCATGGGAGTAATTACAAAGCTAATTATCAGGTACATTTCCCACCATTTGCCTACTTTGTCGAGTTTGTCTGTAGAGAGGCCTACATCCGGAACGACCCAAGTTTCTCTCTGTTCTCTTCTGCAGACACAATAATGAAGCCGAACAACACAGTAAAAAAGATGAGTAGCTCTAGGAACTTCGTCTCCTCACACAAAACAGAGGTCTCTTCTATGCTTGACCCCGACGACACAGGGACGCCTAGTGCTAGGCCAGATGTTAGTAGGCAATGTCCTATTCACAAAAAGCCTCACCCCCTTAAACACTGTAGAGGCTTTAGAGCCAAAGCAATCGAGGAACGCAAGGCTTATCTCAAAGAAGCTGGCATATGTTTTAGATGTTGTTCTTCAAGCAAACATTATGCCAAAGATTGCAAAATCGCAGTACAGTGCAAAGAGTGCAGCAGCGACAAGCACGTAGCGGCTCTTCATCCTGGACCAGCTCCGTGGCTTAGCCAGACCCCTGAGTCAGAGAACGGCGGGGAGGAGAAGGGTGATCAGTCTCCTACTGTGAACTCAAAGTGCACGGAGGTTTGCGGAGAGGGTAACGCCCCACGCTCCTGCTCAAAAATTTGCCTTATCACAGTTCATCCTAAGGGTCAACCAGACAGGTCAGTGAAACTTTACACCATTCTTGATGATCAGAGCAACAGATCGCTTGCTAGATCAGAGTTCTTTGACCTCTTTGGACTGGAGGGCACAGAGTCACTCTATACTCTTAGGACATGTGCTGGTCTTACTGAGATGTCTGGGAGGAGAGCCACAAACTTCATTGCAAAAACTTTGGATGGAAGCTTCAGCATAAATCTCCCGACTCTCATAGAGTGTAACTACATCCCAGAGGATAGGTCAGAGATTCCTACTCCTGAAATCGCCAAGTATCACACTCACCTTAACTCTTTGGCTGAGCACATTCCTCCCCTTGATCCAGAGGCTCAGATCCTCCTTCTCCTTGGTCGTGATGTTCTGCAGGTCCACAAGGTGAGAGAACACCGCAACGGACCTAACAGCGCACCATACGCCCAGCGCTTGGACCTCGGTTGGGTCATCATCGGGGAAGCCTGTTTAGGCACAGCTCACAAACCCAAAGATGCTAACGTGTTCCATACTCACATTCTTGAGAATGGACGTCATTCTCACTTCACACCCTGTCCAAACCATCTCACTCTTAAGGAGAAGCCCACTGTGAACAGTCAGAAGTCTCACGGTCCTCATAGTCTCAAAGGCTCACCACTTTCTCTTTTGACAGTCCAACACACTGAAGGTGACTCTTTGGGAAGTAAGATCTTCCAGCGCACAGAGGAGGACAACGAGATTGCCCCCTCTATTGAAGACAAACAGTTCATCGAGCTAATGGACAAAGAGATGTTCATTGACGAAGGAAATAACTGGGTAGCCCCACTCCCATTCCGCCCTTCAAGAGTACGTCTACCGAACAACAGGGAGCAAGCTCTGAGTCGCTTTAAATCTCTCTGCCGCACTCTTGATAGGAAAGCAGAGATGAAGCAACAGTTTGTCACCTTCATGCAACGGATCTTCGATCAGAATCATGCAGAACTGGCTCCACCATTAGTGGAGGGAGAAGAGTCCTGGTACCTCCCTACGTTTGGAGTGTACCACCCGCGCAAGCCTGGTGACATCAGAGTCGTGTTTGACTCCAGCGCCAAACATCTCGGGGTGTCTCTAAATGATGTGCTGTTGACCGGGCCAGACCTGACCAATAGATTATTGGGGGTTCTGATGCGTTTTCGACGTGAACAGATTGCTGTCACCACAGACATCGAACAAATGTTTCATAGTTTTCTCGTGAGGGAAGATCACAGGAACTTTCTTCGGTTCATGTGGTTCAAGAACAATGACCCTACAGATGAGGTTGTCGAATACCGGATGCGGGTTCACGTATTCGGCAACAGCCCCTCTCCAGCGGTGGCGACCTATGGCCTCAGAAGAGCTGCGCTGTACGGAGAACCGGTGTTTGGCTCTGCAGCAAAGGAGTTCATACATAGAGAGTTCTATGTAGATGATGGCCTCACATCTCTGCCATCAGAAAATGAAGCTGTCAGCTTACTCAAAGCAGCACGAGGTATGCTGGGTATGTCTAACCTACGCCTCCACAAGATTGCATCCAACTGTCCCGCAGTCATGCAAGCATTTCCGGCCTCCGAGTACGCCAAGAACTTGAAGGAACTCGATCCTGATAGTGATTCTCTTCCAATGCAGTGTAGCTTAGGACTGAACTGGGACCTGTGCAAAGACACATTCACCTTCCGGGTCTCCAGCACCGAAAGGCCTTACACAAGGAGAGGTGTCCTTGCTACTGTAAACAGTTTATTCGATCCGCTCGGCCTAGTAGCACCGATCTCCATTCAAGGAAAGTTTCTGCTGAGAGAACTAACCCAAGACACCATCGACTGGGATGAGCCTCTCCCAGCAGAGCAGGAAGGAGAGTGGATCGCTTGGAGAGATTCATTACAAGCTCTTGAACACTTTGAGACTCCACGTTGTTACACTAGTGCATCTATCTCCAACGCCCAGCGTGTTGAGCTGCACATCTTCTCGGATGCGTCTGTAAAAGCCATCGCTGCAGTGGTCTACTTGAAGGTGTTGGATAGCAACGGCACAGACCATGTAGGATTTGTGATTGGGAAGGCTAAATTAGCTCCTTTGACAGTCCATACGGTCCCACGTCTTGAGCTGGGAGCTGCGGTCCTCGCTGTTGAGATTGCAGAGCTGGTGTCAAGAGAATTGGATGTCAAGATTGATGACATGAAGTTTTACACTGACAGCAAAGTCGTGCTGGGTTATATCTACAACGTTACCCGCAGATTTTACGTGTATGTCAGTAATAGGGTAGAGCGCATCAGGAAGTTCTCAAGCCCTGAACAGTGGCACTACGTACCCACCAGTCAGAATCCAGCAGATGTAGCGACTAGGTCAGTACCTGCGGAACTTCTCTCAACCACCAGCTGGCTCACCGGGCCCAAGTTCCTGCTGCTACCCATGAAAGAAGATGCACCTGTGGAGACATCTTACGACCTTGTGAACCCAGACTCGGATGCAGAAGTGCGTTCTCACCTCACGGCATGCACCGACACAAACCTGGGCTCTCAACGATTTGAAAGGTTCTCAACCTGGCAATCTCTCATCAGAGCCATAGCCACTCTGATCCACATCGCGGAGACCATGAGAGCCAAGAGTACAAGAGGAAAAACAGAATGTAAAGGTTGGCATCAATGTTCAAAAGTCCACACGTCTGACAATCTGCTCAAAGCGAGACAGGTCCTCATCAGATGTATACAGAGTGAAGCATATCAGACTGAGATGTCTTGTCTGAAGCAAGGGATGGACATCCCGAAGAGCAGCCCATTGAGGAAATTGGATCCTATGCTCGATAGTGATGGACTCTTGAGAACTGGGGGCCGACTTCGTCACTCGACTCTCAAGGCAGAAGAAATGCACCCTCTCATTGTCCCTGGTCGAAGCCATGTCGGTGGTCTACTCATCAACTACTATCACGAGAGAGTTAAGCACCAAGGCCGGATCTTTACAGAGGGAGCGATACACGCCGATGGCATTTGGATGGTTGGTGTCAGGAGATGCGTTGCGAGACATCTGTACAAGTGTGTGACGTGTAATAAGCTCAGAGGAAGGACAGCCGAGCAAAAGATGGCTGACCTCCCTTCAGATCGGTTAAGCGAAGAGCCACCATTCACCAACGTAGGCATTGATGTATTTGGGCCTTGGAGTATCTCTACTCGACGCACACGTGGAGGTGCCGCTAACAGCAAGAGGTGGGCAGTGATCTTTACCTGTCTCAGTGTGCGCGCTGTTCATATAGAGCTGATCGAGGCCATGGACACATCAAGCTTCATAAACGCCCTTCGTCGATTTTTCGCCATTCGGGGTCCCGTGAAGCTGATACGCTCCGATTGTGGCACAAATTTCAAAGGGGCAGGCAGGGAGCTGAAAATACTCCTTCAGGACGACAAGGAGCCTAACGTCTTCCGGTTCCTCAGCAAAGAAGGCTGTACATGGATCTTTAATCCACCTCATTCCTCCCACATGGGCGGCGCGTGGGAGAGGATGATTGGGGTCTCCAGGAGGATTCTGGATTCCATGTTGTCCCAGATTCAGCCATCCAACCTCTCTCACGAGGTTCTGTCTACAGTCATGGCAGAGGTGTCCGCCATAATTAATGCCAGACCTCTGACAACCATCTCTACAGATGTGAGTGCTCCATCGCTCCTTACTCCAGCCATGATCCTTACCCAGAAAGTTTGCAGTCCTCCTCCTCCAGGCTGCTTCGTCGACGCAGATCTACATCGCCAGCAGTGGAGGAAAGTCCAGCACTTGGCCAACACCTTTTGGGAGAGGTGGAGACGCGAGTATCTCCCTATGCTCCAGAGTCGGTCGAAGTGGCAGAGGAGCCGCCCCAACATCAAGGAAGGAGACATAGTGCTTCTTCGTGATACCCAAGTGGAGAGGAACCAGTGGCCCATGGCGCTAGTCACAAAAACCTTCCCTTCGAGCGACGGGAAGGTCAGGAAAGTGGAGCTCAAGGTTGTCAGAGGAGAGACCTCTAGGACCTTCCTTCGGCCCATCACGGAGGTGGTGGTGCTAATGTCTCCCTAGGATGACATAGACTTTTACTTAACTCCCTAAGTGTTTGTCTTTCATAGTGGTATTGCGTTCAATACCAGGCGGGGAGTGTGATGTTCCATGTGTTTTATTATGTAAAATGTTATAGCACCTCCTATGGGTCATTAAGAGGAATGCAGCTCTTTTCTCAGTGTTTTAGATGTTTGCATTTTTATTGGTTGTTCAGGTCACATGATTAACCAGGTCACATGATCAGTGGTAGGAAGTAAGAAAAAACTAGAGGGCCGCATGGGTTGAAATCTTCTCCTTTTTTACTCGGCCTCATCTGATTGTGCAGAGCTTGGAGCAGCTTTGTGTGTGAGTAGAATGATTAATCTGTGTGCATAAAAAATATTTCTGCTCATATTTTGTTGTATTTCATAAGATGTATTTACATTATTTCATTGCTATTTTTGTGTTGGTTTATTTACAGTTTCACATGATTAAAACAACTCGTCATAAAAACGCTGTACCTTCAATAAAACGGAGTTCATCTCGACAGCACGTCTTGCCTACTCATCATTGAAGATACCTAGCTACTTCAGTCGAGTTAAAGAATGTTTAGCTGTCTGGTGATGTGTGCAACGCTACGCGCTCAGGTGCCAGAACAGAGACAGAGAGCTGAATACCAAGGGTTAAACACATGATAAAACTGTATAATATCCTTGGAGAAATTAATGATAGTAATGTAAAGTACAGCTACTTTGTGACAGTGATGGACCTTTGATTATAGACACAAATACATCAGTCTAATATATATATTTTCGACTTAAATGTGGTAAACATTTCCTTCCTCACATGGTTGTGATTTTGGCTGAAAAAACTAGTCCAGATAATTTATATGTTGCATAAATAAACTCGACACAGTGTTTTAGTTTGGTGTTTGTGTCTGTGTGGCAAAGAGAAAACTTTCACATAGACATAGACAGATGAAGATTGAAGATTATATTTTGGATTCTTTATTTTGGTTTCCTAAAGTATAGAAATAAATAAACAATAAATATATTAATATGTTACAGAATTAAAGTAATATGACTGTGAACTAAACACAGAAATGCACAGAGTGTCATCTCTGTGGTGCTTTTACAAAGTATGTGGACAACCAGACATTACATGTTTTGCAGAACAATGAAAAAATAAGTGATACTACAGATTTTTTTTTAATAGTCTACAAAGTCATGAGAATCAAAGGAAGAAAAGTTGGACCAAAACAATGTTTCCATTTATTTGAAGGCCCGGTGATTAATGTACTTCCTGGGTAGTAGACCATCAGCAGCGAATCTGATTGCGTTAGATTTTATCTGACGTCTATTATTTGATCGTCACATCATTGAGATCTCTCTGGAACATTCCCTTGAGATCGGCATGAGAAGAGTTAAGGAAATGATCCAAGGCATTACATGACATAATACGTCACAAGCAATAGAAGTACGGTATGATTTTGCACTTTTAACAGAAGATTGTTGCGTGAATCTGTCACCATCACCAACAACTAGTTCATCCAGGGACAAAGCACAGGCAGATAAAGCCAATATGGCTCTGCTCTTGTGATGCTGTACTGTGGAACGAGTTGACAGAGACGTCCCTGAGCTCTCAAACTGTCCTGGCAGAGCCTAAAACACATGATGTGTTTATTGTGTGTTGGAACCACACAACACATTCTCCCAAATTATTGCATTTTCTGAAGTCATCACACTCAGACAAGACACTGTAGATAATCACATCATGGATTGTGATTGTGATAACTTTCAAGCACATACAATGGCATGCAAAAGTTTGGGCAGCAAGTGGAATATGAAATGATCTCCAAAAAGCATAGAAATTATAGATTACACAGTCCTTTGCTTTAAATATTGCAAAAGAGTGTTTCATGTTTAATTTTATATCTTTTGGAGATTATTTAATCTTCCACTTAACCGCTTAACTGTTCACATTAACAGAAATTTTGACCAGGGGTGCCCAAACTTTTGCATGACACTGTATATCTTGAAGCAGCAGCTGAAGTTCCCTGACACCCAGTTCATTTTAATGTTTTAAAAGCTGAATATTCATGAACTCTGTTGTGAAAGGTTACAGACAGAGTGGGGCACATGCGCGTGAGATTGCCACAGTGGAATGCAGTTTCACAACTCGGCTGCATCAGCTGTGCTGCCTCTTTATCATTCATCGTCTCATTCAGTGATAAGTGATACCGTAGCACTCTGTGGCGTGTGGTGCTGTGTTGTGTGGTATGTGTTGTGCTGCTCATGACATAGTGTGTGAATGTCTCTGCTTTTCACTTTTAACTGTGACAGATGATTCATGAGATTCTGATTTTCTGCTCTGTTCTTGAATACCTTTATTGTCATTCATACCAAGGTATAAACAAATTTTGATAAAGCCAGAACAAGCTGGAGTCATACTCAGGAAGACCAGGAGGATGTGACTGAGGAGAGCGACACTGACCAACAGGGGCGTAGCACCAAATTCTGGGCCCCGTTCACTTGTAATGTCAGTGGGCCCCTATCCATGCCAGTGCACAAAGCGCAGAGTTGTTTTTGAGGTAAATTTATACAAAGTGTGTTTCCGTCAGGGGCAGTTTTTCGGCAAGCAATCTCTTTTCGGCTCTATACTGGCTTTGCATTTACCTTGAAAACAACTCGTGACATTCTGTTATTATCTCATATCATATCTCCGCCAATCTAAAAATAGCTTGCACCGACAATTAAAGGTAACAAATCTACTCCTAAAACTATAGGGATTATTATTATGGCATTGGGTAGTCAAGTCCCCTTTTCCCCCCACTACCACGCCCATGCTGACCAACATCAACATGTTATATAGATCTGTGCTGAACTGTTCAGGCCAGCCTTGAATTTAAATGAAACTTGTTCTGTTTCTATCAGAACAATGTACTTCCTGATCACAAGCTAATTTGAAGATTGGGGTAGCTTATCGAGGAATCCTGAGTGAAACTCACTTGCAAATGACAGTCAAAAGCATGATGGGTATGTACTGTACAGGAAATGGGCATGGCATCCCTGCTGTGAGATCTGCCTATCTGTACATCACTGTTTGTCACAAAGACTATGAAAGAAATGAACATATCTGGAAACACTTGAACTGAATACTTGAGTTTTAGTTGCCCCTGCAGAATCACTGTAGAAAGAAAACTAAAAAGCAAAATCAGATAAACAAGCGTTTAACTGGTTCCACAGCAGAAAGAGCTGACATCATGGTCAGGTGTTCAGGTGTTGCATCTCTACCAAATCCTCCTTATTGGATTAGAAGAAAAATGATAAGATCTTTTCTTTTAACCCACCCAGGATGCGTCCGATCCACCTGTTGAGCTTTTGTAGGACTGCACATCTGTATATAAGCTGCAGGGTTTCTGCCTCAAAGCACCAGACTCCCACCAACCTCCATCAAACATGAAGCTGCTGCTGGCTGTCTGTCTGACCTGGGCTCTGCTCCACACAGGTAACTCACTCCCTCTGTGCATCAGACTTGTCTTATATTCAACACACAGAAGTATTTCCTCTTTTTTTTTGGTATTTATATTCTACATTTTGGGGGTATGATATTTTCTTTATATACAGTAAGTGTAAGCCATTACACAGTTGAGCCTGCACCATTTTTGTCTTTTATCTTGTATTAGCTGCTGAAGGGACTTTTGAGATCTATATATTAAATAAATTCAACCACAACTCAACTGCCATGCACTTTTTGACTTACAACATAGGCCTACAGTGATTACATGTGTGATTAAAGGCTAAATCTGCAGTTCAGTTTTAAAACTATTAATTGGTCGGGGGGAAGAGTAAATCATCTTTAATCATAAATCAAACTTTAATCATAATACAAATGTTGCTGCTTTTACTGTTTTAAATATCTGTACATTGAAAATGTTGTGGTTTAGTGATTTGTCCTCTTTTCATTTTATTATTATTATTATAATCATTTTATTATTATCATTATTATCATTTATTTATTGTACTACTTACTGATGAAAACTGACTGGTTTGTTGCAAATGTGAACAACTGTGATTGGTGTTGGTGTTGGTGCGGATCATACTCATAGAGTGTTGTATTTCCTGAGCTGTAAATTATTTCAAACTATCCATGCACATATGAATGGACAGAAAAAAAATAAGAGCAAATGTTACTTTCACGAAAAAAAAAGTACAGTGTATGAATGCTAAATAATAAATCTATGATATTTTAGATATAGAACAGTGATAGGTATAGGCCTAATAGAATGTATATGGTGAGTTTGAGTCTAATGTAGTGCCATGATTTGAACTTTTTTGACTTTTTTGAGTGTCAAAGAGAAAAAAAATGTCACAGGTATCAATCTGGTTTAACAAACAGTGAGCAGCCTCCAGTCATACAGCAACATCTTCATAATGATGCTCTGATTTTCCGACTGTGTGCTGCCTGTAGGGTGGAGCAGGAGCTGAAGCTTCTTCTGCCTGCTGTGTGTCTGTCTGGAAATGAGACAGACATTAACTGAATGCTGTAAATTATTTTCTTTTTCTTTCTCAGCTGAGTCGCTACGATGCCACACGTGCAGCAACGACACGTGCACCAACACAACCTCAGTCCAGTGTCCTGTCACCAGCACGGCATGCCAGACCATCACCTCAGGTGGGCGATCCAGAGCATTTATGATAATAAATGATGAAAAAGTATCATTAAATTAAATCAACAGTTTATCCTTTTGTGATGAGATAAAGCTGATTTTGTTGTTTTCTGTTTCCTTTTTTCAATCCAGTGACGGGTGTTGGTCCATTTACAACTGTGACAGTGAATAAAAACTGCTCCACTCTGCTGACCTGCATCACTCCTCTCAACATAGCGACTGAGTGGTCTGTAAATCTAGGTTTCTTGCGATCGGCCCACAATCAGTTTTGCTGCATGTCTGACAACTGCAACTTCCAGACACTCGCCAGTAAGATGTACTGCTACTTTAATCTATCAAGGTCTGATCCTAATCTTAATTGTCTCTGAGGTTTATTACAAATGTTGAGAGATGCTCTTAACATGTGTTGTGTTCTTTCTGAGTCTCAGAGTAGAAGCAGCCGGTCAAACATGTAAAGACCTCTTTCTCATTATGTTACCAGCTCCCAGTAGTTTTGAAAATGGGAAGGTGTGTCCTGCCTGTGCGAGCGCAGCCGACAGCATTGCGGGGACCTGCAATGCGACTTTGACCTGTGTGGGAGCTGAGGACAGCTGCTTCAGTGGCAACAGTGAGTTCCTGAAGTAAATGGTCAACCAAATATACTTGTCATTTAGTTTTTCCTGTTTTTTTTCCCATCTCATGTGTCCTTTCTTTGCAGTTTCGTCCGGAGGCGTAGATTCGTTGCAACAAGGCTGTTTAACCAGAAACCTCTGCATCTCCCCTCTTATCCTGAGCGCCTTGTTTGGTGCTAACTCTACAGTCAGATGTGGAGCACCGTGGAGCGTCAGGATGAGCACTGGGCTGCTGGCCTTGGGTCTCGCAGCATTTAAAGCCTTGGTTTAGATACACATGTGGTCAAACACGGGCACAAATGGACATGAGAATGTATTTTATTGTATAGGGCCAACACATGTCAGTAAACGCCAGTGGAAAATGCTGGACTGCAGCAAGAAGTTCCATTTGTCCCTGAGCAGATAACATAAAACAAGAATATTACAAGTAATAAGATACTTTATAAATATGTAGAATAGACAACAACAAACAAAAAACATTCATTATGAAGGTGATTAAAGATTTGTTTGACTTGAGCCAATGACAAGACCACATGCACACAGACACAACTGCTTTTGCAATTGCACAAATCCTCCTCATCGCTTTGTTCAGAAAAATATTTCAGTTACTGGATAAATTACATTCTTTTCTTTTCATACGAGTTCTGTGGGCATATTTCATAGCTTTATGTAACAGTAATAAGAGAATAGATTAAGATCCACACAGACACAGAGATATAATCATGCACGTGTGCATACACACACAGATGCGATCATAGAGAAAAAGTCACAGGACACATCGTTACGCTAAGTGTTAGCAGCGTGACCAGAGGTTGCAGAGCATGCAGTCACACCCTAATATTTGTTTGTATTATGGAATATTATATCATTCAATAAGGTGTACTTGAAAACAGGATTTTTGTATGTGTAACCATAGTTTTGTAACACAGAATCAGGGAATATCTTTTGGAAAGATGGTGTTCATTCCTCCAGTAGAGCTCTGACTAGTCTTTCCTTCATCACCCATATGTATGATACCTTTCTAAAATAGGTCTACTACTGTATACAGTTAATTTTCACTGGGCAGCTTAGCAGAACAGCTTTTTATTGTCTCAAACAACTTTACAATCATCTTTTCAAGCTACTGTCAGTCAGACGAGATTGTGGGGTTTTCAGGGATGTTCTTCCAACCTGGGTTCAGTGTGTAGTTTTCTTCCAAATCCACCCTCACCTGTCATGTTTGTGCAAGCTACAGGAGGCTCTTATTCCGCTTGGAGGAGGGTGGCTTCGTTCTTCCCTACCATGATGAACTGTTTGGACAGGAGCAAATCACAATAATAAAAATGATATTGATTGTTTTGTACAAATGTATTTCAAGGTGATTGGCCGTTTAACCTAGGACGTTTCTGACGGTCTCAGTGATGTGCTATTTTTATGTTTGAATGTTGACCACATCTTGCTGACATTTGGCCAATGATGCGATTATTGCTTGGACTGCAGTATTAATTATTTATTTCTATGATCTTTTTGGATTATAAATTGATTTGATTGTTTCATTGTTTCATTTTCTTCAATTGTTATTTAACTCATACATAATTGATCATGAATGAACTCTAAACCTTTTGGAATTTGAATACCTTACATTTATCAGTAAACATCAACATGACTGATTACATCAACCAAAATAAGTCATAGTGACACTAGCTGTTAACCTTTGTACATTGCAGTGACAAAGATAAGTGGTAACCCTTTAATTTCCAGGCCGTTAATTATGTCATAATATCAAGAAATTACCCAGAAAGAATGATTAATTGCGTAGTAATGTCAAGAAATAGCCTAGAAATAATGGTCAATTTCATAGTAATAATGAGAAATATAGCCAGGAAATAACTTTTAATTGTGTAGAAATAGCCCAGTAATAATGGTCAATTGTGTAGTAATGTTGAGAAATATAGCCCAGAAATAACAATTAATTGCATGGTAATGTCAAGAAATATAGCAAAGAAATGACACTCTAGTAATATAGACAAGTTGTAGTAGTAGAATTGCAGTGAATTACTGCTAAGTATTGGGTAATTACAGAGTAAATAGCCTGTCGTTTCCATGATACAGTCAAGTACTTTCAGTGTGATTAACCTGATGTAATTGTAATTTCCACAGTCTTACCTTACGGTTAGCTGCAATATCTGTTTCCCAAAAGCAAATGGTAGATCTGGCAACTGCTGGAAATGTCACCATAGTTAACCCATAATTACCTTTCTGCTGCCTGCAAAGTGTAGTGGACTTTGTTCCTTAGAAACGTATGGGTAGTTTCAGCATAACTAACATGGTTATGAGAACTTCCACTGTAATAGTCTTGCCCAGTGGAAATGTCACCGTAGTTAACCCATAATTACCTTTCCACTGCCTGTAAAGTGTAGTGAGCTTTGTTCCTTAGAAACGTATGGGTAGTTTCAACATAACTAACATGGTTATGAGAACTTCCACTGTAATAGTCTTGCCCATAACCCATTTGGATGAAAGATGGTAGATGTGGCAACTGCTGGAAATGTCACCGTAGTTAACCCATAATTACCTTTCTGCTGCCTGCAAACTGTAGTGGGCTTTGTTCCTTAGAAACGTATGGGTAGTTTCAACATAACTAACACAGTAATAAGATCTTACACTGTAATAGTCTTTCCCAGTAACCCATTTGGATCAAATGTATAAATATTTTCCAACAAAGATAAGCTACGTACCATGAAATGTCACATGAACTCTTTTTAGGAACATAGAAGCCATTTCCAAATAATGGAGGAGATAATTACCTTCACATTTTATATCAAGTGTACAATATTCCTGCTATAACCTATCCACCTTTTTCTGAACTTCATAGAAGAGTAGATTAGAGTACATGAATGGATTGTTGTCCTGTTAAATCTCAAAACTCATATTCACATGTTCCCATGAAGAAAATACAATGAAGCTGTTTTCAGTTGTTTTTTAATAATTTCCCTGCTTATGTCAGCGTATTGGAACATTCCCAGTAGAGTTATTCCCTTATCCATAGATACCAGTATTGGAAATGCCTCCGATACCACCAAAAATGTTGGCATCGGTATCAGCAGTCGGCTACTGGAGTCCAGGTGTAGCCGGGACGGTCTACTGCGTTGTGTTCTGTGCACAATAACACGCAGGGCTGGGTTCACACTCAGGTTTATTCCTGTATGATGGCAACATAAAACAAAAAGGATGTGAATTAAATGGTCATCTTCTCCATAAAAGTCCTCTCTCAGTCAGGAACAGTGCAGACTGACAAATGCAGCACTATTTCTCCCAAAAAACATCACATTTCTTCACATGGTAAAACACACAAGTAAACATCTCTAACATAACAATGGAGGCTGAGCAACCACACACATACCTGTATGATGGCCACATAAAACTAAATGGATGTGAATGAAATGGTCATCTTCTCCATAAAAGTCCTACCACACAAAAAATAAAATACATTTAGCATGTAGGCTAGTACATGGAGGACGCATTGACACACGCACACACGCACACACACACTCACTCACTCACGCACACACACAGGAAGAAATCGCGGCAAAATAACTGTCTCTCTCTTGCTCAAAACAGCTCTTAAAACACACTACACGACTGAAAACACCATTCCAAACAGTTTTAGATTAACATGTGTTCATTAAATTGGCAACAAAACTCAACAAATATAATTTTTCAGTCCCGGAGCCTCAACTACATACCTCTCTCAGTCAGGAACAGCCACAGACTGACGAGAGAGAAGGAAGCGACGTGCGTCATATCCGCAGACTTTCAAAATAAAAGATCGGTTTTGTAAAAATGAAAGAAATACAAAAATAAAACCACAAAAATTTAATTATATTAACAATAATCCATATTTAAAGTAAAAAAGAACTTAAAACACATCATCAGATGGATTTTGGTGAAATTAATAACAATAAAATGTGTCGTTTCCTTTTTCTATCTGTTATAGGCACCGATCCGATACCACGTGTGTTTATCTGTGGGTTATAAATACAACATGCAGCTAGAATAGAATAATAATTATTATAATAATAATTAAAATGATGTTGTGGGCCACAGATAAACAGAAAAAGGAAACTACTACACATTTTGGTGTTTATTTTATTGTTATTAATTTCACCAAAATCCATCAGATGATGTGTTTTGGTTTCTTTTTACTTCAAATATGGATTATTGTTATTGTTAATACTGTATAATTCAAAATGTTGTGGTTTTATTTTTGTATTTCTTTCATCTTTACAAACCCGATCTTTTATTTTGAAAGTCTGCGGATATGACGCACGTCGCTTCCTTCTCTCTCGTCAGTCTGCGCTGTTCCTGACTGAGAGAGGTATGTAGTTGAGGCTCCGGGACCGAAAAGTTACATTTGTTGAGTTTTATTGCCAATTTAATGAACAAATGTTAATCTAAAACTGTTTGGAATGGTGTTTTCAGTCGTGTAGTGTGTTTTAAGAGCTGTTTTGAGCAAGAGAGAGAAAGTTATTTTGCCGCGATTTCTCCCTGTGTGTGTGCGTGTGTAGTGTGCGTGCGTGTGTGTGCGTGTGGTGTGCATGTGTCAATGCGTCCTCCATGTACTAGCCTACATGCTAAATGTATTTTATTTTTTGTGTGGTAGGACTTTTATGGAGAAGATGACCATTTCATTCACATCCATTTAGTTTTATGTGGCCATCATACAGGTATGTGTGTGGTTGCTCAGCCTCCATTGTTATGTTAGAGATGTTTACTTGTGTGTTTTACCATGTGAAGAAATGTGATGTTTTTTGGGAGAAATAGTGCTGCATTTGTCAGTCTGCACAGTTCCTGACTGAGAGAGGACTTTTATGGAGAAGATGACCATTTAATTCACATCCTTTTTGTTTTATGTTGCCATCATACAGGAATAAACCTGAGTGTGAACCCAGCCCTGCGTCCCGTGTTATTGTGCACAGAACACAACGCAGTAGTCGGGGCCCGCAGACCGTCCCGGCTACACCTGGACTCCAGTAGCCGACTGCTGATACCGATGCCAACATTTTTGGTGGTATCGGAGGCATTTCCAATACTGGTATCGGAAAGGGAATAACTCTACTGGGAATGTTCCAATACGCTGACATAAGCAGGGAAATTATTAAAAACAACTGAAAACAGCTTCATTGTATTTTCTTCATGGGAACATGTGAATATGAGTTTTGAGATTTAACAGGACAACATCCCATTCATGTACTCTAATCTACTCTTCTATGAAGTTCAGAAAAAGGTGGACAGGTTATAGCAGGAATATTGTACACTTGATATAAAATGTGAAGGTAATTATCTCCTCCATTATTTGGAAATGGCTTCTATGTTCCTAAAAAGAGTTCATGTGACATTTCATGGTACGTAGCTTATCTTTGTTGGAAAATATGTATACATTTGATCCAAATGGGTTACTGGGAAAGACTATTACAGTGTAAGATCTTATTACTGTGTTAGTTATGTTGAAACTACCCATACGTTTCTAAGGAACAAAGCCCACTACAGTTTGCAGGCAGCAGAAAGGTAATTATGGGTTAACTACGGTGACATTTCCAGCAGTTGCCACATCTACCATCTTTCATCCAAATGGGTTATGGGCAAGACTATTACAGTGGAAGTTCTCATAACCATGTTAGTTATGTTGAAACTACCCATACGTTTCTAAGGAACAAAGCTCACTACACTTTACAGGCAGTGGAAAGGTAATTATGGGTTAACTACGGTGACATTTCCACTGGGCAAGACTATTACAGTGGAAGTTCTCATAACCATGTTAGTTATGCTGAAACTACCCATACGTTTCTAAGGAACAAAGTCCACTACACTTTGCAGGCAGCAGAAAGGTAATTATGGGTTAACTATGGTGACATTTCCAGCAGTTGCCAGATCTACCATTTGCTTTTGGGAAACAGATATTGCAGCTAACCATAAGGTAAGACTGTGGAAATTACAATTACATCAGGTTAATCACACTGAAAGTACTTGACTGTATCATGGAAACGACAGGCTATTTACTCTGTAATTACCCAATACTTAGCAGTAATTCACTGCAATTCTACTACTACAACTTGTCTATATTACTAGAGTGTCATTTCTTTGCTATATTTCTTGACATTACCATGCAATTAATTGTTATTTCTGGGCTATATTTCTCAACATTACTACACAATTGACCATTATTACTGGGCTATTTCTACACAATTAAAAGTTATTTCCTGGCTATATTTCTCATTATTACTATGAAATTGACTGTTATTTCTAGGCTATTTCTTGACATTACTACGCAATTAATCATTATTTCTGGGTAATTTCTTGATATTATGACGTAATTAACGGCCTGGAAATTAAAGGGTTACCAGATAAGTTTAACTCTTTCTAACCTCTGAGTGCTACATATCTGGCATACTATGCTACTTAGCTACATTAGTTAACCTATGGAGTTAACTGATAGAATAGCATGAAGCAGTGCAATACAGTGCCACTAACATAAATAATAACATATTGTTAGGCTAGCATTAGCTGTCATACTTTTAAATTTAGGTTGCTATAAGTTTAGTATCAAGTTGTAAATTTAAAGGGTAACATTAGCTGCTAGCCTCTCTGGACCTAAAAAAAAGAAAAAGAAAAAAAAGACAAGCATTATACACTAATTAAATCTAATGGACAACATAAACTGCGAACTTTAACATATTACATTACATGAGATTTTAGGCAGGTTTTGCCTAAACAGCATCAAACCAACAAAAGTCAGTGTCAATGGTCAATTTCTATGAGGCTGGATTTTGTAGGATGTACCGTAGTTTGTGGTGTTAAACTGCATTAGGCTACAGTAGCCTACAAAGAGTTGAGACTTGGACAAAATAACAGAAACAACTAGGCTACTTCTCCACAAACAACGAAATTCAAAATTTGAATCAAAGTTGAATCAAACAAGTTATTTACTGCAAATAGGATTCATTGCAGGACGTATACACCTGTATACAGGTGCATCTCCATCCACTTCCCTCTCCCCTGACACTTCCTCCAGCTCTTCCGGGGGGACCCCAAGGCGTTCCCAGGCCAGCCGAGTGACGTAGTCACTCCAGCGTGTCCTGGGTCTTCCTCGGGGCCTCCTCCCGGTGGGACATGCCCGGAACACCTCACGAGGGAGGCGTCCAGGGGGCATCCTATACAGGTGCCCGAGCCACCTCAGCTGGCTCCTCTCGATGTGGAGGAGCAGCGGCTCTACTCCGAGCTCCTCCCGGGTGACAGAGCTCCTCACCCTATCTCTAAGGGAGCGCCCCGCCACCCTGCGGAGGAAACTCATTTCGGCCGCTTGTATCCGGGATCCAGTTCTTTCGGTCATGACCCAGAGTTCATGACCATAGGTGAGGGTGGGAACGTAGATCGACCGGTAAATCGAGAGCTTTGCCTTTCGGCACAGCTCCTTCTTCACCACGACGGACCGATACAATGACCGCATTACTGCGGCCGCCGCACCGATCCACCTGTCGATCTCGCGCTCCGTTCTCCCCTCACTCGTGAACAAGACCCCAAGATACTTAAACTCCTCCACCTGAGGCAGGAACTCTCCCCCGACCTGGAGGGTGCAAGCCACCTTTTTCCGGTCGAGAACCATGGCCTCGGACTTAGAGGTGCTGATTCTCATCCCAGCTGCTTCACACTCGGCTGCAAACCGCCCCAGTGCATGCTGAAGGTCCTGGCTCGAGGGAGCCAACAAGACCACATCATCCGCAAAAAGCAGAGATGAAATCAAGTGGCTCCCGAACCGTACCCCCTCCGGCACTTGGCTGCGCCTAGAAATTCTGTCCATAAAAATAATGAACAGAACCGGTGACAAAGGGCAGCCCTGCCGGAGTCCAACACGCACCGGCAGACTCTATGAGAGAGCGCTTCAGAGCGAGAGGCTATTCCCATTCGTTGATTGAAACAGCCTATCAGAGAGCATCCTGCTCCGACAGACACGCCCTCCTGGTTAAAAAACCTAAACCCGCATCACCCCCTCGCCTCTGTTTCTCCACGAATTTCAATCCCATGGCCAGTCAGATCAAAGAAACTGTTTTAAAACACTGGCATATTATTAAAAGTGATCCATCCCTTAAGAACTTTTCTGCACAGCCTCCACTCATCACTTTCAGGCGAGCACGTAACCTGAAGGACCGCCTCGTCCACTCTGACAGCCGTGTGCCGCCTCCCTCCTCCTGGCTTCCACCTCCACCTGCAGGCTTTCACCGCTGCGGCCACTGTGCTCACTGTTCCAACACATCTAACGTTAAAACATTCACACACCCACGCACAGGAAAATCTTACAAGATTAACAACTTTATTAACTGTAACAGCACTCATGTTGTTTACATGTTGAAGTGTCCGTGTGGTTTAGTTTATGTTGGACAGACAAAAAGACAACTCAAAGTCAGGATCGCTGAACACAAAAATGCCATCCGGACTAAAAACCTGACATATGCAATGGCCAGGCATTATGATCAGGCCAAACATGGTTCAGTTGCCACCCTCAAATTCTGGGGGATCGAAAAAATCATCCCACCATCGAGAGGTGGTAACATTATCAAAAAACTCCTGCAGAGAGAAGCCTTCTGGATTTTTACCCTAAACACCATGGAGCCAAATGGTCTTAACGAAGAGATGAATTTGTCTTGTTTTTTATGAATGGTGCCCTTACGTGGCTTATTGTATTATTGTTACTATTTTGTATATTTAATCATGCTCTTGATTGAAATCATGTCCCTGTATACACTGTAACTTTATTGTATTCATTACACTTGTATTATTGCTGTGGTAGCCTATCACGTGAGCCGTTGTGATATGACGTGTTTCCCTGCTCTCCCAATCAGAGATGCAGGCACGGGATTTAAATCCCCCGTCCACTGAACAGCTCCGTTTGCTCTGAAGAAGACCTTGTGTCGAAACGTCAGCAGCCGCACCTTAATAAATGTCTATTATTTGACCGTGTGCTCCAGCGTCCTCCCTTTGTACGCACCGGGAACAGGTCTGACTTACTGCCGGCAATGCGAACCAAGCTCCTGCTCCGGTCATACAGGGACCGTACAGCCCTCAGCAGAGGGCCACCGACCCCATACTCTCGGAGCACCTCCCACAGGATGCCACGTGGGACACGGTCGAAAGCCTTCTCCAAGTCCACAAAACACATGTGGACTGGTTGGGCAAACTCCCATGCGCCCTCGAGCACCCTGCGGAGGGTGTAGAGCTGGTCCAGCGTTCCACGGCCAGGGCGAAAACCGCATTGTTCCTCCTGAATCCGAGGTTCGACTATCGGCCGAATTCTCCTCTCCAGCACCCTGGAATAGACTTTCCCCGGTAGGCTGAGGAGTGTGATCCCCCGGTAGTTGGAACACACCCTCCGGTCCCCCTTTTTGAAGAGAGGGACCACCACCCCGGTCTGCCAGTCCAGAGGCACTGTCCCTGACTGCCACGCGATGCTGCAGAGGCGTGTCAGCCACGACAGCCCCGCAACATCCAGAGACTTGAGGTACTCAGGGCGGATCTCATCCACCCCCGGTGCCTTGCCACTGAGGAGCTTCCGGACTACCTCAGTGACTTCAGCTTGGGTGATGAATGAATCAACCTCTGAATCCTCAGCCTCTGCTTCCTTGACGGAAGGCGTGTCAGTGGGATTGAGGAGATCCTCGAAGTATTCCTTCCACCGCCCGACGATATCCCCAGTCGAGGTCAACAGCTCCCCTCCTCCACTGTAAACAGTGTTGGCGGAGCACTGCTTCCCCCTCCTGAGGCGCCGAATGGTTTGCCAGAATTTCCTCGAGGCTGACCGGTAGTCCTCCTCCATGGCCTCCCCGAACTTTTCCCAGACCCGAGTTTTTGCTTCCGTGACCGCCCGGGCTGCCGTCCGCTTGGCCTGCCGGTACCCGTCAGCTGCCTCGGGGTCCCCCGAGCTAGCCAGGCTCGGTAGGACTCCTTCTTCAGCTTGACGGCATCCCTTACTTCCGGTGTCCACCACCGGGTTCGGGGATTGCCGCCGCGACAGGCGCCGGAGACCTTACGGCCACAGCTCCGGACGGCCGCGTCAACAATGGAAGTGGAGAACATGGTCCATTCAGACTCAATGTCTCCGGCCTCCCTCGGAATCCGGTCAAAGCTCTCCCGGAGGTGGGAGTTGAAGACCTCCCTGACAGGGGATTCTGCCAGACGTTCCCAGCAGACCCTCACGATACGCTTGGGTCTTCCAGGTCTGACCAGCTTCCTCCCCTGCCAGCGGATCCAACTCACCACCAGGTGGTGATCAGTTGACAGCTCAGCCCCTCTCTTCACCCGAGTGTCCAAGACATACGGCCGGAGGTCAGATGACACGACTACAAAGTCGATCATTGACCTCCGTCCTAGGGTGTCCTGGTGCCACGTGCACTGATGGACACCCTTATGCTCGAACATGGTGTTCGTTATGGACAGACTGTGGCTAGCACAGAAGTCCAATAACAAAACACCGCTCGGGTTCAGATCGGGGAGGCCGTTCCTCCCAATCACACCTCTCCAGGTAACACTGTCGCTGCCCACGTGAGCGTTGAAGTCCCCCAACAGAACGATGGAGTCCCCAGTTGGGGCACTTTCCAGCACCCCTCCCAGGGCCTCCAGGAAGGCCGGGTACTCTGCACTGCCGTTCGGCCCGTAGGCCGAAACGACAGTGAGAGACCTATCCCCGACCCGAAGGCGCAGGGAAACGACCCTCTCGTTAAGTGGGGAGAACTCCAACACATGGCGGCTGAGCTGGGGAGCTATGAGCAAGCCCACACCAGCTCGCCGCCTCTCACCATGGGCAACTCCAGAGTGGAAGAGAGTCCAACCTCTCTCAAGGAGTTGGGTTCCAGAGCCCAGGCTGTGCGTGGAGGTGAGCCCGACTATCTCTAGTCGATACCTCTCAGCCTCCCGCACGAGCTCAGGCTCTTTCCCCCCCAGCGAGGTGACATGTCCCTAAAGCCAGAGTCGTCGTCCGGGGATTGGGTCGCCGGGGCCCCCGCCCACGGCTGCCACCCAAATCACACGGCACCTGCCCCTTATGAACCCTCCCGCGGGTGGTGGGCCTACGGGAGGGCGGGCCCACGTCGCTCGTTCGGGCTGCGCCCGGCCGGGTCCCGTGGGCCAAGACCCGGCCACCAGACGCTCGCCTGCGAGCCCCGACCCCAGGCCTGGCTCCAGGGTGGGGCCCCGGTAACGCCAGTCCGGGCGACGTACACTTCCTCGATGTTTTCATTTTCATAGGGGCTTGGAACCGCTCTTAGTCTGACCCATCACCTAGGACCTGTTTGCCTTGGGAGACCCTACCAGGGGCATTAAGCCCCGGACATAGCTCCTGGGATCATTCGGGTGCTCAAACCCCTCCACCACGGTAAGGTGGCGGTTCAATAAATTAAAAGTCAATTTCTGGTAGTTCTAGTCAAATAGCCCCAACCAAGTATTGAATGTATATAGATGAACATATTCTTAAGAAGGCCAACATTTCCATATCAAAAATGCATGAATTTTAGGTCTTCAAAACGTAAATCCTGTCATTCTGTGTGTGTAATGGGTCTATATTTGTATTGGTTTCACTTTCTGAATTG
Organism: Trachurus japonicus; assembly: GCF_045865225.1. Lineage (NCBI taxonomy): Eukaryota > Metazoa > Chordata > Actinopteri > Carangiformes > Carangidae > Trachurus > Trachurus japonicus. The sequence continues at coordinate 25,817,555 of NC_140907.1, forward strand.
AATTACTGACATAAATAAACTTTTCCATTAGGCTATATTCTAATTTTTTGAGATGCAACAGTGTAGATGTAGGCTACCAGTGGTTAGAGTGCCTATAGGCACTCTACCAGTGGTGTACTATCCATAAACTTTTGGCCACAACAAGCCAACAGAGCAGCTGCTCGTGCGCATGTCCTCCTCCTCTCTGCGTAGCAACAGGAGTCGTCCAGATCAAGATGGCGTCCTCCATGAGTGGGATGTTTCCCGGTCAGCAGCCTCCCGGTGCTCATCCCGTCGGTGGTCCCGGTGGACCGGGCCAGCCGGGTTTCCCCGGTACCGCTCCCAGACCTCCGGGCAACACGACCAACACGCTGGTGGATGAGCTGGAGGCGTCTTTCGAGGTAGCACCGATGTGCTAACGTGCTGCTAGCTGCCGTTAGCTGCGTGTTTGCTAACTGTTGTTTATTGTTTCGTGTTTAGTTGCATGATGTCACTCACTCAGCCGTTCTCTGTTACTGTGAAACACCTGTGGTTGTTACTATTACTATATCATTTTTTATTTACAACGAGCTCATTCAGGAAAACACTCATAAAGCTGGAGAATTTGCTAGCGCTAATGCTAACTACTTTCACAACCCACTACTGGACTAACAGCAGCTATGTCAATGTAAACACAGACTGCAAGGTGTATTCTAAGTCAGCTTACATTGTTTGCAACCTTTCCCGGCGTTGTGTGCTTCTTAAATCCTTTATTAAGAAACAACGACAGTAATAACTCGTTGTAGTCTGGGTTCCTTCAATCACTGTGCTGCAGCTCTTTGGTTTTGCACAGGAGAAATCCCCAGACTGCCCCAGGATGAGGGCCTTTTACCCCTAACATTTTAGACAGTGCAAGTACATTTTTCATCTACTTGCACATGTGCAACCAGTAATTTTTTTGTTGGTGTGTTTGTCAGGGTGTCTGAGGATCATGAGTGAAAAGGAAATGTGAATAATTTGCTTTGCAAGTTAGTCGATTTACAGTGTGTGTGCAGTGCACACAACCAAAAATGTTCTGCTTGCGCTCCTAAAATAACACCAGGGCCACTGTGCTCTGCAGACTTTATTGTAGAGTAGAGGTGCCACAATAGAACGATTTGAGTGACTTATAAGGAGTATAATACCAACAGTGTACTGTGTGTTTGCTGGCAATGAATAATGGTAATAATAATAATAATGCTGGTTTTCATACTCTTATACATTTTTTAAATGTAATGTGTTAGGGTTTGGGACTATATTCATTCTGTTTGATGCTCGTATGTGTGTTTTGAGTCAAGTGAAAACAAATCTCCCTTCTTGGACAAATAAAGTCAAAGTCTAGTCTAAGTCTAAAACCAGATATGTAAAGATGTTGTCTTGTAAATGGGGAAATCTGATCTGTGTTTTCCCACTATTTTCTGACATTTTTTGGCAAGATTGTTTATCAGGAAACAAAAAGCAGATTCATAAAAATGATTGTTGGTATTTGCAGCACATTATTTAGTCATCTAATAAAGTAATTGGCATGTGAATGGGGTAAAATATATGGCTTGTTCCCTGAGACATGCTGACTTTGGTCCATTTTTTGTAATTCAAATTTATTACGTTGGTTAATTAGAAAAGGGGAAAACCACCCATATAGACAAAATCCAATTTACTGTTGTTGTTCTGTTTATTTTGCAGGCATGTTTTGCGTCCCTGGTGAGTCAAGACTACGTTAACGGAACAGACCAAGAGGAGATTCGAACGGGTGAGTGAAGCTCTGGATTGTTTTGTTTGTTGTTTTGCTTTATATTGCCTTCTCTATTTTGATTTACAGTTTACTGAGTAGTACAACCTTCGTCATTATCAATTAATCACAAATGTTGTCTATTTGACACTCTTTATTCAGATCCCAGTGGTTACCACTATTTCTCAACTCTAGGTTGGATAAAAATATATGTACATACTGTATGTCTCCTAATTGGTGCTGCAGATGTGTTTCAGGTTATACATGTTAGCCTACTTGTACTATTTAATCCTCTTCCTTTTTATTACGTAGTCATTCTTACAAACTGGTTTCTTACATGTTCAGACATGCCCTTACCATGTTACATTAGATACAGCTCAGAGTAAAACTGAGGAACTTGTATCCCTGCGTATACAAACACATTTGTTGCAGACAGTGATCAAAGGTGTAGTCATGTTTATTACACTTACTATTGTTTCTCTTTGGGGTTTGTACCTCGCCAGTGTGTTTTGAAATAGAGGAACAACTAAATACCCTACATCCCATCTTAAAAATAGAGTTGTCAGTTTTAAATAATTTAAACTTTCAGGAGTATTGCACAATTGTGTGTATTGCTGTACATGCTGAACATGGTATTGTCTGTTGGTTGCAGGTGTTGACCAGTGCATACAGAAGTTTCTGGACGTGGCTCGACAGACAGAGTGCTTCTTCCTGCAGAAAAGGCTTCAGTTGTCTGTGCAGAAACCAGAGCAGGTGGTGAAAGAGGTAAATTATTAGACCGACTTTTTCCACCTCCACCTCCCAAGTTTTTGTACCAACTTACGGTATATATTTTTGTAGTTTTTGGTTTCGGTTTTGGTAAAACCTACTTGGGAACTATTTCTTGAACACTAAACAAATCTGTAGATATCCTAAATCCCCTTACTGACAACCATTACATGGGTCATACCCAGGATTGATCATATCAAAAGCCTTTCTGACATGTTATCAGTGTTTATGAATGATTCTCCCAGTTTGTTGCAGTCTGTCTCTCTTTTCATGTGCATTTTTCTCTCTCTCTCTCTCTCTCTCTCCAGGATGTGTCAGAGTTGCGTAATGAGCTACAGAGGAAAGAATTGCTGGTTCAGAAACATTTGTCCAAATTACATCACTGGCAACAAGTGCTGGAGGATGTGAGCGTTCAACATCGCAAACCCTCAGACCTTCCTCCTCCTGGACCGTTGGCCTTCCTGGAGCAGGCCTCAGCTAGTCTGCCCCCCGCCCCATTAAAACCAAACTGACACAAGAAACACTGTGAGAAACTACACGCCATGTACATCCACTGTCAACATGTGAGGAGACTGGTCAACAGTTGCTCACACACATTGTTTTGTTTCAACTATTTTCAGTATTTTGATTAATGTAAATATTTCTCTCTTTTTTTTTTTTTACTTAAAAAATAAAATCTAAGTATTTGGAATATGGAGTGAAGTCTTTAATGTTTTTCTAGTTCCTACTGTGCAAACATTTAGGCATTTTCAATGAAAATTGAGAAAATGTGCTTCTTGTATTCAATCTTATTTATTACAACTCCCCTAAAAGTGATTCTCTACTCCTTTTGACCACAATCTTATCCCTGATGTAAAAGAATACCAGATATAGTGCTATTTACAAAAATACATATCTATGATACCTTATTTGAAACATTCAGTTTTTTTTTTACATTAAAAAAAATGTAAACTTGCAATTATGAGTGAAAATAACTTGTCTACAGTTTTTACTCCATGTCATTCGTTTTAAACCAGGACAAAGAAGTAACTATAGAGACTGAGCCTCCTGACAGCTGGTTGCCTCTAATGCATTCATTGCCTTCGCAAATCAACAGACTTGTTCTCCCCAGTTTCACAGCTATCGCCCGTCCACTGACAGTACGAGCAGACACAAGTCTTTACAGGGGGGCTGCGGGGGGTCAAAGCTCTCTACAAACACATGGGTCTTCACATTAAAAACCTAGGAACTGTGGGCCTAGGATTTCATCAGCAGATCCTGATTCTCTCTTCCTTGTTTGAGGTAATATTTAATGTATTGAATCAGTTTTAATTGTGAAATGTATTAATTAAGCCTGTTGGTAAAAAAAAAAAAAAAAGTTAAGCATTATAAGGCAAGGCAAAGTTAATTGTATAGCACAATTAAAAACACCAGGTAATTCAAAGTGCTTTACAGAAGCATAGAAATACATTAAAATCAAAACAGAACAAAGAAAGAAAACAGTAAAAGACAATAATAGCAATTATAACACAAATACTTGTCAAATTTAATAAATTAGTAAATGAACATAGTAACATCAAGTCAAATTTATGGTGCAGTTACATTATGGGATATGAAAATGTAAGTATATGTAAAGTCAGATTTGAGATACAGCTGTGTCAGATGTGTTATTATTATTATCATTATGATTATTATTATGATTATCATTGTTATTATGATAAATATGATGATTATCCCTGTCCCTGACCATCTGCCAGCCTGTCCCCGGCCAGTCTTCCACAGCTAGAGGGAGACAGTGCTTTCTTGCGGGACGCCTTGGCTGCTCCGAGGACCGTCTTTGCCGTCATGTCCTTGTTTGTGCGTTTTAATCAGCGATTGGAAAATAACAGGTAGCCTTGTCCGTCTGCCTCTCGCACCCCACAGACACCCAGCCAGGAGGAAATACAGGAGTGGGTGTGTGAGTGAGTGAGGGGGTTGCTATGAAATCAAAATAAGCCCCCCTATTAGAGCCTACTATATTTGACACGGAGGCTGTTGTGTGTGTGTGTGAGTCCCTGTGCGGTGTTTTTTCCAGTGTCTGTGGCCGACAGGAGGGAGCAGTCCGCTGGGTACAACAGCCGGGTTGAATCGCAACGTGTTTGTTGTAACGGGGAGAGAGAGAGAGAGAGAGAGAGAGAGAGAGTCACCGCAGTCGGTCGGAGCTGTGTGTGTGTGTGTGTTTTTTCCTTTTTTTCTTTTTCTTTTTTTTGTACATGAAGCTGCTGGCTGCTGCTGTGATCGGGCTGCTGCCGTCAGCCCGTCTCTCCGCCGCCTCTGGACGGATGGTGGTCGCCGTGATTCACGCTTGAATTTTAGAGCCATTATTATAGACGACACCGTGGATATGGAATGGTGCATGCCGCTGGGCCAAGTGTTCCGCCTCTGAAAAACACCGGGATCATGGACAGTCATCCGCTGTGAGTGCAATAAACCCTGTGTCAGTGTGTGTGTGCATGACTGTGTGCGTGCGTGTGTGTGTGTATGTGTGTGTGTTGACGTTTCCCAGTGGCGGCTGCTGCTGCTGCTGCTGCTGCTGCTTTGACTGATGGTGCCGCATTGACAGAGACAGCGGCCAGCCGGCCAGCCAGCCCGGCGTGGCTGCTGCTCCACTGACCGCTGGGATGGATGGATGGATGGATGGATGGATGGATGGATGGATGGATGGATGGGGTGGTCCGGGTGGGGGGTGGTGGAACTGACTGACTGATACCGAGCCTTTGTCGGTGCATCGCATGCCGGGGGGAAACACTAGGCTGGAGGAAGAGCTTGGTTCTTGCTGGTGGTGGTGGTGGTGGTGGTGGTGGGGATAACGGAGGTGTTTTGTTTTGCAGCACAGAGTGTGTGTGTGTGTGTGTGTGTGTGTGTGTGTGTGTGTGTGTGTGTGTGTGTGTGTGTGTGTGTTCACTGCTATGGAGCCACCATGTGTGTGTGGGTGTGTTTGTGACAGAAAACAAGGGACACGTGAATTTCTTGCCATAGAAAAACATAATTATTTGTAAGTGTTGGGTGATTTTGTTATGACAGACAGGCCATAGGTGATGGAGAGAAACAATTTTGAAGTACTTGTGCTTAACCTAAGTATTTGCATTTTCTGTAGGCTACTCTTCAGAGGCAGATACAGTATTACTATTTACTCCAATGCATTTATTGCATTTTTTTTTAAAATTTTTTGCAGATTTGCAGATTTCACATACAAACAGGGCTCCAGACGGCTCCTAAATGGGGGCATTTTGCCCCTAAAATTTGATTTGAGTCAGTGCAAGTACATTTTTAATTTAGGCTACTTGCGCATATGCAACCAGTAAGTTTTGGTGATGGCCGACTCAAAGGATCTGAAATCTGTCATTACAGGTGGCAGGGCAATGTGTGTGAGGATCATGAATTAAAAGGAAATGTGAATTTTGGCTTTGCAAGTCTATTTATGGTGCATTCTGCTTGCGCTCCTAAAATTTTAAGTTAGAGGCCATTGTTTAGTCTGGAGCCCTGATACACTACATTTCTGCCTTAGAATATAATTCCCCAAATAAGAAGATTATTGCTCTTCAGTCATAAACCTGGTCTTATTTGCAAGGTTAATGCTTTAAAACTTCAGTGTCAGTGTGATTCAGAATGAATAGAAGAGGTGTAACTCTGCTGAACCAGAGTTACAGAGGCACAAATATGGTGGAAATGTGGGTGCCGTGCCTCTCTGAATCCTTAGGACTCGAAGTTCATGTGATATGAGGATTCATGAAGTGCTTTGCACAGATAGAAACTTACAATTGTCAAACAATGTGTAGTTTGTGAAGGCTGTGTGTTGAATGGGTCCAGCTCAGATGAAAACACAACTAAAACGTCACTACAAAGGGTCCCATAGGTGGGATGGGTTTATTCTGAAATATTAGACCAGTGGTTTCTAAACCTTTTGTCTTGGGACACTAAAATCATCCAGTGAACAGCTGCAACAGTAGTCAAAGTCAATCGTTTGTGTACATTTAAAAAAAAGAAAAGAAAATGCCCCTAAAATCCTGTTTCTAGTCTGTCAGATGATGTGTCTCTCTTTGTTTTATGTCAATTTAAACTCAGTATTGTTGGGTCTTGGATTATAGGTCAAAACAAGACATCTGAACATTTAAACGTGGGAGGGAACGTTTCCATGTTTTTCAGACATTTTTTAAACCCCCTAGACTAAATGTTGAATGACTAATGATTAATCCAGAAAATAACCAGGAGATTATTCTATCATGAAAATAATCCATACCTGGGCCTTAATCCAATATTTCAACAAAAAGGGAATAAAAGCAAAAGCTTAGATAAGAGGAAAGACAAACAATGAAATAATAAAGAAATCTGTGTAGTACGATGCCCAAGATCATCACAGGATGACGGGAAGACAGGAAGCAACCACTGGCAACTTTATATATTTAACAATATATAAAGTAGTAATCAGCTTCAACAGTAAAGGGCTACTTGATGCATCAGTATTAACAATCTAATGAAGTTACTTGAATTGTAATGGATTATTTTTTATTGTTTTATTACCTAAGTAAAGGAGCAGGATGTGTTTGTCTAGTTTAACGCACTTAAGATGTGCAGCATCTACAGATTTAGATTTACTGCACTGTATATTGCATAGTGAGCTTCATAAAGGTTAATTTGTTGCACAGCTGGTGTGTGAAAGTGTATTAGATTGTGCAGGTGTTGCTCACATATGATTGAATTAACCTGTTTCCAAGGTCCAAGGGCTGAAAAGACTGTTGCAAGGCTCCTATCTGTTTGTCCTCTGCTGTTTCAAGTTACCATTAAATACAGAACAGAACACCTGAGGGACTGTATATGACAGTTTGACCCAGAAATGAGTTTCAATTAGTCAATAAGTCGTTTGATTCATTCAACAGCATTTTGTCAGTGAATTGTATGTGAGGCCGATATAAACTAATAATTAATATCTTAAATGACATGCAGGGTCAACAACACTGGCTAATAATAATAACGTAGGTCTGGCTGTAGTTGATTTGAACAAATAAATGATAAATCAATTAACCGACAGACAGTGAACCTGTAGGTCTGGGTTCCCAAGGTAGTTGCCTTATTTGCCTGATTGATGATCCATAAATTGCCCTCTGAGTGCATATGTTTAATGTAGTCCGGGAGAAGAAATCCTTTAGCCACTGTTGTAAATCAGTGAAACCAAATATTGAACTCCAGGTATCCAAAGCAACAGTATCTGCTACGGTTCCTCCTTGCCAACAGATGAACCAGCTCTCGTTGGTGAAACAGATATAACCAGGGTTCAATGAAACCAGCTTTTAAAGAGTTGATGGCACTTTAAACACAACGTCTGCTGTGGTGTATCCCCGAGATTACTCATATCATTTGTTATTTCTATCTGTCCTGTCATAGCACTCTCTGTCTGGACTATTATTATGTTCATGTTTGTGTTTGCTTCATCTGCGCTGTCCCTCTCTCAGGTGCACTAGGCTTTGTCCACACAGTCTGGACAAAGAAGATGGAGTCGAGAGGCAAGGTCCAGTCACTTTCAACCACCGGCACATGAGGAAGGCGTTCAGAGTCATGAACGAGCTGCGCAGGTGATACACGATACACTAATCTCGTCATCTATAGATCCTTTGTTGTCCCACTTTTCAACCCCCAACTAACTGGATGTATTTCCTTTCTCTCCGTCCACATCCTGGATGCCAATACAGCCAGAACCTATTGTGTGATGTGACCATAGTGGCGGAGGATGTAGAAATAGCGGCTCACAGAGTGGTTCTGGCTGCAGGGAGCCCTTACTTCCACGCTATGTTCACAGGTAAGAACGATCCTCAGTCCTTTGCTGCATGACACGTGGCAGAGGATTTTTCTTTTTCTCTTTTTTCTTTTCTTTTTAATACTTTGTATGTGCACGAACAGGGGAGATGGCAGAGAGTAGGGCGAAACGAGTGAGGATAAAGGAGATGGATGGTTGGACTCTGGGCCTGCTGGTGGACTACATCTACACAGCAGAGATACAGGTCACAGAAGATAACGTGCAGGTAAACACACATGTGTATATTCCCGCACTAACTATTCGTTTTTAACAGAAATCTTGGTATAATACATTTACTGCTATTTTCTATGGGTTAATTGCTATTAAACCTTTCTTTTGTTGTTGTCAGCTGTTAAAAACCTAGTTGACATGCAGCTGGTCAGTTTTCAGATTTCCCTGGCAGCCTGTTCAAAAACCTGATAAGTGAGTTTTAAAGGTGATACCTGGAAAACATATTCTTAAAGGGATAGTTCACCCAAAATTCAAATTTCACTCATTATCTATTCACCCTCATGTCGACTAAGGGCTGGGAGAAGTTTCAGAGTCCTCCGTGCCTTCTCTGAGTTACAGCGGGGCTCCGTGCAGCACTGCATGTCCGTATGACGGTTGTGTCTGTAATGTCCCTCTTGTATTGAAGCCCCAACATGAGAAATTGTTCTGAAAAAAAAAAAAAAAGTATATGATTTAAGCTTGTTTGTAGCGGAAGCTCCCAGCAAATCATCAAATCTCATGTGATTTGCATTGACACCCAGTTCACGGCTCCGCAAATCGCGCAAGATTCCGGCAGCGCGACACTGGGAGCTTCCGCTACAAACAAGCTTAAAACATATACTTATTTAATTTTTTTCAGAACAATTTCTCATGTTGGGGCTTCAATACAAAAGGGACATTACAGACGAGCACTATGGAGGTATTTGGATGTTTTTTGGTGTGTCTTTTTGGACGAAGAAAATTAGCCCCGTTCGCTACCGTCATATGGACATGCAGTGCTGCACGGAGCCCCACTGTAACTCCGAGAAGGCACGGAGGACTCTGAAACTTCTCCCAGCCCTTAGTCGACATGAGGGTGAGTAGATAATGAGTGAAATTTGAATTTTGGGTGAACTATCCCTTTAAGACAATGTTTTCCAGGTATCATCTTCCTTCTAGTGTTACTTCATAACACCACGGTACCATGGTCACTTTCTGCATTCTTTATCAACATGATAATACTTTCCTGGTCTAAATATTTTCCATGCACTGGAACACATTGAGAAAACATTTGGTCATTATGAGCCTCCGTAGCGTAGCTCTGAGCAGCTTGCGGTTCTGCTCCGCCGTTCTAAAAAATAGCTTGCACCGACAATTAAAGGTAACAAACCTACTGTAATGACTATAGGGATTATGGCAATGGGCCAATTTGCCAAAATGTTATCCCTTTAAATACTTGATTTACCAATGGGCAATCTCACTCACCTTTTCTTCGTTTTTTTTTGAGAAAAAAAAATGAGAACAAAACTTAAAGGATTGTGTTACTGCTGTTATTTACTGTACACTATATTAACAAAGTGGTTTTTGGGGAAACTGTAGCAGCCATTTTGGATGATTGAACTTCTCTGTGCGATACCAAGACTATCACTTTATACAGGATACTGTGTGTGTGTGTGTGTGTGTGTGTGTGACAGGCGTTGCTCCCTGCAGCGGGCCTGCTCCAGCTGAACGAGGTCAAAAAGGCTTGTTGTGAGTTCCTCAGCTCTCAGCTTCATCCGTCCAACTGTCTGGGAATACGAGCCTTCGCTGACCTCCACGCCTGCTCTCAGCTCCTCGCACAGGCAAACAGCTATGCAGGTTTGTGCGTGCACAGACTCTGTTTTTGTATATGTAATGTTTTTTCATCGCTCCACTAAAGCAGATTTGTGTGTGTGGTTGTGTCCTGGTCAGACGATGTGAGATGAGACAGAATAAGAACAGAAATGAGAAACTAAAACTGTGTTTACCTGCAATCATTATGTTTTTAATTTGTTTTTGCTGACAGAGCAACATTTTACTGAGGTAGTCGGGAGCGAAGAGTTCCTAAATCTGGGCATGGAGCAGGTGTCCAGCCTCATCGCCAGCGACAAGCTCACCATCCCCACAGAAGAGAAGGTGCACATATGCACACACACACACACACACACACACACACACACACACACACATACACACACACTGCTTAGTATATCAAACACTCTGGACCAGATTAAGTGTTTTATTTATTTTTGGCTGTGATGTGTTGAAGGTGTTTGTGTTAATTCTTGTGTAGGTTTTTGAAGCGGTGATAGCCTGGGTCAACCATGACAAAGATGTCCGCCAGGAACACTTGGCTCACCTGATGGAGCACGTTCGTCTGCCGCTTCTCTCCAGAGAGTACCTAGTGCAGGTATGAGGGGCTGCATCTGCATGCTTGTGTTGGACCCTTTTTTTAATGGTGAGGGGCAACATAACGTCTCTTAAGTGTGGCTCAGGTCTGTGGCTAGAGACCATTACTGCTGTTCAAGATGTCTGAGCTGTAATGTTGCTACATCTCCAGTTACAGATGTGGTAAAACTAGTTTTCACGGCTTTTGTTGAATCAGAGATTACGTTGCGAAAAACATCAGGTGATGTCTTTTCCTACACTAACCGGGAAGTATGTAATTTAATATTTACAACATGAAAAAAAAGTCAATTCAGTGATTTGTGGGTCTGAAGCTACTCTGCTGGTTTATATTCTCAGATTTGTAGTTTTTTTTGTTTGTTTGTTTTCTTTGTCTTCTGTCTGTAATCAATTGCGGATATAGATTGCCTCAAATGTCAATATTTCTCTTTTTAACTCAGACAGAACTAAGCAATGATTTGTCCAAATAGATAGTATAGTCATTCCCCAGTGACTGGTTGTTTTCCCTCAAAAATGTAAATGTAACACACATAGAGGCACTTCACACAACTTAATGTGAAAAGCTTGACTATCATCTCCACAGTTTGTGCATATTATGGTCTATATTGATATAGTGTAGTAGAAATGTACTAGTATGACAAAAGGAACATTTAAAGAACAAATTCCAGTAAGACTAAGAAGCAGAATATAAGAACAAGAAAATATTTTTGAAGGATAATAATTTCCATATTGTAAAGTGAAGTAGTACCAGTATCAGGATTTTAATATTTAATCACATCCCTATTGTTACTGTTGGGGTATGAGAGGAGCTACACCAGCTAGTTACAAGCAGAGCAGATGTGTTTGGTAATTTGACATCCACAGGGTGAATTTTATGGATCCTCTCTCTCTCAGACGACAGGTTGTTGTGATGAGGACGCTCTTTGTGTGTGTTGTTGTTGACTGATTTCCTTCTATTGCCAACTAAACAACCCTTAGGTGGTTTGAATACGTGGCTACACTTTGCATCATATGAACAAAATAACAAAACAAAACAAAATCTATAAATAAATCAGTGGCAGATGTGGATCGAGAGAGAGATTGTAGCACCTATTGGAAATGTGCATTTATTTGTTTATTTTTGGATCGCAAACTTTTTTTTAGCAATACTTGCAACGGTGTATTAGGGCTACAAATCAAATCTGACATCTTGAGAATAAAATAATAATATTACAAAAAAATGTCAATATATTTCAAGAAAAAACTATTATGAGAATTAAACATGTAAAAGCTCAAGAGACAAACCCCAATGAAACAGGAGGAAGAACAGTCACTGGAAGCTGCTGTTTGTGCAGAATATTATTATGTGAAATATGCTTAAGCATACTGTAACTTCAGAGGAGGGCCCACCACACCCCTCAATTTCCTCTGTAACTTCCCCTTTTGAAATACTATAACTTACTTTATATGAATTTTTTCCCCTAGATATTATGACTTTATGCTTTGATTTGTTTTACTCGATGCAGCCCTTTACTCTGTAAGAATTGGGGTCGTGCTTCAATTTTTTTGTTCGTGATGCAGAATAAATTCTTAGTTTGATTTGCTTCTTTTAGTTCAAACATGTCACAACAGTAAAGAGCTGCTGAGTCAGAGTCACACTGAAGCATTTTGTAAATCCTGCCTGCTGAATGGCTCTCTCCGTCCTCTCTCTCCCTCTCTCTCTCTCTCTGTGTGTTGGTTGTGTTAGCGGGTAGAAGAGGAGTCTCTGATTAAGAATAGCAGTGCGTGTAAAGACTACCTGATCGAAGCCATGAAGTATCACCTGTTGCCAGCCGACCAGAGAGCGCTGATGAAGACGGCGCGCACACGCATGAGGACTCCGGCCTGCTGTCCTAAGGTAAAATAAAATACAATCCACCACAGCAGAAAATAATGAAGACACAACACCTGATTTACAGTTGTCATGACGTTGCTGTCTGGTTTGGTTTTATAGGTGATGGTGGTGGTCGGAGGCCAGGCTCCCAAAGCTATCCGCAGTGTTGAATGTTATGATTTTGAGGAGCAGCGATGGTACCAGGTGGCTGAACTCCCCACCAGAAGGTGCAGAGCAGGTGGGAAACCCTGAACAACAAAAACATAAATCACATCACATTTATGGACCTGGACCCTCTGAGGAACGGGGGTCCATAAGGTCCATAATCGTAGATAACTACGATTTGGTATCACCAAAACTAATGATTCATTCAGATGGTAAATCACACACTTCCAGGTGTGTCACTGGATCATTTCAATTAAAGGGATACTTCACCCAAAATCGATAATTCACCTATTTTCTACTCACCGTCATGCCAAGGAAGGTTTTGGAGAACTTTCCGACTCATCAAAACGCTTTTGGAGTTCCAGGGGGGGTCCGGCTGGCAACGGATTTTCATATAATGGCGGTGGATAGAGTTCACTTTTGAATCGTCCAAAACACACACTATGAAACATCCAGATACCTCCATACTGTACTGCTCGTCCATACTGACCCAAGTGTCCTGAAGCCGCCACATGGAAAAGTTGTTCAGAAAAAATGTATTTGATCTCTGTTTTTAGCCTTGTTGTAGCAGTAGCTCCCAGTGGCTCTTGCAGCATGTGCGAGATTTGCTGCTAGATGTTCTTCCGTGTTTACTTCATACATCCAATGGTTTACAACGACGAACGAACATCTCGCAGTAAATCTCGCGCATGCGCACAAACATCAACAGAGCCACTGGGAGCTACTGCTACAACAAGGCTAACAACAGAGATCAAATTAATTTTTTCCGAACAACTTTTTCATGTCGTGGCTTCAGGACACTTGGGTCAGTACGACGAGCAGTATGGAGGTATTTGGATGTTTCATAGTGTGTGTTTTGGACGATTCAAAAGTGAACTCTGTCCGCCACCGTTATATGAAAATCCATTGCCAGCTGAACCCCCCCTGGAACTCCAAAAGGGTTTTGATGACTCAGAAAGTTCTCCAAACCCTTCCTTGGCATAAGGGTGAGTAGAAAATTGGGGAATTATCAATTTTGGGTGAAGTATCCCTTTAAATAGGGAATAGGGTGTAAATACCTCCTGTAATCCTGCAGTTTGTTCCCTGCTTTGATTATTTTGTCTTTCTAACAGCTTTTACACTGGTCTAGTTTTGTTGATATATATTTTCTGGCGACTGGTGACGTACAATATGAGATACTGATAAAGAACATACACTAGCCATACCTTTGAAATTCAGGTTAAAAAAGAAAGTCTATTTTTCAGCAGCAGATAAAAATAGAGCAGGCCTCAGTGCCTTTTTTAGATTTTCACCTTTTTTTAGAGAGAGAAATGCATCTTTAACTGGGACGCAGCAGCAGCAGCAGCAGACGTTGGTAGCTCGTTACTTGAGGTGTGTAAACTCTCAGGTCGGACCTTGGCCTTGACCTCTCAGCTGTTTACGACCATCATGTCTGTAAACGTTCGTTGATGTTTAATGTTCCTCTGTCTGTCGGCGCCCCCAGGTGTGGTGTACGTGGGTGGATGTGTGTACGCAGTCGGCGGCTTCAACGGTTCTCTGCGCGTGCGGACGGTGGACTGTTACGACCCGATGATGGACCGCTGGACGAGCGTGAGCAGCATGCAGGACCGTCGCTCCACGCTGGGAGCTGCCGTGCTCAGCGGGCTGCTGTACGCCGTGGGAGGTTTCGACGGCAGCACAGGTACAGTTGTGTTTGTGAGAGAGTTGTAAAGACGACGTGTGATTTATTTCCAGTGGTATTTTTGATCTGTGTTGTCGTGTCTGTGTGTGCAGGTCTGTCGACGGTCGAGGTTTACAACACCAAGACAGACGAGTGGTTCCACGTGTTACCCATGAGCACTCGACGCAGCAGTGTAGGAGTGGGTGTCGTAAATGGTGAGTGCAATTCCCACTTTGGTTCTGCAGGCAGGATTTTGAAATAGAGTGATGGAGATGGACAAAATAATAGAGACACCCAACGCTATATTAATACTGTATCCTTGTGTCGTGGTAAATAAAGTAAAACGGAAAATAGAATGGATAATAATGTTAAAATAAAACTGTTTTTGTTTTGAGATTTTTGAGGTTATTTCCCTCAGCCCCAGTGCAGTTTCCCTGTTTGGTCATAATTATGTTTTATAAACTTTATGATTTTTCTTTTTGCCATTTTCAAAACTGCAGGCACAATTTTCACAAAAACTGAAAAATGAGTTAAAATGGCAAGGTGTAAATCCAAACTATTACTAAAAGAATAATGCATCATATGCATTATGAAACGTATTTCCATTCACACATGAAATGAAAGATACTTCAGCAAACAACCTTGTTGATTCCTGACAAAGAAGACAACATATAAAACGTGAAAAAATTAGGATGTAAATCTATCAAGTTAAAAAGATGAAATCTCAATTAAAAATTTTTTTAAATACCTTTAAAGACGTACTTTGCATCAAAACATTGTAAAACAAAGTTTCTGTCAGTTCATATTCTGTACAGCTGTTTAACTATTGCATTTATCTTATGTTAATTCATTCTTTAGTTATGCATTACAACCTTGCTGTGTGTGGTTTCTACAGGAATCCTCTATGCAGTTGGAGGTTATGATGGAGCGACCAGGCAATGTCTGAGCACAGTAGAAGCTTACAACCCAAAAAGCAACTCGTGGAGCTACATCGCTGAGATGGGCACAAGACGCAGTGGAGCAGGTGTGTGTCTGTCCGTGTAACCTTACGAGCACGGTGGTTGGTTACCTGAGAATCTTGAAAATGTTCAGCAAAATATAGATAAATGGTTCTTTAGGTATTTAGTGTCAAACCGTACAAAAATACGCAGATTATATATTTATAGGACATTAAAGAGTCAGGAAGAGGAAGCATATTGTATGACAATTAGTTAAAGGGATACTTCACCCAAAATTGATAATTCACCAATTTTCTAATCACCGTCATGCCAAGGAAGGGTTTGGAGAACTTTCAGTCATCAAAACGCTTTTGGAGTTCCGGGGGGGGGGGGGGGGGGGGTCCGACTGGCAACGGATTTTCATATAACGGCGGCGGATAGAGCTCACTTTTGAATAGTCCAAAACACACACTATGAAACATCCAAATACCTCCATACTGCTCATACGTACTGACCCAAGTGTCCTGAAGCTGGGACATGAAAAAGTTGTTGTAGTAGTAGCTCCCAGTGGCTCTGTTGATGTTTGTGCTCATGTGTGAGATTCACTGCGAGATGTTCTTCCGTGTTTACATCATACATCCAATGGTTTACAATGACAAATGAACATCTCGCAGCAAATCTTGTGCATGAGCACAAACATCAACAGAGCCACTGGGAGCTACTACTACAACAACTTTTTCATGTGGCGGCTTCAGGACACTTGGGTCAGTACGGATGAGCAGTATGGAGGTATTTGGATGTTTCATAGTGTGTGTTTTGGACGAAAAGTGAACTCTATCCGCCGCCATTATACTATAAAAATCCGTTGCTAACCAGACCCCCCCTGAAACTTCCAAAGCGTTTTGATGACTCCAAAAGTTCTCCAAACCCTACCTTGGCATGTCGGTGAGTAAAAAATTGGTGAATTATCGATTTTGGGTGAAGTATCTCTTTAACAAAATGACCAATGCCACACTTATTATTATTACTGACCATGTGTCTAATGTCTGCCCAGGCGTGGGGGTGTTAAAAGGTTTACTCTACGCTGTGGGGGGGCATGACGGTCCGTTGGTGAGGAAGAGTTGTGAAGTTTACGATCCGGCCTCCAACACCTGGAGACAAGTAGCTGATATGAACATGTGTCGACGTAACGCAGGTGAGACAGACACCAGGTGTGAGATGTTCCTCTGTTCCCCCCTGTTTGATGTCCATGAATCTTTAATTCTGTGTATTTGTGTGTGCTTGTGTGTGTGTGTGTGTGTTTTCAGGCGTCTGTGCTGTGAACAACTTACTGTACGTGGTGGGAGGAGACGACGGCAGCTGTAACTTGGCGTCTGTGGAGTTCTACAACCCGAACTCAGACAAGTGGACGCTGCTGCCGGCCTGCATGAGCACAGGACGCAGTTATGCAGGTGTGAATGTGTACACTGTTAAACCACTGAAGTGTGTATTTAAAAAAAAAAATCCAGCTTCATTTATTAAGGTTTTAAAAAAAAACTGACTGCGCTCATGATGAGACAGGATGATTTACTGCCTCTGTCCTGTTGCTCACTCCAGTAGCTGAGAACCAATCCATCATAAAAAATTAAAATTAACATTAATTATTGAACTCTTTGTTGTGTCTGATGTTAGTTAAACACATCCACCAAAAAGTACTAAAAATAAATATTCTCACAGCTGATTTCAGCTGTATTGCCCAGCGCTGTCCCAGGACTCATGTAGAGAAATGTAGCGTCAGTGAACTGAACACAGCAGCCGGATGTTTACCAAATGATTCCGAGGGGACGCAGAAGGCAATAGATCAGATCCTGCTGAGCCAGCGCTTGCTGCCTTACTGCTGTTCAGGAGACAGTATCTTGATCTTTAGTCTGATGTGAGATGGTGTGTGGGCAGGAAAATATCATATAATATATTTATGTACAGTATATATCCAGCACTGGAGGTTTATTTTGGCATATAAGTCAGGTTTAAATTGTAGAGATGGCTGTTTTTGGGGCGGGGGGGCTGATACTGACAGAGATATTTTAGAGTTAAAAAAAAAAACCTGCTAACCTTTGAGGAAAACTTGAGAGAGTGAGATGAGGTCATACATATTGGTGCTAAACAAAATAAAAGACAACATATAGGAAGATGAAGAGAATGACATGATATCAACTTAAAAAAAAGACAGCAAGTATGATATTATTATTATATCATGCAAATCATAGGAGCTGCATTTGTTTTGACAATGGTAAAATGTGGCACCGCAACTGATAAATACATAATAAATATAATAAATAATAAGTGTTGAGCTGCTACAACAATGGCCTGGCATTAAGGCCCACAAAAAAAATGACATAATCATTTAAATATTTTTTTCACTGGACTAATATTCACTGGTGCAAATTTTTATTTATTTATTTTATTTTGCCTTTATTTAAAGGGATAGTTCAACATTTTGGCAAATTGGCCCATTGCCATAATCGCTATAGTAATAGCAGTAGGTTCGTTACCTTTAATTGTCGGTGTAAGCTATTTTTAGAACGGCGGAGCGAAGCGGCAGGCTGCTCAGGGCTATGCTATGGACGCTAAGGGAATTTCTTGGTTTCCCTCATCAAACTCATCAAATACACAACCCAACAACTCAAAAACGCTGTTGTGGACAAGTTGTGAGCTGCACAATCACCACGCTATGAGATAATAACGGAACGTTACGAGACGGAGCTGTTTTAGACGTAAATTCATGCAAAACCGCTGATGCGCGTTGCGTTCAGGGACAGTTTTTCAGCAAGCAGACTCTGTATTTACACTGTATTTACCTCGAAAAAGGCTCAGTTTCGTAACGTTCCATTATTATCTCACAGCGTGGTGAATGTGCAGGTCACAACTTGTCCATGAGAGCGTTTTGGAGTTTTGGGATTTTGTATTTGATGAGTTTGATGAGGGAAACCAAGAAATTCCCTTAGCGTCCATAGCATAGCCCTGAGCAGCCTGCCGCTTCGCTCCGCCGTTCTAAAAATAGCTTACACCGACAAATAAAGTTAACGAACCTACTGCTATGACTATAGCGATTATGGCAATGGGCCAATTTGCCAAAATGTTGAACTATCCCTTTAACCAGGTCGGTCCCATTGAGACACAATGACCTCTTTTTCAAGGGAAGCCTGGCCAAGACATAAAACGAATGCAAATATTACAATTACAATTAACAAATACAAACATATCGTTCAGCCCTGCTTGTAAACGCTTCTATTTCTACATTTATTTCAGCTGCTGTGTCTTAAAATGATATGAGTGATATATCCGAGTGCTAATCTTTTTTGTTTGTTTGTTTGTTTGTTGTTGTTGTTTTTGACTACAGGTGTGACTGTGATTGACAAGCCGTTATGACTGCTTTTGACACCCACCACTGACTCGGAGCAGAATGTATTCTCCTGCTGAATACTGGTCTTGGATCTGTCTTACGACGCCAAATGCTTGGATGTCGGGGCAGCATCAGCACCGGCACTGACGCAGATGAAGGAAATAACAAGATTGTTGTTGTTACTGTTGATGATGATGAGGATGATGTTGAAGATTTTTGCACTTACCTGAACGGGAGGGGGGGAGCCGTAACAGATATCGGGAACCCGGTGTTTTGTTGTTCGCCCTCCTGGCAGGACTGCAGCAGCGACTGGACGAAACCAGTTGGAAGCACCACTGTACCAATGCAGTGCCATTGAAACACTACTGAAATGAAGCTACTAAGAGCTGCAGAGTTACTTTAACGTTACTAAAGTTAACACGAACCAGCTCTGAGGAAGAAGACCACTGATGTGATCTGCGGGGTAGAGGGGCGGCAGAGAACGAGCACTCGGGACTGAAATCTTTGTTTCTCCTTCGTTTTTATCCTCTTGAGACGTGTGTATGTTTGCGTGTGTATGTCTGAGTGAGTGTGTGTATGTGTGTGTGTGTGTGCGCTTGCATTTAAAGGTGCTCCATTGCTTGCATATGTGAGCATGTGTGTTTGTGCGCATCTGAGTTCTCTTGTGTGGTGACGCCCGGTCCGACGCCGCATGACCGCACTCTTGTCTGACCTCGACCTTTTACAGTGTTGCAGTGTGGCTGTTTAACGAGTGCCTGAATGTCAAATTTAAAACCCCTGCTTCCCCCCCTCTTCTCCTATACCTTTTTGTCATTGCCTAGAGTACTGTTATTGGGCGGAGCACACACACACACACACACACACACACACACACATACATACATAAAGCTGGACTTGAACCGCCGTTCTGGGATAAAGAAATAACACTATGGAGAACTGATTTGAGATCAGTGTTTCGGCCGCATGAATCCAGAATAGCTATGTGAGAAGCAGTGGCAGAAAATGTACATTTCTTCGTAACGAAAAGAAAACTGGAGTACTCACTCTTCTGGTAAAGCTTGAGGAGAGGCCTCGTTTTACTTTTTCTTTTTCTTTTTTCTTTTTTCTTTTTTTTATTGCCAAAACCAGTGACAGACAGAGGGAGGAGCTGCTGGATGGATGTATCAGTGCTTTACTGTCACCTGGCAGCCGTCTTCACTGTGGTTGTAACCACTAATGACAACAACAGCCTGAACTCACTGCATGGTCCCCCCGACCCTCTTCTCCCTCGGTGTAGCAACCCTATTAATTACTGCACACCCTGACGTACTATGAATGTGCCAACTTTAATATGTCTCTTCTTTTCTGTCTCTCTTTATTACTCTACTAATCTGTTCTCTCTCTCTCTCTCTCTCTCTGGAAAGTGACCAAACCTACTCTCGATTTTCGTTTCTCTTCAGTCTCTTTCTCTTCCCTCTGCTCCTATATTGAAAACTGCTATACTAGTAACTGGTTATCGCTGTTTCTTGTCAGTGTATTGAGGAATGTCATGTAGGCTAATGACTTTGAATAATGTTTCATTATTTGTTTTATATTATCATTAATAAATATGCTTCTTGTATTTAAAGCTGTGAAATGATATAATCTGTTTTTAAAACTTTGCCAAATCAGTAAAACATTGAAATGGAAATGGAAATGTGTGATATATTTTAATAATTTTACATTAACTTATTTATTATAGCCTAGTGTAAAACAGTTTGTCTCTTCTTTTTTTGATACCTGCCAGAATGTGTCCTTTGTAATGAGTTAACAAGATTTTGCGTAATTTGCTTGCTCAAATTTATTTTGTCCTTTAAACAGAACTTTTAAAATCACTTTTTCTTTGTTTGTCAAACTGGTGATGGAAGTTGTATTGTACTTATTCTATTGTATTTATTTGGACACCTTTCCAGTCATTCTGCTCATTTTTGACATTTGACTTTTTTTTAGTTTCTTGTATTAAATGAAAAAAAGAAAGAAAGAAAAGTTTTCAGCAGTGTGAGAAAACAGCGAAATGCATTTAAACCAAGTGCTGTACAAAAGAACAGGTGTGAGGTGGTACTTCTGTTATTTCCTAGTAAATACTGAGGTTATTTGACTGATTTGGTTTTAAGTTACCTACAGATAAACAATTACAGGAAGAAAAAATGCACTAGTGTCCTCATGCAATAGATGCAATTGTATGATATAAGAATTGGTGCATTTAAAATGTAATATTTGATAAATGCTAATGTAAGTTTACCTTCCTTTTATAAGGAGATAAACATAAATAGTTTAGTGCTTGTTACATTCAGGTACATAGTGGTCACATTTAGATTGTAAACAGCTCTACAACATGTCCACGTGGGGTAACAGTCTGTTGTAATGTAAGTTTAAGATGAAGGACAAATGCATAATGACTCAGAAGTTGTGTGACCAGTGACCAACCACCACCACCCCATCTCTTCCCTCAGACACTCCATTCACCACCCGCTAACGTTATGAAAGCGCATCTGGCCTGTGATTGGCTGTTGCTGTAGAAACCTCCAGTCTCACTATCATCACTCCATCCCGCGGACCAATCAGAGGAGACGTTCGGCCCCCCGACGTCAGCGTCCTCTCCCCTCGGCCAATCGGATCATCGGATCGCTCTGTACTTCACCGGGGCCGTCCGCCTCTCGCTCAGGTAGACTGGACAGGACGTAACCGCGGAAGGTGAGAGACTTGACGATGTTTTCCTCTATAATTTCCATATTTTTTGCAGAATGTGCTTTCGCAGCGGTGAAGTTTTATTTCTTATTTAGACATTAGAGCCGAGAATAGAGACGGGAAGTTGAGTGTCTAGTTGTGGGACCAGGTAAAACAGAGCTTAGCCTTTTGCTATCTGAGACAGACAGGTTTTATAACCACTTATCCAGGACAGTGTGTAGAAATGACTGTTATTATATTACTATATTATAACAATTATACATATTAAGGTGGCAGAGAGAGGCAATGGGATGTTTTATACGCCGAAGAAGTACGATATATTTTCATCTTGTAGCATTGAAGTATAGGCTATACATGTTTTAGCGCACACAGTTTGCTTTTAGTGCATTTCTGTTGGTCTTGTTAAGTAACATTGGTTGAGTTGAATAGTGTTTATCAATAGCCTATCAATACTTGCAGCTGCATAAGCAACTACGTCTGTGCCATTGTGCAAAACGATATCTCTACCCAGTGTTAAAAAACAAAACTTGGACAAGGTATTTGCTATCTATAAATGAAATAAGGATTAAAGTAGCCTAATTACTGTATACATGTAGAGTATATGGTCAATTTATAATCCAAAAGCTTTATTCCTTTGTGTTATGCTTTGTTGTATTTCCTGTGTCATTTTCATGTTATGTTAAATAATGTTGCATTTTTAGTGTAATGAGTGCATGTTGACATTGACTTTATCAACTAAAATAGCTCCTGTATGTATAGAAAAAGTGAGGAAGGTTATGCTGCACATATGTGAGGAAGGTTATGCTGCACATATATTATATATATATATATTATATTATGTGCAGCAAAACCTTCCTCACTTTTTTTTAACTGATGGTTAATTTCTGTGAGTTTAATGTCTTCTTTGATGAATTTTCTTTGATATAATAAGTTAAATCAACTCATATTATACCAGTTATATTTTTCTTAAGCCTTATGGTGAGGAGTGTAGTTGGGCCTGTTTCTGTTGCCTTCCCCTTTCTCATGTTATAGTTTTAAATAAGAAACTGAGGAAAGAATCTTATAATACATTATAACTTGTAACAGTGCGTCTATGTTTTTGCAGTCTTCTCTCCAGACGTGCAGTTACCTCGGGGGAATCCATCATGGCAGTGAACGGCACGGCAGACATCTTGAGCTCAGCGTACCTCGCGGTGGAGTATGTGGACGCTGTGCTGCCTGAAAACCCCCTGCAGCCCTCCCTGGAACAAGCCTGGGGCTACATGCTGGACAACTACACCAAGTTCCAGATTGCCACCTGGGGGTCGCTCATCGTCCACGAGTTCATCTATTTCCTCTTCTGCGTACCCGGTTTCCTCTTCCAGTTCTTGCCCTTCATGCAGAAATACAAGATCCAACAGGTTTGTGTGCGCGTTGTGCGATCGTTGGACGTGATTTTTTTTATTTCTACTATCTGAGTCGTCACAGTTGCTCTAAATAAACTTTCCCTCACTTGCAGGACAAGCCAGAGACCTGGGAGAAACAGTGGAGGTGTTTCAAGATGCTGCTCTTCAACCACTTCTGTATCCAGCTGCCTCTGATCTGCGGCACTTACTACTTCACCGAGTTCTTCAACATCCCGTATGACTGGGACTCCATGCCCCGCTGGTTAGTGTGATAGTACAGTACAGAGGGATCATTTATGAACATGTCCATAAATGACACATACAGTGGGGAAAATAAGTATTTGATCCCTTGCTGATTTTGTTAGTTCACTACCCCACAAAGAAATGGACCATCTATAGTTTACTAAGTTTATTTTAACAGAAAGAGACAGAATATCAACAAAACCTCCAGAAATAATATCATAATGTAAAGGTTATAAATTAATTTACATTTGATCAAGTGAAATGAGGGCAAAAAATCAGCAGGGGATCAAATATTTATTTTCTTGTATCACCGTATATCTACATGTTAAAACATCACATAGAATATTTGTTCTACATTGAAAGTCGATTCATGTGCAAAAAAAAAAGATTAAAGGGACAACGAGAAGTTTTGGAAAGCAAAGTGTTTTCACACTACATTTCCCATGAGACTCCGCGCGCACGGTGAAATTCTTGGACCGGCGCAAGACGGACGAAAGCAAAAACATTTGCCAAGAATGTTTTCATTAATCATCAGATACCGTTGTAGTTCTGACCATAAACGGCGATTCGGCGGCGTTATTCCCATGACCCGCCGGGCAGCGTCGGCGAAACCGAAATCAGGAAATGCTGGGCGAGCCGACCACTAATAATAATAACAAAATAATGATAAAGAAAAAACGATATATTAACACATTAACAAGTGTGGGTAACGTAGATTCATCCACATTAATATGAGACTTTTTTATAACCAAATACAAACTCCTCGTTGTCCCTTTAAAAATAGGATGTAATACATTATATAATCAGATTCAACACTATTATGTTATAATCACATAGTATCTTGAAGTTGTACCTCTTTTTTTATTTTGTTCCGTGTTGTTACTTGTTGCATTTTGGTTTAATCTAACGGTTTTCCCCTCTTTCCTCCCTCCCTCCTCCACCAGGCCGTTCCTCCTGGCTCAGTGCTTTGGTTGTGCTGTTGTTGAAGACACCTGGCACTACTTCCTCCACCGCCTGCTGCATCACCGCAGGATCTACAAATACATCCACAAAGTGCACCACGAGTTCACTGTGAGTAAAACACACAGTGACGAGTGATAAGATGAATAAACACAAACACACAGAGGTCTGGTTACTCTCTCTTCACGGCACAGTTACTTATTAATCATGTGACAGTTTGTTTTCATGGAAGCATGCGTCCACTTAAACACATCGTGACACCTGACCGTCGTCTCTCCGCTGTTCCCTCAGGCTCCGTTTGGCATGCAGGCCGAGTACGCCCACCCAGCCGAGACCCTCATCCTGGGAGCCGGTTTCTTCATCGGCATCATGATCTTCTGCAACCACGTGTTCTTCCTGTGGGCCTGGGTCGCTTTCCGCCTGCTGGAGACCATCGACGTTCACAGGTAAGACACAGTAACAACTTCTCCCTTATTCACCCCTGTGCAAGAAGAGTCTGAACTAAATCCCCTCTGAATTCACCAATATCGATAATAATTTCTTTCCCCCAGACTTTTACATATTACCATGATTATTATGACAGAAAGACAGCAGCTAACAAAGTAGCAACAGAGCAAGAGTAACACTTGCATCACTGCATAACAATGCACAGTGAGACGACGGTTCATGTGAACCTGCACGTTGCTCAGCACATGAACTTTGTCAGTAAGTTGTGAGGTCGACCACTAGAGGGAGCAAGAGAACACCAGATGTTGGTGTCTGACTGCTGTCAGGCTATTGAACTGATTGAACCCATTTATCATATAGACTCATTATTATGCTTTTGTGTAAATATGTTTATATGGAAATATACAGATACAGATGTATGCAGGAGATTAAAAAACAACTGGGAAGTCATTCATAATTCATGGGACAAGTTCGAATACAATATGGTTGTATATATAATAGCACAAAAGTGCTTTCTTTAAATAGTTTAAGTATGTATAAACAACGTTTGCACACCCCAATAAACATAATATATACATAAAAATAATTATTGTTATTATTATTATTATTATTATTATTATTATATGCTAAATTAAGTCACAGTATATATTATAGAAACAAAATAGGTTGAGGTAAAACAATACAAAAGAAAAAAAATCACAAAAAAACTTTAACTGTATCTTGTTTTAATTTTCACTATTTTCTATAATTTAAATAGCATTTAGCCAGCTTATTTAAAAGTAGGTGCTACCTATGTCTTGGGAGGAAAGAACCATAATAAATGTATTTTATCTTCAGTATATTTTGATTCATTTCTATATCCAACCTAAAAAGCATTTGTTGGAAAATGCTTCAATGTACAATTATTTCTGGTTGTTGTAAATACTGAGTCCTTTCCTGTATGATTTTTAAATGTTAGGAGAATTAACTTATTCCTTTCTGTCCCTCTTCTTCCTGTCAGCGGTTACGACATCCCTCTCAACCCGCTCCACCTGATCCCGTTCTACGCCGGCGCTCGTTTCCACGACTTCCACCACATGAACTTCGTCGGGAACTACGCCTCCACCTTCACCTGGTGGGACAAGCTGTTGAACACAGACAACCAGTACAGCAAGCACATGCAGAAACAGGGAGAGAAGAAGGACAAGTAAACCACTCACACCCTCACACAGACACACACACACACCAGGTTTGTCAGGAGGAGGGAAGCGAGTCTCACAGTGAGCAATCAGACAGTTGCTGCTTTCCTCTCACGTGACGACACTTAATAAAACACACACACACACACACACACACAGACTGAAGGTGTGCTTTAAAAGAATCATCTCTACTGTGGTTTGATTCTGAATGGGACTGCACGTTGACTTCAGTCCACCGTCTGTGCCTTTCTGCTAAAGAGGTATCATTACCTGTTGTCTGCTTCTGATAGCTGAATAAAAACCATCGACATCCTCATTTTGATTTGTTTGCTTTGTTTTGTCATTGAAGCTGCACCACGACTTCTCTTGTGAAACGCTTCTGTATACCTCTGAATGTCTCAGCACTTTAACACTTCCCCTCGAGTTGACCCAAGTCACCATGACACTGTTTTTTTTTGTGTGTTGTTGTTACTCTTGTGGAGCCACAGTTCAGTAGGAGCTGTCTAAACTCAGTGCTGACCTCTGACTTAAGTCAGGCCTGTTGGATGGAAACAGGTGTACTTTTTTTCTTTTTTTTGATGAAAGAGGGATTGGCTCATGTTGAACAGACTTGTTCAAGACTATTTTGTTGGAGACTGTAATAATAATTAAATGCTGTTATAATTTTTACAAAAGAAAACTTGGACTTGTTTTATTTCTCTGTTTTGTCATATTAGAATAAAGTATTTGAACAAAATTGAACAAGAGTGTGGTTGTGATGAGTAGTTTTTTTTATTACTAGATGTAATGAGGTGAGATAATATGTGTCCCACTGTTATTAAAGCAGAAGTAAGCGATCTGGTCGTTTTGGCTAACTTCTTGTCAGCCGATGGAGTTAGCAGTCCCCGCCCTCGTCCCTACGTCACCACATTCACGCGCATCCCTTGGCTGCACACACAGAGAGGACCGCCCCTTTATGCCGTTCTCTCTCCTCATTGGATAAAGGTTGTAGGATACAAGGAAAGTTTTCTCCTCGGCTTACAGCAGAACAGAGTGACTGACAGACCCGTGTTTCAGACCAAACAGTCTATGTAAGTGATTGCTGTCGGAAGATATAACTATTTAAGACTTATATTAACACAAACATTCTGCTTACTTCTGCTTTAAGACATTACATTACATTATTGACACTTAAACACATTTCTACAGAGCCTCGGCTCAGCGACGGTTCAGATTAACATCACATACCAGAATCATCTCTGTCAGGGTCTCTGTATTGCTACACACACACACACACACACACACACACACACAGTGGGTGTGGGCTGGTTGGTGAGTGGGTTTCTGTGCAGTAGGTTCCCTTCATCTCCTCTCTGCTGCACTGTGGACACACCCCTACAGCTCCATCCTGCACACTCAGCAGCATCAAGTCAGACAGCAGCAACCAGCACCAGACAGGAAGTGGTGAATTAAACACCAACTCTCACTAAGAAAAATCATACTGATGAGGGCAAAATGATCTGATGATATCATGAAATGAAACAGTCAAATAAATAGCTTTGTTATTGTCACACACCACTGATTCTCCAACAGTATTTATTTTACTTTAGATCTTTTCACCTGTTGTTTTTTTCATGCTCAGTAGCCGACATGCAATAAAAGGCCTGAATCACACGGTGCAGACGGACATGACCTCACACATAAAGTAAAGTGGATAAAGGAAAAACACTCTTAATCTAGTAAAATGTTCCTCCATAAACACCCCATTGAGCAATCAAAGTGTTCAGAATTAAATAAATAAAGAACACATCATGAATGAAGTCAAATGAAAAACAAAGTGGCTAATATAAACACTGCATTGTAAAACAACTAGGCCTATATGAGTTTAAATGAGTTTTACACAATTTCTCTCTCTCTCTCTCTCTCTCTCTTTTAATTGATCTCCTGTAGTTTTATTTTAAAATGCCCTGTTTATCAAAGGAGACTTTAATTGGTTAAGTCTTTATTTATTAGTCAACACAAACAGGGTAAACACAGTTTGGCTGTGGAATAAAAGCATTTCACAATAATGTCCTGAGTTTTTACTTACTTTTATTGTGTACTTTATCCATAATTTTTTAATTAAAAAAAAATATTTTTTCAGTTCTGCTTAGTAGGCCTATCCTCTTGACGGGAAAACAATTATTTCATCGTGAATTTATTTTTCAATTTTTAAACAAAAGCCTACCTTTATTTTGAAAGAAGGAACGACCGGATATGTTCCTGTAGTGCGTCTGTCTTCACAGTGGAGGTTGGTGGGAGTCTGCGCCCAGGTAGAGCAGCGCATCACAGGAGAGAGAGGGAGAGAGAGAGAGAGAGCAGAGGGAGTGATATTTATAGCCTACAGCGAGGCTGCAGCACAGAGATAAGGCTTGGGACCAAGCCGCGGGCAGACAGGCAGGCAGAAGAAGCAGAAGCAGAAGCAGAAGAAGACAGGACTTAGGAAGAAAGAGAGGACACGTCGAAATGAAACCTTCATTCATGTCGGTAGTTTTACTCGGGGCCGCGGTGGCCGTCTCCTTGGTGAGCGCAGCCGGCACCGACGGCGGGATCTCCTTCGAGTACCACCGCTACGAGGAGATGCGGAAGGCGCTGGTGTCGGTGTGGCTGCAGTGTCCCACCATCACCCGCATCTACACCATCGGGGAGAGCTTCGAGGGCCGCGAGCTGCTGGTGCTGGAGATGTCCGACAACCCCGGGACGCACGAGCCTGGTCAGTCTTTACGCGCACGAACACACACACACATACACACACACACGCACACACACACTGCTCCACACTGCGGTGTTTGTGTATCCCATCCCCGCACCCTTTTGTCCCCCACTCCTCCACCACCACCACCACCACACGCTGTGATAACACAAACACATCACGCACTATTGCGCATCGCAACTTGGTTGTGATGCTCTCTTCAATGTTGCGTTTTTTTTGGGGGGGGGGTTTGTTCAGAAACGTGTGACTTGATTGTTGGTCGTTGCCCCCAAACGGACAGAAAACTGCCCGAGGTGGAGGCAGCGCAGGTGTGCGTAAAAAGCGGCCAGCGCGGGGCCTGCTGTGTTAACTTGACAGGAATCTAGATGGTGATGATGATGATGATGATAGATTGTGGGGATCTGCCACGCAAAGCCGCCATTTTGCTGGTTGATAAGGATCTCTATCCGTGCTTATCCCGAGTCGTGATACTGAGAAAACATCCCGAAGGCGGTGGATCATCAGGCCACGGCTCAATGAGTAGCTTTTTTCTCTCCTCTCCCCCTTTTCTTTTCCTTCAAATTAACACTCCCTGACAAGCTGCAGTGTTGGCTGCAACATACCAGAGTAGAGAGTCACACCTATAGCATCAAAAGGAGGAACCCTATGAATATTAAATGAACCCGTGGAGGTCCCTCATGCGTGCGTGCCTTTGGGTTCAGTTATAAGACAGTGGACATGGTGGTGATGGGCAATGCCAGGGCATCCCAGTGTCTCCCATCACCACACTGCTCCATACTGTCAGAGAGCTGGACTGCAGACTTGAAGGGAACCATGGTGATGTCACAAAACGTGAGGTCTTCTTGTTAGATGCACGGTTTACACACACACACACACACACACACTGGCCACATCAATGCAAATGTGGGCAACCACCACTGCTGCATTTAGGTTCAGACACACAGGCCACCTCCTAAAGTCACACCTGATAAAACAAATCCACAGTCTGTCTGTTTGTCTTTAAAAGTCCATTTTAGGAGCACAGCTGTATCTTGAGATTCACCAGATGGTTTTAAAGTCACAATAGACACCAGCCAGTGTTTCCATACACCTTAAAAAAAAGAAAAGAAAGGAAAAGAAAAGAAAAGCTGTTTATGTCATGACTTCAAAAGCTTTGATGGTGGAGGATGGGCCAGTAGAGAGCTTCTCTTTTGTGTTTCATCCTCAGGTTGGAATCGATTTAGACTATTTGTGGTAGATCTTTCTTGCTCTTCAGCTGTGTCTACTGTCTGTTTCTTATTGTTTGACATTTGATACCTGACTCCACCTTGATAAATGGTGAACAGAAGGGAATAAATCCAGAACTTCAGTCTGATATGCTGTAGATAATATCATATCAATACACCATGCAGGGAATTAACTGGATCAGGATCAAGAAATGAAAAATTCAGTGCACGACCCAGAAAGATCAGGAGTGTTAAGTGTGAGAAAGGTGCACTGAAGTGAGAGGAAACACTGTTGCTCACACCATCAGTGGATTAACCTTTCAGATGAGCCTTTAATGAACATCTTGGAACGGGTCAGTGGTTCCTGTCCAATTCCCCAAACAGAAACTAACTGACCCATGCGCTGGAAGGAAGTGATTAATTTCACCACAGTAAGTAATCCTCAGACGAACGAAGAAAAATAAACTTTGCCTGTAATTACTGTAGTTTACATTGTAGTTTGCGTCCTTTTCTGTAATAGTATATGTGTCCTGCATGCATGCAGTGTTTTTCTCTCTGAAGGTGTATTTTTTTTCTCCTCTGTGTGGTCTTCATGGTGCACCACTGGGTTTGTGTGTTTTGCAGCTCGCATGGTCACGGAGCCTAATGACCGTACGCACGTACTAAATAAGCCTGTAATAGTCTGGTGGGTGTGCGCAGGCATGAGTCACAGTAGCGTTGTGGAGCCCTTATTACTACCAGATGAGTTTCCAAGCTGCTGCCTCACCAACAGGGGTAGCACCTCCCTCCCTCCCCCCTCTCCTCCTCCTCCTCCTTGTCCTCTTCCCCCTCCTCTCCCTTCCTCTCCCTCCATCTCTGCTGAGCAAAACATCCACAGCACGAAAGGAGGGGGATGAAACAGAGAGGAGGAAACAGGGAAGAAGAGCTCCAGACTCTGACAGGGCAATGGAGAGTGAAAGAAAGAAAGAGAGAAAGAGAAGGAGAGAGAGAGAGAGAGAGAAGGAGAAAAAAAGATGATGGTTTCCGTGTCAGGGGAAACAAATGATAAATGATTGTGTGTGAGACGAGGAGGGCGAACTCTGCAGAGACCGGAGACACCCTTAAAGCTTCCCTTTAAGGCGCCCTACTACCTAATATTTTATCTGATCCTGTGATGTGTTGAAACCCTAAGGTGGAGCCAAAATAGCGGTTGCCGGGGCAACAGATCGGCTTAGTGCACTGAGCTGACTGGGAGCTCGTGGTTGGCTGGACGGGCCGGCTGGCTGACTGGCTGACTGGCTGACTGGCTGGCTGACTCCGGAGGACGACGGTCTTGAGCTCATGCATCTGTCAGTAAAGCAGCCATCTGTCACACACTGTGACAACAGGAAGTGCCTATAGCCAAGAGTGTAAACACGCTGGTTACATATTAAATATACAGTACACGGCGCACTAGAGGACATGGGAGATGGTGGAGAGCAGGGCCGTCGCTAGTAACTCCGGCCCTCTGAAAAAATACTGAAGTGGGCCCCCTGACTTTTCAATCGCCACTTTTTTTTTATAGATTATGTATTATCATTTTTTAAAATTTATTTTAACCACTGTCTCATGAAACTTTTGGTTTTCTTGTTTCTAATGCCATACCCGTCTTGTGAAAACGTATCATGTATCATTAGAGCAGGGTGTGACCATCCTGTATTGATTCAGTAATTGACAGGGCATTTTAATTTTTCAATACAGGACGATCTCATATACGGGATGATGATCCAGTATTATTATCAGGTTATTCATCATGTTAAATCATGTTTTAGGCAAGTTTGTATCACAGCTTTGAATCAGGAATAAGTGACACATATACAGTACTGTGAGATAATAGTATGGAGCTGCTAATAGGTTAACCTATGTAGCCAGATAGGTCAGTGGGTAAAGCCTTGTCTGAGAGGCTGGGGGTTCAAATCCCACTCGTGGCTGAAGTGACCATGTGTTCTGCTTTGTGTAGGACTGATCAGCATTTACATCCCTTGCCCCTGTCACGCATATTGAGACGATGTCCCACATTTTGATAAGCTCTAGGTTTGTTTGCTTTTTAAAAAAAATTAGCTCTAGTTTTAATGACACCACTACAAGACTTTTTATATAATCTCACTCTAACTCTTCGTCAGTGCTTCCTTGCTGTATTGAGTTGAGTTGAGTTGTATTGATTCAGTAAGAGACAATGCATTTTATTTTTCAGTACGGGACGATCTTGTATTATATGGGATGGCTGGCAACCCTAATGTTAGTTAGTAGCTAGTCCAGTGTGTACAGACAACTAGCTATCTTAATGTTGCTCTCAACTTTCTTGAAAAAAAAAAGCTTTTATATGCTGCGCTCCTTGTCTGCTCTCTCTCCACTTGTTTCTGGTAACCACTAACCAGATTTATGTTTTGGCTATCTCTGTTCTTTCAGCTAGCACTAGTAACCTGTCTGTGCTACATTAGCTGATAGAGTTTGCGGAGGCCGACTGTTGCTCTACTATGGACTAAACCCTTTTTTGAAAGAAGGCAGCTGGGATAGTGCTTGGAAAATAATAATATTTCATGAATATTGCATGTTTTGTGTTTTAGTTTTGATGTTGATGCAGCATTAATATGAATATTAGTCAGGGTTACATGCACAATAATTTAGTCATAGAAAGATTGTGCTACTGGGGAGTTTCATGAGGCCCTATATTGGGCTGTGGGCCCCTAAGATTGTCGTACTTTTCTCCCTGATGCTGCCCTGGTGGAGAGTAACTGACATTTACGCAACCACTGCACTTAAAGAGGTTATAGTCCTTTTTTTTCTATTAACCATGGATCATATTACTCAATGGCAGTGAGAAAACCCATAAAAACAAAATTACCACTCCACTTTGCAGACTCTGAGCTCCATTGAGCAGATGTGTCTTTAGTGTCTGTGTTCAGTCTCTGGTGCTCTCATCAGTTTGATGAGATCAGAGACTGTATATAAAAAGATGCAACTGTATCCAGCCATAAAAACAGAAGAAGACTGAACAATGGGCAGCAGACAAAGTTAACAACTAGCAAGTGCAGAAAATGGAGCACTGCAGCTAAAGAGCTGGATTCGCCCCGAAGAAACTGGTGGAGATCAAAACCAGGCTGAGGAGGGGGATGTTATGTTGACTCACAGTATGCTGGAAAGAACAGGAGAAAGAGACTTGGACTTACTCCCACAAACAGCCTTTAAATTAGTTTAATTCATCATGACTCTGTTACAGTAGTGCAGCCAGTTTTCCCCAAAGTGGGACTAGCCGATAATCCCTGTCAGAAATTATTGATATCTCACAGTTGGAATTAGACAATAGGGCGTCTGACGTAAACTGTTACAACCTCACCTCAATCGATTTGAATGATATGATGTAGGCTAAATGTGTATAGGCCACATTCATCAGGGGAATGCAAACATGACCCCAAATGAATATTAATAATGCTCCATGTTCGTAAAAATGTCAGCTTCGAAGCTTGTTGTTCCCAGGTGTTCAGGAAAACTACAGATTTAAAACAAACTGTTTACATTATAAGGCTACAAAACAGTGGTATCTCTCTACCAACTCTCTTAGCTTATAGTCCAGCACATTAGCCTACTGTAACCCCTCAAAATTTTACTCTTTAAATTCTGTATGTATCAAACAAACAGAAAATACACCATGCTAACTGGTGAGTTTTAATAACTTCTGTTTTTTTAGTGTTAGCCGGTTAGTTAGCGAGCTAGTTTACCCTTTACTCTGAGCCTACCTAAAATAATCGTTCCTGACTTCATAATAGTGTAGTATGAACGTGAGTGTATCCTGCAAATGTTGGCTATTTCAAATTTTGCACTCACTACACCTAACTTACAGTTTGTTAACACTTACTTTGGGTTATAGGGTTAGAAAAAAGTAAACTATAGTGCACCTACAATAGCTATGTAAAGTAATTAAACTTACCTCCCTGTTCAACAGTTACAAGATTAAAATGGTTTCTTTTATGAAATAAAACATCATCAACATACAATTAGCTATCCCTCCAATGCTGCATAACTTTTCGTTTGACACTTAAAGCGATAATACTGTAGGACTCGCTCACACATAAACATGTAGCCTATACTTTTGTTGGATTTCGAATGCTGGACCACTGAACATGGGTGACAGGTTTTTTTCATCTGTAGGGAGTGTTTACATCTCACAGCTGGATCGCATTTGAGTGTACAAGAGTTGAAAAAAGAGGAGGTCCGCCTCAGCCTAAACCATTTTGACTCTCATGTATGGAACTGTTTACGAGGCTTCTAATATGAGGAGAAACCCTATCTCGTAATAGGTTTGAATGTGAAAAAAAGGAGTGAATATGAAACAAGCCTTCAGCCAATCAGCTGTAGACTATCTCATGTGGCAGAGACTGTCATAAGACTCCACACTGAACTGTTTTATCAGACGACGGAGGAGGTATGTAATCCCCAGTGAGCACGCACACAGATGTGGAGTTGAGTCAATAGCAACTCTGCGGGACACAGTCATATCAAATGACATATGGTATATTGAATATAAAGGCGCTTTTAAATGAAACATGTTCCTAATAGAAAACAGAGAAATGGAGAAGAGCTGGAAAAGCCTGTAGATGTGTGGAAGAGTCTGGCTGTGAGAAACGTATCCTGCAGAGATAGTTGAGAGGAAAGGGGAGCCGATGGAAAAGGGAGATAAAAAAGAAAGGAATGATGATGGAAAAAACTGGGAAAAAGCGAGGTGGGTGAAAGAATGTGGAGGGAATAAGAGAGCGGCAGGAACGGAAAGAGGATGAGAGGAAGGCAGAGGCATCAGCCAGAAGTCATCTATTATACATCAGACTGGGATGCGGCCTCCTCTACCTCCTGCCTCCTGATGATGATGTGGGATGTCTCCTCACATCACGCTGTGTGTGTGTTCGCCATTACAATCCGTAGACAAGCGAAGTCCAATCCAAGTCTCATCCGATGGCTCCTGTAGACGTGTTTTTGACACTGATGAAGCATCTTGTCTATTTACTAAAGGAAATTGAGATAGATAGATAGATAGATAGATAGATAGATAGATAGATAGATAGATAGATAGATAGATAGATAGATAGATAGATAGATAGATAGACAGACTACGGATGTAAATTAGCGGCTTGGCTACAATCCGGCATATTTACTACATTATTTTATACCAGTGTTCATCAATATGCACCCTATTCAAATAAAGTATTTATTGTTATTATTATAGATAGATAGATAGATAGATAGATAGATAGATAGATAGATAGATAGATAGATAGATAGATAGATAGATAGATAGATCTCTCAAGTGTTAGCAATCAGTTTTATTCAGAAATGCAAATTTTATTCCACCTGTGTTGCCGCTTTGTCTCTACTGTAGCGTGTGTGTGTGTGTGTGTCTCATATCAGATGAAAAAAACTGTCAGTCATTCAAAGCTAACAGACTAGTTGTAACCTATGTGTGTGTGTGTGTGTGTGTGTGTGTGTGTGTGTGTGGGTTGTTTGCTCAACCCCAGAGTTGATTTGTCTCCCTGAGCACCTGCCCCTGTCAGAGTTGCCACGACGACGGAGAGCCCTCTAATGTGGCGCTTCCTTAATGACATCGCAGCTGCATGCAGTCATTATGACGTGGTCGCCTAGGAGACCGTATTGAGCACCTGGCTGTCACACACCTCTGATGACAAGTCATCATGACAAAGCCTTTAGGATGACACACACACACTGGGTTTTAGTCAGCACCAGATGTGTTGTATTGATCTGTGAGCAGAAATGCATTAACAAGATCCAAGACAACAATACGATGGCTCAGTAATGATTATACATTTTATTTATACAGCACTCTTCTCAACAAAGTTACAAAGCAGCTTTCAGAAATAAAGTGAATTACAAATAAAAACAAAAATAAATAGATATAGATAGATAGATAGATAGATAGATAGATAGATAGATAGATAGATAGATAGATAGATAGATAGATAGATAGATAGATCAAAGTTATACAAAATAAAACACAACATATCAAACATTCACAAAAGCTTTCAGATGATGAAATAATGTTTTAAATGGCACCTATGATGAGGCCTGTGTCATCTCAGCTGTTCTCTAGGAATAACCATATTAAAGATCCATCACAAAAAAGCAGAAGAGATGCAGGTGTTTACAGAATAGGAGAGGCATAGTGCACGCATTGATTATTAACCACAAAACATTTAATGATTCAACAGTTGGGTAAACATGCATATGAATGCGAGGAGTTTATACTGAGAGATATTTGATTTAATTTACTATTTAGTCGATTGACAGGCATGGTTGCATACACGTTATGTAACTAATTTTTTTTATTTTTATTTAACCTTTATTCAACCAGATAAAAGACCCATTGAGATCAAGACCTCTTTCACAAGTGTGACATGGCCAAGAAATGCAGAAGCACACGTCATAGTAAATTGACTACTTTTACTTATTGTTTGTCTTTGTAAATGAGTCATAGTCATAGACTGACAACCTGTCCTGAATGAACCCTACAGTACCTTCACCCAACAACTACTGAGATAGATTAAAAAAAGAAGAAATAAAAACATGAAGTAAAAAAAGCAATCCTACCGCTCCCATGTCTGCCTTGAATTTTAACAAGGTTGCATCATTACACTTTTGCACTGCACACCGTCCTCAATCTCTTTGCTTTAAATGTTCAAACGGTAAAACATTTGTGCATGTACCGTCATTTGAAATGTTGTTTTTTAAAACATTTCAAAAGGAGGAAGTGTCCAAAAGAATAAAAAGCTCAGTCACAGTTAGACAGAGAGGAGGGATAAATTTAGAAAAAAGAGAGAAGACAACAGCCCGTTACCTACGCAGTGACACATCACACTCGCTTTTGTGCAAAATACATCCTCTGGTCAATAATGTGTGTGTGTGTGTGTGTTTGTGTGTGTAAAACGAGCAAACAAAGCTGTTACATAAGAATGAGTTCTAAAAAAAAATAATGGAATGATATTAAGTGAAATTAATTATGTTATTCATCTTTAATCATCCGCTCAGCTGCCCCTCTTACACCCAAACAGACCAATGCATGTGTTGGCCCATACAGTTTAATCTCATCTATGTAGGTCAACTGTTCTAACATGTCTGAAACATGCACAGCTCTGTTTTCCTTCACACTAACATGGCAGTCAACAGCATGAAAATATGTTTCTGAAGGGAGAAAGAAAAGGTCTCTGGATGTCGAGCATCTGTGCAATAGCTTGAATCGTAGTAGCTTCAAAGTAAGTGTGTGTGTGTGTGTGTGTGTGTGTGTGTGTGTGCGTGTGTGTGAACTTGTGAGTGCATGTGTTTGACAGCTCTGTCAGGCCTCCGAGGCCTGTAAAAACCATTCTCCAACATCAGGACGGAAAGAGTTAATTGTAGTCTTGAAATCATTAGTAGCAACTCGGAGAGGGACCAGATTCGAGTGTTTAAAAATAACCTGACTACCAGATGTGTGCTGGGCAGTGTGTACGTGTGTATATTATGTGTGTTTGTGTGAGTGTGTGTGGTGTTATTCACTCATGACGCCTCTGGGATTATTTTACAAATACAGCAAACACTCAGGAATATGTAAAAAAAAAAGAAAAAAGAAAAAAGATGCAAATGTGAGAATACTGATGCACACGTACACATGCAGTGGGAAAGTTTCATCAGACTATTAGTTTAATAACTTAATAAAGTAGGAGGAAAAAAGCCTTGAAACGGTCCCATCAGAGAAGAAATAAAGCAAAAAAAACGATAAAAACACATTCAAAGCCCCCAATAAACCAGAACCCCTGCTGCAGTTTGGCTTCACACACAGACTCCTCACCATCTGCCGATCTGGAGCCACATTTCATAACTCGTTACTGATCTGAACAACAGAATTTCTTCTTTTTTTTTTTGCTCTCAGTCCCCAGAGACGTTCTTTGTTGTCGTACAGACACAGAAAGCCACTAATCTCTGGTTTGTATTTAATCAGTGTGAGCTGCAGCTCATACTTAGTCATCGCCTCTGTCATTTTGTTAAAGAACTTTTAATAGCTACTGAGCTGCACTTGTCTTCATCATGTCTGAGTGTGCATTTCGTATAAATTAAGAGCTAATTAGCATTTCAAACAGATGGTGAGAGCCTCGGTCATTAACACATAGTGGGTTTACCCCTCTTCTGCATCCATACTTCACATTGTTTACATTACGTTATCTTCCACACATAAAAAAGCACATTTCCCATGTGTAATTAAATCACATTTCATGTGCAAATTTTGATGCAGACATATTGCTTCTGTGCCTTTTGTGTAAGACTTGACATGCTAACGTGACGTGAAAGAAAATGTCACATTTCTCTCATTCGTCTTTGTTTTTTGTGAGGTAATTACCAACATGAAGGCTGACAGAGTGACTGATGAGCGGCATTACGAGCAGCAGCCAGTGGATGGATTTATAGGTTGTTAATTGAACTGAGGATCCCTAATTTTGTCACATCAGGTCCTGGAGTTAAACTCTGGCTGTGATTTAGTCGAATCTGATCCCGTCACTCCGGCAAGATTCAGACAGAACGGTCTGTGACAGTGTCGGCCAGTAATCCTCTGCCTCTCAGTCATTACTGTCCAAATGGAGTCCCGGGCTGCAGCGTTCACTCCTATTTAACCCCCTCGGCTCAAGAGTCAGTGTGTTCGTTACTGCTGGAGTGAAGGTCCAGTGTTAAAGCTCGTCTGGTTGTGTCCTAAGTAACCTCCATAACCAATAGGAACGTCTTATCAGTGACCTTCTCTCTGTGCAAAAGAGATAAAGGAAATGTTTGTCTCCATGAATACAGACTAAAATCACTTCTTTCTACAAAGAGTGTGACGTTATCATGACATTTTTATTTGGGATTATGTTGCCAGTTGTGTTTCCTGACACTAGATGTGATTGGTTTAAGCTTGTCAAAGATGCATTAATCATAAATCTTGTTTAAAAAAAAAAAAATCAATCCTCCATCTCTCATTCAAATTCTGTTCAGCCTCGCACCGCTGCACAGTTAAAGGTTAATGTCAAATAATTATAGCACCACAATGTATGACGCACTAACACCGCATGTGTCGTTGTTGTTCCCCTGCAGGCGAACCAGAGTTTAAGTACATCGCCAACATGCACGGCAACGAGGCGGTGGGCAGAGAGCTGCTCGTCTACCTGGCTCAGTATCTCTGCAACCAGTACCAGCAAGGCAACGAGACCATCATCGACCTCATCCACAACACCCGCATCCACCTCATGCCCTCCATGAACCCAGATGGCTTTGAGAAGGCCGCATCGCAGGTGATAACACTGCACAACAGTAAAGAAACACAATCGATTCAACACCAGACAGATTGAACTCAAAAGACCACAGACACTACAACTCTCGGTTTTAAATTACACATATCCAGCGTTCGAGAGCGACGATTATTGCAGCTCAGCACAATCTCTATCCACCGACACGTCTTCTTCTTCTGTTTCCCGCTCAGCCTGGAGAGATCAAGGACTGGTTTGTGGGCCGCAGTAACGCGCAGGGTGTGGATCTGAACCGTAACTTCCCCGATCTGGACCGAATCATCTACATCAATGAGAGGGAGGGTGGAGCCAACAACCACCTGCTGCAGAACATGAAGAAGGCCGTGGACGAAAACACAAAGGTACGAAAACAGACACGCAGATGAAGTCAGTGTATTTGATTTAAAGCAGAAGTAAGCGGAATGTTTGTGTTAATACTATAAGTCTTAAATAGTTATATCTTCCGACAGCAATCACTTATATAGAGTGTTTGGTCTGAAACACGGGTCTGTCAGTCACTCTGCTCTGCTCTGAGCCGAGGAGAAAACTTTCCTTGTATCCTACAACCTTTATCCAATGAGGAGAGAGAACGGCATAAAGGGGCGGTCCTCTCTGTGTGTGCAGCCAAGGGATGCGCGTGAATGTGGTGACGTAGGGACGAGGGCGGGGGCTGCTAACTCCATCGGCTGACAAGAAGTTAGCCAAAACGACCGGAACGCTTACTTCTGCTTTAAGGATCAGGCTGATTGTCTTGAAATACTTGATGATGTTTGGTTCCTCAGCCACATGATAGTTTATGATGCACTGATTCTAAAGGATCTCTATTTAATTTCATAATGACAGTGTTTCAAATGAGAGGATGTAAAAAGGGGTCACTTGTAGTGATGAATCACCCAAATCTGCAGTCTTCCTCTGCATTATCAGGCATTATGGTGCACATTAGCTCATTGTTAAACAAAACACAAACAATCATATTAGTAAATGTGTCTTGTTGTGATGAGGGGCCACTTATTCCAGATGAGCTGTCCATTTCCTCCAGTATGTAGTGAATTTGTCTATGCACAGATTCAAGGAAAAAGTCAGTTTTTCCATGTCATATATTTCTTTCACAATTGCAATCCACTCCTCTTTTGATGGGGACTCTTTTGATAGCCATCTTCTCGTAATAGCTTTTTTTACTTTTTTACTGTCCACCAACATTATTTTAATCAAATACTTATCAGTAACATTGATTGTTGGGGAGATATTACCAAGATAAATTGTGCAAAAATCGTGTTAATGTCATTTGTGTATTTTTTGTACTTACATTGTGTATTATTGCTTGTTGTTCCTTCAGTTTCCTCTGACATATACCTACTTTGCATGTGAGAGTTTAAGTTCTGTGTGTGGCCTGATGAAGCTGCAAAGGAATTGCCCCTCTTGGGATAAACTGGGATAAATCTCATAGTGTTGGTTCTGACAGTGCTTTTCTGAGCAAAAAAGACTGTAAAATCCACTGTGCACTCACCTGCTCAGGATTAAACAGCACAGAGACAGTCAGAGACGACCTGGTGAACGTAGTGGAGCATTAAACATCCATAGGGCCAGATGTTTAGTCTAACTTATCGG
This sequence comes from Trachurus japonicus, assembly GCF_045865225.1. NCBI lineage: Eukaryota > Metazoa > Chordata > Actinopteri > Carangiformes > Carangidae > Trachurus > Trachurus japonicus. Next base: position 25,858,020 of record NC_140907.1, read on the forward strand.
CAGAGATCAAAACCACACTGGACTTGGGACTCTCCCAGTGCTCAGGGCCGGGACTGGATGATAATACTGCACTGTAACTGCTGGATGTGTAGTTGATAGCATGTTAAAAGCTGGTTATATGCCAGTATTGTGCTCATAATGTGTTTATTTTTGTGTGACTCATTAAGTTACTGGCAACAATGAATCTGCCACAGCAGAATAAAGGACTACGTCAGACTACAGGATTAATGCATTATTAGTTCTTTATATTTTCATGCCATTTGTTGACAATGTCCTCATATATCTTCATACTAATAATGCTTCATAGGGCAGTTTCTTGTTGTGTGTAGCCTGTGCTGTGTGTGTATTTTTATGTATTAGTAATTTATGATGTTTTGCCTTTGCAGCTGGCTCCAGAGACCAAGTCAGTGATCCACTGGATCATGGATATCCCTTTTGTGCTCTCAGCTAACCTGCACGGAGGAGACGTGGTGGCTAACTACCCATACGATGAGACCCGCACTGGTACACAAACACACACATGCTCAAGCAATCACACAAACACATCTTGTTTTTCTGTTTAGCTTGTTTGAATGTATATAAAATGTGTTGTTTTTCTATAAGAGACATTTTCCACAGATTTAATGAGTCAGATATTTTGACCTGAAACTGAAATAAACATTTTTATAGTTTTACTTTAGAGTGTCGTAACTTTAATTCAGATCAGATGGAAAATGTTTCCCTACTATGGCCTCCTGTGCACCATTATCCAAAGTAACCAAAGCGTGTTTGCGCAAGCACAGGTTTAATGTGTTGCAGATGCAGGTGCTCAATTGATACTTTATCACAGCCACTGTCTAAACAATGTGCACTTATTTGTTCCTTTCCGTCTCATTTCACCTTTCAGGATCCACTCATGAGTACAGTGCCAGCCCAGACGATGTGATGTTCAAGTCTCTGGCCAGGTCCTACTCCATGTACAACCCAGTGATGTCCGACCCACACCGAGCCCCATGCCGCAAGAACGACGACGACTCCAGCTTCAAAGACGGCATCACTAATGGAGGGGCCTGGTACAGCGTCCCAGGAGGTAGGAAACCACTGACTCACAGCATGAGTGGCTTTGGCTTCGAGCAGCACACGCACTGAAGGGATATTTAACAGTAGTGCTCTCTGGTGGACAGTTTAGGCAACGGCATATCTTGAGCATTTCTCTACTCCATGCTCTGTTCTTGTTACAGTACCTCACCTAGTTCAGGGTGTAATAAGAAGGAAGGGACCACTATACTGCCCTACAAAGGAGAAAAGCAGTAACTTCCAAAAGTGAAGAACTGAGAAAAATAACTGTAAAGTTTTCTTGTTGTCCAGCCAATATTGTTGCAAGCAGACCATTGGGTTTGTGGCTATTTTTTTTTTAGCTTTTTATTAGGTTATTCTTCCTACATATTAATCCTGATCTTTGATTTGACCTATGACCCTTATTTGGCAGTTACTGTAATCTTCCTTTGTATAGCTTACCAGAATATACTGGGTCAAACCAAAGCAAAAGGCAATAACTTCTTTTTTATCTTGTAACTGTAGCTTTTAAGAGCAGTATAACATAAGGTGTCCCACAGGGATCCCTTCTAGGGCCCCTTTTGTTCAAACTGTATATGCTCCCTCTCCACAAATTTGCACAATAACTTTTCTATATTCTGTTTATATCTATCTTCATTCTATTGTGTATAAATCCAAAATTGTATATACTATATGCATATTTTTTGCAGTACAGTATTATTCATTTATTTTATCGCTACATTTGTACTTTTTGTGTCTGCACCTGACACCACATCAAATTCCTTGTGCTGTTAAATTATCTTTACATCATCTTTACATTTCTGATTCTGATTCTGATCACAGGAATGCAGGATTTCAACTACCTCAGCAGCAACTGCTTTGAGATCACCCTGGAGCTCAGCTGTGACAAGTTCCCCACCGAGGACACGCTGAAGACCTACTGGGAGCAGAACCGCAACTCGCTCGTCAGCTACATTGAGCAGGTAGGCAGCATGCCACTAAACGACTTGTTTTCATTGGTCTATTACAGTAATTGATGCAGCACAAACAAAATGAAGGTGCTTCATCTTCACAAAGTAAGATGCCAATGTTCAAGAGAAAATGAGGGCGAAAAGATGTGTTTCTGGTATGACACCTTTATTTTTAGAAGATGGTAATGTTTAATAACTAAAACTATGCTCTTCAAAAGTAAAAAGAAACTAACATTACCTGTTGTGAGGTGATAGGTCTAATGGGTTCATGGTGTTAGAGTGTCAATAACACGACCATCCTCCACACACTTAGAGATTTTGTGGTAACATAACACCACTTACATCTTTGATCGATGAGTAAATGGTCAAAAATGCAAGATAATGCAACACTGGTCGATTTAAGTGTCCAACAGTGAGTCAGTTGTTTTTCACAATCAAAGAGCATTGTGGCGTTTTCCTTTTAAAGCTGAAACAAAGATCCCTGTCTTTCAACCAATCTGAATATGCTTATGCGTGTGCGTGTGTGTCAATGTGTGTATTGTATGTAGGTTCACCGTGGTGTCAAGGGCTTTGTGCGCGACCTCCAGGGCAACGCGATCTCCAACGCCACCATCTCCGTGGAGGGTATTGACCATGACATCACCACAGGTATCAGCATTACAGTGCAAATTAAGATGTACACACACCATTACTGTGTATTACAAGTCAATTACACATCTTTCCACGGAAGAGAGACGTGTAATATGAGACATGAAATGGTAAAATGCTGTAAGATGCCTCCATCTTGTGGACGTAGTGGGTACTGCACCCTTTATTATTTTCTGTTGTCACTTCTTACTCACTTGAACCTGCTACACAGAGTATATAATGGTGATAATAAAGTAAATATAAGCATTACCGTTGTTTTATTGCATCTATTAATCAGATTATCTATAATTTATAGCCAAAGATGGAGATTATTGGCGCCTGCTGGCTCCAGGAAACTACAAAGTGGCGGCCTCTGCTCCAGGATACCTGACCGTCATCAAAAAGGTGGCTGTTCCCTACAGCCCTGCAACCAGGGTGAGTCCAACAAACAAATGCACCAATGGAAACACTGCTGAAGAGCACTGTGGTGTCAATGTGTTCATGAAGGACTGGGTAAAAGTGAATGGTTCTCAACCTTTAAAACAAAGTCATGCCTATAGTATGTACAGTATCTTGTGGCAGGTTGCAGTTTATCTTGCCACCAATTCTCTTGAAGGGATTGTTGACAATAAGAGAAACTCTGTCTAATCTATGGTGTTTCTTTTAAAACTATATTTGGCTATGTAGTGTGTTTGTACAGGGAAAGCACACTCAAAACAGTCATTAGGCTACACTTTCTAGAAAATGGATTGAGTTAGTTTTGATTGTGCTGGTCATTAGTTTTGACACAATGCAGTGCACAAAGGAAATTCAAAATGGTTGTGAATGACAGCGAAGCATAAAAAAATCATTATTAAATCCTTGAAATTTTTAATGACAGTCTGATTTGATTCTTGAATCATTTCCTATTAGTATATAATGCTAAGTTCAGCACACTTTAATGTTGTTTTCGTACGTTATCACCCTAAGAGAGCTCATTTATAGCACTAGATGCAATTAGCATCTATTTTTTGTATTTCTTACCTGTCATGTTGAGACCATGTCGCTCTGTGTTTCCGACCTCAGGTGGACTTTGAGCTGGAGTCTCTGATGGAGAGGAAGGAGGAGGAGCGGGAGGAGCTGATGGACTGGTGGAAGATGATGTCAGAGACACTGAACTTCTAAATCATCGGACCGTTCGCACATCGATGTAATATATTCAGCATTATGTGTGCCCGTCCACTCTAAGAAAAAAAAGAATATATTGTCTCTTATTTGTTTTGTTCTCTTTCAATCATTATTTTAATTGATTATACTGTTTATTAATGTAATGGTTTGCTTCATACTCCTGTAGACTGTTTAAGTATCCTGCACACACACGAACGGACACAGGAGGAATTTGCAGGTAGTTTGATGGCAGTGGGATTGATGTTGATTTCTGTGGTGTTGTGTTCTTTATTGTACACGTGATTGATAACCATAGCACCCATCTATATAACCAAGGAGTGACTGAGTAATCATGGATGTAAAAGAGCTGTTTACATCATTACCACATGGCTCTGTTCATAAGAATTTGTAATTTGTCCTGTTTTAAATGTCTCTGTTTCTCCCGGCTTTAGTGCAGATACAAACACAAACACTACCCTGGTGCACACCTTCTCACTTCCAAGTACCTGTAAACACACACAGACACACAGACAAATACTCTGTTTCTTTCCTGTAATATAAAATAAATAATACAACTATGGTTTTGAGATAATCAGGGACATTAAAAACACTGTAAAACCACTGTAAACATTATATTGTAAACAATCTATACAGGCAAGCTTATTTCCCTGTATGTTATTGATGTTGAGATTTTTTTTTAAACTGATTGCAGCACAGCTTTGATTTTAGCACAAGGTGAATGGTTATAATATATACTGTATTTATGAAGTAGGCATAGCAAGAACTCTCTGGTTTTTGTAACAAAAGAAAAACAAAGAAAACAAGGTTACATACAATACATATAAAATCTGTCCACCTCAGTCTACCCAAAGCCATTCCTTTGTATGTGCACTACACAGAGAAAACTATAGTATGTAAGAAACTGTGGAAGAGGTTGTTTTTCAATGATATATTACACACTAATCTTTTAGTGAGTGGACACAGGGCGTTCAGCTGACTGTATGGATGCAGTTCACCCAGCTTGAGACCGCAGAAGGAATTTATTGAATGTATAACGACAGAAACTGATATAAACTTTGAAGAATGAACTGATCAATAAAAAACTCCCCTCTTTATGTTGTCAAACTGCATCGTTGTCTCTTATTTCAGGAGCTACACCAGACAGACACAGACACAGGGGTTCATGCTTTCAAAAGTTATACCATGATGACCATAATTTCAGTCTAATGATGAACTTCATACAGCGTAAACCTAAATCAAATCAATATTTGATGTTGTCGCACAGTAGCCTACTTGTTCAACAGAAACAGTTCCCTGTAGGTGCAGAAGACAAATGATAGATAGATAGATAGATAGATAGATAGATAGATAGATAGATAGATAGATAGATAGATAGATAGATAGATAGATAGATAGATAGATAGATAGATAGATAGATAGATATTTACTTTATTTCAGACACAAATTAGGTCCATATAGACAGGACAATGAGACAATAAACACAATTTGAAAAAATAATTGATAGATAGATAGATAGATAGATAGATAGATAGATAGATAGATAGATAGATAGATAGATAGATAGATAGATAGATAGATAGATAGATAGATAGGGGAGGCCGGCCCGGTACCAAATTCATTATGCAGTCTTACTTATGGATAGGCTTATACATAGACTGCATATAAAAACAGCTAATATGGTTTAGTTACTTCTAATAAATAGCCTCCATTTTCTGGGGAAATGCATAAAAAGTTATATTCTTTATAATAATGTATTAATATGGTAAAAAAAGAAAAAAGAAAGAAAAAAATTTGGCATTTATACAGTCTATGAACTGGATACATTTATTGTAAGCAGACTAAAACTTTATTGTTCCGGGAGAAGTTGTTAACAGAGTCGTTTCTGTCGCCGGCCGCTAGGGGGCAGAGAAAAGTATGAACGGGTCAACACGAAGAAACACCGCTAACACAAACAAACCAGAAAGTTGTAAAAAGTTACATTATGGCCACAAGGAGTCGTGACTTTTGTCCACCCAAAGAATGTAAGTCCAGTTTTGTCTTTACGTTTTCGCCGTGTTTTGGTCTTCATCAAAATAACTCTTAAGTGGAAGATAGCACACAGGTTGTGGCTAGGCTAAAATTTTTTTTTTCAGTGCTAGGCTAAATTAATTAGATGACATCATTCAGTATTTAATTTGGTAATCTGGCTCAGTAGCAGACGGATATCATAAAATTAATCAACAAAAATGTTTGTTACACTGCATTTTTTACCGATTTTTACATATTAGCCTACTCCTCTTCCTGTCTGTATTTTAAATGGATGTCGTTTGTATGTAAGTTCCTTCAGTTTTAGCAAAACAAGCTTTTATATTTGTTTTCCACTGAAAAAGTGGCAGTGACATGACTTTATTGAATAGAAAAGGTCTGAAATAACAAGAAGGACGCCGTGTTTGTGTTGAATGAAGTCAGTGAAATGTAAAAAAACAAACAAAAAAAAAAAACAGTGTTTGGGGGAATAAGAAGACACCATGCCAAGCTCATACATTTACTGTAAATGCTCCGCACCTCTATATAGTTCATTTGCACAGGTAGTCTGGTTGACATGGTGTGGGCATTGGTTTACCACATCTGTTTGCTTTCTCAAGCAGAAAATACAGCGGCCTTATCTGCCCAGTCACTCCACATGACTCCTCCCAGCCAGCATACCTCCAACCAGCAGCTAATCAGGCTGAATAAGTGGAAACACCTGTGTGTGTATGTCTGTGCACAGACTCCACACAGCAATGACCAATGAGGAACACACTGTGGTAAGATAGACTCATTAACTTGTTCTAGATGTGTATGGACACATGAATATGAGGGCAGGGCAAGTTACCTACATAGAAGCTTTTTTTCCTGTGTGATTTGTGTGTGGCTGCTGCTCATCTTGGCTGAACATTTACCTCAGACATGTTTACTGCCTCTTGAGAAACCTTATATTGCATTATTTCTTACAAAAAAACAAAAACTCTATAAACCTCTTCACAGATGGCTTTCTTTTAAGAACCAGCTGGGATTAATTAACACGATTACTGGGCACAATAGGTCCTCTCTCCTCTTTCCCATAGAGGACACGTTTATGTGGGAAAAGCACAGGTGTAAATAATGAAGTTAATGAAGCCTGGTGTTGTGCATGCTGGGTCACAGTCACACTCTTGGTTTACTGGAACATTTAGTGCACAGTTATTGTTAATGTTATGAATATCCTTCTTGTATGTGTTGTGAATAAATGTTTATTTGTTTTTTATAATGAAAAAAAAATATAATAACAATACAATGAATAAAATAATTGTTCAAAAAGGAGTAGGATGAAGCCCGGGTTTATCTGGCCCTTTCCCTATTCTCTTCTATTTCAAAGCAAATTCAACTTAAATCAAGTCTAATTTTCTCTAATTTGATTTATTTGATTTGATACTGACCCTTGGTTTATACTGAACATAACACGACTGTTTACTTCGACATACATGTGTATCCTTTGGCCTAAAACAGAAGTGCATTGTTACCTAACTATTCACTCCCTTGTGCACACACACACACACACACACACACACACACACACACACACACACACACACACACACACACTGAGCAAGGGTGGCACTTTTAGTCCAACTATGCAGTTGAATCAGCTGTTTTAACATTAGATGCTAACTCTGCAGATCAATGGCCCTCTCGGTCTATTAGTCATACCGGCCCTATTAGCATCTGCTATTAGCATCTCCTCATCAATACCATTGATCAAGCTGCTCTGGCTTCAGGAGAGGGGTACACAATGAGAGAATAGGACATTAATCTGATCAGACAGTCGACATCAGTCACGTCTAATAGTACAAGAGGTGAAGCTTTACAGAGTGACATAACAAGTCTGCATTGTGTAATGTGATAGTGTTTAAAAAATGAAGGTTTTCCTTATTAAATTAATGAGATGAAATGAAAACCTGTCCTAATTTATCAGTCACTTACAGTGACTGATAAAAAATGTTACTCACAGTCCGAGACATAAATCTTTAGCATTAAGGAATCATGGTCAAAGGCAGATTGATAGCACATTATAAAAAGGTTCTCAGGTAAAAAACAAACAAACAAAAAAAACCCTACTTTTGTTGGAATCACTTGACAAATAAATATTTTTTATTCATATGGCACCTCTATCATTGGTCATACTGACCAATAAAGGTTGTAAAAATGTATTGTATTATATATATATATATTTTTTAAAATATATAATGTTTTAAATTAAATAGAATACAGACTAGTAAAGTAAAGTAAAAACATTAAAAAAATTAAAAAGTAAAGTAAATTAGACAGAGTTGGGAAAAAAAAGAAATGGTTAAATAAAATGAGATAATTAATGGCACAGGTATACAGTAACAGTGATTTCGTGAGAACAGTGCTCAGCAGCTCTACACAGATGACTGTCGATAAGAAAAAAAAATTCAAAGTGTAAAACATCCGAAATTAGTCTTTTACGTGCTGTGGTTCGTGGCTCTCAGTTGAAACTGCCGTTCCTCATTTAATCCTGCAGATGACAGTAGTGTGCTGATGAGCTGACAATCACAGAGAAAGGTCTCTATACGGCTCCTCTCTGCATGATCGAACGCCTCGTCACGGATCATTATTCGTATGTGGATTTCAGCTCTTGCATCATGGGAAGTGGCTTGTTGTTAGTTGTGGAGTTTGTGAATGTTCCTCATTAGAGTCTGGTTTCCCCTTCAGAGCCCACCGACTCCCACAAGTTCAAAGTGTCTGCAGGCTACAGCCTCGTATAACTGGAAAATCATACTTATTTGTGCAAGAAGGCGCATGTAATCTTTTTCATCTGATATGTAAGAGAAAAGATGTACGAAGCGGAGTCGGTGGCCATGAGAACAGCAACAAACTCTAAGAACAGCAAACAGTGCACCCTCTCCTCTCATCTGTGTGTGTGCGCGCGCCTTGGTTGCTTTAGTTTTAGTTCAGAATCAACTAAAGCCAAGGATCAGTGGAGCAAACTGCCTTACAAACAATGAGACAGTGTATCACAAAAGCACATACTCATCAAAGCAAAGGTGAAAAAGTTAAAGTAAAATCCATTTAAAGAGCTGCGATCATCTTGTGTTTGGTCGATCATTAAATTGTTATTGGGTCTTCGTGCTCATGTTTCTTGGAATTCTTCTTTATTCACTGGAGATGATTTATGTCTAGAAGCTTATGATCTATAATGAGTAGGGATGTCAGGACACCACAGCAGTTGTGCTATGATTTCAGCTCCATTTACTTGAAAAATAATCCTACAGAGAGAAAGTTAGAAGCTCTTTCATGTCAGCTGCCGTGCGGTCAGTGTGAGGAGAAGTGGCTGTAGAGGGAAAACCCGACCTCACAGACAGAACTGGCTCAGAAAGCAGCTAATATTTGTTGTAAATGGTGCTGAATTTGTCCCTAGATATTTTTTATTATAAAACGGTTGATTAATCAGTCAACAATCTTGTTGTAGGCCTACATCCAGTTGTAAACACTGGATGTTTGCACAAAATGAATTTTGAAAGAGCAACACAATCAGTGATGATGAAGTCCAGCAGTGGGTTGCCTCCCCTGAATATCAGCTAACAATTGGAGAAAGTGAGAAAGCTTAAAGAAGAACTACTGTATGCAGGATTTTAACCTCAACTATGCTACATTTTTACCTTAATTAAACAGCTTCAGACTAATTGTGATGGTTAAATAAATGACTTGTAACTTGTTACAGGGAGAATGGAGGCTCTCTGACTTCCACGTAGTGTCTCTTGGCCCGAAAACCAACTTTGCAAGATCAGCGCCTCCGACCTGGTTTCCCAGATCTCATTTTGGTGACACCGCAACAGAATGTACTGCGTAACCCACAATCTCTTGTTTATGACCGTTGAAAACAAATGCACATGGCCGGGAGGAGGGTTAGCAAAACAGTGGAACAGCGAACGGACTTAGATAGTTCCTCTTTAAACATTGTGCAGAACCTTTCTTAAACATGGTATCAGTGATCTTCAGACAACAGATTTACACAAGTTCACTCAGCTATATAAACTTACAAGTGTATTGATACGAGTTGCCGTGCCTCATAGCTGCTTGAACAGAAAAACAATAGTTAAACAGATTGTTGGGTGGAAGCTTGAGTCTATAAACTCTGGACGAAGACGCCCGCTAGCGTGACTCTTCGCTCCTTACCTGAATGTGTGAGTGCACACTGTGAGGGTCTGATTTGTCACTGATGATACCTTCTTCTCTTGCAGGTGGTGCAGATTAACAGGTGTAGAACAGCTGTCCTCCTGTCAAGAATCTGCTTCACGTGAACCTGCGAATGATTTACAAGGACAGAGGTAGTTTGCATAAAGAAAAATGCTTTTAAGCTGATTCAGTCATGTCAATTTTTTTTTTTACGAACTGGAGGAAGACATCAATTTTCACACTTGCACATGCACACACACACTCATGCACACACACAAAGTCTAAGGTCTTCAGTGCTTATTTCTACAGTCTCTCTGAAAGGAAGCATATCTGCAGGGAGCAGAGGCCAGGGCACACACACAATCCCAAGTTCCTGGAGAAGTGCTATGTCAGCAAGGGGCTACTGTTTACATTGACACACACACACACACACACACACACACACACACACACACACACACACACACAGCATCTTCGGCTTTCAGAGCAGCGAAGTGGTGCAGACAGGAGGATTTGGTCTGTTCTGGACTTAAGATTCACATAAATCTAACTCAGCATCTTTTGGTTTTTTAATTTAACTGTTTCGCTCCTTTTGCAGCAATGAAAAAATGCCCTGACCAACAAATAATTCAGTATAATAGCATCTAGTTTTACACTCTTTTATGCCTCTAATGCCAAAATATGGGGTTATATACACAAATGGCACAAAAAAGTTCACTGCACGACACCCTGGAAAAAGTGTTTCTTATTTCAGGCTCCACATGAACATGAATACAAAAAACAATGTCCAAATGAACATTACTAACTCATGCTGTGTGTTCAAGCGTACAATTACACCCCACTTTAGCAAAGATTTCTAGAGATGCTAAATATGCCACATGGCTGATGTTTCATCACAAGACACCTACAATTTTCCTTTTGATGTAATGTTGAAGAGAAGAAAGGCGTCTTTGATTTGAATATTTTACACAGTGTAAATGATATGTAGCTTGGCTTAAATGAAGCGCTTAAACAACGATGTACTGTACGGGAGATATACGGGACGCTGTTAAACTGAGTGGAAATTTCCTCTGTCCCTGAAGGCCTATAAACTCTGAATGAGTGGGGAAATGGGGAAATTTTGGGATGGTACGGGTGAAAGAATGAATCTACTAATATTTTTTTACTTGTCAAATGTCAGAAAGTAATGAACAATTCCCTATGATGTCCCACCCTCCATTCAAAATGATGTATTCAGATACTTTTTATTTATTTAAATACAAGTCCAATATCCAAAAATATCAGGTTTACAAGTAATATAGATAAAGTAATAAATCATCACCTTTAAGAAACGTGTCAGAAGAGCGACTGAAACGATAAACATGGTGGTTCCTACTTATGACTTTTCTGTTGCTCAGCTTATCAATAAATCAAGTAACCTTTTCTGGTTTGATTGATACTTTTTAGTATCAAAAAAATTATTTAATCTACTTTCATGTGCATAAACACTGTTTATTAATGATTAATAATTTCATTTAGTTTTTACTCTCCTTTAAAAAAGAAAATCTGTACATGTTAAAATACAGGACCGATTTATTGGTAAACAGCACTAATAACATACAATACATGTTCAAACAATACACACACTGGTCTGAACAGTAACCACTGCACAGATGCAAAGCAGCAGTAGCCGAGAGGAAATAAGACGTTTTGTAATAATCCTTTTCACAGGTAAATTGACTTTTAATCCACAGAGTTTGGAGTCTACAGTTTTAAAGTAGTCTATATTTTAAACACCAAATAGTTGCAGTTATGGTACAGTTTTGAACTATTTAACATCTTTGGTTGCCTTGCGTTGGACTGGGGTGTACTTTGTCAGAATATTTTTAATGTCAGTGCTCGAGAAGGTTTATGGGTATAAAAGGTGTGTAGGGGTGTAAAAGGGTCATTTTACAATCAGCATTTATGAAAAGAATGTAAAACACTGTCGTCACTGTCCGCCTCATCGTTCCTGTCCCCTTTTCCATTATTCCTCTCTATGTTTTTCCATCTGCTTCTCTTTGCAGCTGCTGACATCTTTTCATGCCAGCCTGCATCCTGCGTTCATTCTTCTTCTCCCCAGTCGGTAAATTCTGGTGGCACGAAAACAAAAACTGGTCCGTGTCATCCTTCCCTAACGCACGACCAGGATCATGAATGTGAGCCCCGAGCTGGCACGTGCACACCCACATAGTCACGCCCACATGCACGAACGCACAACAGCAGGCAGCGGAGGAGAGATGAAGGTGGAGAGTCGGAGCCTTGAGAGGGGCAAAAAAAGAGGAAACAAGAACAGGAGAGAGAGAATGACAAGCACAGCTTGGCATTTAAACAGAGGATTTCCTCTCTGTACCTCGTCTTCCCTCTGCTCTTTCTGTTTACATAAGGAGAGATCACTTCACATCACACCTCCCTAACCCTTACCCCTGTTCGAGTGTCCGAGAGTGTGTTTGTGCATATGTGTTCGCTCTCCTTAGTAACAGCCATCATTTATAATCTTAAAGATCCAAAGATAAAGTTTCACACGTGGATTAAAAACCGCAGGTGTGACTCAATTTTTTTATGATTTGTAATCCTGCTAAACTCTCCTTTTTTAAATATTTGGCACAAATCAAATTTAAGAAATGACAGTGACAAAGAAATGAAACTGCATAGACAATTTTGGAGCCACTAAGTAATATCCATGCGTTATCATCCTTTGCTCCTCTGTGGTGTCAGCAGACTGTCTTCCTGTGGCATTTTAGCCAAAAGGTGATGGATGTCTCTGGCCACCTCTTTGCTACCTCTGGGGGAATTTCATAAAACACTTAAGACACTATCAGAGTCAGCAGGCCTGAGAGAAAACATAATATTTCCTTTATTTTCTTACCTCAGGTATTCTTATCATTTCAGCTTTGTCTTCATTTTCCCTCCTTGGCCTGCTCTGACTCCTCTGTCCCAGTCTTTTTTTGGGTGTCTCAAGTGTTTTTCTTTCAAAGCACATCCTATATAAGAAAGATTAGAGGGGCACAACAACTGACCACCATCTTATCTCATTTCTTACCAGCTCAGTGGTTTTGATGGAGAAACCAAACAGTCCCACACAACATTATAACAACTGTACATTCACCAACGTTTGGGTCCGTCCATCCGTTCATCCATTTATGTGCCAGTTCCCTTTGTGAGGCATCGCTGCACAGGGAGCGATCATCACACTGGTCCGAGGTGGGCCGTAACGGTTTCCCACGGAGGCTGAGTCTTTAGCTGAGCACTTTATTAAATTTTGTGAGGTCCAAGTCAAGTGTCAAGTCTTGTCAAAGCAAGTTGTGTTTCAAGAGTAAATCGCTTAAGGGCAAGTTTAAATCCTGCCACAAGACTTCATGAGGAATCGAGTTGCAAAGTTTTTCAGGTCTCTGAATGGCAGACTGTCACAATTAAACTTTGCTGAACTTTGTGTTTACAACAAAAAAAAAACACTCTAAATAAAAAGCTTTAAGACTTCCAAATCCAAATAATAACAGACTGAGAGGAAGTGTTTCGCTTTTCTCTCTGGTTTCACAGTTTCAGTTCTGTTTCACTTGCGGCCACACCCTGTATCCATGGTGGGTGTGGTTGGGTGGGGACTGAAGTGTGCGCTGTTGCTGCTGTAGCCACACTCACACTGATATCACAGTTATAGACACATTAGAGGTTAAATCAGTGTAGGTCAGGAAATATGAGAATATATATAATCTGCTGCTGACTTGTTCTTTGAAAACTCTCATCAGCATTATTTGTTTATTTACTTTGGCCACCTGGGGGCAGCAAAACAAGCTCTAAACAAAACACCGACTGACTTTTATACTTGCTTCAGACTTTTTGACCCCAGTATACATGCATAGGTCTTACATTTATTTAATTGATTAACCTTAAACATTCATATGTAGTCATGTTTCTGTTGTCCTGAATGGTGCAAGTTAAGACTCAACCAAATCAACAACGTAGCGAACTATAAAATCAAAACAATACGCTGAAAGTCAGTGCTCTAAAAATGCAGCTGAGCAATGACAGTAACCGGGTATCATGTCATTTCACTGTGGATTCATCACTATGAGTGACTCCTTGCACATTACAGGTTGTCAGCTGAGTCATTGTCTTGTCTTGAGTCAAGTCTAAAGTGCATAGCTCATGGTAATTAGCTATATTTAGGCAAAATTATAAGGGTTTCATATTTAGGCACAGAAAAAATAAAATTATACTATTTCTCTGGAGTAAGAATTTCCCATTGTAGGAATGTGTTGCTACAGGGTGAATACAGTGAACTGGCGTGAGAACGCTACAAACTTTGACGACCACTTTTCAGCGTGTACCTTTTTTTCAAGTTAAACAAGTATTACGGTGCAAACGCTGTGGAGTCGAACTACTGCATATAGAATTGATGGGTTTGTGTGTTTGAGGAAAACAAAGCTAATAATAGTTCTCCAGTACCTGCAGACCACAGCACTTGGCGGAGTCTCGAGGGGCTGCTGCACAGATTGAGGGTTCCTCCTGATTTGTGTGTTTGTGTGCATGCCGTGCGTGTTTATGTGTGTGTGTGTGTGTGTGTGTGTGTGTGTGTGTGTGTGTGGTCTCGGGGAGGTGGTCAGTGTGCTGGGTCAGAATGCTGGCGAGGTACTTTCACAGAGTTTCAGAGACGCACTGATCAATACATGCTTTAAATAGGGACGCAAATACCTGCACACAGCATTAATCTCAATAGCTGGATCCTATTTAAGAAGGAAGCATTTTGCTGAATAGATTGGCTGGATGGCAACCACACACAGCCACAGTAAGTGGTTGGAGGGGCCCAAATGCCACTCAATGCCTTCCCCAGTGTTAATTAGCAATTGCTCGCAGACCACAAACACTCACAGATACACACTGAGAAACACACACACACACAATATGGCTGCATGGTGGCCTGAGTTCTGGTTTGTTAAATTTAATCCCCAGATTGTAAACTAGTTTTAGATGCAATATGAAATTAAATGAAAGCACAAAAAATGTTGCTACTAATACACAAATAGCCCATACAACACATACTCCAAAAAGACACCAGTGTCGCCTTAGGAACACACCCAGCCACAAATTAAATACAGTGTATTAAATCACTGTGTGCTTATTTAATCAGTTGTTAAAGGTCGATTGATAAGAAGTTCACCTGAAAACAGAACCAATAAAGCAACTCATGCATATGAAATTAAATCAAATGAAAACAAACAAATGAAACCACCAACTTTGAAAACAGCTTTTCTTGCAAGAAACCACAAATCAGGGAATGTCCTTCAAACTGAAGTACAGTTTTAATTTTCTTTGTTTCTTCTTCCAAAACCTTTAATAATTAATCAGAAGTGAGATCAATTAGCCTATAGACCCAACCATTTCCTAATCTTGCTCCTGTGATTGACAGTTTTATTGTTACGCCAACAGACCTCTTACCTTGAAAGTCTTTAATGGCTCTAAATGGGGACGAAATATCTAAATTACCAACAGATATTCATGTTTCCCAGAGGATGAATCTTATTGGCTTTGAAGATCAGATGCCCTGACGTTTTCGTGGAAAATCCCAGTATATTATGTCTTGGTAAAGCTGACACATGAATTGTAATGAAATTGACTTTTCCTCCAGTGGCAACTTGTTCACATTTTTTGGTTTTGAATGAAACGTCACTGCAACTACAGTATTATTGACTGAGGTGATGGTTAGGTAGAGGGATAACTGTGATGATCTCTTGACTTTTCATCCATCCAGCGCCACCATCAAGTCGAGTCCAAGCAACAGGCCCACTGCTACTAAGGTTATTGAACAGACACCTGCAGAACTAATTGTGTTTCCCAACAGCCTACAGGATTTACCTTGCTAAACTAACTAGTAGTGACTATTGTAAACATAAACAAAATCGGTAAGCATGTTACAGGCCGTAAAACTCTTTATAAACATCTTTTGACCACTGTTATGGATACAAATGTATGCCAACTTGCAGATTTTGGATCAGAACCGCGGCCTTTAGTGTTCAACAACTGCCTCTTTCATGCCATAAAGTTTATAAGCTGTCAGTCACCTAAGGAGCAAAAATCACGAGTGTGTTGACGTGCACTGAACCCGTGTGTATGTGTGTGTTTGTCTGTGAATGTGTATGTGTGTGTGTGTGTGTGCGCGCGCCAGGGGATTTGTGTCCGTGGCCCCGGGGCGTGTATAGTGGACAGCTTGCTGTTGGATTGATGGAGTGACGTCAGCGCGCCGCTACTTCTCCCCGAGGGCAGGATTAGTCGGGAGCAGCAGCAGAGACAGCGCTCCGGTAATCTCCCGGTAATATATGGTGGGAGACGCGCACGTTCGGAATTGCCGGTACACCGACTGCTGACACCGGAGGGGCCAGGCCAACCCAACCCGGGAGAAGAAGAAGACCCCTGCTGCCTGCACTGGAGCCACGATGGGCCGCTTCACGTCGCCGCCGCCGCAGCAGCAGCAGCAACAGCAGCAGCAGCACGCGCCCCGGGCAGGTAAACGCAGCAGGTAAGCTGCGGAGACGCGGGGTGAACTCGTCTCAGGAGGATTTACCTTGTTCACAGGCTGCACTGCTTGTCTGTCAACAACTGCTGCTGTTTTATTTTTACTGCCCGTGTCCACCCTCCCTGTGTGTGTGTGTGTGTATATGTGTGTGTTTTCGTGAAGAGAGGCTGCACTTGGGGAGATTATGGGCGGCTGCTGACAACTTTGCAGTCCGTGCAAAATTAGGAGAGAGACGCCAAGTCAAAGTCATTGAAAACAATATTTTCTACAGATCCAAACCGTTGTGGCCTTCACACACACACAAACACACTCACACACTCATAAAATAGAAGTTGCTCCTCCACTGTACTTGTGGGTGTCAGGGATGCAGTGGAGGATGAACCCACATGAACTCAATTCACTCATCTGTTGTTGACTGACCTACTGCTGGCAAAGGTATTTATGACAGATTAGAGAAGACATCATAGGTCTATCTATCTATCTATCTATCTATCTATCTATCTATCTATCTATCTATCTATCTATCTATCTATCTATCTATCTATCTATCTATCTATCTATCTATAGGTTAATTGATTGGCGATCATTCTCAGTCTCCCTCCCTAGATACTGGTGCTTCTGTTTTGCCTCGCGCTAATTACCCACTGATTGTTAGAGTTTATTTTAATCTCTGTTTCTCCTCCACTTCACACTGTGCAGCCAGGCTGCTGCGCGGGGAAGTCAATGATCATGATCTCAGCTTTACTTGAACTTTAAGATTAAGATTAATTATCTGGAATTGCAGTTGCAGTAATAAAACCTTGAGTCTTTTTTTCCTCCCCATCTCAGAAAATAAGGAGAAGCTGTAGCTGTATTAAAGTGTAAGGACTGACTTGTCACGTCATGGCCATAAAGGGGTCATTAGTCAACTCTACAACATACCCCTGGGCATTTATGGTTTAGCTGCCTGTCACCTACTTGGCACCTGCCTCTTAATTACCTGGTAACTCCCACTATGCACCGGGTCTATAAGGGCTGATAGATACTAAACACCCACAGGCAAGTTTGTGACCGCCGTGTTACTTTTACGGCTACCGGTTTTGTGCAACTGTATAAGTTCACTTGACTTAACGGATCCGTGCCAGTTGAGCTCCAATAACCTGCAATGATCCGTGCGCGCTTCCTCTGTAGGCTATAGTTTACGCTCTCTCAGTTATGTGTGTGTGTGTGTGTGTGTGTGTGTGTGTGTGTGTGTGTGTGTGTGAGAGAGAGAGAGAGAGAGAGAGAGAGAGAAGGTGGGACGGAGGGAGGGAGGGGGGTCTTTGCATATAAGATCAGTGGAAAGGAGGAAAGTGAACAATGAAAGTTTCGGTTCTGCGCCACTAGTGCAGGTAGGCTGAGTGGCGGTGTGTGTGTGTGAGAGAGAGAGTGTGTGTCCGGACACGAGTGAGAGAGAGAGAGAGGCGGGTGAGTGGAGAGAGAGAGAGAGAGAGAGGGGTGAGTGAAGAGAGAGGGAGAGAGAGATCAGACTGTGAGACAACAGTGCTGGTTGGGAATACGCTCGGCGGATGACTCTTGTGTTGTGTGAGCAGCAGCAGCAGACACGCCGCCGCCGTCGTGCGTCTTTACGCTCGGAGATCATCCGCTCCTGATCCCCTGGCCGCTTCTCTACCTCTTCTCTCTCTCTCTCTTGTTTGTCCCACAGCAGCAGCCTCACCTGCGAAGCCACAACCACCACCACCAGCAGCACCAGCAGAAGCAGCAGCAGCACAGCGGAGGACAGCGGAGCTCCTCAGCGGACACTTTGCTGACCGGGAGGCAGATCCCTCAGTGCTACTTTGACCATGGAGCAGCAGCAGAGCCCGGCGCAGTAAAAACTTCCAGTAGCCTCCTCCAGTGTCCCAGAGAGCCAGACTGACTGTCAGAGAGAGAGGAGACACCGAGCTTCACGATGACCCGTTAAATTCCTGCCGCCGATGCTTTCTCTAGAGAGTGGATTGACCATCTCCTAACGGCACAGGAGACGAGCAGAGGCCTTTTATTCGTTTCTTTCAGTCTTCAGATGGACCGAGTGCCCTCGGCACTGGCCGCTAAGATGCGCTGGATCACGCTGGTGCTTGCCGGCTTGACTTTCTGGGGCAAAGTGACTATTTCTAACTGTTTCGACTACGAGGAGCCAGACTATGACTATTATGAAGAGGAGAGGGATGAGACCATTGACTACAAAGACCCATGCAAAGCTGGTGAGTCCTGAATTCACTCTGTTTCAGTTTTTTAGTTATTAAAAAACAAAAAACACACACACACACACACACACACACACACACACACACACACACACACACACACACATGAGGGAAAAAAAGGTATTTTTTGCGCTTGTGATCCTGTCCTCTTACTGAGCGCCCAGAGGTGGCACGTGTATGAGTGAATGAGAGATGACAGCGCGTGTGTGTGTATGTGTGTGTGCACCGGTCCAGATGTCCCTCTATCCCCAACCTTCATAACCAATAAGTCAGTTTGTGTGTGTGTGTGTGTGTGTGTGGTGATCCTGTGGGTGGATGCCACGTGCAGCCCGGTGACGGTCCGCACTTTTGTCTGCACGCACGCACACACACACACACACACATTCAGCAGCGCGTGCATCACTAGCAGGCGAAATTTCGGTTGCGATAGTGGCGGAATCTAAAAAGGACAGACAGTGCATGTGCAGATGTTAGGGTGTGTGTATTTGTGTGTGTATGTATGATTGTATATATGTATGTATGTATGAATGTATGAATGTGTGTGTGTATATACATGTTTGGTCGTGACCAGATGTTAAATCAACCATCAACAAAGATGAGAAACAGCTGGATTCAACTGTACCAAAACATGGGCTGATGCTCTCTCACCCTCTCTCGTTTCCCTTTCTCTCTCTCCTCTCTCTCTCTCTCTCTCTCTCTCACACACACACACACACACACACACACACACACACACACACACTGATACATTTTTTTTGCAGAGCATTTAATGGCAGACTGGCAGCTGTTTGGTCTCGTAAGACATACAGTAAATTTTGTATGTGTATGTATGTGTGTGTGTGTGTGTGTGTACATATGTTAGAAGCAACATCCCTGCAGTTTTATTATTATAATAATATGACCGTTGTGTTGACAAACTGCCCGGCTGCACTGATGTAAACCATGTCATATACATAAAAGACGTGGTTTATTTCCTCTATATATTCCTCAGTGTGTGTGTGTTTCATGCGTTGTGTGTCTGACCCACTCCACCCATATGAACTCATACTTCCATCACAAAGCCGCCTGGAGATTCACTTAATTCACGCAGTCCTTGTATTAAAGTGACCTTCCTTCCTGTACTTCTGTAGTAGACATCGAAACTCCCGATTGGATGATTTGGTGTCGCGTTGTGAATCTGAAACGACTTGTAACACAGGTGTGAGACAGTAGCAACCTGCGTTTGTATTGACACCAGAGTAATTGTTTTCCAACGTCTTAACAATTCAAGGATCCATAATGAAAGATGTGAAACGTCTCAGTGCATCAGTGTGTTTCATTTCAACATGGTCAGCAACGGTCCAGCGTTTTGCCTAAATAAACTCGCCGGCTAAAATTAGCAACATGTCATGATTTTGGATCAGGAAATATCAGCCAAAATAAATAAACAAGACCCAAAATATGAACAAACATTCAATGTCAAACTTTTAATACTGGACATGTTACATCACATGTTAGATGGAGGAGATCCTCTCCTCTCCTCTCCTCCCCTTTTGTTTCCTCTCCTCTCCTGGCCTCTTGTCTCCTCTCCTCTTCTCTCCTGTCCTCCCCTCTTGTTTGCTCTCCTCTCCTCTTGTTTCCTCTCCTGTCCTCTCCTCTTGTTTCCTCTCCTGTCCTCTCCTCTTGTTTCCTCTCCTCTCCTCTCCTCTCCTCTCCTCTCCTCTCCTCTCCTCTCCTCCCCTCTTGTTTCCTCTCCTCTCCTGGCCTCCTGTCTCCTCTCCTCTCCTCCCCTCTTTTTTCAGCTCCTCTCCTCCCCTCTTTTTTCAGCTCCTCTCCTGGTCTCTTGTCTCCTCTCCTCTCCTGGCCTCTCCTGGCCTCTCCTGGCCTCTCCTCTCCTCTCCTCTCCTCTCCTCTCCTCTCCTCTCCTCTCCTCTCCTCTCCTCTCCTCTCCTCCCCTCTTGTTTCCTCTCCTCTCCTCTTGTTTCCTCTCCTCTCCTCTCCTGTCCTCTTGTTTCCTCTCCTCTCCTCTTGTTTCCTCTCCTCTCCTCTCCTCTCCTCTCCTCTCCTCTCCTCTCCTCCTCTCCTCTCCTCTCCTCTCCTCTCCTCTCCTCTCCTCTCCTCTCCTCTCCTCTCCTCTCCTCTCCTCTCCTCTCCTCTCCTCCCTCTCTCCTCTCCTCTCCTCTTCTCTCCTCTCCTCCTCTGCTGTGTGTGCATGAAAGTTACAAAGGAAACACTGTGGTGTTGTTAAGACCAGTAAGCATCTTCTTAAGTCCAGAGTCTTGTTTTGGTTACACCCGCTCTGACTTGGCGTGTCTTGTGTGCATGTGTGATTGTGCACACGTACGTTCATGTGTGTTTTAATGGGACTTAATGTTGTCTGTGATGACACATTGGACTGATAAGAGCTCCACCCAGAGCAGTGCGCGTCCACACACCGACCAACACACGCATTCCTCACATACCAAATACACAAACCTGACAACCCTGGACACTGGCCAGTGTGTGTGTGTGTGTGTGTGTGTGTGTGTATGTGTGTGTTTGCTCATGTGCATGTTACAGTGATCTCTGTGTGGGTGATTTTTATGTTGATACTGCAGTCCCATGACTCTGTGGCTTTTAGTTATGCTAAGAACTCTTAACGGTGTGCGTGTATGTGTGTGTTTGGATGGGAGCCTGGCAGGTTAAAGGGAGACAGTCAGTCTACATATATTTGGCCAACTGAGCAACTCTTGTAGGTTAAAATAACAGAGCGAAAAAACGCACACAAGTGTTTTTATTTGCTGGAAATATCAGTTGACATGAGGAATGCATATACAGTAAATGTAAGAAGTAAGTGAATTGAAATTAACCTGTATTTATATATACATTAGTATTAAAATAGGGTCAGATTCAGGTTAATCTAAATTGCAGTACTGAACACACACACAACCGACTGCATCTCAAAACACACAAAGTATTGTATCGTGAACTTCATGTCCATATTAAAAACAGCACTCAAACATTCACAGTGCTGGTTGGAAAAAGCACCTGGACCGTTCGGCTAATGACGTCAGGAGTTATCAAACCTAGAGGTCGACCACTGAACAGATAGGAGGTGTCAATTAGAGCTATTTTAACTTTTATTTAAAAAACAAACAAACTGCAGTATGCCTTCTTAAAACTGAGGCCATAAGTACAGCAAAGGTGTGATATACTCTACTCCAGTGGTTGATGTGCAGCTTCCTAGAAATGCAACTACATGTCAAATAGCAACTGTGATCGGTGGTCGGTCTTCTCCATGTTTCTCAGTGACCCGACAGGCACATAAAAACTCACCTTCCTTCTGCCTCAGTCAGGTCAATGGCTGTACACACACACACCACAGTAACTGTTGTTCAACATGTATTAGCTCCGACTCCAGCCATTAGCTCTGTTTCACCACTGTTAAAGTACACAAACACACAATAGCGCGTAAGTATAAATGCCTGAAGTTTGCCAAAGAGCACCTTGTGTTTCCACAAATGCTAAAATGTTTTGTTGGCTGATAAATTATTTAGGAAGAACAACTAAACACAAACCTGGAGACCAACCAGTGAAACCAAATGGGGAAACTGCAGGATTAGGACATCATCCCATAAAGTGATATATGGTGGACGGGGCTTCATGATCTGGACCCTCTAACACTATCATTATGCATGAAAAATATATCCTCTAGTTCATCAAGGTCTGTGGCTGTCTACCTGTTGAGGTAGATGTAGCAGAACCACAACCCTGAATATTAAAATAAACTTCAAAACACAGGAAATCCACTTGTTGGAGTCAGAGCCCAGAACTTAATCCAGTGGAGATGCTCTGAATTAACGTGAAGATAAATGTTCACTCCTCCTGGAGTCACTTATTTGAGGTCAGAAGACCAGTCCCAGTATTAAATCCAAGGGTTCATTTACTTTTTCTATGAGCACAGTGAATGTTCAGTGAAGCCTATTACTGCATTATTTGCTCAAAAAGTTATCGGTGTCTATATTTGTAACTTAGATTGAGATCAGGTCACATTTTATGATCAATTCATTCAGGAAACCAGGTCATTGATCATTCCCAAGGGTCTGTAGTGTGTAATGTGTAATGACGGGCCAGCGTCACACATGAGAATCACATTTTACACACACCTGTTTCAGTTTTCTTGTGCACGTTTGAAACAGTCTTTTACCATTTCAGTGTTATTCTTAAGGCCTTGTTTTGTCTTTACTGGTTATGTGATGGTAGAGAGAGCAACCAATAACTCATAAGTGGGGTGGTGTGTGCAGTGCCAAGGTCCCTGTCTGGATCTGGACTTGAACCGGGAACATCAGTGTTATACGCTACACATGTTTTGTTCAGATTAAATGCAAATCAAATGTCAGCCTCCATGTGTTCATGCCAGTTGGAAAGGTTGATGGCAGCCTGTGCTTTTTCAATAACAACCAAGGGACGTGATCCCTGACGGACCGTATGGACGTTTGCTGCAGCTACTGCACAAAAAAAAAAAAAAAAAAAGAACATGCTTCGGTACATGAGACACATTTCAAAAGTTTTATTGTGACACTTTTAATTTCGCTTTTGGTGTTGTACATTAGGATATTCGCTCATGTTTCTCTTGAGACGAAACATTTTCAATATTTTTTGCCTCCTCACATGAAGTCACTTTTATCTTCTTATTTCATGACAAGCTTTTGAATTACGTAAATTCATTGCATGTGAGCAGTATTGGCATGTTGCAAAGACTATGGCTGAAATGATTACTGACAGAAAATGAATCAGATGAAAGGTCCATTTAGTCGCTGTCATGGTAGTAATTTCAGGGTCCTTATCTGCAGATGTGTGCAGAGTTTTCTTAAATTTCTCTGGAACAGTAGCAATGTTAACACCATCTATCATTTTGAGTAAATGTATAACGTCGTATTTATGCAAAAAAATTTAGAAATATGCAAAAAATATATAATGAACAGTCAATTCTTCATTGATTAACTGCTTGGTTTTTTTCTACCGTATTGAGAAAACATTCACTGATAACAGCTTCTCACTTGAGGATTTGCTGAATCTTCTGTTTCAAATTGCAGATTGAATACTTTTGCATTAAACGTTCTTCTGCTTTTATATTGCAAACTGAATTGGGCTGTAAGAAGTTTGACATTGCAATTTTTGTAGATACACAACAGTCCATCTGATATTTATAGATTATACTGAATAATTGTTTACATGTCAGTCAAATCATTCTCTTATACCGTTTTACACATCCCACATAACTAATGTAAACCTTATAGATGCTATTTTCTATCTTTTGGTTATTTACAGTATATGTCGCATCCACATGCACACCTTATACAGACACAAACCTCCAACATTTAATGCACAGAGTTGGCTGCGTATTGCAGACGTATGGATTTTCAAATTTATAGATATCTGTGGATCAACAATCAAACGTATTTTCAGTGTTTTCTGAACAGATTAACCAGTAAATGACAACATTTTTTTAGTTGCATCCTTGCCATCAACCCATACGGTTTGTCATTGTGTAAAGATTTGGTGGCTGTGTCGTTGCATTCGTGTGTGTGTGTGTGTAAAATGTGTGTGCCGCTTGTAAGAAGTGGAAGCGCGGCTCATTCCAGGCCTGACCCTGTGGCATCAGTCTGAGTGGTTGGTATTCCGCCTCCTGTTTTTGCTGGGAAAACACAAGGGGGGAATATTTGGCTGGCTGCTTATCTCCTCCGAGTCCCGCACTGGTAGACAGGAGAACACACACTTCCAGGCCTTTGTGAAGTGATTTCCCCATGCGAACAACACACACACACACAGGCGCACATACGCACACACTCGACGCACACACACACACGCAGAGCTCCCTCCATTCACCCGCGCTTATCTCTTCCTGGTTGTCTGCATCCTGCTACTCAGCTGGAGATGACACACACACGCGCACACTTACACATACACACACACACACACAGTCGTACAGATGTGCACGGGCTCCTACGCTCCACTCAAGAGTCATTCATGCTTCCTTCCAAATCACTGTTCTCATAAATGCTCACACACACGGAGCGAAAGCTAAACAAACCTTAGTGTCCGAATGAAGCTGGGGGGCCGTTTTCTTCAGCAGCGACCCCAGAGAGACTGACTGCTTGTTCTCCTCTGCAGATACAATAGAGGAATGTATAGTAGTCGCCGTATACGCAACACATAATGTATATTTTCTCATGGTCTCACATCGCTCTGAGCACCCGCTAAGTCGTGCCATCAATTTAGGAACCAGGTGACACAAGCACTTGTTCTCTTTCATCCAGGACACAGCATGAAAAAAAATTCACTAAGATGCACTGGCACAACAGTAAATTAACATCCAGCCTTCTCACATTTGTCAGTAATTTAATTGTAGACAGACAACGGGTCATGCTGGGTCTCCAGTGAGTGGCTATTCACTACCAACACATACAGTATAAATCAGATCAGAAGCTGCTCGCTGTTCAAAACAAATGAGCCAAAGAGAAACAGATGAAAGAGATCAGGGCTGATATCACCTGTCAGGTTGTTTGTTTTAATCGCCAGCATTAGATTACTGTATTTAGATTCTGTTGTCGTTTGTTTATGTACTGTTTGTGCTTGACTGTTTTCATGTGGACTCCCAGGAAGATGAGCAGAGACTAATGGGGATCCAAGATCCAGATGTTTTAGTTGCTTTATTGGCGATGGAGGTTTTCATTCAAGACACGATGCAATACTCTTTCACCCAACAGGTATCCAAGAGCCGCATTGGGTAAACAGTTAATTTAATGTGAAGTTCATGAGCACTTGAGTAACATTTTATCACAGTTTCCTTGCGAGGCTCGAGGCAGGACCTTCCACTTGAGGGACGACCTCCGCCCTGCTGCCGACATGAAGTGGTTCACGTCGGCCGGAGCTCATTCTGATGTGATGTGCAGATAAAATTCATGTGCTTCTTCTGATGAGTATTGTTACACTGTTGTTATGGAGGTTTTTATGTCTCAGTCAGTGACTCAGGCTACGTGCATCAGGCCTAAGGAAGCGTTTTCAAGTCCACCAGAGGTGTCAGAGGTGCTAGATTCAGTCAGTGTGTTTGTTTCTTCAGTCTGGTGGATATAAATGTATGCCTATGGTTGTTTAAATAGTAACTGCTGTAAAAACACAGCATAAATCTCCATGAGAGGTCATATTTTGTGTGCGTGCAAACTGTTTTAAGGTTGCACGTTTAACACAAAACAAACACTGGGACTTGATTTATTTGCACTAATTTGACCACTTGGCTGTTTTTGGAGTTACTACACAGAGGAGGCCTCAGAGCTGTCGGCGTGGCAGCTCACACATTCTCCTCGTCTTTCTCTTATCTGTGCTTTAATGATTGTGTTGAATCATACATACAGTGTTATGATTAACACATTTTTCAGATCTCAGATTGTTGCTTTATTTTAAGAGGAGCTATGCAAATCTAGCCGCTTTTTCGCTGTTTTGGTCTCTTTTTTCTCCCAGTACAGGAGTCGAGTGCATATTTTCACTGTTGTAAAAACTCACAGGTACTGTAACCCTCCTCCCTCCCCCCCGGCCATGCACACTACAAATGTTGTACCGAGGTGGGTATAACGTAAACAAGAGTTTATGGATAAACAGGCGTGTTTGTGTCGCAGTGCCGTAAAGCAGCCTATGTTTCTGTCTGGCAAAGAGCCTCCGTTCTCCTCGTAACAAGTAATTTAACCTTCACAATTACTCCAAATATGTTAAACTAAGGTGCAAATCTTGCATAGTCCCTCTTTAACATTGTGCATGAATCTGCACAGGTTCATGCACAACATTTACTTTCCATTCAGGCTCCTTTGTGGGTTTAAAAAGCAAAATAATAAGTTTGATTCTGGACTATATGCATTGTAAATGGTTGGGTAGATGCTTGTGACAACACTATGACACAGAAGGGTTTTTCTTGTTGTGAGTGAGATCTGAGGTGTGCTGGTTGACATAAGTAGGATGTTGGATGTTTTATCCCTGAGCTTCACTTTGTTGAAGGAAAACTTTAAAGAAACAACAAACAACCAGTATTTTGCTCTTTTCTGGATCCAGGTGTCATTATAGTTTCTGTCAGGTGCTTATCCAGGTGTTTCCATTGAAGTGTAACTATCACTATCAGTACTAGACAGGTGAATGCATGTGTACCTGTGCCCATGTGTGTGTGTGTGTGTGCTTTGGGGTTTCTCAGTCAGAGACCGAAGCCCACCATGTCGTGACAGTGAGCTGCAGCTACTGTTCACCCCTTCCCCCATTCCTCGGTAGGAAGGAAACTAGAGCAATGTGTGTGTGGCTGCGCCGTGTGTGTGTTAGTGAGAGAGCAAGCGGTCTCACTCATATTATATTAAACAGGATTTTCCCGAGCAGAGTGCTCCTGCCACTGAGCTTCCGAAGTCTTCCTCAGGATTCCCGCCTCAGCACAAACTCTGCGGCCGGTGCTGAGAGCCCACTGTTTGTTTTGGAGCGTCATTGTTCCGGAGCTGCAGAAGCCATGAGTCAGCACCACCGTCACTCGGCCCACCTGCCTCGCGTTGCTCAATTATTAAATGTCTGGGTGCTTTTATGTCACCTAGCTTTTCCTCATGGTATTTATAGAAGCAAAAGTCATTCGCAAACAAACGTTATTGGCTGAGGAGAAGTCGCGTCTCCTTACAGTCAAACTATTTTTATTTTATTTTAAGTATTGTAGGACACACTTTTAGCTCGGTCTGCTGCTACGTCATTTTGTAGAAATAAACGTTTGAGAAGCTTCAACTGTGTGTTATGGGTAAAAATGTGCAAAGAGTCGACAATACTGCAGGTACAGGTGATGCACAACTAAACTAACAGACTAACAGTTTGAACCTTCATCTACTAACTCAATACCAAACTCATGGTGGTGATATTTCAAGTCACTGCAGTTTATCAAAGTACTTAAAGAGGAACTATACAAGATTTGCACCTTAATTAAACAGCTTTAGAGTAATTGTGATGGTTAAATGACTTAGTACGGGGAGAATTAAGGCTCTCTGCCTTCCACCTGGCGTCTCTTGGCCCGAAAACCAACCCTGTTGCAAGATCAGCGCCTCCGACGCGGTGTCCCAGATCTCATCTCGCGAGAATCCTGGATTTATTTACGGCACTACGACACAGACACGTCCTGTAATCTGTAATCTCTTGTTTACCTTACC
Organism: Trachurus japonicus; assembly: GCF_045865225.1. NCBI lineage: Eukaryota > Metazoa > Chordata > Actinopteri > Carangiformes > Carangidae > Trachurus > Trachurus japonicus. The sequence continues at coordinate 25,885,948 of NC_140907.1, forward strand.
CACCTCGGTAGAGATCGGTCCACAGATTGTCTTCTTGCCGGCTTTGTTGAAAACAAATGCACATGGCCGGGGAGATGGAGGGAGGAGGCGTTAGTGGTGATTCTTAATGACAATGAAAATATGCTCTTCCGAAACTGTAGGAGGAGCTCTGTAGAGAAGAAAGCAACTGAAGCAGAGAAAATGCGACCAGGCTTTCTCCGATTCTCCTGTTGAAAGTGCCTAATTTGCAAAGATAAGTAAAGAAAATGACCTCAGTTGGAGGCAAGAAACAAGTGTTTCCTGTTGTTTCAAAACAGCATCTGTTGGTTCTTGATATCAGTGTGTGTGTGTGTGTGTGTGTGTTCTTTACACTGAAGTTTGCAGAAAGTTTAGCATAGAAAGAGTCTCATGTTAAGTGTTATCCATCCCACAAACAAACAGGCTCCTACTGGACTGCTACAGGATACACTTGAATGTGATCAATCACCATCTGTATTTTGAGACTGAAGCAAAGCTGAAGAGAATTAAAGCAGAGCCAACATGAAGAGATTGAAAAGACTTTTCTCTGTATTACAGTAACATCAGTTAGGTGTGTGTGGATTGGCTGCTGCTTCGCTAAATGTGTTTGTTGTGGCTTTCCTTCGTGGTGTCAAAGCCACATGAGAGGCATGAAATGTTAAGGTTTCATACAAGAATGAACAACGAGATGTACTGTATCCGTTTCAGAAACAAAAGTTTACTTAAAGAAAAATCAATTTACATCCATCACTCCTTCACTCCATAGAAAAACTATGTGCTCCCTATCACAGCTCTCACGTCCAACTGAGACATACAACACATAGATCAAAAATACAAACTATGAAATAATGAAATTCAATCTAAATCTCAACCTATTTCTACATCTATAAATCATGGCTCCTACAGTGTTGGAGCTTTTGATTGTTGATTGCGTCTTTTTAAACTTATTCTGAATCCGCCCATTAGATAGATAGATAGATAGATAAATAGATAGATAGATAGATAGATAGATAGATAGATAGATAGATAGATAGATAGATAGATAGATAGATAGATAGATAGATAGATAGATAGACTTTTATTATTAGACTCAAGGTCCATTCAAAAAAGACAAACAAACACACATACAAATTTAAAAGAGACAGTCATACCAGTGTTGACTGGTGATCATTCACTCCTCTATCTCCAAGTTCAGTGTAGTCACAGGATTTCTGATACTATAACAGCATCGTGTTGAACTGGTAACAGGTGTGTTTACTGTATGAATGTAGAGTATCTCAGTACCTGACCAGCAATATAAAAAAAAAATATCTTGGAAAAAAACGTCACTGAATGAGTGTCTTCAGTCAGTGGCGGTTTGAAACTGTGTCACACAGCTGTGTCACATTTCATGTCCCGACTTGATTTATTCATTCATTATTCATGGTAACCTGAAACTCACTCCTCATAGTATTTATACTGACATCAAAGCTGCGTCAAAGCTAAAAAAGACAAAAAAAAAGACAGTGAGTGTCTTGCAGTGAGTGGAGACATGCAGTCACACCTGATGATCTGATCAGAACTGTCTTCCATCTTCACAAAAATAACTCTCTTATATAATTTTAATTTGATCTTGGTACCTGGTAGAGCTTGTTGACGAGTGCACATCCAGGGCGTCCGGTGGTAAATCGAGACCTGATCGTGTCCCGTCACAATGTCTGGCCAAACCCATGACCTGCTGGAGAAGAATCTCAGTGTCACAGTAATGTGATTAGGAGTTTACACCAGTGCTGTGTGAGTGCGTGCGTGCGTGCGTGTGTGTGTGTGTGAAAGAGTGTGTGTGTGTGTGTCATATGATATTATGTTATTTTGTCTCATACCAAACATTTCTTTGCCTGTTATCTACTCCAGTTTATGTGGCGGAGCTCCATTTAAGTGTGCAGTGCTTTTGAAGTTACAGATGTTCCTTTTTTTTACTTTTGCCCTGGATCTTATAATTATCTACATTTTATTTCAGTTACAGTGAAACACGCGGCATGTTTTTTGTTAATAGTCACTCTACTGTACGTAATCCTGTGTCTTCTCAGGTGTTTTGGTTGAGAGGACACTCAGTTTTATCTCTGATTAAAAAGGTTAACAGCTCTGCTCGGTAACCGATGACAGTCTGACTGTCTATTCCTTATTAATTGGATTTGTTTATGATCAGTCTGGGTTTTTATTTCCGGGTCGTTTGAGATGTCCAGTCGTCCGCCTGACTGCTTCACCATCTGTTTTTATCTGTTCATGCATGAGGAAACTTCGCCTGCGAGAGTCTGCAGACAAACACACACACACATTCACACACATTCACACACTGTGCTGGAGGTAAACACAGTGATGTGTCAGTGTAGAGGTGTGTAATTGGGTCTTTGGCAGCGTCTGGGCCTGTGTTTAAGCCAGTAAAAAACAACAACATATGATTAAGTGTGTGTGTGTGTGTGTGTGTGCATTTGTTTGTTTCTGGGCCTGTGGACTTGTGACATCACACACACACACACACACACACACAAACACACACACACACACTATCCTTAACTCCTCAGATGTGCTCTGAACATCTGGAAAAGAAAAATAGTGGTAAAAGTCAAAGCTGAGATTGTCCATGTCACTGGTGGTTTGTAAAGTTTGTCATTATCATCTGTCTCCTCTTTCTCTGTCTCTTTTTCACACACACGCTCACAGGAGGGCGGGGGTGTGAACTTTCTGAACTTGGCCTAAGTTTCTACACTTTTTTTTTTTTTTTTTCCTCTAAAAGCACATTTCTGACCAGTGACATGACCGACTCCAGCATCTCTTCACATTCCAACACCTTACAGAGCGAGGCAGCACATCATTATTCCTCCGTCAAAAAGAAAAATATGAAGGTTATTTCAAGTTTAAAATGCAAACTTAAGTGATAGTTTCCACCGCAATGGACAATAGATTTATTTTGGATCCTAGTGATTTTGCATCCATTCATAGAAACCGCTCTTAAGGCATCAATCAGCTGCGAGTCGACTAGTATGCACGACACGTCCAGTTTCTGACGTGACAGAGAGTTGTGGAGGTGGGAGGTGTTGGATGAGTGTGTAGCACAGGTCACAGATGTGCAATCAGCATTCACCCTTTACTGTAACGATGACCTCTCCCCAACCTCGAGCAGTTGTGACCCAGTAGAGGAGCAGGAAGCGGTGACGTTTTTAAACTTGTCATTAGGAGAATTCATTGGAAAAAACTGTGAATTCAAGGAAAACATAGCCTCTGTTTTATTATGACAGTGATTTCTGTTTGTGGAGTCTCTCATCTACACCTGAAGTAATTATTTTAAAGCCTCACTCCTCTCTTCTGTGTGATGTTTATGTCTTTTAAATGGGACAAACATATTAATTAACATTTCCATGTAAATATCCATGAGATTGTAGCCGAGGCTAATTTCTAATTTTGGTGTTCACAATAAGAAAAAAGCAACAATAATGGCAGTGTACAGACTGCACATGGTCCTGGGGGCAGAGCACCAACAGCACCAGCTCCCAGTTAAAGACAGCACTCATTTTAAAGCACTTCTCCTCGTAATCTGTCTCTCCATGGCTCGGTGCGTCCCTGCCAGTCCAGTTTTTTTCCATCTCTGTAAACCTGGGGCTCCATCGCTATGTCCATCTGATCTGATGCCCATCTCTCTGCTCTGTAACCCCCCCCCCCCCCTTAGACTCTAATATGGGTGCAGCCGGGGTCTGTAGTGTATCTGGCCTCAACCTCTGGAATGCTCTCCCTCAGGGTTTGTACCAGTGCACATCTGTTGCTTCTTCTACGTCACCACCTAGAAAAAAGACACTTAGAAACCGGCCTTTTTTGGTGCTTGGTGAAAATACACCATTGTCTCACAATATATAATTCTTTTACTTATATTTATGTCATTGTTGCTGCTGTTTGTATACGTCTTATTCAAAGTGTGCTTGGGTTGGGTGTTTTCAAAGGCACTTATAAATAAAATGTATGATTATTAATATTATTATAGAGAACAGACTTCTTACAACCACCGTCCCATTTGAGAGAGATTAGTGTTTCATAGTGAAATGATTTTTGGGTAGAGTATCACATCAGTGGTTCCACTCAGGTGGACTGTGTGCTGCTGTGTGTATTGATGTGTTGCACAGTTTTTGAGTCTTTGGTGCTTTTGGTACCGTTCCTCGTCGGTGCACTCTGAACTTATAAACCACTGAACCTGCTCACAAAGTGTTAATATGGATCAAACCTGCACAATGATTAGTTTCAGAGAAAACCTGCCAACATGGCCGAGATAATCTCTTTTTAATATCGCGCTACGCTCACAGTCACCGCTATATACACTGTAATAATATTACACAGGTGGCTCGACTTGTGCACATGCACATGCTCACACACATGTGCACGCACACACACACACGCAAAGCAGCCCACCTACAGCGTGACCTTATATTTGCTTAATGAGGAGCTTAGTGAGGTGTGTGTGTGTTTGTATTAGTACACCCCACTGACTACAGCATGAACTCAGCAGTGCATAATTCTCTATTGTACTGTGCTGGAGTGTCTATAAAATGTCAAAAGGAAAAGAAAAAGATTAAGTCTGCAATAAATAATAATGAGGGAAACTATAAACGATATTGTACAGCAAAAAAAACAAACAAATTTATGTATCTAAGCATCTTTTCTCCCGCCAACTGGGACCAGTGCAGCTGTAAGAAAACGCATTAAATGAGTTCAGATCTGTGGACCGTGGATAGTTGCAAACTGAACTAATGTTCACATAATGGAGGAGAGTATCAGAGAAACCTTCAACATCAACATGATGTCTGTCAAGAATGAAACTTTGAAAGCAACAAAAACATGCACACACTGTCACCAACATGTCAATTGTTAATCAGAATAATGTACAAGATACTATAATAATAGAAATAATATACGTTGCAACAAATGCTTTTACTGTACTGCAATGTATAGGTTAATTGACGGATAAGAGTAATAGTAAGTAAAGTTTTGTCTGAATAAGTAACAATGGTCAGGTGCAAACAATGCTTCGGACGATGATCATGGTCATATATCCACATATTCATCTTCCACACAGAGCCAGACTGTTGTGTGAGTGTTTGACATTTGTTCCCGAGCTGCAGAGTGAACATGCAGAAAGCCAATATTAGTCTAGGGAACTTGATCAATACGATTCAAACTGGTCTCCTTGTTCTCCAAACAGCGAGCATGGTGGGAGGTGCTGGGTGCGTGGGAAGGAAGTTTTCCTCTTAGTTTGTGTTTGGTGCATTACTCCTATGTGTGTGTGTGTCCTTGTGTGCTTGAGTGTGTGTCTGCTGCAGTGCCCCTGCTGAAGGGCATGCAGTAAGGCCCTGGTCAGCATGATGTAGGTCCCCCGGGACGTCCTGGGGTTTTTTGGATCAATACTTTTCCTCCTGCATCTCCCTGCCTCACTGTCCTCACCCCTCCTCACCCACTGGCTTGACTTTGGGCTATTTATGGTATCTCTATGGATTAACAGGACCCCGACAATCAATGGGCCAAACTAACTATTACTGTACTCTTCCTCCTCTTCTCGCTCTGTACCTCTGCTTGTGTCAGCTTTTTTTTTTTTTTCTGGAAAACTTTTAGTCCTTGTGTTTTTTTGTTTTTTTTTTGCTTGTTGTCCTAAAATACCAGTGTGAAGCTGGTGCACTGTCACAAACTCACTGTCCCATAACCATGCAGGAACAAAAGCTGAGGGAATATCATTTCTAATGCAGGTGTAATGTGATATGGTTGAAGCAGAAGTTTCCGAAGGCGTAAGTGGATTTTTTTTTTTTTTTTGCACCTATTTGGTTTTAGTGGCTCAGTAGTGTGACACGACCGATGCAGAGGCTGCAGCCGAGGGGAGTGACTGCAGAGACTGGCGCTGTATTGCCCACAGTGCAATTTGTTGTCAGAAATAACAGTTGTACCAGAGCATGTTCAGACCACATCTAAGTGCACATGTTGGTCTCATTCTGTTATTTTTGCTGTTTTATAAGGCAAAGTCACACCCACATGAACCAATTCAGATCCACATAAACTTCTTTTACACATGTGTGATACAGCACTGGATGCCGCCTTCTCCAAATGTCTGACATCAAAAACAAAACACACGAGGAACACTTTTGAATTCACGCCACAGAGTTTATTATGTGGGAAGATTTAATTATTGTGTATTTTTCAAGTGGTGAAATGTGTCAGAAAACACTGTGGTGACATCACAAAGCTAGGAGTTTTTTTTTTTTTTTTAAGTATATTTTTTGGCTTTTTATGCATTTATTTGATAGCCATAGTAGAGATAGACAGGAAAGGGGGAGGCAGAGAGAGGGGGAATGACATGCAGGAAAGGTCTGCCCGATGCGGGACTCGAACCAGGGACGCCTGCGTTGAGGACTGTAGCCTCTACATGGGGCGGCCGCTCTACCCACTGCGCCACGCACCGCCCCACAAAGCTAGGAGTTTGACTGGTGACAACAGGTCGCCCCAGTCAGACCTGTGCCACTGCCACCTGTTTGAATAGGGGAGACCGCCGGGGATGGTTGTAACATTTTTTTGTCTCAGCTCCTATAACTTGCATAGTATTCATGGTAGGGCTCTCAAATTTTGACACAGAATACCCTCGTTTGTCCACTACAAGTAGCAGTGCCTTGAACTTCTTACACTATATCACAGAATTCACTATTTGATGTCAAATGCAAGGAGTGCCAGTGCCACTGTTACTGTACAACCTACCCGGGGTAGGTTGTAACACACAACCTGGGGTAAATTGTAACAGTGAGATTAAAAACTAAAAACTGAGACCAAACCAAAAAATATGGATCTATGTAAGTTTATTGTGCATGTTCCAACACTAAAGCGTCTTCCTGTGGTTCAGTATGAACAGAAAAACCCATCACTGACGGCTAAATAAGCAGTGACAGTGGTGTCGATCCTAACATTAGAAAGCTTCTTAAAGAACATCTTCTGATAATACAGATGAAAGGTGAACATGTATGAATGTAAACCTTCAGCAGGAGGTCAGAAGCAGCTAATAACTCATGTATAATTCCAGGAAAGATGGTGACACTTAATGCCACTTAATAAAACAACAAAGATAAAAGGTGTTACAACCATCCCCACCCCTGTCAGCCATTGTTTGACCAGCTGTACCAGCATGGTGGTTTGATATAAACATTGATGAAATGACTCACATTTTACCTAAGAACCTGCTCTTTCATTTTATACAAGCTACCTAATTCAAACGCCAACGGTATCGATACTCGTCAGAACTAGGATTTGGTCTAAAAGATCAGTTTCTGACGTTTTTGGGCTGTAAAACCTACACATTTCTTCATAGAGCCATTCAAATTCATATTAGGGCTGGGCGATAAAACGATAACGATATATATCGCGATATAACTTTACTCAATAGCAATATGAAACGTGGTCAATAGAAAGTCGATAGGTTTCATTCATTCATGTTTTGAAACAGCCAATGAAAACGAGAGTTGCGCCGCGCTGAACCACTGGCTGAGCCAGCAGGTTAGATTGACACAGCACAGGAAGACTGTACACAGCACAACAACACGTGGTAATGTTTGGGCTGCTGCAGCCTGGCGTCAGCAGCGGGGCATCGCCAGTAAAAAAGAGAGAGAATGAGTGTTGCCTCAAAAGAAAAAATGGAGGAGAACTAGGACGAGTGACCGCGAAAACACGTGGTACGTCATGTTTACATTAACCCCGATTGATTGAACTCTGATACAGTACTGTAAACAACACTAAACTTTAACCACGGAGACAGCAGGCAGTCGAAGCGGCTCGCCGTCACACATCAAAGGGAGCGCAGTCACGGCGTGGCTGCTCTGCTGCTGCTGCTGCTGCTGCTGCTCCTCACACCAGAGCGACACTGTTCAGCTGTGCCGACCTAAACACTGGCCACTTGCGAAGCAAGCGCTAACAGCGACGATTACTCTTTCTTTTTCAGTCGGGTTTAGGCTGAGAATGATCGCTAATTAGATGGGCCACGTGAGGTCCGGGATTTAATTTTCACGTCCGTTTATAACTGTAGCAGCAGCAGAGAGGTGGAGCAGCTCCTGTATGGGGAGTGTGGCTCTGATTTAACTCCTGTCTGATGTAATGTTAAAGAACGCCTGAACAGCGGAGTGATAATGTCTGTAAAAAGACCCAGTGCTGTTGTACTGTATATCAGCATTCATGTATGTCTCTTGTCCAATCAAATTATTTGGTTGAAACTAACTGTATATAGCCTAATACCAGTTTTATTTATCTGAAACTGTTATTAGGCTACTCATTGCTTTTATATGTTAATCATTACATCTGAAATGTTAAATGTTTGACGGAAAATAAATATTTAAATCAGAAATAACCTTCTGATATCTTCAAATCTCACTTGTGAGTATGATGGAACATTTAGGCTTGACAAAAACAGTGACTTGAGTCCTATCGTGATATATATCGATATCGACTGATATGAAAAAAATTATCGTGATAGGATTTTTTCTCATATCGCCCAGCCCTAATTCATATACAATATCAGTGAGGGAGTGATAACACATGATATTGATCACATCACTCTAATGTTGTTAAAACCATCCCTTTGTTACAACCATCCCCAGACCAATAATTATGTATAGGAATAGGAATAGGAATAGGAATAGGGATTTATTTATTTAGAACAGGGACAATGCACAAAAACATTAATCTCATGAGACAAGAGAAGATGCCTTGAGGTTGTAGCAACATTTACTAGTCCCTGGGCAGGTTAGAGCAGATAAAGAGATAACAATATTAAGATTGTTAAAATATGACAGATAAAAGTGATATGATCTGATATAATGATCATTAATTATAATTGTTGCCCCTTTTTTTGGTTTTTAGGTTGCCTTTAACATCTGGCCAGGGACAATGGGTGAAAACTAGCCTTGTTGGCTAACTCTGGTCCAATACATTTAAAAATAGACAGAATAAACTAGCAAATTGTGATGAATTAAAAAGAAAAATCTAACTATGTGAGTAGGTTAGCATGGATCAGGAAACAGGGAAGTGGCTAATCTGGATTTGTCTAAAGGAAACCAGCTCCACTGAACCTCACTAATTACCTCATCACATTTCTATTGTAGCAGTGCCCAAATATTTACCAAATATTTACCTTTAGGCAGGATCCAGGTCAGCTGTTTCCCCCTGTTTCCAGTCTTAATGCTAGTCATACACTAGTCAGTTGCTGGCTGGCTTCATTAGTCCAACTGTCACTGTAATAAAACATTTTACATTTAAATTAATCAAACCTTGTAAATTATGCACAGATATTCATTATGTGTTCTATTTGTGTGCATTGTGCTATGTGGTCATTTTGAGTTATTTATAGATGTGAAAGTGAACCATTCAGTGTTATTGTCTACATAATAGATACATTATATGCAATAATAAATAGAGTACTGGAGCTCCACCCTCCAGATCAGACATTAGCCTCTTATCTGTCCGTCCGATCAAAATCTAATATACCACCATTCAACAGCACACACTCCTAGTCTATATTTGATATCCTGATTTGTAAACCATCTGTGGTCATTGTGGTTTTTCTCCTTTCTCCAACAATAGCACAGAGTTGAGCACAATGGCACCCTGACCCCCCGTTTCCTTTAGTGGCAATCCTAATTAGCTAAGTGACAAGCTTCTCCCATGCCATTGTTAATGTATCAGTGTCTAGAGTCCCCGTGGAGGGCAATAACTCTGCTCGGCTAATCATTTAGTGATGGTTATCGTTCAGTTGTGCATTGTTAGACGCTTGTGACAGATATTGTAGATATGGAGGGAGGAGGGAGGAACGGAGTACCATGGGGTCCAAGATGTGCCGTTGTGTGATGCTGCAGCCACGTACACAGCGTTAGTGTTGTGATGCATGAGAGTCAGAGAAGGAGGAGGTTGCAGCAGCAGGAGGAAGATGATGATGATGAAGACACAGAGGGCTTCTGGGTTTATGAGCACTGCACTCCTTTTGTGCTGATCCATATTGTTCTTTATGCTGCTGCAAACCTACTGATGCTGATGTCATTACAGCCTATAGACTTTGAATTTGTGTCTCTAATTCGAAAAAACATTGTGACGCACCGACTGCTGCGATTCCTGGTCTGTGTGACCACTACAGTCCGACTTAGCTTGGGTTTCACATAACTTTTATTTTCATATTTGTTCAATGAATTCAAGTTTTTTTTGGCAGTTTCTGTGCGTACATCATTGCTCTGCAGACACATGAGCTAAACATGCTGGTTCTTTAGTGTGAGACGTCTAAAAATATCTCAGACCTTGAGGGTCTGCAGGAGGAATGACAAAAAAATAAGACAAGACAAACACACAGACAGACTTTAAGCTGCTACACAAAAAAAGTGTTTGCAAGCTGTGAAGAAGAAAAGGCTTTTTAATCTGCAGTTGTTGCAGGACTTGTAAACATCCCATTGGGAAAAAAGGCAGTAGAATTCAATAGTAAATAAGCACACTACTACTAGTTTACTACCTTAAAGGCACACGACAGGAGAAATTAATGTATAAAAGAATTGAAATCAAAGCAGCTAATTCTTAGCTTTAGGCTGAATTACCACAAAAAAACACAAAAAAATACAATGTCAGGTCATTGTCTCCAGTTTCAGAGGCCGAGGTGACGTCCTCTATGCAAACCCAGCGAGTCAGTGCTACTGTAGCTGCTGCATGGCTGAGAGCACTGCAGTGTGTACATTAATGGATGTGGACAGTGTGTGGAAACCTTTAGTCAGATTGTATGAAACGAGGGAGGACGGGAGGACGAGGGGGGAGAGACTGGAGTGGTACGAATAGGCAGGGAGGCAGGGAGGCGAGAAGTGGAGGGAACAGCGGTGGGAGTGTCACTTGCCAAAAGGCTTACACATGGCCTGATATCGTACCATTGTAAGACCACCGGGTGCTGGTGGCTCTGTGTGTGTGTGTGTGTGTGTGTGTGTGTGTGTGTGTGTGTGGGCTACAGTACAGAGAGAGGACAAAGCTGTCCGGAGCTCAGTCTCTCCTCCTGTTGATATTAAACACAAGTTTCTACATCTTTGGGTGGAGTTTTGGATGCATGACTGGAGTGGGTGAAACCCCGGTGACTCTGTGCTGTGGTATGACTGTAATGTTATAACTCAGAGAATCAATAACCAGAGGATTCAGCTATAACCTGGCAACACTGGTGTGATACCCACAGTACTGTAGCTACTTCCTCTACCCACTTTGTATTTAGCTTCAGTTCTCATGGCTCTGCACTGGAGGTCTTAGTTTATTTCAGATAGAAACTTCCTCTAAGACGAAGAAAACAAAACATCAGCCTCTCTCTGAAAAATATCCTCGTTAATTAGATTTTTTTTTTTTTGTCCCAGTTGGTTTCAAATGCCCCCATTTTTCTGTGGTTACTTACTACAGTGTGCACTTTGTTTGTGAAGACACCGCTTACAATTAATTTCCAGTCTCTTGGGGGAGGTTTTATTTTTGTCGCCATGTCTGACTCAAACCATGCACCATCTTATTAATAAGAAATATGGTTTTATATAGAACAGAGTAGAGGTCTTCAACAGGGGGTCCCTGACAGACATTGTTGATTTTTTGATAGTACTGTACAGTTGAGACAGACAGGAAACGGGGAGGCAGAGAGAGAGGGAATGACACGCAGTAAATGGCACGCGACGCGGGACTTGAACCATTGGTATCAGTTAACAGCCCTACTAGTCACTCACTATGCCTGTTTAATATATGAACCTGTGTATTATTTGAGTAGCTTAGTGTTGAATGCACAATATCAAGGTATGTTTATTCAAGGTTCCAAGATTCAAGACACTTTATTGTCATTATACACGTGTGTACAACGAAATTTAAGGTGCACAGTCAGGTACGGACTCGAAAACAAGAGAATCAAAATAGAATATACATGGCACTAGGCCCTGTTTAATATAAAACACAATTTTATACAATATAGTAGGCGGTCCCTGCTCCATCTCTCCATCAGTTTTGGGGGTCTGGGGGTTTTATTGCCATTTGCACAAGTTTACATCACAGTACAGGTACATAGGAAATCGTGAGTCAAACGTTATGTAATTTAGTGTGATAAATACCCAGTAATGATGAGAAAATTATTGAATAAACCACATACGTACAAGGAACACTGAATGAACATGCACAATATCAGACTTTTCATGGTCTCAGTTGGATTTAGTCTGAACTGGAAAAAGACAGATACAGAAAAAACAATATGGCGGAGTATGCAGCTCGTCTCAGACTCAGTTGTATTGTATTGTAAGTGTGACAGTGAAACCTTAAACCTATCGATGCTTTTAAATGCATTCAAATGGTAGTTAGATGGCTGTACTGCGAAAATGAAAATCTTCTTCTATATTGTTTATAACCTAGTTGCACACAGGATAAAGAGAATTATTAGAATTATTATTATTACAATTTTATATATTCATGCAATCATTTCCAAAGATGATGTAATGATATAGTTGATAGTGATACAGAGCTGATGATGATGTTTCTCCTCTCTGTTCCAGCTGTTTTCTGGGGCGACATCGCTTTAGACGAGGAGGACCTGCGGATGTTCCAGATCGACAGGACGATAGACCTCACGCAGCACACACACATGCGCACACACTCCCGACAGGGGCACACGTCTGGTGAGTCGACCTCAGCATCTCACTCTCACTTGTACAGTCGACACGTAATCGATGATCTCTGTGGTGTTTCCTACTGAAACTCTCTCATCACAACATCAGCTGCAGTGTGAAGCAACCTGGACAGGAAGTAGACAGCAGCAGGCCACCTGAGGATATCATTTATTGTTGTACATTGTTTGTGTGTGTGTGTGTGTGTGTGTGTGTGTGACAGGTGGCCTGGAGGAACATGAAATTGCAAAGAAGAGAAGCTCGTTATACCTGCTGCTGGAAAGAATACGTAGATTCGGCTTCGGTAAGGACCCTGAATACCAAAAACACTCTGCATGTTTTAGCCAATTAACCACAAATACTATGTTTTCCATTAATGCACACATACATACATGACATAGTGGAGTTCACTGGTTTCCATTCATTTCAGTCCACTTAAAAAACAAAATCTGCAGAATCTTCAATTTTTACTTTACACTTCGTTTTCCAACTCGACTCTTGGTTTGTGTTGCAACTGCAGCTTTTCAAACTTTGATGACGGAGATGATGACATGCTCACTGTGATATATGATCATCTCAAGCAGTTTCTTTCTCTGAGTTCCTTTCTGCTATGAATAAAGACAGGGGACAAACAATTGTATTTGTATAAATACAATAAAAAATAATTTGAAACTGAACTAAATGAAATTATTGACTTGTCAGCCTCTCAGCTGCCAACTTTTAGTTGCTAAATCTTGTTCCAGTTCAAGTCTCTGTTATGATCCAACCACTGTAACTGCAACAACATGAACATGTGGTGCAGCTGCAGCTCTTTTGGCTCCTCTTAAAACTTGAAAACAAATAGGAATTAACTGTAAGAGCTGTATTTGCCACTTGATATTTGTTATAAATCAAATGGCCAAATGGTCGATCACCACCCTCTTAGAAGAGCCTCGGAGGGCAGATTGCTCCCAGGTTGTTTCAACCCGTTCTCTGGGACATGACAACTCAGTTACTCATTCAATGAACCTCCACACACTTGGTACGAGCATTGTCTTGGACTCAAGGACCAACTGGTGGGATTTTAGTGGCCAAAGGTCACAGTGACCTCACAAAACATGATTTTGGCCTGAGAACTCCTCAGAAGAAATCTCATTTCACATTTGGGAAAAAAAACAAAAAACATTGACTTGAACTCTGAGACAAAATGATCAGACTTTCCCGGTCAAAATTTCACACATATTTTTAACATTTTGTGTTATTCTAGATAAACAGGGATTGAAAGGAGGCAGAAAACTGCATAGTGGTAATTCTATTTTATTTTATTTTTTATTTTTTTCATTTTTAATGTCATGCAAACCACTGGCAAATGGTAAATGTCTGTTTCACTGAATCAAAGATTCTGTTATTTTAAGAATGACGGCCACAGACTGAAAGGTTTTTATCATGAGGTCATTCTCAATACTACATGTGTGTGTGAACAATTCAAGATTCACTCCACACACTTTACTTTTCAGTAGATGAAGTGGGTGAGAAACCTTTACTCTACTGTAGCTCCTGCAGTTTAGATAATAACCTTCTTTAAATTAATGTTTACTCAAACAGACTATTTCTGTCTGGGTTTTATTACTCTCAGATCTTAGAACAAACTTTGAAAAGGCTACCTATAATAAAAAATGGTGTAATCAAATAGTATGAACTGATAGTGATATTAACAGCCTGTAATTTTTCAACCCCCCTCCCCCCACCTCCACTCTGTTAGACTATCTCCCCAAAAATGCCAGCAAGGGAGCTGCCAGTCCCAAGAGCCAAACTGGGAAAGGTGGAAGAAGCGCGAGCGTCGCAAAGAGCCGTATTCCTCGAGCGGCCACATCCCGGGCTGAGAGGATATGGCCTGGAGGAGTCATCCCCTACGTCATAGGAGGAAACTTCACTGGTAAGCAACTCTGCTGGACCGCTGCCTGTGCTGCTCAGCAGTAAAACACACACACACCGAGTGCGATTGTGTAAAAAAGTAGGATGTAAAATGTGTGTGTTTTCCAGGCAGCCAGAGGGCCATGTTTAAACAGGCCATGCGTCACTGGGAGAAGCAGACGTGCGTAACTTTCATTGAGAAGACGGACGAGGAAAGCTACATAGTCTTCACCTACAGGCCCTGCGGGTGAGCTTGAACGGTCTCTGTGTGACATGCGTGATTGTGTTTGTGTGATTATGTGTGTATTTGTGTGTGTGTGTGTGTACCTTGAGTTCAGTAGTGACCTTGTCACAGCGAGAGACGACATGGTCACTCAACAATGGCTCCGCTTTCCTTCCTGTCCTCCTCCTGTTTCCCCATCCCACCAATCACGCGGCTCGGTTTAAGTGTTTGTATGTTTGTGCAGTTTTTTTGTTCATACTCTGCAGAAGTTGCATTGTTCTGTTGAGTGGCAGCACGGCGGGGTCAGAGTGTGTTTGTACAGTGGTGGCACTTCACTGGTTGTGAGTGGTGAGGTTTCAGAGCGGCTCAGATCAGGACGTCTGGGTATGAAAGAGCAGGATAGCTGCATCTGTGAACTTTCAGTATTACAGGCTCAAATAATAAGTTGATCAGCAAAATAATTAACCAACAGCAGCTTTTATCTGTTAACCATTTATCAAACAAAAGATAATGAACAGGTTCCAGCTTATGATAAAATTATCATTTTGATGCTTTTTCAGTTTTATAATTATAATTAACTACAGTTCTTGACTTTCCAGTTAAAACTATGCTGAAAACTCTGTGAAGAGGTGAATGAATATTAGCATGTTGATAGGTTAGATTCTCACTATTTAATTATTGAAGTTAAAGCAGATATCAGTGGAATGTTTTTGTTAATATAAGTCCTAAATAGTCCTATTTTCCGTCAGCAATCACTTACATGAAGTATTTCAGCCTAAACACGAGTCTCTCCGTCACTCTGCTCTGCTGTAACCCGAGGAGAAAATTTTCCTTGTGGGATACAAGTGTTATCCAATGAGGGGAGAGAACGGCATGAAGGGCTGTGTGTGCAGCCAAGGGATGCGCGTGAATGTGGTGAGTTACCTGGAACGCTACCAAGTCGTAGTTGTGACTTGAAGCTGTAACTTACGGTTTCAAAAGCCTGCCTTGAACACAGCATTAGCCGAAACGGCCGTGCCGATGATATCTGCTTTAACAGTAAGTTCGCTGATGTAAAAATAATCTGGACACAATGTACAGAGCCTCTTTGTGTGTCTCTGTCAGTGTGTAAAATGTTAATTTGTAGACAGGGCTCTCGACGAAGATATCTCGATCTCAAAGAGTCTATTTGTTTCATTCATAGATTTAATAATAATAATAATACAAAAACTTAATTTTCTTAACTTAATTAGCAGTTTAACAGTGTGTTGGACAGTAAAATGAGTATAAACATTTCCAATAACATTTCTAATAACTTGATTTAAAAAACAAAAGGCAACATATTAATCAAGAGCAAAAGTAAAAATATGTTATCAAAGTCTTTCTGTCTCCACTCACGAGGCAACTTTCAAGTGAAAGTGAAAGATCAAATATTCAGTGTTAACTTGTTTCAAAGCTGAAGCTGTGCCACTTTTTTTTGTCAACACTTTCCTTTCATTCACACCGACACATTTTATTGAAAACCTTGAGATCTGGACCACAAGTTTGTGGTTAAAACCTACTGTTACTGTAGTAGTGACTTATGTGTCCAGAGCACCATTAATCATCAAAAAAACGGTCAACTACTGAAATCTCTCATTGAATATCTGCTCAGATTTGTGATTCAGTTTATTTAATTTCTCAAATAAAATGCCAAAAACATAATTTTCAAATGCAAAACAAGCAATGAACATTTTCAAGTCCACCTAAAATTTGAAAGCACTTCTACAAACTGAACAATGATAGTAAAAGAGAGAAAAGTCTCACACAATATCTTTTCTCCTACAATAATATTTTGTGCCTGACAAAGATCTATATAATCAAAACATCGCACTGAAACTGTGATTAGAAAATTATTGTTGGAACTAGAGGCATGTTTTTTTTCTTGCCTTTATATTTCCTGTTTCCTGTTGAATAGTTTCCTCGGATGTGCATACCTCTGTTTTTCAGTTCAACACGTAGTTACACAACGTCATGTCATAATTCTGCAGGTGGACAAGTTCTCTGAGTAATTGATTAAAGGCATGTAGATGCAGGCGTGTAGATGAGCCACAGATCTGCGTGTTAACTGATGATGCCGTCGGTCTCGTGTTCTGTGATAGGCTCGGCCGCATCAGAGATTAGACGCTTTAATCTGCTGTATAAATATCCTGCAGCTTGGATTTGTGATGTGTGTGACAAAGAGAGGCAGAAAAGCAAAGTGCTGCTGGTTTAAGTGCAGCACAGTAAATTTTATGGCACCTGTTGTATGTATGTGTGTGCGTGTTTATGTATGTGTGTGTGTGTGTGTGTGTGTGTGTGTGTGTGTGTGTGTGTGTGTGAGAAGTACTTGTACTGATACAGGCTCTGCAAATGCTGCAAGAAAAGACTCTATCTACTCCAGTGACTCCTGATCCTTACTCTGCAATCAGCTCGCTGGATAACTTTAATCAGATTTGTTAGCCTGGCACGGATGTCTCGGCTAACCAGAAAAAGAGAATGAATGCATGTGTGTGTGTGTGTGTGTGTGTGTGTGTGTGTGTGTGTGTGTGTATGTATGTGTGTGTGTTGTGTGAGCAGCGATATGTGAATTCTCACAGCTTACTCACTTTGGGTTATGAAACTGCAGCGTTATTGGAACGTTGTATGTAAACAAATCCTGCCGCTTTTCCTCTGGTGGATGTAGTACGTGGCAGGAAATCCTGAAAAGACTTTGTGTTTTTGTGTGTGTGCATGTGTGTGTGTGTGTGTGTGTGTGTGTGTGTGTGTGTGTGTGTGCATGTGTGTGCATGTGTGTGTGTGGTCAGTGTAAAGTGAATACAACTCTGCTGCTGATGCTTTTTTCCACTGTCAAACCTGTAGTAAATGTCATCTCCCTACTATCAACTTCCTACTAATCCTTATTAGGTGTTGTTCCTATGTGGGTCGTCGTGGCAACGGGCCCCAGGCGATATCCATCGGCAAGAACTGTGACAAGTTTGGCATCGTGGTGCACGAACTGGGCCACGTCATCGGCTTCTGGCACGAGCACACGCGGCCCGACCGTGACGATCATGTGACCATCATCAGGGATAACATCCAGCCAGGTGAGGGCGGGCGGGGCTTGGTACCCATGATGCACCTGGGTTTCTGCTTGAATGATGATACAACGTCGTCGTCTCTATAGATTATAGATTTTCTTGGTACGATTATTGTCAGAGAAATAATCACGGTATTACGATTATCACGATTATTATGCATGGATTAATTTCACAACACTATTAATGTGTAAAATCAAATATAGTCCAAATATAATTCATTACTAATTATTTATTAATTATTAAAATATTTTAAGTACGGTATCTATTAAAATATGACCAATCATTACTCCCCCAGGGGAAGTGTTTGAAATATTCAAGTCATTAATTGTCATCTATACCAAATGTTTAAGTTCATTTGAATAATTTTCTTTTAGTTACAGTACAAATGACACTCTAGCTTTAGATAAATGGAGCAGTATCTGTGCGTTTACCTTTACATTGGTGCACATTTGCCGATATGGTTCCGACATAATCTTTTTCAGAAAGTGACGGTATTTAGGGATCTTTACGATCAATTAATTGTGGCATTTAATACCGCGATTGATTGTGAAAACAAGTAATTGTGACATCCCTAATCTGGAGACAAGGAAACACTGAAGTGGACGGCGTGTGTGTAGTGTATGTTTTCAATCTCACACTCGTGTCCGGCTGTGTGCCGAGTGTGAATGAGGCTTTTAATGACTGTGAAGTCACCTAGACCCCCAGAGCGCCGGCTGCGTTTCCTCTCATTCGCTCCGAAGCTCCAGAAGGCGTCCGGCACCTGACAGGTGTTAAACCAAAACGATGTATCGAAGGGAATCAACCCTGACCTGAAGTTTTTATTTAGAAACTACATCTTCAAGCAGTGACCTTGAAACGTCTCATGTGTTCAGACTCAATCAAATAAATCATGTTTATTGTGACACAAACACAAAATGATGATGACTCTGAACTTGTGGTAAAACTAAACTTTCTCATGCTGCTGTCTGTGTGTGTGTTTGTGTGTGTTTGTGTGTGCTCATTTATGTGGTTCCCAGGCCAGGAGTATAACTTTCTCAAGATGGAGCCAGGGGAGGTCAACTCTCTCGGGGAGCCATATGATTTTGATAGCATCATGCACTACGCCAGGAACACCTTCTCACGGTAAGCAGCAGCAGCAGCAGCAGCAGCAGAAAGCGGCGGCGGCAAAGTCTCATCATCTGTTGACTTGTTTTGAACTCACAGATCAGACAACACACTCTGCCAAAATGGATTTTTCTCAACTGTTAAGTTTGCTCCATATTTGGGGAAACAGAGACCTTGATGTTTTTTTTCTTAAACATGTGGTTTATTGTTGTTGGGTGGAACTGATCGTTGATCAACATCAACTTTTGATCAACATCAGCATTTTGCATCATTAACTCTAGTCAGCCTTGTGAGCCGTCATGTCCCGGCTCTTTCCAAGTAATACAACAAACAATAACATGGAACAATGAAAACAGAGCAGGTGCTATTGTCTGTTTTGTGCAATTGTTGTACACAGGAAATGGTTGAGTTCTTTGTTAGCCCTTTGTTTTCGAGCACTTACACTCTCTACACTCCTGATTGCACTGATATCAACCTTTCATTGATTATTGTTTTATGGTATCCCTTTAATCACCGTCAGTTGTTTTTTGTGGCCCGTGGTGGAACAGATGTGTCTGTGTGAGCCTTTAAGGCTTCGGACCGCTCATCAACATGTGGCCACAACCTGAATATTTCATGCATCATTCACAACAAAAGGAAAAATGTTGAGGTGAAAATATAAATAAAGACAAAATGTTCCTTCATCCATTGAGTCATTCAGCTGGACTTACCCTCCGACCCTTTGAGGGGGTTAGAGATGTGTATATTTGCGTATCTGAGCTCTAAACACACGCTGAGACTTTTCTAGCCATAAAAAAAAACTGATGGAAAGTTTTCAGCACCATGAAATACCTTTTTTATTTTATTTTTTCCCAATTTCCCAAAGATTTGGATGTGAGACCAATCATGTGTTCTCGTTACATGCTTTTCATGTGAGGATGCTTTTGAAATTTTTGCCATATCTTCTCCCAGGAACCTCTCCCATTCCCCACGCAGCCCTAACTCTCACACATAAGACACAAACACACAACACAACACAACAACAGTTGAGGGAAACAGCGTTTTGCATGCAGGTCACTGGTGTTTCAGAATTACAGTTTGTTCTTACAGCGAATCAAATGATTATTGTTTTCCAGATAAACCCATGTGTTGGGTCACATTTAATTTCCCTGAAATCAGAGCAGGGTGTGTTTATGAAATCTCTGCTGTGCTCTCTGCAGGGGGATGTTTCTCGACACCATCCTTCCATCCAGAGATGAAAACGGGGTCCGGCCTGCTATTGGCCAGCGGACCAGGCTCAGTAAAGGAGACATTGCACAGGCAAGGAAGCTGTATAGATGTCCAGGTACTGCTATATTTACTATGAGACCACAGTGTGCATGCGGTTTGTGTCGTTGCATGTGTGTGCTGTCGTCAGAGCTGGGAAACAAACAAAAAAAGACGACCCCTGTTTGTCCGACTCTCACATCTTTAGTGTGAAATTGGCTCACCCCTCCGCTCTCCGAGGCACAGAGGTGAAGTTGAGTAATTTGTTTTTCCATGTGACGCTCGCCTCTCTCTGTTTTTCGGGGCTCAAACACATCTCAAACATAAACACACACACACACACTCTTCTCATCAGTTCTTGCGCACACTGCTGATGTGCTGGCGTCCCTCTGGTCCCTGGTGAGTCGCTCTGACGTGATCTGTAGCTGCTCTCCAACCGGGCTGTGCAGTTAATGTCGCAAACATTTACGATCGCAGAGGCTGCCATCGCCGTCAGGCCCACACACGCGCAGCTACATCCTCAGACACTCATTCATCGTGTTTGCATGATGTATTGTCAGCGAGACAAACCGATTAAATGATGTAATAAATGTGGGTCCAGTTAGATTCACACAAGCCTTAGTTTTTTTTTTAGTGTGCATTCATTCTTTCTGGCTGATTTTGCTCTATTTAAATGCCATTAATCTGAATTAAATTAATTCCTCTAAATCCATTTTGATACAGGAGAGAGGAGAGGACTGTGTTAGTGTGTCCCAGCTGGAAATAGAAACAACTTCAACCTTATAAGGTCATATTTGAGTGATACCATATTCACTGACAGATGAACAGAGCCCCAGGGCATTGTGGGGGGAAAACAGCATGCATGATGGGATAGGAGGGGCACATTTGGCTAACCTCCTTTTGAAAGGGAGCGACGGCGTTAAACTCAAAAAACGAAGCATAAAGAGAACAATATTGTCTGGATATTTTTCCACGAAGACCCCATTCAGCTTCAGTGTGCTGCTTATTTCCTTTGCTGCCCATCGCTCTCATCCACTTACAGTAAACGACATCGCTGGGGTTCGTTTCCTGCCGCTAAATGGTGACGGGGCTTGATGATCGTGGTCGGACCTCACAAGCGTACTGATATACACACAGGAATACAAACACACAGGCTGAAGCCTCCTACATGCAGAACTGAGAGCAGCCAAAGACAACATGAAACATGAGTTTGTTTGGAAGGGTGGTTTTAATTCCTTTACTGTTTTCTGACTCAAAATACATTTCTAACAGCTTCCATATGGACAGATGGGATAATGCAGACACAAACATTGGCACAAAAGAATGTGTGAGGCTGTTGCTTTGACAAAATAGTCCGATGTGTATTTATTTTTGGTAAATTGGCAGTAAAAAATAATAGTTTTGTGCTGATTGATAATAATAATAGATGCTGGAGCCGTGTGCTCTTTAGTAACATACCGATCTGAAGTCATCAGCAGCGCACAGTCGAGGGGATTATGCTCAGCAGCAGGAGTTGCCACAAAAATGTAACTCCATCTGCGTGTGTGTGTGTTTTTGTGTGTGTGTCTGTGCGTTGCAGCGTGTGGAGAGACGCTTCAAGAGTCAACGGGCAACTTCTCGTCTCCTGGTTACCCCAACGGATACCCTTCATACACTCACTGTGTCTGGAGAATATCTGTTACACCCGGAGAGAAGGTACACACACACACACACACACACACACACACACACACACACACACACAGTAGCACCCTGCAGTGCTGTGAATGTGCATGCTTGGCCAGTAACAATAAGAGACTGCTGACAGAATGACTGTATATTGATTAAGTCCTAACACTACAGGTACCACCCTCTTCCTAAGGTCTGACCCCCCGCCCCCCCTCTCATCCTGTCTCTACTCTTCCAGATTGTTCTGAACTTCACCACCATGGATCTGTACAAGAGCAGCCTGTGCTGGTATGACTACATCGAGGTTCGGGATGGATACTGGAGGAAAGCTCCACTGCTCGGTAAGATCAGGACGAAGTGAGCTGGGGGTGATCAGAAAGGGGTGGGGGGGCTGACATAGCATACCGTAGCCTTACAGTTTCTCAAATCTGTCTTTTAAAAATCATTCAGGTGCTCACATGAACAGCTTTTTCTTCTCCTTCTTATCATCTTATCATTAAGTTACAGTTTTAGTATGAAGCTCTTGTTCTCTCCTCTCAACAGTTTAACTGAGTGGTTCGTGACTCGTGACCCCATTTTTTTGACATCACAAATTTATGGCGACCCCGCAATCATGTGCAGTCACGTGATTGCGTCCGTCAATCAGGATGCGCCAGCTCAGATATTTTTATATGCTACATTTTATTTGAATTAATTTTGAATTAGTTTAAAAAAATATTTTTATCAGTATTTTTTTTTTATCAATTACTAGACATTTCAGGTGACCCCATTTGAATTCCAGGCGACCCCACGTGGCGTCCCGATCCCTGGGTTGAAAAACACTGGTTTAACTTATATCAACTGAAGCTTTTCAACACATCTTTGCACAGAATAATGGCTACCATACATACACTGTAAATGCATTAGAAATAGATCTTCTAATGGCCTATACGTATACGCCGAGCGACTGATTAAAGGAGGAAACAGCTGTGTAATTGTTCATATAAAGTTCATAGAAGTTAAGACACAATAAGCAACTCGACCTGCCAGGACACCCTGAACTACACAGCTTGTTTAACTGTAGTAAAGGATCAATTATGCAAATAACTCCCATATTAACTTTCCAACTTTTATCATTCACCGCAATTCAGTGGAAAATATTGGACTTGAACGTTGTGACTGTTGACTTATTAGAAGCCCAGATGCTCCACAGCTGTTGTGCACGTCTGAGAGGCAGGATTTTACAATTACTGAACGTTATCGCAGTTTGTTATTTAGCAAAACGCTACATTGTCCATGCAAGAAGTTATGTATTCATTTATTTTCACTACAGGAAGTTTCACTTTGATCCTTTATAATATTGCCCAAATTTTTCAACAGTTCAGTCCTCACAGGGTTAATGCGTGTGTGTGCGTGTGTGTGTTTTACAGGCCGGTTTTGTGGAGATAAAGTTCCTGACGTCTTGATTTCCACCGATAGCCGAATGTGGATTGAGTTCCGCAGCAGCAGCAACTGGGTGGGAAAAGGCTTCGCTGCTATTTATGAAGGTAACCTCCATCACTCACTCACTCACTCACTCAGTAATCAATTAATAAATAAACACACAAATACACATGTGAATAATGCACGGACTGCAGAGCCGCTGCACACTGTGAAACAAGAAGAGGCTCGACTTGTGACTTTGGTGTGATGTTTTCTCGGGGCTTTCATTATTCAGAGGGAACACAGAATGTGTTTCAGGTGCGTTGGGTCAGTGCAGTGAGAGGTAACACATCCCATCTGCCCTTCTCTCTTTCACCGTCTCTCTGTCTCTGTGTGTCTCTGTGTGTGTGTGTGTGTGTGTGTGTGTGTGTGTGTGTGTGCAGCGATCTGCGGGGGTGAGATCACCAAGGACTCGGGACAAATTCAGTCTCCAAACTACCCCGATGACTACAGACCTTCCAAAGAGTGTGTGTGGAGGATCACGGTGTCAGAGGGCTACAACGTCGGGCTCAGCTTCCAGGCTTTTGAGGTGACTTGGTGTGTGTGTGTGTGCGTGCGTGCGTGCGTGTGTTCATGTTTGTGTGTGTGTGTTTCTCAATTTCTCTTTTACGTCTGTCTCACCCTCTGTGTTCATGTGTGTGTGTGTTTAGGAATGTCTGGGTCAAATTTCACGCTCGTATAACTGCTAGGAAGTTAATAAAGATGGTGTGTGTGTGTGTGTGTGTGTGTGTGTGTGTGTGAGAGAGAGAGAGGGCGTATAGAGACACAGAGCAGACAGTTGAGGAGTAGATTTGTCGTTACGCTTTAAAACTGTCAACGTGCTAAATGACTTGATCTGTTCCCCCACATGAAAGGTAAAAAGTTCACTGCTGCTGCTCAGATCAACCTCTTACACACCGCGCCAGCCTCACACACACACACACACACACACACACACTCTGTGACACACGGGACTTAAATCTTTTTATGATTCATTTGCAAAAATCCCCCCGATAATCCCTGGACATAAAACTAAATATTTTAGGGGGGGGAAATATCCGATAGTGTTCATGATGTCTCATGCTGCTAATTTTAGTCTTTTATCTGGTTTTAATTTTTGTTGTTTTGGCATCAAGTTTGTTTTGGCGATCAGACTTGGTGAACAGTTTTAATCATGAATTAGACTTAATGAACAACTTTGCATAACAAGGTGAAACAATGCTGCTGATTACATTGTGTGTGAGCAGCTGCTGCATAGTATTAACCCTTTAAGATGCAGCTGAGAAAAGCAGCATCTCCACCTCTCTTAAACCGCAATTACTGTACGTTCTTATAACCAATATGATGGACAAACCCCAGCTTGTGAAAACATTGTGTTTTCTTTTAAAAGATTTTCAAGAGTTCAAGAGAATTTATTCAGTCACATACAATAATTCAGGATCATTGCAGTGAAATGATATGTGCAATACTCCAGTGACTGTGCAATTAAGAAAAACAAGAAACATGACAAAACAGCACATTAATCTGACTAAAGGAAACTCAAAAAAACACACTGATATACTCTAAACTACTGTAAGTCTACACACACTTAACAACAGACAACAACAACATTCAACAATCCAATTAAAAAGGTGCCCATACTGTGCAAAGTGATGATAAAATTTGAGAGCGCTGGTGCTAGCTCAATAAAATTTTATGTAAACATAATAATAAATAAATAATAAATAATGTAGATAATGTTCATACATGAAAGAGACCAAACTGTATGTGTTTTGCAGTGCCTGTTATAATTTCACGACAAAAATATGTATTGAAAACTTTGTGCTATATTATGTAGCTCGTAAGATGTTTTTGTCACAGAATATTTGAAGCTGACAGTGATGTTTTGTGTATTCTTGTGTTCGTGTGCACCTTCGTGAATGCGTTGGTAGATCGAGAGGCACGACAGCTGTGCGTACGACTACCTGGAGGTCCGGGACGGCCCTCTGGAGACGAGCCCCCTGATTGGTCGCTTCTGCGGCTACGACAAACCAGAGGACGTGCGCTCCACGTCACACACGCTCTGGATGAAGTTTGTCTCCGACGGGACGGTGAACAAGGCCGGCTTTGCCGCAAACTTTTTCAAAGGTGTGCGTGTGCATGTGTGTGTATAATTGTGTGTTTTTTTTCCTCACATGGACCAAAGCGTTTTTATTTATGTGCGTGAAAATGTGCTCTGACGTGTGTGTTTTTCAGAGGAGGATGAGTGTGCCAAACCAGACAATGGAGGATGTGAACAGAGGTGTGTAAACACTCTGGGCAGCTTCAAGTGTGCCTGTGACCCTGGCTATGAACTAGCTCCTGACAAGAAGAGCTGCGAAGGTAACAGCGTGTGTGTGTATGTGTGTGTGGTATGCTAAACTCATGATTGCGTGTGCATTCCTTTGTTTCTGTCGGATATGAGTCGAACTCATCAAGAAAAAAAAAAACAACAACATCCGACCGGCCTCGATCAACAGGAAAAAACATCTTTCTGACACAAAGCCACATGCCTCGTTGTTCCTGTGCCACAAACGCTGTGAACGTCCTTTAATCCCGCGAAATAGATTAACAACCCGTAATGACCCACATACTGAAACAACTGAGCAAACCACTTCAGAGGCACAGAGAAAAAGCTCTGCTAGTGAAATATCCAAATTGTGGGTTTTTTGTTTTGTTTTTTTGCTGTGTTTCTTTGAAGAGCAGTAGTTACCATTGGCATCCACCTTGAATAAAAAGTGTGAGAAAATGTTGAATAAAGTGGATTATCCCAAAAAAACAAACATGAAACCTATGAGTTTGGAAATATGCTGAGGTCTGTAGCTGTCTAATGCTGAGCCTGGCGGTGAGAACGGGGTCAGGAGAAATAGCTGCTGGGCCACATCAGGAAATGTGGTGAAGTGGACAGGTGCTTTTTGTGAGTAACTTTGCCCATTTCCTGTGAAGAAATTAACAAACATCAGTAGCGATGACTTTCCAAGCACGTTTCCGTTTTCGCAGACTCTGGGGGTGCTCTGGGGAAAAAATATTCCCACTGGGATGGATGGAAGCAGAGGCTTTCCACATTCCAGCCTTTACTGTATCAGGAATATCACCCTCCTGACCAAAATTAACGCTACGCACAGCTGTGGCAGTAAAATCCCAACCCCGCTTGCACAAAGCTGACTGCTCAACCATGATAACTCACAGCTGCGGTGGAGAAATTGTGGACATGACGGGCTGGAGTCTGTTCACTCACAAATGCAATAGTTCACAATTTTGAAAACTAGTAAATCTTGAACCAAAACTGTTTAAAAAAATAATAAAAAAAGACAATGGCTGCTTTTGTCAGCACTGTGGGCTGTGGCAGATAGTCAGGGAGCCCTGGAGCCAGTGGCACAAAGCATCTTAAAGTAAGAGTCATTAGAGTCCAATTTAAGATTTTCTTGAAATAAAAACACTTGCACAATACACCATTAAAATCTAAAGTTGTGAGCTTTTCTCCGTACTCTTGCCTTATACACAAAGGATCCCTTAAAGTAATTTAAGCCATTGCACGAAAGAGTCAAGGCATTAGAAACCAAACTAAGGAATAAAAACTAAAAGTCCATCTGATTCAACATGGTTTGGTTTATGCTGATAAATTAAGAGGATGAACATCCCAGCTACATTTTTCTGCAGTTGGGAGAACCCGATGATTTTACAGTATATACTGTAGATTTAATCAGCCGTCAATATATGATTTGTCCGACTGTCTGGAGCTGGATCGATACATTTCAGCAGCTTCTTTGCAGTTTTATGCTACGGGATCTTCTCATCCAATCATTGGGGAAGTATTTCACGTCCATCAATCAACTGTGTGCTCTGTCAGCTTTTGAAGATGTAGTTTACTCTGACATGACAATATACTTTTGCATTCAGGTAAAACAAGTAAACACATAGTATTTTCTGCATTTTTAAAGATTTGCAAGTTGCTTTTATTGGACAGCACATGTTATAGAGGTGGCAAGAGATGAAGGGAGAGCAGGTATAATCTAGCTCAAACACCACTTAGTCTCAGATTCCTGCTCTTTCTATCTTGTCTCTCTCTGAATGGTTTGTGTGTGTGTTTGCAGCGGCGTGCGGCGGTCTCCTCTCTAAGTTGAATGGGACCATCAGCACCCCTGGTTGGCCTAAAGAGTATCCACCAAACAAGAACTGTGTGTGGCAGGTGGTCGCTCCCACTCAGTACCGCATCTCCATGCAATTTGAGGCCTTTGAGCTGGAGGGAAACGAGGTGAGTGTGTCTGTGTTTGTGTCTGTGTGTTTTTATACCTTATGTTAATCACAATACAAAAGGAGAGTGAGTGTGTGTCATAGAGTTGTTTGTGCATGTGTGTTTAGGTGTGTAAATACGACTATGTGGAGGTGCGGAGCGGCCTCTCCTCCGACTCTAAGCTGCATGGGAAATACTGCGGCACCGAGGTCCCTGAAGTCATCACCTCTCAGTACAACAACATGAGAATCGAGTTCAAGTCTGACAACACTGTCTCCAAGAAAGGCTTCAAGGCCCATTTCTTCTCAGGTAGGACAAGTGTGTGAGTGTGTGCTGTGTGTGTGTGTGTGGGTTTATATGTCTTTGTCAAGGGTGGGAGGAACTGTGAAGCCATATCTGTGCAAATATGTGAGTGTTTGGAGCATAATTAGCATACACAACATACGGACACCAGATGTGTTGATTTTTCTGCAGGAGCAGTTTGAGGTAGTTTCAATGGACTGACATTTCACAGTTGGAAATAGGCCCGACTTCAGTACCGTCCCTGCACGCTACTGCTCAGAGATGGAGTGAGAGTGTTTGATAGAGGGAAGGTATAAATTTACTGGCGAGCTTTGGGACGTCCTCGCCCGCCGCTCTCTGATTGAAACAGGAAATTAATTTTTCACCCCAAAATATTCCAGACAGGATATTGTAATTATATCAATATTGATCTGAAAGATAATTTGCACGAGAAATAGTCTGAGGTGAGGTAATCTCGCTCAGAAGTGAAGCTGCAACTTGTCTGGCAGTGTGAGTGGTTGGTAAACCTGCATCGATACAGGCCTGTTGTTGGTTTTGGACGGCTTTACAACCCACTCCCACTTTAGGGTCATCAGGTCACTTGGACCCTTCGTAGGAACGTGCAAACTGACTGAGCGTGGGAGGGTGTGGGGGGCTGGACTGGACTTGGGCCGTTCGTTACAGCTCGTGCCATCTGCACTTAGACACTGTATAAAGAGCCAGGAGAGTGCAGAGCAGTTTAGCAGAAGTAGGTTTGTAACAGGTGGAAATTTGATTTTTTTTGTAGTAACTTCATTGTGTCGTGCATGAACAGAGCTTTGTGGACTTGTGCTGCCGAGTATTTAAGTTTCCTCTCTTTGCTGCTGGCTTTGGGAGAGTTCATCCACAGCATAGGGAGGGAGGCCTGTTTGACATTTCATATCTGCCCATCTCTGCTTTGTGTTTGTGTATGTTTGCTTGCATTTGTGTCCATATGCATATGCCTGTGTCCATACAGTATAAGTTTGTCTGCTTGTGTTGTGTTGTGTCTGTCTGTCTGTGCTGCTGCTCCTCCTGAGCCTCCTCCCTGTCATCCTGCACCCACCCACCCACCCACCCACCCCACGCTCTGCCCTCTCTCCTTCAGACAGGCTGGCTCTGTGTCAGGAGCGTATGTTTGTGTTTGAGTCATGCCAGGACATAAAGCACGGCCGCTCTCCCGCTCGTGGCCGCATCAACAACAAGCTGGCGGCCTCATCAAAGGTCAGAGGTAACATGACCTCACAATCGGGCTCTCTGATTGGCTCAGGTCTACTAAGTGATTCAAGGGAATGGATGGATCCTGCTTTCATGGCGTGGATCGTTGTTCAATCCATTCTCCTCCAGAGGGAAACATGTGCCGTGTCCCAATTCCACACCAGCCAATAGAAATCAAGAGTATCAAGAAGAAAGGCAAGGCAAGACAAATGTTTTTGCATAGCACATTATCATATGTAGTGGTCATTCAATGTGCTTAAAAGAAACAAAAAATTAGAAGTAAAAAGCTCTGGATGATATAAAGGCATGAAAATTTTAGTTAAATAGAAGGTCTCTGATCCTTCTTTTGTTTTCAAGATACAAAACCAAGTCACATTTTATAATAAAACATTTTTGATTTACACATTTCCCTCTCTGTCAGCTGTAATCAAGAGATTTTCTAATTTAATAGATGCAAATGGAGCCGTCATTGTTCTCAACATTAGTTTTATATGTGATTTTGCAGACATCAGTAAAATATTTACATATCTGTATTACAATACTGTGTTATTTCTACAAGGAAATCACACATAATGTGTACAAATAAATGTCAAGCAAGCCAAGTTACAGTATATAGAGTCAGTTTCAAAATCAGTTTTATTTTTAGTGATCCTTCAGGAGTGTCTCAATGTTTTGCTGCTGTGAGAAGCTCTTCTCTTGTGCATTGCATTATGGGACAAAAGTGCACCGTCAGCACCACCTTGAAAAGTCAAGACATACATCAAATGCATATTATTTAATTTTTTTTTAAAACTCCACAAGTGTGAATACAGTGTATACCGTGAGAATTATTATTATTACATAGTGTGGAATTTGGACACAGCTGTGATTTTCCAGTCAAAACGCAACAAACATCCCCTACTCGCTGTAGCACGGATGAATTTGTTGTATGCTAACACCAGATAATGAAGATTATCGGTTATAATAACAGTTTTAAGACGCCGGTTTCTCTCTCTGCTCCAAAACGACTTCCTCCCACTTCAGATGACATAGAGCTGTCGACTGTTTCGTCAGCTACTGTACCTGCAGAACACCTGGAGCACACGGCCGACGCGCTCAGTGGAGTGCGGCTGTGCAGAAACGACTTAGTCAGACACAGATGATGCGTTCGAGTGCATGTGTAAAAAGTTGTTGTGAGTGGCTCAGCTGTTGTCAGAAACTTCCAGGGATAGCTTTTGGTTGGCGACACGCCAGCAGCTTTAGGGAGGTCCCTTCAAACCTCCCACACACTACTAATCCATGTGAGTGTGTGTGTGTGTGTGTGTGTGTGTGTGTGTGTGAGTGTGAGTGCGTGCATGTGTGTGTGCATGTGGACATTGTGTGCTTGACCTGAAGAAAGCTACAATGAACACTGTGTAGCATCAACCGCAAAGCTTCTTAGCCTGTGATAGGGTGAGACTGAGCCCACAATAGCACCGTAATACCACATCAGACACAGACACACACACACACACACACACGGAGTAGGGGAGGGAGAGAGAGAGAGAGGGAGAGAGAGGGAGGGAGAGAGAGGGAGAGAGAGAGAGAGCAAGAGAAGGATTTAGTGGTTTCATTAAAAGCAGATCTAGTTTGATTCACAAGCTCTGGAGTTGAGGTGAGACTCAGTGTCTGTGTCTAATCTCACATCTCTTTATAGGAATCTGTCCCTCACAGTCTCACACACACATACACAAACACACACACACACTGCTCCGTCTCCCACACTCTTCAGTCTTCCTGTGCGGTCATCTGTCCATCTCCTGCTCTCTCTCTTTCTGACACTGTGGTCGTTGTCAACGTGGCAGCAGCCCCACACAGAGCCTCTTCCACCTCCACGCAGTGATCCGTTCTGCTCCCCACACAGCGTTCGGCTTCACTACAGGGGCCTTTGTCATCATCACCCAGACATCCTGGTGGAGGAGCCATGTGGTCGTAAAAAAAGGCCACAAATTAGAGGATGAGGGAGAGTAAAATGAGCAAAAAAAACACCTTTGTTGTGTCGGCTCTTGTTGTTTGAGGTCTCCATACTGTATATCAGTCTGTCAATCGTTTTAAATTCACACCTGGCAGCCAAACAATCAGTGCAGATCCCCAAATTCCCAAAGATGCTAAAATATATCAGTTGGAAATTGGGGAAGTATGTATGAAATCATGCAAAAGTCTTGTAGTAGTCCATTTGATAGCCATATGCTGTCTGCAGCATATAGATTTATATTTAGCAGACAAATGTGAGAGTGGTAGCAATATACTTAAAGGGGCATTTCCAGTCGTAATCAATGTTTACCTCAGATATCAGGTCACCTATGATCAGTTCATTTCATACCAGCCATACTCCCAACTGCAGCGTTTTTGTTCAAGAATCTATCATTTGTTCAATGTTCATTAATGCACTAAAGCAAAATTCGGATTTACAGTACCGCGGGTCAGAGAACACAACAGTAGAGGGACTGAAGGCTGCAGCCGCTGAATTTGAGACACAGCGTCTGAGGTGTTTGTTCTCTGACCCGGAAAGGAACAATGCGTCTGAAATGCGTCCGAATTTTGATTTAATTTAATTGTAAAGCAAATTTAAAAATTTAGGTGATGGTCAAAAGGACGTTACTTGCAACCTCAGAATAATTTTAAAATTAGTCTGGAGCCCATTAATGAACATTGAAAAAACGATAGATTCTTGAACAAAAACAAATGTAAACGTCCACACGCTGCAGTTGGGAGTATGGATGGTATGAAATGAACTGATCATAGGTGACCTGATATCTGAGGTAAACATTGATTACGACTAGAAATGCCCTTTAACTGAGTAAACTATTCTCACTCAAGTTTATCTCTCACAGAGTGTACTACTGTACGTGTAGCTACGAGCATCATAACAACACAGTATAAGCAGCTGTTAATGACTTAAAAAAACACACATTTCATTCATTTCATGTGCAGCAGTAAAGCTGCTATTGTTCTTTGAAGAAAACCAGTCCTCCTTGTTAGTATGCAAATTTATGGACCAAAGTTCTTCAAAAACTAATCAGTTTATTTTTAGGGAGAATTTGTGGTCTACATTACGGCATCACCATGGCAACTTAATGTCCCACATATCCTACCATGTTACTGTGATGTTGGGACGTCACACAGAAGTAGGTCTGGTTCAGTTGTTACTGTGGAGAGGGTTTTTTTTAATTTCAGAGATTCATACTGTAATGTGAAGACAGACCGAAGCTCCCGTCAGGTCTCACAGCTTCTCCTCAGACTGACGGAGCCGTGGTGGTCTGGCCCGAGGACAGCACAGCTGATCTGAAAAGAGCTTTTTGAGGTCAAGAGACGTTTGACCACAGAGCAGCTGTAGCCATGACCCCGAGTAGCACAAAGACAGTTTCACAGACCAACTGAACCTGACACACACACACATACATACACACAAACAAACTTAACTCTTTGGAGGTGTCTTTTAATTTGAGGGCGTTTATCTCTTTAGCTCCCTGTTCACACACTGATTTCTGTTGTTAGTCGTTGGTTTCCTCTCACCTCACCCTGTTGGAAAACTTTAAGTGTTTGTGTGGTTTTGGTTTGAGCTGCAGATTGTGTTTAAAGCTGTGATGGTTCTGCCTTTTTTTGACCATCTGTTGGGCTTTAACTATCAGCCTCATAATTAAAACTTTGAGTTGACAGTTGAATAATGATCTGGGTGGACGTGTCAGCTCATACTCTTGGTTTTTGCTCATCTATTTCTGTCACTTTCCTTTTAATTTTTACCTCACATTCCCCTTCACTGACTCCCTCCCCTCCCTTCCTTTACTTACTTGCTTTATCTTTTCTTTCTCATACTCCACCTCCCCACCCCCTCGTCCTTAAGGTCTCATCCTTCCACTCCTCTCCCCCAGCTTGACCTCTTCCTTCCCTCCACCCAGTCTCTTTGCTGTTTCCACATGAGTGATGTGTTGCATGTGTATCTCTCACAGACAAAGATGAGTGCAGCAAGGACAACGGCGGCTGCCAGCACGAGTGCATCAACACAGTGGGCTCTTACGTTTGTCAGTGTCGCCATGGCTTTGTACTGCATGAGAACAAACATGACTGTAAGGAAGGTGGGTTTCACGTACATTCACATCCGCACACACACTGGCACAAAAACATCGGAGCGCACATGCATGTCCTGACACACCCACACAAGCATGTGCTCATTCATAAAAACAGTCATCGTCCATCGTACAATCCCTACTCTGTCTACCCGCATCAGAGTCCGCATGACAGCAGACTGACCCTCCCCATTTGAGGAAAGGTTGGTGGTTTTTTTGTTTTTTTTAATCTCCTGTCGACCTGAGGCTGGAGACAAAAACATGAAACTCTCAGGGTTTGACCTAAAAAACTAAACAAAAACAAAAAAAAGTGCCAGACAGGCCTTGCAACACACTTTTAATGCTACATGTGATTTCTTTCTATTATATATAATCATTAAGTCTGTGCAGTGAAAGCACATGGAGTCAGTTATAAAAGACTCAACATACAACATAACTTTTCCTTAAGGACCAGTGTGTAGGATTTCAAGGGACCTATTGGTGAAATTGAATATATTATTGATATTACATTCATTAATGTATGTAATACTATGAACTGTGTTTTTGTTAGCTTGGGTTTCGCGCGTTATATCTGAATAGGCAGCAGTTTCTCTTCTATGGAGCCCGCCATGTTTCTACTGGTGCCCATTATGGACAAACCGAACACAGTCTCTAGAGAAAGTCTTTACTGCAGGTACTCCCACCCACTTTTAAAGGGTAGGGGGTATTCATTTAGGTGCAGTCCAACACCTCACCACTAGATGTCGCTAAATCCTGCACGCTGGTCCTTTAAAAAACTTGATCTTAACGACGAGACTTGACTCGAACGTCCTTTAAAACCTTTATCTGAGAGATTTAAGACTTAACTTGCAATTTGTTTGATGTAAACTATATAAAAACAACAATCTTACACGTCATATTGCACAAGACAGGTCTCTTAAAGTCTTAGTCATAATCTGTGTAAACTGTCTTGAAGCGAGACAAATGCTGCGATGAATGCCAGGTAAATCGTAGCTCTAAGACGTAAAGATAAAAACAGCACAACACAAACAGAGATGTGTCACGCCATACCACCCACAAACATAAAGTAAAATAAATTTTTTTTTAAAATTTTAAAGTTTGGGGAAGATGTGAAGCCAATCATGGAAAGAGAAAAGAGACATGAAAATGAGATTCTGCAAAGCGAGTTTGGGCTAAAATCGCCTCTGCTTGCACTTGGTCTAAAGTAGTGGTTTCTTACCTTTCGTGCACTGCAGACTTTAAAAAAACATTTTTTAGCACATGCAGCACAAATGACTGCACAAGTTAAAATTTACCGCTGTAAGAAAATCTTCTGAAGATACAACGTTATTATGTTCCTCACAGTTCCCCTCTGAGAAGCTTGTTTGTTAAGGAGCACCAGTCTGCAGCACAAGGGTTGGGAATCAATGCTTTTCTTCTCCAGACTTTAACCTTAACATGAACTTGTTTGACATGACTTGGGATTGGACTTGAACCTGCTTCAAAAGACAAACAGCTCTGCCTGTAAGTCACCAAAGCTGTGTTTATTGTGATGTGTGTTTGCATGTGAGAAACACAAATCACAGGGGGGTTTCAGTTTGACATAAAACATTATTTATTAAAAGCCACCGGCACATTCCCATGTGCACACACACATGCAAATACACAACTCTTGAATTGACATATTATACTCATCCCTTTGAAGTTGAACTTTTGAACGTGTACACACACACATCACATCACCACTCACATACACACCTCACTAAAGGCTCCCTGTGCCGCTCATAAAAAGACTCATGTTTCAAACATCTGGGAGCTTAAAAAGCTTTGCATGTAGTGCGGTCTTCCTCTGTGTGTGTGTGTTTGTATGTGTGTTTACATCCATATTGTACATACTGTGTGTGCGTGTGGTTTGACCATCGTGTGGAGACACATTTGCACAGACTGGCATGTGCTGTTAACATGTTGGATTAAGGGATGTCTCTCACCTGCCAGAGGTGTGTAACACTATGAGACAAGAGGAAATGAAAGAAAGACAAGTAAACTTTCAGAGATTTAGTTTCTTCCTTTTCATGAAGCTGATTTTCTTTTTAACCTAATTTTTTTTAATATTGTGATGCAGTCATATTTCTGTTACTGTCATCAACTTGACAATGTGAAAGATTTGAGTATTTTTGCCTCTGATGCTTTGTCAGGCACGATAATTATGACACAATTCAATGTCAGAGATCAAATCTATATCGTGCAAGTAGTTTATTTTCAACTGCTGACAGTCTGAGGGTCTGTAGAGTCTCCTGTGGCAACAGTGTCTGTGGAATATGACGTCTGTGTTCATTATATTGCATGTTGTAAAACTCTCCTTTACATTTCTACATTGTTCATGTAAATCCATTGGTCTCATTCTGTACATGGGTCCAGTTTATCTGACTCTAAATAAAAAAAAACTGTCTCTCTGGAGCACATTGTGTTGTCTTGTGAATGCCTCCTGCATCCCATCATCTTCATTGTGCCACATCCATTTAACCTATACCAAATGCACAAACACACTAAACACACATGTGCTGTATTTCCTTCATCTGGTACAGTTTGTAACTGATGCAAACTTTCCAAGAGTCCAACTTCAGCCAAGAACGTAGTGTGTGGCATTGCTGCCAGGATTTAGTCACTTGCCCATGAGTGAAACCAAGCTTCTATGCTGCAGTAAATCTCAAAGTAGTGTTTTCTTTTTTTCAATCGGGGTTCTTAGCAATGCATTGTGGGATCATCACATTGAGACACCCAAAAAGTTTGCCCAGATAAATTGCTGATAACTGTTTCCATGATGTACAGTAACAGAGTATTGATTGGTCAAGAGGATTTGGATTGTACAGGAACAGTAAAGGTGCAAAAAAAAAAAGAAAAAAAAAGCCTGCAACACAGCCACTGCAAACATCTCAATTTACCCACAATGCTCCTAAACATCAGTGTAAATAAGGCTCGGGACTTCAAGTTGCAGTGTCTGCAACAAATTCTGTGTGTGTACGAATATTTAAATATGTATTTTATTAGTCCATAATAGATTAATATTATTGGGTAGTTGCTTATGTAAACATTCAAAGAAATGACATACTGTAGGATGATCATTTGGTTGACTTCTACATGGATTTAAACTTAACATTTAGTTAATCTCCTGCTACTGCTAAACTAATGAAAATGTAACATTTTAGTATCATATTTGATCGTTTCTCTATGTTTTTTTTAAGATGTCTGTGAATGAAGTTTGCCCAGTACAGCAACTACACAAACTACAGTGTCTTTGTGCACATGAAATCCTCAGTGAACTTGTCACCAGGATGTGTTTCTTTGAGATCTTTTCTCTCTAGTTTGGTTCTCTCATTTCTCTCCTTCCTGTTCTCTTTCCATTTCCTCTGACCTTTTCCTGTGCAGCCACGATTTTTAACTTCCTCTTCATGTGTGTGCTTGCGTGTTTCTATGTGTGCGTGCGTGTGTGTGTCCAGCTGAGTGTGAGCATAAGATCCACAGCCCCAGTGGGACCCTGAGCAGCCCTAACTGGCCGGACAAGTATCCCAGCCGTAAGGAGTGCACCTGGGACATCACAGCCACGCCGGGCCACAGAGTCAAGATCGTAAGTGTTCATCAAACGAAGCAGCACTCAACACATTTTCTTGAGGATCACTGGGATGCCTCCTCCTTCCCTCATAACAATGCATTATTCTGTCTGTGGGTTGTGTAAAAAACCCTCGGGCTGCCCCCCTCCTTCTTACACGATGATCTCTCTTTCACATGTTCCACATATGAAATCCAAATGTGAACGGGGGGAAAGAGAGAGAAAGAGGGAGCACGTTTGTATATTCAGGCTAACTGCAAGCGTGTGCTCATGCGTTAGAAAGAGGCCTTGGGCAGTGGCCATCTGTGTCTTTGTGTTTTTCTGTGTGTGTGTGTGTTTGCAGGCTGCATGTGCGCGCACACACACATGCATACGTTTGAGTGTGTATAAGCATTTTTGTGTGTCGACACAGATAGTTAGTTACTGCAGTTCTACTTATTCATTAAAACACTGAATGAATGAAACAGTTATGATTCAACAACTTAGGACTATACTTTGGAGTTTTGTTGTCAGCTCATGTTTGCATTGTTATTGTTATTTATGATGACGAGACGGCGACAAAGGGCAGAAATAGAGAGAAATAGAGTTTTGTGACGCCACATCAGCTCAGACAGATGTTGTGTGACTGACAGTGTGAGCAGGATGTTGAAGAGATGATCTCCTGTCTCAGGTGTGTTCACGAGGGATGCTTGACACTGTTTGCACTTTACTTGGAGTGGTCTTGACATTCATGAGTATGTACTTCTATACTAATTTTTGCAGTAATGAGTAGTGTAACTAATTATTTTTTTCAAATTTAATTTTGAAGTAACACAAATACAATTACTTCAATGGGTTAACTTCTTATTTAATTTGAAAATCGCAGACCTCAGAGGATTATACGGTTTATGGTCATTGATCACGTGACTTGGTGGGTGTGATCACACCACTAGTAGTCGACACAATGACGGACTGTCCAGGGTTGAATTGACTGTCCTGGAAAATACAGACAATTTGTTTCCCTCCTCGAGATAAAGGACAAGAATATAGTGATGAGCTGTCGTCTGTGGGCAGGTTGGAAACTGTTCCACGTCCGAAGACCAGAAAATTGAATCTTTCCAAAGCGCCGAACCAAGCATCTCACTTCTGCATATTTACATTATATACATGTATTTATTGTGTTCAAGAGATAATGGATACACTTTTTGATGATCTTTGACAGTTGTCATGTCCAACATTGTGCTGCCGGAACAACAGTATAACAGACCCTCTGTAGATAAATTAGAGAACTGAAGAAAAACGAAACGCAGAAGTTGCTTTCCCAAGTGACTAATTATTTAAAGAGGAACTATGCAGGATTTTAACCTCAACTATGCTACATTTTTACCTTGATTAAACAGCTTTGGAGTAATTGTGATGTTTTAATAAATGACATGTAACTTGTTACGTGGGAGCATGGAGGCTCTCTGCCTTCCACCTAGCGTCTCGTAGCTGAAAAACAACTTTGTTAGATCAGAGCCTACGACCCGGTGTCCTAGCTCTCGTTTCCGCGCACCACAACAAAAAAAACGCCCCATAACCCGCCATCTCCTGTTTATGACAGATAAGACTACACAAATATACACGTTGTAACATCGTATGATATATAACATTATGCACCGCTCTATTGATTGATTTCTCGCTGGCTTTGTTGTAAACAAATGCACATGGCCAGGAGGAGGGTTAGCAAAACAGTGGAAAAGCGTCCAGACTTGCATAGTTCCCCTTTAAATGAAGTTTAAATGAAGATTCAAGCTCTGTAAAATATCACAGGCTAGCTAGTGGAGTGATTAAACATCCAAGATACAAAACAACCACAACCCGTATTCTTACTTTAAACCTAAACGGTGTTGTAACTGTGAACCTGATGCCCTCAAACAGCTCATCGACGAAATGGGTGCCAGACCAGTTGACCCTGTTAACATCTGAGGCTTTCTTTGTATCAGTTCCTACATACACACAAACAACTGGCTACAATCTGAGTCACATTATTCACATACCTGCGCATACAAGTCTCTCCCACCACAGCCGATCAGAGTCAGCATCTCACCATGTTTAGTTAACACCAGACCACCGCTCCCACTTGTTCACGTGCTTTAACTGTGATCTCAAAAAGCATCTGACATTAATTTCTGCAGCAGCATGCAAGCAACACTCCTGGGTATGCAAAGTTAAATGCACTACAGCTGCAGCTAAGTGACTGAATGCATGAATTTTTGATTTTTGATCAATCTGGTGATTATTTTCTTAATGAATCAATTCATCATTTGGTGTATGAAACATCAGAATAGAGGAAAATACCGTCCTGGCTGATGGAAGCTGAAGGTTATCTGAACAGATCCACTTTACTGTGGCTAAAGACAAAGAAAAGCAGCTAAACTTTGGTGTTTGGTGTGAGAACTGATTCATTGGTTGTCAATCGGACTATTAGACTATTGATCAACTAATTTAAAACTTGAATATCACAAACACAAAACTCAAAATTTGTGTCCTCACAAAGACCCAAATGCAGACACAGTCACAGACACAGTCACATTTACAAAGCGTGCTTCGGATAATCCTCCTAAAACCTACTCGTGTTCCCAAATGCAAGTAGTGTCACACACACACACACACACACACACACACACACACACACACACACACACACACACACACACACACACACACACACACACATACAGTCTGCAGTGTGTAGTCCTACAGAATATTCGGATTTGGCTCCTCACTGGCTGCATCTTATCAAAATTGTCATCAGCCTCATCAGCCGTTATTTAGTTTTGATAATCTCTTATTATCGGTTACGCAACAACCAAAAAACATATTACATCACGTACGTTACGATCACACGTTGACACTTACACCGTGCCGTCACACCTTGACGACATGTGATCTATACACAGATTCAGCAGATGGGTAGCCTACGTTGAGTGTTGCTATCTTTTATCCACACTCAGCAAATCGTGTATGTGTGTGTGTGTATGTGTGTGTGTTTGTTGAGATTAGCAGGGGTGCGCTCTATATCCACAGTAATGACATCACAGCAGGATAAATTTAATACCAGAAATCTGCACATAGCCATGAAGGTCATTCTGTTATTGCTTCTTCACTCTCACTCTTTCACACACACATACACACATACACACACACAGTTCACTTGGGAACAGTAAACAGATCCACAAACTCTAGCGTCTCACCCCGAGCCACAGCGAGAGAGAGACACATCTGGAAGCCATCACCATCGTCCTCACAACCGAACACTCACAGCCCTCACAGCAAAACGACATCCTCAGAAACATCAGTCCACCTTCACACTCCCCATCTCCTTCCGCCTGGGTCGGTCTTCGTCAGCGCGGCGGCGGCGGTGGTGGTGGTGATTTGTGGTGGCGTGATGGAGCGATGGGCTCAGGAGACGAGTCGGAGTCAGGGTGTGTGTGTGACTGTGCGTGGGAGAGAGAGAGGCCTGCAAGGTGTTATGAGTCAGCTCACAGCGACTTGATTAGATTATGAATCGTGACTCCTGTGTTACATGCATGTCAGAGTGTCAGCGATGTGTAGGCAAAGACGGAGCGAGGCCGCGGGTTCCTCCTCTGATGTATTTAAAAATGCAGAACGTGTGTATATATATATTTTGAAAACATGTCTAACTCTCAGTAAAAGGGTTGAGTTTTTATTTATCTATACACAACATAATCCAACTAATTGGGTTAAAAATAACGACGGAAAACTAATATCCAGTTGTCGTCACTGCTCTGTGAATTACAGAAAAAACCATTTCCACACTGTCAAGAAATAGATGGTTTACAACATTCATGACATCAGACACAGATTAAATGGACTTTAAAATATCATTTCTACCACAATAGAAAGAGTTTGATATATGTTTTTAGAAAGATGGTTGGAAAGAAACTGACTCTCATCTTGTTCCAGCTGAGTTAGCGCTGACAGAGTTTTGTTGTGTTTTAAGTTAATTAAAGGCCGAGCTTGTTTGTGCAGTGATACTTTTGACACCATGAAGAAAAGTGTGTTTAATGAAGACACAATATAATGATGGTTGCTGCAGAGGACACACTCTGCTCATTAGTGTCCCTCTCTTCCTCACTCTGCTGCTTCCAGTCCTTTCATGAGTCACTGGTCTCAGAGTTTTTTTTTTCTCTTGGACTCAACATATAGTTTGTAAAGTTGAGACTTTTGCTTTGATTCCATATAAACAGTGAAAACAATCACTGGGACGAGTGGACAGGCCTCTGAACACCCTTCCTCTGTTATTATTTCTTGTGTTCATGTGACATAATGTGACATAAGGAGAAGTTATTTTCATTCATTAAAGAGACCCCGTGGAGTTTGCTTTTGGTTATAAAAGAGTCTCATGTTAATGTGGATGAATCTACGCTACCCACACTTGTTAATGGGCCCATTTTCGATAATGTCTCTATCGTTATTTTGTTATTATTAGTGGTGGTGGAAATGCTGGGCGAGCCAACCAGCGTTTCTTTACTTTCGGTTTCGTGGCGAGTCATGAGAATAACGTTGCTGAATCGCCGTTTATGGTCGGAAATACGACGGTATGTGATCGTCTTCGAACCTGTGACTTTAATTATTGATGAATGAAAACATGAGTCCGTCTTGCGCCGGTCAAAGAATTTCAGGGTGCGCGCGGAGGCTCATAAATGTAGTGTTCCAAAACTCCTCGTTGTCCCTTTAATGGGTCCATTTTCGATAAATGTATCTTTTTGTCTTTATAGTTATTTTGATATTATTAATGGTCGACTCGCCCAGCGTTTCCTGGTTTCCCGGTTTCCCGGATGCTGCCCAGCGGGTCATGGGAATAACACAGCCGAATCGCTAGTTGCCATTGTTTATGGTCGGAACTGCGACGGTATCTGGTCGTCTTCGAACCTCCGACTTTCGTTCTTGTTTAATGAAAACATTCTTGGCACATGCTTTTGCTTTCGTCCGTCTTGCGCCGGTCCAAGAATTTCACCGTGCGCGTGGAGGCTCATGGGAAATGTAGTCTGAAAACACTTTCGCTTTTTGAAAGACCTCATAGTCACTTTAAAAAACCTGCATTGAGTTCATTATTGCAGGTTTAAAGGGTAATTTCACCCAATTTGCAAAGAAAAAAATCATCCCATTTACCTGTTCTGCAAGTAAAAATACAAAAGCAAAGTGTCTTCTCAGAAATGCATTTATTTTTTATTACTTATTATTGATTATTGTGGATGATTGACATGTCAAATATTTGAGTGGAGGTGAACAGGTCACGTTTCAACACTGTCTCTCTCTCTCTCTCTCTCCCTCTCTGCCTCCTCCTCTTCAGACCTTCAATGAATTCGAGATCGAGCAGCACCAGGAGTGTGCGTACGACCACCTGGAGGCCTTCGACGGCGACAGTGACACGGCGGCCATCTTGGGTCGACTGTGCGGCAGTAAAATCCCGGAGCCTCTGGTCTCCACCGGAAACAAGATGTACCTCCGCTTCATCTCGGACGCCTCGGTGCAAAGGAAGGGCTTCCAAGCTACACACTCCACAGGTGTGTATCTGTGTGCACGTGTGTCTGAGTCTGTGTGTGTATTAAAGGACTTTGTGTTGGTGAGTTTTTGTGTTTTACAACAAGAGCATCACTCACAGTCACCAGCTTGAATCTCTAAGGTTTTTAAGAGCACTATCTCCCTCTAGTGGTTCTTAACAGCACATGCAAGAAGGAAGTCATTCGTGAAACCTGACTTGGCTTTTATTTCTCTCTTGATCAGCACAAAAACTAATAAATGCCAAATTCAGAAGATCAAAATTCACTCTCCCCTCCGTCCGTCTCTCCTCAGAGTGCGGGGGTCGTCTGAAGGCAGAAGCTCGTCAGAAGAACCTCTACTCTCACTCCCAGTTTGGAGACAACAACTACCCAGGCCACACGGACTGCGAGTGGCTGCTGATGGCTGAACAGGGCTACGGCATCGAGCTGAGCTTCATCACATTCGAGGTAGAGGAGGAGGCCGACTGTGGTTATGACTACATCGAGCTGTACAACGGGTACGACGCCAACTCACATCGACTCGGACGCTTCTGTGGCTCAGGGGTAAGACGTCGTCATGACTTCGTACAGAGTTCATTCATTAGAGTTGCCAGTTGCCAAATGATGGAAAGGCAGTTGTCAGTTTTCATTCATTTCCTTTTGATCCTAAACTTTTTTTTTATTGAACATTTATACACACATTACAGGACAGTATGGGACAAGGGGCAATTACAGAACAAACAAATAATCAAAGACAGAACAAAGGTGGAATTGAGCAGGCATATTGAATTTATTGCGAATAAAGAGAGAGAGAGAGAAAAAGGATGAACAGTGTGAAGTAGTCGTAGTAGACCTTAATATATTTGTTATTAACAACAGAGTTCATGAAAAGATCTAATATATCTTTATGTATTGCTTATTTCTCTGTGATAAAGCTCCTTTTCATCGAAACACTAATAAAAACACATCCATATCATCCACATCATGCGATCCATGAACTGTAGCTAATTTTTCCACGTACCCGTATCCTGTTGCTATAAATATTCATTAACACACTACATGCTTGTTCATTTGTGGAAAAAAATGCACTTAACAAATGCACCATTCTTTCCAATATGAGTCACAGTGTCCAGCTGGGGCAGGTATTAAGAGATGGAGTAATGTATTGTTGATTTAGGTCTTTTTTGGTCTTTTAACCTGTTTGAAAGGTGGAAAAAATACAAAATGTGTCCATCAAAATGTTTTTTTTCCTTTTTTGTTGCAAAGACCCGCTGCTGTTTGATTTGTAAAATGAGCTGAAACATGCAGGAGCTCCTGTATGAACCTTTAAAAGAAGCTTCACAACATGTCTCTCTATCTTCCCTTTCCTCAGCCAAGGGAGGGGATTTACTCCCCCGGAGACGCCATGCTGATCCGTTTCCATAGCGACGACACAATCAGCAAGAAGGGCTTCCACATCCGCTACACGAGCACCAAGTTCCAGGAGAGCCTTCACACCAGGAAATGACCTCACACGTAGCCCGCGACACTCTGACCTCTTGTGCAGCCCCGCCACTGTTAACCCCCGACCTTTGCC
Source organism: Trachurus japonicus (assembly GCF_045865225.1). Taxonomy (NCBI): domain Eukaryota; kingdom Metazoa; phylum Chordata; class Actinopteri; order Carangiformes; family Carangidae; genus Trachurus; species Trachurus japonicus. The sequence goes on from NC_140907.1 coordinate 25,929,823, forward strand.
ATGGCAACGAGAAAAGTACAGCCTGTCTCCCCCTACCCCCCCCCCCCCCCTTTTCCCCATCTTCTCGGACAGATGTGTGGACGTTTTGTGGACGTCGGCCAAGCCACGGGAGGAAGACGACACTTTGGTGAACACTGGTCTCCGTCCGTGGCTCCGCGCGGGTCATCGCACCCCGAGGCGAGACAGGAAACACGACGAGATATCGATATGAAGTTTGTTGAACAAATGTGGGGAAACAACGTGCGAGTGGAGTGAGCCCTTCTCGAGGAGGAACCCGTTTTTTTGTTTTGTTTTGTTTTTTTTCATTTACTGCACATCCAGCTTCCCTCGTTGAGTGCAGACAGAGGGGCGGCAGAAAAACCCAGATCAGTTTACTGAGTTAGTGACGGTTGCACAAGTGCAAACAAAAGACGACAAACACACACACACACACACACACACACACACACACACTAGATTCATATTCTGAACTATAAACTATGGATGCTAAAGGAACTAAAAGAGCTACAAGGTTAAAATGCATCCAGGAGTCTTTTGCGGCTCCTTAATCCTTGAACTGTGCGACTTACTGTGACCAGACGGCTGCTCATCACCCACAGTAACTGAAAAGGAAAAAAACACTAAACAGACGTTTTTATTGCCTTTGATGCCTGGGAACTGGTCTCTTCAACCCAGCTCAGAACGGCTGCAGATGATTTTATTTCATGTCTTATTGTAAAAAAAAATCCATTGTGTTTACTGTATGTGTGCGTATGTATGTGTGTATGCGTGCGTGTGTGTGTGTGTGTGTGTGTGCGTGTACAGAGAAAAAGAACAAACAAAAAGGATGAAGTCCGTCCTTTGCTTTGCCCTTTTTTTTTTTTTTTTTTTTGCTTAAAGCTTATGCATACGACCATTGTTGAATGGAGAAATAAAAAAAGAAAATTAAAAAAAAAAACACAAATGGAGACTTTCCATATGATCTGTGATGTTAATGTTAAGCCTTGCATTATGTTGTATGTGTGTCCATGCTGTTTTTTTTTTCATTTCATTTTCAACATCTTGTAACAAAACCGAGCAACTTTCATGGATGTTTCCAGTTTCCTCCTCAACCACAATAACCATGAGATTTCATTTTTATTTTTTTATTTCTTCAGTGGATATCAGAAGGGAATATTTTTCACAGCTGTCTCTCGGAGTGACACGATTGATCTGATTGAAGGAGAGATTCCCATGGTGCTAAAAATAAACAAAACAAAATTACACTGAATGACTGCGTGGAGGTGTTTTAAACGGAGGAGACACGGTCAGCGTGCAGACAGCGCACTGCATCAGCAGCACTAGTCCTGTGGAACTACAATTTTTGCCTTAGAACCAAATGTATGCTACTGGAGGTCGCTCCTATGCTCTTGCACAGGTGTCTTGTGTCTGCAGAGTGTTTTTGTGGGTTTTTCGGCAGCGTTATTTCATTTGTTTGAAGATCTTGAATGGTTTTATTGTGACAACTAAAAAAAAAAACATGGGAAATGTAGTCTGCGTGTGAGATAGTGTCTATGGTGCATGTGTGTTTGTGTCATTTTTGTAGCTGCTCTCAGATATACATACATACACATACACACACACAAAATAAAACCCCACACATCTCATTTTTTGTGCTTTTCCCCCCCTTACCAGTATCTGAACACACACGCACACACTTTTTCCTCCGTAAATGTGGAGCGTGGAGAGCAAAGCATTCAGTATCAGGTGCATACAGGCCGCAGTCATTTCTGTGTTAAATGCATTAAGTGTAAGTGTGTGTGTTTATAGGGAAAAAAATAGACTAATAATGTGTGTGTGTCTGTAAGCTGCATGTTTTTAAGTTGACTCATTCACTGCTGTACGTGCCAAGCTCTAGGTGACCCCCATCCACTCCAGTTTTTGTTTCATCATCCCACCTTTTGTTTTATCATCTTCATCATCATCAACATCTTCGTGTCTGTAGTTCAGAGACACTGACAGGAAGTCCTCTCCATCAGTCAAAAATACACACAGGTTTAAAAGAAAAAAAAGACAAAACAAACAAAAAAAAAACACTACATGCGTGGTTCATATATTGTTATTGTTAGACTCTGTGTTGTGTATGAGTTCTGCTTTTTCAGCCTGTTTAGATGAGACAAAGTACTACAAGTGCCAACTATTGATCCATAAATCAAATCCTGGCATTTTCCCTTTGTGATAATTATCATGTGTTGTCTACGTGATGATGATGAAATCTGGACGTCGACGGCTCAGATTAAAATGAAAGTCACTCATTTTTCCCAGTTGTTTAGCAAAGTAAAAGAAGCTACTCTGAAAAAAAAGTGTAAAGCTCGTCTGAGTGTTTTGTTGGACTTTTATTTTTTTTGTTTCTATGGATTTATTTCTACAATTATTGTGTGTTCCTCTTTGAGTCTTTGGAGTCTTGAGAGTGCCATCTGAATTTTTTTTTTTTTTTTTTTTGGCATTGTTAAATTATGATTAATTAATAAACTAATAGCTGTTATTAAATTTAACATTTAAATGATGCATTAAAAAACTCAAAAGAAATAAAAAGATTACTTGTTCCAAATGATATTTCTGTTTTCATAGTTCATGTTTAAATGATGAATTCATATAATTTTGTCGTAGTTATATTTATCCAATCGCTGTTCTTGATCTTTTATTTGTGTCACATGATTTTCCTTTTTCCAGGGAATTACTGAAATTGAAGTTTCTATTTTTCTTCCATTCTACTCCACGTTGGCTTCAGAAAAAATTGGGGGCATTTCACCACTTTATTACTGTAAGAAGAACAAGCCTGCAGTTACCATGTTTTACCACTGGTGTCCCCAAAGACAATGAAACAGAGATATTTGAGATTGCTACTTATAGTACATACTGTGATGCTTCACCTTGAATTCTGATAAACAGTGTGAAACTAAAATATCATCCAACCACAAACAGCTCTGACCTCACATCTCCATGGGTCAGCACCGTCCAATCAGAGCTCCTGCTGCTGCCATGTCACTCTTTGAAATGCAGAATTAACTAATCAATTAACAGTTTCTTTCTTCTTCTTTTTTTAGTATGTTACTAGTGATTAAAATTTAACACCATCAAAGTGTTAAACTCCATAGACCAGGCACTACGGTCTATGGAGTTTAACACTTTAATGGTGTTGCACTGTTTTAACCCAGGTGGATTACTCTTTATTTTAAAATACTAACATTATGTGAAGGCTTTAATAATATTATAATATTTTGGGCATTTAACTGATTTAAAAAAAATCTTCTTTCTCATTCTTAGAATTCAAATTCTTGTTTTTCTAACCTTGTCGGCCTTCATCCTCTCTGTGAACATATTATGTTTTGACCCATTTTAAACGCCACAGCTTGTTAGAACATGAGGACAAGCCACTTACCTTTATCGGATCAGTTTGATGAGCTTCAGTTGTCACACATTTGGTGCAACCTGAGTGCAACAACAACACACACAAACACACGACCAGCTGTCGAAAACTACAGTCATACCACCAGGTATCCAGCAGAGGGCGCCACCTGTGAGCTTTTCAAAGGGCAGTGCTCTGACATAGTACAATTCCTTCCTAAAAGTAAAAATATTGACTGCAGATTTTTCATGAGAGCAGAGACTGATATCACTGAGATGTACAACACTCATGATAAACAAACCTCTTTTGATTAGAAGTTATTCTATTATAAAAGAAAGCTTTGAGGTGTTTATTTCTTGTTTAGTGCACTGTTTACCATTCAGGTTTATATTGTGTATTGTGAGTCTGTGGGTTGACTGTGTCTGATCCTCAAAAGCTGCAGCATGGTGTCAGATAGACCCAAATTAAAAAAAAGAAGCTTGTCTCACTTTACATCATATCAAATATATCTCTATAATTTTCCAATAATGAATATCATTTCAGTTTTACTTGTTGAGATTGTGAGGATAGCGTTACACTACCCGCTCGATCCAATTCAAGTGTATGGACAATGCTACTTTCTCATAGACCCTCAACAGCGCTAGTATTTGTTTACTGAGTCTTATAGTTACCAGCTGATCTCAGCACTGTTTATCTTTCAGCGCTTTCAGTGTGTCGTCAAAAAAATATTAGAGAATATTTAAGGTGTGAATCACAGTTTTCATATAAACCCACAGTGATTTCTACTTTTCTCAATGGTTCAAATAAAATGAAACGCAGCTCATTGTAAGAAAAGACAAAGACAAGAAGGAAATTATCACATTTGAGGACCTGGATCCAGGAAATCTCTGTCTGTGTTGCCTAAAAGATGAACCTTCTGTTGCAAAGGAGGTTAAATCGAAAGCAACTGGACTTAGTTATATGTATATAACTATTAGTTATATATATATATAAGTCCAGTTGCTTTCGATTTAACCTCCTTTGAAATACTATGACCTGGGCAAATGAGAATATGCACCGGCTTAACCTTCTGTTGATTGACTCATTTCTTTAGCTCAGAATTACAGTTACTCCCTGGAAAAAACATCCTGGTGACTGTGAACAATACACAGACACCAGCATCATCAGCTGATGAGGAGCTACTTCCTCTAAAGAAAATAGAAGTTAAACTGACCCCTTGACCTCACACCAACAACTGTCTGCAACAGCCTATTCACTCTGCCTACATTTCCCACAATGCACTGTAGCTGCAAATGCCAATTCTTCTTATTCTCCAAACCTGCCAACTCTGCGAAAATATTTTGAGTAGTGTCATGCGGCTTTTTTTTGCAGGCTTTCATAACTACTTTGCACATGGTAATTTTATATTCAATTGGAAAAATTATATGATATACACATATGTAAAATGTAGGCCTTTGTAGCTGGAGGTTTAGCTGAATTATTATCTGAAGCTCACTAGTGGCTAATGTCCACACCACACACACACGCACACACACTGAGCAAAATGCATAATGTGGCATTTTTGAGGGTCGGAGGAACTTCTGGGGGCCATGGACCCTATTCTTTTTATCTGGTCTGCTGTCCTGTCTGTATCCCCATCATCAGTTACCATAATTAACATGGCACAGTGGTAAACTTTCTGCAAAATGAGAACTGTTGGCTACATGTTCAAACTCAAGAGGCAATCAAATCCCTCCTTATATAGTCTGTGCAGTCTACTCAATCTGCAATAGCTTCCTTCCCTTAAAATACTCCCAGAGTGGAGAATAAGAAAGTACATTTACTCAAATAAAAACATACTGTTCTTGAGTATAAATTTGAGGTAGGCCTACTTGTACTTTACTTGAATATTTCCATTTTAAGCATTTTATTTATGTTTTCACTAATTTATTAAAGATATAACTCTTAATGTAGTCAGTTTGCACACAAAATGTTTACTCTTGCGCGCAAACTGCCAATACTTATGTATGATTTTGTACTTATTCAAGATTTTGTGGCAGGGCTTTTTCTTGTTAGGGCGCCTATAACACCCTAGGTTCGGCAGACTCATTATTCTCTGCTATTTTCCGCTTGATAATTAGTTGAAGCTGCTACGCCACGCTGCTGCATCATATGACATCAGTCCTGCATGTGCACATTTGAACTCACAGGTGTCAGCAGCTTTTTGCGTAGTTTAGAGAGGCGAATCGTACCAGCGCATTTTGATGACAAATTGCGTACAGGTTCGCAGGTCTGTGATTCCCTAAAATGTCCAATTTACCATCAACAAAAGCAGAAAATATTCACATATGATTTTTCCTTTTGCTTCAAAATGAATCAATGATCAACATGTTGTCAATCAATATATATTAATTAATCACTTAGTTTTTCATTAGGGACCTGAAAATAGAAAATGAGCTGAGTAACATTTAAAGTTAACCAGCATGTACAACTATTGAGTCAGCTGCTCATCGTTGCACATTGTGCCTACAGTTCCCACAATGCACTGCTGTGTTCGGAGGCCTAGAGACCAGGGATTAAAGAGAAGCAAAGAGCTCAGAGTTACATTGACACCAGGCTCGAGACGTCTTTACAAACAAGTACTTGATGATACTGAAAGGATCAGTCTCATGGTTGTCATGGCATCTACAGCACCATGACGACAGAGGAAACTGCTGATGAAGTTCACTAGATGTGATCAAAAGCTCCAGATCGGACCATAAACGGATGTTTTTTTGTGGCGTACCTGTGATGTTGTCGTCGTGTACGTGTGAAGAGTGAGGTGCAGCTCATTTTGTCCAAACATCATTTTGGTCACATAGCATCTTTAATACCACCATTATAATAATTAGGATATCAAAAGTATCGAGTATACATACATCATTTGCATTGCGGTACACAAATCTGAGCTGATTTATGTTTTTATATCTTTCATTCGTTGTTCTCAGGATCAACTTTTATTGTCTCGACATTGTGCTGATACATTGAATCATCCTGAAGAACTTGACGCTATTTCAGGAAGGAGAACATTTAATTGGACATGTATTGTTAAGTAATATAAAAAGTTTTTTTGATATTTCCAAATGTAACTTGAATCCTATAGTCTACTACTTTCCAATACCAATAATCAAGAATCTTGATATAAGCCAAACTAGAGTCCATGTCACCAAAATCAAAGTACTTCAGGTAGGTTTCTTCACCTACTGTGGTCTTGATATTCTGTAGTTTTCTTCTCTTTTTTTGCAGTAAAGTTCTTGAAGCTGTGGGAACAGTCTCTTGAAGCCATGCCTGTTTTTGTAACAGTCCCAGTAAATGGATTCTCAGGAGTCTGAAGATGTGTGTTTTAATGTGAGTGTGTGTCGTCGTTGTCTTTTTTTTTTTTCAGGTGTTATGTATGGATGAATGTGTGTGTGTGTGTGTTGGTTGAGGAAAGCCGAGGGGTCAAAACGGTGAAAACGCCTCTCTTCCTCTCTCCTCCTCCTCCACCACCACCTTCACGGTCTCAGTCTGTTGCTGCCTGTCAGACGCTGGTGATGGAGGCCAGGCAGTTCGATGACTTCTGGAGTTTCTCAGGCTGCGTGGTGGGGGGCTCTGGGATGGCGCGAAAGCTGAATGGCAGTCCGATACCACTGGTGCCAATGTGGCCTGGGCTCAGCGCTGGATTCTGCCGTCTATTGCTTTCCACAATGCTGGATGTGTTGGATGCAAGGCTTTCACGTGTCCTGCGAGAAAAAAGAGTCAACATCAGTTCAGACATCTAGGTTTCGGGAATAAAACCTGTGATTAGAATAGCAAATATTTTTTCAAAAATTTCAGAAAGTGGTGCTTGGCAAGAAGGAGGAACACTACTAAAACACAATTAAAAGTAATTTAAAACTTATTTTGACTGAGCAAAGCAAATATTTTTTCCTGAGATAAATAAAAACGAGCTAAGAGGGGGCGGTGTTTAGCTCAGTTGGTAGAGCACCCGCCCCCATGTGTTGAGGCTATAGTCCTCACTGCAGACGACCCCGGTTCGAATCCTGCGACGAGCGGCCCTATCCTGCGTGTCATCCCCCCCTCTCTGCCTCCCATTTCCTGTCTCTCTCTCAACTCTCCTATACATTAAAGCCATTAAAGCCCCAAAAAATATACTTAAAAAAAAAAGAAGAAACGAGCTAAGAGAAGAGGCAGCACAAAATATGTTTTTTCTTTTAGATTACTCACATTGAAAGCTCATAAAAATTAGATAAAAATAGATTAAAGCAAGTTTCTTAAAGCAGAAGTAAGCGATCCGGTCGTTTTGGCTAACTTCTTGTCAGCCGATGGAGTTAGCAGTCCCCGCCCTCGTCCCTACGTCCCTACGTCACCACATTCACGCGCATCCCTTGGCTGCACACACAGAGAGGACCGCCCCTTTATGCCGTTCTCTCTCCTCATTGGATAAAGGTTGTAGGATACAAGGAAAGTTTTCTCCTCGGCTTACAGCAGAGCAGAGTGACTGACAGACCCGTGTTTCAGACCAAACACTCTATGTAAGTGATTGCTGTCGGAAGATATAACTATTTAAGACTTATATTAACACAAACATTCCGCTTACTAACCTGGAATAACAACATTTTTACCACTTCAAGATACTGTGGACAGATTCTGAACATCACATTGGTATATTTCCACATCCAGCAGTTACAGAGCAGAACATAATCATTCATTTGGAGTCATGTGTCTGACCACAAGGTGAATTTAATTCTCTCTCTTTTTGCTCTATTTTTGGTCACTACAACCTCCTGAGGGAAATATCTGTCAGACCTCTTTTGCACTGCGTTCCTGTTTCACTAAAGGAGAAGAAATATCTTGCCAGTACTTTTCTCTGGTAAGCAGGAGTTCATATGTACCTTACTTTCCCCCTCTTTCATTCTGGTCTAGTTTTCCTAGGTTTATCACAGTTAGTTTTATCAAGATTCAGTTCAATTTTGAATTTTAACTTTATTTGGATTGTGCCAAATCATATAACATATATTATCTCAGGGCACTTAAGGTCAAGATCCTATTTTATTCTAGAGAGAGACCCAGTTCTTACAAAGACAGGGGTATATTGAGGAGAAAAAAAGATATAGAAAGCACAAAACAAAATAAGAAAAAGTCGCTAATGAGATTTTACATCAACGTCATTTACGTCATTCCAGTCCGACCAACCATGAGAATCAGTGCAAATTAATCAATTGGTTGTATGCTGGTTTAATGTTTAGCATCATGAATCTGGTGGTTATGAAATGTTTGTAATGAAAGCCGTCAGAATCTGTGAACCACATTGTGAGGGCAACACTTTCATTTACATACATACAGCCTTAGGTGTGTGCTTTACACAAATCACAATCCAGGATGGAGCCTGGTGCGATGGGGTGTGAGTGTTAAAAAAAAGAACTGCTGCTGAACACCTCTGACAGAAAACAACAAACTATGTGAGATGGACTATGCAGCAGTCTGAACTGGACGGTTGTTAAAGCAGGAAGCTGATACGACTTCAGCACGAGAAGAGTGGACAGGAAACGTGTGAGCAGGTGGAGGGTGACATGTAAAAAAGGTCGCTGGGTGGAGTTGAACCGTGGACGCTGTAACACGCTTCCTACCCACTGGGCACAAGGACGCCTTGATTGACCAATTAATATTTCATAAAAATGGCACAACAGGAGAGAACAGCAATGACATCCAGATGTACAATTCTGCCTATTCATTGTCCACATCTGGACTGTGCTCCATAAGACATCAGTATAAACATACATGATTATTAATTGGAACCAATTTCACAAAGATGTTTCATTACTGGTCTGTGGTGCTGGTTCAGTCTTCCTGAACCCAGATTAGTCTGATTACACAAAAATAAAGACTGACTCATTTTAGGACCAAAGAAAAATTTGACACCTTAGCCCCAGGCTAGCTCAGACTTAAGACCAACGTTACCACAGTAACCATCAACACCTGGGCTGTGAAGCACCAAACAACCAAAAAAAAAAAAGGAAAACATGGCTCATAATTTGTGGTTTGCTAACAATGTTACAGAGAGAGACATGAGGAAAAGAGGGAAACGATTAAGAGTTTTTTTGGAAACCCCAGCCATTCTTTTTTTCAAATCACATTTTTCCTCTTATTGTTTCCCTCTCAGTTGAATTACTCGTGTAAAACGTCCCTGTAACTGTTAAATTCTTCCTTAAGAGAAGCAGCTCAGCAGTTGGACGCCAATCAACACTCAGTCAATGTTGAAAAAAGTCTGACTTTACCTAGAATTCATTGTAGCACAGTCCAGCTTAAAGGGACAGTTCAACATTTTGGCAACGTTACGAGACGCAGTTGTTTTCGAGGTAAATTCATGCAAAACCGCTGATGCACATTCCTATCGGGGGCAGTTTTTCAGCAAGCAGTCTCTGTATTTACCTCGAAAACAACTCTGTCTTGTAACGTTCCATTATTATCTCATAGCGTGGTGAATGTGCAGGTCACAATTTGTCCACCAGAGCATTTCAGAGTTGTTGGATTGTGTATTTGATGAGTTTGATGAGGGAAACCAAGAAATCCCATGAGCCTCCGTAGCGTAGCTCTGAGCAGCTTGCCGCTCTGCTCCGCCGTTCTAAAAACAGCTTGCACCGACAGTTAAAGGTAATGAACCTACTCCTAAAACTATAGGGAGCAATGGGCCAATTTGCCAAAATGTTGAACTATCCCTTTAAGTCAAGAACTAAACCACTTTGTGTAATGGATGGATTTAGTAGTCAATCTGAAGTCTCACTATTTGTTATATAAAGGCCACAGTCAAACTCCATCTGGGTAAAAACTGGCCCCTGAATTATACCATAACTACAAAAACCAAACCAGCCTATCTTTATCCTTGTTTATGACAGTTGAGTCAGTTTGGATCTATCACCAGTAAACACATTTGGAAGAATGCGGGTTAACAGGTGGATAAAACATTACATTATCACAAGGAAAATAAGATTGTTTGGCGTTTCGGTCTTCACAGTTACTATTCATTAACCTATGAAGTGCAAGAAAGGGCTCTACAAAGACTACATGTACTGTATCAGCAAAGAGCATAATCTGGTCCTACTGTGCTCTGATGACCTATCCAAGACACGCTATAGGTTGCAGTTTTGTGTAATATACAGGTCATTTTACGCCACATACCTGGGGGAGTTGAATCCGCTGTCCACTGTGACACTGCTGCTGTCCATGCTGTCCAAACGGGCAGAGTGGGCCGACTTCTGGCTGCTGCTGTTCTCCGTCTCCTTGGGGCTGAGTAAGGTCAGGTTGGTCTCCAGTTTCCGCTGCAGATCGTGGTCCTTCTCCCGCTCCAGGAGCCACTGCATGGTTCCCTCCCCGCCACCACCGCCGCCGCCGCCGCCACCGCCGCCTCCACCTCCACCACCGTTACCACCCCCTTCCCCGTGGTCTTTGTTGTCCTCTGTTGTCGCCAACTCTTTGTGCGAGTCCTCCTCTGCCTCTTCCTCTTCCTCGTCGTCTGATACATTATAATAGTCAAAGGAGGCGGAGGGGACTGTTGGCTCTAAGCAGCCCTGTAAAACTGCAGGTGACGCTGAGGAAGTGGCTGAATTGGAAGGCTGCTGGGGCTCAGGATTGTCTAGGGCCTCTGTTGATTTGGCATGTGAGGCTTTCCGCAATGTGCCGGACTTGGTGTAGCTGCTGTCCACGTAGCCTGTGGACAAGGCATTGTGTGGAGGTTTGAACAAAGTGTCCTTGCTGAAGATCTCTTTCCTCTTGATCACCATACTACTACCGCCTCCTCCTCCTCCTCCTCCTCCTCCCCCTCCTCCTCCTCCTCCTCCGGGATCTACATTGTGTTGGTGCGGCGTCAAACGGGCATTTTGCGCCGGCTCTGGCGTCTGGCTCGGTGTCAGTCGCACCGAGCCATTCTGTCCCTTTGCTGCCGACAAATCCTCTTTGTACTCCATCGTGTGCGGAGAGGTGAGGTGAGGCGTTTGGCGGTCAGCCGGAGAGCCCTTTCGGAGTCCCCCTGATGAGGTTAATGTGTCATATTCTGATTTTGCCTGAGGCGAAGGGGCAGTTAGGATTGTTTCATTTGACGTATTGCACTGGAAGTACTCATCTGTTGAGGGCTTAGGAGAAAGTCCCATTAGCTCATTGTACGTTGGCAAGCTGTCTCTGCTCTTGTTCCTCTCCATCGTACTCCGGATCCTCGACTCGTCCAAACTCCCTTTCCCCAAATCAGGCACATTGAAATCAGAGTGGAACTTAGCAGCAGAGAACATAATCCTTGAGTAGTGGGAGGACTTCTGCGTGGCCCGCAGGGTGCCGTCGTCCGTGTAGTAATGACTACGCTCCTCCAGACTGGGCTCGAACTCTTCCGGCGCACCCAGCGACAGGCCCTTGAGGGAGTTGTCCATGGACCGAGATCGCTCCTTCGCCTGATCGGACCTCTCGTGCCGCGACTTCCTGTCCTGATTGTGACTGTGACTCCGCTGCACTCTGGACTGACATGTTCCACGCGACGGCTCGGGGAAGGGCATCTCTGTCCGTCGCTTGGCCAGCTCCCCGGACACGTCCCACTCGGGGGTGACGGGGCAGGACGATTCGGTGATGTTGGGGTTGCTGTGGACCAGGTACGTCGCGCCTCCGCTCCGCCGGCGCTCCAACGTGTACATGGCCTCCCGCGGCGAGCGAACTAACGAGTGGCTGAAGAAGCGGTAATCTCTTTCCATGAACACCAGGTCCCAATTCGAGCCCTCGGACGGGTCTCCCCTCGAGGTCCGGGGTTTACTGTGAGATCGAGACTTACCGTGTAGGGCCCTCCTGTGGCCCCTCCCCCTCCTGCTGCGCGCGCTGTGCTGGGCCGAAGACGACGCCTTGTTCTTCTGCGTACGCTCCTCCTCCAGCCTCTTCATCACGGCCGTGTGCCTCGCCACGTTCTCCACCGTCAGGTCGGGGTTGATTCGGCGGATAATCTCCATCTCCACCTCGCGGGGAATGGGCGTCGTCGGCACATCCTCGTCGCGAAGAGGCCACTCCTCTGGGGGGAACTGGGCGGAGAACGTGGCCAGCTGCCGCATTTTGTCCTTCTTGAAGCTCAGCCTGAAGAGCCTGAGGCCGAACCTTTTGGATTGTTTCTCGCCGCTTCCGTTGCCACCACTTCCCTCTTTCTTTTTGGTCAGAGTGTCAGTTTTATAAGGGAAAGAAGTGATGCTTTTGCTCTTATCGGCCGGTTCGGCTTGAGGCGGAGTTTGCTGTTGCTGGACGGGAGGGGTGGTGGGAAGCGGGGGGTAAGGGTATGAAGGCGGTTCTCCTCGGTGCTCCTTGGCCGACGTGTTCGGTGGAGGTTCCCCGCCGTGGTGATCCTTGGGTGGCTTGCTTTGATAGGAATCTCCCCTGTGCTCCTTTGGTGACTTACTCTGGAGTGCAGAGGCGTGAAGTCTGGAGGGGTCTTCTCGATAGGAATTGTATGAGTCACTGTGATTCTTGCGAGGAGGCCTCTCTCTTAAGCAGCCCGGTGTGGATGGTGTAACGTTGCCAGACTGAGGCGGCGAAGTGCATTGTTGAGGTTGCTGCTGCTGCTGCTGCTGCTGCTGCTGCTGTTGCGATTGTTGTTGTTGTTGTTGTTGTTGCGGTTGTTGCTGTTGTTGTTGTTGTTGTTGTTGTTGCGGTTGGCGCTCTTGCAGCCGGTCGTCCAGGTGATACCACTTGTTGTTGGATCTGATGAGGGAGGGAGTGATAAAGTAGGTCTGTGGAGTGACGATGAAGTAGCCCTCTGGAGTCGGGTAGATCTTCCTCTCTCGCACCAGCATGTTCAGGGTATGTCGCAGAACCTCTGAGCTGGGTGTAGGCACGCCTGCAAGAGACACATTAGACTTTAACGCACAGATTCATATAGCCTACTCATTTCAAATCCATGTGATTTATATTAACAGTTTAAACACAGGACATTCAGAACATTTTGTTGCTCCCTTGGAAAAAAAAAGGGGATTAAAAAAAATGGACAGGTTATAATTTTAGAGATTTCTCTACCCTGTTAAAATGCTCAGGTCATTCATGTAAAATTAACATCCAATAATGCTCTGATGATCAGATAATCCATCTCAAACCTATTATCTGTCACATCTCTTTAGGACAAACTGTTTTTACCAACTGTATGACAGTATCACAAACTGTATTTGTTGTAAATAAAAACATTTTAATTGAGGTCATATGATGCCAACACTGAGTCCAATTGTCAAACCAAAGCTGCCACATTTATTTGAATTTACCAGTCCAATATGGAAATATATCTCACATTTATTTTTATTTAAACCTTTATTTTAACTCGTTGGTCACTGAGGTTTCCCTCATTTACAGGGACGACGAGTTTACAAGCAGCAGCAGAACATAAATACAATTACATCGAATAACAGTTACACATGCTACATTATAAGATAACTTTATTGTTGTCACCGTCTAATAAATAAATATGTATATAACTTACGTACTTATTTTCCTTGTACCTTTTCATATGTAATATCGTGTTGGAAATGCTGGGATCTCACTAACTAAAATGTTTGTTTTAAACAAAATTAGGCTGCACAGCATGACACAGATAAAACACCCTGGTGGGCACATCAGAGTTTCTTCACAGCTTTTTATTTGAATATTCCCTTTTTTAATATTTGTATTAAAAATGGCCTTTTTATTCCCCCCCCTCCCATTCATAATCACTGTCTTGCAAGACCATGCGTTGCCTTGACATTACATCACCCCTGTGTAATTTCTTTTTTTTTTTTTTTACACATAAATGATGCAACCTATAAGTTCACCCCCTTTCAACTCTGATATTGTAATTGTAAATTGTAAATTTGTCGAGCATACTCTCAATTACACACCGAATGTGGCCATGTGGTGGTTTAACTGTGCTCTTCTTACACCTATTATTTAATATAATAAAATATTGTTTATGTTCAAATGGTTAAAAGACAGGACATGAATATTTTCAAATGGTTAAAAGACAGGACATGAATATTTTCAATATGTGAAGACAGGAAAAACAGACTATACTTATTTAATCAACATATCAGTGATTTTTCAGACTCTAATATGGAGCCAGAATCTTTGCCTGAGAAGTGACAAAATGATTGTCAATGGAGTTGCCAGTTCATTTTCTATCGATAACTGGTTCATTAACTTATCATTTCAGCTTTATTCCTGCTGAAACATTAAGATGCTGAAATATCTCAATTCTTCATTAATCTCCGAAATATGCCAGGAGCCCATTAAATGAGCTCAATAGATATTTAAAGGCTACATAGAGCTTTACTTTGCTCCATAAATCTGGCCTCTACAGTGTGAAATGTAAGTGGTTGAATCTTTTGTAGAGGAAGACGAACAAGAAGCCGGTGACGGGCGACAAGCCGAGGTACAACACACAACAAATTACAGTTTCTACTGAGGATCAAATACATATATCCCATAATATATTCAAAGGACAGTTTCCGCATGCTTTAGTGCTGCCCCCACTTCAGTGACAAGGTAAGAGGACCGTACCTGGGAAGCTGGCAGTGAGGTGCTCCACCAGAGCCTCCTGGTTGACAGGCTTGTGGGCAGAGTTCATAGCAGAGATGGCCAGGCACAAGATCTCCCCCAGCGGGATGAACTGTGACTGGCTGATGGGTGACATACTGATCGGAGACACGTCACCTAGAGGAGGAGGAGGAGGAAGAAGAGAAGAAGGAGGAGGAGGAGGAGGCACAAGCACAACTGTTAGATCATGAATGAACAGCAGGCGCAGCGTGTGAAGCTATGATGTAATGGTCAAACAGCAGCAGTTTGCATGCTGCCTGGATTGGCTCCACCCCTCCTCTCTCTGTGCCTCCTTAGCCACTCATTCCTCCTGTTTCTCGTAGGTTAGCAAAACGAGGCAGCTGCAGCAGCAGCAGCAGCAGCAGCAGAGGCAGAGGCAGCATCATCCGTAGCGTGAGATCACCTGAATCTTTGCCACCTCCTATCCTATCCGATTCCCATCGTCTGACAAAACAGGAAAGGAAGCTCCTCCTCCCCATCCCTTTAGCGAGTCGACGTATTTGAAATGTGACAAAATACAACCGACTTCAGCGCCACATTCAGAGCTTACACACAGAAATTCTCTGTTGCCTTTGTTGAATTAAGCTGGCTTTGCTGTCAGCAGTAGTGAGTAGTGAGATCATCCTACAACCAGCCGGCCCGGCTTCAAGCCCCTCTGAGAGCAAACATCTGCCCTACTGAAAGGTTGTAAAGCGACACACAGAATCCGCCGCTGCAGCATCTGTGCTGTACTGACCCTCTGCTCTGACCTAAATCTGGTAATCGATAGAGAATCACACCACACGACGTAGGCGCTGTAACATCCAATATCCCATTTATCCCAGATTCATGATCTGTCAATAATAATAATTCACAACAATCTAATCATGTTTACTAAGATTCATGGCTATTTCACAGATTTGATTTTGCCAGATTGATGGACAGTTTTTAAAGTTTCCTTGTCCATTAAATGAATGCCCACAGCTCTTGTTACCTGTGCTGTGTGTGCAGGGCCCGGCCTCCTCACCGCACTCTGCTGAATGGTCAGTTAAGCAACACGATGACGTTATCTCTGCTTAGTATCACAGCCCCTCCAGCTTTATGTGGCTTTACAAAGCTTTACCCAGTTTCTTGTAAACACGAGAAAAGCCGGATCTGCCAGAGAATCCGTGCAAAAGAAAAACACCCTGTCTTCTGCTGTTAAAGTGTGTGTGTGTTTGTGTGTTTTTTTTCTTTTTTGGAGTATAAAAAAATCTTCATGGAGTGTGGGAATGAGGTTGCTGTGTTTATGTTTCGCATCTTACAATAAAGCAAGAAAGAAAGGCAGGTCAAAAATATTTATAATACCCAGGGCTGAAAGGAGCACGTTTTCATATCATGACGTGAAGAACAGATCATATGACCCTAAAACCCTTTTACAATCTCAAACACAAAACATGGATTTGTCACGAAAATATGCTGCCAAGGCGAAGCAATCCTTTATCCTTTATACCAAACATTTGAGAATGAGGGAAAATATTATACCTGATTTTAAATAGTAGGCCTACACAGTTGGCTAACATACATCTCTGCATAGTGTTTTGCTGTTGCTTTGATAACCTATTATTTTAAATACGAATCAGAGTGATGAAACAAATGGGAGAATGAGTCCTGAAGTGAGAAAGTTACAGAGATCTGCACCCACTGAGGTAGAGCTGAATGAATTTTGAAACAACACAGCATTAAGATTACACACACACACACACAGTGGGAAAAGTTAGCAGCATTTCTGACTTGAAAACTCTTTGAACTCTGCCCCCCCCCCCTCCCCTCCCTTCCTTTTAAAAATCAAAACCGTGTCTTTGCAAAACTCTGCGTAGAGAGAGGGTGGAGCTTAAGTCCTGGTGGTGGGAGTGGGAGTGTCTGACTGACTTGACTCACCTGGCGCACGATAACTTGGTGGGGACGGAGAGAAATGAGGAGGAGGAGGGGGAGGAAGATGCTGCTGCTTCTGCACACCACGGATGTCTTTCTCGCTACGGGAGAGGTTGTGCTCCAGCGGCCGCTCGGCGAGCTCCGAGCTGGGCCAGGCCCGCCGCACGTTGCTGCTGCTGCTGCGGTTCTTCTTCATCGTGACCCCCTTTTTTTTTTTTTTTTTTTACCAGGTGGGGGCTGCTGGGGTAAGGTATAGGGGTGGAATGGGGGAGGAAGGAAGGAAGGGAGGGAGGGGGGTAGGAAGGAGGGGAAAGGGGGGGGGAGGGAGGGAAGGGAGGGATGTGCAGGGGGAGGTCGACCAACCTCAGGCTCAGTGCCTCCCCCGCATCAGTAAGAAGGTCCCGCTAGAGCGATCACACACCAGACATGGCAGGAAGGAACCAGTGTGCACCTTCACACACATACACACGTCTCATTTACATCCACGGGCAAGCTACAAACGACTGTGTTCACGCTGTGGGTGGTGGTTGTCATCGGCTGCTGGGCTCTCCCAGGCTGATCTGGAGCGGTGGTGGTGGCAGCGGCGGCGGCAGAGGTGCAGGTGATTGCGCGAGGCATCACCCTTTCATCGGCATCAGTCCCAGCCACCATTTGTAGCATCCCCATTTGCATGCGTAGGGAGGCACATTACGTAGCCGCTCTGATGTGGGAGGAGGGAGCAGGAGGAGAGAGGAGGTGGTGGTGGTGGTGGTGGTGGTGGTGGTGGGGGGGCACGGGTAGAGATGAGGGAAATGGGGCATTGGAAGCAAGGAGGATGGAGAGGAGAGATTTCAGTGGAGGGGTTTTTGAGGATCCGCTTGTTCCTTTTAGAGGGAGAAGGGACCAGGGGAAGGAAGGAAGGAAGGAAGGAAGGGAGGAAAGGGAGGGAGGGGATGGATGGATGGATGGATGGATGGTCAAAGATTCAAAGCTTTAAGAGGCCCAGTCTTCGACAATAGCTCAATTCACCACAGGAGTGCTCGGCCGATCCCCGGAAAACAAAAGAGCCCACTTGAAAAAAAATAAAAAAGAGAAATAAAAGCTCCATTCACCCTAATGGGCAGTGAAACCTCAATAGTATGCCGAGCACCGGAGACGCCACGTTCACCTCCATCTTTATCCGATCAAGCACAAGAAGAAGAAGAAGACCCCATCGTCCTTTCGACAACAGCACACCAGGAGAGGGTGGGGAGAAAAAAATGGAGAGCATAGAAATAAATAAATAAATTCAAGAATAGATATCCACCGTTTCCCGCAATCCAACGGAAGAGGCTCCAGAGCCGATCGCCGTAGCATCCATTCATTAACGGAGGGGGGGTGGGTGGCGGTGGCGGTGGGTGAGGAGGGGGTGGAGGGGGGGGATGCAAACTCCAGTGAACGGCAAATCTCTTTCAACGCTAATGCTGCAGCTGCTCCCAGCACCTCCAGGAAGGGTGTGTGAGTATGTGTGCGTGTGTGTATATGTGTGTGTGTGTGTGTGTGTGTGTGCGTACGTGTATGTATGTGTGTGTCTGTATGTGTGTGTGTGAGAGAGAGAGAGAAAGAGAGAGAGAGATGGAGAGGGAGAGAGAGAGAGAGTGTGTATGCGCGCATCCGCCTGCTGCGCGCGATTCTGCGTGAGCATGCATGCGTCTGTGTCTGGGTGATTGAGGCTGAGGGGAGGGGAGGAGGGGAGGAGGGGAGGGGGGTGTGTGTGCATGAGAGAGAGAGAGAGAGAGAGAGAGAGAGAGAGAGAGAGAGAGGACATACATAAGGCAGAGAGGAGAGCAAATATCAACAGCTTGAAACACACACACAGATAAAAAAAGATTTTAAATTCTCTGGCCCTAAGGTGATGTCAAAGGAATGGAAAGAGCTCCATCCTCCCCCTCCTCCCCCTTTCTTACCCCCCCCCCCCCCATGTATCACTAGCTCTGCTCTTGAAGGATGATGATGGGGGGGCGGGGGGACTTAAACCACCATCCTACCTCTTTTTTCATGACTCCAAGACCAAAATCTAAAGACTTGACAGAGCCACAACCAGGAGGGACGTCACGTCATTGTGATGGTGCTGATTTGTGCCTCCTTCTCCCTCCCTCCCTCTCTCTCTCTCCTTCTCTTCAGAGCGTCCCCCCACCGGTTGATTCACTAAACTAAACTGTTGTTGTGGGACAAACAGCTGAACTCCCGGAGCATCACCTTAATCACGTCCAAGAGTGGCAGCTCCTGCTCGCTGCTGCAGACTCCTGCTGACTCACATGTGCCGAGTGTGAATGGACAGTTTGTGTGTGTGTGTTTGAGTGTGTTTGTGTGTCTGTGTGTGTGTTTGGGGAGGGGTGGGGGGGCAGAATAAGGAGCAAAGTGAGAGGGCAGGACAGGGCATGGGTGGAGGAGTGGGTGGGGTGGAGTGGCGTGGCGTGGCGTGGCGTGGTGTGGGGGGGGCAGTGTCACAACCAATCTGCTCCAGTTCACTGATACCAAAGAGGAAGGGAAGAGAAGGGAGGGAAGGAGGGGTGAGGAGGAGGAGGAGGAGGGAGAGCAACACCAAGCCAGCCATTTTATTTCTCAGTAGTGCTGCAACAGCCTTTGTTGCCATGACGACGCAAGCCGATGATCTCATAGCTGTTACCTTTGAGTGCTGGTCCCTTAAAGAGCCAGTTACTCAAGATAGATAGATAGATAGATAGATAGATAGATAGATAGATAGATAGATGGATAGATGGATAGATAGAAAGCAGACAGACGGCACACAGACGAGGCACTGACTGTCTTGTTACACAGACACAAAATACTCCTGCAACGCTCGCTGCTGCAAAATGTAATCCGTCAACACACAAAACAGCCTCATAGATTGAGATAGTCCAAAAGGCATTAAAAAAATATTACATCCATCTATGGGTAGTGAATATAAGGATTTCAATTCTTGCTAAAAAAAATATCATCCTGGTTACTCCAAATGTGCAAATTTTCAATTATTGCTGGAGTAATTGGTGAATTCATTGAAAAATCGATCAACTGAAACTACTTTAATAACAGATTCAGTATTTCAATCATCTGTGAACTAAATGTCTGTGAGATTAGGAATGCTATGCTCTTCAGATTAAAAGCAGCAATCCAAAGACATCACTTTGAGCTATGGGACTTATATTTTCCACCATCAATCTGACATGTTGCAGGCAAAAACATAAAATCAATTATTTGAGTAAAAAGTTCAGCACTTTACTTTGAAAATGAAAATAATTTGTTCGCCGCAGCCCTACAGGAGATTAAAGCGATTTATTATTAATGTGCACCATCATAGATTTACCAAGCGTCATGGTCTTAGAGTCCATGACCTAGTTAAAAATGAGACTAAGAGTGTTCAGCCGCGTGCTAGCAGCTCCCCGAAGCTCTACTTAGCCACAGCTGTGCAACGAGCTAAACGCTAACATGGATAATGTTGACAATGTTGTTTTGTGTGTTAGCAAGCTAATATCTGCTAAGTTAGGTCAAATCAAGACAGTTTTTTTTTATTTAACTATAAAAGCACCAATTCACAGCTGAAGAAATTGCAAGGCACATTTCAAACAGAGCAGGCCTAGATCTCCTGTTCATATCAGTATTTATATAGAGACCCAACATTTCCCACCATGAGCAAACACTCACTTCCCATTTACACCTGCATTAACATGTGTTTTCATTGATCGGATTGCAATCGGATAGTGCTTGACCACATGAAGTACAGGTGTAAACGCACCCAAGACACTTTGACCTCTGAAGGTGGTCAGGGACCCATTGTGACCACAAGGGTAATGCGTCCTGTACGTTTTTTCTTTTTTAATTTACCCACGCAAATACATGATGGGATCTCAATCGGATCTCATTGTGGACACTGGTGATGCATATTAATGCCAGGTGTAAATGCTAGTATCCGGTCAAATTGTATCCAGATACGGTTTGAGAGACAGTGGCAGGAAAAAACCTTGAGCAGATCCAAACTCAGGGCGGGCGGGGCCATCTGCCTCAACCGGTTGGGTTGGAGTAGAAGAGACAGCAAGAGATAGAAATAAAGTAGAGAGAGAGAGAGATAACAGAGAAAACAACCACAATGAAATAATATAATGTTGTTAATAATGGTAGCAGTAGAAGCAACAACATTAACAATAATATTAAAGGTAACTGTATTTCTCCAGGTGAAATAAGTCCTGATGCTATAATTATTATTAATTATAGCAGAATTCAGAAGCAGGTGAATGAAATGACGGAGGATCTCTAAAAGTTAGTAAGGTTCATCCTCAGGTGATCATGAATTAACTGTTTATGAGCAGTCCAGCACTGTGCGACATTACAACCTCAACCATCCGTGATCCAACCACCGGCTGCATCGCCAGCCTCAACCTGCAGCCAATCCCACCCACAGGGCCGATACATAGAGACAAACAACTTCACATGCTCACGGTCACAACTATTTGCACTTTAGAGGTGCCAGTCCACACAATGTGTTCATATGTCTTTGGCCTGTGGGAGGAAGCCAGAGAACCCAAGCAAACACCACACAGACAGACCCCAGGCCTGGGGATCAAACCCACAACCTCCTTGCTACGAGGCAACAAACGATAACAAGCACACCTCTTTTTTTTTTAGTCCTGTCTTTAACCCAAACACAGAAGGAGACAAAAGCATTTTTCGCCACAGCAGCCAACATAACACATCCTGATCTGACATAAAGATATACAGCGACAAATCTCTCCGCTGCGTCAAACATTTCCCCCTATTCTCCGCCGGGACCCTCCCTTTCCTTCCAATGGAGGAGTGGGCTGTAGCAGGGAGTGCAGTGCAATAGTGTTTTCCTGAACAAATGCTCCACTTTTCCTTCCTTCGGAGCACACACTCCTCCTGGCCTATTGTTTATAGGCTGCTAACGGATACAAAGTCCCTCAGTTAATCAGATTGAATTGTCAGAATTAAAAAACACTTTGTTTCCACACAGCTGAAAATACACCACTTTTTGTGAAAATGTATTAATCCAGCTACTTTTTTTAGCTCTCGGCCCTAATCAAACATTCTCAGGCAGTTTGGTGGGTAATCTGGACTATGTGAAAATGTAGTTGTTAATGTGTGTAGTGGTCTCACATTTAAATGCACTTCAAAACAATAACATTGTCCCTGTAAAACTATAGTGACTGGTTTTTATTTTTAAATGACAAAGCTTTTAATCCTGTTTCCCTGCAGCCTTTAATCACCTTTTTTTTTTGTTTCTGGGGGAGCGTATCCATAAATATTTCAGATTCATTTGCCCAAAACATTATTAATAAAAGAAAATATCTTGTTATTTTGCAAGTGTGCACTGCTACAAATACTGAGCACAAATATATGGTGAGAATTTGTGTGAACTCTGTTTGAACTTGCCTCACAAGCTAACATCTCGACTCCACAGCTAAGAAAATGAGTCACCACAACTTGCAGCTCTCACTAGAAAATCAACACTGCACTGGATTTCATGGGGAATTAAAAACATGAGGATGTCTTGAAGCTGAAAAATAAATGAATAAATAAACAAAAAAATAAATAAATGCACTATAGTATTCTGACTTATATGGATGTTTATGGATGTGGGAGCTGTTTCAGGTGACCTCAAAGAGGCAAAAAGGTTTAAAGTTTAACTGCTGGTTGAATTCACATGAGTTTACTATTAGACTTGAGATGATGAGTGGTATCACAAACATCTCCTGACTGTTACAAGAGATTTCCAGGTTAATATCTCCTCTCCAAGATCATGGGCCTAGATGCATGTCATGAAAAACAATATCAGCATCTCATTTCCCATCTGCACAAAAAGAGCGCACCAGCTCTGTTGGTTTAGCTGTTATAGAGCATTATAGAGTGAGTCTGGTGAGTTATTAGCCATAAGACAAACATTCCTGAGCTTATCAGTGTTTGCGTCTGTAGTGTTGGTGAAGCTACATCACCTCCTCTTATGGGCAGACACACACACTCATCTATCTTTAAGATATACTTTGGACTATGGTAGAGGTAGACCTTGGGGTAAACAGGTATTGAACATTTCTACTGAAACCAATCATCAGCTCTAATGTGGGAATCTGATAGCATGCACAGAGCCACAGAAGAGTTTTAACATCCCACATATTTCATACACTTTCAAATTTAAGGAGAGCAGGTTGTGTTGACACAAATCCAAAGTGGCTTGTTAAAGAGGAACTATGCAGGGATTTTTACCAATACATTTTCACCTTAATTAAAAGGGTTCAGAGTAAATGTGATGGTAAAATAAATGATTTGTGATAAATTAACTGATTTGTAACCTGTAATCTCTTGTTTATGACAGATAAGACTACACAAATATAGACGTGGAAACATTGTATAACACTATCAACCACTCCATGTATTGCTTTCTCACTGGCTTTGTTAAAAACAAATGCACATGGCCGGGAGGAGGGTTAGCAAAACAGCGGAAAAGTGACTAGACCTGCATAGTTCCCCTTTAATATAAAAACACTGATTAGTGCAGCTTTAAATATACAACATGAAGTAACATGCAGGCGGTAGTGATAATATCCCTCCCTATAAAACACAGTGAAACCTTGCTAATTCCCTTTTGATCCTTTAAATTGCAGGACTAATGCGTTAAGTGAACTCTTACGATGTTGGACAGACATACTTTCATTTAGATGCAGTGTGTCAGTCAGCCTTATACAGTGACTCATGAACGAGGGCTGAAAACCTACGACTTCATCCTCCCTCCCCTCTGCTCCCTGATGGAACAGATGATCGAAACCAACGCTCTGTTGTGGGACAAACATGTATAAGATGATCTGCTACAGTATGCTGCAGGCATGAGAGAGCTGTGAGGGCAGTGTGATGGGTGCGATGGTTAAGACTTGCTGACACTTTCAAGTCGTCCTAACCTGTACCAGCACATACAATGAATTATTATCTTTGATGAGTATGAGTGTAGGAATGTTGAACGGCAGCAGGACTGGGCTTCAGTGCCGGCTCTTCTTTCTGAATGAGCGTACGCTAAAGCTCACATGACATGAAGTAGCTGAAGTTTATAAAGTGGGATGCTGCTTTTTTTTCTTCTCCCCCTCCTCAGACTAGCTTCTTCAACTGACTTCACGCAACCTGCCAGCAGAACTCAGACTCGTGGTGTCATATGAAAACCTCAGGCGAAAGTACTTAGCTCACAATTACAGTGAAGGAGCGTCATATTAGGTCCAATGCCAATCATCAGCATTTTGCCAGCAATTACAGAGGTGTGGACATCTGCATGAAACAACCATCAGAAGAAATCTGGATGTACATGAGAATGACTCCAGTGAGCTCTGAGCAAGCAGTGAGGTAAACAGAGTCCACGACGCATCAGTAGAGGTGAGGTCGGATCTGTGCATCGCTTAGCGACAGTGACTGATTTTTTAATCCCTTGGGTCACGTCCAGAAGTCTCAAGTCTTCATAAACAAACTGCAAGTCAGATGCAGGCAGTCTGTCAGGCCTCTGAGCACTGACCATCACAACACTGCAGCTTTCTATCACTTCCCCGATGAAGCTGTGTGACTGTTTTTGTATCACAGAACAACTCCTTTCACTTTCAATGAGACAAATAATTGTGAAGCTTCCTGCTGCTGCTTTGTTCAGTAGGCTATTCACTCTTAGTTACTCTATTGGTCTTTACATAGTGGAAAATTAAGACTGATCATAAAAATGTAAGTGTGAAGTCAGTACAAGTCAGTTGCAAGTAGGAAAACAAAATGCATATGAATATGGAGGGTATCAGCAGATTTCATGTTCAGGGGCCAAGATGTAAGATTAACTTTTGTACTCATAAATGTTTTTTAGTCAGTTTCCCTGACGGATCTGGCTTTCTGACATTTTAAAAGACAAATGTCCAGATTAAACAACAGATAAAACGTTGCTTCCAAATTTAAAGTCTCAGTGTCCTGTCTCTAAGACCCAACTACCTTCCCTGAGCTCAACAGAGATCCACGTGGAATACAGATTAGGTGGCATCATCACCCGCTGTTTTGTTGATGCCATTGAAACTTTGTCCAGAGTAGACAGATTAATAGTGTTGTAATAAATGCATGCAGCCTCATTGGGGGGGGGGACAAACACATACCCACCTATGCACTTGATGTCAAAGCCCCGCGGTGGTTTCAGTGTCCGCCTGGTCCAGCCGTTCCTGAGGACCTGGAGGTGAACCTCTTTGCCCTGGATCAGCAGCACATGCTCATCGATCCAGCCGAGGAAGAAGATCTCGGACAGCGCCTGCGTCAGCGCCTTGTTCCAGAAATGCTGCATGTTCACGGCTTTGAAGTTGGCGAAGACTTCGTAGCCGCTGTGATGCTGCAGGTTGTTGACGGAGGGCGACGCAGCGGTGGTGGTGGTGGCCGGTGGTGGTGATGACGACGGCGGCGGCGGTGGCAGTGACCGCTCTCCAACATCTCCTTCCCCGCCGCAAACCTGCTGCGACGACAGCACCAGAGCCAGAGAGTGCGGGGCGATCTGGAGCAACTTCTCCATGTTCTCCAAAGTTTATCCACATGGAGGTGGAGGAAAAAAACTTGCTGCTTTTCAACTGTACGACATTGTTTATACCGCGCAAAGGTTTTTTTTTTTTCTTCTTTTCTTTTTTTGTTTGTTTACGTCTATCCAAGATTGGCTAATAACCTTAGGCTATTTTGTAACATGTTTGCGGGGGGAAAAAAGAAAGTGCAAAGTAGAAACGAAAATGCAGCACGGCGTTGGAGAGAGAGAGAGAAGTGCGGGACACACAGGTGCGACATGTAAAACCCGGGGAAACCAGCAGCAACCTGACACGCCGTCCACTGCAGCCAACTATCTCCAAGTGTCAAACAGTATTAGGCCTATTTCCAGCGACAAAAGAGGCGAGGACTTGTGCTGCGTTCAGGTGTTACTCGTAAACTCCTATTTTCCACTTTGGAGATCTGCCAAAGTCAGCCCTTTTGTTGTCAAGGGTTGTGTGTTAACAATGCAAATGAATACAAAGCGCACAAGAAGTCTGGAAAGGGAAAAGGGGTTTGCTCAACACTCATTTGACTAATAAAAAATAGAAACACCTGTAGGCTATGATGCAATGCAACATCAACCAGGCTACACCTGTAAGTTTGCTGTTTCCCAAGGAGAGATTTGCCGCAATGTAAACTCACATAGATATATATATATAAAGTGTGGTAAAATGCATTAACATATAAAAAAAGATCTTTAAATATAAATATGAGCAGTTGTATTATTATGTAGGCCTAAATATATACTCTCCCACACAAGCACATGTAAAATAATGTACATCAGTGACAACCTCTGGTACACATCCAGCCATCATCACTGTATCCAATCATCAACAGTTCAAATAAGGACAGGCACTTTATCCATACATAGCACATTACTCACGCACATGCATTTCAAAGGGCTGTACACACTGTGTGACAGAAATAAATAAACAACAAGGGTGCCATTATCTCCCATCCCCCTTATACTGAAGTCTGATCGTGAGCTGCCTCATCCTGAGCATTTAACAGTCTGATGGCTACATACATTTTTCAGTTTCTGCTATTGTGAGGTTGCTTGTGCTGCAGATGCACTAAACATCATGTAATTTGAAATTCGTGTAGTTTTGTCCACTTCATTTACAAATATGGAGAAGCTGTTTGGTAAACATCTGACAGTATTGTGTAAAACAGCATAACACATTACGGTCCCACAACCTTGAGCCATTTGAACACAGTTCATTAAGATCTCCACCTGAAACAACTCATACCTGACATGCAGTTCACACTCAGATCCATTATTGATTATCATTTGCAACTATTTAGTTAATAACTAACCAAATTAGCAATAAAATGTGTTTTTAATCAAAGATGACACAATAATGTAATTTGTTTTTTGTTTTATTGCAGCTGTTCTTACTCTTTTATTATAGCACACTAGATATTTTGGGGGTTTGAATTAAAAAACAAGGCACAAATCAGGTGACTGTTGACAAATTGGCTGTTTGACTTGTATTTGGCCTCATGAAAACCAGTAGATAACAAGTCAGCCATGCACAACAAATGCAAACTCTGTTGCACCTATCTATTGGCACATTGCTACAGGTAGGTAACTGATAAATCATCCAAGAAAAGTAATATATGTAATCTTACCTTCAACCAACAGCAACTAACATCAGCAAGAAAAGACTTGATAACTGCAGACCTTATGCAGCCCTGAGTGTATATTCTTATAAACAGAGGTGAAGAAAATGGATGCATGTCATGCTTATAACAAGTGGTTTGGCATGAGATGGCAACTCTTAATTCAAAAAGGTATATTTTGTTGCATGCAGGTGTAGAAGGGAATAGAATATGAGAATATGAGAGTAGAATATGTTTTTTTGGGGGGGGGATTCAGAACATCCAACATGTAGGAAAGGACTCGTTGTTTGTGGAAGCAGGTTTAGGTGAAGTGCTTCAGTGCTGGCAGTGAAGGAATCTGAGGCCCAGTTTTATTTGGCCCTGGGCCTCAGGATCTGGTGGCCCAGTTCTTCACACCTCCAGGCATGCCAAATGCGGAGTAATCCTGCCTGTTTACACAAATAGACCCTTTGCAGCATTCGTAGAGGTTAAATTCTTGATGTGATACAGCATTAACAACATATTAGCACTTTAACTTTGGTATTGTATCAGTTGGTGATCTTTACAATGCAAAAAATCAGTGACAACAAAGTTTAGTGAAAGCTGGCCTTTAATCTTCTGGAAAAAAAACATCACACCAATCAGAGTGCAACTGCCACGAAACAGTGATATGCCAAAAAACAAAAACACAGTCACATTTGTGCTTTATCATAATTATATGCCCTACTGATGGTCACATAGAAAAGTCACTCAGTTTCATATCAGTTGATTAGAAATTATTTTGAAAAGAAATTGAAGCTTGTGACTTCCAAAGCAAAGCAAAAAGGCATCCCGTTCGCTGTTACATATTTTAAAAACCATAAAAAATACATGTACCACAGCTAAATATGAAACATACAGCTGAGTTCAAGTATGAATAACTCATCAAAATGTGCCTGAAATAACAGTATCGTGCAGACTGGCTGGCTTTACTCATGCATGCTACGGAGAAGACTGCGTCCCCACTAATACAAGGATATTCACAGATTACACTTCATTCAAAGAAGTCCCTGTTAAGACAGCAGGAGTTAAAAAAACAGCAAGGATTTAGCCCTTAGACTGACAAATGACAAAAAAAGACGATAGCTTAGTGGATGCTGTTGACTACAGTAAACAAAATGATAACTTACATTACCTACTGGGTGCAAGTGATGCATTTGTTTAGGTTCTACACAACTCATCGGTCGAGAGTGCAAAAGGAATTATTGTATGGTACAAGAATATTTAAAAAATGGAAATTGAAAAACAGGCACCGAGTCACACACATGATCCCTTCACAACAGACCAAATAGATCTCCCTGACACTTAAAGTAAACTGCTTATACATGCATTGATGTTGGAAGGCAGTACTATGGTTTCATGATTAAAAACAGACACAGTATAAAGTTCCTATCAAAAAGTCTTGAAAATGGTTTTTCCCCTGAAATGTGTATAATGTAAACAGCAGAGAGGCATCTAGGCTACGGGCAATAAACTGTGAGCTTGGATTAAAAAGGTCAGATACATTTTTTTCCCCTGCAGATTCTCCTGATTGTCAGATTTAAAGACTTTTACTTAAATTTTAACAGCGTCATAAAAATAACCTTTCTGGTTTAAATGTCTAAAAAAAGACATGCTGCAGGGATACAAATTTTAATGTTGTGTATCAACAACACAGAAAAGACACTTAGAATCCCGAGCTTGAAAACTGAATGAATGGATCGATTTTGCATCTACTTTCCAAGAAATTCGCTACGCTCCGGTGTCAAGAGAGAAGATTTGGTCATGATGTGTAAAATAAAATGATTCCCAAACAAGACATCCCCAAACATCCTTAAGCCTTTCTTTTCCTAGCTGAGGTCTTCTGACACAGAGATGATATTAAGGTGAAAAATACATCTCTTTGGTCAGCATAGTCACAATGCATGGGATTTGTTTCTTTGCATGAAATAATGAGGTGTTGGAGACAGATTCAAACTCTACTGCCACCTTGTGGTTCACTCGAGTCATGATGTGCATGAGCTCCAATTCTTTGCCATATTTGCTGATCATGTCGCACAGTGATTGGATGAACCAGGAGCCGGTCTGTGTGTTTCTCCATGAGTAGTAACCTGTAGATGAATGAGCATAGAGTACAAGGTCAATCGATGCAATATAAAAGAAAGCAACAGTTCATATACAATAGCATGTGTGTTTGAGTGCGAACCTGGAGCTGTGGAGAAGGCGTAGAGGAAGTCCGCTTCCACAGGGATCTTGGTGGGGCCCTCATCGTGACTGTCTGTCTCAATGCCTCCATCCAGTTCAGTGCCTCTGCAAGCCTACACAATGTGCACATTTAAACAAAACAAGAAATGATTACAGATTGAGTACATGACCAAAGCCCAAAGGAAGCTGGTGTGAAAGTGGAAGCAATCCCCTTTAAAATACCTGGATGAAGAAGAGTTTGGGCTTTCCCACCAGCGTCTTGCAGCGATCACCTCGAAAAAGTGAGGTGAGCTCCTTCAGCCTCAGTGGGCCATCGGTGCCGTAGAACACATCCTCATCTCCGTGACTCAACAGGACACAGATGAACGAGGCCGAGCTGCTGTGATCATCCTTTGAAGCTGAAAATTAGAAAAGAAAGAAACAGAAAAAAGTATTGCATTCAATGTTTTAATTTAAGTATTCATTAATATCTGTGATTTGTATTCATTTGGCAGGATACTTACCTGCGGTTAAAAGCTGAGTGATCTGATGCATTTTCTGGTCATTGTAAATCTTCGTTTTATAACCCAGCTTGGTGAAAACTCTCATCACGTTTCCTGCATCTACGTCAGTACCATTTCGCTGATTCATGCCTGAGGAATATAATTATTATATTATATTATAATTGACCAAACACAATGAAAACAAAAATAGAAATGAGGAACATTTTTACTTCCTCGTAACTGGTGCTAAAACGTCATGTAGACTCATAGTACATGTCCAAACAAACAGGCAACTGACAACTATAATTTTGCCTGACATTTGCCGTACAGTGAAGATGGGAAAAATGACACCTTCCTCAGTGACTGTTGCTAGTGCATTATGTACAGGGCCCATCTTCAACCCAATCAGCCAGGAGAGGTGAAAACACCTGAACAGGTGTAAATAATACAATCATCAATGGTTGAATTCCACTAGCTGGCTCGCAGTCAGACTTCTTCACTCTTATGTTTTACAGTGTCTGGCCGGTACATGTACTTTGCCACCTAGTTAAACTGTCCGGAGGAGGATTGAAGATATATTGCATGTTGGCTGCAGTAGCTGTGGTCACCTGCTCTGACCACAACCAGCTGCCTAAATTCATCACAAAATCGCATCACCTCCTGCTCAAAGTGCTGTAATTTTCTGGGAGACAGTGGAAAGGGGGAATGTTAAGCACGCAGGAATCTGCTGCAACAATAACCTCTTCTTGGTTGGAAAGATTAAATGAACTTGGCTGGCTTAATTGCTGTTGTTGTTTACTCCACTCATATGATGCACAGTACTTGTTCGAGCAGAGAACATCAAGCAGTCATGTGTATTCAGTTAGTCCTGCCAGACAGGTTTGAGAATCACACATTGATGCTCCACACACTAAGTTTTCTTGTACTGATGTCCAAGATCTCAGGCAGATAACAGAGGCTCTTTCAATACAAGCAGACACACGTCCTCAAGTCGAGATTGCATGTCCTCATTTCTGATAAAGGGTAGACAAGGACTAAGATCAACTCAAGGTTTCATAATGTATCTCAACTATTGTAGACATGAAGCTTTTATATGCTCAGTAAAGGAAGCTATAGACCTTTAGGGGGCATCCATGGCCATGCTTCATGAAAAGATTATGAACACTCAATGGCCTCGTCTCGTAACATAATATCTGAGTTTTCTGTGGTCTGTCTGAGTACTGCCACTAAAGCAAGGCTGCAGCAGCAGTATCCATGTGCGTGGGCTGTCATCTACCTGGTCATAATGGACTTTCTCATACATACAGATCTCTGTAGACAACAAGGGCAGACTTTGAAGAGGAACTAGACAAATTATCTACGTGATGGTTGCAGGTCATGTAGGCTGCTGCACTTCCTGATTGTACTTGACTTTCACTTATTGTATAACGCTCTACTATCATATTGTTATCAACTACACAAGAATTACGTTGCAACCACCTGTTTATTCTCATTTTCTACAGCCAAACAGGAACTGACCCAGAGCTGAACTTGAACATCTAATTCAATAGCACAGGAGGTGATAGTATCCACAACAAGTGTAAATCGAGCCCCATAGTACACCTATCACCTCATTTCACTTCATTAGATGGTACATTTGCATTGTTGCAAGGTGCAAGATGTAAAGCACTGCTTTAGTGACAGCTAACATCTAAAAGCTAATCAAGGTTTTACATATGTATGTTGCTTTTAAGATTATACTTTGGTATAAAATGCAATACATTTCCTATCACGAGAGCCTGCTGCTGCCTCTCATAATAACTTATCCCGACCAGATTTAAAAGTCCAAGTGTGTTTACTATTTAAATTATAATGACACTGGGATGAAGAAAAGCGTGCTTAATTTTCTAAAAATAATAATGGTCTGTTCTTCAATTTCTGCAAGACACACATTACTCATGAACCCTTGTTCCTGTGAAATGTGAAACCGTTTCACTGAAATGAAACACAGTGAGAGGAGGTTTAACTCATCTGTGGTGTAAGTGTGGCCTGTGGTTTTTTTTTTCTTCAAAGCGGTTTCATTTTGAGTGAGGTGTCATGTCCTGCTCCTGCCCAAACCAACTGAAAGCGACAAAGTAAATCAATGAATAAATAAAAACCTGTTGAACTGTCGAAATTCTTGTTGTTGACGATGATGCACTGGCCCATGCTGGGGTAATCGAGGCTGTATCTGAAGCTGTTGGACTGGGACTGGGACTGGGGCTGGGGCTTGGCGTCCACGACCGTGGCAGCAGCTGCAGGCCCATCTGACCTGCAGGACAACACACAATGAATTCAAACGAAGGGTAACGACAAACAGGAAGTAACCACGCTACAATGAAATGAGTCACTGGGCTGCAGATACTAGTCAACAAATGGCGGCAGAAATAGTAATTACTGAGTGACAAAGCAGTTTCGTTATCACTAAGCTACCCCCGCCGACAACAACACAAGCTAACCCGGGGCTAAATTATGTATGGCAGCTTTACTACTCACCCTTTTTCCCTTCGTGCGTCTACGGCGTCTTCTCCGTTGGCCGACATGTTTTTCTTTTACAGTCAGATATTTAACCTTTAATTGAAGAGAGACAAGCAGCAGCAGCCTTCCCCCGGACAACTTGTGCAGACGTGTTGTTGTAACCACTGAGGCAGTGAGTAAGTGCTCAAGCTAGCAGCTCCTGTGTGAAGGCAGTAAACAAAGATGATGACGTCACGAAGGGATGCGTTCGTTTTAAACGCCCACGCGCACCGCAGGAGGAGAGGCGGCCACAGTGCAAACTAAAGGCACACACACTCACGCCACTGACACCCATTGCTTTGCTTATTCATTCATTTTTTAAACAGATATTGTGGATTAAACGTCTCCACAGATAGATTATTTATATTTTGTAAATGTATATAATTAGTTAACTAAACTAAACATAAACGTGTCTCCAGTCAACTCATCTCACCACAGCCTTGGTTGACAGCCTCTAACGCACTGTCCTAAAGAAGGGGTGAGGTGGTGGGAGTCAAAGTCCACACATTTGAGTTTCAGTATCATAATGACTGTGGTATTAACCCCCCTAAATTTCCTTGGAAAAAAAAAAACGGCCACCCAGTCCCCAGCTGTTGTAGTCACAAGAGATCTTAATTTCCACATAATCTGATTTTCACAATTTTATCTCAATGTCCCATTATGCAATTGGTTTACCTCCTAAATAAAATCTTCTGTATCTCATCCATCCCAGAGTCTATAATTTTAAATCACAAAGCTCTAGTTGACTGTGACAAAAGCATTTACAAAGATCTGGTAGCTAGAAAACAAAAGCAGTCACTACATGCAGACGACCTGCAAGCTACAGGATTAAAATACTTACACACTGTTGCATAAGTAACTATCCAACAAAACAGGGACTGTCTGTCTGTACAGCCCCTTTATTGAGAGTTTTCTCCAGTCAACTCATCTCACAGCCTTGGTCGACAGCCTGTGTGTCACAGTTAACGCACTGTCCTCAAGAGGGGTGGGTGGTGGGGGTGGGTCAAAGTCATGGATCTATTATAAAACAAGATAATAAATAATAAATAAAGATAATATAATACATCCATGGTCAAAGTCCACACACTTGAGTTTCAGTATGACTGTGGTATTAAACCCCCTAAATTTCCTGGAAAAAAATGGCCACCCAATCCCCAGCTGCTGTAGTCACAAGAGTGGTTGTGTCAAGAGATCTTAATTTCCACATAATATGATTTTCACAGTTTTATCTCAATATCCCATATGCAATTGGTTTACCTCCTAAATAAAATCTTCTGTATCTCATCCATCCCAGAGTCTATAATTTTAAATCACAAAGCTCTAGTTGACTGTGACAAAAACGTTAACCAAAAGCAGTCACTACATGCGGACAACCTGCATGTCAACAAGCTACAGGATTAAAATACTAATTACACACTGTTGCATAAGGAACTGTGAAATGCATACTGTAGGTTTGCTTGAATGAATGGGGGAAAAAAAGCATGGCGTGAGCTCAGAGAATGCTGTTTGGCGCCATGATTACCCTATGGACATTTTTCAAACCTGTTTGTGTAAAGTTGGTAGTACAGTAAGTATGTAAAGTTGTTAAACCCTCCCACGTACTATACAACTTCGAGCAGTATAGACTAAAAGCTTGCTTTATAAGTCTGAACTAGTATAAACTGTATTGTGGTACATTGTTGAAAAGACAAAAACACAACCAAATAAATGCATTTCATCTCCATACAGACTTTTAATATTGTCAACTTCTAACACAATCCTGCTAAAAAACCTGAAATGATGGGACAGAAAAGGTGAAACGTGTGCTCAGACTGTCAGTCAACACATATGTATATATTTACGTATGTACATATGTTTGCAATTACTGAACATGGTTTAGGAAAAGTTTTCAAAACAAACTTACAAAGTGACAAATTCTTCAGTAGCTTCATTAAAGTCGACCTTTTTCTCAGTCAAATCAAGTTAAGCAAATCAAATCACTGATGTACTGTACTAAAGTGCAATAACAACTTCAGTCTCTTTTTTGGCAGGGAAAAGAAATTCACAGCTGGAAACACTCAAATGCAATCAAAAAAAAAAAAAGTAGAAACTTGAGAAAAAGGTTAAAAACACAGATGTAATGATGGGTGAGGGGGCTACATAATTAAGACCAATGGTTAAAAAACATTATACTGATTAAAAAAAGAGAAGAGAGAGGACATAAAGAAAGCTGTAAACTCACTCTGTGATAGTAGAGATGTAATGTAGTATCAAGATATATATTTAAATAATGTATAAAGCAAAAGTTGAAAGTAGGAAGAAACAGTTATGGTCAAAAACAAATTAATATAATTTAAAATATAAAGCTAGGTGGGAAAGGGTGACTTCTGGTAATAGGGTACACTCAGCTCAGACAGTGAAAATGTATCAAGATCTAAGTAAATAAAAATGACAAAGAAGGAAAAAAAAAAAAGTGCATCACCGCCTTTAGATTCTCTATCAACATAACCAGTTATTATCACAATTACGTTACTATTTCATATATTTACACAGAAATATTTGCAACATTACATTTTGTGATCTTCATTTTCAGTGTCCTCCTTTTAAGTACACTTGAATATAAAATGAAATTTAGACTTTCAGCAACCATACAGTCCTTACACTCAAGTAACAAACAACAACAGAGATGAATACGAAGACAGGATTCAGGTTTTTTTTTTTTTTTTTTTGCAGTTTCAGCATTCTTGTGTCACACTGTCCTCGTATTTCATTCTGTGCCACGTGTTTTTGCACACTGAGGCATTCTTATTGCTGTCTGTTAAAAATCTACACTCAGAACACACAGAGACTAAAATATCCTAATCATTATTAAAGCTATGGTCTGTAAGTTTGAAGGAAACCAGGAAGACAAAAACACTTAGTTTATCATCAAGCCAGTAGCAATCCAGCTTGGAGCACAGTCCTGCTGCTTTTCATTTAAATCACAAGTGTTCAAATAGTGAGCCGCCTTAGCATCTACTTTAAAAAGCAGAATTGAAATGGTTGAGTAATAACATGAGCTAAAAATGTAGGTATGAAAATATAAGTTTCACTTTCACGTAAGTGTAAGTGTAAATGTAAAATATATCAGACAATAAATGAACTCTTAAATGAAAACAACATTACAAACAAAATGACAGGTCCCACCCCGATTCCTCTGCTCCCAAGACTGCCATTTAATATTTTCATGTCATATTTTTGTTATTTGTTTGGTACCAATGCTTCAGTTTATATAGAATTCAATATGCTAAGATGTGAAATCATAAAATTAATATGCAAAAACAGTGAAATTATTCCACAACAAAAATGAAATAAAAAGGAAATGTTGAGTTAAAAAGGGGAGAAAAAAAAGAAGCTTTTAAACCGGATGGAGTGTGCAGATATTTAAGTCTCACAATTAGGGATTCATCAGCTGATTAAGCCAAAGTTCATCTGGAAAAATTAGAGTTACTCTTTATCACTGCTGTGTATTTCACAGTTATCAGAGGGGAAACAAATCACAAACAGATTCTCAGTTGAGTTTAGAGCAAAAATGGGGAAAAAAAGGCTAATATGTAGACTTCAGTAAATAAAGTAGCACCGCAATTCACCATAAATTCAAAGGCAAACTCTTTATCTGTCATTATTTAGAGTATTTGTTGAAATAATATACCGGTATATAATTGTTGAAATAACTCACTTGTGTTTCCGTGTGAATATTTTATCCTGTGATCTGTTGAACATGTTGGGTAGGATTTAAACTTGTGGTGCCATGTTAGGGAATTTGTAATAATATATGCAAAGTAATAATAAATAGGGAATGCACAACGAAGTTGTAAATTTCATGTTAGGTAGTGGATCACTCTGCTCAAGCAAATCTTCTTAGGTAGTGCTTCCAAAGCTTGACCAGAATAATTGTTGCTAGATGCAACTCGGTACCAAAGGCCCTGGACTGAGAACGAGCAGCAGACCAAATCCAAGATAAAAGATGAAGTGTTTGAGAGGCAGTGAGAGGGGTTTCTGAACACTAACCAGATGCCATGTTACTACAATGTCACTGTATCTACATTGAGTGTGGAATCCACATGCCCTTGATCCTGAGCAAATTTCTGCTGGAGTAGAGGGTGGAAGCTACGGACATTGACGACAGGTTGATGTCAGGCTTGATTTCCCCATGTTAGCTATTTTAAGGTTGCCATCTTCTCATTTGTACAGCGCTGAGGGAACCGGGCTGTGGTCAGAAGATGTCAGGGCACATGTCCCAGGAGCCTTGGTCCTTCGCCTCCCAGTAACCCCCCTTGTAGACATGCAAGGTCTCCCCAGACGCAGCGTCGTCTATCTTCTCGAACCATAGTGCTTGGTGGTTGTCCAAGTGGGAACCTGGAGGAAAAGAAAGAAAATCTTTAACTGGAGAAGCTTTAGAGGAACCTCAGGTGAGGGTTAGGAAGTCACTGCATCAGGATAAGTATATCATGCTAAAATTAAGCCGATATGCTCTCAGAAGTGGTACCTTCTTAGTACCTGAGGTGGTGCTCTCAGGTACTAAGAAATAACCGTATTAAGTGTTACAGATGTCTTGGTCTTCAGATGCACCTTATACAAACCAAACACAGGAGGCGTAATATTGATTTGCACCGGAAGAAAACACCAATTAAGTTCTCTTTCATGTGGAGAGAACAAGTCTCACACCTAACGCACCTGCACCCAGGACCAAAGCAGACTGATCAATGACTCACAAAATACTACTCCAAAATACACTACAGCTAATTCTACAGCTGGCTAAAGCTAAACTAGTCTCCAACAAGTCTCCATTACACACATTAATGACAAAATAATAACAATAACAAGGGGATGGAGGGACGGAGGGCATGACTGGTGTTACTTGCTTTTGATTGGAGCTCCATAAGGACCCTCCTTGCCTTCCACTATGACAGAGCAAGTTGCAAAAGATGTAAAGAGGAAATGACGGAAGATAAACTTTTATTCAAAAAAAAATCTGAATTCTACTAAATTACTAGAAAGATCTGGAATAATTGCACCGTATATCACATCATGACCAGAATACTTGCTTAAATAAGGGAAGAGCGATGGTCCATAAGGGGCTGAAAAAGAAGAATGAAGGATGGTGCAGGAGATAAATGAGAGAATGGGTATGAAATGAAAATGAATGATACAAAGAGGAATAGTGAGTGAAAATGTAAAGGTGCTACTTGCATGCAACAGGTGTGTGAGGGGTTGAGTCCTCTGTGTCAGCTGAGCAACAGCAGCACAAAAGAAGTAAATGTAAATCCACAACTCAGAGACCCAAATCCACACCAAGTTCTTTTTTTGTGTGTACATTTCAAAATTGCTGTTTGTGGCATCTCGCGGACTATCGACTGTGTCAGCTCATCATTAACAGACATTTCCTATCATTGTCTTTGCTTTGGGAAACAAAAAGTGTCTTCTACTTCTTCAGTTGAAGGTTTTTTTTAACCTTTGTTTAAACCGACCAGCCTGCCGCACATTAGTCACCTTCCATGATGCATATTTTGCCATGAGACTAAGGGAGTTTCTTATTTAATCAGGCTTACTGTGCAACACCTACTCTGTGCTGGTTTGTTTGTTCAAGGGAATTATACTAATGTTTCAAAACAACCATAAAAATTTAGTGTTGTAAACTGAGCTTCTGATCTCTGTCAGCTCATAAACATGACCGGTTGAAAATGGCTACTGCCAAAATGTGACTAGCGGCGAACAGAAAATATCAAAGAACAGATTGTTTCCTCACAAATATCACGCCCATTCACCTCCTGTGGATGTGCTGAGGTAATTTCTTTTTACTCGATGCTTTGTTAAAATGCCACCAGAGCAACTTTAAAGGTACACGTTGTTTTACTGTGAAGTGATACTTGCTTTCATCAGACACCTCACTTGCTTCTGTGCCAGTCTCCTGTGCATCAGCTAAATGGAACAGACATGGATGAAGGGACAGTAAAATGTGAATGGGCTGTTATCAAGATGATGTAGAAGACATAAGGCACCTTCATAATACACACAGAAACATGTATGTGTGCTTTTGATTCTAGGGTCAAAAGAAAGTGTAGAACTAGGGCTGGGAAGAGACTAGTAAAGACGAAAAGACGAGTACTTGCTTTTCAAGGGTGAGTCATTCATTGAATCCTCAGTGACAGCTTAGGGTTGAGATAGAGACAAGCAGGCAAAGTATACGAAGACAGACAAGAGTGGACAAAAGATGAATGGACAGAAAAACATTGGACTGAAACACAGGACAAATAGATAAACTCCATATCTGTCGCTGCCTCTGTTTTCTTCTCCTACCTTCCTCAGGCGAGCTGGCTGCTTTAACAGCTTCTCTCTCCCTCTCTCGACGGGTCGTGCGCTGTTTTTCCTCCAGTCTCTGTTTCTCTGCGTTCGCCTCGTCCCAGCGGCCGTCCTCCATTAATCGCTGGTCGGGGCGTCTTCGGCTGTCTGTTGGCGCCACGCCATCCTCGGCTTCGTTAAGTGTCAAGGCCAACGAGGAGAAGAAGTACATGTTCTCTGCTCCCTCTCTGGAAAGTGGTGAGCAAAAATGATCAGAGAAACACAACTAACTATATCTCTACAACCCCATTTGTTTTAAAGCAAAGTTTAAATTTATTTACTGAGATTTTATTAACTGACAACTTACGGCAAAGGGTTCTTTCTCCAGATTTCTTTGGCTTTTAGGG
The DNA here is from genome assembly GCF_045865225.1 of Trachurus japonicus. Lineage (NCBI taxonomy): Eukaryota > Metazoa > Chordata > Actinopteri > Carangiformes > Carangidae > Trachurus > Trachurus japonicus. Next base: position 25,968,744 of record NC_140907.1, read on the forward strand.
TCTGATAGACCGTCCTCTGTTTGCCTTCAGTGCCATTTTCCCCTTTACTGCTCTGCATGATGCGGGAAAACTCCATCTTCTCATCCCATGTTCCCGACAGCACGTAATGGGCCTTTCCGTCCTTATCTGTGACTACTCCCGTGACCTGTGAGAAAAATCACAGCTTTCAGTGAAAAATGTGATCACAAATATGACAGAAGATTGTACAAGAGTTCACAGAATTAACAGCTACATAGTATATAAAAGAGCCCAATCCAGTTATAGGAAAAAAAAAGGGAAAAATTTGCTTCCACACGAAAAATTTGACTATAAAATATCCAGACTACGTACAGTAAATGCTTTGCCATAAAAAAACAAAACACAAAAGCCTTTCTTTGTACCTTTCTTGGTACGTCTCTGGAGAAGTAGCTGTATGGAGCGAACTTGAGGTGGCAGCGATCTCCTGTCCTGTGGTTCACCACATCAATCTCCCCTGACTGGAAGGAGAAAACACAAGTTTAATCAACTCTTCATCAGTGGGGAGGATGCACTGGTTGATTTTCTGCTCATCATTGATATTAATGATCATCCAGGTATCCCCTATTCATCAGCTTCAAGAGTTACCTGATCGATCCATAGTTTTCCCACAATGATGTTGTGTACTGTTGTAGTAACTTTTTTCCAAGAGTAGTGATTGTTGCTCTTATCAAATAGACACTGGATAGAACCTGGTGAGAGAGAGAGATTGATGTTAAAAACTATCCTGCTTGGCAAAAAGATAATTTGCACATGTCTACATATTTTGTTCTGGCTTATAAATTAGAGACTCCAGAGAAGACACAAGTGTGAACTGACTGAACACACACACACATCCACTCACCCAAGGGCATGATAGAGAGGTATTTTCCTCTGAACTTGCTGGCGAGTGTAATTTCCTGTCTGAGGGTCCAGCCTTTTTCAGAGAGAGCGTGGTGAGCTGCAGCAGGAGGGTGGTGACTCACCTGGGAAAAAGAGCATGAAGTGAAGAGAGAGTACAGAGTGGAGATATAATCATTATAGTCATGTGATGGTTGGAACCAAATCAAGAAAATAAACATGGTTATATAAACACATGTGTGTTTGTTTTATAGAACTGGTTAAACCTGAATGTGATCCTGTGAATGGAACTGAATAAGTAGTTTAGTCTAAATGACTGTGAAAAGCTGCTTGTTAACTATGTTTCACACTTAGTTAGGATGTTTTTCCAACATACCTGTTCACACAGGGAGCGGTAGCCACAATCTTTGAGGCGATCCAGCTCAAAAGTTTCTCCAAGCAGAGGATTGAAGGGTTTTCCTGTGCGGTGGACAGTGGTGGAGTAGGAAGAGACTGTGAAAGCAGCGACATAACACATCTGCTCCAGAGAACTCTGGCATTTAGCAGCCTTATCCAGCAGCTCGTAGTACTCCAGGTCTTCTGACAGACGTTGCAGCATTGAGAGGGGCTCGTTGAAATTCACCTGGAGGGTGCAAAGCAACAGAGAACAAGTCTGAATATTCTCAATGAAAAAAACACAACAAAAAAACACTTAGATGCTATCAAGTGTACAGGTTCCTTACAGGCATTGGTATCTTTGAGAGCTCCTTTCCAATACAGTTTTTCATGATGCTCCACAGATTGAGGTAATAGTTGGGTTTGTCAGGGATACGAGTTCGTCTTTGTCTAACTGGCTCGAGCTCAAGAGGCTGAGGAGACTCTGAATTGGACGCCAAGGACAGTTCATCAAACTGAAGGAAGAGAAGTGAAACACACACATTCAGTTCAGCTGACTTTGGCGTGTTGGCAAGCAAAGAAGACAAAATACAAGATACAGACAGAGCTTGATTGTAAAAAAAAACTAATTTAACACACATTTACAGACTGATCGTCCATTCCAGTCTCACAGCTGAATCCACTAACGTTGCTGCCAGATCTTCTGTAGGACAGAGAAATAAGAGATCAGAAAATAAGACTACACAATAACACAGGGAAAGAAAATAACAGAAATATGAGTTAATTACCTGTGATACTTGGGGTCAGCAGGGACAGTAATGAACTCTGCTGGGTCTTCCATAGCATCAAAGAACTCATTGTCATCATCTTCATCACTGGCATCACCCTTTCCTGAAACATTACCTAAAGTGGAGAAATGCAGTGAAAGAATGAATGACAGAAAAGTCTCATCTGGCCTCTCGGGCGATCAATCTAATTTTATTTTCAAATATAATTTTGGCTTCTTACATTATGAAACAAGAACAAAATGATTTGTACCATATTTGAGCAACACTAGTTAGTATGTGTCATGATGGAGTGACTTACCTTTGTTGCCTAAGGCAGGATTGCTGAATGAAGAGGGGAGAACTGTAGCTCCTCTGAAAGCTCTTTCCAGGTGGTTGTGCTGTTTGGCCAGCTGCTCTAGAGTCTCCTCCAGCCGTATCCTCTGGTCTCTTTCAGTCTGTAAAGACTTCTGCCAGCGCTTACTGTGGTTCTGGGCCAGCGAGAGGAAGTCCCTACATGCCTTGGGGAGTGTGCAAACACATGAGCACATGTCAGTGAAACAGTCAGCAGCAGAAAAGCATGTTTCTCTGTGATTTACACCGTGGTAACTTACATTGATCATGGCATTAGAGGTGATTCTAAACAGTGTGGCCCTCTCCGTAACTTGTCTGATCTTTTCTCCCATTTCCCCTCCGACACGAATCGCCTCCAGTTCTGACAAAGACCTGTTTGTAGAGTAAATAAATACATCAGAGAACAGAGAAGACAAACAAATAATTAACCTCCATCCTTCTTTTCCTTGAAAAATATTGTTTCTCTGTAGCATTATCATCATCATGTAGTATTAACATGTGTCTTGGGTGATGCACTCAGAAGTTGTCAGCTCAAATTCAGGTATGTGGCCTAGTTCTTTTGGCAAATGTTTCCTGGCCACATTGAAGTAACATGTACTCCTGTGCCACAGTCTAATCAGTCCCAACACAGCCTCACACAATAAATAAAGTATTTTACGATTTCAAATTCACATTGCATTGATTTGCTTAACCCCTCTGTACTTCTCTCTTGTGATTGGACCACAGAAGACAAACAATACTAGGTCTGACTTGCTGTCAAACTGCTTAGACAACTGATACCTTTGAAGGGCAGACCCATGCTTGACAATGAGATCATTGCAGGTGGTGAGGTCCTCCACCTTACTGTTCAGTGTGCGTAGCGTGGACTGGACTTCTGAGTTGCGGCAGCTTCCACTCTGCCCTGTGGTGGGGGGAGCTGTGGGGCATTCGTCACCTGAATCATCTGAAGAAGAGAACAGGGGAGACAGTTTGACCAAAATGAATGTCACAAGACCTTTGCACACATTGCTTTATAAGGTCTAACAGGACATGTCCTCCCTCTCACCAGATTCGGCCTGCATATGGACGGCCTTTGCCTTTGCGAGCTCCAGCGCAGTGATCCACCGCTGGCGCTCTACCTCTGAGCTGGCCTTCAGGTGGTACGTCTGTGCTCCGCCATTGGAAATTACAAAATTACAGGAGTCCTCCACAGCAATATTGGCTGTGGCCAAGTTGATGGTGCCTCTGCACGTGTGACCCATCTCTGCCTGGGTTCTGAGGACAAACAGAATGAAGCACAGTGATGTAAATGACAGGTTTTTGAACTAAGACGCATTATGACACAATTTCATTTTCATGAGACTGCTTGTTTAACCCTCGGGGGAAAGGCTGCTTCCTAAGATCAGAATGTATTGTTAGATTATCATTATATGTTATGTTACTTTCAATACTCATAATCAGGGTTGACAAACTCGATGTGACACGCCCCCTCCCCCCCGCTAAGCACCACTTTAGCCTCAGGTCGGGTCCTGGAAAATCCTGTAACAACATATAATGTAGATGCAACTTACCTGTAATATGACAAGAGCCCATTGCTGAGGACAAACCATCGTCTCTGGTAACCCTTTATGTAGTTGGTCCATTTGAAGAGCCAACCCTTGTATGTGTCTCCAGGGGTTGGAGTTGGGGACTTTGGCTCTGACATCACAACAGCCAGGTTAGGGCCTGAGGAAAGAGAAAGAACCATCTATTGGACATGCTACTCAGTGTAAAGTTTACACAAGGGGTGTGTGCACCACAACTGGTCCGCTGGTTGCTACAGACATTTCACAAAGGAAACTTACTTGTCATGCTGAAAGCTTTAGTCTAAATTCACAGGTTCATCATGTCATGCAAGTAAACATTCCTCACATAAAAAACATAATCTAAACTCTTGGTGCTTGGTAACATTAGTCGAATTCATTTATTATAAATGTGATATGAATAACTGGTGGGTGGCTATCCTTTGACATATGGTTACTAATGCTTCAGCTATTAATGCTGGCAATTATGGATCTGTGATCAATAATGAGCAGCTGGTTTCTGGTATAGGTCGCTGTCATAGTTTTCAGCCTGGACTGTGGAGGTGACATAGCTCACTGTCTAGCTATCTTATCATTGTGCCTTTACGACAAATATCAAATTTGGAACAAAACAAAAAAACATCTGATTATACCGTAAGCCATGTTAACCTGCTGGATATATTTGGTAAACACAGCCCGGGTATAACGAGATACTTCGGGAAGCAAGAGGCCATTTCCAAACATCAAAGCTACTTAAAACAGCGTCCGTCACTAAGCTTGCTGCTGCTAGCTAAACAACAGGAAGCTGTCAAACAAGCTGACACGTCGGAGACGAAGAAGCAAATTATAATTTTCAACAGTGAAACTCCCTCGGCGTTTCTTTGTCTTAACCGACAGCAGGCATTAAGATGTCCTTGAATTTTGTTTGTTTTGCTCACACCCACCTTCTCCGTGAAAGTCTTCAGCCATCAGCTGAGCATCTCTTGTCGGATGAAGCGACGGTAGCTTGCTAGCGTTAGCTTTGCGTTGCTAACTACTTTGCTACAGGTTGTGCAACGAAAACAGCGACCGGTCAGCTCCTTGACCCCCGACTTTAGTTCCGCTTCAAGGCGACATTTTAAAATGTGTGTTTAATGGTAATATAAATAAAATATATATTATGAAGAATATATAAGAATAATAATGTATATGACAATAATCTATCAACAGTCACACAAAATAAATGTTGCTTGACAGTGTGAACAACTCTTATAATGTATTGTTTTGGCACAGTTACAACTGCTAAGTGCAAGTTATATAATATCTACACCATTTCAAATTAAAGTGAAGTCTGTATCTTATTATGAAATTAAATAACAAGTGAATTTGAGAAACGATAAGATAGACATTGTGCAAATAATTATCCACCAGGAACATGTCTCTCTGATGAACTGTTACAAGGCTGCCCTCTATTGGATAAAGATTGCACTTTATTTTTGGACAGTACAAATGTAAACATTAATTGAACATTTCTGTCTACTTTTCCTTCTCATTTATTCTGTTTTGATTTAATGTGCCCCATGAACTGTGTTGATTAGAGATTAAATTAAAAGATGCTGAATGATAATCCAGATGCATTGTACCTAATTTGCTCTTCTTGTTCTTTAGCACTAACCATGTCTTTGCCCAAACCACAAAATGACAACATCTTGTCATGATACTGAACAAATGCAAATTGACCCTGCTCATATCAGATGAACAAATCTGATCTCTCATTTAAAAATTATTGAAAACCTTCTGAATTTACCATCCACCTTGAAAATTTGAAACACACAGAGAAAAAAACATTTTTCTTATTTCTAATCATTTTATTCAACAATTTCACTAGAACAACAACAACAACACTTGCATTGACTAGGGCAGGGTGACATTATAGCATTTACTTAAAACAACCTGTGTATAAATGTGTATGTACTAAGGATAATTAACTCTTCCCCATTTACTTATTTAGTGATGGTGTTTGCGTTCATGCTTTTCCCACTCCCACTAAGCACAATGTATGGTGTTTTCTGAGACTTCTGTTTCTCTTGAAGCAAGGCAACAGTCCCCAGGGGAGTGTCACTGCTGCTCATCTTCTTCAGCAGTGCCTCCTCCTCCAGCTTTTTCATCCTCCTCTCCGTCTTCATCTTTCCAGACCCTTTCCCATGAAATCGGTGTGAAAGCTGCCTGAATGCTTCCTTTGGAGTGAGTTTCCGCCCAGATTCATCCACATACTCAATCTTAACATCAGGCCTGTATCCATCCTTCTCCTTGAAATCTTGTGTGAAGCCTCTGTATTCTTCTCTGCGACTGTACTTGTCATCAAAGCCCATCTTGTCCTCAATGCAGTAGTTGTCGTTGGGCAGGGCACCCTTTATTGCTTTGACACGGGCTACCTTCTGCATTTGGGTGTCCAAAAGACCTTTGTTTTTGCACAGCAGCAAGGCAGCAGCAAGGCCTGAGTTGACAATGGGCTCTTCATCCAAAATGGTGGCTGAGGCTGTGGAGAAGTCAGGCTGTTTTTGCTCTTCATCCAAGTTCACTGTGCTCCATCCGACATTCTCATCCATGTCGGAGTCTGAACCTCCAGCTTCGTCTTTCTCTTCCTCCTGTTCAAAGTCCATTATGTCTTCTTGGTCCTCCCTGTTGCCTGAAAGTCCGTAAGTTGGAATATCACCCAGGGTTCTGCAAAACTCTGAGGTGGCGTTGAAAACAATGTTGTTCCTCGTTTCAGGATCATTGTCATTCTCTTCATCATCAAGCACTTTAATCTGCGCTGCCACTTTCTCACCAGAGTCTTTAAGAAGCTGCTTTTGCCTCAGCTTCCTCTGCTTCTCCAGTTGTTTCTGCAGCTCCTGCTCTGCCTCGTCCTCCTCGATTACAGTTGCCTCAGGAGGCGTGAAGTCTTCGTCATCGCTTATGTCCATCTCTGCCGTCCTGATGTCATCAGACATCTCCGGGATGTCGTGTGGCAGTCTGGTCTCCTCCCCCTCCTCCTCCTTTATTTCCTCCTCATTGTCATTCACCTCTTTGCGGCCACGGCCACGTGTCCTGGAGCCAAAATCAGTACTGCGAGTGTCATCAATGGCGAGTTCATCAGCAGCCGGCTTCTCCTTCTTCCTGAGCTTCTTCACGCGCCGTTTTGTCTTTTTAAAGCCGACCATTTCTTGAGGAGTGTAATATTCTGAGGCGATGCTGAGAGCAGGCATTTCCAAGGACTGGGCCTGATTTCGTAGAGCGTCTTTCATTGCCTGGAGCTCCCGCTCTCGCTCCCCGTCAGCAAAGCCACCTGTGCTCAACCGGAAGCTCTTTTTCTTTTCTCCATCAATTTCCTCATCATACTTCGAAAGAACAGAGCGGGATTTAAATGTAACCATGTCATCCACACTCTCCTCCTCCTCGTAGGGCTTGTATTCTGGCTTTTTCTTTTTCAACTCAACGTTCTTCTCAGCTTTTTCCTTGTCCACCATGCCCACATTTACAAGCACATCTTCTTCCTCCTCAAGAACGCCTTTGTCTTGTAGGGTCAGGATGACAGTCTGACCTTCTGAGAAGGAGTCCACTTTGTGCTGCACTTTGAGTCCCTTAAGATCTCGAGATGTGTAGGACTCATTTTTGGTCTGTCTGAACTCCTCCTCCACCAGACTGCTCACACCGAACTCCTCATCCATCTCCTCCAGAAGTTTGGCTCTTTTCTCTGCCAGTTCTTTCTCTTTCGCCGCTTTTCTGCTTTTCTCCACCCAAGCAGCCGTGTCATCTAGCCAGTCATCTTCGGCTAGGGTCTTGACTTTCCCCAGTTTCTGGTTCAGCATGCGTTTCTCTTTCGCTGCGGCAAGCTTCTCTCTCATCTCTTTCTGCTGCTTGATGAGAACAGGGTTGATGGTTGCAGCCACTAGTGGATCCTCTTTGGTCCCGAGCTCCTTCTTGTTCTCATTTAATTCCAGAGGCTTCAGACCCAGTTTTGCCCTGAGTTTATTGGTTTCCTCGATGCTGAGAGATGCATCTCCACTTGCAGACTGGGGTGCAATGTCTGCGCTGCTCTCCTCATATGCAGGATCAACTTTCTCCTTTTTCACTCGTGGCTCACCGGTGCTCTTCTCACCTTTGCCGCGGCTGTCCCGTCCGCTTCTTTCCCTCGACCTGGACCGCTTTCGTTTATCTTTGTCACGAGTCCCATCCCGATCCGAAGCGTCTCGATCCTTGTGGCGATGTTTCTTATGTTCGCGACGGCGCTCTTCCGTGTCCTTGTCGCGACTCTTTTCCTTGTGTTTCTTAGACGACCCCATTATCTTATCTCTGTTCACACAACAAAAGAAAAATCCCAGTTAGTCTTGGCAGCGTTTAAATATATCTGCGTTTACTGAAATTAATGAGAAAAACAACAACAAAACACACCGCTAGCTTCCCTTCGCTAACTAGCCCACGTTAGCTTCGGAGGCTAAATGGCTAACCGACGACAAAAGTAATTCAGCGAGGACCAAAAAAATTAAACTTGCATTCAAACTTCAATGTTGACCGAGGACGAGTTAGGGTTTTGTATTAAAACACTGTTTGACAGTTTTCATCAGTCCATTTTCACCTTTCACTCAACACTTACGTGCACAAGCTCGATGCTTCGACGAACAGCGATCGTCAATATTACTGTTTCCTTCCTTCCTCTTCCTGTGGGTCGAACAATAGCACCAAGTTAATGTGTACTGCCCCCTGTTGAATGGGAGTGTTCATAACAGGCCAAGACCACATCCATGAGTTGGCTGCTGCATAAGTGGAACCGATAAGACGTTATCATTTATCGAATGGCTTTTAACCAGATTCTGACAGATTCTGTGGAACCGTTACTACGCCGTGTCGGCTGCTAGGCAACAGCATCACCTCCAGTTCCATTCCGAATGGTAACAACAACGTCCTCCGCCTTGAAATGTAAGCTAACTTGGCTAGCGCATAGTTAAAATATGACTAAAGAGCCAGTATTTTATCTATGTACCTGCTGCGTTTCTCGATAGATGACCAATGTCACCGTTGGTTAGTTAGCCCCAGTCTATGGTTAGCCCTGATAATTTGTATAAAAAAAAACCCTAGCTCACTCGCATAACTAACAGCTGAGGTGCGTGTTTGCTTCAACTTTTTACCCGAGGCATTTAAAGTTAGCTCAATGTTGAGCAGCATTTAGCAAAGCCAGATAGCACTAGCCAGTTAACCCCAGCGAGCTTTGTATAGGCGACTCATAAGCATGCAATTTGTTTATTTTTCGATAGATTTAAATCACACTCGACGTGGTGGTCTATTGATAGGTCGTTAAAGTGGTGGTATTCAGAGAGTTAGCTGATGCAGATCGGGGTTATCGCGTGTTGCCATGGCGATTGTGGAACGGAACTAGGTCACAGTTGATGATGAGCTAGTAAAGTTCTAAAATCGAGAACGTATTAAAGGGTATGCTTGAGCTGTAGCTCCGCGTCTTCTTTCGGTTGTCGCTGGACTTTCAGCAACGATAACCCGTGTGTGTGTGTGTGTGTGTGTCCCTCTGGGAAGCAGCAGTGACAGAAAGCTTGCAGGATCCCGCTGCGTGGTGGAGGGAATGTCTCATTGTTTTTCCCCGGGAATCTGAGCGGGCCACAGATACACACAAAACCCAACGGCAGCTAACGGGCAGGTCGAAAAGGCTACTTGGTAACGTCACCCGATCGACATAAATGACAGCTTTTTTCTCCCCAAGACTATTTGATAATCGGAGAGTAAACGTTAGCTAAACTTATCTGCTGTTGGTAAGGAATGACGCATTTGGTGCTTCCATGTAACTCTTGTCTTTACTGTATCAGTTAACCTACCCTGGCTTCATAAAATGTATTTGGATTTTCTAGCATTAGCTTTAGCAGTATTTTTAACGTTATATATCGTTCTGTAACACATGGTGAGTTTGTGTCGTCGCTGATAATAGCTAACTGCTGTTAGCTTTGTTACAAATTTCATGTGGTTAGCTTCATCAAATCTGTTGCTGTTTTGTTGGTACCACCATCGGCTTAACGTACAGTAAGAGTGAGAATGACAGTCAATAGTTAATAATGTCACCTGAAGATGCTGTAAAACTGCCTGAAATTCTCTTTTAACTCCTGCCACTTTATCTTATTTGGTGTTTTGTTTTGTTTTTGTTATTCTTTGGATAGTAAACAGTATGATTTATCTTCCACAAGCTATTACCAGCTGAGAAAATGTCTATTTGATTGAATGGTTTTCATGTAGAACTTGCTATGTTGTTTTCTGAGGTGCCCATAATACATTTTGTTGTGAATTTCAGAAATCTGTGAGTGGGTGATATGGCAACTGGTGGCACTCCTTTTGATGACAGTTCAGAAGAGCTGCACAACTGGGCTGTATCAAATGGCAGCCTGGATGATAGACTCAACAACATGGTAAGGGGTGGTCAGCATTGATAGAAACTACATAAACATGACTGGGCAGTTTCATTTTTCACATAATATCACACTGGAGGGACTCAACATTGTGTGCTTCTATTATACAGCTAATCTGACCAAAATGTTGTAATTCAAGCGTGCTCGGTAAAATGTATCTCAGTGTCTTGTGGCTATGAATTTGCTGTTATGATATTTGACGTGTCCCGGCAAGTAAACAAGCATGATGACAGTGTAAATCTATTTTCTTTCTTGATCAGGACTGGGGTGTACAGCAGAAGAAAGCCAACCGATCATCAGAGAAGAACAAGAAGAAACTGTCAGCTGCGGTTGTGGAGAGCCGCCTGACTAATGATATTTCACCAGAGTCCACCCCTGGGGCTGGTCGCAGGAGAGCACGCACTCCTCATTCCTTTCCTCACATCAAATATACCACCCAGATGTCTGTCCCAGATCAAGCTGAATTAGACAAGTTGCGTCAGAGGATCAATTTCACAGACCTAGATGAGGTAAAAAGCTGCTGCATCTCAAAGTCCCCCCCCCCCCATTGTGGTATGCATTTTTATTTTGTATCTGAGTCATAGAAAGAGGTTCATTTATTTGTTTTATTTTATAACATAAAGTGGCTTGAGTGAGGTACTGACTGTGATAGGTCAACTGTGTTGTGACCGATTTGTTGTGAGAAATAAATAGCAGCTGTTGACAAACAAGCTATTGTGCACTAACACAATGCTGTTACAATGAAGAAGCCTTGATCTGAACAGATACAATGTGTTTAACCAGCATGTGTTCAAGGACACATGTACTGTACTCAACAAGCAACAAAGTACAGTCATGCTCATTTCTGCCAGCTGCAGATTCCCACTCCTTTCACATATCAAGTTTCAAATCAAAATTTTTTTAATTTTTTTTGGAGAATCTTAAGGACACAAAATAAAAAGATTTTTATCACAAAAAAGTTCTGCTCCTTTCTCAGTGATTAAATGCCAATGTCCCGCTGTTCTTCTCTAGCAGCCAATAGAGGAAGTGATAGCAGAATATTTTTCATAGTTTAGTATGGAGTTGTTGGGCTGACCTTGTTCTATTGCTGCATTGAGGGTGGCAGAGTGGCAGAGCACTGAACAAAAATAGTAGACACTGAGAAGAAAGTGTAAACTTGGAATTAAGAAGCAAAATAGAAGAATTAAAATGTGTCAAAATTTAATACAAGTGGACAAAGCCAGTGTGAGTTTTTATTTTATTAGTGCATGCATTGTCATTGTAATTACTGTGATAACAAGCATGATTTGGACAGAAAAAAAAGTACACAATACTGAACCCATTTCAGTTTTTAAAGCAGAATGACAATCTTGAGTGGTGATTTGTCTGACTTGTATCTTCTTTTCCTACTCAGAGGAGCATCGGCAGTGACTCCCAGGGGCGTGTCACAGCTGCCAACAACCAACGCCAGTTAGCTGGAGAGAACAAGAAGCCCTACAACTTTCTACCTCTGCATGTAAATACTAACAAAAGCAAGGAGTTGCTCCCGCCCTCCTCCTCTGCCCCAGCCACCCCGGCTATCACCAAGGAAACCAAGAAGCAGGGCCCGGGATTCAGAGATACGTTAACCCCTGTGATTCCATCCAAGGAATCTCCAAGGCTCAGCCATGGTAGCGCCGAGAGAGGGCCCTTGGTGCACAGAGGATACGGGAGAGAAGAGCAGAGAATAGACAGCAGCCAGGTATTGTTTGGTGTTCTTGTTGCTAGAGTTTAGTCTTGATGCCTTGTAGCCAGGAGAACTGAGTGAAACGGAACAAGTCAAAACAGAATAAGCCAAATGAATATGCAAAAACATCAAGTAAAAACTTTGGATAAGGTAAAACTTGGACCTGATGATGGTGTTACAGGAAAACTCAGAGGATCACTGAATTAATTTCAACTTACCCTCAAGGCAATTTGAATGTAGTCCAGTTTCATCCATCCCGTTGTTTTCTGAGATATTTCAGTCTGAACTAAAGTGTTGGACCACCAACACTTAGTCAGACAACATTGCCATAAATAAGATTAATCACTTATTAGGTTTTTTATCTAATAGACAATACTGCAGAATACAACTATTATGAAAGACCAATGCAGCAGATTTTAGCTATAAATAAAGTTTTAAGTTATAATGCTAACTCTGTCTCCTATGTGCCCTGATCAGTTTCTGAGAGCATAGAAAATGATGGCTTGTTCAGGGGCCTAGAAATGTGAAGCATTCCTGGAGAGTATACACAGCTTTCATGGAAGGTTAGAGTGCTTCGGAACAAAACGTAATTGACATCGACCTGTAACATTGACAAACCCTTAATAATATTATGGTACTTCTGCACAAAGATGCACTAAAATATTGTTGATGGTAACCATTGATTTAACCATAATTATCAGAAAGACAATAATTTCACATTTAAAGGGACAACGAGGAGTTTTGGAAAAGCGAAGCGTTTTCACACTACATTTATGAGCCTCCGCGCGCACCGTAAAATTCTTTTGACCGGCGCAAGACGGACTCATGTTTTCATTCATCAATAATTAAAGTCAGAGGTTCAAAGAGGTTCACATACCGTCGTAGTTCCGACCATAAACGGCGATTCAGCTACGTTATTCTCATGACTCGTTGCGAAACTGAAAGTAAAGAAACGCTGGTCGGCTCGACCAGCATCTCCACCACCACTAATAGTAACAAAATAACGATAGAGACAGAATGATATATTTATCGAAAATGGGCCCATTAACAAGTGTGGGTAGCGGAGATTCATCCACATTAAAGCAGAAGTAAGTGGTCCGGTCGTTTTCGCTAATGCTGCGTTCCAGGCAGGCTTTTGAAATCGTAAATTACAGCTTCAAGTCACAACTTACGACTTTGTAGCGTTTCAAGCAACCCACTCGTGTTTTTCCGACCTGTTTTACAGGTGAAAGTCACTATAACGGCCACTCGTAACTTCCGACCGGTGAACTTGTACCAGATCGAACTGGTACCACTTCACGGTCGGAAAAATACGAGTTTCCTTGAACGCACCATAACAGTCCTCGTCGCTACGTCGCCACATTCACGGCGTCCCTTGGCTGCACACACAGCCCTGCATGCCGTTCTCTCTCCTCATTGGATAAAAACTGTAGGATACGATAAATGTTTTCTCTTCAGCTCAGAGCAGAGCAGAGGGACTGACAGACCCGTGTTTCAGTCCAAACACTCTATGTAAGTGATTGCTGTCGGAAGATATAACTATTTAAGACTTATATTAACACAAATATATCACTTACTTCTGCTTTAACGTGAGACTTTTTTATAACCGATTAGAAACTCCTTGTTGTCCCTTTAATTGAAATGAGTATAGTTCTTTCGTGTTCATATGGCCTCTTTGTATCACTGCACTCAGACACTACTGTGAAATCAGAACTAGGATGAAAGTGAGGGAGAGTTAGCGCAGCTGAAACTAGGCTGTATTTAGGGCAATTTATAAATATGCCACCCTTGGTGCCCAGTGAGTTTTGTGCCCAACCCCCTTTTCTGCCCTCGTTCAGCCCAGACTGAGCTGTTGCTACAGATGCTCGCTCACCTTTCCTTACGTCTTTCTCTTGTCTTCTCCTCATTTACGCGTCCGAAACCCACACCCATACACCACTCCCCCCCTCTCTCTGTGTATGGTCTCAGGTGGTGAGCAAACTGATACAGATCCGGGAGTACATCAGCAAGGCCAGCTCCATGCGGGATGACCTGGTGGAGAAGAACGATGTGCCGGCCAATGTGGAGCGTCTTTCTCATCTCATTGACCACCTCAGGGAGCAGGAGAAGTCTTATTTACGGTTCCTGCAGAAAATGCTGGTAAGTGTGTGAAATGTTTCTCCAGCCTCAGGCTTCATATCTTTTATGATAAGATCTACTTTTCTGCTTTTCCCATGCTCTCACAGCACATTTAACAAAAAAAAGCTTTGTCATGTGCAAAATATGTTTCTTAGCTGATTCATTGCTGAGGTGGAACCTGTTTTGCATACTGGAAGCCTGCCACACATATATTTTTAATGGCTGTCTTTCTCTCTGGCCTGAAATACTTCAACAGTGGAGTCATGTTTCATGTGATTGAAAAATTGGGACATAGGATGATACCATTACTTACTCTGAGATAGTTTTCAGATTGTTCCTCAATTGAAGCTTTGTTTCGGAAATAAATTGTCAATGTATATTTTATTCTGAAATATATCCTAGTTCTTATTCATCAGACGTAAATTCACTGGAAGATTGTCGTCCCTAGATTCCTACACAGTTCAGCAGCTGATGCATGTAGGCATCTGGATCTGTCTTTTTTGTTATGACTTTCAGTTTCTATCTTTTTACTCTTTTATTATGGCAAGCAGTTAACAGAGAGACAATTTTTGTTGCATCATTTACTGTATGGCTATCTTTGAGTCAGTGGCTGACTGGCTGTTCTACTATTTCAATAGGCGCGGGAGAATGACGAGGACGATGTGGGGACCCTGGACTCTGCAGTGGGCTCAGGTTCACTGGCAGAGAGCACTTCTCTTAACATTGAGGTTCGCTCTTCAGATGCCTCAAATGCAATGGTGTGTACATTTTTGGTGGGATGTTTGCCAAAAAATCGATCCCTTTTGTATATTAATGTGTGTTGCTTATTAGTATCAGTTGGTGTTGTCTTTAAATTCTCAAATTAGGGAATAAAACCCAAGCAATAAGTCCCTCCTCTCTTCTACCATTTCTGCTGAGTAGCAATGCACTTTTGCTGTTGTCAGGTTTGTAGGTTCTGTGTGTGTAATGGTATGTGGGTGTGAATTTTGTAGGGCGGCAGGCCAGAAGTTGTACGTGCTGACCAGAAGGAAGAGTTGGAGAATCTGCGTAAACAGCACGAGCTGTTGAAGAAGATGCTGGAGCAGCAGGAGCAGCTCAGGGCCCTGCAGGGCCAGCAGGAAGCTCTAATGGCCATGCAGCACAGCGCAGAACAGGCACTTGCTGTGATCGAAGACACCGGTGAGATATACACATAGTCACAGATGTGATCCCAGCTAAGTCCAGACTAACAGTTGTGTGTGGACTGTGGAGTTTAGGAAGGTCATTCACACCTTGGGTAGAACATTTTCTGTTCGTGTAGACCTCCATCAGTGACATTAGGAATCTCTTTGATGAACTTGTAACTGGCATAGCTGATTATATTGGATTTTTCATTTCATTGTCATCTATGCACCTACCACTTCAAGTTACATTTAAGGATAAGCATGAATAAATATTGTTCTCTGTTTAATTCCTATGACTTGTTTTGTTGTCATTAGTTGTCACAGAAACCACAGGCAGCATTTCAGGCTTGAGCATCACATCGGAGCTGAACGACGAGTTGAATGATTTGATACAGCGGTTCCACAACCAGCTACATGACTCTCAGGTACAGTAGACTCTCAACTGGGCCACCATATTCTCCATAAATGATACAGTAAATGAAAGAGCCATGCCACTTTATGATCTATTGATGGCAGTGACAATTCAGTTTCAGCATGTGAGGATATTCACTTTGCTAAAGTGATGCCGGCATGAACAGCCACAGTCTACCTTTCCCATAACAATCGAACATCAATGTTTTAAAAGATCTTTATTTTATCAGGATGTATGTGTTAACTGTTTCATTTGATGAAGAGTTCAAGCTTTGCGCTACCTTTGTCCTGTAGACTAAAGCAGTGCCAGACAACCGTCGTCAGGCAGAGAGTCTTTCCCTCTCCAGAGAGGTGTGCTGGTCGAGGACTCCCCAGGCTCTTGGCCCACCTCAACACAGGCCGCTCCTCCACTCCGCCTCTGGCCCACACACCGGGCTAGACACCGGAGCAACAGCCGCCAGTGCTAAACTCACCAAACTCCAAGAACTCCAAGACAAAAAGCAAACCATGGACAAAATCTTACGGGAGCTGCATTCACTCAGAGACCAGACTCTTAATAATAGCTCATGTAAGTATTGCAGAAGCAGCTCTCATCATTCTGTGGCGTCTTTCCTTATAAATTGTTGATGAACTGCATGTGGTTCCCTCCAGGTCGTGGCCTGTCAACACAGTGCAGTCTGAGTATGGGGGGGTCTTCAGAATGTCCATCTGCTCTGTGCTCTAATGGGGCCTCGGCATCGACTTCCTTTCATCATTCACTTGCACAACACCAGGACAGCTCCAACTCCACAGACAAGCTCAGGTATGCACAAAACACACACAGCTCCAGGCTGTTAAATAGGTAGGTCAAATATCAGCAGCTGGGTGCTGTAGAGTGGAACACAGGGTAATGTAATTTAACCTCGTACCCACAAAACCTGTTATATAGCCTCCTGTTTACACGTTTCAGCCTCTGCTAAAGTGTTTTTGAACATGACACTCAGCCTGCCCTCTGTATGTGGATGCTTCTATGTATAATATTTGTTCTTTTCTACTGCCTACAGGAAGCTAAAGGAGGTCCACAAGCGTTTGAATGAGCTGAGGGAGTTGGTTCAGTACTATGAGCAGACTTCTGATATGATGGTGGATGCGGTCAATGAGAATGTGAAAGAGGACGATGATGAAGAGGAGGATGAGGAAGATGAGACAGAGGACGGCTCTATGTTTGAGGCCATGTTTGACTCTGAGCAGGAAAACCGCCAGCCTGTAACTAACATCAGGTGGGTAGTTAAATTTAAAAAATGAGGGTGCTTATCTCCAATTGGATTTCTATCAGAGGTATAATCATTTTGAGCAGATTCAACAGCTTCTGTTTAAATAGCTAAATTACACAGAAAGGCTGCCAACGGAGAAAAAAAGAGAGGAAAGTTTTGTTGTCATTGACAGCAAATAGCTCTGTATCCATAACAGACTACCCATTATACGTTTAGAAACCCGCAGCGCAGCGGCAACTGGACAGACTTGAACAGCCTGACCAACGGGCGCAGTGTCAGGAGTGGTGGCACCAACAACCGGGACGGCAGACTCAACACTGAGTGTGAGATCAACAACCGGTCAGCGGCCAACCTCCGCAGCCTCAACATCCCCTCAGCCATAGGTACTCTCATACAGACACAGACAGACCACTGTTAAACTTCACATCAACATATACTGTAGAGTATATGGCAGCATAGACTATTCAGAGGCAATGGTAGGAACAACGACGTTATAAAATAACGGTGTTACAAATGGCACAACTTTTTTCAGTAACGAGTAATCCAAAAAGTTACTGTTTCCCTGTTATAACGGCGTTACTGACAATACATGCATCGTTACTCGCCGTTACTTGACTCAAGAAGTCCCATCACAAAATAATACACCTGTTAATGTGTACGTTATATACACATTTCTTCAGTCCATCAACTAGTCGGAAAAAAGCCAACTCACTCAGTATTCCTCCGCACAGGCAACACAGTGCAGTGAGGAGGAATACTGAGTGAGTTGGTTAGTTCCAGACAAACGAGAGGTTAGGGTGTTAGGGGGGCGAGTCCAAGTAATTATGACATATTTGAGCATTTTATTAAAAAAATAACGCAATAGTTACTTTTCCTGAGATTAAGTTACTTTTATAATGTAGTAATTCAGTTAGTATCTTGGCTACTTTTTGGGGAAAGTAACTATAACTAATTAATTACTTTTTAAAAGTGACGTGCCCAACACTGTTGTCTCATGATGTCATCACTATGATGTCTCGTACTGTAAAATGGTACATTACCTTATGATTGCTGTATATTAAAATGCTTAGAGTGCCAGTACAACAGGGACACGCCCTACAACCAAGTGAAGGATGAGGATGAAGATGAGGACTGTCTTGACAATGATGCAGGGGCACATGCTGTGGCAGTGGACAGCGAGGCGTCGGGGTCCAGCCGGAGGAGCAGCATGGGGAACGATGGAGGACTTCCCCAGGGGGTCCATTCAGCGAAGCAGAAAATGAGGCAGCTGCAGGAACTGATGGCCATGGTTCAGGTGAGACAGATGACTGAATAATATTTAAGACACTGTAGGTGTTCTTGATTAGCAAAGAAAAGGTCAAAGGTTGATAATGCCCCTCTGTGGGTCTGAAAAATGTAATGTAAGCATTAAAACTGACATGTTGCCTCTTGTGCAACATAAAGAATATCAGACTTTTTTTCTGGAGTGTAATTCCTTGTCTTTGCAGTATTTTACTATGTGCTTTTGACTCTTTCTAGAGCGATGACACAGATGGTACAACAGCGAATGAAGACGAAGCTTTACACCAACAGCCAAACAACACCAGAGCTGCTGCAGCTAGGACACCTGGGGCTGGACCCAAACAGAGCCCCAGAGACCTCACTCTCTCCAGCAAGGCCAGGTACGGCATACGAAAGCCCCCGAGCTCCAGTGACGGTTGTTTCGAAATATTATTTTGATTACTTACTTACTTTTCTTGTCTTTCAACACTACCCTGGACGCAGGGAGAAGTTGTATGAGGAGAAGTTGCTTCAGCAGAAACAGGAGTTGAAGCAGCTCCATGAAGAGCGTCAGAGACTCATTGAAATCCAAGGCAAAATCCAGGACCTCCAGTGGGCTTGCCCTGACCTGCAGGTATTATACACACACTAGTTGTCTTCCGCCAATTATATGCCAAAAATCTCAACTAGGATTTCAGATGAAGTGGAATCACTCATCGCTTTAGGAGTTCGGCTCAGACTCTTTGCCCACTGTAAGAATATATATATATATATATATATATATTATATATAATATAAGTCTTATATTCTCTTCTATCTCCGTTCTAGTCGTCTGTGTCTAGCCCAGCGAGTCAGCAGGGTTTGCTGAAAAAGGTCCCAGTTACAGTTTCCACTCCAGCCACTATCCAGGCCTCTTCATCAGCTGGACCCAAACCCAACTCGGTTGCACTCAAACCCACTCCTCCAGAAGCAGCTACGTCTTCAGTCACCGACAATGAGGTAAGAACCACTGCCACCATTAGTTTATTTTCCCCGGTGTGATCTGTATGTCCAGAGTAGTACGGATTTGTAAACTGCCGCTCTCTGTTCTTGTGTTGCCAGCAGCTTTGGACGGAGATGCGCCGCCACCAAATCCTCCGAGAAGAGCTACGCCAACGCAGAAAGCACTTGGAGTCCTTGATGGCTGAACACCAAAGGCGTAGTGGTCTTAGTGACTCTCCTCGCCGGACCGGTGACCAAGACGGCCTTGCTACACCCTCACAACCTATCAGTAGAGATGAACGGTAGGAGATAATCTATGTTTGCTTCAGAAGCCTGTGTCATGAATGTCTGAGTTATACATTGTTTGGGTTTTTAGTCATTTACATATTTTAGCAGTGCCTTCCTCACTTCATCCAACTGGTAGCGGAAGTTATTACATTTTGTATCATTTTAAACATTTGTCACCAGGACAATGGCTACCTGGGGTTCCACACCTTGCCACCTTGACGACAATGATGATGATGAGGACGACGACGATGATGAATACCACTCAGAGATGGGCGGAGAGGAGGAAGAAGAGCAGGAAGAATGTGCAGAGAGCAGCAGCGACGACGACATCCACATCTATTCTTCAAGCAGGAACCAGTGCTCTTTCACTAATAGAAACAATCAAGGAAGGTGAGGCAAAGTGGAGGCAGAAGCAACTGGGTCATAATACCATATCTCTAAAATGTACTTCAAATTATGTGCTCACCTTTTTGTGTCTTCAGCAACCTGAAGCCTCCACCAGCCTTCTCAGGAGAGGGCAGTGGGCATCTTCATAACAAGACTAAGGCCAAGCAGCAACAGCAGCAGCAGTCCAGAGGTTTGAACCAATCAGCAAGCCAGCATGGCGGTACGCGACGGCAAGAAAACCTGCGCTGGGCTTCAGAGCTTTCCTTCGCTGAGGGCTCAAGCCACTGGCAGGAGCAGGTCAGCCAGCTGCAGAGACAGCTGGACTTCAGCACCAGCATGTGCCAGACACTTCTGCAGGACCAGCAGGTTGGTTGTTGAGTTACATTTGATTTTTATAAGATTTTCTCTTTTAAAACAAAAGAGACACTAATAAATATTATTTCTGCTGTTTCTCACCTTCTCCCACAGACGCTGTCATACATGTTGCAAACCATGCTGACTGGTCAGTACAGCATGTTACCCAACAACCTGTCATCACCACAGGTCCACCTGGTCATGCACCAACTGAACCAGTGTTACACCCTGCTGGCTTGGCAGCAAAACAATGTGCAAAGGTGAAGGCAACAGTATATATATTTAATTATGCCACTTTATTTGTATCAAGTGGCACAGCTGTTCACATTTTCTACATTCTATCATATATTTCCTTCAGACTAAAGCAGGTCCTGAGCGACCTCCTGCGCCAGCAACAACATCAACAGCAACAACAACAACAGCAACAGCAGCAGCAGCAGCAGCCTTCCTCTTCAACAGCATGTTGGCAGACACAGAAGCAGGGCTCCTCGCAGGAATCCAGCTCTGGACCCTCAGCCTCTCCTGGCGTCTTCCTCCCTTTCTCCTCTACCATGCACCCTTCAACCAACAACATGTCAACGGCCGCCTTATCCCCATTCCCTCCCAGTATGACCCGCATATTTATCAGCTCTTGAACTGAATTGTAACACAAATCTATTTTTTTCCCATTCCAGCTAAAGATAGTTTTTGGGTATAATACAGAGCACAAAAACTTTGTAGCTAGTCTAAATTCACAAAGCATGACCATAAATGGGTCATCATATTTGTGAAAGTCTTGGCAGTGCCTTTTTGCAGTACAGAGATCAGGATGTTCAACAAATTGAACAGAAAGAAACAAAGAAAACCTTCCTTTTAGTTCATGGACTTTTTATTCAGTGATCTCTTATTGATATCAGTAGTACTTCTTAATTTGTTGAGTTTGAAGTAATAGATGTATTTTAAAGTGACTCAGTTGTGAAAGGCTGGAAGTCCTACCAGCATGATTTAATTGCCTTTTTGGATCATTAACCCACTAGCTTAAGCTAATTAAGTCTTTTCCATTCACTCTGCAGGCTTTAACTTGTATCCACTGTTCCCTCCTGCCATGGGTGAGTTCCCTCAGAGTACAGCAGGTCATGGTGCGCCTGACCATCAGAAGCAGCAATTAGACCCAAACGCCTCCATCAAAACAGAGTACATGAGTTTCCCTCCTCCACTGCAGCGCTCTCCGCTGAACACGACAACAGAAAGAGAGTATGTCCATCATTTTTGCTTAAAAATACATTTGCATATGTATCTCCAACATTGTTGTTCATATATTTTTCTTTCCACTTGACCCTTTTAGAGCAGCCAGCTGGCTTAACACCCCCTATGCAAACAACACCGTCCAGCGTCACCCGTCTAAAGCTCAGCCACAGGATTCGCCCCCTTCCTCTCCCACTTTCCTCAACCACCATTCCAGATCTCAAGACTTTGATCAGGCGTCACAGGAAAGTTTCAGCAGCATGCCTAACGCCGTTGACCCCACCACCATTACAAAGACTTTCAAGGCTGGACGTAAGGCCTCAGCACAGGCCAACCTAGCCTCCCGAAGCAAGACTCCCAATTCTAAGAGTCGCCGCAAGAGGGGCAAAGGGCACAACAAGAACAGTGAAGGTATCAAAATAAAGTTGGATTTCCCTCTGTTCTGTATCCATATCCTTAATTAGGTAAATCTCACTTTTTTCTCACTTTTCTTAAATTTGTATGTGTTCATCAGGCCATGAGAGTGATAGTGTTAGCAGCACTGCAGACTTTGCCCAGGAGAGGGCACCCCCGTCTCGTCACAAGGATCAGAACCAGAGTCTGCTGGACAAGCTGACTCAAGAGAAACTAGACAGCAAGACAAAGCTTGGGAATAAAAGGAATGACCTCTCCTCTGGTATGGTTCAAACTACCTGTAGTGAACGTTTCACCCACCCTCACTCCCCTTGTGTCTGTGTGTTTAATTTCCCTTTGTTTACATTTAATATCTCCATTGGGCTTATTTTACGTCAGAATGTTTTATGCAATTAAAACATCTTATCATTTGTTATAATTTTAATTTACATTTCTTTGCACATTTGTCTTGACTACATGTTTAATTTTAATTATGGGTTAAATTATTATTTTTTGTCACTTTAATTTATCTTACTCACAGCCTATGCTTGGAGAACACCCTTCCTCTCTAACAGAATTGCATGCACAGAAGCACCAGGTAAACTCATAATGCAAATCCAAGCATCATTTGGTTTTTATGTCACCTAAACATCGCATGCATGGGCTGTTGATGTCTTAACCTAAACCAAAGCTTCTTAGTCTTAGGGCAGACCACTGTTTTCATCCATGGATGAGATAATGCAAATGCCTGTTTATTCATCTCGAAACCGTAGATGCAAGCAGCGACTTCTCTCTGTTCGAGGCGCTGAGGGAGACCATCTACTCTGAGGTGGCTACCTTGATATCCCAGAACGAGTCCCGACCTCACTTTCTCATCGAGCTCTTCCATGAGCTGCAGCTGCTCAACACAGACTACTTACGACAGAGGGCGCTCTATTCCCTCCAGGTAAACCAAGGCACATTTAACTGTTTACTGCTAATGTTTGAAAAACAACATTGTTTGAATCTAGTATTACAAGGTGTCTGGTCCTCTGATTCACTCTTTGCTCTGTCCCTAAAGAGGATTTTGGTCAAGTTATTGATGGGATTCCAGGTCCGAGCAGTTGCTTGTTGCAGCATATCTGGTCACTGTCACAGATAATATTTTGATCTCTCATACTGTCTCCATAGGGATGCGTTGATCATTTTTAACCTTGGTCATGCTTGAGTGCCTCTGGTTCAAGTGTCTGCTCTCTGTGCTGAAAATGAGCGACAATTAGCGGCAGTGAAAAGAGGCTTTTTGAAATGGATGGTCATGAGGTCACATTTGGTGTAATAGACCACTGTAGATTAAAGGTTGATGGCCTTGAACTGTTGAGGGGAACATATTGGAAAGCCCATAGATAAAGTTAAGGAGGAAATGAAAACGGAGAGGAATCACATGACAAAAAAAGACACTTCATTCTACTTTGTACAGCCGTTTTGTGTAAATATATTCTAGTTATATTGTAATGAATTGCACTATTTAAAGTATGATAGAACAAATTTATGTCATAATTGTGTAGTTTAAATGCTTGAATTCATCCAAAATGTGTTGATAATATGTGGTGTAATCTTATTTGATAACAGAATCACATCTCCTATGATCCAACCCTGGCCTTGGCTGTGAATGAATGTTTCCCTGACAACTTCAGTACATGCTAACAGTGGGCTCTCCCCTGTGGTTTCTTTCAGGATATAGTGACCAGGCACCTGGCAGAGAAAAGCGCAGCGGAGGACCAGATGCCTCATCTCGGTCCTGTGGTGTGGACTGCAGGTTCTCAGTCGGAGCTGACACCCAGCGAGAGTCTGGCTACCAGCGATGCAGTAAGAGACACATTATTGCTTCCCAGGCAGTTGTCTTCTCTCATGTCTTTGTGTCGAAGCTTTTGCCTGCTCTGAAGTCTCTCTGTCAAACTTTACAGACATCCTTTCACTACTCTGTTTTAACTTGCTTCCTCGTCTACATCCTAATACATTTTGGATTAGTTTCTCAGCCTTGTCTCCTTTCATCCTTTGCTGCTTTGTCTTTTTGTCATCCTTCCATGTCTCTCTTTATTCCATGGTTTTAATGTTCCCTCACCCCATCTTCATTGTCTTTGAATCTAACCTGACAGCAAGACTTCAGAAGCCTGTCTGTTAAAAAAAAAAAAAAAAAAAAAATGACCCTCATCGCTCCATGTCTCCTTTTCCAGATCAGACATGTGCTCTTTGTTCTGGGCCAAGGTCCCTAGAGTTCTGCTAATTGGAAGTCAGGTCTTTTGTCTGTCTAATAATGCCTTTGTTCAAGAATGATGGATGAGATGTCTAATTTACCATGTTTGGAGAATGGCCAGAGAAGCTAAAATAGCTGTTGTTTATAGTATGTGCTAAAATCTCCTTTTTCTCTGTGAACTCACTAAGTAGGTGTTAGGCTGCTAATAAAGTGGATCTGACATTTGAGAGAAGCACAGGATGCTCAAAACATTGCTCATATTTTTTTCCAGGAGGTGGTGGAGAAGAACTTGAGGCTCACACAGGACACGATGAAGAAGAGGGACGATGCAGAATCTGTGGATAATGACAGCACCATGTCAACCTCCTCCAACCTGGAACCATTTGCTAACGACGACCTGGGTATAAGTTTTGCTCGAGCTTTCGATTTAGATTTTTCTATACATATCTTTTCCCACATCCCAGGGATTCGCCTGAATTGCTTTGCTTATTGCCTTTAACTGTAGCAAATTGATGTTTCTTTCTTCCTGCAGGGTTTCCCAGGGCTTGTCTTGGAAAACCAACCACTTTACACCTCAGGATCAATACTGTAGGGCCAAATGAAAGAATAGTTTTCACGGGAGGGATTGTATGACAGTGGGAAAGTGGACCCTCAGCTTTGAGGAACTTTGGTATCAAAGATTAAGAGCAGTGAGGTCTGCCCTACTTTGCTTGATCCTCTTGTGTAAACCCGGTGGCAGAAGCATTAATATCCATTACTGTCTTCTCTTTTCTCTTGCTGCATTGATTTTTGAAATTTTCATATCCCATATCTATCTCTCCTTGCTCTCCTTTCTTTGCTGCTCTGATAGGCAACACGGTGATTCATTTAGACAAAGCTCTGGCCAGGATTAGGGAATATGAGCGCATGAAGCTTAAAGCAGAATTTAACCCCTGCAATGCCAGCACTGCAGGTGCAGGCGGCTCTGATGTCTCTCACGCTGAACATCCCTCTGCTAACCCTGCTGAACAAGCGGAAGGTACACAGTCACATGACCTCGCCTGATTGCAACATGTGCAACATGTAGCAATAGAACCATTGCCTCTCTGTGCTGTTAAATGTTGCCGAATTTCTGAAGAAGAAAATGCTTGTGTGTGAACAGGAGGTGCGGCTAACGACATGCGGTGTCCTCAGATTGACACACAGCAGCTGGATCGTCAGATCAAAGCCATCATGACAGAAGTCATTCCCTTCCTGAAGGTACGCCATCCATCACAGGGAGCTGCAGTAGAGTGTACTGGAGTTGAAAAATATGGGGTTCTCAAAATAAACTACTGAATTAAAGTGATGTGCTCGTGAAGTTTAAAGGTCTAAAATCGAATCTAGATCATTTACAGACTTTGAAATTAATATTTGTTATTTGAGATTGAATGGCTGGGGTTCCCAACCTGTGCGCTAATGAGATTTACCTTCAATACTGAGTGCAGTGCCTTTAAAGGTCCTATTTTATAGCGATTATACACTTATACAAATATATTCATTGGTAGTATATTCAGATTTTGCCAATAAACCTTGACAAATATTACACACTGGACCTTTAATGGGAAGAGTTATTAAACAGTCATATGTTGTCTTTATTCAGGAGAACATGGATGAGGTGTGCTCCCTCCAGCTGTTGACATCTGTGCGGCGCATGGTCCTCACTCTGACCCAACAAAATGATGAAAGCAAGGAGTTTGTCCGCTTTTTCCACAGACAGCTGGGAGGCATCCTGCAGGTACCTCCAGTGCCAGATTCCCCAAACGGTGACCATATGTGTTAAAGCAGATCAAATAAGAAAACAGTCTCTCACATTTCACGCTTTGTTTCTCTCACCAGGACTCTCTCGTTAAATTTGTTGGCCGCACTCTGAAGGACTGTGGGGAGGACCTTCTGGTGGAGATCTCAGAAATCCTCTTCAATGAATTAGCTTTCTTCAGGCTCATGCAGGATTTGGACAACAACAGCAGCGTCGCTTTGGCAGCCAAACACAAAAATAAGAAGAGGGCAGATCAACCCAGTAAAGCAAAGCCCGGTCTCAAGGTTAGCCTCTTTTTTTTGTCAATTTCCACTCCAAACGATTGAGTGATTAAAGAATTGACACTCAACAAACAGGTTGACTTTAATCTAATTTAACTCTGGTTTCAATTAATTCCTCCTTATAGGAAAATACAGTGTCTGCTGGTGATAAATCAGTTTCTCCAACCTACTCGGATGAAGTCAAGGTTAGTTTATTCTAATACTGATAACGGAGTTGTCAGTACTTAGTTCATCAGTTATCAGTGTCACAATTATGTCTTTTTATTTGCCCCAGGAACAAGAGGAGGCTGTGCAAGAAGGTGATTCAACACTCCAGGATCTTTACCTGCAGACAGAGATGAAGAACACCAGGAGCACTGAAGCTTCAGAGGCTGAGGAGGAAGATGAGGATGAAGGACTTGGGCAGGGAATGCCTATGTCAATCAGTAAGGAAAAGTTATTTTTAAACGACCAATAGATAAAACTGCCCAAAAAGGGAGGACAGTGTATGAGTAATCACAGAAAGTCACTGAATTCTGTGTTTTTCTCATTAAAATAAAACCTAATTTGCGCACTTGTACTGTATCTAGGCCCTCTTTAAGTTACAGTTACAGTTTCATACTGACAACCTGTTTACCTTCTCACTTTGAAACCTTATTTGAAAATAGTCTCTTTCACTCAAATAGCAAACATCCTATAACGGACACACACAAAAGACAAATTATGTCTATCCACGTGTAATGCTTTTTTGTCTGTTTCATACATGCTGTTGAAATACATGAATGCTATGTTTTTTTGTGCAGGTCTGTCCAAAGCAGAGACTCAGGCCCTGACGAACTACGGCAGTGGGGAGGATGAGAATGATGAGGAGGAGGTGGACGAGTTTGAGGCCGGACCGGTTGACGTCCAAACCTCCTTGCAGGCCTCTGCTGATGGACATGTGGAGCAGGAGGTCAGAGCCACAGTTCGTTACAGAGTTTTTACACAACCAGCCATTGATTTCTCTGTTCACATTTATATTTATCAAAGACCTCTGAGCTGCATCCTGTGTATCAGGATATGGTTTATTATTTTGTTATTATCTTATCACTGTTGTCAAAATCTCACCTGCGTAATTTTGTCATGTTCTAGGCGACAGCAGCCAGTGAAAACCAGGAGACAGAAACTCAACAGAGGAGTTCAGAGAATAACGATGGTGAGGTCCTAATAATATTTGAGACCGGGACTTGTGTGGTAGACATCTTGTATTTTCAGACCATGTCATTGCTGATGTAAAATCTTTGTCTTGCAGAAACCAACAAGCAAGTTGAGCCTGCAAATTCCATGACAAGTGAACACACCACAGAGCTGTGCCAGAGCCCCGAGGAGGAGAGTAAAGTTGAGGCAGCCGCTGCTTCGGAGGAAAACACTATAGTTTCTCACGATCAGGACGCTCCCAAGGAACCAAACACCACTAGCAGCCCTGACACAGACTCACCTGTCATGATCAATGTTGATGTAAGTCCCAGTGAGAGGACTGTAGTGTAATCGAATGCCAGGATATTTGTTTTCATCCTCTAATTAGATTTTTCTCTTTGTGTTTTACTTAAAGCCCCTACAAGGAACTTTCATTTTGTGTTGATTTTGGCGACCCCTGTGGACAAAAGCGGTAGTGTTTTGCCGGAATGAAGACTGCATTCCCCATGAGCTCTCGCACGTATTGTCATAAAGGCGCTTGAAATAATATATAATTTGATTTGCCATGGCGAAAAAACAAGGCACAAGAAGCTGTTTTAGTTAAATTACTTTGGAAAAGTATTTAAAATACTTTAGAACAGCCTCTAGCAGGACAGCGGAGCAGGCTGACTCGTCTCATGGCAGCCCACCGAGCATGGCATGCAGCTGTGTGGCACGACACGGCAGTCTGCAGGAGTCTGGTGCTGCAAGAAGTTGCGCACCGTTTGTGTAGTGACAGTAATATGCACATTTTAAGTTGATAAAAAATCCTCTTCATCCCGACTGCGCCCGTCTGAGTGAGTGCCGTAAATCGTTTCGTTTGTGGACTGACCTGACCTGACCACTGCCTCCCGGTTACACTATTTAGAAATAGCTTATGGCCTCATTCACTGTTGTAGGTCACAGAGAGACATCAGCAGAAACGAGAGACTTTTGCACAATGCAGTTTAAAGTTCTTTGTAGGGGCTTTAACTGTGAAATGAAATGTCTAATCTTGAGCTGTTGCTGTTTTGTATTGATCTCAATGCAGGAGGTGGGGTCAGGTAACACGAGTCAAAAGTCTGATGAGGAAGACTTTGTGAAGGTGGATGACTTGCCGTTGCAGCTCACAGTCATGTGTGAGGTATGTAACATCGAACCAAAGGAACATAAATGCATACCTGTTTGTTTTTTTAAGCTTTTAAAAAGTGATTAAAAGAAAAAATCCTAGTGCAAAGACATCAAATCAAATGGATATCCTGTGTGCTGTGATGTTAGGAGGAGCTTCAGAAGAGAATAGTGGAGGAGCAGCAGAATAACAACCTGTCTGTAGAGATCTTCAACGGGAACACTGAATCGCTGACTGGGCTGGTGGGAAGTGCACAGGCACTGAAGGAACCAGGTATGGATTACAGTCTTTGTCAGTTAGGATTAAAGGTTTGTTTGCGTCGTTGCCAAACAACCTCAGAAAAAGCCAAGCCACAGTCTCCTGTTACCATGTACGCATCCACACAAGTCCGAGCAAAAACATCTATAAACTGATATTCTGCTCCTGTTTTTCTTCTGTCTTTTTCAGACGCTGCTGGTGACCAGAGTGTATAAGAATTGTACCAATGTCTCGAAATCTACTGTTTTTAGCAACACTATGCTTTTCACCCTCAATCTGTTCTGGATGTATGATTGTTGATTCTTAATCTGCTAGTTTAACAGGAGCTACAGCTCAAATATTGGTCACATTAGTCAACACACAAACACACACATAAACAGATAAATTTAATCTCTACACATAACACTTTGATTAATTTTATTTGTGAAGGTTTAATGTGATTTAGTGTTAATCTGGGGTGGGGTTATCTCTATGCTGCTGATTTTTTGACGGTTAAGCCTCTGTTTGAATCTTTAGTACTGAAACTTATGTTCAGATCTGCCTTAGTCTCTTCCTTGGTTCTGGGATCAGTTTGACATCAGTTGTGATTGTTTTTGTTTTGTTATTTTTAAATGTCTTACTTGTCTTTGCCCTGCCTTACTGTTGTACAGCTTGTCTTTTCTGCACCTGATTGCTAATTATAAAGAGATTACAGTAGGATGGGAGTTCAGCTGTAGCCTGGCTGACTTCAGCTAATTGTTTCTCCGGCTTGAAGACTTTTTCCTTTATATCAGAGCTCAAAGCTCAGACCTAACTTTTATCCCTTCAGACACATCTTTATATGCTATTTTGTTCTGTTAATGGTTAGTCTCCATTGATTTCCATGTAATTAAAATGTTAACTACAGTAATAAGTTTTAATTAATAAAATGCTGGAACTTTCAACTTGTTTGGCCTCTTCCTCATCCTCAGGAGTCCTCTAGCTACTATTCAATGTGTAGTTCATGAATACTAATCTCAGTATTGATGTATCACTAACTGTATCTTCCAGTCATTTATGGACCATGTGTCTACATCTAGTCAAAAGCTTTATTATTTTGGAGTAATAATGTGCTTACGTGGTGCATAAATCATGTTATTTTCCATTTAATTAAATAACTATTTAGTAGAAGATGTGGAGCTGGGTGGTTGCATTTCAGTTGCTTTGCATATAGTTGATGTTCAATTAGCCTCATCCACCACTGAATCTTAATTATAAACAAATTCATGAATTTTATGTTGAAGAAACTGCAAATAGAATTGCTCAATGTGTGAATCTTTTTAATAACCATCTTTAAAAAAAAAAAAAAAAAGGATAGTGGTCAACGTTGAGGTACATTTATCAGTATTCTGTTCAGTGGTCAGTAGGCATAGTGCGAAACAGAAGCTGTAACCTTTGGAGCTGTCTGAAAACCCTGATTAGGAAAGGAGAACAAATAGCTGTCTAACAGTGTGCAGGCACAAAATGGTGAGACTGGGTCGCATTAAAGATGCTTTAGAAACATGTACGTACACTCATTTTGCATTAATTGAATCACCTGTTTTTTATCTCATGGGGGTCCCTAGGCCCTTGTTGAGATCCACAACAACAAGATTTTAGAAAAGAATGGTAACGACATTTACAAGTTTGATCCACTTTTCGTACAAATTTCCCGTCCATAACAGAAAAAAAAGAGTCAGTAGGTTTTCCTGAAGTGAGTGAAAAAGGGAAGACAAATGTCAAAATGACATCAGGGAGACAAACTTTGGTTCTGAGGATTAGTAGCAGTGCAAACACGGGGACAATTTAACGTTTCGTCCCAAAATCAGCTGAGCTCATCTTCATCATTCAGTGCAGAGAGGATCACCAGGGCATGCAGGGGTTGGGACAGTCACGGATGTAGGACTCCAGTTTGCCCTCGGACACTTGCATCAGTGTTGTGTATGTGGTCAACTGAAAAAAGGGGGCAATGAGAAAACAGTTGTTATTTATGATTGACTAAAATTATCAAACTAACTTGGAATATACAGTAAGTAAGTCATGTGATGAAAAGACTCACCTTGTTCAGCACGGGTTTGGTTGAAAGCACGTCGTACATGGTCGTAAGAGAGATGTTCTAAACAAACACACAGAGCAAAGGTGTCTTTGATACAACAGGAATGTAACTTGTACTTCAGACCTAAAACCACATGACTGAAATACCTTCACATCTGCAAACATTCACTCCTCTAATCAGACACAGAAAAGTCCAGTTCTGTAGAGGAGGTGGGTGCGATCACAGGAGGACTCACCGTCTGTGTGGTCTGGTTCATGCACTTCTTGCCGGGAGTTCGCCGATCGTCCAGGAACAGGGGCTCCTCCCAGTGGTCGTAGTTCGTCTCCAGGACGTACCACCGGCCCAGCTTCAGGTCGATCCTGAAATTCGATAATTAAAGCAGAAGTAAGCGGAATGTTTGTGTTAATATAAGTTTTAAATAGTTATATCTTCCGACGGCAATCACTTATATACAGTAGATTGTTTGGTCCGAAACACGGGTCTGTCAGTCACTTTGCTCTGCTGCAAGCCGAGGAGAAAACTTTCCTTGTATCCTACAACCTTTATCCAATGAGGAGAGAGAGAACGGCATAAAGGGGCGGTCCTCTCTGTGTGTGCAGCCAAGGGATGCGCGTGAATGTGGTGATGTAGGGACGAGGGCGGGGACTGCTAACTCCATCGGCTGACAGGAAGTTAGCCAAAACGACCGGATCGCTTACTTCTGCTTTAAAATAATAAAAACCCTCGACATCTGACACGCAGCTGCACAACACAGCTGATTTGTGAAGTGGAGATAAATCAGGTGATCAGAAACCACAACAGTCATCAGTTCCTGGTAGAGCAAACGGTGTTTCACAAGACAAACATGAGGCAAAGCTGAATCACTGTGACTTTTGAGCCACCGCCTCTATTATATTTTTATTGTGGTTCAGTTCAGCAGATTATATTGTCGGACTGTTTGTAAATCAGTCTTGATGCTTGATGATTGAGCACAGAGATTTTTTTACAAAGCTTTTACAGACTCAGCTCTTTATCCAAAACCATGCTCTTAAGGTCCAGTAATAAGCTCCAGTACTTACTCCAACAAATCAATACTGAGCAGTCTGGACCGGGTGATGATGCAGCCCTGGCCCGTCTCGTTTCCTCCCAGGATGAAGTAGGCTGGAGCGAGCAGCTTCGTTTGAGCCAGGCGAGTTTTGGCCTCCTCATAACTAATAGTAAAGAGAGAAGAAGACACATTTTTCAGTTTTTATGCACCACATGTCTTCAACGAATTAGAGTCCCTAGAGTCCAACTTGTTCTCTTAGATCAGCACTTAAAGCTTTGCTGCTGCTGTTTATTGAAATTATTAAATTTGTTCTGCACTGTATTTGTATTCTGAGCATTTTAGTTTAGCCAATTTATTATTTTATCTTCCTTTTCACTGAACCTTTCCTAATTTGTTTGTCTTTCTTTTTACATTGCATTGTTATTTCATTTTCCATTTTATTTTATTCCCTTTAATTTCTTATGTTGAAAAGCTCCACAAATAAACTTGCTTTGGAAATGGGTTTCAGTGTTTTTTTTCAGGATGCTGAATGTGCCCTGTGCCCTCAACATTTAACATCAAATTACTGCCACCAAACTTCAACATGCAACACGTGTGTATGGTCAAACCTCCACAGTAACAATAACAATACCTTCTAGCATTTTCCAGTACAGAGCGAGTGAGAAAACTCATCCACATCCCATCTCTCTTCCCCAGGATCCACTCCAGGATTCCTGCATATTGACAGATCGTTTATTAATTTATCACATCGTAGATCATCTCTCCAATGCCAAGCAAAACTGTTTCACTCACCGATGTATCCTCCATCGAGGCTGAAGCGTTCATTCATGGTCAGAGTGAAAAGTTTCTAAGGAGAAAAACAAGACGTTTAATATTTCCTTCATTTAGAAGTCTGGAAGAAGTATACACAGCTCCACAGCCGTCATGTGATGTTCAATAATGTTTTATGCGTCTTGATGCTAAATGACTCACAGGCTTGATGCCAGTCAGCATGCCAACATATCCTGCAAAGTTTGTAGACTTGAAGACGGTCTGGTTGTTTTTCTTGAAGTCCAGGTTGACCACCAGAGGCTTCAGCATCTCACTAATGATCCATGACTTGTTTTTCACATCCCAGCTGTGAAGAGAAACAGCTTCACCTCATGAGATGTTATGTTTTCTTGTTTTTTTTTACCACATCTTAGTCAAAATAATCAAGCTAGAAAATGATATTCTTACCCCATAAATAAACCAAAATCCAGATTTCTACCGTGGTAGAGGTTACCTGTAAGAGCACAAAGTGGGGAAAAAATATAAATAAAATAAATTCAGGACTGTTGGAGGATCATTTTACATTAATTGATCAACATGATTCTGGACGATGACTCACCTTTACTGTCTTCTGCAACAATGGAT
Organism: Trachurus japonicus; assembly: GCF_045865225.1. Taxonomy (NCBI): domain Eukaryota; kingdom Metazoa; phylum Chordata; class Actinopteri; order Carangiformes; family Carangidae; genus Trachurus; species Trachurus japonicus. Next base: position 26,001,921 of record NC_140907.1, read on the forward strand.
GTGCACACAGTAAACACCTCATAGAAGATGTTGAACAAGACAACTTCACCTAAATTACAGAAGTAAAAAAAAATTATAAATATATAGATAGAGTTGGTAAATAGAGAGTTGATAACATTTGTGTTTTCCTACCCAGAGGAATCCCTGAAACTGTGGCAATTCCTTTGATTTCATCACTGAAAGGATTTGGAAGCGTGTCCGCCATCAAAGGCTGCAGAAAATTAGAAACCATAGTCCAATCATAAAAGCTTTCATGAGAATAAAAAAAATATGATAAATTTCAAAGGGGAGATGGCACTCACCAGTGTAATGTCAACCAGCTCTATCAGCCTTCCACTGGGCACAAAGGCATCAGCCAAGTCTTTGATGGCCTGGATCATGTTGACCAGCTTGAAAGAAAAACATCGTGAGTACAAAAAGGTGAGATTTTTTTGTGACACTTGGAACATGTCATTGTACTTTGAAGTAGTTGGCTGCTCCTTACTTCAGTTTTTTTGTCAGTGATAAGAGCCGTCCATCTCTTGCTGGGTGGTAAGTCCAGGTCCACCGTGTACCAGCTGACGGCTCCTCTGAACCTGAAGAGGAACACAAAGCTGTCATAATGATGCTAATGGACGACATCCCATTGATTGATTGATTGATTTGCGTCACTGGTAAGATGAGATATGTATTCTTCTGTTCTGATAAAACTTTAAATTGAATGCACCTGGAGCAGCTGAAGCCAAGCACCATGATTCATTCATTAAGTTGTAAATCACTGATTTGGTGCATATAACAATTAGGCGATTAATTAATTCCCAACAATTCTAATAATTGGAGTCTTTAATTACAGAAATGATTGGAATGATTCGGTGACATTTATTAACTACAATTTCATATAGAATTGAGGAGGTAACACCTGCAAGGTAAATAACTACCAATTATCGACCTTCAACTAATTTAAAAGGTGCGGTGCCTTCAAGTGTTGTTAGAGAGATAAGCATGACCAGTAGTGTAATGAAGTGAAGGCTATTTCCTCTATGAAAAAAATTAAAACAGGATATTTATGCATTATACAGAGAGACTCTCAGACAATATTTTTTATTGACAACACATGAGAACTAGGTATGCCTGAATACCCTGGCCAATGTCAGATGATAATATGAAAACAAAAACCAAATGTGCTGCTCACCCGCTGTAACTTATGACATGAAAATACCGGAAAGCAGCATTAAATCCAGGCAGCAGCAAAATATCTTCTTTTTTTTTAACTTCTCCCTGCTTGACACTCACCCATTTCAATTCCTTGCCCCAATTTAGTAATGCAGGCTTTCTATTACTTATATGTTGTTTATAAGACACAGCAATTGCACTTAATCTGTTGATGAACCGTTTCAAATATAAAATAAAAAGACTGTCCCCACATTCCCACATTTGAGTAGCTTTATCCTGTGAATACTGTTGTTTGTGCTTGATAAATAACTTAAAGCAGAAGTAAGCGGAATATTTGTGTTAATATAAGTCTTAAATAGTTATATCTTCCGACAGCAATCACTTACATAGAGTGTTTGGTCTGTCAGTCACTCTGCTCTGCTGTAAGCCGAGGAGAAAACTTCTTGTATACTTCCTTGTATCCTACAACCTTTATCCAATGAGGAGAGAGAACGGCATGTGTGTGCAGCCAAGGGATGCACATGAATGTGGTGACATAGGGACGAGGACCAATAGATCCATGACGTGGGCAGGGGCTGCTAACTCCATTGGCTGACAAGAAGATATAGCCAAAACGACCGGATCGCTTACTTCTGCTTTAAATGATGATCAAAATAACTGCCAATATATTTTCGGTTTCTGAAAATGTCACATTGAACTTTTTTGTTTTAGACCAAATGAGAAACTGATAATATCATTAACTGCAGTTCTTGCGAAAACATCCATCCACAAATGTTTAATAAGATCCAACAGATGAACATTAAAGATCATATTAACACACTTAACCCATTTATTGGATAACTCCCGATAAGGTTTTTCAAATTTAGATAAATAATCCATTTAACACTTAAACTGTGATGCATTATTATAGCTCAAAACAAGATGTTATTATTTGTAATATGAACTTTTCTCAGATGGACCTCATGTATGAGCAAATACTTGAAGTACACTTTGTTTACTTGTTTACTTACTTTAGCAACTAAGGATGCATTTACTTGTAACAGACTACACTGTGTTAATGTTACCAAAGCAAAATGTCTCTGCATGAGTAGAGTAATGCTTCCTTCAATGCTAACCAAACACAGCAGGCACAAACTGGAGCATTTGAGTGTTACATTTAACGAGGAGCAAGTGAAGGCAGCAGAGCTCAGTTGAGAAGCATTGAAGTTACATGACATGGTTATGATTTATCAGCTATTTTGACAACAATTTTACTTACGTGGGGCCGTTTGGTGGATACATGTCTGTCCGGCAGTCTTCTGTATACTGTGCATTAATGAGAAATAAAGCAGGAAATTAAAGTGTTGTGTGTGTGTGTGTGTGTGTGTAACTTCAGAGTAAACACATCAAAGCTGCTCACAATGAAGCAGCACTGACAACACGCTCAGTGTTTGTCTTCACATTATGATAAACTGCTGCACAATGACTGGGCACAAACGTCGCTTACCGGTGGTATAAACTGTGCCGATGTGACAGCGAATAAAGCTGTTAAAATGAGGAAAACGTGGTGACCCATTTTCAGGTAAAATTTCACCCCAACTGTTTGTCTGTCCGTCTCTTCCTCCGTCGGTTTGTTACATGAAGTTTACCCCCGTGACACTGAGCTGACTTCACTATAAGGGGGAAGAGGGGGGGACCGGAAGTTGTCATAAAGTAAATAAATCAACTTCTGCACAAATATAAAAGAAAATAATTAGATACGTTAACGATAAAATGTATATGTTAATAAACTTAAATCTTTTGTTTGTCATTAAAACGACCTCCGCGAACACAATAGGTGACAAAGTGATAGCAACACCCCCGCGAAACAGATTTCCAGTGGTTGTTTCCATGCGGAAGTGAAAATAAATAATAACGTGACCAGTCACACACAGGTGATTGCATTTACTTCTCCTTGTCATCAGCTGTTGTTGCCATTTAGGGAGTGTTTGTATGTTTTTGTTTTGGTTGACTAAGTGACTTTACATTTGGTTTAATAATCTCTTATATAGCACGCAATGGTGGGAAGTAGTAGCTACCTATGCTATACTAATACCAGAGACAGCTGTGGTTACTTTGAAAATTATAATTTTTCATGCAACACATTTTGATATACTTCTAGTTCATGTTACCTTTATAACAGTTAAATAAAAATGACTGTATAGTTTCAATATTCCATTTTATTTCCATCAGTAAAACACACACTTTTCTTCTTTCCACTTGTTAAATCAAAATAAGGTGTGGTAGATCCTGTAATCATAATCTGAAATGTTTTCGCCACTGGTAGTGATGAAACTTCCCTACTGTACATCGTACACTGTAGTTAAAGGTTTCTAAATAAAATAAAACTGCTTTTTACATATTGATGCATCAGTAATAATAATATAAATGTACAGTATGTATTATGTAGAACAACTGCATATCTGTGTATGTCCACATGCCTTTGACGACACAGTAAACAGTGAGAGATGAGAAGGGTAAAATACATTTTCCACAGTCTGACTTGTGTCAATTATGTATTTTTCTGTACAGCTGACATTTATCCTCATGATATTAACTTGTGATAAATATTGCACCACGTACTTTGAAACTGATTAGTCACAGCATAGATAAATAATACATTGTGGCCTTTAAGGAAAGATTAGTCAAAGGTCAATATTGGTAGTTGTTGATTTGAAAAGTATTGCCTACTTAGTTCTAATCCAGATTATAGAACAATTCATTGACCTTCACAGGGTCACTCCAAAAACAAGGTACAGAAATAGTAACAAAGAACAGACCCACTGCAAAGTGAAATGATTTAGAGATAAGTAGTTGAATCCAAATGGCTACATACAATAAAAACAAACCAGCCAATCAGATTTCACCATAAAATGTTTATTAAAACATAAAAAGAAACTAAAAGTACATCTAATATCAGATAAAAAAGGTCAAATCTGTGAAGTGATGGCATTTACAACACATGACAGCAATCTACAAAGTCCAGTCTTCATTTGCAGTACCTGTCTGCTTTCATTTTGCTTCTCCTGTAATGAAAACAGATGACATCTTACATTCACATAATGCAGTCAATGCAATATTTTCTTATCAATATTTATACACAAAATCAAACAACTGTGACATCACATCTACCATAAACCACTGGTCTGGTCACTGGACTGTTTCAACATACAGTAAATATGTTCTGTTGACACACTTGAGCAGTTCATGTTTGAGATGTGATAGTGTGAACCTGAACTTCTCAAGACTGAAGAAGGAACATGACTGTTTCAATATCTGACAAAAAATAACCACAATATAATTTTATTTGCAAATCACAAAGCATAAGTAAAGTACCAAGACAATCTTCTTGTTCAATGAACACACAAAAAAAAATCTGTGAATAGGACTTAAAAATGGTCCTTACTTTCACATTATATGAGCAGTTTAAACATTTAGAGAAATTAATATTTAAAAAAGAGGAATGGTAAATTATTTTCATACCTGTCAAGTAAGGTTTCATGAAACTTTCCATCCGTTCTGGCTCTCTTTAACGTGTTGGGGTCGTCCTCGTTAACTCTCAGCCGCCGATCCTGAAAACTCTGAAACTTCTTCCTGTAATTTACACGGCAACATTAATTAGACAATCACAGAAGGTTGTGCAATGGCATAAATGACTCAATGCCACAGGCACACACACCTCAACACAGACACATAATTACATACATTTTCCTGACTTCTTTCTGAGAACTGACACCTTGTTTCTAAGCAGCTACACACAAAAAAAACCCTGATAATGAGCTCAGGAACACACAAAAGCAGAGTGTTTAAATGTTGACAGTTGCAGCTAATAGGCGATAGGCCATTATTTAAATAGTCCTCTAAGACAAGCGGGTTTTCTGGAGAATAGAGGAATCAGTACATCAAGGTGATGTGGAGACTTCATCCTCCCCCATTAGCATTTCCCTTATATATGAAACAGCTTTAAAATGATGTCATCTCTATGTAAACTATCTGAACACTTTATTTAAACACCTTGCACAACAGTGCTGTAAACCACTGAGGCATCTTGTCAGAAACATCTTTGATATTTAGTTTTTCTTCGCTCTGCCTGTGTTTTACGATTCACAAGCTGCATCCATCCCCGAAGACATTTCAGATGCTAAACACTACATCAAGACGCGCTCAAGGGCAGCCATTATCAACATGTCAACATGACGTGTCCATTTCCCCAGCATTCATCTACAACAAATAATAGAGTGGGAACACCAAGCCAAAGCACGCCAGACAGAAAAACAGCTGCAGACATATTGCCCGGAACTTAATAGGCCTTAGACGGGTCGTATATAAAACACTCAGCAGCATCGGAAGCTAAAATGTGGTGTTGCCTGCTTTCTCATCCCGCTCTAACAGCAGACCATCAATTCTGTCTTAAAGGTGCCGGTCTGATGAGGTGGTAGCTTGAAGGCGTGAATTCACATCCAGGCATGTTATCTTGGTATGGTTAGAGTGTGGAGTGATACCATGCGAGGACAATGGGTAGGAAATCACAGTTTTTTCCCCTCAGTGAGAATAAAGTAAAGTTGTCAGATGGTTCTGTGAGGTATACTGCTTGACTGTAAAATGTCAAACTGTTGTGAAACATGAGTGTGATTATCTATATATACACATTTTAAAGTCCCTACCTTGGTTGCCTGTCAGCTTTTGTATTGATATTTAAAATTATCTTACTTCGTTTTGTGGTTTTGCATCTTTTGATGAGATCACACATGAATAAGTCTGAGAGATTGAACTAATGTTGTGAAGGAAAAATGTTTTTTTTTTTTCTGTTTTCCTGTCCTGTTGAAAATATTTAAGCCTCTCATATTCATCTTGTGCACACTCATGGACACCCAGTTAGTTATACAGCCGTTTCTAATATTTCATCCTCCTCACTATGGAGATTTAGCAAAGTTAATACTTAGGGGCTAGTGCACTCTGGTCAATTTGTGTATCTAACAAATACATTAGTGCCCTAATTTGCAAGTACTTGGGTGAAATAACTTAACCTTCACCCGACTCTGGATAAATGGCAGAAAGTGGAAGGATGGTCGGATGGATGGACTTCTAATCTTAAATTGCTCATTAAATGCAAAAAGCTGTAGCGAACCAAGCAGAGACCAGCAGTTCATTTGAAAGTTATATTCTGAGAGAATCCAACACGGGTTTCCCTCATTAGTCTTTAATTAGGCTGTTTGTGCAATTATTCAACACTTAAACGATACACGGCGGAGGCTACGTACACGTAATTGACCTCGCAGGACTTCACGTTGCCCCTGTCCTCATCTGCAATGTCATCTTTGTGCTTGACCTCCCGATCAGCACTCGATCTGATCTGTTTATCATTTAGAACAGAGGAGGGGGAAACAGAAAAACAAGTTGTGGATTAAATATCATTACCTTGACCCCCCCCCAAAGTGAGGTCAAACATTTTCCCTCTTCCATCTCAAGAGTCAGGTCCTCACAGAGACTGCATGCTTAAAACCAAACAAAAAAAAAGGATTAAAATGCAACCTTGTGGAGAAACACAGTTTACACATCACCTTCACCATCTCGCCATCCCCTGCTGTCTTGCTCTTGGCCACGATGTCCCCACTGTCACTGTAGGAGATGAAACAGCTATTTGCTGCCAGGAGAGCCATTTTGCCCTGAGGCAGAACAGAGAGAAAACAGAGGGGAAGGCAGTAGATTAGATAGAATTGCACTGGGATTGGTTGTTGTGACAGGCATGAAGGGTTGCCTGGTATTTGATGTAAAAGAGTCTCAAGGTTGTGCCGGGCAGGTTGTTTATAGGTTCAACAAAGCATCAAGGTGAGCTATGTGCTACAGTGACAAGGTAGATGCATTCTGCATAATGAATTAATTGTTTATGACTACAGCTAAGTGTTATCTCTCATGGGCTGAACTCCAATCAGCCATGAGCTGAGGCGTGAAAGGCAGAGAACAGCGGTAAATGTGTTTTTATTTCAAACGCTAATCACTATTCATACAGGCATTCATGGGAATAAACCCTTGGCTTGAATATGTATGGTGCTTTTTATGCAATAACATTTAACAGACAAAAATACATATTGATGACTGAGAAAATAATTGGCAAATTAACAGCTAAACAAAATATTCAGTTGCAACCCTACATTTATAGATGCGTCATAACCAAAACCCAAAAGCTTACGTTTAGTGTGACATTATTATGACAAACAAAAGCATTAAACTTGTCACATACGAGAAGCTGGAACCAGTGACATTATTTGCATGAAAATCTGCAACAAACTAGATTCACACAACAGCTTTGTCTTATTATTTGTTTATCTTAATGAAATCTTTTTAATGTGATGGTAATTTGTATACTAAGAGCTGCTGACAACTGTAAAACACCTTAAATTTGTCAAAGTACTTGGGGCCATTACTCTTCTGTTTCTATAAAGTAAAACCTCTAATGAAACTTGGCACATTAAAACACAATTTAATGAGTAAAAAAAACTGCTCTGCGCCGGTTTCAAAACAAATGTAAATCAAAATATCTCGCAAGACTGACAAAGCCACACAGTGAAGGGAAATGGAAACGCAATGCCAATGAGTCTATTGAGCTGTCACTGTGATCAGACAATTACAGACAAAACTGTAAAATAGCTGTTATTTTATGTTGCCTTTGGTGGTTTGCATGGATATCATTGTCTCATTTAGATTTGCAGTGGTTCTTGTTGTAAAAGCTGGAGGGAAATAATCACATGGCATTGGAAATGGGACAACATTCACAACATTAACTCCCGAGTCCCGAATTCAAGAGGCTTCTGCACACACGATTTCAATTGGTTGCCTACACAGATTCGCAGGGTCAAAATAAGAGAAAGAAGCATTTATAGATTTACTCACCTCCTCAAATACTGGTTCCCATTGTTCCCTGGCGCCGATAGCATCTGAGCGCCCCATTACCAAACCATCAGAGTTGATCCCCAAGTACTTGCCATATCCAGACTTCAAGGCGACTCTGCAACAGCAAAAAAAAAAAAAAAAGACAAAATGAAATTCTTCGCTGACACTGTCTTTGAAATGCTTCAAAAGGAGACAACGCAAGGAGGGCCAATCTACTGTTCAAAACATGGTTAGCTTTTCCTCCAGAATGTTTTTCTTCATGACAGCAGAGGTGAAACCAGCACCTGAAAATAGCACATAAGAAATTGCTCTACAACCGGCGGCGCCTCTTCACGGAGGGTTTGCCCATCAAAGCGTAAATTACTTTTGTACTCCTAGATAATATAAACACATCTGTCAAACAAAATGCACAAGTGAGGTAATAAATCTGTGGGTGAAGGATTATCAGTGGATGCAAATACAATGCGCACTTTGTCTTTTACTCACCGTGAGTCTGAGACCTTGATGGCAGTAAACTGCTCTGGAGGATCCGGTCCTTCATCATCTGAAACACATAAAACAAGGTTTGCCTTTTAAACATTTTATGGGTGCTAGTATAACAAGTCAGCAAATACAGTGTTATTTCTTTGTTGCGTTTTTCTGATTTGTTTAAACCCTTATCGTTTATTTCAGACTTATGTGATACTGGCTTTATACCACATTGGTATTTGTATACATACGGTATGTTCTATTATGATTATTTAACAGTGGTTACATTCTCCCTTTTTAAGCCCAATATTAACTTTAATTTTATTCTTTATTTGCAGTTTGTAACTTTAATATTAAATTTAGCTTTAACAAATGTTGGAGTTTTATCAACTTGTGTGCACAGTGCAATCATGCAAAAGAGAGTGAACTGCTCACCCTGGACCACACTGTATAAATAAAAGGTAGAAGAATGAATAACTGGGCCTCCGTCGACCAGGTAAAACATTTTAAAATGAGCCAATAGCTGAATTAAAACTTTCTCTGATTTCTTTTACCTGTAGCTACAGTCTGATCATTGATTTTGCCTAGGATAAAGAATAATGTAAGGTTTAATTAATTACTGTGTAAAAATCATGTATGATTATTAAAATGTGCATAACTGCTTATCTCAACAATCCTGTTACATGATTTACTTATGCATTCTTTAAAATCAATGATTCAAACCCTCTGGCTAAGTAGTTCTTTGCAGAACTGAGTGCAGTTCACCAGCACAGATGATACAGAGGCAGCTGTTGTGTTGCATTTAAATGCTCAGATTTTTACAGAGGAAACCTAGGCTCCTCATAATTTAATAAAACTGTGACCTGCGTATGATTAGGCCACTTCCTGACCTTTACCATAAATCAAAAGCTTTGTGAAATTTGTATTAAGTCACACAGGCATCTGGTCAAGGAAGAGCACAGACTGTGAGACATTAATGGGGGAAAGCATTTAGAAAGCAGAGGCGAAATGTGACAGACGCTGCTTTTTCAAAAGGCTGATTATCTTTGGAATATGTCAAACTGTGACCCCCTGAGTTGTCTGAAAGAACATCAGCATGTTCCCTTCGACCTAGAGGTGAATGTGAATATTTTTGGAGCTTGCTAAAAAGGCTGTATCATCCACAGTGTGCCATCGGTGCAGAAAATCCAGTAAGGAGGGGGAAAGCTCTAATCTCTCTTTTTATACTGCTTGCTTGCATCTTCTTTCATCTCCTAGAAATGAGCTCAAGTGCATGCAGAGGATGAGGGCCCCACTAAGGGAATAGCGATGTTTAAATCTCCCAACCATTTTCACTGGTTCTCACAAAACATGGGTTGAATTAATTGTTAGTCCAGGCAGACTGTTGCGATGAGCACCGCTCCCTCAGAAGTGCCTGAAGGCAGAAGTGAGTGAAAACTCTTGAGTTAGCTCTGTCCTTCCCCTCAACTCAACCCTTGTTTAGCCTTTTCAGTCTGGTGTCTGGATTTACTACTTAAATACTTACTGCTTTGTGGACTGAAGGCAAAACCCCCTTCATCCCCAAACGCCTGGAGCCTACAGTAAACGTAACCTCAAAATTTTGAGTTTGAAGTTCTTCAGGTTTGTGCGACTGTGGGATAAGGCTGTAGAGTTTTCATATTCGTTTTAAATGCAGACAAAATGAATGAAATCACACACTTGCACACAGCTCTCCATGGAAGCAACTAATTACTATTTTCATTTTTAATTAATCTGCCAAGTACGTTGCTGATTAATTGCTTTTGCCAATAACATGTCAAAAACGCTGAAAAATTCACCTTTTTATTTCCCACCGCCTGAGGCGATGATTCAAATAACTTGTTTTATTAGATTTCTCACATTTAAAAATAAAAAAACTCACATGCAACTTTGTTCCTTTTTAATTAGGTTTTGTTTGAAATCATTAATTGGACAACATAATTTCATTTAAATGTCAAGATGATCAGATAATCACGATGTGATCCCACTGGAAAGTGATGCGCAATAACAATGCATAATTGCCCCTGCGCGATCATTATGATAATCAGAATAATCAGAGGATTGCTCTATGTTCCATCACATTCGACCAAACAAGCATATTTGTTTGTGTCTGGAGAACAAACAACTACATGGGCTCGGTCATTGCTGTAGTACCAGACTACTTCATAAACAACATGTTGTGACACATTTTACCTTTACAAAAAAAAATGCAATGTGCCATAATGAGATTTTAACACTTTGATGAAGTGGTCAGCCCTGTACAAGAAATGCAAAGATAAAGAAGTGGAGAGCTGTAAATTACTCTTAGGACAATTCAATTATCTGAAGGCAGTTTGAAGCTTGAATTTGAGAATCAACAAAAAACGCAAATAAACAACCTCAGGTATTTGATAGAAGTTGAAGAAATCCCCAACCAACACAAACGTATGTATTAAAGTAAAAAAATAAAATAAAAAAGTAATTCTACCTACTCCTTATCGAATATTGTTTTGTTGTTAAAGGGGAATTGCCGTCATCTCCGAGCGCTGCCCGGCTCATTCTAATAATAATCATTCTGCTTCAGCATTCGGGTCCATTTTTAGCGCAACTAGCCAGAGCTTTAGTGAGTCCAGGTTGCAGAGAGGAAGCCTGTGGAAGCTGAACTTCGTCCAGCTGCTCATTTTGTTACGACAAGTTGGAAACACGCAGAAACGGACCATAGTATTAGCAGTAGCAACAAGCCGCGCCGCTCAGAGATGATATCATCCAGGTCAGAGGTTAGTAGGTTAACCTACAGACCCCGAATGTTGATAACAGCTAACCCCGGACTTAGAATCATAACAAAATATTGGTGAAATTAACGCGTTTAGCGGCAGATAATATGTTATTTAGAGGCTGCATTGCGCTGCCCTGTGTACTCGCATTATACGGATATACGCGGCTCTCGGCTGGATCTAATTTCGTCGGAACGAGTTGTAATGCCACCCAAGTTATCCGGGTGAGTAAATGACCGTATTTTATGCTAGAAAAAAACAAAACAGTAATTCCCATTTAAATGTTTGTTTTGTCATTGATGATCAAAGTTTTTTGTTCATAATTGATTCAAATCAAATCAAATGATTAAGGCACAATAGTTTAGGTCAGATATTCTCCTTCGATACAGACATTTTCTTCTGTGTTGACAAAAACTGCATGTGCTGAGTAAACGGAGGCTGAACGAGGAGCTGACTGCACTGGAAAATAACGGTCAGATCCTGAAGTCACGTCAGTTGTGTCTCCTTACCTTTGTGAGGTGCACCGAGTGTGAAGAGTCCCGTATCCAGAGCGTGGATGTAAGAGTTGTTCTGCATCTCTATGGCAACTGTTCCGCTGATTTCCCCAAAGCGGCTGATGGACCACCACCCACCTGGTGAGCGCAGAAAGATCTGTGTCAAAAGGTGTAATAGCACATGACGTCTGTGTTTGCTTCATAGCACACAGAAACATTAAGGTGCAATCTCCACTCAGAAGCCAATTTCTGAACTTGAGTGCACTGATATAAAATATGTGATGAGAGTTCAGGAGGAGGCTTATTCAGCTGAAGCCATGTTTATCTTTGTGGAACTGTATTTTAGGGAAGATTATTTGTCGAGGTCATACAAAACTATCCCTAGACAACAACTGACAACTGTCCAAAAGGTTTCATTCAACTTATTTTCACTTTTTACATCCACATCAACACAAATAACAACTAATAAGTCTACTTATTAGTTAACTTTTCTTGTTGGTTGCATCCATTTACATTGCTGAACTACATTAGATACACATACCAACAACATCAGGTTTTTCTTCTCCATCAGCAGCTTTTCTCTTCTTATCCTTGTTCTTCTTCTTTTTCCTATAAAATAAATGCTTTCATGTTAAAACATAGGAAAATATATGATTTCATTAAATGTTTAATCAAACTGGTGGATCTTGTAAAAAAATTAACCAAATGATCAGATTCAAGAGCTGGATAATTCGTTAGAGGAAGTTAGTTTTTCTCACTGAGTCACTTTTAATTTGGTGTAACAACATGTAGCTGCTCATTTCAGACTGAGATTTTTTTTTAGTTAAATCAAAATGGCTCATAACAACAATTTCTGTATTTATTTTGATAATGGGTGAATATGCAAAATCCAAAATACCTAAAACAAGTCGGTGAACATGGATTAAAAGTACAATTCACTATTTTTTCATCATATCATAAGCTTAAAGAAGTGAAGGCACTTTATCAGTTTTAATGTTTCATAACGATTGAGCCTTCTGTGTACAAACACACATGCACACTGTCGTTTTTACAAGCCGTCTTGGAAGTTATTTCTCTGAATAGATTCATGGACCTCATAATGGGCTGGTCTCATCTGTCTTATGAACAAATGTTTTTTCTTCATCTACAGTTATATTAACTCTTAATGAACTCAAACGAATGTAAACACCATGTTTTATGTTGTTCTGAGGGTCAAGTCTTCAGTAGATTCAAATATGATCTTTATAAATGGTTTTAACTCAGTGGCTGTGCAGCATGTTTTTAATTCAGCACAATAAAATCAACTCTGCTTGTCCAAAAACAAACCCCAAAGGTTGGTTCATAAGTTAGCATTAGCATTAGCAGCCAATGAAAGTCTAGTCTCAAACAGCCAATTGAGCTCAAAGGTCTGCGACTATCTTTTAATCATCACTGTGTTATTACTTTGTGTACAGATTAAACTGGGCGAGTGGCTAAATCAATAGTAAATACAATGTGTGTAGCATCGTAGGTTTAGTCTCTGCTAATGTAGTTAGCAATGAAGTTAGCATAGGTAGCAGAAATCCACTTCGTTAATCGTTAATGGTGCTGCAGGCGGTAGCGAATAAAGCTGCTAGGTCCGAGAACAACTTACCCTTTGTTTTGACCTTTTAAAACCAGTTTGGTTGATTTAACGTGTGAATATTCAGCCATTTCTTCGCTAACACGAGGAGTTACCACGGACTGTAAACACCAAACACTCCACTGAGTGCAGGACAAGTACGGCGGCTGCACAGGGACATTCCCAGTCTCCGCGTCCGCGTTAAACCTACACATTACTGGTGTACGCTGCCTAAAATGAGAATGTCAATCAGGTATTATTTATTCTTATTTATGTCACAGTACTCTATATCACATCACGAATATGGTAAAAAAAAACAAAAAAAAAAAAAACTAATATAACCCCCTATATTCAAAATATAAAAGCAGAAGTAGCTAGAGGAGGTATCAGATTTCCTACTTAAATTATAGCATACAACAATATTCAGTATAGCCTACACCATTGCAAGAAAAAAGTGTTAAGCAAAAAGTAAAGAAATATTAACAGCACACTTAAAGTAGGAACTTAGCCTACTTGGCAGATACTAAGAGAAGTCAGTAAAATAAAGTTTACAGAGTAATGATGAATTAACTCAGCAGGATCTGTAGTATCTGCATAAGTAAAATACTGGATACCAAATGAACAGTAAAGTACCAAAAATGTTTATCACATCTCACCAGAACAACATTACACCGACTAGCCAACCTCCAACCATTAATACCTGCACACTTAAATACAATACAACAATCAATAATCTTATAGGGGGGGGAAAGGCCAACCATAGCTATTTGGGAAGGATTTTCAATTGCTTGACAGAGGTTGCATAATGGTAATGATCAAAACTGTTTGTGACAATATTCCCATTTACAGCTGGTGTGTTTCCACGTGTCCACCTCATTAGAATGAGCACATTCAATGATGCAATAACACTGTCATCTAGTCTTAATGGATAGAGATTCAGTGAACACCTCTCTTGTAGCTCTTATCAGGACCGGTTGTATTGTAGCCTCTACTGCAAAATGTGTGTGGAATATAGAACCAAACCAATAAATCAGATAACACTGTATGTGGGTCTATATCAGCTACTTGCATATGTATAAGCTTCAGTCAGCCAGTATGTAATAATAAATTGCCGCACACAAATGCAAAACACTGACCGATCTATTTCTAAACTCAAAATTGACTCTGTATATGGCTTTTCAACATTTGATGATATTATTCAACACTGGCTGGAGTTTAGGGCACACATGAAACTGCATGCTTAAAACTTTTTAGTTCTCCTCAGTCCATGATGTGAATTACTACTCAACCTGCTTCTTAGCTGGGGTTGAATAAATTTGGTGAGGATATATGAACGTGACCTGTGACCAGTGGATCGGAAGTAGCGAATATTGAATAGTAAAAGCAGATAGGATAAGTACCCAGTCTTTATCAGACACACTCACACATGCATTTCGTCCTAATAAGTGATTTTTGAATTTTCCATACAACACAGTCAAGTTAATGCAAGAGTACAATCACTGCTGTCATTTAGGAATTAATGATAGCAGATGATTTATCATACAAGTCATTTCCTTCATCACGTCATGGACTGAAGGTGTGGCATTTGTGTCTTCTTCACACACACATCCTTAGATCCTCCTCTCAAATGCAAAAATAGTCACACCAATCAACTGGTAAAGGTAGGCAGGAGGGGGTGACCTCAAGACTGGTGTCCTCATATAACTGTTTATGCTAATGTTGCCTCATTAAACAGGAATGGCCCAATCAGGAACCTGTGACAGGAGGTAATAAATCATTTGTGGACAGAGTCAAGACGTAAAATAAATGAGACAGTGCCTTGTGTTATCTGCCGACTGCAGTAAAACTCAGCCATTAAGAACTCTATCATGTAACAGAAAGGAAAGTCGAGAGTCAGACTAAAGAAAAACGGATCAAGACTGCAGACTCACCAAAACAACTCCAGGACAAAACACGTCTTAACTGATACAGGGAAAGAGTTACAGTAATAGCACCCAAGCGAGAGCCGGAGCCCTATAGTGTTGCTGTGCTTGACGAGACAAGAAGAAAAAGTTTGAGTTTGGAAGAACAGTGTGGTCAGAAGAGGCTTTCAGTAAGTCAGCCTGGGATTTTGAGAAGCCATGAATCAACACTTTTTCCACTAAACTGTATTTGTACTCTTGTCATTTGGAAAAATTCAGTGATGCTTTGACAGCAATCCCTGTTGTTGATGGGATTAAACAGTCATAACGTGCAGAGAGAGAGAGAGAGCTGAGTGGCTAAGCCCCCTGACTTCTTAAAAAGGAGCTGAAGGAAGACAGCGTCAAGCAAAATGGTTACACACACACAGTACATGAGACATCAGGCCCTCTGTATGAAAGTGACAGCAAAAAGGACGCAGGTACTATAGCAGCAACCCACTTAAGGCTGTTAATATAAATGGATGCGACCTTCTACAATGTAGAACGCCTCACAGACAGTTTTGTGACTAATGGTGTAATTAAGTGTTAATAAATTATATACGGGTGATTTGCGCATCAGTTTTGATATGTCCAACCCCCTTTCTCAGTATCAGCCACCCTCTGTATCTATATTCTGTAATTACATTTCTATATATGAGGTTTAATCACATGTGGCAGAGTCTGCTCTTTCCATCATTGGATTCAAATTGCTTCCATGGAGGAGGGATTCACAGGAAATGATGCGTACATTAAATCTATCGTTACTTATTTGAGAATGTTATCTCAGTGTGATTAGCCTCACTGTTTACCGTTCACTGTAATGCAACCATATCAGTGTTGTATTATGATCCTGCTAATGCAAATCAGCTGTCTCCTGCTGCTGCTGGTTTGCAAGTGAGGAAATTGGACTGGTGTGGCTTTTATGGTGGTTTTTCATTTAATGTGACTGCCAAACAGCAGCGAGTCAATGTAGCAAATGGACAATGGTAACATTTTGTGTTAGCAAGCTGCTGAACTATCAGTTGCTGTTTTATTGTTTTATTTGTTAGGATCCCCATTAGCTTTGCTCTAGAGCACCGCTAGTCTTCCTGGGGTCCACATTTAAGACCAGTACATTTAAACATACATCTACAATCACAACACGAAAAAGACAAGACAAGTCAACAAAAACTTAACATTAAATCTGCACAATCGGATTGTCATCTACATCAAAGAACGTATGCAAGATACTCCAATGTACAGTGGTTATAAAATAAAATAAAAGGGTAAAACAAATGAAAATGACAATAACAACAAAACCTACGACCCTACATAAAACCCTTTGTGGTTATGTGTGTGTGCATGTGTATATTGAATGAAATTCCAAGATATTTTTTATTTGCTTTTTGAATGTTAGTTTCTGTGTGAGTTTAGTTATTGGCACAGGTGTTGCACAGGTGTTTGGTATATTAGCGACCATTACAATATGATATGATAAGAATTACTTTATTTGTCTGGCAGCTCATCTACCATTTGCAAAATAAGCCTGATGGCTGTTAGATACAAACGATCTTCTATATCTTTCCGTCTTGCAGTGAACAGAGAGGAGTCGACCACCACCGTTGTTCTTTTTTTTTTTTTGGTCCATCAAGGTGTTATGAAGTGGATAATCTGACTTTATCAGAATGGCCTCCATCCTCTTCAGTGTGCATCTCTCCACCACATCCCCCAGTGAATCCATCAGGGAAACATGATTGAAGTCTCCAGATATTATTGAAAGTGCCTCAGGATGTTTAGTCTGTATCCTAGCAACTACTTCATGGAGAACTTCAGCAGTAGTATGTAGACACAAGTATTGTTATGATATATAAAAGGTATAGCCTGCTGTCTGAGTAGTCTTCACCAATATCTCCTGTTCATCACTTGTGTTGGGCAGAGAGTTGATATTTCCCATGATGGCTGACGGCAGAAGATGTACAGTACATCTGCACCTCCAAGCCTTCACGAAAACACCTTTTCATCTCAGCTGGAACTGGGTGGCATCCTCCAGACTTGCTCTGTTTTTAATGAAAAGCTTCTATCCTGAACAGGAGTATCAATCTAAAATACGACAAAAACATACAAAAATGTAACAAAGATAAAGCAAAAGTTGAATAAAAGCTCAGAACTACCAGACTTTGCTGCTACTGAATTAGCCACTGGTCATAAGAGACTCATAAAAATGACTGTTGTTGTCAAACAATGGTGCTAAAAAAGTCTACTTTACATTGTAGTCCATAATATTTTCCCATAATTTTATTAGATTAATTATGATAAGGGTAATGAAACGTTTTATAATTACTCCTCAGGTTTTCAGATGTAGGCTAACTGTTATTAAATTGTTTAGAAATGGATGGATGGTCTGGACACGTTCCCAGAAGGACGCTGTGTCTGCCAGTTGGATTAAAAAGCTTTGCTAAAAGATAACACAGGTGTTGATCTGGAGATGGATACACTCCAGCCAAAGACATACAGTATTTCACAACATGGAAAGTTGAACTTGTTTCTGAAGCAGGTACAAACAATCAGCAAGGGTGACACTAGTCTCGCTCACCGGACCTTTCTCCAGAGAAGAAAGAAGGGTGACACCAACCAAATGACCTCCTATTTTATAACAAAGATCCAAGGATCATATTGCTTTGAGCTTAAAGGGCCATAAAAATTGAAACCCTGAATCTATTTCCAAGCAAAAAAATATTTTTTTTTACCTCAAATGAGAAACTGAGACCTCGAATGAGCTGTATTTCATACAAACCGTCATATCAATCACTTTGTAAATACACCATTAGCAGTTTTATTTTGCCATCACAAAGAAAAATGTGATAGAGAGACTGAAAATCCTTCCCACAATGTGTAGCATGATATAAGACCGACTGTGGCACCGCTCACAGTCGAAATGGTAGATCTGTCATCTGGTGAAAGATGAGTTAATTCAGCAACACTCCTATGTCCTTTGTGTCTTTCATGTCCTTGTTAAAGTGCCTTTTGTCTAACAAGTCTGTCTGCTCCATTAGCTGCCTTTCAACTGTGAAAAACACATTTATCATCCTTTTATATACTGTACAAAACCCACAACTTTGTAGATGGCAAATTAACTCTTTCCAGTTGAGGTGAAATAGCCAAAGTAATCTCCAAGCTGACATAATAGATTTTGACAAAAAAAAAATCCTAATTATTGCACTTCAGGTCACTATCAATACATATCAATATAACTAGAAACTGATAATAAATGATAATAACATAAAATAAGCAGACATTTTTGTGAAGGATTGTATGTTTCTCTTGTTTATAGTTCAGTGAATCAGGTAAGCTGCATAGTGCGGTGCAATCAGTGGGTGCACATGGATTAGTGGTGGAAAAACTATTAGTACAAGAGGAAGAAGTGCTGTTTTATACAGTAAGAACAACCGCTGAAAACATGAAACATTTTAACATGTTCTTGTCCTGTGGCCTCATGCATCACAACCCTACGTTAAAAAAAAAACCCTGAACTACCTGTTTAATGCATGAAATTATAAGATTTGCTCTTTAGGTAACATCATGTAGTCTGACAAGAACTCAGTGGCTTTAATTAGCATCACAAACAAGGTACACAATTATTCTTCTGTATATGCGTTTCTATCAGTAGCCTACTACATGTTGTTATATACAAGCTAATTGAGTGTCTGGTTTCAACACCATTCTCACACCTCTTCTAATAAGTTCCCTCACAGACTTGTTTGTTGTTCCTTCCTGTGTCTCTTGCAGCTGTTTTTCCCTGTCCAGAAAACTTTAAGTTATGAAGTCACTTCTGTCACCCCACACACTTCACCTCACCCCTGTCACCCCCACCCCCGTGACCCCTCCCGTCCCACATCTGTCACGTGCAATTCTCCTCTGGGGATTTAGGTGATAGAAGGTTAAGTTGCTGACAGTGTGGAGCAGGTGTTTTCATAAGTGCCAGCGTGCTGTTACATTGCACTATGGCCGCTCTCTCGCTTTGTCAATGTCACCGCTCCGTCACGATGTGTTTCCTCGGCTTTCATGGTGTGTGTGTGTACAAGCTGCCGGGGTTTATGATGTGGATGACATCTGAGAGCAGGGAGACTGATGAAGATGGATCAAGTATAAGCTCCCTGCCCCGGGGGCTTCCTAGTTAAAAACGGTGTAATGATGTAATGTCCTGAGAGTGACACTGTGGAGGAGACGGAGACGTTGGACAGGTGGAGAATTTAAATGTATGGCCTGTTTAAGCCTCTTACTTTTCTGTAACGTATGATATTTCTGCTGTTGACAAGATGTAAAGGAAATCAGTTTTATAAAGGTCCATGTAAAAGTGTTATGAATGACAGTTATTCAATCTTATTTATCATCACATAATAGCATTTCTTTTTAGTTAATATAATGACAGTTTCTACAATGACTTCAGGCTTCACTTTAGTAAAATGACTTTGTCACAAAGTAATTATGTGATGGAATAATGCATCCCGGCCTGTGATTGAACGGAGGGGGGAAAACAAAGTCTCTTTGTATGAGAAAGTGCCCAACACGCATATTTACTCATGTATTATTAAATGAAGGCTGCAAAAAACATTTATTAACAAAAGACACACAATTAAAAAGATTAACTTAAGAAGTGCAAGGAGAGCTATTTATCCTTGGATGAATAGAGTGCCTGCCTTAATACCTTTCATGGTGGACTGGACTGCAGTATTACTTGACTTCATGGAGCTCTGGGTCTGGAAATTGACTACAGTCTACAGTCATTTAGAGGTCTTATGGCAATTTAGCTGCAGGTTATGGAAGAGAGGAGTTCAGAGAGTGGATAAACACCTGTGACACTTCCTTTCAGCACTATGTTCAAGGTAACAGTTCCCACTTTACCCTCTCCTCGCTCTTGCTGGATTTTTTTTAATGCTTCCGCTTTGTACCAGATCTCTGTGTTCTGGATGTTACATGACTAATATACTGCAATTTGCTGTTGGCATGCTGTAATTTCAAATGTAGATGTTGACTTCTTGGCATGGCTGAGTCACAGCAAAAAATAATCAAAAATCATGTTTACCAGCTGCAAATAAAGTAAGAATATCACGTTCAAAGATAAATACAGCGAGTGTGCGATCAGATCGTGTCATAATGAGAAACATACACAGTTGCGTGCTGTCTGGGCTCATGATAATTGTGCAATAAACACAAACCATCATGCTATCAATGACCTCTTTCAAACATATGTTACTCATCGAGGTTATAGAGGAAATAAAAGATGTTGAAAACTTTTACAGCCTTTTACAGCCCGCTGCCCTTGAGGACCACGCTGAGTGCCAGGTTTTATAAAAAGGATACTGGCTTCTGTCTAATTATAAACTCTCTGAAACCTGTTATTTTGTGAGCCACTGAAACTTCTTATTTTTTTCCTGCAAAAACTCTCTTTACAGCTAGATTGCAGGACTGTTGCAAGCATGTATTTTCCAAGTTTAAGATGATGACTCCCCCCCCCTCTTCGTCTTTCTCTCTGTCTCTCTTTTTGCTCTCATGTCCCATTGACAACGGCTGTGGTATTTGCTCTGAGTGGTTAGCGTCTGTGGCTCTGCTCTGTTGGCTTACGCACTCTTGTTCTTGCCTCAGAGCATCCCAAAATCCCTGCTTCACCCCTTCTGTCACTCCCCCGCTCTCTCCTGTCTTCCCTCCTCTCGTTGCACACCATCTAAACAGTCTTTTCAAGCCCATCTTCACAGATCTTCAGATTGCCTTCCATCAGCTGTGAATGTTAAAAGAGACTAATTTATTATCCAGCCCGGGTCCCTCTGCAGCAGGGCCGAGGAAGGCAGCTCGGGCTGCATGAATGAGTCATCGAGTCACGTAGTTCTGCACATCTTCACAAGGTGGCAGTATTCACACACGGCCCTGTGCATCCCACACAAGCCACCCAAAGCCCAGCATGAGACGCTCCCCACTGATCACAGTTTGCCTATGTGAATTTTAGGCAGGATCCTATAATGAATCAAGATTAGATATTTTTGAGTCATGCATATATGTATAATTCAGATGAATAGAGTAGACATTCAGCTGTGAGGTTTTTATTTTGCCTTTAGAATGTAGTTCTTTCTGATGAAAGTCAAAAACTAAAATCACATTTATCCATTTCTAAAGCTGAATATTCTTCATCGGCATGTTCCAAGAGTCACTTGCTGCTATTTTAAGTTGTGATTTTGACAGCGTAGAACACGAGAGTGAGTTTAGCAGAGCTGGAGCACAAATAAACGGCCTTATTTGCACACTCCATGGGTGGTGTATTCTCACCCCCTAATTATTCCACTGCCCTTAATAAACTAATTGCACCTTTCTCTGTTTTGAATTAAATTTAGCTGAGGGGGTTTTTGTAGCACTTAAGCATAATCTAAAATGCTGTTTCACATCAAATGCTTCACCACCGGTATCTAACCTCTCTGATGGTCTCCTCAGTCGTTTTGCCACTGTACTCGCTGTGGCTGTGCAGCATCAAGTCAAAAAGCCTCTCTGAATGTGATGGCAGTGGCTGAATAATTCACAGTCTTGTGTATTTTTAAACTCATCCTTACATTTATAATGCAGGGAAATTTGAATCATATGACACTGACACGGTGTTAATCTTTCAGTGTCTGCACGTCTCTGTGGGCTTTTATTGGCGAATCATCGCCAGTTAGCAAATACATGGGATGCACTCATACACACACACATACATCTGTACAAAGTGAGATTTGTAAGCCTGTTTTCATTTCCTTCAAAAAAAAAAAAAAAGCTCCGCCGGCACAGATGGCCTCTTGTTTTCCTCTCGTCTTTCTTAACAGAAAGGAGTTACTCAATTTGACATCACCTGCTGCAAATTGGTGAGAATCCATCAGCGGCTTTTGAATCTGCTCCAAAAAATGACCAGTGCAGAGAAGAAAATATTTTTCATCATCAGCCATTCTATATCATTTGTAAGCCTTAAAGACACCCTGTCTCCTCAATTAAAGACACCTGTGATTATTATGCAGTGTAGTGTGTACAGGAGGAGATGGAATGAGGTGGGACATGAATCACCAGCTGGATCTGAACCAGGTTTGAACCCAGAGCCTCACAAGCATATGGTAATCATGCAATTATGAACTGTTGTCTGCTGCGCTCTCTGCAAGGTATTCTCCCCGACATATTGCAACGGGTCTGTTCATACTGTGGTGGAAACGGCCATCTACAACACACGCATGCACGCACACACACATAATCTACACTGCTCTCTATGCAGCAAATTATTATTTTCGCAATGAATCACTCAAACACACACAGTTTTGAGCACAGAGAGACTCGGGGTGCTGTTGCCAGCGTACATCTCTCTATAAAAGTGACACTGTTATTAAATAAATTCATCAATGACAGTGAATATGGAACTTTGTTTTTTACTTTGAAGCACATTCGGCCTTTTGTTTATACATTTGCAGTATGTTTTAGACAATAAAATGTAATGGGGATATAGTTCAGGTTTACAGGTGCATCAGCATGTGCAGTTTTATTGAGCTGAATGTTTCTGATAAAACGCTGACAAATGAGAACGAGAAGGGTATGAGTGACGTACAAGGGAAATTGGCTTGTTGGCTGCGCTGTTTGTTGTTGCACTTCATAGATACCTTGAGTTGGTTTTATTTATGAAGAGTGCTTTATATATATAAAAACTCTCCAAGGCAGTACCTTTCTGTACATACTTAAGCTCCAAACATAAATGATGTCTGGTGAACACACTAGTTAAATCAAGGCTACTGCATGTTTGTTAAAGAGGAGCGTGAGTATTGATGGGAGCTGGCAATGTCATGTTCTTCCTCGCAGTCAGTTAGAAAATAATAAGCTCTACTGACACAGTTCAAGTGGAAAATCAATGCAGAATCCCTTGCAGATTCTTTTTTAAACTTAAAACTCTTCTTGAACATTTTCCATGCAAGCAAAGGATTCTCCATGATAATCATCCAAATCATTGGGAAAATACAATATGACTATTTGTTCTAAGTTGGAGCTAGTTTGGCACACTTGAACTGCAAAAATAACATTTGGAAAACTGGTAAGTGTGTTCCTCCACCACATATTTCTACTCTTATATCAACATCACATGCCATTAAAGAGATCAAATGAATTTAAGTCGACTACAGTATGTTTCTCTATATCTTTTCAAATACAGAACTGACTTACTGATACTGTATTGGCAACCAGTCTTTTTCTTCTTGCCCCATCCTAATCCCATAGAAATTGTGTTAGGATTATGCACAAAAGACGCTTTTTAGACACAGATTTGCATGTTTGGATTAGTAAAGCCTTGTAATGGAGGCTTGCAGAAAGCCACCATCTTGTTCTGAGACACACACTAAACCGACGCCTGGTTGCTTTTGCTTTTAACTACCAGACATTACTCATCTGTTTGTGTGCCAGCTCAGATAATTTCTTGCTAGGAGAAATTTGTTCTGTTGCTTATGAATGTGGGAATCAGAGGAAAGAGCCTCCCTTTTTTAATTATCAACCTCAGTAGCCAATCTCCTTGCCTCTCCAGTGTTGTCTGAACAACAGCCACTAGATCAAATGCACTCATTTGCATTTGAGGCGTCGAGAAAATTGAGTGAGCGAAACATTGCTTGTACCCCATAGTGACACCCAGCCAGATTTTAATACATCTGAAACACAATTTACATGAGTATATGGGAAAGAAAATACAAATTATAATGATAATTTCAATTTAAGTGTGAAAAACCAGCTCCTTGAGATCTTGCACTGGATGTTTTCTTGCAACACTTGCTCGAGGAAAGCCTGGTGGCCTCTGGGAATGTGTGGCACATTCAAGCACATCTAGTTCATTCTGTGGAAAGTGAAACCAGGGGCTTGTGAAAGTCATAGATCTCACTCAGTTACACAAGGGCAACTTTTTTGTCATCACTTCTTTCTCTTTAATTTCATCATCATGATGATGTGCTAATGAGTAACCTGCAAAGCACACGTCGTACCTGCAGCAGATGTCACTAGCAGGTAATGGCGTGTGAGAATGTCAGCCATATTTTGTTTATTACAGTCAGTGTGAGCGAAAAATTGGATCTTTGACGTACATAAATACCCTGTCTTAACAAATCTGACGCTGTCAATCAAAGAAAATGCTGAAAAATAAGCCACTTAATGCTTAAGATAACTGTTTAGACACATACTTCTCACTTTAGTGCGTTCATATAGATTTAAAACTATACGAAGGTTGATAACTGCTGTAAATGGGTAATATAGCCTGGAGATAATGAGCTCTTTGCAGCTGGACTGACAGAATAATCTCTGAGAAGTGACAGATTCATTTGTCAGTAGCCTTTATACAATTCAAATTCCCCCTTTGATTTAAAGCTGCATTTATTTGTGGGCAAAGGAACAGGCTAACATACTGTCAGCTTGTTAATTGTACCTGTGTAGTATTCAACCTGTGGTTCAACTGGTGTATGACACAGAATGGACATGTACCAGTCAAACAATAATATTGCTCTGCTTTGGCTTCCAGCTCCTGAAAAACTCCATGTTCACACTGCAATCGCTAACCTAGTCTGTCAGCTGATTAGGGCTGGGCACCTGCTGTGCAGTTGGTTTATATGAAAGGTGCCTATTACTTCTACTGCTGGCAGTGCTGAAACTAAACCAAACCTGTGGATGAGCTGAAAGATGCCAACCACTGCTCACACTTTTATACTTGTCTCTTATGTTTTATCTTTTAGTTTTCTTCTCCAACGTTTATTTATTTAAGCTATGTGCTTCTACCTGCTCATTTGCACATGTATGTTTTTAATGGCTTTATGTGGATTGTATGCATTTTTCCACTGTGGCGCATAACAGTCGATCAATCCAACCAATCGGTTAATCAATCATACCTGAGGGAGGCCTGTGGGTTTGTCACCATGAGCGATGCTTTTCACATCACAGTCATTTGATTTATTGTTAATATGAAAACACTGACAAGAGCATATTTAAATTGCACGAAGCATGTCATCCCCTCAGGTTGTCTAAACACTGATATCTGGCGTGCGCCGATTAGTGGACAAATGGTGATAAAACAGTTGTCTCTCCGGGGAGTTGATGTGTATCACTGCTGTGGTGCAGTGCGTGCTGCATCCTGACATGGATCATGCAGGTCAATGCACCTCGGGTGTGTGTTGGTTGCCCTCAATTCCCTGTGGGTGTGTCACTGCAAGTAATGTCTTTCATATTGCACATATTGATTTAATCCATTATTATGAAATATTAATTGCTACTTATATAGTTTTTAACCCTTGTCAATACATACCACGTAATGCTGCAGCACAGAAATGACCCTGTTATTCTGTTGTGAACTCAGAGTGCTTTGCAAGACCAAATGTACTTTGGATGTTCAATTCCTATCATGGTTCACAGCATCTCCATGGGTACCGGACACAGTGCATTTGTATTCATCGCTGTGCAACAATGTAATGGTTGTGGGAATTTCATAACGGCTGAGCTGTATTTAACTGCAGAAAATGTGAATAATGTGGCTCGCTATAATGTTTACCCAAAGAGAGATAAATAACCAGCATGTTTAAAATATGATCATGACTGATATTCAACATGAAGTAATGCTTTCATAAATACATATATAAACATACAGTGATTTATGGGAATTTATTTATGGACAGGCTAGACCACAGACAAGTTGAACTCCCTGTCCTATTCATCAGATATCTTCACTTCATCCCGGTTTCCACCCCTGGCAGCAGCACCCTGCGTTATTGTAGGCAAATCAATGTAAGCCTCTCAGCTTTCAAACATACACAGTCATGAATATTCTCATCAGGTCCGGACCAGTGGCCGGTCAGGACCTTGCTCAGAGAACACCCAGGGGGGCCAACGGAGGAGCCAATCAAGTCCTAGCATGAGGGTCACTGGTGATTATGATGCAGGGCATATTTTCCATTAGCATCCGCTGAGGCGAGACAGCGTGACACGGGCCACAGGTTGGTTACTCATTCTTTACAGTTTCTCACACTTTACAACTTCAAGTCTGCTGCATTTAAAAGGGAATGTTTCACTATGCAGAGGGGTAGCTACAACTTGCATGTAAATGAAACAGACCGTATGGAGATGTTTTTGCAGCATAAGAGATTTTAAAACACATTAAAAAAAAAAAATTATATCAGACCTAAAGTAGGAGTGAGGAGTCACCACTGAGACCCATGGTTAGACTTTAAAAGTATAAGAGGTGAATTCAGCTGTAAGGCAGGGAGTCTAACTTAAAGGAATAATTCAATTTGTAACAAAAAAAGAAGCTTTAGGCTACATCCAGCAGCAGGTTAACCTAACTTAGCATTTAAAGACTAGAAACTAAAGGGTTGACCTGATTCTAAACCATTTCTAGCTTCTAGCTGATCATCTGCTGGCTCTAGCTGGCATCTCATTTGACTTTTAGACTTTAGGGAATGAGCATAATATATCAAGGTGTTGCTATATGTTTAGCCTGAAGGCTGCTACAGACGGAAATAGTTAGCCTGCTCCTTTGGTACAGTAAGTTGTGAATTTAGGACATGATGAAAAGATTTTGTGGCCAACAACATGCTTAAAAAAAGTGTCTGCCATCTTCCCTTTTTCGTGCATTTTCTTGTGTTGTACAGTCATTTATGTACCATTCTAGCAAAGTCCAACAGAGCTGTGGTATAGCCACTCTAAAAAAAAAAAGAAAAGGTCTGGAGCACTGCTGAGATGATTGTCCTTCCAGCATGTTCTCCCATCTCTGCAGACGACTAGAGCGGCCATTGGGTTTGTGATTACCTCCTGACAAAGGCCCCTTTTTGCCCGGTTACTCAGTTTGGCTGGGCAGCCCACTAGACCTGAGGTCACTGAGTTCTCAAACCTTTAGAAATGTTTTTTGAGTTCCTTGGACTTCGTGGCTTGGTTTTTGTCCTGATATGCAGATTTGTTGGAGTTTATTTATCCAGTTTTTTTCCTTAATCAAATGGAAATGGTCTGAAATTGTCTTTATACCTTTGTATGTTTTAATACAGGTTGTTATTTTTTATTAAGGGTCAATTATATATTATAAATAGAGTTATCTATTCAAAATTTCAGACACAACACAATAGAATGTGCAAAAAGGGATGAAGGGGTGTGAATAGGGCTGCTGTCTAAAGCCACTGCATTTTCAACTTCTGATTACCTCTTTATTGAGTCTCTGCTGGTTGCCTGGCAACCAGGCTGCGATATGATAACACAACTATCTGGGATGTCACTGCTCCAACAGAGAAATAGTTATAGCACATAACCCTAAAAAACAGTTTTTTTTTCTTACATGACTGTTTGTGGACAGATTAAACAGATGAGATACACCATGCTAATCGCGGTGCTGGCAGGTGGAGTTTGGGGCAGAGCCCAGGGTCGCTGTTTCCCTGCTGCCAGTCCTCACGATAGGCCAAGCATCTCCTTGCTCTTGCTCCAGAATTTCCATGTGGAAAGAAAGCAAATAAGGCAGATAAGGCTAATTGGGTGGAGTGGGTTGTCTGCTAAATGCATGGATTGAGGTTCGATCACCAGCTCCTCTTGTCCACATGTCAAAGTGTCCTTGAGCACAAACCCCAAAATGACTCCTGATGGTTAGGGTAGTTGCTGCCTTGCCTGGGAGCCTTCTGCCATTGGTGTGTACTGTATGAATGGGTGCAAGAGAGGGAAAATTGTCTGAAAGTACAGCATAAATGCCGCCAATTGACAAAGTGCATTTCCTTGAATTGTTGAACCATTTCTTTAAGAGTCATAGCTCAGTCAGTCAGACAGCCTGCACACTGTCTGACTCACCTCAGTCACTTACTGATTTTTAAACTCAATCTTAGGATCAAATGTCTCAGACAGCTAAGGAAGATTCCCTCAGTCACTCTAAATGTGTTTTAGCAAATCCATTTATTGTTTGTCTCCACCTCTTTCACCCATTAGCAAGAACAAAATGCCTCCCTTATCATCTGTGAATGAATTAACAACCAGGCTCCAGATGTCCTCTGACTGCCTGTGTCTTCTGTGTCTCACCGGATCAGTCTTGTCTTGTCTCCCTCTCGTCTCTCTTGAACCCTCTCAGTATGCTGATGGTGCTGCTGTGATTGGCAAGGCATTAGACAGACACAGATGAGAGATGAGAGAGGGAGGAAAGAGGAGCAGGGGAGGGGGAATGGTGACGGTGAGAGTAAGTAAAGAGGACAGAGATAAACTATAAATGTGTTTGTAGTAAAGCACTAGAGAAAAATGGTTTAAGACAGAGTGGGGGCGAGTGGCACAGAGTCAAAGAGGAGGAAGAGAAGAAAAGAAAAAGTTTTACATAAGTAACCGAAAGAGTAAGTGCATGTGCTCTCATGTGTGCATGAAATATTTCCCCTGCCCTCTCCATCGCTTGGTATTATTCCTCAAAGAGCCAGTTAAAGTCGTGCCAGTGCTTTATCAACACGAGACAGTGCAGCACTTTCCATTTGAAGATGTGATGAACATGCAGGTGCAAAGCCAAACAGCCCCCAGTCAGGTCACAGACTGAGGTCACCGTGCCCCTTCTCGACAGGTAGCTCCGCATTCAAACCAATCTCAGTGGAGTATTGTAAAATACATCTGAGCCACAGAAGCTCTGTCTTATCCAAAACACTCTGAATAGATAAACACAATTTCCACTTGGATTAAGCTCTTTTGATTTAATTTCTTCATAATAACTTTATACAAAAAGGCTAACATTCCTGCAGACAGATTTCTTTTTCCCCATTGGCTTATGTGTTGATACGAATTTGGCCACCAGAGGGCAAAAACAATGAACGAAGATGACATACACTTAACTTCCATCCACTCTAAGCTGCTTGTCTGTGTTTACATGTCGGGTTTCAGTAGCAGAAAAGCTAAGTAAGGTAGCCCAAGACGTCATTCTCTCCAACCACATCATCCTGCTCCTCTAGGACGTGTTCACATGCCTGGTGGGAAATGTAATCCCTCCACTGTGTTGTGAGCCTGCCCCGAGGTCTTCTCCCAGGTGAACACGGGTTGAACATGTCGGCGAAGCCTCTCAAAGGAAGTGTCCTGGAGACACCTTCATCAGATGCCCCCAAAACCACCTCAGTTGTTTCCTCCCCACACGAAGGAGCAGTATAACCTTCACCTTTTGCCGTCACAGTCCCTTTATTTATTTATCTATTTATTTGTTGTTGTGCTTTGACACATGTTATATATTCCCACTATCCAAAATAATCTCACTTTATCTGATGGTCTTCCTTATTTTCATCCCTGCCTTGTGATTTTTCTATTTTTGGTCTTTTCTGCTAACTTTTATGTTTTACGAAGCTCTTTGCATTGCTTGCTCAAGTCTGCAGTATGATTCTGATAAATGTAAATAACATAATTTATCAGAGGTGCTGATACTGAACCACTTAGTAAATTTGGACTGTAAAAACCAAAACAATATGCTAAAAAAGGCTTAAAAAGCAACACAGATTTGGTTAAGATCTGCCAGGAAAAGCATTTCAAAGCAGGAGGTAGAGGAACAAAACCCTCCAATGAACTGCTGAAAATAATAGCCTTATACACTGTCACCCCCCAAAAAAGCTGGAAAAATGAAAACAAAAGAACTCATAATGCACTCATTTTTGTAGGTAATTAAATATGAACCTTTTATTAATAGTTAAGTTAGTCAAACATCTCTTTTTCCCCCCCAAATTAAATATCTTCATACTTCTCAGGCTGAAAAACAAGTGCATGTGCATCACCTATACTATTATAATTACCTATTATTCAGTGCTGACCAGGGGCGTACTGTTTTGTTATATACGCTATCTATCCTTTAGTGAAACACAGAGTTTGTGCCAAATTACTCCCACCTACACAGAGACATAAACACACACTTCAGTACACTCTACAGTCAAAGAGAGAAAACTATGTGTTGCAGGTACAGCCATTAGGGAACAACACAACTGAACAAGCACTTCATATTGAGTGTTCCCAGGAGAGTGAATAAGCCTCTGGTGCTGTTGAGAGATGCAACATAATTGATGATTGCTATAGCAGTTTGCTATGGTGCTTGGTAATGCGGCTGTACCTGTATCAAAATGCTATGACAGTCGACTCCCTGCAGAGAAAGGCCACTCAGTATTTCTGTCAACAAAACAAAACCCTGCTTTGCTGCTTTCTTCACTGCTGGCTGAAAATCAGAGGAATATTTGGTAGATTTTTTTTTCTCTTCTTCTTTCTCTCAAACCTCTGCTCCAGACAGAGGAGAAAACGACAATGGGGGAACACTGAGCTGGCTAACAGAGTATGACAGTGTTGCTTTAGTATGGTGTGAGTGACATTAGAGAGGAGGCGAGTGTGTAGGTGGAAAATTCAATCACGCTGTGAATCTGGTATGCAGAACAATCCCACAGGCGCAGAGTGAATAATTCTAACTCTTTGATGGGGCCAAATCATCTCAGGACTTTTGCTCATATGGGTGTGAAGAGATGCTAAAGAGGGCCAGAGCTGTAGGAGGAAGACGAGGAGTCGTCTCTGAGTGTGGGAGAGGGAAGAGCGTGAAGGTGACAGAGGCAATCACTGCCTGTAGTGGGTCATAAATGTGGGTATGTGTGAATATATGTCTCTGTTTTTTGTCCCCTCCCCCCCCAAAACATGACGTTAATACAGAATAACAAGCACAGCGCACAATGAGGGAAATCAACCAGCCTGCCAGAAAGGTGCAGAAACCAACTGGATAACACGATAAAAAAAAGGAAAAGAAAAAAGAAAAACATCTATCATGGTTCATTACTTGATCACTCAGTCCATCTGCTTGTGCTTTGTAGATTGGATGGATGATTAAATAAAAATTATTCAGCCCATCTGCAGGAAATGAGTTATAAAGGAGTATATAAGGTGCAAAGAAAAGCGAGAACACAATGAGCAGAGTTTATTCTCATGCAGAGTGATGATTGTTTCTTTCCATTAAAATGTAATCTGCTCAGTCTATTTATATTATATATTATATATTTATATATCTAATATTTCTTCTAAAAACTTATTTCTGCAGGGGGGGCCCTCTGGGGTTGTTGCCTTCAAGGAGAAATGTGCAGGTGGTAACATCAAAAGCTAGATCACCAACTGAGCAATGTCAACAACTGCTCCAGGGCCATGGACCTTCAGGCCTCAGCACCCCCCCCCCCAAAAAAATACCTCAGATTCAGTGTCAGAGAAAGTCTTTCAGTCCAACTATGATAAGAATTTGCACCACCATCAAATACAATATTGACTGAGATGTTCCCATCGTTATATCCCTATACCATTAATTATTTTAGGTAGTGTTGGGCTCACGTACAGAAAACCCGCTGTGGTGTTCTCCTGTATATTCTAACTTGAACAATGAGCAGGAACCAAACAACAAATTCCCCTTTTCTTCAGTCAACCAGATAATAATACAGGTTATTATTTGAAAGAGAAAGTTAAGGTTAACATGAATGTTAGTATCCAGACTGTCACACGAACACCCACCATCACAGTTTGATCTACAGGACTAAACATTGTTGTGCAGGTTATTACTAAGGTTTTGGGTTTCTCCTTTTCATTTCATGCTAAGTATCTGTTCTTAAGCCTTTAAAATACGTTTTTTTCTCCCATTTTCCCCTTTGTTTCACAGATTTAAATCAGTACAGATGGATGGATCTAAACTCTCCAAACATTAAGGCACTAAATTATAAACTTGTGGATGGAAATATGTTTTCATGCTTCCTCGCATGAATATTCTGTAAATATCTTTTGAACATAGTTTTCTTTGTATTTTTCAATAGGTCCCTCTCCAAAGATTCACTTGAGGCTGTTTCTATCTCGCTCCAGTTCTCGGTATGAATATGTATACAAACCTCCTGGCTCCCTTTTTCATGCAACCAGATTTTTGATGTTGATGTTTTTGATGTATGAATATGAATACACGTACAACTCCTGGTTCCTTTTGTGATGTAACCTCAGTTATGGGATACTGATATTGCACAAAGCGGTGGACATTTCATTTATATGATTCAACTATAGGACTATAGCGTATGGACACTTCTGCACAAGTTGCAGGTACATTGTGGGTGTCTTGTTAACACCTTGCTACTCAGTACTATTAACTCAGTTTGAGTGAGAGAGAAAACAACTGGATGAGTTGTGGCTTATTAAATGGGACAGCAGAACAATATATTTATCACACACGCGACTGTTAGCCGTTTCTCATGCCAGAAAAAAAAGACCTGACAGAGCAAGCATCTCAATGCTGCTCGTATATTAAAGTCAAACACGTCTTAGTGCAGAGAGATGATTGCATTTACAATATGATCAAAACAAATGGACCAAAGCACTGTGTTATGACTCCCAATGTGGAGAGTTAAGATTGATAGAAGAGGTTAGAGCCGGGGAAGTGGCTAATCTGCACACAGCAGTATTTCTCTTAATTAAAATAGGTGTTCATAAAAAAAAAAGGGCAAGATCATTGGCTTGATGTTATGCACAAGAGTGTTAAATAATGGTGTCCTGGGCACATGGAGCAGAGAGCACTTGCCACCTTGATTTATCACCAGAATCTGTTCCCACACTGACACATGATGTATCACATATTTATCGGTATAGCTTCCTTTTATGGATACTCGCTAGGCAATGCAGTTTCTCCCTCCTGAACACAATGACTGTAACAAAGAACTAATCAACCCTCATTAGTTGTTTGTACTGTATTTAGCTCCTACCATTTAAACATGTTGCTTTATTGCAAGACTTGTAACTACTGTATGGGCTTTATGCACAGCTCCACTACTTCCTGAACTTAATGCTGCTCCTTTATTTCCTGTCTTACATTATTGGACAAACTGATTAATCCAGGTGTGTCTGACCATTGTGACTACTCAGACACACCTGGATTAATCAGTTTATCCAATAATGTAAGACAGGAAATAAAGGAGCTGCCTTAAATTCAGGAAGTAGTGGAGCTGTGCATAGAGCCCATTGGCCAAGACTGGATTCAGGGCTGTAGCTAGGATTTCAGATATACTAAGGTCATGCGTCCATATCCACATCTCAAAAATATTTATTTTTAAAAGGGATTTGGATTTTTAATATTTCATTATTCCATTAACTATTCAGTTACATATTCTCTCCATTTTATTTCCCAACATGAAGGTCTAAATGTTGTTTCAAAGCCTTCTCACACAGCTTGGTTTAAAATCTTGATCTTGAAATATTGAGCTATATGATGAAGGTTTAAATCCTCCCTTTGAAATGTGCCTGCAACATTGTGTATCAGTGCAGTGCAACAAGCTGTAAGTCTAATATCAACTCTCATGTAGCTCTGTTTTTTATCTCCACGAACACCTCAAGGCAACAAGGGGCCTTTTTAAGATGCCAACTGTGATAACTATATTCAGCTGGTTACTAACTTTTATCTATTCACTGTATGGTGTCATGCAGATAGGATTAAGTGTACATTGCCTAATTTCCATTGGGTTTGTTCAACTGAGCTATTCTTAATTAAATTGGTTTAATATCAATGTACTGGGATCAGCCATGAAATGTATAGTACAATAAAATGCCCCTCATGTGAGAGGTTTCACACCGCTCTAATTTTGTAAAACCACCTGGTGCTCAGTAAAAAAAAAAGACAAGAAACAAGACAATGACCTTAGTGACCTCAGTGGTGTCCAAACCTGTCTGTATTTGAGTGTGTGCCTGAAATAACTAAATCAGACTGCAACAAAGCCCTTCACGTCTTATTGTCGACATATTTTACACAATGTCTACTTGTGGGCTTTATTGGTTTATCATTCTAATTTATTAGCCTATATAATGCTAAATATATAATAATGTGTATAAAACAGCACATATCATTTTAATGACTGTGTGCATTTCCACAGTTCCTCCACACACACATGTGAGCCTTGTTTGTAAAATCTGATGGATGGCAAGATTTGTTCACAGCTCCCCATCTTTGTTTGAGTGTGTAGGTGGTGTGACCCCTGGTGAATTATAAGGATGACAAGTTCAGGTGTCGCTTCACAGACCTGTCTTCCCTCCCTGCAGATCCATATCACAGGCTGCCACAGTGAAAAATGTCACCTCGGTTGTCTAATAGCACACTACTCATTTCAACAGTCGCTGATTTTGTGAATGAAACCACTGGAATATATCAAAGTGACAAACTCAAATAGAGCTAATAACAAATGCAAATCACCTTGCAAAGGACAGACAGCGGTGTTTAGTTTGACAGGTATGACAGGTAAGTTGTATTATGGAAAATCATTATGTGTTGTGATAAGGACCATACATAAATATATGTATGCAGATTTCTAAATAATGAAACCACAAATAAGAATTGTCTGTAATTTTTGGGCATCCAAAATAATATTGCTGCTCCCACTGATATGCATCCAAGTGGTTTTCCTTATCCATTTTCTCATTCACACCTTATTTACCATCCCACCGGTCTCATTTGCATTGTAATGATTAGGCCTTATGCATGCAAAATAGCTTTTTAAAAAAGGTTTAATAGCCCTAAATATATTCATGAGATTCCCGGGAGAGTCATGCGGACCTGTCAGAATGGGAACTCACTGCTTGCACAAAAATGACTGCAAGAATCCTCTGCTCTTCTTTCACTGAAAACACAATGTTAAGCCAGATGCTCCAGCGGTGGTGGAGTTGATATGAAAACTGATTAATTATGTACAGCCACATATCTCATACATAAAGACACAGGTAACATATACAGTATATGCTATGCTGCAGTTGGATTTGTAGATTTATATAAAAAGCTCAGCCAAAACGACAGAAAACACCATATGAATCAATCCATACTGCTCAATGGAAACTCAAGATCATATTTCGTTTGGAGATCTTTGAAAGTAAAGGAACTACTCATACACTTTCTGTCAGATGAGGTGTTGGATTGAACAAGATGTCTTAAAAATTAGAAGAAAAAAAAATCTAAGACATGAGTGACAGTAACCAGCTGTGGTAATGATAGACAAATTATTGCCTAAAATATAGATGAGAGGGATAAGGTTTTACATTTTTGAGCAGCTGTTCTGCATTTACAAAAAAAAAAAAAAACCTCTTTGTCAACTTGTCTCTTCACTACCATTAAACTGGGAGAGATGAGCTGGAAATGGAGGCTCCTTATGGTGAAATTAAAGCTTTGATAATGTCACTGTCTTCTATTACAAAGGCTGTAAAACTTTTAGAGTAGAGTATCAGAGTACTAACTAGATACCAAGGGCAGACAACAGAGGCGAATGACAGGGTGTGTGCACCCTAATCACATCTTCATGATCTCTTTTATATGATGAAGCAAAAAGATTTGTCCAATCTCTAAATGTTCCATGGATCGTTTTGTAATATAAATTAATATTTCCACCCAGAGACAGCCTCCATGTCCAGGGTTGTAGCGACCACTGAACTACAGCCTTCTTCTTGTTAGAACATATCTCTCATTTATCCCCTGAAGTGGACGGGGGGCAACCGCCATTCCGACATACTGTAAGCCTCTAATTGTCTAAATGGCAACACTTAATTTTCTATCAAATGCCTTTCCGACAATTCCTTTTAATTTGAATTGAATTCCTTTTCAAATTAAAAGGAATTTAGGGTTAGGGGTTTGGGTTAGTTGCACCTATCCTCTTGGCCTCCGGTATCCCAAGTTTTTTTGCGTGCTGGTTTTTATTAGCCAACTAGCATGCTAGCTACTAGAATATTGAGGCGGCGCCGCACTGTAGCCATGGTAGCTCCGCTCTGAGACCAGCTACATGGCTGCATAGACCGAGGCGGGGAGCAAGCCATTGGAAGTTTTAAAAAGCTGCCACTTTCAAATGTTTAATGTTAGGACATCATGACACAATCAGGATATGCTTTGATGGCTGGACCGTCCAATTTACCAATAGTTGACAGCGCGACTGTGACTATGCCTCTGAAGCCCTCACCTCCATAGACCGCGTAGGCCGCATCCTCCAAAGGATCCAGCCCCTGGGTTGGGACACAGTTTTATCCTTGAGTTACACTTGAGCTAACTAATGTTGATTTTGCACCCTTTAAATTACACTTTTGGTTAGGAATTTCGTCCCCAATAAAAACTTAAGCTCCAAGTTACATTTGAGTACATTTCTAACTTCTATTACAGTTTAGCTCACAAGATAGCTAACCTCTAGCTTTATATTAGTCTTATGTTGATTCTCCTTTGATTTCCAATTTTGGTTAGGGTTAGGGTTACGTTTGGTCTTCAATAAAAAATATCATATGATAGACAAATGTTGGTAAAAAGTCATCAAGAATAGTTGTTGTACAACAATTAGGCTAAGTCAGCAGCACTTGGAAGTGATTAAGGCTATTACTCCCAGTACTCAAATATAATTTGGTGCTCATACTTGATTTGAGTAGCCTATTTCCAGTTTATGATACTTATGCTTCTGAGAGAAATATTGTACTTTCTCCCCTAAATTATCTGACAGCTTTAGTTAAACAAGCAATAGCATAATAGCGTACTGTAATTCACTTCAATTCACTGAAGCATGTACCCTGTATTGGGTTACCTTTCACCCCATAGAAAAAAATCACCCCTACCCCCAGTTGTCAATGTAGGCTATAATTTGCACTATGATTGGTGGTATTCAGATGTAAAACAAAAAGTGGCAGCCATATGAGGAATTCAGTATTTCTCTGCTAGAAATGTTTCCTTGGAATAGTTCCCAAAGGTTGGGGTATGTGCTCCAGGACCTTGACCCCACTCATGATATCTAATGTCTAATGTTGAATATGCATGTGTCTTTAAGATATCAAATGATTAACCATTCTTCCACCAGCTGGTTCCAATTTTTGCAAACAGCTTCAAGTGATTCCCCAAGTCCCTCCAAAGTGAGACACACTGAAAAAACAACTCAGAAGACTTTAGCATGGTGTTCAGCTTAAGCTAAGCAGTAAGTTAAGTATAGTTAGTACAAGAGAGCCCCTTCAAAAACAGGCCTGAAGAGGTATGAATTAAGGGACAGGGGCAGAAGAAGGGAAGCGGTGGTATTTAATTCACCCAACAGTTCTTAATTGGATTTTGCTTTGATGTCCAATACCAGTCACCAAGGGATGGAAAAATGTGGAGCTTTTCTTAGGGGAGATTTATTTTATAGGCAGTTAAATGTTCCATATTTCCCCGTTAACAGGAGACTGGAATTGCAATTACTTCCAGAGACAATATGAAAACTTCGTCCTAAGAATGTCTTTGGCTTTTTAACCTTGTACTAAATTTGAACACATTTTCCCCTCATTTTTTCCTAAGGCACTCTATGAGGCTAAAAATCTAAATTATTTTCAAGTGGGATGGAAAAACAAGTGGTGCTGCAGAAAAATAATTATCTGTCAAATAAGAGCAACTCAGTGGAGAAGCAGAACACTGTGTCAGCACTAGAAAAACACTTGATTTGACTGAAATCTTCAAATTCAACACACAACTACACCAACATGTGGTATAATAGAAAAATGCCCGAGACGTCTGCCAGACATTCCTGATATTAGTTTTGTCAGCATTCAGTGTCCATTTAGTACAATTTGATGACATGAACCTTGCGCAGGTTTGTTGCAGTGTTGCATCACCGGAGGATGCAAACCACTTTCCACAGTGTGCAACTTCACATCTGTTGTTTAGAAATTACACTTTTACACAACTGAACTGTAACATCAAATTTAATGTAAACCATATCACTGACTGGTTCATATTCACATACAATGTAGTTTTTAGATGATTTAAGAGCTACTCCCCAGTAGTGTTGTCACCACAAGGTTTATTTTCTGGGGGTGGGGAACTGGACTAACTCAGCAGCAACCGGGACTTGCTTCCAGGGCCCTCTTTGTGGTTATAGCTGGCTTAGTGGTTTGGTAAATTTACGCACTGTTTTAGTTAAATGTACATAAACATAAAGTCAGAGCATCAGAGCATTGTCTGCCATTAACCAGACCACAAGCTGTAACATTAACCAAGTCCTGTGAGTGTCTAAACATTTATACTGTATATAAAATAGTTTAATGGTGCTGTAGTCACCACAAGTTCAGACAACATATCCTCATTATGATAATAGAAAGCATAATCCGTCACAATTGACTAGTAATAAAGAGACAAGTTGAGTACTTACAGTATTTTCTATTTGGTGTAAGTCTTGCTTTTCTTCTAATGTCAGGAGAAATGATTTGTGCTTCAAGTCTCTGTTGTTGTGAATCAACACTAATTACATAAAACACAGTAAATGGAGCATGATGGAGGTGCACATGTGTGGAGTATAGCCTACAGTGTTTTGGTTTTCATTGCTGAGCATAATCAAAGTTGGAATTAGGAAAACCACAATGCCTGTGTCCCAAACTGCCTCCTTGTTTTGAGCCAATATTCAATTTTGAGTGCAAGTGAACTGACAGCAAAAGGCACTAAAGGTTGAGAAAAGGTTCGTCATGGCCTGTCAAACCAGTGCTTTCTCTTCCCTTTAAATCCATTGCTCTCTGCACTGGCACGCTTCTTTGTAATGGAAGAAACAGTCGAGATCCTGCCACAGACATTTCTCCGGAGTGAAATCTGATGTGCTTGTATGGGAAGTACAGAACTGCCAAGAGGGAATATGTGTTGCTCCAAATTAAATCAGCTTTTGGGGAGATATCACATTTGGTTTCTCTGTTCTTCTGGTCCAACGAGGATCATTGGCTAATATAGGAGACATTTCACTGATATGAGGAAATGAGCCAAACAGAACGGGTGGCTAACTGAACTGTGGGGACAGAGCGACTGCTGAAAACTGCCATCCACCAGTTAGACCCTGATATCTTTAGATGACACAGCCACAACTGTTATTTCATGTGCCGATTACTGCGGCAAACTTTCAGCTGCTGTAGAGACAGAAGAAAAGTCAGTATTTTATTCACACCTCATTATGCGGTTTACATTAAAAAATATTTAATATGCCAAAAAAAATTGGTGGATGAAAATTGATACCAGAGAGCATGACCTATTCTGAGTAGATTGTGATATTCATAAACCATGATTTTGCTCAAGTTCACAAATGCTGCTTATTGCTGTCTCCAGGCAGCATTGCTTCTCTGACTTTGCTGCAGGGAAGGACACACTAAAGCAGTGTTTTTCAACCTTGGGGTCGGGACCCCACATGGGGTCACCTGGAATTCAAATGGGGTCACCTGAAATGTCTAGTAATTGCTAAAAAAAATTACTGATAAAAATATTTTTAAACTAATTATTATTCTTTTTAAAATTATGATTAAAAACACCACAAACAATCTTAAGCAACAGTATTCTTCACTTTCTTGAATATAAATCCAGTTAAAATAAAATGCAGTTGGGCGGTGCGTGGCGCAGTGGGTGGGGCGGCCGGCCCGTGTGGAGGCTGCGGTCCTCGGCGCAGGCGTCCCCGGTTCGGGTCCCGCTTCGGGCGGACCTTTCCTGCATGTCATTCCCCCTCTCTCTGCCTCCCCCTTTCCTGTCAATCTCTACTATGGCTATCAAATAAAGGCATAAAAGCCAAAAAAATAGACTTAAAAAAAAAATAAAAATAAAATGCAGTTATAAAAACATCTGAACTGACGCATCTTGATTGACAGCCGCAATCACATGACTGCACGTGATCGGGGGTTGCCAGAAATTTGTGATGTCAAAATGGGGTCACGAGCCAAAAAAGGCTGGGAACCAATGCACTAAAGGCTTTATTATGTAAATTTGCCTAAAAATGACTACACTTTTTGCATATATTTTATTTAGCCTCCAAGCCTTACCTGACACCCTTGTTGCCATATTTTGTTATTTGTTTTGATAGAGAGAGAAAATCTGATATTATGATGAAGTGAATGTTTTATGCCTTTGTGTGAAGTTCACTGTCTGACCTGTTGTTTAAGATTTGTGCTACCAATTTGACACAGGAGGAAGCAGGATGACTTGGTGAGGACGCTGTCCTTGGTGAGTTGCATCAACTGTTGAAGCTGAAATGTTAAACGACATCTTTTTTGAGAAATGTTTGCACAAACTATGTTCCGGTGAAAGGTCCAACAGGGCACACTGGGTAACTGTCTGTTTAGTTGTTGACTGAGGGCCATAAGAGAAGAGGTCTTGTCAGAACCCTTTGCACATTTGACATGAGAACTTGTGTGTAAACTGTTTTTCAGAGCACACACAACTGAGATTAAAGAACACTTTCACCTGAATTCACCCGTTGGGCTAAGATTTCTTTTCTTTGATGAAGGAGATAAGTGGAGAGAGGTTTTTCACCTCACACTCCTAGCAGTAGAAGTTACATACAGTGTATTAAATGCCACCCATGCACAATGTGACAGTTTTTTTTTGCAAAAAGGAGCAGGAACAAAATATATTGTCCTTACCAAACCCAGAGTTATTAACTGCAGATTCACAATACGGTTGTAAAGACGCTCTTGCACAGTAAAGGGTCCCTTTAGCAGAATTTCACTCGTTCCTCATTTATATCGTTTTAACTGAAGAAAAGATTCACTGATCTCTAAAATACTTTCAGATTTATCAAATGCTGCCTTCACTGAGGAGGAAGTAAGGAGTACTGAAAGCTTAAAAAGAGGCTAAGCTGTCAGGATGGATAGAGTCCTGGATGACTGTATTGAGAGCAGAGCTTTTCTCACTGTGTATGTCTTGTTTCTAAGGCAAAGTTGACTTTTTGCCTAAATTAAAGTATGTGTTTACTGACAGTGCATGCCTTCAGTTTAACCAAGCAGGCTTTGAATTTAATCATGCCAGAACATATATGTTTATTTGGTTATTGAAAACTTACCTGAAAAAAATCTTTAGAAAACAAGTCACGTCAGTTTCATTTCAATATCACATACCCCAAAACTGTTTCAAAGAGATTCACCATCTGTACAGCCTATCTTTGGAAAAGGACAAACTCCCTAAAACAACTTTATTGTCAGGATGAGGTGACTTTTACGATACAACCCATCACATTGAGAGGAAACCATCTGCTAACCTGGAAAAAAAAAAAAGTAGAGTTCCCAGAGACCAAA
This sequence comes from Trachurus japonicus, assembly GCF_045865225.1. NCBI lineage: Eukaryota > Metazoa > Chordata > Actinopteri > Carangiformes > Carangidae > Trachurus > Trachurus japonicus. The sequence goes on from NC_140907.1 coordinate 26,043,280, forward strand.
GGTGAGAGCATCAGTTGTGTAATTATTCATTGCTTCAGTAGCAAATGCACAACATAAACACCACCTCATTCTTTCTGAATTTCCATAGACTATAATCAAACTGTATTCATCAGCTTCATGAGCTCATTATTTGCTTTGATGGTAAACTTGGCACTGCTGGATGACCAGTGCTCACTTGTCTCATGTTACACCCACGTCAAAAACCTGTGTGTATCCGTTTTTCCCCAAAATAAGTAAAGAAGCACATTATTCCAAAAGGCATTTTGCATGAACAACTATTCTCCAAAGTACGGTGACACGTTGCTGTTTTACAGTCTGAGCTGTGACGTGATCAACTGCACTTTGGAAGAAAGTAAGCCTGACATTTTGTGAAGTAAGCCTCCTGATAGAGTGCTCACTGAGCTGCCTGCCATGGGATTTAAGAAGTTTTAAACTAATACCCTGTCATATATTTCCCACATTCCACCAAGTTCATGTATATTCTTATATAACACTCCACTCCTGAGCCTTTTTTTTCCACCAAGAATGATTTTTGTTTCTTAAAAGTTTGTCGATCATCTTTACCTTGCCCTTGTTCCGTGTGCTTTAGAAAGGCTTGAGACATCCTCTGTAGGTGGCAGACAGGTTTTAGTGCTCATTTATCTGTCTGTGTCCTGTCTGGCGGCTGGCGCTGAAGTCTGACAGGTCGTATGATGTGGGCATTATGCTGCAGAAATGTGAAAAATCCAGCTCATGGTTTGAAATCACACCTGTCTGCAAAAACTTACAGACAAAGGCTGGTGACGAACTAAAGGAAACAGCTGAAGACTTTACAGTAGAGACCCAGAGTTACTGTAATGTAGTCTCTAAATTAAAAACATGCAAAACAGCATTAAAAAGGCTTATTTTTTAGGGGGAAGATTGTAAGAGGACAAGATCTAAACTTCCTCATCCCTGATGGAAGTTGACTCTTGTCAGGAGAAGAGGAGTTACTTTTTTGAAATGTGTGAAACAAAGTGAAATGTTTGCTGTGGGCTTCATGGTTACCAGATCTCAAGCATAAATGGGCACTGGTGAAAACTAAATAAACATATATTTACATTTACTCTAGTAATGTGCCATAAATTGAGGTACTTATCTTGGCTTGAGTATTTCCACTTGATGCTTTACCTTTTAAATGATGTTGAACTACACTCCTGGGGAACATACTGTTTGCTTTTACTACACATTTATTTGACAGCTGTGATTTTTTTCTTCTAGACATTACACTAAGGGCCGGATTTACTAAAGGTTTGCGTGTATTAAAACGTGTGCAAACATGATTGCACGCGCGGAACACACGTGGAACCTGATCTACTAACCGGACGCACCGAGGATTGCGTCTCTCAAATGGGCAAAATAGCACGTGTGATCCATTTAGCGTGTTTGCCTTGATGAATATGTAAATATGGGCGTTTCAGCCAGAACGTGCAAAATACTGGGAGGAGTAATCGATTTATTTAGCGAGGGCAATGTGATTTACCAAACCAGGAAGAGATTGCGGTGGCTGTTTTTGCGTCTTTATTTACCATCTGAAATCCATGTACTAACTGATACAACTTTGCCAAAACGTATGCGTTTATTGGTTTGATACCTGTCAGAGCCCCGTGATCTTACATCTCTGCATTTCCTCACGTCTGGGTCATTCTCTAACAGTTTTTCAGCCGTGTTAAAAGTCTTTTACGCGCCGTTAAGCACGGGACACGTCTGTCCTGCAGTGCGCTCCTCTCCTTTCCTCTCCTCCTCTCCTCTCCTCTCCTCTCTCCTCCTCTCCTCTCCTCTCCTCTCCTCTCCTCTCCAGTACCTGGCTGCTCAGCTCCGTCCCGGACTGAGAGACGTCACCGCTGCCTTCACCCGTCTTTGATCCCTCTGGTCAGTGGTCAGAGCGTTTAGATCCGTGTGTCCCACCTGAGCTCTCTATTAATCCACTCGATCATGGGCGGCACACACACACACACACACACACACACACACACACACACACACACACACACTCACACACACACACACACACACAGCTGCAGCTGCTGCCTGTTCGTCACTATATGACGAGTTGGGCCCTGTAGCGATTTGTGTTTATTTGTCTAAACAGAGCGTGAGAGAGATGAACACACATGCTGTCATTGTATGCATCGGATCAAATGTCATTCTGTCCCTTCGTCCATCCAGCTCTCTGTCCGCACTCTCCATGGTGGAAACGATTACCATGCGCAAAACCCTCATTTACATATTGCGGTTAGCACGTGTTTTCATTTAGCGGGTTACTCTTAGTAGATCACCTGTTTTGCGTGCACTAACCAAACACGCAATATTTTAGGGGGCGCAAACAATATAGCGCCCGCTATCTGGGATCTTAGTAAATCCGGCCCATAGTAAAAGATAAGAATATCCAACAGTGTAAAATCAGCTTCACAGTGACAACCAGAGGTTCAGGTATAAGTAAAGGGCTTTAACACATAAATATGTCTGTTATATTGTGATGGGCAGGTTTACAATGCAGCTAACATAATAATGCATCAGGAAAAACAAAATAATAAATGTATTAAGGTAAATGTACCATTATGTATGTATATCTGTGCAATTATCAAAGTGTAATGCTAATAAGAATATATTTCCACTGCAGAGTATTTCTATGTTGAGCTTTTGCTGGTTTTACTAAAGTAAAATGTCACAATACATCCTCCTCCACTGTGTCACTCTGTAGTGACATGTTAGACAGTGCTCTCCACCATCAGCATCAAATTGCCAGATGAGTGAATATCTTGGGAATGAGTGATGTTCTTTCCTCCATTAAACTTCCAGAGACTTGTAGAATTTGTGCCAAGGAGCACTGAAGCTCGACTGGTGGCCCATTATGACAGCGACTACAGCTGCCGTTTGCAGTCAAGGCCCCGAGGCTCTGCAGCGATCTGCCTGAGGAAATCAGGTTGACAGAGTCGATGACTTCTTTCAGATCTCCCACTTTTATCTAGGAACCTTTCCTGGTTTTACTGGAGTTTTTCCTCTCATTTGAACTGTTTTTTTCACTCTCCTTTCTTTAAAGATTTCCTCTATTATCTTACACTGAATGTGTTGTTACTTTTTTAAATTCAAATATCTGAAGATTTTTTGATTCATGTTTTAAATGTAATTTCCTGAACTACATGGGGCTCTTTGTGGGGTAAGATCTTATTCTTATTTCATTCTTATTCTCACTCTTATACAAAAACTCTTGTACCTATACGCAACAGCAACATGTGAGCTGGGAAAAGAGACATGGATATCAGATTGGGCTTTATTCACAATTGAAAGACATAAATGCTTAAATGACAAGAAGACCAGATTCTTAATTTCAGACCTATAAAACTTGATCAAAGTCATCAGAAAAGAAGAAAAGCTATGGGAAGAATTTGAAGAGAAAACTAACTGAACGAGCCACGGACGAGGTCCTTCACTAATGAAACAACTGTCTTTAATGAGGCAGAACTGACTGGAGTGAGGGTGGCGTGGTGTCTCCAAGACTCATCAACAAGGATCTGGAACAACAGTGGTGACTTTAAAGGTGATGAGTGAAGGCAAAGCCCCTGTTAAAGGGACTGCAGCTCAGGAACACCCAAGCGAACTCCAGCATTAAGCTGCACAGTGGTACTGACAGAGCTCACTTACAACAGTGGCTCCGAACCCTCTGGTCTAATGGGCCTTTGTCATCCAGATATAGATGGTTAATAATAAGAATTGGATTTTAATTTGTTCATAAAAGAGATGGTTTAACTATCGCTCGTGCGAAAGGCCAATATAACAGAAAGTTATTGTCTTACATGTAACATTGACAGCCCTAATTCTTACAAACAACAATCAGAGTTTGTATCTCAATGCTGTTATATTATGCAAAATGACATGCAATCAAGTGGACAATAAGATGACAACTTAAATGCTCACTTGCAAGTTACACTCTTAGTCAGTCAGACTTCTGATCAAATTTCTGAACTGTTTCATTTGTATCAGTGTGTTGAGTTGCAGTCTGTTCCTGTAAAGATCCTGGGAATGTGTATCAAAAGTGAAAAGTCTTATAGGAAAATGAATGATGACAAATTCTATGGTAATTTCTGAAATACCCCTTTATAGGTTCATGGACTGCAGCATTGATCTCGTCTGATTTATAGGGAAGGCCACCATCTGCTACAAGTCACAATGATGGGTGTCTATGGTGATAAATCAGAGAGCTGAGTGATGGGAAGCATCAAAGTATTGTCCATTAGTAACATCTCCACAATTCAGCACAGAGAGAAACCATTAGGGCTGTTCAATAACCCCTTACTATGATGCTTTATATTGTTTTTTTCCCCACAGAATTGGGCACCTGTGTGTAGATTAGACATTAATTATTAGGCATTCAACCTATAATAAGGAAGAAAAAAGAAGGTATTTTATTTAAATACCATGAGTTCAAATTCATGGAGGTTCATCCCTGCCCATTAAAAAAAAGAAAGACAGAATGTATTTTCCAATTATCAGCCTTTTGTTGAAATCCGTCTCTGATGTTCAGTGGGGAGCTCAGTGGACTAAACTCAGTAATGAAATGCAGCTGATAGTGTTGTAATGTGAATGGAATGGATAATTTCTCTTTCAAACATGTGCATCACTTTCAGAAATAAATGAGTGCCACAAACAAACAAAAAGGACGTTTTTCAGACTTAATGTGTGAAATGGCAATTATCACAAACTCCTCGTTGAAACATTCATCGACAGTGGGTGACTTGAAATAATGCCGTTATAATACTGTGAAAATGGTATCATTCAGAGCCCTCTGGAGCATTTTGCCGTAAATAGAAAAATTCAGAGCACTCATTGAACTTATTACACTCATTACAACACAACTGCTTCTCACGCTAAAAGTTTTTTAGGTGTCTGAGGAGCCGGAGGAGGCTGCAGATGCAAGACAGCATGGTTCCCAATCCCAGCTGGGCTGAAGTGTTTTCCCACCAGGATTTTCATGGAGGACGAATAGATCAATTCGTGAATTTTAAGGATTTTAGTAATAAATCACCAGGTCTTACAGAGCTGCTGTCTAGTTCAATGGAACTCTGTCAATTTTCAATAGGTTTTCTTATACAAAATATCAGACGGTGGATCATGGAGGCGAATTAAATAAGGAAACAGGCCCACCAGATGATGAACCAGGACAAAGAGGCATATATGCTGCCACACACCTGGAGCACCGTCCTGAAGGAGGACGCTGACAGCAGTAGGTGTGGTCGGCCTGTCAAATTTGCCTAAGTAACATCAGCTGATTAGACACGTCACGCCAACACCTAGTGACGCTTCTGAAGAAGACGGAAGAATCCGTCCAAACATGTAAAGGTACGAAAAGAACAACCTCTCTTCAGACTGATATATTAGAAAACCTAGCTGGAGCTGCTATCTGTTCTGGTTATTCATCTAATTGTAATAACTGTTTGCCCAATGCAACCAAAACTCCATCGCTATAAATGCAAAACATGCTTCTCAACCTCAAAGGACAATGAATGGATTTGCATTTCTCCAAAAAATGAATAACTTATAATGGAAAAACTTCATGTAGTCAGCGGTTGAAAGGGAAAAGATTGCATATCATTGGCAATATAAGCTCAGTTAACATGCAACTTTAGTTCTCAGCTCTGATAAGGCTCTGTCAGACTCAGTTTTCTGTGTTTCTCCTATAGCTTCGACTTGAATAGCAAAACAACAGCTGTAAGATTGACTGGGGTGGGTGGCTTGGCTTACCCTGACCTGTTTACACCTGCTCGCAGGTCTTGTTCCTTTTTTTTTTTTTTTAGAAGCAAATGTCTCCACAATTTTCCAAACACCATACACGAGTTTCCTTCCACTGTCGTGTTCAGCCTGCCTGCAACTTCTTACTAAAGGCTGAGAACAGCGGCTCCACTCTGAAGCCTGGTGTTTGATTCCAGTAAAAGGCCGCGTTACCTCCCACTCTTTTCTTTTAAGCTGAGAAAATATGGCCTTCAGTGATTGTTTCAGCACTCTCCCAACCACTTTACACTGCCTGCAGCCAATTTTCAGGAATAAATAGTAATAAAAGCGAAACGCCCAGAGTAGTACCAGCAGAAGCTCAAGTGGCTCGATGGAGTTTCCACAACATGGCTGATTGAATTTTGTGCCTTTATAGTCTTCCAGTGAAGACACAAAGAGACATGATTTAAACAAATGTTCATGTGTGTAGGTTATGAGCAATGATACATCTGCTCATTAACTGTGTGATGAGTTTGATAATTCCTTGTCATGACAGGAGCAGCTTAGTTTTCTGTTTATTGAATTGGCTCCCATGTCTCCGCTGTGGAGGATCAGCAGATTAAAGTTCTGCTTGATTAAATTCACTAGAAGTTGAAATTATTCAGTTGTCTTATGTTGTTTACGTCTTATTTGCATCATATTGAATAAACTCACCTAACTCCTAACTCCCCTTGATGTGTGATCCATATGCTGTTTGTTCTTTTTTTTTTCTTTTTCAAATTTTCTTCAAAGGGCTGAGGAAGCAGAGCTGCAACCCATGCAGCCGGCTTTTCTCTCCTGACAATGCTGACATCTGATGGATTGCTACAGTGAGGATGAATATATTGCCATGATCATTCATCTTGCCAAATGTGACATATCAGCACAACAGGGCATAACTCAAGGTATATCAGCTGCTGTTGACGAAACAGTTGACATTACCCAAGGGCAAACACACTAATATCGGCGCTAAAGAGTTTAAACATCTACCAATTAAGACATGATGGTTGAAGGTTTAGTGTCTGCGTTCTGACAGGATGGTGACATTTAAAGGCTGTTGCAAACACCTCTTCATTTAGGTCTGTATCTTAAATGGGCACCATGACATACATACAACCGAGTGTTAACAGAAATAAGTTAAAAACATTCAACAGGATTATATAACCTTCAGTCAGTAGGAATGACTTTTACTAAGCAAGTAGGGTGCACGATCATGTGAAATATAGCTAATCAAAATCACAATATGGGGATGTACTATATCCAAATTGCAGGAGCTGATTTTTTCTTTCAAAAAAGGCAAGGCATTAGTACTAAGCTTTAAGTCGATCTTGCCAAATAATAAGTCTGCGTCAAACTATGTTATAGCTTATTTATAAACCAGTTAGACCATTCAGACCTGTACATGTTGTTTACATTTTATTCTTTTCATCAAACCTTTGAGAAATATTGAAGGATGGATGGATGGACGGTTTCTGTGCTTTTGCCCTTTTCAAACAAAAATATCTTAACACTGCATCGATGTCATGGCTAAAAGAAAGCAATGGTGACTGTCAGTAGGTGGGACGTCACCTGCTCTCTCTGGTGTTGAATTCAAGTACTTTGTTTCCCCATACCCAAAGATTGTTGGGATATTTCCACTGTGAATGATGTACAAATTAAAGTGGGAACTCAGTCTTTTAACACATATTTCCTTATTTGGTGTTTCGATGAAGGTGTTCAAATCTTGAAGTCTTTAAATAATGTTCTCATTGCCTTTTCTTGTCTGGGTCTTGTCTGGTATTATTCAGGGGTTTCCCTTTAATTTGCTAACTGTATGTCTTTTCAATAAACAACCAATGCTCATGTTATTTTTGTAGAAAGAAAAGTCATTAATCACATGAGCATGGCGTTGCTTTCAGGATAACATAAATGTTGGTGGGCCAGTTCTGTAGCTGTTTGGTGAGGACAGACTTTTCCGTCTGTAATCAAGGAAAACTACTACACTGGCTCATGTGCGCCACACAAATGATAACAAAACTTCTAAACTTCTTCAAAAACCGATCTTGTCTGCGGCCTGTCTGCGTTATCTCTGTCATCGTGTCATATATTTATCTAAATGCGGTTGGACTCGTATCTCAGTCTGCAAGTTTAATCAGTGTCACCATGGTAACAATTACCTCATCTTTTCTGTGTGTGTGTGAATGCTGCCATTCTCCAGTTTCTAGGACTCGGAAAAATGTCTTTCAAGCACACTGGTGGCTGAATGTGATTCGTATCGTGCTCCTTATAGAAGGAGATAGTTCCTTGTATCAGCTCCCAGCATGTAAACACAATTTTGTTGCAATTCTTTTCTTATCAAGGATAACTTCTTTTGCAATCAGTGTAATTCAAGTTATAGCCATTGCAGAGCCTTGTGTGTGTGTGTGTGTGTGTGTGTGTTTGTTTGCTGTGGATTGATAACATTAGACTACTGGGAGTAAATCTGCAGTGGTGCACAGCTCACTCGTCTGCGGCGCTCAGATTAAACTTGAATTATCGGTATAGGGGACTGGCCGCTGTTTCCTCCTCCTAAATCACGGAGGTTCATCTCTGGGTTTGTTATTGCTGTTTTTCTCTGTAGAGCAGTAACTGTGGAAGTCCACCTCGTCCTGTGAGACATGTCACTTCCTGCTTATTCAGTTTGACCCACAGGGTTGTGTTCATATCACAGTAATCTGAGCAATCACAGGGCTGAATGAGAGGCCGCCATACTATTAGGACATGATGAGCACGGCTGCCACACACTATCAGCACAACACTTTCACAAACTTCTTAAATGAAAATAACATTGGTTTAATTGTTCAGAGTTTTAAAACATCTTTAAATTGTAATTATGACACATTCTTCCAAACATTTTTTTAGGTTCCTTACAAGAAAATGTTGCTTGCCATCCAGTGACATTGATATAAAGTGCTTTTCCTCAACTGTGCATGATTAGAAAATTATCATCCCTTTTAGGCCATGACAGCACTGTCAGTCTGCTGTATAATTACAAAGACACGCTCCTCAGATTGAGTGATATATTTTGTTTTTATTATGTGTTTCTTGAGCTCACACTCTACCACACTTTGTGTTAATTTTTTGGTATCTAGTAAAACTTGCTTTCTATCATTGGTACTGTGCACCTTACTTTTGGCACACTATAGCCTAAAAGTTTGTGTTTGTGTGTTTGTACTTTTGAGAGATGTGATTTTTTTTTTGTGCCAAATTATAGCTGGGAGATGGAAAGACGTATCTGTGACCTCAGCATCACAGAAGCCGCTCTGCTCCTATGGGTGCAGTTCACTTAAAGTTGAGTAACAATTGATTTTTTTTCCCTTTTCGGATTCTTGCAGGCAGTAATACGAGATGCAAACATGCACAGCTCTGATTTATCAGTTTATGAAGTTCAACAACAACTTCCTATCCATACTTTTGCAGTTGAGTTTCGGGGGCCATGTGATCAGTGTAAATCCAATATTCACTCTCCTTTTTCTTCTGTTTTTCTTTCCAACCAACTCCTGAGGGAAATTTCAGGCCCTTTTAGCTGCTACATGCTTCATTATGTTCTCCGACTACTCGCTGACTTTGTCTTTCTGCTGCTACAGGCAGGCAGTGTAGGCCAAAATCATGGTCCTGTGCTGTAGGATTTTGTATCCTGGTGTGATGAGTCCTCTCTCCACTTACAGTAAATGTGTCTAAAACTAAAGACATCACCACCAGCTTTACAAAGACTCCTCTTGGTCCTATACTGAGATTTAGTAGGTGAACAGGTGTGAGATGATGATAGTATGATGATGGCCTTTTCATAAGTTTTACTGAATCAATTTTAATGTTGCATTGTTGCTTGGTGTGGTAATCTGGCCATACACCAACAATAACAGGCTCAGCAGCCGCATCAAAGTAAACAATAGGATCTTGGGGAGGAGTCCAGCCCTGCGTACAGACCAACAGGCAGGTGGTCCGAAAAGCTCCCTTCTGGAGTGACAAGACCACCATCTGCAGTCAGTCTGAACTGTTACCCTCAAGTTGTCAGTTAAGAGTTCCCAAGAGATACAGGTTTTTCTTCTTTCTTCCTGCAGCTACTGTTGTTAAATGGGAGACAGTATTTTACTGATTTGGAGCGATTATTTGCACAGACTGCTAATTTGACTTTTGCACTTTGACCTTGGTGAGTGAACTTACTCTCGCCATCACGTCATACTATCTGTAATGTCTTTAAGTGATGTGTGTGTGACCTTGTAAGTGTGTTTATTCAGCCTATATCCTGGCTGCAAATCAGTTTCCCTAATGGACAATTAAGATACTTTGAACTTAAAACAGTGGGTTAATCAGAACTGAAAAAGATGCACATTCTGTTCATACAGTGAGGGAATCCCTCCCCTGCTTATTTTTTGCCCTTATTTTACTTGATCAAATGTACATTAATGTATAACCTTTATGATATTATTTATGGATTTTTATTGATATTTTTTTTTACCGTAATAACTATAGACAGTCCATTTCTTTGTGGGGGAGCAAACTTAGATAATGAGCAGTTGATCAAATACTTTTAGTCATTTGATAAAGACGTCATAGACTGTTGCAAAAAGTATTTAACTATAACTGTTCTAAAGTTTTTTGCTGAATCATCAAAATGTGCTGTTTTAAGATTGTTTTATCTGTAAATCTCTTGCAGAGAAAGAGATGTGTGCAGTGACTCAGAGGTCTGGAACCAAGTCTAAGGTACTGGCACATTGTGCTGTGTGATCACATTGGCATCAGTGTGACAACTCCAAACCTTAAACTGAACATATCTGAATATCATGGAGTTAGTCCGTCATGGAGCTTTTGCTCTGTTCACTGGGGCTTTAGACTGTAGCATCAGTGGCCATAATTTAAAACCCTTGCCTGGCTGACAAGTGTGGTCTATTTTATCCCACCATCAAAACGAGCCTGAAGTTCCTCTCTCTGCTGTGCCATCCTTATTTCTAAGTGTGGCCACAGTACTGGCAGCATGTATATTAAATGAAATCTGACCTTGCCAGGCTGCCATGTCTTCCACTTTCTAAGCCCCTGCTTTGCAGCGCATGGCCACAAACTGTGAGCTCTGAGTGAGTGATAAACTCACGGATCAAACTGTAGAGTGCTGGGTGACACATGCAATTGGTTTGTACATGGTTAAACACAATCATTTGATCATTACTATGAATGAGGAGCATGTCTATGCCCTGCAGTAACCTGAAGGCACTTCACGGACATCACATGCTTTCATGTACTATTAAGATTTTCTTCAAGTAGCATCTCTATTGTCTCCAGCAACAACAGAGGCTTTGATTCATGGTATGTAAGACATGCTAGTTTCATTTAATACGCACCATCTTGTGAATATTTAATAAGTATTGAGTGAGTGCAGAGGTGATCCGCCGTTGGCTGCTGAGATTTTCCCAGAGGGCCGAGACCAGGATGCTAACAGCACACGGGCCGTGTCTGAGTTGTCTGACTTCATCAACTCAGGCAGGGATGTGGCTGGATAATAACCAGGATGAGTTACGCTGTCTTTCATCTTTAGCTGAAACTGAAGCAGAACATCCCCGGTAGCTTTTGGAAGGGAAAAAAAAGATCCAGTATTAGACGTTAGGTCAATTTTTGTTGAAACTGTTTTCGATAGCATGACGGGCATTTTGGAAGCTGCAGTTTGTGGTGCTGTTGAGCTGTTGTGTCATACTAACTGATGCATCTATCATTTCCTCCACCCTATTTATGGCAGTTTGTGTAGGGCAAATACAAAGAGCCCAGGTCATATTCATGTAGTTACTTACAAGGCCCCTGCTGAGGGAAAATATTCCTCATTGCATCTTCATAATGTCAGAAAAAAGACAGATAGCTGAGCATGGTGCGAGACTCTATTATCCGCTCGTGTGCAGCCACTTTCTATTGTATGTGCACGTGCATATGACAGGTCTGCATTGACTTTTATTTTGATAAGGGTGACACACAGCCTATTTATGTGAAATGAATTCATGTATTATGTTTAATAGAATTATATTTTCATTTGCTCAGCCATGCCTACTGTAAAGTCCTGTGAGATGATAACTGCCACAGAAAATCAGCATATTGTCACTTGGTCCAGTATTTCATTGTTGAAGCCATGAATTATTCATAGCAATTCACTGGGTTTTAAATAGAGACATGAATTGTCTTTTTACTGACAGATAAACATGGACAGATCCTTTTCTCAAGCTTGGCACACGCAGGGTAATATAACTCATTTATGTCTTAATTTGTGAGCAGTTTCCCCTCCAAATTACATATTTATAGATTCATAGGCCAGACTAGGCACCTCTGAGAGAATTTTGTATTGATTTTTAAATACATTAATTTTGTTCCAAATGAATGCAACGTGAAATCTCTGCTGAAGGACACGGGTGGTGTGAATTCAAATAGAAGTCTCTTCATATTTGCATTAAGGATCTTTGTTGGGCCTGGAGGCACTTTCCTCTCTTTAGAATCACACTGTGCAGTAGCCATTACGAGGTAGAAGCCTGAGAGGAGTAATTTATGTGAGGGCAGCTCAGGCATTTTACTTTTTGACACTCAGAATAGGAGTCAAGACAAAATCCTGACAAGATATTCAACTTGTACTCACAGTAACAACACATACTGTATATAATGCATTTGAATTTCAAGTCCACACCTAGTTAATATAATTATTGTTATCAAGCTGCATGGAAGACCAATAACCACTTGTAAATACTGTTGTTTTTAAACAAACATTTCTCAAATGAAACAGTGGACCACCTTACTAATTTAAGCTGCAGGCTGTTATTGTTAGTTTATTTATTTCCGATTTATTTATTTAAATTGCATTTCATTTGGCATGCTCATGAGTATTTAAGAAGGTGCATGTAGGATTAACTCACAATAAATTACAGTGCACTTTTTAATCATAATGAAGGAACAGGTCAACCAGTGAAATACTGAGCTGTTGTTCAGCTGCTGTCTGTACATCAATGAAATCATCTAATTTCCTACTGCATAATACGTATAATACGTATATCATAGTATAAAAACATATTTATGTTATGTTTTTATTTTAATATTTGTTTTTTCATTCATATCCTTATTTTCCATTCTTGAGGGAGTAACTGTAATGACTGTGAACCACTTTCCCCTTGGGGATCAATTGAGTGATTTACTGATAATTTTGCATCATCACTGGCAAGTGTTAAGTTTCACAACAGTGATGTTGACTGTTAGCAGAACATGCCACCACTATTTTTAGCATGTGCATAGCATGTGTTTAGCACTGGCTATAAACCATATACAGCAGAGGCTGATGGGATATTTGGTCATGAACCAAAGAACCAGAACCAGAACTGATGAAGATTTTGACCTGATGATGGTGCTAGTCAGATAAAAACAGGGATCCTGTAAGTGGGGAGTGTAATTGTCAGTAATTGTATGTAGAAACAATTAGTCATTGAGACATGGTGTTGGAATGAAAGGAATTAGTCATCAGGAAACATAACTAGAGAATCATGACTGTCTGTACAAAAATCCCATGGCAATCCATCCAGCAATTGTTGAGCTATTTGAGTCTGGACCAAATGTTGGAACCTTCTTGCCTAGAAATCTAGACGCACCCTAGCGGCAGCAAATATATTTGCTCCACAGCGCTCTATCTGTTTAGAGAATCGTTGGGCAGGCTTGGCACGATGACGACATACTTGCGACGGTGAAAAACATGACAAGATGGCTTTGGCAAAGGAATTGTTTGAGTCGGCGTTGGCATCAACTTTGAAAGAATTAAACTTGTCATTTTCTTTAAAAGTTTAGCAAGAAACTGCACTGAAGTCATTCATTTAGAAGAAGGATGTATTCGGTGTTTTGCCGACGGGATATGGGAAAAGTTTAAAGCAGAAGTAAGCAATATTTTTGTGTTAATATAAGTCTTAAATAGTTATATCTTCCGACAGCAATCACTTACATAGAGTGTTTGGACCGAAACACGGGTCTGTCAGTCCCTCTGCTCTGCTCTGAGCCGAGGAGAAAACTTTTCTCGTATCCTACAAGTTTTATCCAATGAGGAGAGAGAACAGCATGAAGGGCTGTGTGCAGCCAAGGGATGCGCGTGAATGTGGTGACGTAGGGACGAGGACCAATAGATCCATGACGAGGGCGGGGACTGCTAACTCCGTCGGCTGACAAGACGTTATGGTGCGTTCAAGGCAACCCGTAACTCGTGATTTTCCGACCTGTGAAGTGGTACCAGTTCGATCTGGTACGACTTCACGGGTCGGAAGTTACGAGTGCCCGTTATAGTGCACTTTCACAGGTAAAACAGGTTGGAAAAACACGAGTGGGTTGCCTGGAACGCTACAAAGTCGTAAGTCGTGACTTGAAGCCGTAACTTACGGTTTCAAAAGCCTACCTGGAACGCAGCATTAGCCAAAACGACCGGATCGCTTACTTCTGCTTTAATCTACGTCATCCTGCTCTTTGCTCTGATTAGTCGTAGCGCTACCCTATTGTGTGCAGACGCAGTTTGAAAGACAGCCTTCATCTCACTCCCTGGATTGAGCCGAGGTCTACCGGTCGTTGCCAGACTATACATTTTAATGATATAGTCTGGCTTGTCAGGCTAGGAACCTTCAAAAACGTCATCAGATTCACCCGTTGAGCCCATTTCTATAACTCTTGACAAGTGGATTCTGTCTTTCCTGTCTTGAAAAGTGCAGCTTGCATGTTTACACAGCACAACTTTCAAACAGAACTGAGCTTGTACCTGCTCTGTTTTCATTCAGGAGACTGAGAGGGGAAATTACTGCTGAGACTTCTGCTGCTGAAGTTGGAGCATAAAAAATCAGCAGAGTTTCTGCTGCTTCACTTGTGGTGCTGTATTCCCATCTGTGGAGGGAGGTGCAACATCAGCACAAAGCCACCTTACTGCACACTCACAGATGATTTAACAGCTAGCTCTTAAGCGCAGCCACGGATTAATAGAGCCTGACACAAAGCCTTTTCACTGGCTTTATCTGTTTCTTCTAAACTAGGGGGAATTGAGCGCTGGTCCTTTTCCCATCGTGACACCAGTATCATTCGCACTGTTTCACACTACTTTGTTTTCAAATTTAGGGGTTTATGCCGTGTTGTGTTGGCAAGAGTTGCCGCTGACTATTGGCAGTCTTTCTCCTCAGAGTCTCAGATCAAAGAAGTATTGGGTCGTCTGCCCAAAGATTAGCCTAAATCAAGACCCAGTTCTATGCACAGCCTCTGTGGGTCATCTAAAATTGTAGATCCAAGTGTTGGTGTTGATGCTGCATAGGATTATATGGGGGTTATCAAGGCTGACCTCATAATCCACTTGTCTAGTACTGATACACTTTCTGTTTTTGTTGTATCGGCCCCAAAACGCAGCTCAGAACTCAAATATATAAACAGTAAAGTGGGAGGAAATCTGGGGATTTTTGGAGTTACTGGAGGGGAGTGTACCTTTTAAAGCCATGCACTCCTGAGGCTCTTTGCTTTCCATCCGTATGTTGGTGAGGACGACGTGTGAAAGCTTTCCTTCCTTCTATCCTTGACACATTAGGAAAACAGTGTAAAAATCTGCATTTTGCTCTCACAGTGCTTTAGTGTTTTAACTGTCAAACTTAAAAATGCCCCCAAGTTAAAACTAACACAGGGATTTTTTTCTTGAGAATAGGACGGTGTAATAACGGATTTAAGTTAAGTAGGGTTTTCTTCTCTAAACACTGTCGGTCTCAACCTGTAGGCGACCTTCCAAAGTACAAAGTCAGTCAGTCAGTCAGTCAAAAAAACCCCCAGATCCATATTGAAGTTTTCACAAGAAAGCCAGCCAGCAATAGATCTGCACTGCTCAGAATGTGAATTAAACCACAGCAGAGGCACTGGTGGTAAAGACTGTTGAGATTAAGTGGAGATTCTTCCGAGATGAAATGGAGGATTGTGCTTCTGCTAATTGTCTCCCTCAGGGAAAGAATCAGCCTTTTTTTTTTTTTCTCCATCGGAACTTGTAGAATTCTTGTGACTTTTTCATCTGTGTTTGTTTACATCGGGAAGTTAGTGATTTCCTAATGATATAACAACAAACAGCGAGACGTTGCTGCTGTGAACTGTGGATTGTGACGACCTGCGGGGGTCACTCGCTCCACTTGTAGTAGGTCTGAAATCACATTAAGTGACTGATGTCATTGTGTTTTGAATATATGACCTGCACTTTCCTAGTAAATCCTTATTGATATTAATAATACCACTGCAAATATTTACACATATTTACCCTAAGCCATGACCTTGAGTCCTGTTTAACATAAGTTCTCTGCCATCTGGTGATGCCGTATAATCTTTATTGCGTGAGACTGCTGCACGGGTAGAAAAAAGCTGCTTTAATTGTCTGGATTGAGCTGTTGGAGACAATGCAACACTAATATTATTGGTGGTTTCACAGGGCAGGCACTGTGTTGAAACTGACAACAAATCCTCCTATTTAATAATCCACATTCTGAGCCCTGTTTGGATCAAAGGAAGGAACGGCAGTCATGCTTTATGTAGACTCTTGTCACACTGTAAAACCGTTTCTCTTTTTCTCCGGCTTCGCCTTTTTCTTGTGATGTTCCAGTGTTTTGTGTAAAAGTCTCTGTGGACCGGTACTGTCTTATATTCACCAGAACAGTAGCTACTGCTGGTGCACAGCTGACAGCGGAAGAATTTTTTGACCTGAACAGAATTCACTGCCAAACCCGTGTTGTTGAAGACGAGTGTGGAGGATCATAGATGCCTGCAGCTAAAAGGAGGAAGCCTGGGGGATCATCGACAAGCTGTCACCCAAAGACAATGGAACAAAAAGGATTTTACACCAATTACTTATAGTACCTGCAACAATAGTGAAAAGGAATAGTGCAGGATCTTAGGAAATCAACAAACAGTTGTTCTAATTTTAAAACAAAGACACTAGAGAAGAGGACAGCATTCGCTCCTCCAGCCAGCCAACAGCGGTGTAGTTTATTTATTTATTTTGAAGGTCCCATATTATGTAAAGCGAGATTTCCATGTTGTTTATTGACCATAAATCAGGTCTAGGTTCTTATTGTATTGAGCTCAATCTATGGAAAAATACTCACAGTCTCTGTTAAGTAACTTAGCCTTGAAAACCACTGTCAGAACTTCTGTAACTTTGTGATGTCATAACAAAAACAGTCACCACCTTCAGCCTTATAAGCCCCGCCCACCCTGACCCACCATGAACCTTAGGATTTCTTTATCTGAAATCTGGTATTTATTTTTTCATTTCTATTTTATTCTACTAGGACATATAATTATGCATTGATATTTCAATTTTCAATCCACAATGAGTTATTTTCTTTAAATGTGCCAATTGCGATAATAGATAGCAATATGTAATAACAGTGTTTGTGACAGAATACGTTTTATTGGATCGTCAATATTTGTTTTTGTGTTCAAATGATGTGATGATTAGATTGGAGGACGAGGACTGACTGGAGT
The DNA here is from genome assembly GCF_045865225.1 of Trachurus japonicus. NCBI lineage: Eukaryota > Metazoa > Chordata > Actinopteri > Carangiformes > Carangidae > Trachurus > Trachurus japonicus. Next base: position 26,060,548 of record NC_140907.1, read on the forward strand.
GGGCGAGCTCTCATTGTGTAGTGAGTGTCTTCTGCTGACCACATGAGCGCGCACACACACACATACGCACACACGCATGCATGCAACACGATCCGAGAGAGCTGAAAGAGGGACTGTGTGTCCTCTGTGTGTGTGCGTCAGAGAAAGAAAGCGAGAGAACATCAATCTTGCCCAACATGATTTGCTGACTGGATGAAAGCACTCCATCTGTCTTATGCTATTTACTGAGGGAAAATTGGTTGAATTTAGCGCAGTGGCTCCACAAACAGAGAAAAAGAAAAACCATTAGGAGATGTCCACGTCTACACCTGCGCTGAAGCCAGATATTGCAATTGTAGGAAATCAAGAGAAAAAAGTAAGAATTACATTTCATACATTATTAACCCCTACAGTGCAGTCTGGGAGCACTTGGACAGCTGCACATTTTCATGTTTTTTGACTCTTTCACTTCAACACATTGGATTTGAAACAATAATGATGTTAAAGTGCAGACTTTCAGCTTTATGAGTGTTTTGGGGGGTGTTTCACAAGCACTTTCATGCAGTGCCTTCAATCTTTGAACAAGTACAAGACTTGGATTTGAAGTCTTTTATATTAAATCTGTCAGTCTTTAACCTTATATTCTTTGTGTCATTCCAGATACTTAGAGATTGCACTGTAGATCGGATCATAACCTTTGCATTTGAAGCACATAATAAGCAACCCTTTAAATGAGTCTATTCAACTCAAGATGAGAAGTTAAAAGTGTTAAATCCAAAACCTCAGTGAGTGAGTGGGTAAGGTTGCAGTCTTACTGAACTCACTGGAGTATGCTGTATCAGCACTCTTGGCCAATTTGACAAGACATAGGTTGTGCCCTGCCAAGGCCCTAATCTGTGCCCACTCTTTGTGCTCAGCTGTGTGTGCCAGTCCATGACAGCTAAACAGCTTGCTCAGAAGTACTTTCACCCTTGGAGCATTAACGGCGCTCTCTCAGATTTTCTCTTCACTGGAAGAGAAAAAGGTTGGTGTGAAGCCACTGGAGCCGTGGCAGTTCAGTGGACTGTACCACATATTGTAAATGCACTGCAAAGCCTCTGTCAATTATTGTATTATTAACTGTTTAGTATTTATATTGCTTGTTCTCTACAAGCACTTAGCATGTCACTGTAGGGCAGATGTTTCCAGTTTCAATGCTGTGCTAAGGTAACTAGCTGCCTCATTCATCAGGACGCATCCTTAAATGGTATTTCTTTAAATCTACAATAATAATGATGAGATAAGAAAGAAAATCATCTCTGACAAAAACAATTAATCATTCAATTAATGAAAATGGTTAATCAATGTACTAATTATTTAATTGCCTAATGTTTCAGCATAATCCCTCATATTGAAACCTGGCCAAGGAAGTTCATCACACATTTCCTAGTACCCTGAAGGAGCTAAATCATACATATATTATTGATAGTGATGTTTTCATGAAGCTTGTCAAGTCTTCAAAGCGCAACCTAATACTCAGCTGCAGTCTGTCTACAAACTTCTTAAACTTACTTGCAGTGCTCAGTTGGCTAAGATTAGCAGCATAATCACAGGTTAATGCTGCTACTATTTACACCATTAGCCCTCTGTCACTTTGGATGCGTAATGCAACTCCCACTTTGAATGAAGCCCTGGAATGATGGCAAAGACCTACTTTTTTTTCACAGTCTTTTTTTTTAGCAGCTGTTTTGAAAAAAAGAGGACTGCATTCTGCAAGGAGTTAGTCCAAGTGATCACAGACACAACAAATGTTTGGCAGCAGGATTTCTCTTTCTGCTGCACTCTGTGGGGATTTAGCCCTGGCAAAGTTTCTCTGCTCATTTCAACCAAATTCTTTGTGCTGTCTGCTGCTTACGCATGTTTACACTGACTGGCTGTTGTTCACTGGTGAACAGAGACTTGGATTATAATCTCTCCTGGCATAATTTAATACAGTACACTGCTTCACACAACACGAGCAGAATGAGCAGCCACACCGTCAGTCAGAGACAACTGGGCCAGGAGCTGTATTTTCTCCTGTTCCCTATAACTTTATAGTTTTGCCAAAAAAAGAAGAGACAGCAATCATCTTTGCTTGGTAGTTGAGATGAGGAAGGGATGTCATAAAGCTCACACCAGATGGCAGCCAGCCAGAGTCCAAGCAGTGTAAAATGTAGAGCTGTGACCAGAGGCTGTGACACCACGTACAAGTTTATAACAAAGGGAGAGAGGTTTACAATAAAGTCTTCTTCTTTCTTTTTTTTTTTTTTTTTTTTACCACAGACCAAGTTAAAACTCAACCTCCAAGGACTCGAAATTACACTTTGTGCATGAAAAGTTTCTTATTGTTTATATCACACAAACTCAACCAACAGCATTACAAATGTGCACAAAAGATGACATATGTAAATATATAAAATATCTCTGATGTGGCCATAGACTGTCAAACAGGATGGATGTGGCCTTGGTGATCACCCAAAGGTTCCTGAAGAACTGGTTTGACTTTCGGGCGGCCTTCTCCACCATCGCCATCTTGGTAGTTACTGACTCTGCCAGAATCTGATGAAGTAACAGGTAGGTCTCCTGAAATGGCGCCCCTATGGCATCAAGTGTACTGGACCTTGGTTGTCAAGGTTACAAGGAACAGTAATGATCATGACTCGATTGGGATTAGGTTAACTACTGAACTTATATTATATATTAGTAATTTAGGATTTAGGCAAGCAGTGCTCTCCTGTATCATCCCTGTATTTTAAGACCCATCCACTAGTGTTGTGGTCTTGTCTTGTAATTAACTACATTTTGAATCGATCCAACCTAACCCTAACCCCCTTGTTCTTGACCCCCTCAAAGCCTTGGTCTTGTCTTGGTCTTGGTCTGCTCTTGGTCTTGACTCCATCTTGGGGTTAGGTGGTCTTGACCACAACACCACCCACCCACCGCAGTCTCTTCCTTTGTCTCTACATGACTGCAATTTCCCTTTGCTCTCCCTATTTTCATCCTCAATTACTGTACACAATATGAACAGGGATGTTAACACCATCTTTCCTATACTGCCTAATATATACAAAAATACTTTCAATGACCTCCTTTCCTCTAAAATAGTAATTTGTTTCTTCTCTGTCTTCTTTTTTTCCCCACACTGCCTACATTTAGGCTACTATAAATTGGAACTGGTCAGTACTATTTTACTGTATTAGCACAATGTTACCCTGTATGTTCAAAAAAAGTTGTACCTGTTATTCAAAATCTTTTTGTGCCTGTTGGCAAATGATCTGTGGCATCAACACTGGAAAAGTTGTTGTTAGGATCACAGGATCATCAGATGCATCCAGTATCCGCAGCAGCAGCAGCAGCAGCAGCAGCCCCATTGAAAATACAGAACAGCAACAATATCGGTGGGCAGTAGATGCAGCAGAGCTCAGTGTCTGAAAGCATCATAAAGCGAAGCCTCTGCTGCTTACTCTCTGCAAACATGCCAGCATAGACATCAAATTTTAATGTGCTACATCCATTTCCACCCAGAGAAGAATAAAGATGTCAAGACGTCCTCTGATCTCATTCCCATTACATCCTCAACTAAACAGCAGCTCTCCTCCAGTAGTGCCGAACCCCCGAGACGCCACGGCCTCATAGTCTAATATTAAGCAGGCAACAGAGGAGGACCTGCTTCGGAGTAACACGGCTGCTACATCTGTGCTTCTGTGCCTGCAGGGAGAACAGTCAGCCCACTAACATCAGTCTTAACCGGACACATCGCAGCAGAGAGCAGCTGCAGGCTCCGAGGAGGAGCAGAGGCCAGAGCAAAGCCAAACTAACTAAACTTCAGCATTAAGACATTATACTCAACACTTTTGCAATACTTTAATTTACTTGCTAATTTTACATTTTCACTAAAAGAAAAAAAAGAAAACAAGTATTACTTTATATTATTTAATTTTTGATGCTGAAGTAAGAGAAATGATCCTTCCCACACACACACAAATGACTGATGTTCATATCCCCTGCCCACCAGCTGCACACATGCCAAAAAAATAATGATAACAAAAAAAATGAAGGTCCAGCTCTGGTGACAGACTAATAATCCATATATGAATCCACTGAGCGTGTCGCTGAGTCAGTGTCATCATTTCAGCTGCTGTTTGCCGCTACAGATGATTGACAGCCTGTGCCCTGCAGCGTCACAGCAGTTAGCTGGCTCATTTGTGTTTAGGCTGGGAAAAAAAAGTGTTTGAAAAAGTAAATTGCAGGAGAAAATTACAGAGACTTTGAGAGTTAAGTGATGCAAACATCCCTCGGATTTTTTCTTAATTCAACGTTGAGGAAGTATTTCCTGCTGTAATATTAACTGTGGCAATCTTCATTTTTCTCGACTAAAGTGAAAATAAAAAAAAGTTTGGAAGAGTCGTCAAAGGTGACAGTGAAAGTTAGTTTCACTGTGGATGGACTTACGTTAATCACTGCCTGTATTCGGTATGATAGCATGTTGCAGCGTCTGGTCTTTGACATGTAGATGTGATTCTGCTTTATTGAGTTTGTGTGTGTGTGTGTGTGTGTCTGTGTGTGTGGTAAATAGGTGTTTTGTTCTGGTAGCAGCAACAGCAGCAGCAGCAGCAGCACAGGGACCTCAGGCAGAGGCTGATTCACTGGGGAAAAGTTATTTGATGGATTCCCAGGCCTTGCAGGAATTACAAAACCATTTTCTCCTCTCATTATGGTGCCTCCTCTTTTTTTATTTGGTGATGAAAATAAAGACATGGTGCAGATTTATTCATTCAATATCTATCTTTAATAACCTGTCCACCTTGCCCTTATATCACACTGAAAAATTGATTGTTTGACCCATGCATGATTCTGCAATTTCGTGCAACACAGGCAGGACCGAGAATAAACAAATGGGTTTTTTAGATCCACTGTATTGGGCACTTATCTGAACAACAAAGATAACACAAAGTGTGTCAATAGGCACACCGATTCCTCTGTCTTAATTACAGAGCTCCATTAGGAGCCACAATGAGCCGCAGCAAAAGTCTTCAAAGGGAAGAATGCAAATTAATGTAGAGACTGAGGGAGAGGAAATGGTTTTTATTTCAGCTGAGAGGAATGAATGCAGAAATTATTAGAGCTTAGTTCTTACAGGGGCCTCAAAGTGTGTTTGTGAGCATGGCTTTTCTCAGTGTAGCTCCATGTCCCTGCATTCATTTCCACAGCTATCTATAATACTTTACCGAGAGGTGGGGGTGCGAGCTCTCGTCGTAGCCAAACACAGTGGCTTCATGCTCCTGCATAATTCACTGCCGTGCGCAGTAATCCACAGAGAAGCTGGAGTGAGACCGCAGAAGCTTTTAATGGTTAGAGGGCCGGCAGCTAAAGGGTCACTGTGTCACTAATGACTGGGAGGAGAAACAGAGTGGACGAACCACCAACATCTCTCTTACTGGTGAAAATCGGCTCTATAATTTATAGCGCAAACACAGTTAATTCATAACCTGAATAAATGAAAACCTGCTGTTAGTGAGAAGAGTGGACAGCACAGGACGGCCACAGAGTAATAAGAGAAAGAAAACTGTCAAACCTTCAACAATAAATACAATCATCAACATCTTTTTCATGTCTCTGCTCAAACCAACAGAGCAGTGCCAATTACTGCACCTCTTTCAGTGATCACTTGAGTCTGTGAGTCAGTCCCCATAGACTCCCATGTTAAAATGCAACAGTTTTGGTCTCTACAGCTAATCTCCTTCTTAAAGGGGTATTCCGGCGTAAATTTAATCTATGGTCTTACACCACCACACCAAATAAGACCGTGCCTCGAGAGATCATTTGCTTTGACCACTAGCTTATCTAGTTGTAGCCACTTCAGAAAAGACTGCACAATAACAATACACTACAGTCAACCGCCATCAAAGAACAAAATTGAGCATTTCTGACTTTAGGTATATTTGGAGGAAAAAATCACGCAAACAAACGTGACTGCGTGGGAAATTCGGACCACGAATCGCAACGCATTATGCAGCACACACAGCCTGTTCAAGGCAATGAAGAGATACGTGGGTGGGCTCATTCTTTTAGGTTTTGAACGCTTCATCACCCATTAGCAGTAAAAAAAAACTTCAAATGTATGTGTATTTTTTCCACAAATCCTGCCCCAAGTTCCTTTTAAGGTTATATTTTTGCAAAAGTGAGTGACAGTTCAGTTGAGTAGTCACATCAGGTATGAAGAAGAGGGCGATGAAGTCACAGATCCGTCTTTACTTACAGTACAGTTCATCTTCCCAACCTGTGGGAGTTCAGCCCTGAATGTTCAAATACAAACTGTTACAGTGTCATGTGTAAGCCACCAACATTGGGAAAAGACCGTGAATCACTGTGCAGGGTGATGGTGAATTCATACTGCTGCCTGAAGGGGTTTCACTTCACTCACAGCAGCAAGGTGTGTCAGCTCCACAGCTAAACCATAGAAAATACTGGAGCTGACATTCCACCACAAAATAGTTTCCTGGCAGTGTGAGTGTGCTCATCTGGTGCACACCTGAGCAACAGGTTCACCTGCATTGGCCCAAAAGGTGTTATTTCCTTATATATATATATATATATTTTTACTGCTGTATGTGATGCTGTATTTTGTTATGTTCCCCACCTATTTATTTAGGATGGCTTTTAATACCCAGTAGCACGATGGCACTTTTATCTCATTTTATTTTATTTTAACTTATTTGACTGTATTTTATTGCTCTCACTGTTTTTATTGTTTTCAAATTGTTTTATTTCTGCTTCTTTCTTTTTATTATTACACTATGTAAAGCACTTTGGTACTCCGAAAGGATTGTTGTAAAGGGCTGTATAAATAAAGTACATTTACATTTACATTTACACCAATATCCCATTTAAAATGGATCATTCTTCACGAATTTAGATTGACTAAAATGAAATTAAATACAAATTAGATCAAATTAACCACTACTTCCCCCTCACTAGCTTCATCTTTATTACTTAAAATTTCAAAAATTAAAGCTATACTTTGAAATGTGCTAATGAAACATCAAATATAATTGTTTGTAATTAAATGATATAGAGGAAAAAGGTTATTGTTATTCACAACACTGTCAAAACACTTAGCACAACAAAACATCCAAATACGATGCTGTTGAGGTTTCAAGTTACAGTACATGTTTGTCTCTTGTGTGATGTTCTTTTTAACAGAACTGTATCATGTGATTATTTGATACATGGTGAAAATAGAGTAAACACATCAGTACACCTCTGGATCCACGTGGCATAAATAAAGTGTTTCCTCACTCAACTTCTGGGAGTTTCACCTCTGCTTTTATCAGCTCTGGTCTCTCTAAGCAGAGTTGTCAAGTTTTAATTTACAAAAAAGTGCAAATACAGTGTCGGAGTATTTCTAAATTCAACACAATTCTCATTGTTCTCTGTTTTCCCCACATTCTCCTTTAAATTGAGAGAAAAAAAAACTATTTTTGGTATGATATCACAAGATTAAAGCCTGAAAAATGAAGAACTCCTGTCTGTATTTGTGCTTTCTCTAAATCTGCAGTGTCTCTGTCTGACAGATGACATGTAAACACTGCTTTATCCCTCACATGCCAGTTGTCCGTAACAATCTACATTCCTGTTATGATGGGCAATATTATAATACAGGTCTTTTGTTCTTTTGTCAAAATGAAATCCATTTAAAGCTTTTTAGCTGTCACATACTGTTAGAGTTGTCAGCGTAAATGTTTTTAATCCAACGGCTCAAAACAAACCAAAGGCAGCAGTGGGATGACTATTTGTCTGTCAGGTTTCAATTATGGACTGAATATAGCTACAGTATGAAAAAACATGTGTGAAACATGCAATTCTGTAAAGTAAAATAAAATTAAATCACAGCAGAGAAAACTGAACCTTTTCCATCAGTTATGTTATGTGGCTATGAAAACAGATGTGAGAAAATGGTAATGAGGATGCCGTTTAAAGCACATGCATAATGCATTTCCTGGACACTAATTCACAACCATAATCAATAATTTATCACATGACTACTTGTGAAAAGGGACATTTATAGTGATGAACCCATGGACCATCGCTCTGCAGCTCCGCTCAGCTCTGTGGAGCCTTACAGCATTGTTTTTTCAGCTCATTGTTTAGTTGTTGTGGACGACAACCTAATTGTTTTTGTTCAGTTTCACTGCTCTCATCAGCATTGTGTTTAGCCAGAGGCCGGGATGACTGGATCGGCCCAGACAAGTGGTCAAAAGACACAGTCTTACTCTAATATTTAGCTTCTTTGAGATTTATGAACAGTGCTGGACAGATAAACTCTTCTTGTGCCTGAAGAAGATAACATCAGTCAAACTGTCCCCACTGACTAAATGTATTGTCTTATTGTCCTTCTGTCTCTCTCTCAAACACACACACACACACACACACACACACACACACACACACACACACACACACACACACACACACACACACACACACACACACACACACACACACATTTTATTTTGGTTTAAACTCTATGTGAACTGTGACTCACGCTCTCTAGCCTTCACCCCAGTTTTTCCACCCTCTCTCTCTCTCACACACACACACACACACACAGACACACACTCTAGCCTTCCCTCTAGTTCTCCCACCTCTAGTCTCATACACACACACATGGACCAACACAAATTCTTCTGTGGACCAAATATTTCTATTGCTCTGACAACAAATTAATAAATGAATCAATAAAACACAATAAAGGAACAAAAATTGTATTTACGGTAATGTAATGTCTTGTTGTGCTGACACCCCTCCTTCTCCTGAAATCCTCCAGGAGACAAATTGATGTTTGAATTGACTGTATTCTGAGATGAAGTTTTCACATTTTGTTTTTTCAACACTTTAGTACACTATAACTATCTTCCTTTTTGCAGTTCCACTTTCTTTTTACAATTAGTTTTTACCTACTCTTCTCCATTCACATTATACTTCATCTACACTGGTATCCTTGGAAACTTTTTCTTTGTGCACATGGTGATATTCAACTGGAACAAATCTCAGTTTCTAACTCAACAGCAAGCTGAATGAGCTACTTTGTATTCTTTTGCCCTTCGGTAAGTCTTGAATCAATGTTATTTTGAAAGATTTGCTGGCCAACAAAATGACTTCAAACCCTGATCAACAAGTCTAGTGAAGGAAAGTGAATGTTTTTTATTCAACAAGCTCCCCTGACCAAGAAGTCAACGACGGCTGTAGCCTGTAGCCACCAACTCCTGTCTGCTCACAAAAGATCCTCATCAGCCTCAAAGCTGTTCTCCGTCCACCCTGGAGTGAGGTTGTCAACTGAGCATCCCACCATCTGACCCCCGTTGCTCGGCAACATCCTGGGGAGTGTCGCCTCTCTGAAAGGAGCCCCGAGTCCAAGCAACTGAACCACTTTGGGCCCAACAAAAAGGGACTCAGCTGCAAAAGAGAGCTGATATTTTACCTCATGCCGTTTGCAGTAGGATCTGATGTCAGTGCTTCGTGCGCTTACTGTAAAGGGATAGTTCAACATTTTGGTTTCCCTCATCAAACTCATCAAATACACAATCCAACAACTCCAAAACGCTCTTGTGGACAAGTTGTGATCTCTCGTAACGTTCCGTTATTATCTCATAGCGTGGTGAATGTGCAGGTCACAACTTGTCCACAAGAGCGTTTTGGAGTTGTTGGATTGTGTATTTGATGAGTTTGATGAGGGAAACCAAGAAATCCCACTAGCCTCCGTAGCGTAGCCCTAAGCAGCTTGTAGTTCTGCTCCGCCGTTCTAAAAATAGCTTGCACCGATAAAATGAAGGAAACGAACCTACTGCTATGACTATGGATTATGGCAATGGGCCAATTTGCCAAAATGTTGAACTATCCCTTTAATTTTAAGTCCTACAGAAATAGATTGACCCTTTGGTGCTCCGTCAACTCTGACGTGCACACTTCATTTCTTCTGCCAAACTATGTGATCAAATCATTTTGTCCTTCGAAGATCAACTTCATTCATATATTCAGTTCTGACCTCTTTGTTATGAGTTCATTAATAACGCCCCATTAATTCAGTTGCCTATAGGCATTTAGCTATAAATAGTCTCATCCATTGCCAAATCATGGCCCTGTGTGTTCTTTCAAAGTGGAGACACAGATCCCTGAGTAGTGGAGGGCTTACTACATCTGATTGCAAGACTGATTAATTTGTTTAATCTAATTTCCTTCAGTAGAAGTGGTTCTCCAATTTCTTATGAGCACCAATTTAGATTTAAAGTGTCAGCTACAGCCTCCATTGATAATCTAAGTGCATATAACTGCATAATGAAACTGCTCTGACCTCCACAGCCTGCAGCAGTCAGGGACAAAAGCTTTCTTTCAAAACTACATCCTTTTAAACGTTAAAACGTGGTGGTTCTATACTGAAAATACTCATGCACTAGTATCAGCACCATACAACACTAATATTACCACGCATGCCTGCATGGGGCCCACTCCGGTCCGCTCCGTCACTGACCACACGTCACTGGTGTGGTCTTAGCACAGCGCCAGGCCTTTTGGATCTCCAGTCTACTGTGGGGATGACCACAGATTGGTAAGAACACAAACACACACACGCATACACATACACATACACATACACACATCCACAGGTCAGACTCACACACATGCACACACATACACACACACACATACACACACACACCTGTAATTACCGGTGTTCACAAAAATGATACAAGTAGGAGATTCCTGTTGTCCAGCTGCTCTCCTCCTCCTCCTCCTCTTGTAGTGTGAGCCTTTCTCTCTTCTCCTGTGTGTTACTCTGTCATTTTGTCTGTGTGGTTCCTGCAGGAGTCAGGCTGTCTGCTCCTTAAATAGGCTTCACCTCAGTGCAGACTCTGGGGCTGCTTCAGTCTTTAACTCTGCACATGCTTCTCCGTTTACATTAGTCTGTGGCTTTGTGGGGGTGGGTGATTTCCATACAGGCGCTCTGCCTGTAGCCACACATATTGTAGGCTACTGTAGCCATCGGTAGCACAGATTTCATGCTTCCTGAATGTTACATTTTTAATTTCGCATCCTTTCTCTTGTATACGTTGTTGTCCACTTGCTTTTAAAGGACAATTCCGGTCGAATTCAACACGGGGGTGTATTTTCATATCATTTTAGGTCTAAAAGAATGAATCTGAAGATTTTCAGTTTAATCGCTCCTGTTTTGCGGTAGCTGCGTCTGTCCCTGCATCGCCACGGCAGCAATGAATGGGAGTGGATGTAAGTTCCGCTGTTTAGGCTGTTTCCAGCCCTCAAAGCCGCAATTTTTTTCCACAGACAGCGTCAGATGGCTACTCAAACATGCACCGAGAAGTTTATTTACTTCAAGCAAGCCGACATGTTTGTAAAAGTCGATCTAATTCAAAGTCTCCCGGAGTCTCGCGCGAGACCCAGTTGCCGTGCGCGGTGTGTTCAGGAGCAGTAGGAAAAGCTACCGTTGTGTCATAAACACAGGAATATCAACTCTTGACTTGCTTCAAGTAAAAAAAACTTCTCGGCGCATGTTTGAGTATCCACCTGACGCTGTCTGTGGAAAAAAATGTACACTTCAAGCAAGTAAAGAGTTGATGTTACTGTGTTTATGACACAAGCGGTAGCTCCTACTGCGCCTGAATACACCAGCACTGCAACTTCGGGCTCGCGCGAGACTCCGGGAGACTTTGAATTAGATCGACTTTTACAAACATGTCGACTTGCTTGAAGTAAATAAACTTCTCGGTGCATGTTTGAGTAGCCATCTGACGCTGTCTGTGGAAAAAAATTGCGGCTTTGAGGGATGTAAACAGCCTAAACAGCGGAACTTACATCCACTCCCATTCATTGCTGGCGTGGCGATGCAGGGACAGACGCAGCTACCGCAAAACAGGAGCGATTAAACTGAAAATCTTCAGATTCATTCTTTTAGACCTAAAATGATATGAAAATACACCCCCGTGTTGAATTCGACCGGAATTGTCCTTTAAGTGCTCATGTTGCATTCAATCATATGTCCAGGGACAAAAGTGGTGCACGCTCAGCAATGGATCCACTTCATAACGCAGCTCTCATACACCGAGGAAAATTAAATAATGCATAATGGATACAGAGGGGTAAAACAAAACACACATAAATAATAATAAAAATGGTAATACGGTAGCATGAAACCATACACACCCCTCTGTCAGGGACTACTCCTTGAATGCAAGTGCTGATCTTTCATTACAAGTAAAATTGCTCCAAGGCATGATACACAGAGTGGGATCAGGATGGAGAGATACACATGGGGGATTCATAGGATGTGAAATCATAGCAGCTTTTGTGAAAGGAGAATACTGTAAATGATTTACACCTGTAGCTCATTCTGCACACAACACTTCCTCTTTTCCCTCTGCTTCATGTTGCTTTTCACTGATGCCAACATACCTCTGCTCTGCGCTGTGTGAGAATCACACCACTCTGCAGCTGAATTGGTTATAATAACTTTAACCTGTATGAAATAAAAAACGTATCTTGAAAAACACGGTTGAACAAGATCATGAGTCTATAGCCATGCTTGAGCACAATGCTAATGCTGATAACAATTCTCAAACAGGTATAATTTTTTAAATATATATTAAATATATGCACTGTTGCCTATAAAGTTGGCGTTTTAAGACACATTCTTCTTTTTATTCCTATTATAAAAGTTAATTGTGATTTAATTCTCACAGTGATATGTTTGAAAGAGATTGGTCAATAAAGTTTTGAGAAGATATACACTTTATCTGTCGAGAATAAATCACATCGTCACAATCATTAAATGAGAAGAGGTAAAAACACACTGTGCAGACGCCTACTGGAGCATCATTAATATTGTAGGCATGTAGCCATAGACCAAAGTAAAATTAAAAAGCCAAGTGACATTGTGGCACCAAGAGCCACACCACTAAGATAGGTGAGCTAATGATATGATTATGCAGTAAATGCCAAAATGTGCTCTGTATTTTACAATCTGTTGTGCTAATTAGTAAACTCCCTCACATCAGAATTCAGAAGGAGCAGATGAAAAAAACCCTCATATGAAACAAATAGTCTGACCTTTATTACAACTCAATTAAGAAGACTTATTTAATAATTTAGGCCAAACAAGTCACCATCAGCCACATTTATATGATTATACTGTGATACTGTACACAAGTGTTTGAGGTTTATTGACTTTGAAAGGATGAGTGAGTAATGAAATCAATACAGTGTGCCAAGTGGAAAACAAAAATCTTCAGGGCTAATTTGAATAATTCCAATAATAAAAACACCCTCTTAGCCATGGACTTCTTAAACAGGACAGTCGACTTAATGCATGTTCTTTATGATGGCGAGTGCTTAAGGAAATGGAGCACAGGTGGAGCCTTGGACGAGATGTTCTGGAAAATATGAGCAAATTTTGCAGCAAGTCACTCCATTCAAACTTAACAAAACCTGGCGGCCAGTGGGTATAGTCATGAGCCTCAGGATGACTCAATGACTGGAAGGAATAATCATGTTTACATACATACAGGTACATAACACCGATGCACCAGTCTGAAAGCTAAAGCACTGTGATGGGTACGATCATGACCACAGCGGAGTCTCGTCTGCAATTAGATTATACATTAAGTCCATTTTTATTGTCCAGTAAAGAGCATTGAAACTTCGTTACACAAGGCTTCTGGGAAAATGGACACCAAATGGTCTCCTCACGGAGAAGTGAATAAAACTTTGTAAAAAGCAAATAAACAAAAACAAATTACTGTCTAATGCCTTTCATTCAATATATGAATATGGTACAATTGCTCCTAGTCTGCCATTATGGTCATTATGGTCCCTGATGTATACTTTCTGCCACTTAAGTGACAGTATAGCTCTTCTTGACCACTTCATATAAATTACTTTATATCTCCAACACCTACAGTGATACTTATACCAGAATGGAGCCATCAAATCATAATGGAAATGATCTGTCTTTCCCGAGGTCTCAGCCATTTGCAGTTTTCATGCAACATTAGTATTAAACTGTGTTGTCACCAACAACATTGAGCTTTTTAGGCTCCACCTTTTCAAAGATGTGACAGCAGAGTTCTCACGGGCAATTTCACATTCAGCCTTGATGGCTAATTACATTTTCAAGGTGTTGCTTACTACCTGAGGTGGAGGTGACTTTCCGTCTCAAACTCTGATTATTTGCAATGCAAACTCAGGAGCCAGGCTTTGGCTCACTCACATGTGATAAAGCATTAAGTAAAGTGTTGAGAAAAGTGTTTACTGCATGCATCATAACTGCTGTAGAAATGACTGGAGATAAGCTTCGCTAAGACATATCCTGTTAGGCATCCTCCAGTGAGGTGAATGCAAAAAAGTTAGCTCATGAACTACATCTGCTCCCTAAGCTTATCGCTGCCAGTGGGGATTGCCTCAGAATTATGTGGAAGACGTGGTCTTTACTTCAGCTGCGTCCCATTGATAACGCAGAGGGTGGAAGCAGTGAGGAGAAAACTAAGCTCAGGATAGAGTGCGTGTGGAGCGAAAAAAACAGAACTGCAGTCCAGTATCATACAAATACAACAACAACAACAATTTTATTTATATAGCACATTTCATGCGACAAGCGCAAACTCAATGTGCTTTCACAAAAATAGAACAACATTACAGCTCGTAAAATACGTATAGAAAAAACACAATAAGAAAACAATAAGAAGAAAGTGTTGCAGATTAAAAACAATTTAAAAACTAAGAAACTTGTTAGGAAAGAGGGAAATATTGCAAATTAAAGAAAAACAACAATTAAAAACTAAAAGCTTGTGAAAAAAGAAATGTTTTTAGTCTGCTTTTAAAAGAAGATACTGTTGTAGCAGACCTGAGTTCGTGAGGTAGGGAGTTCCAAAGAGTAGGACCATAATGACTGAAGGCACCATGAGCTGAGTTTGAGTGTATTCTTGGAATAGTGAGTAGACCTTTACTTGATGATCTCAGGGATCTGTCTGGTGTGTACTCAGTGAGCATGTCAGAGATGTAGGGAGGAGCTGCACCGTTCAGAGCTTTAAAAACAATAAGTAGAATTTTAAAATCAATTCTTTGCTTCACTGGAAGCCAGTGAAGAGATGCTAAAATCGGAGTGATGTGTTCACATCTTTTGGTTCTTGTTAAAACTCTGGCTGCAGCATTCTGGATAAGCTGCAGTTTATAAAGTGCTTGTTTTGTTAGTCCAGGTAAAAGTGCGTTGCAGTAGTCTAACCTACTTGAAATAAAAGCGTGAACCAACTTTTCAGAATCAGATAAGGATAAAATGGGTCTAACTTTAGATATGTTCCTAAGATGGTAGAAAGCAGTCTTAGAAATGAAAGAGACATGCTTATGAAAGTTGAGATCAGCATCGAGAATCACACCTAGGTTTCTTACATGCTCACTAGGTTTCACAGGACATGGAATTAATAAGGAACAGATATGGTGCCTCAGAGTCTTCGGACCTACTACAAGAATTTCAGTTTTTTCATCGTTCAATTGTAGGAAGTTTTCAGCCATCCACTGTCTAACATCTTTAATACACTGAATGAGATCATTTACTGGGCTCAGGTGGTCAGCAGAAACAGATATGTATAGTTGTGTGTCGTCAGCATAGGAATGATATGAAATGTTGAGTTTACGGATTAAGTAACCAAGTGGGAGCATATACAAATTGAACAGGAGTGGGCCAAGAATAGACCCTTGGGGAACACCATAAGAAATGCTAACTTTGTCTGATTTGAAGTCAGCAATAGAAACAGAGTAGGATCTATGAGTAAGGTAGGAGGAAAGCCAGCTTAGAACAGTGCCTTTAAGGCCTACACAGTGCTCAAGGCGCTGAAGCAGGATACCATGATCAACCGTGTCGAAAGCGGCACTGAGATCGAGAAGGACTAGGACTGAAACTTTATGGCTGTCAGAGTTGATTTTAAGATCGTTAACTACTCGGGTAAGGGCCGTTTCTGTACTATGGTTGACTCTAAAACCAGACTGATACATGTCAAATAGGTTATTTTCTGACAGATGTACATGTAATTGCTGATAGACTGCTTTTTCGAGAATTTTCCCCAGGAATGGAAGATTAGAAATGGGCCTATAATTATCAATAACAGATGGATCTAGATTGGTCTTCTTTAACAATGGAGTAATACAGTTTTTCTCGATTGCTAAGACACATTTCTCGAAAGCTTCTCTCATTTTCTCTAAACTGTGAACACAAACCCCAATTTTCAAGCTACATTCACAAAACCTCAGACTCTTCTTGCAAAACCAAACTTTCACCTCAAAACAGTTCAATCTGTGCCCAAAACTGAACTTTGTTGCCAAATCGTGCCCCGAGTCAATCAAAATTAAAAACACTACTGAGCAGCCACTAAACACTACATAGAAAAATAGAAAACACAACGCTCAGCACATGAAGCTGTAGAAATAAATGTTTATCGTTCACTGTAGGCTAAATGCATGTTGCAAAACAAAAAACCTGTGCATTTACACTGTAGCACTTTTCTCCTTCCCTTTCTTTCACCCTCCTCCTTACCTCTCCATATCCATTTCATCCCCTTTTCCCTCCTTCTTTTTTTCTGCCCAGTTCATCCCTCCCTCCCTCCCTCCCTCATCCTTTCTTTCTTCACCCTGTCGCCTCTCATCTTCTCCTCTTGCAAAACAAAAAACCTGTGCATTTAGCACTTGTACATAGTAAAAAAAAAAGGAGTACAAAAAACAGAAATCTTGTGCATTTACACGTAGCACTTGTACAGTACAAAGACAAACAGAAATCTTGTGCATTTAGAACTTGTATACAGTAAGCCTACGTAAAATAAAGTACAAAAATATAGAAATGAGAAGTGCACAACTCAGCCACAGCATCATTTCTCTGTACTGGGTCAGGCCACAGGACTTCATCCTGAACTGGCTTACAGTATATGTGCCCTCACATCATTGGACACAAGTGTTATCAATTTTGAGTTGTTGTGTTCAACCGGTGAAACTTGTGCTTTACTTGTGTTTGACTTTTGCCACCTGTGCTCAGCATTTTGCAACACAGGTGCATCACAATGAAAATGTGTCGGTAAGATGTGTCTAAACAGGTGAAAAGTGCTGATGGTTTTGCCAAAAGAGTGACTGATTCAATCAGTGGGTTCAGGCAACTGAGAATTTGGTTCAGACAACAGGGTTTAGTGTTTTAGCAATTGAGAAAAACTGTAATAGCATGTTTGAGAATAGTGGGGAAAAGTCCAGTGAGCAGTGAGGTATTAACAATTTCAAGCACATCATCCACCAGGCAGTTAAAAACATCTTTGAAAAACTTGGTGGGCATAGCATCAAGAGAACAAGTTGCAGAGCTTAGCTGCTGTATCACTTTTTGAAGTTCATGGCTTAGGATAGGGCTGAAGTTGGACAAAGTGACGGCAGTATGACACTGTGGAGCGACAAAGTGGTGAGCTGCTCCAGCGCACGAGGCCACAATGTTGTTTCTGATATTGGAAACTTTGAGATTAAAATGAGCAGCAAACTCATTGCATTTTTCTGGGGAGTGAAACTCAGGAGGTATAGGTCTGGGAGGATTGACCAGTTTATCAACTGTACTAAACAGAAACTTGGAATTATTATGATTTTCAGTTATAATCTGAGAAAAATAGTGCTGTCTGGATCTTCTAATTTCTGTGTTATATGTGCTGAGCAGATCTTTGTAATTAATATAGTCGTCTTGTAGTTTTGTTTTGCGCCACTTACGTTCAGACTTACGGCAGGCTCTTTTTAGTGCTCTCACACTATCCATATTCCTCCATGGTGCTTTC
Source organism: Trachurus japonicus (assembly GCF_045865225.1). NCBI lineage: Eukaryota > Metazoa > Chordata > Actinopteri > Carangiformes > Carangidae > Trachurus > Trachurus japonicus. Next base: position 26,078,400 of record NC_140907.1, read on the forward strand.
AACCTACCTAGAATTGTCTTTATTTTTAGTGGCGCGATATCATCTAAAATTTGTGTCACAGACCGGTTAAAATCATTGACTAAGCTGTCACATAGAGACAATGATGACGAGTCATGGTCACAGTTAACATTAACAACAGACTGTGACCTGTTAGTATATCCTAGGATAAACTTGTTGGATGTGTCTGCACGAAACGAGCGCCTTTTAGTTAATTTCAATCTAGGTTCGCGTTTGGTGATCAGTGACATATCAAAGAAGATACAGAAGTGGTCTGATATCCCAACATCTAGGATGGACTTTAAGGTTACATCGAGGCCTTTAGAAATGACTAGGTCAAGAGTGTGACCATGACTGTGAGTAGGACCAGTTACATGCTGTGTTAAGTCAAAGGATGATAACATGTCAGTAAACTGTTCAGCAAAATTATCTGTGCTATTATCAATATGAATGTTGAAATCGCCGGAGATAAGGACAGAGTCATATTCAACAGAGATCTTAGATAGTAATTCAGCAAATTCCTCTACAAAACAATTTCTAAGCCTTGGTGGACGATAAACTGTGAGTATTAGGCAGGGATATGCAGATTTTAAAACAAAAGCTAAATACTCAAATGTAGAGTAGCTACCAAAGGAGACATTTTTGCTTGATAAGTGATCAGAGAATATAGCAGCCACACCACCACCTTTCATATTTTCCCTGGAACAATGCAGAGATGAGAAGTTAGGAGGAGATGCTTCAATCAGCTCCTTGTTACCCGTTACATCAAGCCATGTTTCGGTGAGAAGTATGCAATTAAGCCTGTGAGAGGTTATGAAATCATTAATGATGAAAGTCTTATTGACAAGAGATCTGACATTCAGGAGTGCAAACTTTAAGGAGCATTTTGAAGTAGTCGTGGGTGATGGAGATGACAGGCTGGATTTAGAAGACATGGTATTGGTATTGACTATGATAAGATTGTTTCTGATTGAATTGGAGGTAGGTTTTACAATAACACACTGTCTTTCAATGATACAGTACTGTGCTCTGGACATTAAGTTGGAAACAGAGGAGGCCTTAAATTATATCATGACTCATAATGGAATATCAACGTGTCATATCATAAGACCAATGCATAAAGCTCAAATTTCGGGAGATAACTGTGGAGGTCCAGAAACTGAGGGTTAACTACTCCTTAATGGAAATTGGACGACCTTTTTATTCTTGAAGTGATAAAACTGTTGGTGGAAGAAGTACAGTAATACTAGTAATAATACAAAATGAAACTGCTTAGGAAAAAGTCCTGTGACCTCAGGTGAAACCTCACAGACCTTATACATCACCTCTTGCAGGTTTCGGGGAGTACTTCTTCATATGTGGAAAAAGTTGAGTAGAGGTTTTTGTGGCTCCACAGGGAGCTGTGTGACGCCTGATAAATCGATTGATGCAGCGTCAGTCACATCAAAAAAAGAAAAAAAATGTGGAGGAGTCCAGTTCGAAAGAGGTCAGATTTCTAGACCTCTGATGCCTGCTCCGAGACCGGAGGCTTCAGTCCACATCAGCTGCTACACACACACACACACACACACACACACACAAATATGTGACCAAATTGTTAGTGGTTGTGTTGCATTGTGGGTAATGTAGGGATCAGGTTTAGACAAAGAAGTAAAATATACATTTAAATCCACGATCAGTTGTGTTAAAGTCCAAAGTGATTTTAACTATGCATTTTAATGTTGCAGTTGGTGTTGGGCTACAGGCTAGTTGATTTTCTCTTGTATTTCTTTATAAACTATAACTTAGGTAAGTTGGGTAATGCCCAAAACTGTAAGCAAAGGAAATGTATTTGGTGTGGGACCGAATCCACAATCTTTCCTTCTAAACCAAATGATTTTAGTTCCCTGATCATGTAGGGATCCATCCAAAACAGGTCTGATGTCAAATTCCCACACTATAATGCTTCTATGATATAAAAATAGGTCTTATGTTGCCCTTTTGTTGTACATAAACTAATCCTTTAGGAAACATTGTTGGATACAGTAGGTCATATTTTTCAACAAACAGTTTCTACCTTTTGGCCTTTTCTAGAAATGTTTTTGCGCCATTAGAAATTAATGAGTGCCACACTTTCAGGATTCCCACTTCTGCAACACAGCTGACAGCATTGTTCTCACAAGTAATTTCCCATTCAGTCTTGATGGCTAATTACATTTTCAAGGTGTTGCTTACTACCTGAGGTGGAGGTGACTTTCCGTCCCCCTGAGCATCGATGACGCTCTGAAATGGAGCACGGGTTCTGAAAGGTGGCATTAGCGGCCCACTGAAATGAAATGGTGTCAGCCTTTGTCGTACCACATGGATGAATTTAATTTGTGTGATCCTCATGTTCTCAGACCAGTGAAGCAATCAAAGGTACTGCTGATGAGGCTCAAGGGCATCCAGTAGTGTTTTTTTTATGAACTGTGAGCACTTACCATGAGAAAAAGAAAGAGAAAATAATTTCTTTGTGTGTGAATAAACATTAGTTTTGAAGCTTCACATAGTTTACACAATGGTTGGATCTAAAAAAAAAACCAAGGAAATAGGGAAAGTTAGAGACCTAATTTGTTTCTTTATTGCATTGTACCATAATAACTCAAAATGTTTGTAGTTTGTGGCAATGAGTAAATGAAATACCCCCAATATAAAGAGCTGTTTGTCAGTGCTTTCCAGAACACATGTATGTATGCAGTTCCATACACTTAAAGCAGATATCAGTGGAATGTTTTTGTTAATATAAGTCCTAAATAGTCCTATTTTCCGTCAGCAATCACTTACATGAAGTATTTCAGCCTAAACACGAGTCTCTCCGTCACTCTGCTCTGCTGTAACCCGAGGAGAAAATTTTCCTTGTGGGATACAAGTGTTATCCAATGAGGGGAGAGAACGGCATGAAGGGCTGTGTGTGCAGCCAAGGGATGCGCGTGAATGTGGTGACGTAGCACGAGGACCAATTGATGCCTGACAAGGGCGGGGGCTGCTAACTCATGGTGCGTTCAAGGAAACTCGTACTTTGTGTTTTTCCTTCCTGTGAAGTCATACCAGTTCGATCTGGTACGAGTTCACGGGTCGGAAGTTACGAGTGGCCGTTATAGGGAACTTTCACAGACAACAGGACGGTAAAAACACGAGCTACGGGTTACCTGGAACGCTACCAAGTCGTAGTTGTGACTTGAAGCTGTAACTTACGGTTTCAAAAGCCTGCCTTGAACACAGCATTAGCCGAAACGGCCGTGCCACTGATATCTGCTTTAATTATGACAGAGATCATTTACAAAAAAAAACACAGTCTCTCTGTACAGTATTACATCTCAACTGTCATGACAAACATTTCTAATAAACTAAAGGTCAAATGCATTTGTTCTATAAGGCAAGTGATAAATATAAGTGCTGCAAAATGAAACATGGTTGCAATTACAATTAACTTAATAACCACTTATATGTTTAATTAGAGCGAGCATCATTGCCACCAACGTTCATTCACTCAGACACCAAACCTGCACTGGAAAAAAGAGTCACTGTCACTAGGCAACAGCAAAAACAGTTGTCAGGCATTTGACGTTACTGATGACATTAGCCAAAGTTTTAAATTGTTTTTAAAGGCCATACAAGAAAGAACTGATACAATGCATGGATTCAACAGCTGATGAGACATCCCGGGCAGAAAGTCGTCTCATCATCTGTTGACATCCAGGCTGATGGCAGAGAAAAGAACTATATTACCTCTGAAGTTGTGCTTTTATTCTGGCATATGTATTTTGCGGGTATTGTGTGTCAGGAAGAAAATTTACAGTATGTGTGAAATTCAATATGCATGTGTTTTTATTTGGTGAGTGCCATACACTGTATTGCATGAATTACATTATTCATCAGACAAGTTAGAAATTTAATTACTGGCTTCAGTCCCACTAAGGTATATATTTTCTTTATACCTTAGAGACCGTACATAAATATTAAAATTTAATGATAACCTTTTTTCTTTTCATAAACAGGTGTGGTGATCAGTTTTTTCATTCCTTTTGTTTGTATTTATTCTTTTATTTTCCTGTGTTAATGTCTTTATCTTTGAATCTATACCCGTTATTACATTTCTAATTTTTCATAATGATGATGACTAGGACACCACCAGCAATGATATTGGTGATATTCATATTTTCATTCACCGATTTAGTAAGTGATATGACAGGCAGAATAATGGATATGCAAACAAATGAATGAATATGTATATTGTAGTCTGAAATGAAGCTCTGACATGTGAGGTCAGCATGTCAATGTACATGCCGCTCTTTGTATATCTGTTTTTTGTGTGATGAGTAGTGTGAAGAAAGAAAGAAAGAAAGAAAGAAAGAAAGAAAGAAAGAAAGAAAGAAAGAAAGAAAGAAAGAAAGAAAGAAAGAAAGAAAGAAAGAGTTTTATGCATGTTGCCCTTGAGCAAAAAAAAACAACAAAAAAAACAATGAAAGAAGGACTTCCCTGCTGCCATGTGATCACAGACTGTCAGGCAACTTTAGCTTTGCTCTTTAAAAATGATCCTATTGGTTTATTTATTGCATTGATTTTTCTCCTTTTTCCTTTTAAGTCAGTGAGGACTGGTGGTGGCGGCCTCATGTTTATCATGATTTGACGGAGATAGACTTGCTTAAGCTGTCCCGCTGTGGGTACAACACACAAACTCGATAAACTTATAATCAGAAGGATGTGTGAGTGGGACCACAGTGGGATGTTCACCTGGCACATCCTCAGGAGTTAATAAATAATTCTGCTCTGTCTGGTGCTCTTATTCTCACCCACACAATCACATTGTGCATCTTGCATAATGGCTGAGGTTATATGTGGAAAAGCTCCCACAGGAAGAATAAAGCTAATTGTGTTTAATTTACCCACAGCAGATCTCCACAGTAACAATATGGAATTAGGCTACTAGTTAGAGAGGTCTAAATAGACTGAGCAGATTTATTAATTAGTGTCGCTATTGCCGTCTTATCTGCACAGAGCAGGAGGAGACTTGGAGAACTTCTGTCATTTTATTAACTAGAATTTAAAAGCCTTACGGGAGCGACATGCATTCAAACTGCTGCATGAGCAGGTTTAGTTTGCGTAGTTCTTTATCTTGTGATGCTGGTTGTAAAAAAAATAACCAAATCATTCACCAGGCTGCTCTGGGTTAGAAAAGAAAAGCCAATAATAGAAGCAAATAATAATGATAACAACAACAACAACAATAATGATAATTATAATTCACACATCATGAAAAGGTTACACTTGGCTGAGGCAGAGATGCTGATGATGTGAAATTATCCATTAGCATGCTAATCAGCTAGCGGTAGTCTGTCTTGCCACTTTTAATAGTGACTCACTGCAGCCTCCAAACGGCCCTGAACAAGAAACACTGCAGTGATGAACAATGGTGGCAGACGAAAACATCCGATCTATGTGCAGTACCCCCCATTGATGCTCAACCTGTTAGAACCTAATTTTTTGCAATGGTTTAATAATAACACCATGTATTAGGCCACTTTCTGATTCACTCAGCTGACCTGTGGCTGTACCATATTCATAATATTACAGCACGCTCTATACAGTAGGTGCACTGGTGTGTAGAATACAGGAGTTCAGGGGCTGAACTGAAGGAAAATGACATTGCACGACTAACTCATACAAACCCACTTCAAAAGACCAAACTATCCCTTTGAAATTTGTCTTAAATGTGGGAAGTAACACAGCTGCTGTCTTTCAGATCATGATTGCATTATCTATAGACAGAAAGATGCTTCGTACTTAGGCGTGCTCTCATCAAATTCTGAGTAACAAAGTTTTTAGCTATGTCATTTCAAGGTTCATCTTGTAAATTAGATTTTAAATTTACTCTTTGTAGAAGTAGTTTTTTTCTTATCACCTGAGCTGTTGTTGTGAGTATACAGGCACAAAACTTTTGCCAAAACAAATAACAGCTGTCACAACTATTATTCTTCTGAGATCCCACAAGTGCTTTCTATTTTCATGTCTGAGTCATATCCCAGATGCTCCATAATATCAGCAGAGACTTTGCAGCGTGATTTCTGAAGGTAGTTCATCAACCTGACAGCTGCAGTCACCATTTACAGATCAGTCTTCAGAAGGATTTAGGATTACAAGGTTTTTTTTTTTTTTTTTAGGAGCAACCACAATCTGCTTTCAGTATAATTTCAACTGAACCTCCCATGTTCTTCAGTGAGGTGACGAAAAAATATATAAAGTTGGTTTGCAGCTACCAGTGTCTTTGTCTAGATTACGTTGACAGGATCCTCAGGCTGCAGCAAAGCAGAGCCGAGGAAGAAGGTCATGTCTGTCTCCTCTCCCTCCTGAACGGAGCCTCTCCTGGGAAGAGTGAGTCTCTCTAGTTTTCCAAGTGTCAGTATGGGGTCTGTCTGAGAGAAAATGGATTTTCTTCATGTGCTCAGTGAATATTTGCATCAAAAGAAGCTTATGGCGTCATTGGGAAGGGGTGGGGGTCAGGGGCAGTGTTGTCTGTTAATGCTGCCACTACAGCGATCCCCCATGACAAATTCCCCACAGACAGAGGAAGTCACAGATGCTGTGAAACTTTTAGGCAGATTCTGGGAACTTGTCAACCCTAACTGTCATCAGTGCTGACAAGGTCCGCGCCGCACAGACACTGTGTCTACACCAGCTGGTACCGTATTGTCAACGCCAAGCCAAAGTCTGGCTGTATGTTTTGGGAATATTTCATAGGAACTGTTTGCTGTAGTCTTATCATTACATCAGAATATCGCAGAGGGATGACAGATCCACAAAGCACATTTTGTCTGGCAGTTTTACACTGTTCTAATATTTTTTTTTTTTTACTGTTTTGGCTCAACTCAATGGCTCCATGCATTTGTAATGAAACAATGACAAAGATGATAAAACTGCAGACAGTTTCCATTTCAGGTGAAAGATGTAGCACATTTTATATGTGATACCTTCACTTTTAGGAAAATGCAATGGGATATTGATCCAAAATATAAAGGTGAGACAACCAGAGAGGGGTTTAAGAGTCAAACAGCCTGATGGTCTGCCTGGATGTAAGTCACTGGACATCATTTAACTTATTGCTGAAACCCAGATGTTCAACAAAGTGATTTATCGTCTAAAACCCTTCAATACTATGACTTAAACTCTGACACAAACTGTCCCTCCTCAGTTGTATGCGAGAATGCTTTACATTCCTAACAACTGTGATGAAATGTTGAGTGCTGTGCACATTGTTGACACTCTGCATGATCTACATTCCTTCAGAGTGTGTTCTGAATGCTTCCTCGAAAATTACTATACTGTCTGCAAGATGCAATTAAGGACGTGAACGGAGGGGGTTACTACAGTATGTCAAGGGGTGAAGTAAGGTCAGCAGCAGACTCTGAACAAACAACAATGTCGACGGTACAAGGCTTGGTAAAGAAACTACAACTACAGCTTGTCACCCCAACAGCTTCTTCTGATTTTTCTTGTTATTAATAACCGATTGATCTGCAAAAGCACTGCCATGTTTTCTGTGGCAATTTCCACAGAGGATGTTGCACCAGTGAGGCCCATGGATAAATCAGGTTCTGTGGTTTCAAAGGTCAAGAATTGATTTTCAACCACAAAGTGAAAATAAACTGCAGGATACAAAATGATAGATAGACATATTCACATTTCTCCTTGTGAAATTTGAATACTGTTTGATAGATGGTAAATAAACTCCTCTCTTTCCTGCAACATAGCCATGTCTTCTAATTTTACTATGAGTCACTATGAGTTCATGCACAGGATGAAACTGGGACAAAGCACAAATATCTGCTGATGTCTGGGGGTCATAAACATCCAGAAGTCACTAACTGTAAACAACCAGACACTGAATATTTAATATGAGATGCCTTTAAGTTTGTGTTAACTTGTTCATTTACTCTCCCTTTCCCTACAATTCTCTCTCCTCTGCAGCACATAAAAAAGCATCGGGATTCCTGCATTGTTCATTTTATGTGGATGCAGTCAGCACTTTTAACTAATGGTCACTGTTTAATATGAACAAAGTGCGGGAGCCAAAACAATGAAAAATGTGTCACTGTCCCAATACTGTCTGACCACATCTTAAAACAGCATGACCGTAAAAGGGAAAATAGGATAACACCTCGCGGCCAAACAGCCAAACCAAAGCACCACACAAATATGATCAGTGTTATAGTGGCTCCTGCATATCTTCCCTCTGGGAAATTTGCATTTAGAGTGTAGGATGTGCAGTGCAGCCCACATTCACTGCCCAGCTCTGGAGCAATGCAGCATGCCAACTGTAAATGATGCCAGTAGCAGATTAATGGCAGCCATCAGGATTAACTAATTAGCAACACCGCAGTAAAGCAAACTACAGATGCTATTGCCTCTGACGCCCCCTCTCTCTTCCTCCGTGGGCTATGAGAGGGAGGAGAGGCTGCTCTGGTCTGATTAACGAACAGGAGGAATATTGAAGCCTTATCTGTGCCTTCTCCGAGAGAAGTCATCGTGAAAAATGTTGATAACAGTATTTGTGAGAGGAATCCTGAGTGAGATTGGAGACAAACAGGAAAAATAAAATAAAAATCAACAAAATAAACACAGCTGAGCAAAATTTAGTAACAGTTCTAAGTTGGCACATGGAGGAACGAAGACTCGTTCTAACTAACATACTGTAGCTTTCTAATGATGGACACATGGATTGTAAGTGAGTGAGTCATTGTCTGTCCTTGAAAAGCACAGATGTTTCGGGGTAAATCAGCTGACAAACAAATCTAATTTGAATGGCTAGAAGAAGAAATACCGATATGATCTCACCAATAACATACAATACACACAACACACATCAGCTTTTCTCCTTGTCAAAAATTCCAGGAGAGCGAAACCAACAATAGATGCAGTGTTTAGCCAAAACCTGATATCATAGGTATACTCTGTGTCATCTCTCGCTGCTGTCCAAAAAGCAAAACAAAACGCATCATCACTGAGCTACAGCATCACCCGAGGTGACATGTTCCTTCATTACAGTGAGTATCACCACTGTTATTTGTCCTGGCTTTACCCCCCCACCCCCCACCACACACACACACACACACACACACACACACACACACACACACACACACACACACACACACACACACACCATCCTGCTGCCAATAAATGTTCGACTGTCCTGTAAAAAAAAAAGGCCCCTGTGGGTCTTCTGTGTAAAAGTCGCTTCTTACGGCCCATAGTTATGTTTTATTGTTAAGTGACCTCTAGCGGCTGCAGTGATCATAATGGGAGCAAAGGAAGAAGTCGGGTGATGTCGTGTAGCGAAGAAGTTCACATTAGCAGAGAGGACGCGTGAACACAATAACAGATCTTCACTGCTGCTCTTTTCTTGTATGAAACCGAAGCTGAAACTGAACTCAGTGACAACAAAGGTCCTCTGTACATATTTTAACTCAGATTTAAACAAGTGATTTTGTGTGTAAGCCTTAAACTGTGAATAACATTAAGCATGTATATTATTGTTATCATGACTGTATCAGAACCCTTTACAAAACCTTATAGCTTTTACAAGGACAATAATACCATTAGTCATGTGTGTTGTCAAGTACTATTACTACAAGTACTACACTATTATGACTCAATTATTTCATTTCAGTAAATGCAATATTTTTGCTGTCATAACCTCAGCTGTGTGCCCATGAGAAGGTGAGACAACTATACAGACATTGCTTTAGATGCTCCATCATCATTTCAGTCGTTTGAACAAAGTTGCAGGCTTACTGTAAGCTTTTTCTGTTTGCTGTTTTCTGACAACACATTCAATTACATTAATTCTGCATTTATTGGAAATGAACACCACCAAACTCAACATGTCTCTATGGACAGGACAGTACATCATCCTTATTTTAATCTTTCAAGTTCACTGAGCTACAGTTGCTTCAATAAAATGCTGTCACATGTTGTCACCACACACAATGTTGTCCAATTGTTGTTTGCTAGTGGATTCGGTAAATCCTTTCTGCATGGATGAATAGTTCATTTCAAAAGGAATGTGCCCTGAAGAACAGGAGTCATAAATGTGAAAAAAAGAAAGTACAGTTTGATCCTCTTAGATCATTTTTTGAAGAGTCATGGCAGGATTTCTATTTACTATTGACAAGTATTTCTTTACAAAATAAAAGCATGTGTAATGCACAAAGGTCAGGACAGCATTTATTTGCAATTCAAGCATGCGGGCGTGTGCGTCACAGGTGGATATTACCAGATCCACCCCTGTAATGTTAGAAAACCGTGAGCATATGGCATTCTCAGTCAGCTCTCTAATTAAAATATATGATATATTAATCTTCCCAAACACTGAATTCTCTCTCGTAATGAGCCCATATGTTTTGACAGACAACAGATGGAAATGTTCACAGAAACTGTTTTCATTTGTTGCCCTAAATAGCACAATTACACTATGTTTAAGTCAAGTTTCGGTCCCTTGGTGGTACTGGTACTTTTGTCAGGAATATAAAGGGAAAACCTGCTGCTAAAAAAACAAACAGAAAAACATTGGCATAGTAGTGGTCAATGGGGGCCACATTTTGTTGTTTTTCTTAGCCATGCTGCAAGCCATGGATGGTCATATTGGTATATGGTTGGTCTGTCTGCTGTTTCTTGTCCAGACTTGTGCTATATACAGCTGTTGAATGAATTTCCATAAAACATTGCACGGATATATACAGTAATTTATGGTTCTCAGTCTTAGAGATTTTCATTTTTTTTTGGTAGTGCCACCACAAGATTGACAAGTTTGTCAAATGAAATATCTCTTGGATTAATTGACATAACATTGCACGGATGCTAATTTTCACTTAACCTGTAAAACATCTCAACACCTTTATGGATTGACACATTTTTTTTTATATATGCATGGTAACATAACCTGACGAAGGTCCAAGAGACCGAAACATTGTGCTCGTTCTTTCATTAAAACGACTATGCAAGTTAAGACAGTGTGCGGGAGCCGTTTTTGATCACATGCGTGGCCCTCAGAGGATGACGCCTGACTTAGAAGCTGCTGTCTGAACAACACTGTGAGTTTGATATTTGTTCAATTCTATTCTCCAAAAAGAGAATGGATTTCTATTCAATTTACAGACATTAAAAAACCTGAAAATGACCCCTGGGTTACTCCTTTTCTAACCGAAATATTTGGTCATGTATACGTCTATTGGGATATCCCCATCGAAAGGAACATTAATTTGTGTTCTGTGCATGCTTTATTCGTTTTTGAGTACTATTTTGAGTACAGGAACTACTTGTTGTAAACATGGTGAAACACAAGATAACACCACACCTTTGGAGCGAGGAGGAAACAAATCACTTCATAGGTGTGGTGAAAGACATGAACATCTTCCAAGTACCGAGACACAAAGATCTACAAGACGGTGAGTGAAAAGATACGTTTTTGTTGTTTTTGGATACAGGAGGAAGAAGCGGAAATGATGTGCATTGCGTTGTCCATGCGTAGAGACGTTGTCCGTATGCTGCTGTTTTGATCGGGATATCCCAGTGGATTACAATGATCATGTATACAGTAATAACCCTGTTTGCTCACACATGTAAACGGGTTATTCTGAATGTTGCAGAAACTGGAATATTGACTGCATGTAAACGTAGTTACAGTTTTAGATGAACTTTTTTTCCAATTTCTAGGCAGAACATATCAAAAATCACAATCACACTTCTGGTCATGAACTAATCTCAGCAACAGGATGACACATATCCACTCCCTGGGGCTTGTTTAAAGTCATTTCAACTCTAAGCAGGAAATTCACTGACTAAAGTAGGAGTAAATGAGGCGGGCTGGGCAAAGTGGGTACAACAAAAGGTAAATTATAGCACTTCATCACAAAAAAAAAACCTCTCAGAGTGCACAGAGCATCATAAATCAATAGAGGAGTGTCCAAGGTGTATTTCAACTGTTCTGAAGTTAAACACAATTCATCAACATGTTGTAGGGATAAATTTGAGCCGTCAGCTCGGTCAAGATTCAGAAAACAGGCAATGCATTGTGAATGAACGTGGAGAGGGAGTTCACTCATAAGCAACTGAGTGATTATGGAATGCCATTACTTTGACAGATTACTGCTGTTTTGACTCAGAGCCGGAGATAATGTGTTCTTGACCGACATATTGAAGAAGTACCAGGTTGCAGCTCGCAGGTGTATTGCCATGACCTCTTCTATGTTGCTGCAGCTGGCAGATAATGTGAACCACCGGTCGAGTCTTGCTGCCGGTCACATAACAGTATGGTTGTCAAGGAGACTGTATGCCAGCAGAGAGCAGAGGGGATACCAAAGACATCTCTGACACCATTGATTATCGCGGTGATGGAAACAGGTTGACGCACTTGACCACATGTTGGCATCTCCAGGCCTGAGCAGAGGCTCGCAGACAGTACAGTCTATCACCCGTCACTCTCAATGCTCAACAGGGGACAGATAACCTTTCTCTAACACAGTGAGATTGATGTGAGCTGAAAACAAGTCATTGTATGTGTATGCTACTCCTCTGGTGACTGGTGCTGCTCGCAGTTCTGTAACACAAACCCTGGGAATAAACTCTGCTTGAAGAATGACTCTTAGATGTTTTCAAATGATGGCAGTGATCTCTGTTGGGGGCTTCATCTACTCTTTAACCTTTGCTTTACCTTTGCTCACTAGTTAATTAGACTTCCTTTCAACAACCAGACATCTCGTTCATACTTCCATGTTCCTCATCAGTACCTACATTTAAAATGCAGCTGCTAGGAATATGTGGTGCAAACATCCAAAGGATATACTGTATAACAACAGGCTACATCTGGCAACCTGTTGGCAGCAGAATTGAAGATATTATTACTAAATGGCTTTTTTTGTTGTTATGCAAACTGTTCCTCCACTTAATTAAGGTTTTTTTTTTTTTTTTTTTTAAAGTTCAACTTCATTAAGCTGCAGTTATCTTATTTGTAGATGTTTGTTCTTTGATACTATATGTCATTCCTTGCTAACTGTGTCTGTTTCCATCTTTGTCACTAACAATGGAGGAAAACTGATGTGAATCCAAGGCTCACCTTCATTGAACTCCACCAGCAAAGTGACCTGGAACAATCTCTGCACCAAAGCTTCTTCAACCATCAGCCTGCAGATGAAAGCTGACTGAAGACTGACTCCACAAAACTGAACCGATTCCTCCATCGATGTGGCCGTGGCCTCCTCCTTTTAGTTCCATTTCCAGCTTCAGGTTTGGCCGTATTGGTACTCAATGTAGTTAAAGGCAGTTACTTGTAGTGGCTAGTTGCCTCTTCCTTTGTTTCAAAGGGTTGCAGTATCAGCAAAAGTGTTCTTGACTTTATCCATTTTTGCCTCCAGTGAAGCGAAGTCTGTTTTTAATTCACCCACCAAAAGATACCATGTGTTCGGTAGATTATTCAGTTCAGTCATGCTGCTGTTGTTCACAGAGGTTAAAAGGAAGTTATGAACTTTTTTTTATTTTTTACCTTCATTCTTTTGGTCTTATTTTAGTGGGGAACAACAGCTTTGGTAAATATATTACAAAATGTGACAACCTGTGGTGAAATGATGAAATTGTGTTGTTCCTCGTTCAAAAAATATTTTTATGACATTTTTGTAAAGTCTGCTAAACGGCCGTGCTATTACTGAATCATCATGACTGCAGCAGACAAGATGAAATAGCAGGAGAAATCTCTCTGCTCACGGCACTGTCAAAAGATATAACTTGTAGCTATTAGAAGAAATTAGAAAATTAGTTATCAGTTCAACTTTTCTACTTCAAGACCATCTTGAATACCTAACCTCCACATTTCCAAGAGCATACCCAAGATATTTTTAGTATTTCATAGAAACTGCTACCTGTATCAAGCCACATTTTACTGTAGTGGCTACTTACCTGAGCAAGTGGCCCCATACCACTACTATTTTCATCTTCTTTTTTTCCCCCCAAAGTTGAAGTATTGACTATGATCTGATTCGTACAAATATTAAATACTTTCATAAACCTGGTATTCTCTATATCAAGGCGGCTTATTGAGAAAGTGAGACGCACTGTCTTATATGTTGGACATTGTGATGACATCATTTTGATTTTAGTTTAACTCTTTCTCAGAGGACCAACTTACAGGTAGCTTAAAGGTTAAAGGACAATTCCGGGCAAATTCAACTCCGCCCTGAGTTGAATTTGCCCGGAATTGTCCTTTAACCTTTAAGCTACCCCCCATGTCCCCGCATCGCCACGGCAGCGATGAATGGGAGCGGATGCAAGTTCCGCTGCTTAGGCTGTTTACATCCCTCAAAGCCGCAATTTTTCTTTCCACAGACAGCGTCGGATGGCTACTCAAACATGCACCGAGAAGTTTATTTACTTCAAGCAAGCTGACATGTTTGTAAAACTAGATCTAATTCAATGTCTTGCGCGAGACCCAAGTTGACATGCTCGGTGTGTTTACAGTACGTAGCAAGCAAGTCAAGAGTTGATATTCCTGTGTTCATGACACAAACGGGAGCTTCCGACTGCACGTAAACAAACCGAGCACGTCAAGTTGGGTCTCGCGCGAGGGCAGACACAACTACCGCAAAACATGAGCAATTAAACTGAAAATCTTCAGATTCCTTCATTTAGACCTAAAATGTTAGGAAAATACAGCCCCGAGTTGAATTTGAATTGTCCTTTAAAGAATTGTCCTTTAAAGTATGACAGTTGAGGTTCCTGTCACTATGCCTCCAATTGATCATGCGCCCTGGCTACTTGGCCAAAGGGATGTTCCTTTGGGTGACTGGCAAGTGCGCATGACTCTGACCCGGGAGGTGTGGGTTCAATCTCCGCCCGGGCCCTCTTCACCTTGCCACAAAAGGAAATGCAGAGGCTGCTATAGGAGCATTTTTATATTCAATTTGCAGTGAGCCCACAGATTGAAGTGCAGTGGGGTTTAGAGGTCAGATATGGAAGTATACAGTATCAGTGATGTATAATAAATACTGCCTTTGAAACTGAATGTGTGGGGTTTCTGTTTGTCTCTGTTTACATACTGACATATAAAGAAGTAATCCTTCCTCTGTAGGATGCTTTAGTGGAGATTATTCTACCAATACAAAATGCAATGTAAGCAACCAACAGTGACCCTCAAGCGAGAACCACTTGTACAGTATGAACACTCTTATGCAGCACAATACAGTTGTTGTAGTAGAAAACACTTTCTAACATTGAAAACTTTTCTCTGAACTTTCACATGTGATAGAGATCGTTCCCAATGAGCCATGGAACCCCCCCCCCCCCAAAAAAAAAACAAAACAAACAAACAAAAAAAACAAATAAAATTAACTTAAATATCAATATTCTCTTTATCATATCATAACCATAGTTTGACAGTTAACTGTGGTAAGATTTTTTGGTTAATTGTCACATTTCGGCAAAGCAACTTTTACATTTCAGCAGAGGTTGTAAAAAAAGATTCTCTCACTCCTCTCGCCGCCTTGGGCTTTTTATGCAGATTCAGTTTCATCTTCTTTTTCACCATGCAGCGTAATGTCACCCACTGTGGGCTGCAATATTCTCCAGTCTAATATCTCACTGTGAGCAGTCCTTTGACCGCTTCACACATTACTCAATGACAGCTTTAAGTACGACTTTGTTTTATTCATAATCTGCATATTTTGCAGACATAATGTTATTCCTCCAGGTCAGTAACTAACATTATTTAAGGGTTTTGTAAATCAAGCGATATTGCTTCAATTACAAGTTTAACTCAATGGAAGCCTCAGTTATCTTGTTTGCAAATCTTTGTTCTTGATAGGCTCCTCAACAAACTCCAGCCTATTCACTGTATATGTGTGCAGAGTTGGAAAAACATCACTATAGTTCATTAACAGTGGAGTTAAGGCCTTGTCTCTGCTCTCAGTTTAGTCGAACTCCACCAGCAACGTGACCTGGGAAGACCTCTGCACCAAAGCTTCAACCATCAGCCTGCAGATGAAAGCTGACTCGAGACCACAAAACTGAACTGATTCCTCTGTCGATGTGGCTCTGGTTACTTCCTTCCAGATCCATTTCCAGCTTCAAGCTCATCAGTATTGGTACTAAATGTAGTTAAAGGCGGTTCCTTGTAGTGGCTAGTCGTCTCTTCCTTTGTTTCAAAGGATTGCAGTATCAGCAAAAGTGTTCTTGACTTTATCCATTTTTGCCTCCAGTGAAGCGAAGTCTGTTTCTAATTCACCCACCAAAGATACCATGTGTTCAGATTATTCACTGCAGTCACACTGCTGTTGTTCCCAGAGGTTAGAGGGAAGTTATCTATGTGTGTGTGTGTGTTTAAAAAAATTTTTTTTTTAAAGCTTTATTCTTTTGGTCTCA
Source organism: Trachurus japonicus (assembly GCF_045865225.1). Taxonomy (NCBI): domain Eukaryota; kingdom Metazoa; phylum Chordata; class Actinopteri; order Carangiformes; family Carangidae; genus Trachurus; species Trachurus japonicus. Next base: position 26,094,819 of record NC_140907.1, read on the forward strand.
TTTTAGATGGCGGCAACAGCTTGATTGGCAATGACAATGAATTGATAATGTTAGCAAAACGGTTTTAACAAATATTAATATTCCTCAAAATCTAGGGGGTCTTTGAACACAATGTCAGGTTGGAGGCCATGCTTGTGCCTCTCCTCATGAAGAGCTGCTTTTACCCTTCATCCAGGAAAATAACTTGATGTGTGTGATGTTTTGTCACACACAACCACCTCAGAGGGCTGACTGGATTTGATCCGATTCACTATCAGAAGAGTCAATGTGTAAATCAAACTTTTACCAAAGCCAGACAAGACTGGAGTGATAACATGTCGTCCACTGAAGTAAATGAAAGAGGAAATACTCAAGTTCTGATGTAAGTGATGATGAAGTACCATCCATGCTAACTTATTTAGAAGATGCCATTGTTGTTATTCTTGCTGCTGCCAAGACACGCTCATAGCTGCCAATAGTTTCTCCCCCATAGGACCACGGCTGTTTGGCCAGATGCAAACCTCATGAAGGAAATGCTCTTGTATGAAGCCCAGTGTTTTTGAAAAGCTCACTCCCTACAGTATCTATGTGTGGAAATGATGGTATGTGGCACAGTTTCTACCAGCAGAGAGCACAGACAATGCTTGAGCCGACCTCTTTATTTGCAAAATCAACAGTCGATGAGCTTCTTGTGTTGCTGCGCACAGTGACAGCTCCACCAACAACACAGGCTTAGGCCTAGTATTTTTGCAAACAGAGTTTTTCCCTCTTCTTCTCGTTTCCAAAAAAAATTCACATCCACATCAGCATGTTTAAAAAAAACCTCTGACCACATGTAAACGCAAAAATGCAATAAAAACGCTGTGCGCCAGCTGTCAGCGATATAATTTTAACTTTTAAAAACGCATTGACCAATCATAGCATAGCTCAGACAGTCCAAAGTCATCAACAGTAGCTTCATTGGTGACTTTAGTTTGCCCGTAGGTAGTAGAGGTGAGTGAGTGTGAGGTTGTTGTGAGGTCAGAGACACTAGACAGCCATCCACTTCTACACATTCTCCATTTTTGTCAGACCATGCAACATAAATGCCACTTTAAATTCCTGAGGTGACACTGAGCATCACTACATAAATTATGAGGTGTAGATTAATTCAATATAGACTAAGCTGCACGTAGGACACCAGACATAGCTTGTGCAGTAAATGAAGCTCATGATCCAAGTTCAAGCAACAGTGGTATATTGACTAATTACGCACAAAAAATTAGAGTGACAAAATGACTTTTTATAATATATAACATATTATAATTTCTTTCTTTCCTCTACTATTTTCCACCACTATTCCTAAACATGCAGGAGCAAGAATACAACAATTGCTCCATTCACTCAATGGCATAACAGCCCAGATGTAAAGATGGTGCATCAATGCTACTGGCATATTCTCTCTCATTCCTCCTACTATCTCAGTGTCTCTTCCTCTCTCTCTCTCTCCCTTTCACACACACACACACACACACACTTCTTACTCCCAGCTCCACATCCCCTGCAGGGCTCTGAGCGGCCCGCTGTCACTCTCCCCCACCACCACAGAGCAGTACTCTCTTTCCCTTCTTGCTCCTGCAGCGCGGAGTGCCAAAGCTTTCATTCCTGCCTGTCAGAGGGAGTGAGAATGGAGACGCCGGGGTGGTAATGGAACTGGAGGAACCAGCTCTCACTCGAAGGCTGACACGAGCAGACATGGCCAGTGTGCGAGTTCTCCCATCCCCCCGGAGCAAACTATGAAGTCTCGTCTTTATGCGCTGCATGCACTTGTTTGTAGGATATGTTGATATTTATTTATTACAAGCTACGTTGGGGGACTCCTCTAGCTGAAAGGAGAGGAAGAAAAACACAAAATCAATGTTTTACGCTGATAACAGCAGAAACAGCTGCAGATGGGGAAATGTTAACATGTTTCCGCATCATATCTGAACTCTAATTTACATAAGTATTGGATTACCGTACTTAGTGTTTTTGGTGAACCAAGGCAGTTTGTTTTAACCCTTTTCTCTGTCATGAAAAGAATTTTTGAGGGCCCATTACCAGTAAGGACCATCAAATGATACACCACTGCAATGTCGGTAGATGATGCAGTGACTGTGTACAGTATGATTACTCTTGAAGTGGGAGAGCTTCACACATCGGCCACAACAGCAAAAAGCCTCCCGAGAGTAGCCACCTCAGGGCTTCCAGTGGTTGCTGGTGGACTTTTGAAGAAGGAGCCACTCAGTGTTTGTGGTGTTCTGTCTGTTACCATCACATAAAGCAGAGAAGTCATTTCATCATGGAGCCTGTGGATCGTGGTGTAAGGTCTGAGTACAAAGACTGGTTGTGCTCAAGATCTATGAGGGAGAAACATGTTGAACCCAGCCAGTTTTTCTTTATCTATGGAGAATATTTAATCTTTTTTTTTTTCTGCCCGTGTGATTGAGAACACTGGGTTTTGATTTGTGGTCATCCCTTAGATTGCACCCAATTACGTCATGATGTACAGCAGCCTATATGAACTGTTTATGAGAGGAAAAGTTGACTGACTGCATGTATACAGAGTAATGTAATGCACTGCTGATAAAACCATTGATATTGATATTTTCTTCCATATTCAAACAAATCCATCTCTAATATTTCTTGAAATTGAATTCTATGCTGTGCGAAATTGCAAAGCTGAGGATGAAACTCACCTGTGTGTCTATAATGATCAGCTCCTGCTTTTAGTTTATTTCCCCCTTTGTTTACTGGCACAATGTGAATATAATAACCCAACACACCAGATGACAAACAATATACACGACTGCAAATAAAGGAATAAAACATGTGTTGAATCCAGTACAGAGAGAGAGATTTTAACATCAAATTAGAGATGATTTGATGATTTATCCCTCTCATTTTGGAGGTGTGACACATAAAGCCAGTCAATGCGGCTACATGAGCTCTTTTTTATTTGTTTCAGCAGAAGTGAATCTACTGGAGAGTCGTAATAGTAAATCTAAACGGTGTCTTTATTTTGTCAGATGGGGAAGTTTAACCTGTGGGGATGAAAACGCCTCCTTCTAAATGAGGTCATGTTTTAGCACACGCTGAGCACAGAAGAAACCATTCATCAAAATTACTTCCAGTGGAGTCAGTGGAGTTTAACTCATTAGGTGTCTGGCAACCCGGGTCAGACTAACAGTTTGAGACACTGCAGAAAAACTTCATATTCTTACATTAATTTATGCATTGACTGGACAAAATAGGACTAAATTGCCAATTTTTACTTTGTTTTGCCCTGACCAATAAGACGTGTTTGTCCTGCTGCCACGTTGTTATACATGGAAACTGCAGTAGTTGAAATGATGCTGATAGTTCTAAAAGTCAAACAACTTGATTGATTATGATTTTCTGTAAATACCCTCAAGCTAGTTAATAAAAAAATATATGGCAAAAATTGAGTCTCACCCGTTCTTATTGAGTAGTTCACTAGCTGTGAGAGAAGATTATGTCCCCATTCTTTATCCTGTATTTTGACCTTTGCTTGGCCAAATTGCCCTGTAACAAATACAGGCAAGTCATCCAGAAACCCTAAACTTTTTCTTCTTCAACTGTTATTTTACCCTCTTTCAAGTCCCACATAAGAAAGGTGATCTTATGGTCTATGTGTACTTCACTTGTATGTAAGACTATTTTAGTATTGATTTTTGAAAGTTAAAAACAGAGAAGGTAATGTTACATCTGACTACCACGTACCTGTAAAAGAAGATGAATGACTTTCTCAAAGTTTGATGCCAAAATTGAATACCAGTTTGATCATAATAAAACAATGAGTAAAGCAAGTATGAAATAAAAAATCCTTTAAAGTCCAACTCAGACAGTCAATGTTACCATTCTTCAAAAGAAGCACTGTTGTCTGTGTGATTTCATGTGGCTGACTAATTTTGTTTTGAACGAACTGTGTATGAAAATAAATCGTCCTTGCATCATCTTATTTACCTAGGATTTTGTGCAAGATGAATAATATCGGCAATGAGTTTGAAACATCTCAAACATAGTCGTTAACCTGAATAACATTGCAGCTTTATCTGCAATTTGCACCAGACAAATTTTTATCTTTTCCTTCCTTGACTTGTATTTGTTGTATGACTAAAAACACCTGTGAGTGTCGGGATGCTGTAAATGACCTCACACAGTGTGTATGACATCAGCTGTTTCCGAGCTGTTAGCTGACAGCGGAGTGTAAACACTGACAATGATGCATACAGCAGTCGTGTGGCCACGAGCCCAGAGCCAGCAGTTGAGCAGATTGAGTACCTATTCAGATGGGATTTGTTATAAGGACAATGTGCTAAGATAAACGCTAACAAGAGACATCTGCTCCTTGGAAATTTGCATGGGATATGTTTTCAAATATTCATCCTGTGTGAAACAGAGCAAGTCTCCTGACCATCAGAAGAAAAGGAAGATGGTCAGTCTCACCTGCACAGGTCAATTACAGCCCATTGAATATCATACTGCTGATATAAAAACCGCATAAATTCATTAGATAAGAAACCTGTGTTATTAAAAAGTTATTAGGATTATAAGGTTATTATTCTGCCAGCACTCAGGGAAGTATCAAGGGTAAAGTTTTTTTTTTCATGGATCTGTAAATTCCTAATTATTTCCTAGGAGGTTTCTTGGAAAGAACTATGCAATATGGGTATAATTGTAATGTATTGTCTTCTTTTAAAACATCATCTTTCCTTGCTGGATAATGCAAACTCAATTAAAGCTGGCTATTATTGCTGCAGATGAAGACTATTTATTTTAAATAGTAAAGCTACATATTTGGTGCTGACTTGGTGCACTTAAAGCAAACATATCATACTGGTTTATGTGGCAGATAATCTGTTGTAGATTATAATGACAATAATATAAAAATGTCACTTTTTAATGATGATTTCTTACGCACTGCATGATAGCAAAACCCCGAACAGGCCCATTTGGAAGCCAAAGGTTGTGCTGAAAATGAAAATTTAAATCTGCACTATTCAATATTTCTATATTAAAGATGAGTCAGATAACGCGGCACACTGAGAGAACCCACAGAGATTTATCTTCTGACTCATTTCCCCTCAACTCCACAAAGAATTGGAGCTTCTTTCAGCCCTAAGCTTTACTGTTTTGATTCACTTGAACCTGTTTAATTAACTGTATAACATCATTTTGCATGTATCAACAGCAAATAAAAATCTGCTTACATAGCTCTTTATGTCTTTTTATTCTGTTTTTAGTTGAATGGTTAAGGGATTTCCAGCACTTTAGCTCATTAAGTGCAATAACAAAAGGCAGTGTACCTTGAACGTTCTGCATCCTTAAACTGCAGGCCACTCATTTTCTCTCCCTCTATGAAACACAAACACACAATCTTGAATGACTCACAGTTGACATGGTTAATGGAGCCCACAGTTTGTATGTGGCTCAGTGATGAATTTCGACCAGTGACATCCCACCCTCAACCTTTTTCATCCTAATTATCTTCCCAGAGCAGGGGAGACGGATTTGGTGTGTTTCTGTGCAGACTGGTATGAGCTCAGGTTCTTGCTGGTGAATAATGGCTTCCTAATGGCAATATTAACCTTCTGAACAGACAGAAGTGCTTAATGTCTCCTATGATTAAGCCATGAGAGCTGTAATGTCAGAGGTCAGATGCTCTTGGCGATGAAGGGAATTATCAAGACAATGTGTGAGTGATGATTTAAGCACAGAAATGTGGAGCCAATTGTGAAATGTGCTAACATGAACTGCAGAGTAATTGTCCCCCCAGCTGTAGCTCACTCTATAAACACACGGTCAGGGGTGTAGTGGAGGGTAAGGATGCAGTTTCTTCCTTCACGAGCTAAACTTACAGAACATTTTGATATGTCTCACATGACTACTGGGGACACTGTCCTGTAAGAATACTTTGGGTCATTTACGCAAACAGCTTACTACACTTTATCTCTTAGGTGACCTCTAGTGGCTGTAGTGGTTATGACCGGAGGAAGTCAGGTGGCTAGAGTGTTTATCTGCATTAAAAGTAAGGTGTTGTGAGTAGTTGAGTCATGGTCTGTGTGTCTTGTTTCCTGTTTTATTGTAAAAATTCCCTGTCTTGTCTTCCTGTGTCTCGTTTCTTCCTCTTGTGTGTATATAACCTCAGTGTTTTCCCATTGTCCTTTGTTGGTTCGTCTGTGTTCCTGCCTGGTTTTCCCTGCAAGTTCTTTTTCCCTGTGCGTCAAATGAATTATTTTTGTTTCATGTTACCCATTTTGTTTTGGTGTCTGCATTTGGGTCCATTTCCCTTGTTACCCCGACAGGTTGGGTAAACTAAAACTGGAATTAATTGATTATAGTCTCCTTAAACCTGATGATCCACAACCTTAACTATGCGATTATGTCACCATGATGATAAAGGTGCTTTATACGCTAACTGCCTAACTCTGGTCTGGTGGGTCCATATCACACTTTCCGATACCGAGTCAGTGTAGCATCCACTCTGCCCTGAAGCTTCTGACAACTTCTTGAAATATAAATGCAATGATACAGTAGCTGAAGCCCTCTGCAAGACTGGTGAGAGTATAGTTTAAACCTCGTCTCTGCTCCCATAAATGGGTAAAATAATTGCAGGTTTAAATAGCAATTTATCACAGATAATTAAGATTAACAATAATAGCACAAATGACACAGCAAGCTTTGGGTAAGGCAGACGAATACACTAGGGGAACATAAGGAAATGAAATCCATAATAATGATATAATTAATTTTGAAATTATTTAGAAATATAATTGATAGACTCCCTGGAAAGGTTGGCCTGAAGCAGACGACAAACAGAACAGTAAAATGTCTGACTGACAATGTCCTCTTCATGCATGAATGCAATGACAAAAGAACAATCAACAGCAAATAAAAGACCAACAACAATTGGTAAGGAGACAAGCGGAGAAGAGCAACATACTAAAAATAAAAAAGAAACATATATTAATTCTATGACCATGAAGCAGAATTTTGAAAAAGACAAAAAAATTATTTTATACTTCACTGTATTTCAGACCCGGTTTACACGACAACGTTTGCAGGTGAAAATGAATAAATATATTAACGGATGTGCCTTTTGTTTAGACGCCAACAGCGTTTTTGGGGCTTAAAAACGCAAAAAAGTGAAACCACCCTACAGAGTGGAAATCTTAAAAATGCTCCATTGTCGCGTTCCCTTCGAAAGGGTAAAAACGCAAAAAACTGCCATGATCTGCTCACGTCTTGTACACGTTTACGTCACAGGCATACAGGAAAATAACAACAAACCTGTCGGATTATTTCCATCTGCGGACCTTCGAGTTGCCCTAGCAGCTCGAATAAACATGCAAGAGTCGTTTCAGCAGTTGTACCGAGTCTTTAAAGAGAGTATTACTAAACAGAGAAGGCGCATTTCGCCCTACCAGGGAGAGAAGTAAAGAGAAGGTAGCTATTACGCAGACACAGACTTTGTGGTGTTGTGTGGCAGGCGGCCACCCAGCCTTGTTTAAACGCGGAATAAAAAATAAGAATGCAATGCCACTTTTGCGTTTTCTGTTCAGATTGTTTCTGTGTAAACCTCAGAGAGAAACAGGACTGTTTATGAGTCCCAGGGATGTGTTCATGGACCTCAGGAGTACTTCAGAAGAAGTACTTCAGCTTCAACCTTTCTTTCTAAGGACAGCGGGCTGTAGGGATCATATCTGGATGTGTCAGATTGTGTTATGTCCCTAACGTAAACAAATGTGAATCAGAGTTTGAGCGGCCACTTACTGTCGCAGGGTATCTCATCCTGTGCTGAAATCACAAACACAACACACAGGGATTTGTGACATAAATAACAACATTTTCATTTTCAAAGCTATCACAATACCACACTGCTCACCTCACTTCTTAAGCCCCTATAGAGTTTGAAATTAATCTACATTTTCTGTGTGCTGAAAATTGAATAGATATATACCAGCATGGTATTTGCAGTTTTCATCTCCCTGGGGAATCAGACAGTGGCAAATTGAATCCTTGTGTATATTCATAAAACACTGTTCTCACTGACTTTAAGCATACAGTACAACCAGTGTGACCGTTTAATTCCCTCATACTAAGATATCAAGATGCAGCGAGACAAATAAAATTAATCTGCAGAGGTAATTTCTTCTTTGCTGTGCCTTTTGAAACTCACTTGTCAGGTCAAGAATGTGCTGCATTTGAAAAATTTAATCGCAAGGGCCATGAAAGGAAGTGCACTTTAGATTCATGAAAGAAAACTGTAATCAGTTCCTCCCTGTTGGAAGACTGTGAGCCGTTATGAGGAGCGAAAGATGACATTTTACATAAACAAATAAATTGAATTTCTTGCATGGTGCATCTTTCTGTTTTTCTAAGAGATAAAGACACATCTCCTGTCATGCAGAAATGTCAATGGAAAAATAATATTTCATCTGAAAGACTCACGCTCAACAAAGGGAATTGTGTTCTAGCTCAGACAGAAATGGAGAAATGGTTTGCTATGGGAATGAGGGATGAGGCAGCTTCATTGTACTGATTCACTGTTAAATGACACAAGGCAGACAACTCATTAAACTGTAGCTGATCAGAGGCTCAAGCTAGATCAACCATGCAGCTTCTGCCCAGTCTTGCTCTTTAGATTTACTACAGTGTAGTAATTACTTTTACTGTGAAAAAAGAAAAAAAAACACACTTAAATCACATGCGCTGACATCTACTCTAAAGGAGTAGTTCCACATTTAGCGGAGGGTGACCAGACTTCCCCCACTTTCGGGGACAGTCCCCGGTTTGGCTGACCTGTCCCCGGTTAAAGCTGTCCCCTGAAAATGTCCCTGATTGATATTTAATGAGGGATTCAAAAATAATTGTCTTGGTTGTTTATGTCTCTGGTTTTGGTTGTTACAGCACTAATGTTGAATGCTGGAGATGTTATATGACAAAAATAAACAACTCCTGCAGCCTCAACAGAGCAGGCTATTCTTTCATTTTAATACAGTAGCATTTTGTTGATGTTGTTTAGTCTTGCTGATGCTGTTGCGTGTCAATCAACATTTTTGCAGTATAGTGGCACTTTGGAAATTTGGTTCTTTTGATACATTGTGGCAGTTGGCCTTAAAGGTTTAGGAGCCTCTGATGTAGCACATTTGGCTGCACCTTTTCTTTAATGCACATTGTCAAAATACATGCCTTTTTGACCACTGTGCTGAAAATGTCCCCGATTTTCATTTCAGGAATCTGGTCACTTTGATGATGGATAGCCGGATCCCCCTGCTTCCAGTCAGTATGCTAAGCTAACTGTCAGCTTCAGTTGACTGAGTTTTGGCATGTTTCAGCTCATTGCTTTGAATTTACAGCTTGTTATTTCAGCTGCAACATTTTAATGGAAGCATAAGATACAGTAGATCCCTCTTGTTTATTCTTATGGGACATGCCTTAATTAACATGTCTTTTAATTTATTTTTTATTAGCAGAATAATTTCACCTTAAGGCTCACTTACCTATTTAAAAAATCAATATTATTTCTAATCATTCTTTAGCAATGAACTTAATCTTCTGGAATAATTGGAGCAAAAATAGCTTCAGGATATAAGAACTGTTCTGTGGTCAGACAGCACTGCTCCTCCAACATTATGGACCAAGTCTGATCACTTCAGTGATTAAATCTGAATGACCCAGATAAGCACAAGAACACATGCTTTCCTCTGGCAGGTATTAATCTTGACACAAGTCAAAAGACAAAATAATATTGATTTCTTTGTGCGCAATTCCAGACTTGCTCAAACTGCAACACACACACATACACACACTCACACACACAGACAAGAGCTATTAATAAAAGCTACAGTTACCAAACACATCGGAAAAGAAGATGGAGCTTTACAGTGCTGTGAAAAAGTATTTGCTCCCTTCCGGATTAACTTACTTTTTTGTTTATTTGTCACACTTACATTTTTAAGATCAAACAAATCTTAATATTAGACAAAGATAATGCAAGTAAACATAAATGCAGTTTTTAAATGATGATTTCATTTAAGGGAAAAAGCTATCCAAACCTTCCTGGCCCTGTGTAAAAATGTAATTTTTTGAAAGCTGAGTTCAATTTCACTGTCCACACCCTGGCCTGATTGCTGCTAGACCTGTTGGATCAAGAAATCACTTCAATAGAACCTGTTTGAGTGACGTTTAGGAAGCTGAGAGATCTCACACAGCAACAGATCATGCTGCGATCTTAAGAAATTAAAAAAAAACAAAAAACTAAATCATTACCACTGCCCCCAAGCGTAACACAATGGAGAGACAGGGTGAAAAAGGTATTTGTCATGGAGAAAATCACAGCGAGACTACAGTTGAAAACAGTCATGTTTGATAAAAAAAAAAGGGCATTATTAAAACAAGCAATGCCAAACCTCTAATCACCTCCATTTTTTTCTCTCTCATTGGAGTGTTGTTTTTCTCACTTGTAAAGTATTTGTACTTTGTATTGTTGTTGAAACAACTTTTGTTTCTATAATAGAAACCAAGTTTAACCCTGAGTTTCTTTGTAAGACACTCAATATGATATTTAAAAGTAAAATCCCAAGTATTGTATGTATGTAGACTGAAACTCGTTCAATCACTTTCTCATTTTGTGTAACAATCTGACAAGCATCATCTGTCTTCCCTGATTTTGAAAACCACATCAATTTAGTTTTGTCAGAATTGAGCACAAGTCTTAATTGATTAAGATTACTCTGAATGACATTAAAAGCAGATTGTAGCACTTGTTAATGATGAAGCAGAACAGTACAAAATAGTGTCATCTGCATAAAAGTGAAATTTGGCATCATTTACATTTTGACACAAGACATTTATATAAATAGTAAATAAAATGGGACCCAATATGGACCCCTGGGGGACACCATTTTGAGTCAACAAAGGTTTGGAGGATACACCATCAACCTGTGTGTAGTTTCCAAACCACATGACAGCTTTTGAAGACATTCCAATATCTCGCAGTCTCTGGCACAAGACCAAGTGGTCAACTGTGTCAAAAGCCTTTGACAGATCTAAAAACAATCCAGCACAGTATTCTTTAGAATCAATAGCACTTATGAGATCATTTAAGACTTTCATAGTGGCAGTGACAGTACTGTGCTTTTTTTCTGAAACCAGACTGCAGTTCATTTAAAATGCTATTTGTTGTCAGAAAATCTTTCAACTGGTCACTTATAAGCCCTTCTAAAACTTTGGTTAAAGCAGACAGTTTTGATATCGGCCTATAATTATTAGGATTTGATCGGTCACCACCCTTCCATAAAGGAGTGACATATGCTGACTTCCAGACACTAGGAATTATTCCAGTTTCTATAGTCAGGTTGAAAATATATGTCAAAGGTTCTGCAATATGTTCAGCAACAATTTTCAAGAAGTATGGGTCTAACCCATCAGGACCAGAGGATTTCTTGGTATTTAACTTAATGAGAGCATTGTATACCTCCTCTTTAGTAATGAGAGCAGTACATTTTGACCAGACAGAGAGTAATCCACTTGTTTTTCTTACCTGTTAAGTACATGTACTCTGCACTGTTTTTTCTAACTTGTGACGTACTCGTACTAAGGTAAAATGCCAATCAAGGTAGAATGGAGATGAGAAATGGACTATGGGAAATATGACGTACAAGTACAAGAATACGGACTGATATTTACAAAGATATATTCAACATGAAGAAAAAAAAGAAAAGACTTTCAGTTTCAAGAATTTCAAGCAAGTGTAACTATATATAATATACATCTCCTTGATGTTTGTTAAATTTATGTATGTATGTATGTGTCAAATAAAAAAATAAGTAAAAAAAACCCAAACTAAATCATTGGCATCCATCAGTCTGGAAAGTGTTACTAAGCCCCTGACATGCAGCAACGGGCCGGGGTCTGCTGCGGCGAGGACCACAGCCTGTGTATATGGGGAGCCTGCTGAACCCAGTGAGCTAAACAGCGCTCGTTGCTCTATTTTTGATAGCACGGGTCACTGATCACACAGCTCTAAATGGCAGAATAGAAATTTAGCCCTTCATTAACTGTGGTTTGTTTGTTTGTCTCTAGTAAATAACTCCTTTTGTGACTTTTGTGACATAATGGACTGATACTACACTGCATCATTATACTCAACATGAACCACTTTGTAACACATTATGTGCAAGCGTGTCTAAGGGCAAAAAGTGACTGTGCCTGTTCTAAACAGGCGCAACTGAAACCAGGGTGAAAACGCCTTTTTCATAGCAAAGGGCAAGATGTGATCATCATGATGAATGGAGCAACCTTTGCCTCCAAGAAATTAGGTTTCTATTCACCTGAACTTTTGCAGCAGACATGTTTTGTTGGAAACATATTTGCTGGTCACAGGGGACACGCTGTTTGAATAAACATTTACAGAGGCAGTCTCTAGAAGGATGTGGTTGGGTGGTGGTCAGTGGCTGGGCAAAGTGTACATGGCTCAAATCTGTTTGTTTTTTGACTATCTTAAGTTGGACCGTGCCACAATGAAATCAGGGTAAGATAAGATTAAGAATTACAAGGACATGTTACATGGGGAATTCAGATTTGGAAAAACATGCTCTACAGTCTCCCTTGTCATTGCTTGCATATTTTCCTGGGGCCGGTTGCACCAACTGGTCTTAAGCCTGGTCTTAGCTAAGACCTAGGAAGACCTGGAATCTTTGGCTGCATTGATGGGACTCACATCCAGATCCAGGCTCCATCTGATCACAAGTATTTTTTTTTTTTTTTAACTCTTTTTTTATTGTTTTTTTCACAGAAAACAATACAGTCAAAAGAAAATACAATCAGTAAAGCAATAAAGGAGAACAGAACAGCCAGTCACATCGACAACAACAGAGAAAAAATAAATAAATAAAAATAAAATAAAATAAAAAAATACATGACAGAACAAAAATAAGTAGATCACAAGTATTTGTATGTAAACCGTAAAGGATACCACTCCATCAATGTACAAATTGCTTATGACGCCAATTACTGTGTCATCAAATTGGTGGCCTGGATCCACTCATGATGCACCCATCCTCTGGGAGAGTGTGCTGTACCAGGATTTTGAGGCTGGAAGGGTTAACGGGGCTGCTTCTCGGGGACAGTGGCTGGCTACCCTTTGAAATGTTGGCTAATGACTCCGATACTCGCTCCAAGGACTGAGCAAGACCGGCGGGACAACACCATCCATGCCGCCACTAGGTCCGTTGTGGAGCGATGTATCGGAGTCCTCAAGTGCAGGTAAACTACAGAATTTATTAATTCCATGTCTAAAATACTCTGCAAATGTAAGCTGGATAGCTGAACAAGTATATAAACATGAAGCCTACATGTCTACATAACTTGCAGGATAAACCAGATGAAGTGGAAAAGAAGGTCATGAATAAAGTAACCAAAAAGTAAAGTAATTAAAATCCTAAAATAAGTATTATGTCTTGGCCAGCTCTGTTTTGTGCAGAGATCTGTCAGCACCAGGGATAGCCTCATTGGCCGAGGGGGTGAGAGACAGGCCCATGACGCTGTCCATGGTGCTGACACATTGATTAGGACAGATCACCTCACAAACAGCTGATCAAGACATGCCTCTATTTTAAGACATGATCCCTTCACATTTTTATTTTAAATCATCACCTCGTGTTAATTTCAAATATGAAAGAGACGAAGATGAATAAATTAATAAATAATAATATAATAATACCTTGTCTAGGTTTCACTGCCTTCATGGGGAGATGCGGAAGCGCCAAGAAAGAGTTTTCACTATAGTAGCGGCATGCACTGCTCTCCACAACATCTGCGTCACCAAGAGGATCCCCTTCCCCAGGCAACACCATCAGCCAGTTCAGGAGGACGATGTGCACGCTGTGGTCCCTGCAGGACAGCAGTGGACTACTAGTCCATGCACACATTGTTAACACCTTATAAGTGAATACAGATCTCTCCTATTGTTTCAACTCATTCAGATCCTTGTCATTTTAATTGTTTTCACTCGTATAGTGTGTGTTGGTATCGACAACAATTTTCAAAAATCGTACAGTGTATGCCTGGCTTTAGACCAGGCATAGTTAAGACCAGGCATAAGTCTGGTTGGTGCAACTGGCCTAAAGTCCATTCTCAAGACTGGTCTTAGTTAAGACTAACTTAGCAGTTACGACCAGGCTTAGTTAAGACCATTTGGTTCAACCGGCAACTGTTGTTTGATATTTGGTGCAACTGCTCAGCACAGGTGAGTAATATGTCTGCAATGTAACACTGGTCTTGGACCTGAGTTACCCAAGTTATAGTTGAAAATTAAAATTAAAATTGGTCAGACTTGATTTTTGTAAAATGTTTTTTACATGCATTAGACCAATCCACGAGCATAACAAAACTGGAGTCTGAAATATATTTGTGATATTAGCCTCAGGTTTCGCATCCACAGTCCTGTCAGGTATTAGGTAACAGATGCTCTTTTATTTGGTGAACATCTGAGAAAGAGGACAGAATTTGCTAAATGGAAATAAGCATGTTGCATGTGAGAGACTTATACCACTGAAGCACAAGAGCACAAATGTAAATTATCGGCCATTATTTTGAATCCGTGCATTAAGAATGTGCTGTATATTTTATGTCTTTAATTCTCCTCACCAGAGCAGAAATTACATTGTGCACTGATGAATGGGGGTGTCCTCTGGCAGCTGGTATTGACATGGAGTCAGTTCTGCGACAGAGTGGGAAAAACTGAAAATAAGGGGGTGGGGGTCAATGAATTATTAATGTCCTGCTCTGCCCACTATATGGCCTATGTGTCATGTTGATGGCCTGCCTTAACAATCCCTGTTCCTTCATGATGCCCCCTCAAATATCAGCACACCCTGCTCCTAGTTCTTTTTCTTTCCTCTGTCTTTCCCAAGATATTAGAAATAACCCCTATTTTCAATGACGATACAACATCTAGATTCAGCTATAAGGTCAGAGTAGTTTTTCAAATATTACCCCACACTCAAGTATATCACAGAGCCACCAAGGCACTAAAGCAATGACCTTTCCTGTGCTAAATGACTTTAATTCAATTTTCCAGTCAGTCAATCATTACATGGAAAAAGTGACTCTGCTCAGCTCACCCCCACTTCCTCTTTTTGTTACAAATGTGAGATGAGGCACTTACGTATGCTACCGATAGAAAATAAGCCAAATTTGGATGCATTCTGTAGCACTAAGAAGATTGAAGCGCCACATTTCCTTGCACACTGTTCAGTATGCACAGACACAGACAAACTTTAACAGCAGTGGGTTCTGTCAGAAGTCCCACTGTTTTCTTCTTTTTTTTTTTTTTTCTTTGCCACCTGTCACAGTGCAACAGCGTTCCACATGAATCGTCTTTGTAGCGGCACTGAGACAAGAGACTTTGCATGTGACTGAGTGGGTGAGATACAGGTTGCAGATCAAAAACACATCAGGATCACCATTTTGAAATTACACAGCCAGCAAACACAATACGCGGTGTGGATAATAGGTAATAAGCCAGGCGAAGTGCCCACCAATAGTTGTGGTCAGAGCCGGTGAACTGTGAGTGTCTATAAATGGATGTAAATAGGAGTTTAGTGGTGTGTAATCAGAAGGTAGCAGGGGAAGAGGATGAATAATTCAAATGGTCTCTCTCCTTCATCTCTTTACTTACTACTGGCATTTCTCTGCCATGTACACACTCAAACAGACACACACGCGCTTGTGTGTATATATATACTAAAATTGCACTATACCAGGCCTCAGCCCATAACAGGTCCTGACAGAGTGTCATGTTTCGGGTCAGGTTTGTGTACAGTTATTTTCAAATGGTTTTTGGGTGCTGCTGCAATGGTCTGTGTCCATGTGTATCATCATGTTGCAACTAGGACACATTCCCCAGTGGGGAAAAGAATAAAGGACTGAGGGCACAGCCGGCAGCATGTGTTGCATTCGCCTGTAGGCTAAAGCAAAAAAAATTATGTCTCTCACAATCCCCAATGATTCAGAGAAGGCCTTTTCAATTATGGAACATCTGGCCAATATTGGAAGAAGACAAAAATAATTTTGATGTGAACTAACAGGTGAAGCAGATGGCTTATTGTTATGAGAAGCTATTGTGACACATTCTGGTAGTTGACTGTAATTTGTGTGGTATAATCGCTACTAAATGTGTGACTTTAAGAAGCTTTATTGGTGATTAAAGCCATTTGTGTTTTGTGCCACTGCACTATGTTATATTTTGCTAATGGAAAAAATGACTGAATATGCTAATGGACCAGCTCTATGGTAATTTTGGTCTGACAAATAATACACAGTATCCCAGCAACCGTCAAATGAATAGTGATAAAACCCAGAGAACACATTTTTGTTTTTTCGTTTCATGTCACCATCAGGTTGACGATTATGGTTTTCAATGTAAAATGTCAGAAAGTGGATGGATCTATGTGCAGATATGTTGCACATAAATTCATGTCTGGTTCATTTTAACACCATGAACGTGTTAGGATTTGATGTTAGCTTCCCTGTAGAGCCTTTTTGAAAACACATCTCTGAGTTTCAAGTGATCCCCCCCAAAGGTTTAGTTCTCTGCAGTTGTTTCACAAGCCAATTTCACCTTTAATTAGGGCTTTATTTGCCTTAAAATTGTCAACTTCTTATTTCTTTTACAGTTACTCTGTGTTTGGTCACAACATCAGGCCTACTTCAAGAATAAAATGCAAACATGAAAAAGAAAGGGAAAAAAAATACTTGGAAAAAAGCCACACAGAATACGGTTTCATTCCTTTTGCAGCCTTTTATCAAAATCCATGAAATTTCATATTATTGATGAGGGTCAGTGAAACCAACAAAGACAATAGTACTTCAGTTTTCATTTCATGACTTTGTTGCATCTCTTCCTGCTTATCATCCACCTATAAATAACAACTTTAACACGGTTTAGGTTTTGAATTAACTCATGTAATATACTGTATGTGGAAATTTGATTCTCCTCAGCACTGATGGAGGGGGCAATCTGAAACAAATCAACTCGATGAGTCTGTATCTAAGCAATCACACGTCTCTACTCCACTATTTTGATAAGATGTTTAAAGATGGTTTTATTGACTACTGAGACTTCATCATGTTATAATTCCCTCAGTGTGGCTGCTTTCTTTTCCTGCTCTGTGTCTGTGCAGATTCAAACAAACATTTCTCAACATATTTACATACTGCAGTTTTATTTGCAAAGTAAGAGACTCAAAAGATTGTGCAGCAGCCTCATTCCCACTATAATTATTGTGAGAATGTGATGGTCTAAAAAGCCTTGCAACCTCAGATTGTTAGGAAGCAAATTAGTTTAAATCCAGTCTGTATGGGTGGAGCCACACAGGATGCAAAAATGCAAAAAAAATTGTGTCTCAATCTATCTAGTAGATGTTCAGATATTTAACAGTATGACTGGATTGTTTGACCTGTCAGACGTGATCAAAGAGCCACTTAAATCCTGTGGGGAATGTCTATACAAAGTTTTATGATTGTTTATTCAATGGGGGCCGAGATATTTCTAACTGACAAACTGTCCAATCACCATTGGCATTGAAAAACACCACTAGAAGGCTAAAATAGAGCAAATTGTTACTATAGTAGAATCCAATACAGATCCCTTTTTTTCAAAGGTAGATATATTGCATGTTTTTTTTTTTTTTTGCAATGTGATTTATGAGGCCATAGTGCTTGCTACTGTATTTAGCACTCAGGAGCACTGATGACGGTTTTATGGCAGCTTTAATGGTTTCTTAATGGTTGCAAAGTGGTGGAGCATATGTCACACAGGCTTGCATTTCAACGTCAGTCAATCAGTAAGTGGTCAGGCTAGAGAACAAAAAGCATCAATATCATTAGCAGTTTGTTTAGATATATAGTGAAATTATAAACTGTTATCTAAAACTCATTCATGACAGTCACAAACTGTAATTTAAAATGAGAGATGGGGTGTTATTGAGCAGATAAAGCTATGGGAAATTGTTGTGGAGCAATTTAAAATTTACAGGGACAAGAATAATGCAATGGGGAGAAGGTGAAGGTGTGAGACTCTTAGGGAAAAAATGAGTTGTCAACAGGAAGGCCAGAGAGAAGGTCAGTCATTCACCATGGGGTGCCACGGAGAGAAGAGTGGTGAATTCATTGAGAGATGGTAGGTAAGAAGGCAGCTAAGTGGAATCTGCAAGGAGAGCACAAGGTTGTAAGGGAGGATGGGGGGTAGTCTGGATATGAACAACCACTGCAGACGGTGTAAGAGAAGAGTGATGAAGGACAATTAATGAAGGCTGAGCTGAGGTGCAGAACTCTGGATGAGTTGTAGGTGTTAAGGGGACTCTTTTGGGAGGATGTCAAAGTGAGGACTGCAGCAGCCCAGGCAGGAGAAGATGGGCTAAAAAGCAAGCTGAGCATGGTGAGGTAGAGTCCAAGGAAGATGTTTCACTGAGATTACTTGTTATTTTGTCTTTAAAGTGGCTCTTGCTGAGATTGGTTCTTCAAGTCTGTTTAATAACTTTAGTTTAGAACTGTTTTCTCTTTAGAGCGTTACCAAAATGGTAAAGAGGGTTAAATGCAAATGAAATGATGAGGATGATGTAAGTAATGCATGCAAATGACCCCATAGAACCATAATCCATATGCCACAGCCTTTATGGTTGAGCCAGAGGAGATTTTAACAACCTAAACCTAAAATAGTAGGGGTACCACTCTGCAGCCAAACAGAAAGTTAGTTTGTCCACACTGCAGCTACCTGAACCCCTTTTTTTTTTCTTTCTTCAACCTAATGTTTGGACTAGGAAATTATGATGACAAAATTATGTTCACAATATTTCCTTGAGCTGATGGCCAGGCAGCCAATACAGCTAACACATTACAAACTCTGGATTTTCAGTTTCCTGTCTTGTTTTACATCCATTCACTAATTATCACTAAGCAGCAGAGCTCACCTGAGGCGAGGGAATAACCTGATGATGGTGCTAGATGAAACGTCAAGGGGTTTAAAGTAGGGATGTCCCGATCCGATCACGTGATCGGAAATCGGGGTCGATCACGTGGTTTCAGACTCGATCGGAATCGGACGTTACATCCCGATCAGGAATCGGATATATTACATATCTACATGTCAGGGTTTTCCTATCTGTCTAAAGCGAAGACGGGCCGCATGGGGGGCGTTCAGATGTATCATCTTTTGCACTCTCAAACACATTACTTTTACTGTAGACGTTCGTCATGTGCGCTCATTACCCAAAGCGACGCGCATTCGGTGCAGCGCTTGTGTTTTGTGCATGGTCTGTGGTGCACAGCTCCACGGTGTGTGTGTGTGTGTGGCTGCGTCGTCGCGGACAAGTAACGATATGAAATGACGGCGCTTGCGAGAGTGTGAGAGACGATCGTGTCACCGTGTCAGCTCACTGTTTGTTTGTGTGTGTGTGGCTGCGTTGTTTCACTGCTGACTTCCAAGCAGCTTGTTGTTGATGTTTGAGCGCTACACACACCTGCAGCAACAACAGCCACTGCAGCTTCTACTGAGAGCGAGTCCGACGTAACGCACGTGAGACCGACACACGGACCGACCGCGCAGATGTCGCGGACATTGTTAAACTTCTCATACTGTTGAATAAAAAACTACCATTGTGTTGCGTGATGGCAGATACAGAACCAGGTATTTATTTAAAGTTAGAGAGGGAGAAGGAACAAGGTGAGCTGGGTGAGGGAGGGAGGGAGGGAGGGAGAAGGAGCGAGGTGAGGGGGAGGGGGGGGGGGGGGCAGACAGGCAGGAGAGGGTGGGATCAGGGGAGAGAGGCTGGTGATTGAGAAAGACATGATAAGCTATTTTATTTTTGACCAAATGTTCTTGTTGTTGACTTATGGATAACGGCATTAATATTATACTGTAGAGCTACTGTGCTAATATACATTGAGAGTTTACAATACTGCAATAAATGTCATGGGCTTGTTATTGAGGTAGAGTATTATTGTGAGATTGTGATATTGTTACATCCCTAGTAGAGCACAAAGAACAGAAAAATAGTGGGATGATACAGTTGATCTACATTAAAAACTTTACTGCATTGCCAAAGTATCGGATCGGGACTCGGTATCGGCAGATACTCAAAATCAAATGACTCGGACTCGGACTCGGGGGCAAAAAAATGTGATCGGGACATCCCTAGTTTAAAGCTAAGAGTTGTCTGCGCTGATACGAAGGCCACCGACACAATTAACACATTACAAAATCACTGTTCTGCAGTCATCCCACATCTGCGCTGCATGGAGAAGCCACAATACTGAGAATAATGCTGGGGTCATCCAACTCAATGAAGCAATAAAGGGACGGTCACACAAGATTTCCATTTCCAACTTGTTGCTACTGGGAATGGAGGGTGACATAGGCTACTTGCTCCCGGCTGTGAAACGATCTGCTTTCTTTCAAGTTCAATCAGACTGAAGTTTGACATGCACCACTGCTGTGCTAACTGTGTTTAGCCTTTTTGAGAGAGAGGTGCTAGGAATTATCGCTCATCGAGGAAATGCTAGCTGTTTATAACCTTTTTCATCCAAATGCACAGTGAAATAACACAATCAGCAGAACAAAGGGAGGGATAGCTAGTGCTCGGCTAAGGACAATCACGGAGGTTAAAGCTGCATAATCTGCATCTTTATGGGCTGCTGCTGTTAGCATGTGCCAATAAAATGACGAAAGGTGTAAATCGTCCTGTGCAACAGCAAAGATGAGGGAGATGTCAATCAAGCCGGGCTGTGCTTCACACAATCCTGAGAGCGGGCGTAATGAGGCCAAACAGTGAAAGCATCAGTGTGAGAGGCTCATGGGTGTCAAGCTTTAACACTTTTGGTAATGGTGCACGATCTGCCTTTGCTGCTTTTACTTGCTATTTCTCAGGGTTTTCTTTGCTCAATGTTAACGACCTAATTAGGAGCCCAATTTCTTTTTTATTTTATTTTCCTTTTATTAGTGGCAACTGCTCACTGTACTTGGAGACTGGATGGAACGAGTAGGCAGTCTTGATGTCTGGACAGTTAACAAGCTTGTCAGTGCAGTGAAAGAACAGGATTACTGAGTCTGACTCCATCAACCAATCATCTGTCTATAACAGAGTGATTTCACATTGTTTTACTGTAGATAGTTTGACAAGTGCTAAATGAGCAAGAAGCTGATGAAAGCTATTCAGAGCTCGAGTACAATCCCCCACTTTTAGACTCCATCTTTGATGATTAGCTCCATCGCTTCGATCTTCTGCTGATGACTTTTGAGCTCATGTTGTTTAACTTTTTTTCTTTTCAGGCAAACTGTAGCAGCCAGTGTTGATCTGTTACCACTGTCCGGATCGAGCTACAGATGCTGGAAATGTAAAACATGTTGCTCTCTTTATGAGGATATAAAACTAGGCGAAAAAGACAGAGTAATGTGCAAATATGAAATCTTTGGTGGACTAAATCCCAATGAGCAAAAACAAACCTAACCAAACAAACTGTATAATGTGTTCGAAATTACAAAGCGACTTCTGATGAACTTTTGTTGATGAATAAGATTTTAATCATTCTTTTTTTTTTAAAGCTAAATGTTGAAGATTCCACCACCAACAAACAAAATACATTTTTATATTCACATTTCACATTCACATTTTAAAATACTAAAATGAATGCGTTCATATGCACTTGTGAGGGAGCTGATGAATTTTAATGAGTGTGATTGTTTTTGTTGCAGTTTCATTATCTAGCTGTTACCAAAGGTCAGCACATAAGTTTCTATATAAATTCTACAAATGTAATCAGTCTTTTGCTCTCTGATTTTAATTGAGTGTTTGAGTGTAGCAGCAGTCGACAAAGGACTGATTCAAAATATGTTTATTAGCCCTGATATGCATCTTGATTAATGATTTGTCAGAGATGGAGATGACAAAGGTGTTTGTCCTGGTATCATATTTCCCAGATAAGGAAATTTTAAAAACTCTGTGTTTTTAAGCAGCAAATCAAGCTTCAAAGGCTCTGAACACCCACACAGGTGTTTTCAATTATAATGTGAGATAAGACCTCTGCCCAGGTTGAAGCTGAGTGAGGATCAAATGGAAATTGTTTGAGGGCACCAGACCCGATTTAGCATAAAGACTGACAAAGGTCTCATTTGTGCAAAATAGGAGCAAAAGGTGAACATAAGGAGGTGAGATGACGTCAAGTCAGCCGTGAATAAAATCACCTGTGTAGGTGGATCAAGGACCTGTAGAGGTTTTAAAATAAGATTTACAGAGACATAAAACCATAGCAGGGGGAATTTACATTTACGTTTTGATGTTGGTGATGTTGTTGTTATTTTATTTTTAACCATTCTGGGGGTCTTAAAACTTTCATTGAAGCTGATTGAAGTCTTCCTTGGTCAAACTAACCCATGTCTTTTTAGCCACATTAGCTGCATGGCTCATGAGGATGGTAATATGGATCAGTGGTCAACCTCTTTACTGCAGTCTGGATGTTTTAAGTATTTTTGGGGGCTATTACGCTTTTAATTGACATGACAGACAGAGTAGAAACAGGGAGGGGGATTGACATGCAGCAAAAGGCCGCTGGGGGAATCAAACCGAGGAAGCTGCAGCGAGGACTATAGCCTCCGTATATGGAGCACCTGCTCAACCAAGGGAGCTACTCTGCAGTCTGATTTTTGAATGAATCCAACAGACTTTGTCCTCACGTTTCCTCTATAGTGCATCCTTTAGTGAAATGTATCAACTTCTGATGAATGGACACAGATGTGCTGCTGCACTGACTCATTCCAGATGAGGACTGTTATGTGTTTTTGCAGGTGATACCTGTTCATTCTTGTTACTTTACCTCCCTTTCCACTTTTTTTTTTTTTACTTCGTAATTCACTGAGAAAGCTGCCCACCAAGCTTTGAGTTCATATTTTCAATATTCTTAGCAAATGCATGAGTGATGAATGATGAGAGACTGAAATATCCAGGTTATGGGAGCTAGTCCTCCAGGGCCTTGATAGGTTGTACAACTTGCTGCAGTCTGTCGGGGAGCTGAAGGTTTTGTGAACATTATGCACTGTAGAAATGAGATGTTAGGTGTATCATTCTTAATGGTATGCAACCAGATTCTTCTCTCTCTGTAGGAGTTCATTAGCAGATCTCCTGGACAGAGACATCAGAGGAAACCAGTGCCCTCCTATAGTTTTTGTAGGTCTACTTCTAACAGCATATGAAGACACCATGAGTTTGATGCAGAGCAATCCATCTGTTTGGATGGACTTCAAAATTACACACCGCAATTATCCTTTCTTTCTGAAATACGGGGGTTATTTTTGCCTTGACAGTCTTGATGCTGCTTTTGTCAGAGAAGCTCTGACGACATAACAATTTGAAGTCTTGCCTAAAGAAACAATCTTTGATAATGAAGGCCTTTATATTAAAAGAGACAGGAAGATAATATGTCTTGTACATGACTGTGCATGGAGATAATGAACATAATTTCATGCTCGCACGCTGGTCTTAGTGCTTGAACGAACCAGGCGTTATTTCTCTCCAATAATCAGCATATAATTGATCATCATCGTTTACAAGGTAATCGTTATTCCTCCTTCTACTTCTCCTGTATTTCATCTCGGACCTGACGCCACCTTACTCTTGAATCCTGACTGTCTCAGATCAGTGCAGGCAGTCAAGGCCATCACAGGTTATTTTAGATAACAATGTTAGATCACATCACTTTATCTGATGATTTCAGAGGGTAATCTTAAGACCTGCTGCTCTTCTCACCATCAGGATGTAATAATGAGGAATCATTTTTTCCTCAGCACTTCAAATGCTTGTGATTATTGTCGGAAGCCACAGCGCTACAGCAGGACACCTGTGGTGGTTGCTCGTTATCCTGAAGAAGGGCATTTTGTCAACGCTAAGGGCAGCCTAATTTCCATGTCACATGACACACCCTTTCAAGTGACGTGAAAAACGTATTGGAAGATGGGCAACAATTATGATCAATTATAGTGCATAACAGTTTTTTTATTTTGGGACACCACACTGAGCTGTTTAAAGTCACACACTACACCAGTGGGTATACCGTGTGGACAGTGTGCTACATGTTGGTGTACTGACTGAAGCATCTGATTTGAGATGCAGTCCATTAAATATGAAGGTGGAACCAAGAAGCATTTAGCTTAACCTAGATAAGACTGGAAACAGGAGACAAGCCGGTTGCAAATAGACAGACATGTGGTGCCAGTCTTCTCGTGTTACTCTTAGCAACAAAATGAATAATTATATTTCTCCAAATGTTTTTATTATTCCTTTAAACCATCGATTCACTGGGATGGGAGACTTGTGACCTTTCCCAGTTAGGGCACAATAACATGAAGAATCTGCTGCCGTTACAGTCGGTAAACAGATGCAACATGAGGGAAGGTCTTAGACCTTATCTGAATCTCTTCCTGAGACAAAAGACACATCGATCGTGCTTCTCTACCATTAATACATGCAGTGATTTTACTGTCCAACTGAAGAAAATGAGCACAGTATATCTGTGGGGGTCGATTGAGCTGTTAATCAATAAAAATGACCATGCTGAGATTTCTGCCAGTTAAAAAGTCATTTAACAACCTTTAGTGAATTTCTTGAAGCATTTTCACCCTTAGAAAAAAACCCAACAAAAAACAAACATCCATATGACTTCTGTACCTGACATTTCTGTGTTGAACCTCTAAAATATTAATTGCAGTGCTTTTTAAGTGTTTTAAATTGCTAAAATGCTGATATACTAATCGTGAATACAGTACCAAAGCTGTAAAAAAACAAAAAACAACAACCGCTAAACCACTTAAAAACACTTGTTTGAAGGAAAGTAGTGTGACTCTCCCCCTTTTTTATTCTTTTTTAGGGCAGTACATGGAAAAAGGTCCCCACAATTTCCTGGAAGAAAACATCAATATAATCCTCGAAGGGATCATTTCAGGAAGCTTTACTCTGCAGCTGCAGGTTTATTTTGGGTGCATAAAATAAAATAAAAATTCAGAAGAGATTCTCTACAGAACACCTACAGTAGAGGATTTATCCTCGCCAGCTCATACAGAATCCAGATGGTTGCAACTTGTTGTGCGTCTGTGAAACGGCAGCCTGCAGAACTGACACTGGAATCCTTAACCTTATATGCAAAAGACAGGAATAGCTGGATTATTATGCTGTCTCCCGCAGACTCCAGGTCCTCTAATCTAGTGGGAACTTCCATTATCTAGCATGAATTAAAATACATTAAATTTCACATTACTGCAGTGTGCATGGCATTAGAGGACAGGAACACGTCATCATTAAAAGGATTAAAGAGGTAGGCTTATTTATTGCCCGTGTCCCATTATCCTTAGAGGTCATTACATAGGAGAGGATTTTGGGTGAGGTGCAGACTATTACGCAATAAGAGGATCATTGTCTTTGACACCTTGAAGAATAACTCAGAGGGGCAATAGACAGTTTGTGCCATAATTATTACATCAATCTGTTTCAGACACATGACTTTTATCACTTTTATCGATACCCTAACTCACCTCTTCACCTCATCTGGATTCCATATGTTTGGTCACTGGTGAAAGTTTAAGGTTATGTGCATAGTTTTGTGTGTCCCAGCCAGGACTATGAGTTTCAGATGAACTTGGGTCAGGTAAGCAACAGTTTCAGCTTGTCAGATGTCAAAGGTTGAAAAAACAACAACAAAAAAACAGTGCAGAAATGTAGATCATTTAACAAATACCACACAAAATGTCGATGTTGTTCCTAAACCTCGTCTGTTGATGTCACAGTGTCGCCTCTTCTATAATCCATGTGCAGTACATACTATATTTGTATGAGTTATAAATATGCTTGGTACTGCACAATGTGAGTACGGTATGCTTCTGATACAGTATAAACATGATTTGCACAGAAGTGGGTGTAATTGCACAGAAATTGTATCTGATATTACAGGATTGATTGTTCATAATGTGGGAAGAAACTATTATTGGCTATTTTGACATACAGTACAGTGTAAATTGCTCTGCAGTGCCAAACAGAGGGCAAGACTTACTGTAAAGTACATGTCCAGTCTGTGAAGGATCTACAGCGCTTTTCTCTACTTCTGCTCATCTTCTGAGTCTGGATTTGTAGGAAAAAAAAAAAGATCCCAGTTGGTGGTCAGGTTGGTGCCAACGATCTTTACTGCAGCCCTGACTGTACCGTTCATTGTGGCCTGTTCTTTTCTTGTCTAGTGGTTGGGCCAGACTAGACAGTGATGGATGAGGTGGGAACAGACTTGATGATTGTACTGTAGAACTGGATCAGCTTCTCCTGAGGCTGGTTGAACTTCCTGAGCTGACAAAAAAGTACATCCTCTGCATGGGATATCCATCTCAGGTCCTGAGAGATTGTGGATCACAGAAATATTGAAGGATTCTACAGCTGGCACAGAATGAGGTAAATGACTCTTGTCTATCCCTCCATCAGTATCTACACTGATTATCTATACAGGTTTGTGAGGGGTGGCCAATCCTAACTGACACTGGGTGACGGCTGATGGCTGTTGCGGCATCTGCAAATTAAGACATATGAAATGTATGGATTTTTTAAAAAAGTATAAAAGAAAAAAGCTCCACTGGGGATAAAAATGGCTGCTCTGATCCTGGTTCCTGCTGTTTCAGGCTGATAAGAAGACTGTGGGTATAGAAAAAAGAGCACATGAATAAATACATTCATCATATTGTCTCAGCCTAACAGTGTGAGCTGGTGATGGTTGTGATTTGTGTGTGTGCGTGTCTATTGGGATTTACAGATAAAGGTGCAACTTCGACTTTGTGCTACTTACTGTATCAGAAAATCTTTGCCATTTTAGTTCAGTTAGAAATTTCAAAGCAAAGTGCACACAACATGCTTCTGCCAAAAATAATGAATCGATGAAGTGACAGTTTACTGTAACTGATTTACTGTAATAATCCAATAAAAACATAATGATTGAGCAGACTATGATGATGATGATGATGATGATAAAATATCTGACCTCCAAAGTTTACACTGTAGCAAACTGCACTGGCTGTGTAACAGTGGACTGGATTTTGACAGTAAAGTACACAGCGATGGCAAATCCTTAGAGGAGATGGAGGCACTGCGGAAGTCATGATTCCATTACATTTTGACATTCATCAGTGTTGGCAGGCTGGGTGATTATTTTCCAGTGCCTGCAAAATTAAATAAATGCTGCAATCTGTTCTTTGTACTGCAAGTCCGAGCCGGTATTTCACCAAATTTCATCCCAATAATGCAGACCGGGAACAAATAATTGCAACAGTTCAATAGTGCACCTGTTTGTATGTGTGTGTGTGTGTGTATCCGTATTCATTTGTATTCATGTGTATAGGAAGTTCTACCTCATCGGTTACATGACCCACAGTTAGAGAACTACCAGGTAATGCAGCATTAATACAAGCCTGTCTCCTACTGTCCTGTTAAGTGATTATTTTGTTCCTTCCAACCTTGGAAACATTTTTTAAAAGCAAATACTCTGCAACAACAAAAGAAAAGAATGGGACAAAAGAGAAGGTGAATGCTTGTTTTGCTTGCAGGGGAAAGCACTCGCTTGGTGTGTGTGTTTTGTTTGATTTGGATGGTGGAAAGGACATATGAAAACTTTTTTGCAATAGTTTCTGTAAAATCTTTTAAAATGCAGGACCACAATATTTTTCGGATAAAGAACAGGAAAATTACATTTGCATTTTATGATGGAAACATGTGGGCTATGTTGATCGTATTTGGGTGTTAAGAGCATTCTTTTGATTTGATTTGAGCTACTATTATGGATTGTGCAGGGTTTATTAAGGTTCAGGCACAAACACTGGTTTGATTGAGGAAAAAATAATTACTTGGCTTAAAATAAGCAAGGAAAGTAAATATTAGTCTCTTCTAGCCTTGTAATTATTATTAGTTTCATAATGGTGCAATATCCAAATACTTTTAAAACCTCAACTTCCATTAATCTGTTACCTGGTGCACTGATAAAAAAAGCACTTTAAAAAGTTGAGGCAACTTTTGCATAATTTATTTATCAAGCAAGGTTAGTCTTTGTCGAAACTACTCATTTATTTTTGTAAATGAATAAAAAAAAAACGAGAATAAGAATCAGAAATGAAATGTCTGTGCTAGACATTCATCATGCAAAATGAAGGTCTAGCACCGTAATGGTGCCATTAAAAATCTTCCTTGCAATTTTGACAGTGTGTAGGAGATTGGCAACTCTAAAATTGCGTGTATTACGTGAATATGACTGTGTGTGGTTTGTCTCATTGCTCATTCATTTATAACAGAAAAAATAAAGTAGTATGAAGTATAACTTTGTTGAATCTATACAACAAAATGTACTTTTCATGTACAAAAACAAAAGAGTAGTTTAAAAGATTAATGATGTTAATGTTTTATATTATATGCTCAACTTTTAGATCTGGTAGTTAATGTGTAAACAACAAGTCCTGTACCAAGTAATATTAAACCAAACTACTGTATTGACTGTAAAACCTGACATTTACTCAGGCAATGAGAGTGGGCCTACTGACCTGTGATGCCAAAGGGGAGTTTTCACTTTTTCACTTCAGAGACACACTGTGACCACAGGAGCTTGACCAGGACGACAGTGTTGAACTACAAATGGGTTTGTCCCTCATTTGATGAGAAAATGCATGTATCCTGTGCATGGATAAAAGAAAGAACATAAATCTGATGTGAAATCCTCATGCTTTGTTAAATCATCCATCCATCAAAACCACTTCCTGATGTGAACTTTGTAGCACTTTACAATATACTATTTCTCCCATAATATGGCTGAGGGTCATTATAAGCTGCTGCATGGACAATCTATGTTTTTTTTCTTTAGTGTACAGTCCGTAGTTTATGGTCAACCATGAAAGACTTGAATATCAGAGGACAGCCACCATTTCACAGGAATAATATAAGAAGAATATAAGAATAAGGGCCAACACTGGTGTATTTAAACATTGACTAATGAACTGCAGTGGTATCACCTTATTAGAGTCCTTCTGGTAGAACTTGATTAACCTCTCTTACATATCGAGCTGAACCACAGCAACCTGTGTCTTCTCAGCTGGTAAATCTGATAGTCAGTGGCATTTTGATTTGCTCCACCAACTCCTGAGGAAACTTTTCTCTGCTCTACTTCGAGTCTGTCTGCCTCGGCCATCTGTTATTTATCTGTGTCGGAAGCGTAAATCATGATTAAAATTGGTTCTTGGGTTTTTTAATGGACCAACCCCATTTAAAATCAATATTTTCAGTTTACTTAATAGATGGGCTACCTGATATTTTCTGATAGATATTGTTGTATTTGCAAATTTAACGTGCATAGTGATTTACTGCTTCCCCTGAGAGTCTCTTAAGGGCTTTTATTAACTGTAAATAAAAATAGTACCCATAAAACTAAGTGGGCTGTACCTTTTCTTTGCCCTAAGTGCCTATGGCTGCTTGTTAATCTACTGTATGAGCACTAACTATCGAACTTCAAGGAGTAAATCAGCATTTTATTAACACATCTTTTCTCTCATCTGGATGGAAAAAATTGTCAGAGAGACCTTTAAAAAATGAAAGAAAAGTGTGATAGGTAAAAGTACGCCTTTGATAACTGACAGGGACATTTCCACTCAGCACTGTGGAAATTATGCCATTAGAATAGTGCACAAGTGGTAGCTGACTGCTGCTTTTATTCGAGTGATTCATGAGGGCCCAAGTGAGTCAAATAGAAAGTGTATGATATCTGTAATGGCTAGAGACTGGGCTGTTGATTCTCAGTGGGATCAGCGGTATTACCATGACCTCCACAACCCCTTCATGTGTGGCATTTGCACTGCAATGGGGAACTTTCATAATCTGATATTCTATGATATTTAAAGGAAAGGTCAGATTGCATTTACTTCATCTTACCTGTTGCCAAGTGAGTGTGGATATTGATTGGTGGATATCCCTATTACATCAGACAGAGCCAGTAGGACAACGAGAGGGTGGGAATCATGGACAGAATATCTAACATAAATATCAATGCAGTGCACACTGCACATGTAAAAAAGAAAAAAAAATGTGATTAAAGAATAGTGGAGACAAATATTACAACGCACCAAAGTTGTGCTCTGGAAGTATCTGGATAGTACTGCAGCAACTGGCCAATTTTGCTCCATTAGTGACCATATGGTAACTAAGGCAAAGCAATTTTATTTGTGTAGCCCATTTTTACAAACAGTTTGTCTCAAAGGGCTTTACATAGTATCATAACAACATCCTCTGCTCTTAGACCCTCACATCGACTGAGGGAAAACCCTATTTGGAGAAACTTCAGGGTGAGCAACACAGGAGGGATCCCTAATCCAGGATGGGCAGACATGCAATAGATGTTTTATACAGACAAGAAAACAATTTACAAAATGGAATATGGGGAAACATGGAAATGGTTAACAAGAGCTGATGAAGACAACTTATGGTGGGCAGGAAAGGCAGGGAGAGCAGACCAGCAACTAAGCAGCAGCTCCGAAATATAGCCCACTGGTTAATTGAAAACAACTTTAAAATCTCTGGCTCCTCATCTTTTTAATGGTTTTCCTGGCTTTTTGAGATAAAATGAATGGATTATGATCTCCACATGCAGATACCATATCTAATGTTTTGTTAATGATTTGCCTAGCTCCCACACATTTTCTCATTTCTGAAGAAGAAAATATAATCTTATTATGGAAGGCAGTGATTCCATGAGCACGAGCAGACATCACTGACCAGTGTCTTTTCACTGGTGCAAACACTAATCAAAAGGCAATTAAATACCCATTACAACCTTTTTGTAAGGTTAACCCGGGCTCGCCTGTTATTTCCTGTTTTACTTATACTGTTCACTGTTTGTATTTTTGTATTTTCAATTAAGGGGGGTAAAAAAGTCACAGGTGCAAACTGTCATTAGCTGGATGCCAACAGAGGTGCAGCGTTTACACCTGACAAGAACTTGCCTCACAATCCTCTACCTTTCACTCTAGAAAAAAATGTTCACACAGCAGAACTTGAATGCATTTCGGTATACTAACTGTAGAGATATTACTTTTAAAACAAAATATGAGAAAAACTAATTGCTTCATACTGTGAGTTTGCCTCAGGCAGAGGAACCTTGCAGCTGTTGATGCATGTTCTTGCCCTTTGTAAATTATTTCTTATGATCATCATTCACTTACACTATCTTTCTAAAGACTTGTCAGATGCTTCAACGTGATATGTTCTGTCAGATTTGCTACTAATGTGTCCGTACTCAGACCCGGCGGTGAGAATTTTTTGTGAGTGTTGGAATCTGAGCTGATTTGTTTGTGTTAGTCTTCAAATGTTCATATGAACAGACTCCAGCAGCACCAGTAGCTTTGTATTGCCAGCACTATACACTGCACCAGACACATGCCAGGTGCCGTAAAGCCTCGCTTGTAGCCACAAAAACAAATCACATTTCTTCTTCTTCTTTTTGTTGGCAGCTTTTTAGTTTACTCCTGCCACCATCTGGTGTGTATAGCTTCATTAACGTTCAGAAAAAATCTTAAATCTAATTTACATGTTGCAAATGGGGAATACAGAAACCATTAGAAAATATAGGAAGCCATATTTGTTCAAATATTGCTTTCTGGAGCTATGATCTGCCCACTCTTCTTTCCTCTCTCTGAGTATTGGCACCCACCATATGATACACTGACACTGTTTACTTGTCGGAGACTGTCAAGTGAGTTCCTCCTGAAATACTAATTATGTACAATCTGACAACACTACAGCCTACCTGGTTGCATCTGGTCACTCTGTCTCTCTTTCTGTCTCCTTGTTGGATGGTTTTACTGACAACCACTATGCAATATCCTTGACAACTTTTTCAAAATTTTGTCGCACTTGAGTTACCAAAGGATATGTGGGAACACTCAAATCCAACATCACTGTCCAGTGTGTGATATTTCACTCAATACCCTTATTGACAACCACCCGGTGGTACTGTATTTTTATGCCTTGTTTATATATTTATGTCGTAGGTCATTGGTCCACTGGCATGCTGTCAGAGCCTCATAGGAGCTTCAGGAGCTGTTTCAAAACATTTCCAATAACCCATAAATCTCACCTTTGTGTGGCTTGTCAGGGTTGTTTTTCAAGTGCAGTGTTTCCTTCATTGCATCGTGGTGCCTCAAGCTGGTAAAGGTTCATTACTGCCCTCTGAGGCTGGGCAGTGGAAAACCCATACTGGTACTTGACAGTTGTAGCTTTTTTTTTTTTTCTTTTACCCTGGTGGCAGAAACAATGAGCCTATTCCACACAGGAAAATTTAGTTGAATAAGTGACACAAAGGTCAGATTTAATCTTTTACACTTTATCAAAAGTGTTTTCAAAACAGCTTCAAGGATGATGAGGATGTGATGACTAACTGGTTTGATTGTGTACATGCATATTCCATGAACTTCTTCACCTCAGCTTCCTTGAACTTTTCCGAGGTAAACTATTTGCAACTGTCTCTATATTTACAAAATATTAACAAGCTCACACAACATATGAACCTAAGATAATAAATCGTCATCAGGAAAGATAAACAGAATCGTCCCTGAGGACTTTGGGAGCTCAGTGAAATACAAAAACAGCATAACACACACATACTCACGAAAAAAAAATCTTATTCTGTGTCTGCAACTTGGAAATGTAACACCTCTGACAGTATGTTGTGTTGTCACTCTGCTACAGTTGACGAGAGGCAACATTACATAGTGACTATTTAGAAAAAGAAAGTTATCCCTGTTGACGTTTCAGATGCTCAAGCTGTACCCATGTCTAAAATACAAAAAGATCCTATATCGCCTGTAGCTCTCTCAAGGGCTTCCACAGAGACAATACACCAAGCAACACCATCAGGAACACACACACACACACACACACACACACACACATCAATCTTAAGGCCACATCTTTAGCTAACTGTATCATCAAATTTGATGCACATCACCGATGCCACAGTGCATTTTGAGTGTCACAAGATCTCTTTGTTGTGCAGCTTTTGTCTGGCCTGTGCACCTGCCCCAAGACATTTGCTCCTGAGACTCGATAACAACACCTTTTTTCTCAAAGGGGGCTTTTGAAAGATTAAAGAGTCAGAGAAATGCAGTTACTCTTTGTGTGAGTCCATAATCAGCAACTACACCTCAAGCATAATATCTCAAACGCTTCTGTCATCTACGCCCTATACACTGATAATGTAGCTTTGCTGTGGATCAGCCTTGTTTATTGTGATAAAATTTTGTTTGAACATCAATTATACTTTTCTAAATGGAAAATGCCTCTGAAATATTAAACGTGAAGCCGCTGAGATAATGCAACACCATGAATCAGCTTCACGGGGGGCATTAGGCTTTATTTACTACCCAGCAGTTGCACCGCACAGAACTGCAGCATTTTATGATCTATGCTGTTTTCTTTCACTTTGTTGTTTGATTTTATTTCTGTCAACACTAGTGTTGATTTGCAAATCTGTGACACACAATTAATGTTTGGCACTTCTAAAAAGAGTTTTGCGGCACAAAAACACAGAGGAGCACAGCTAACGGAGGAGGAGGAGACTGCAGCCAAAACAGCATTTATTCACTTTCATTTCATCATTTTAAGGTTCACAGGTGAGGATAACGTTAATGACTAACAATCTCCTTTTAGCGGGTTCTGTTGTCACTGTCTCGTCGGCCTTTGAACCTCTCTTGACAATGAGCAGGACAAATTGTGGGAGGGTTAACAGGATCAGATGCTACTTTTGTCACCAGAGGCCACCTCTAATCTCTCTCCACCTTCCATACAAAAGGCTGACATCATTCCTGCTTGCAGCACACATTTTTGTGAGTCAAAAAAAAAAGAAAAGAAAAAGAGAAAAAAGAAACATGCAGAACTGCTTGATGGGCACGGAAATGCCATTTGGAAAGTTAAGAAAGAACATGGGGGTGGCTCATTCATCAGCACTGACATTTCTGTGTCAATCTTTCCAAAGGGAAATGCAGGCAGAAATTCCTCTATCTATACTCTTGATTTTCTCCACCTAAATTAAGCACCGATATTACATTCTCTTCTCACAGCACAAGACCTGAACATGTTAATTAGCGAAGATGTAATAGGTGTTGGCAGGTGTATTTTTGAACCCTAGAGACGGCCAGGGTAGCTGTTTCCCCTTACTTCCAGGCTAAATTGCTGCAAAAGTCGATTTTATATGGGTCAAATCCACTTGATACACACTAAACATTCAATTCATTAAAGTCAGTTTTAAAATTCAGGGTTTCACTCATTCATTCAATCACGTCCAACCAACCAAGCAGTTTCTTGCACCGCTGAAATTCCTGATGCAAAATAGTCTCTTATTTATACCAAAAGCTGAAGCAAAGCAAAAGCAAGTTCTACATTTGGGAGAAGAAAAGCAGTGTATTGATATGTATTGAATCATTATTCAATATAGCGATATAAATAAAAGAGTTGAAATCAGGATCTGCTGAATAAGATTGGTCAGCATGGCTCTAATGCTACTGTAAGTATCCTGATGTGGGATATCTTCATACAGTAGTAAAATATAATCAAATTTTTAAATATACCACATTTTACACCCTTCCTGTGTTTTATTAAATACACTGCAATGGACAACATGTGTTTTTTTCACAACTTGCCATAACTTGAGACTACTGCATGAAACTTTTGGGGATTTTGTTTTTTAAACACACTCAAAACAATGTATTTATGTGGAGAGATGTTGTCAAAGGCTTGTGTTACCCAAGCTTGTTGAACAGCCTTGCAGCAGTATACAGACATATTCCCCTGTTAAGTTTTTTCTGGCAAGCTTCACCCGCTCTAACCAATCAGTGAAGGCCAAAGTCAGGGGTCAGAGCTCGTGGCTGTCAATCAATATGTGAACAGCTCTAGTCTTGTACTCCTTTCACGCCAAGGTTTCAATCAAGGATGAGCTGCTGGGATCCATAACAAGATGTATTTGTGGTTTTAAGAACTGAAAACCATATCAATATAGTTTCACATTAGCTTTCTCGGGCTTCTCGAGCTCTGGTAACAGGTTGATCCTGTCCTCTGATTGGCTCACTGTTTACTGAGTGATCAAATGAAAATATAGTAAACACTCAGAGAAAACAAATCCTGCGGTATTGGATGGAGTCTCCAGGTGAGTGGGGTTTCAGGCATGGCAGAGATCTATAATGGCTTTGTTGTGACATCACAACACTGATGGCTGGTTGTAAAGCTCAGTTTCTGAATCCAGGCTGTGAGTGTTTCTCTGAGGACAGAGCACTTGGCTACTTTCATGGTATTAATAAAGAACTTAACCTGCTTTATAATAATAAACACATGGGAATACTGTATACCTGGACTGAAAACACCTTCAACATGTTTTAAAAATCAAAATAGTTTCTTTTACTCCTGAGCACCTAATCACATTTCTTACATCATCATATTCCACAGATCTGGGTCAAACCCAGTAAAATCGGGAGATTTGGATCTCCCACAGTGCTGAGATTATGTCTTTACTCTTTTCAGCTTAACCACCATTTTCTTTAAAACCTCCCTCCTTCACATGAAAGCAGGAACATGTTGAAGGATTTCCAAAAAAATTATAAACCTTGACCTGGAAATGCCATCTTATCACTGTGGAGAGGTTTCTGTACCCTCATGACCCTGCAAGCGGTAGAGTGAGAAGCATTAAGATCTCGGTCCACAGCCGGTGCCCAAATAGAACGATTTATTGGGTCTTATGTGGAGACAGGCCAAAGGTAATGTAAGGTAACCCTGCTGTGGAGAGGTAGGGCCCATCCTGGTGCTATTGGCTGGGAAAAGAGAGCTTGTGGGCTGGTAGATGTATAAGCCACGTATTTCAACCAAGGTCAGTTCTTTGTATAAACACTGACTTAAAAGATATAAATTTCCGTGTTTTGACCACTTGTGTTTATTGCCTCCTTACAACCAGTGCAGACACAGAGGACATACGCTATAAGTGACAAGCAGCGGACTCTGTCTGTGTGAAGTGTAACTGTGTAATGTATTTCTGAAATTACTTTGTTTTTTGAGCTTTTCAAGATCAACAAAAACAAGAAAGAGATATTCAACAAAGTCTCTCCACCTAGATCCAACATGGCTGCTCACAGTTGGTGTCCTAACCCCTAATCCACTTGCAGCTTGTGCTTATATTTTATTTTGGTGACAGCCTGCAGATTCTAGATAAGTGTGGATTTTTCTTCAAATGTTTACAAGTGTGACATATATACAACATTGATGAAAGCCATGAAATGTGACAGAAAGCTCAGAAAAAACAAGAAAATGAGCAAGGAAAGACAACATGCTACGCTCACAAATAAACTTTGGATCCCTGGATCCCAGCAAACATGCTCTTGTCATTGTTGTCTTTGTTTATACATTATGTATGTCCACTCTTCCGTTATTATCTGTTGTTACACATTGTGTCTGTTTAACATATATTTTATGCATCATCTTTGTTGATTCAATTTGTCAGTTTTTTACACAGTAAGTTTAAGGGTGCACGGCAGGATGAAATTGCATTTCTCTTGATGGTGGTCTTGAATAACAATACAGTTAACTTTGACTTTGACTTTAAAAGGATGGGCTTTGAAGACGGAGATTTGAAGTTTGTACAGACGCCTCTTGTGACTTATGGTGTCCATCAGTGTATTGCCATTGATTTTGTTGGCAGATTCACTTCATGTTCAGTCTGAAAAGTAAAAGGTGCAGTGCAAGGCCTACAGTATTGGAAGCAGACTAAGGTCACTACCTTGAAAGTCCAGACTTTGATTGTGAAAATAAGCTTTTTGGTACACGGTAGAGATGACATACTATCTGGTGAAGAGTAGAACTCTGTTTGCAACAGAGCCTAACTTTCTTGCCATTTCCCTCCTAAAGCAGGTACATCTCACCTGAGATTTCACTCTCTGTAACCTTTTTTTTTTTTTACTTATAATTTTTGTTTTTAGCGCCACAGGGCACTAAGCAGAAGTGCTCCCTGTTTATAACTTGCACAAGTTTCCAAAATATTCTGTTTGTCCCCCCATTCTCTCTCCCCATTTCCCCAAATGTGTGTGGCCGAGCCCAAGGCCACACTGTCTCTCTGAGGACAAGAGGGCCCCTCAACTCTCTGCCTGTCTGGCAGATGGTCGAGCCAGTCCACCAGTGCAAAAAGCATTGCCTTCAAGCATGACCCACAATGTAATTGAGAAAAAAATGTCATGATGCTCTATACTGATCATCACACCTTTACGATCCAATGTGCTGATGATGAGCACTACTGGTGTGCTTTGACTGAATGCTTTACTCACACATAATGAAACAGAGGCCAAGCTTTATTTCTATAATTTAAAGAATCTCTGAGTGGCCCTTGGATTTTTGTGTTAAGAAAAGGGTTCACCTAGTATGAAAGTACATGATTCTTTTAAACATCATCAAGGTTTGATGTTGTGCTCTACAGATGCCATCAGCAGAGGCCAAAACACCGCCTGACGTAAAGCTATGCAATAATGATGTGCCATGGAAACTCCTTTGATTTTAAGAGGAACTAATTGCCAAGATTTGAATTGAGAATAGGCGCTCACTACTCATGACTGGATGTGTTAAATTGCCATTGGTTGTGCTGCAGTGTTCCCCTCACTAATCACAGCTCCTCTTCATATGAACTGTTTCTCATCATAGGGGTTATTTTAAATGAGATGTACAAAGGTTATGCTTGGTAATTACAGTGCAGCCGAAGAGTTAGTCTACCAGATATTTCTGCTAATGTCCTTCATTTATAAAAGAAGAATATAATAATCAAAATGATGAAAACAGACATGCACTATCTGCATCCACAGTCTATACTCATTACACACATGTTAATAGTAGTCAGCATATCAGCAGATAACTTGCATGCTGTGCATCATTTCTGCTCTAAGTTCATTAAGATGTCAGCACATTACACTCCATTAATGAGTGTCTCTTTCCCTCTCTCAAGAGAAAGAGACAGATATAGCAGAAGCACATGTTTATTTCAAGCAGCCTACAGCTAAACACACATTAGCAGAACTACAGACTTCACCATGCTGGGATAGGTTAATGGGACAGGGCCTGTGGGAATAGCTCACACAATAGATGCCCATATCCCTGGCAGCACACACATAAGCTAAATAAAAGGTTCCTCCTTGAATCTGTAATTGTCAGAGGTGTTATTAGAGCTGAGTTGCGAAAGGATGACAACAGAATGACTCTTTCTATTCTCTTGAGGCCTTACGTGTGCCTGCAGTGGTGGAGTGTCTAGTCAGAAGTGAAATCGCCTTGTTACCACTGTAATTAAAGGCAAAACAGTCTCCCCACTCTTTTCACACTATCATTTTCCCAAGACCTTGTTTGCAGGAGCCAAACAAGCACCATTGTGAGAGAATTAAATATCACAATGAAGAAAATTGATGTGCCAACATGTGAAAAAAGATTTAAAAATAATAATAATAAGAGGTAATATTTGCATGTATAAAAAAAGAAAAAATAGGTTGGAGTAGAATCATTATTTACCTTCCTATTAACTTTATAGATTCAGTGCAATTTCTTTTTTTCATAGTTTCTTCGTCTTGTCTCCTTTTTCTTCAAAGAATGCTTGGGGTCATGTATAAGTAAGTGGAAATATGTTTAATAATGCAATTGCTTTTAGAATTATATCTAAAACAGAAACGATTAACACTAACAATTAATGTTAGCAATTACCATAAGCATTTGGCAAGCTACTAAAAATGTAAATTTTGAACATTAATGGTTTAGAGCTGAAAAGCCATCTAAAATGTCTGGATCATATATGCTTGAAGTAAGTTAGCCCCTCAGTGTCAACCACTTAGGAACAGCGATGACCTGTGTTATTATTCTATCACATTTCCATGAGCCGACAGGAAGTTAACTGGCATGAATAGCGAAACAGGACATCAGTGTGCATAAACTATGGGCCCACACATAAGGAAGTGCATTAATGGAAAAATAATGGACAGATGAATAATAGATTTCGGAGTAAGCACGAAAAAATATGAAAGATATGAAATAAACTAATTAGGACTTAAGAAGAACTTGAAAAACCCAAGTATGATGGTCATAAGTGGGCACATTCACAAAGAAACCGGATCCAGTATGGTCCTTGTCAAAAAGAAAATGTGAATTCAGTAAGAAGATGATGAGGCTTTTCAGTTTACACCATAAACTTTGTATTACAGAACATGAGAAAAACATCTCTCCATTGCAACATAGTGCCAGGTAATAATCAATACAGATTCATAAATAGATAAATAGGCAGATTAGAAAAAAGAAAAGAAAACTCTCACAAAAATGAATTGCTTTCATCCAACTATCACCAGTGGCATTTGTTCTTACTGTCCAATTTCATTTTTGAATTCACATTTTCATCCCATTTTCCATCAAAAGCAATATTCCATGCCTTCCCTCTATGGCCATGCATAGAGGTTTTGCATAAAATCCATCATCGTGGGACTAAATGCCTGGAGACTGCTCATTCATTCAGGACACTCCTTATCACGCTGTTCAGGGAAAATATGGCCACGTATTCCAGAGACAAAAAAAAGAGATTCACTGTCGTCCAGTCACTGAAAGGACGTTTAGGCGTTTCAAAGGAGTAGAAAGCGGAGTATCCCACCACCTTCCAATAGCAGACTTCAAATAAGTCCCTACAGTCATTACAACTCCCTCCACTCTTTACATTGTGGTCTTCAGTGAGAAAGGGCAAGATGAAAAGGAAGACTCAGAGGAAGAGATGTCATTGGAGGGCAATCAAATTCAAACAATGGGCTTCAAAAATCATTCCACTCAAATAGAAGGGAAGAGTCCGTGTTATTTTTTTGGGCGTCTCACATTTAAAGGTCTGCTGAACCATGTTTTTTTATTTTTTATTATGCAGATTCATAATCTCATTTGGAGGGTTACCACTGTGTTTTCTAATAGTGGACAAAGAAGAACAGTTTGACACAAACAGCGCACACACACTACAGAGGAGGTAAATGGTTCAGATACACAGGTCGACACAACACAAAACTCTGTTTGCTACAGTATTTGAAGATGATGATCAGTATTAATTTCTTCTAAGCAACATGGTTTAACCATCTCAAGGGCATAATTTATAAATATACCTTATTAAATTATTGTACACAACAACAATGGTCCTCTGACCCCAAGTAAGTGCTTATCTAACCTTATTCTCGATCCTCTAACATAAGTGAGTGGGCTTTGTGCATGCTGGGATGCTCCTATGGGTCCTCTCCTTATACACAAACATAAATAATACTCATTATCTCAAAGCACTTTACAGGGTAAGGTCAAGACCTAACAATAGCACAGACCGAAATGCGACGGTTTCCACAATGAGCAAGTACTTGATGACAGCGGAGAAGAAGAATCTCTTTTTGACCCGAACCAACAGAACCAGGCTGGGCAGGCAGGGTGGGCGGCCAACTGCCTTCACTGGTCGGGCTGAGAGGATTTGCACCAAAACAAATTGATTCTAGATCAGTGGATTTACCCAAAGAGGCAAGGCAAATCCTTTCGAATTTTGACAATGAAAATGTCAACTTCATGGTCATTTTGGAGGCTGTAGCTGTTGTTCTACTCTAGTTTGACCCTCTTGATATAACTACTTTTCTTACTAAAACTCTGTCCACCAAAGCCACAAGAGACATGTGTCCTATTTTCTAAAAGAAAAGACTTCATGATGCCTCATGCTCATACACTGCCAATATTTGCCTCCCAGGAAAAGGCAGAGGCAGAAACTGTTGGCTGCTCTGCACCGAAGCTCCCGTGGACCACTTGCTGTGTTCCTTGATCCAGGACAAATCTATATGTACATGCTGTTGTCAGCTCATTATAGATCTGGCTGTGTAACTTGTTTGGCAATGTGCAGAGTAGCAGTAATGTTGCATTCAATGTGACAGAGCCTCCTGTTGTGGAAGTGGTAACAAAAATGGAAAATTGTACACTTCCCTCCAAAACAGAACATGTTTACAATGGTGTATGTAAACATTAAGTTGACACCCTATTAGAGATCAGTGTTTAACTACCCAACAGTGAGATGTTGGATGCCAAAGACATTTTTCCTGCTCATCACTGGATTTCAGGTTGTTACCAAGGAAACGATTGGTTATTAAACCATAATTAAAAACAGGCTGATAATATTTCAAGTCACTATTGTAGATGAGAAGTACTTAGTTTTGAGAGGCGTAGTCTATTTGCTGACTATTTTTGGTCGTCAGATTGACATTGAGAGGAGCACAACGTAATGTGAAGGTGGATATTAAAGCACTAAACCAGGGGGGAAATGAAATGTCAATAGAGAAGGCATGACCAGACTTAGGCTTTGTGCTTATTGTGATGCATTATATGAGCTCGGGCAATACCTAAGTCAGACTATAATAGAACAGGCCCTAATATCTCTGCTCATGTTGGCAATACAAAACCCCTCAGGGAATAATGTGAAGGAGAGCAGCAACCTAAGTGACCAACACAAATCCCCAGTAGTACTTCCAAGTTTGAGTTTCTGTGTCTGTTCAAATGTATTTATAGAACCATGAAAGTAGATTTGAAATGAAGTATTATGACTTCAAAAGCTCACAAAAGTGACAAACAATTGTAAAAAAGGCACTACAGATGAAGAGATTTAAGAAAAAATCATAAAAGAGAAAAGTTTATGGATACATAAAATCCAATGAAGTGCATATGGTATGACATATACTGTATGTATCATGGTTTATAGTTTCACTGTGCCATATAAATTTAACAGTAGATCAAAAAGCGTTCTGAACCCCCAGTATTCTTGAACATATACGACACGTTTGAATAAAGGAGGCGTGTGTCCGTTCTGTCTGCACTCCAGTATATGCTGTATACCATTGAATGTCACTGCTCACATCTTCAACACCATAAACATGATGAGACTATGCTGGAAATAATTTCACAGTTTTGCAGTTTCCATCAAACCGTCTCTGCAATTTTGCCCCCTAGTCATGTACATCTCCATCCAGATAATGTGTTAATCTACTCTACAGTGAAGACAGAGTCTCGAGAGATCACTTGTCTATTTCATGGATAGCTTCTCACAGAAACCAAGAGGGAAGAAGAGTAACTTAATTATTCTGAATGCTTCACATTAGATATGAAATGACTATGACTACACATTAAGTAAAACGTTTAGTGAAATCAGT
Source organism: Trachurus japonicus (assembly GCF_045865225.1). Classification (NCBI taxonomy): domain Eukaryota; kingdom Metazoa; phylum Chordata; class Actinopteri; order Carangiformes; family Carangidae; genus Trachurus; species Trachurus japonicus. The sequence continues at coordinate 26,137,144 of NC_140907.1, forward strand.
GAGTATACTATAGCAGGTTGTGTTATGTGACTCAAGACAGTTAGATGGTAACTCTTGATAAAACCAGTGATACAAGAAAACCCAGCAGTAGTTAAGGCTGATTGTGAAATCCATCACTCTCACTAGTGGAGTCTGGTTATAGCTAAAAGACAGAAGTGGTGCCTCATGATTTGTCTTGGCAAAACACAGATAGTTGTAATCCTCGCGCTTTTAGCTGGCTGTTGGCAGAAGCAGCGGTTTACTGTCTTAGAGATCAGTGACTGTTGACACTTCAGTAGAGGATTAATATGTTTACATTTGGGATTGTGCAGCTGACAGTCCTGTACCTGGAAAAAATAAGTACCCTGCTTACCTGAAATATACCATCCACATTTGAGTCAAGGGAGTGAGAAATACATTAAATAGAATAGATTTTACAGGTTCAAATGTTTGTGGTGCACCCCAACCCCTGCAGTCACAGACCACATACATGTTACAGTATAGTTGCAATTGTACTGTGGTTAACAATAGTGGTGAGATGAATATACATAATCAAGTTGAAGATGTGCCCAGAGATGGTGAAAGAGACCACATTTAGGGTCAAATGGTAAAGGGCCTAAGCTTGAACCTTGGGGAACACCACATACAATGTTGATTCAAGTCATGCGCTGATACAAATAAATCATAAGAGATGTCTTACTGTCTGATCTAGTTTCATACTTTCGGATGGTGTAATGTTCCCCGGTGTCTTTTGAATTGCTTCAGTTTAGTATTAACACCAAGCAGCAAAAGACAAATTTGCAATATTCTCTCACTTTATCGATTTGATTATAGACTCTGTCCTTCACCTGAAAGTTTGAGGTGTTTATTTCAGGAAAAAATACAGATGCAATTATGAAATCAAAACTTAGGCTACTGTTTTAAAAAAGTGTAGAATCCTTGCGAATGAGATATCTGAAATGAAATGCATTTGAGGTTGAATAATGAAAGATGTTTGTATAAAACAAATTACAAATCTGCATGTTGGTTTTTTTTTGTTTTTTTTGCTTAACCTAGCATTTCTCTTTATTGTGTTGGAATACAGGCTCAAGACTGAAGCTGTACATAGAAAAGACTACGTTTACTATTTATGTTTACTATTACCATCCTGCTACTGCTGAGATTTACTTAAAGCAGAAGTAAGCGATCCGGTCGTTTTGGCTAACTTTTTGTCAGCCGATGGAGTTAGCAGTGCCCGCCCTCGTCATGGATCTACAGTATTGGTCCTCGTCCCTACGTCACCACATTCACGTGCATCCCTTGGCTGCACAGTGCACACACAGCCCTTCATGCCGTTCTCTCTCCTCATTGGATAAAGGTTGTAGGATACAAGGAAGTATACAAGAAGTTTTCTCCTCGGCTTACAGCAGAGCAGAGTGACTGACAGACCCGTGTTTCGGACCAAACACTCTATGTAAGTGATTGCTGTCAGAAGATATAACTATTTAAGACTTATATTAACACAAATATTCCGCTTACTTCTGCTTTTAGAGAATTAACCCTTTAGAACTGGGTAAGGTTTAAGTAAATAAAAAAAAAAGAGAAATATACACAACTGAAGCAATATTGATGAGATATACGAAATGTGGACCTAAGAGGTATAGGATGTGAGGTACATGTAAATGAGGGTGAAAAGTATGAAAAGTAGCGGTAGATACTGCATGTCTCTGGGCGTTACGGATTTGGCCATGAAGTGGAGCGAAAAAGACAATAATGATGGAAAAGTGAGGAACGGTACAGTGCTCTTCTGAAAATGTAACGTCCTTCTATTCTGGCATCATCTAACTGAGAGAAAGAGCTGCATTTAGAAAACTGGAGTCAGATTATATTTAATTAGGTGAATGTTCCCTGTGATATGGCCTGAGTCAGTTTCACTTTGTTTTTTGTTCTTGCCTCCTTACTGTTCGGCTGCTGACTAAAAGAGACAGTATGGTATCACCCCTCAAAGTCTTAATGTGTTTCCCGCTCTGTGCTTGACTCCCAGGGGATGTTTTGGTGGGATCATATTGTCACACTGCCGTGTTCATCTCTGGATGCTTTAGTTTCGGAGTGACTTAGTAGCTTGTTCTTCAAATCACAAAACAGTGAACTGCAAACAGTGAAAATGTAGCTACACAAAAAGCCTCCAGCTGAATGGAGTGTGTTTTATTATGAGACCTTGGATGCAGGAGGTGGTGGGGAATATGAAAAACACTTTCTTTATTCAAGGATGGTCTCTGGAAGCAGATGGGAATATCTACTTTGTTCTTCCTCAGGTTGCCCAGTCACCCCAGGTCGATGACCTTGACCCTATAGCTGCCTTTTCAATCTTTTCTCCACAAGCCTTACTATTCTACCGGTATAGAGTTCACTACAGGTGTTACAAGTGATCACATACACCTCCCCAGTTTTCTCTCATGGGTGGGAGTGTCCTGTCGTCAGGTTGTACAAATGGATCTGACACCAGAGGCCACCTTTAAACTACTGACACAGGGATTGTGATTGTGCAAAGTTCAGGGTTCAGTAAAAAAGAAAAAAGTTTCCAGAATGGCTAAGTAAGTAGACATGGTGTTTAGAATAATAACCACATATGATGTCCCTAAGGCTGAGAATGAATCTTCATCTTCAGACACCACCAGAATTATTTTCAAGTTTAGGAAAGTGAAGTACTCGGCAATGCTCAGGGAAAGATTATCATCATGGTTAAAGGAATCCAATATTAATTTGAGGGCATAGGAAGTGAACCCTAGCTCCTGGGTAATATCAAACACTTAGTGCATGCTTACAGCCCGCTTTATTGACATTTCATACCTTATTATAGGGGCAGTACTAATATGACAAGATATGAGAAGGAGATGAGGAGAAAACAAGATGCAACCAATGTCCACTGCTGATTCAAATCACTGTTGTTGTTTTAAGCCCTGCATTATTGATATAATGATGGTGTATGCATGTATGCACAAGTTTTTAGCACCAGTATATACATTTGCACAAGCAAAGTTCAGTTTTGGCTTACAAGGCTGTTCGTACACAGTCTGGTAACTTGCACTTCAAGCCTTTTTCTTTCTCTGTGTCTGCCTTGTTCTCACAACGTACCTCCATAAATTTGGCTTCTGTTGTTTGCACAAGCCACAGAAAGAATGAAATGAATGTAGATTAGGTGACTGAGTAGCAGGTGCTTCAAGAATCTAATCCAAACTCAGTTGTTGAGATAAAACAGCAGTGGAAGTGTAGTGATTTAAATAAGGTGAAGTTCTTTTTTTTTAATGACATTGTATTCAGCAGTTGCCTTACTTTGATTATGAAAAGGTCACTGATAATTAATCATTGATAGGTCTGCATAAATCTTGAATTTCCTTTCTACTGTGATACAGTATAATTTGCATAAAACTCAGGCAAATAGAAATATGTTAAGAAGTCTGTAAAGTTGGATAAACATTGTGTTAAAAGTAAAAGTGGTTTGGATGATTTCAGTCTCGACATGAGTGCTGGATTCATAATGTATAATTCATTGCAATATTTCCTGATAGAGGGTATAATTATATTTCTCCCTATTCATACTTTATAAAACTGTAAAGTTAAATTATGTGGGAATACCTTATGAGCATTGGATATTTTAGCTGGACTGTTTTCAGTATTTTTTAAAATTTTTTTATGACAGGCTATTTATTGAAATATAATAATTATTGCTGATTTGTCTGACAACATAATGATCTTTTGTTGGACAGTTTAACAACGGTGCTGTTGCTGTAAACTCTGGGTATCTTACACATCCACCACCACATTTCAATAAAAAAAATGTTTTGAATATAAATTCCAACTCAGATATCAAATGTTTCCTTTTCTACACTTCCTGTCGACGCTTCGGTATCAGTGACAGTCAGTGCTGCAGACAATAAGTTTTGAGGTGTTTGAGGTGAACGTTACATTTCAGCAAATACCAGAGAGAATTTACTGAGAACATAGACGAAAGGATGAACAAATTATAGGCACAAGGTAACACTAGTGTGTGTAAGGTCAACTTTACCATGACATCATCATATTCTACAAAAAAATGCAAATTGGCAAGTCGGTGGAGTAATATGAACTGTAATATAACTGTAATAGTTTGGGCCCATTTGTAATTGTGGCGTCTAGGCCATACAGTATGGAGCATTTTATTCAGTTTGTGCTTTTTAACACACTACAATTATTAGGATATTGAATTGTACCATACTGACAACATCCTATTTGTTCAGAAAACAGATTAATACCTGTGGAAAGTGTGTCTCTGCACCCGGGCTCTATAGTTTCATATACACCAGGCGCAGTTGCACTGCACAAAACCCTGTGCAGGCTGTGCCGTGCCATGAAACTAGAGCCCTCTCTAAGTTACCACATAATGCAGTACTGATGCTGATTTTCATATCTTGACTTGTTACTTCACTTCACCTCTTTTCAACCACAACATAGCGATGAAAATGTATAACCACTGGCAGGCTGCCAGTCAAGAGAAGCTGACAAACAAAAGACAAACACTATACCACAGGTACACAATGGACTATTAAAATTTCAGCAGTCCACCAAACCCATTCCCAATTAATATCACTGAGGTGGTATATACTTGAGTAAGTCTGTGCCCCAGTCAGAGGACCCCAACCCCAGTGGGTCTCACACTGCAGCTGCTGAATTCCCAATTCAGCTGCTGGTGTTAAGGTGGACTACAGACCTATTGCAACCTGCTCCCACAGGGCACAGCCTAGCCATCTAAACCAGCCGCTCCAAACTCACAAACAGCTCAGCATACTAAGGCATTTTCCTTTCATATGTCTTATCTACCACACTCTCCCATGTGAACTCGACGAAATATAGCCCACAATCTGCTGAACCTCTGACCACATAAAGCTCAGTAAATAAATGAAACTTTCAGATTTAAGTCCAGTTTGCTGACCATGCTGGTTTTGTGATATACCCCTAAGGATTCAGCACAGTGGTGCTGTAAGTGGGTGTAGTTCATAGGAGCAGAGATTTAAAACTTTAAATGTGTGTTTGTGGACTTTAAATTAAATGCCCCTTCTAGAGCAAGGTACTGGTCAGACACTCATTCTGTGCACTGGCAGTAATGTATAGTGTGAAGTGAAGCTTTGACCAAAGTTCAATTGGGAACATCTTTCTCTCTCTCTCTCTCTCTCTCTCTCCCTCTCTGTACTTAACTGAATATTTGGTATTTCTACCTGCATTAATCTTTTTCTTCACCCCCACCCATTCACTCTGCACAAGTCTCTTTCACTACAACTGCTCAATGATTTCTCTGCCAGTTTGCTGTTCTTTGACGTCAATAAAAAACTTGTTTTCAATGTCTTTATCTGTCACAATAATTAAAAACTATCACCAGTTACTTATGTATTAACTTTATCATGTCACATAACTGCAGCTCTCCAAAAGTATCTGTGACAGATAACGAGATAACGAAATGAATTAATATATATTATAATCTGAAATGTCACTGACTGACTGACTAATATTGTGAACACTTTTTCAGCAGTGTGCTGCTGAGCCACACCTCCATTACTGCAAATAAACTATTCATGTGTCATTATTACTGACGGAGGCTGAATAACTAAACATACGGACAAACCGATCAGAGAGAAAAGGAGAGAGAGCTGGAGGGAGAGAGAGACGTCATTGGTAACGAGGCCTCGTTCGAACCCTACTTATCAAACAGAGGGAGTTACACATAAAAACTCGCTGTTAATGAAAGTCTGGTACGTTGGAAGTCAATAAAAGCGAAACTATCATGGATCCCAGACTGAGGTGGCGAGCTGTGTGACAGACAAAATAAGAATTGTAGTTTATGTCAAAGTGGGTGCTGTGTTAGGTCTTCTGCCGGGTATGCTTTGGGTTTAGTCCGGGTTCAGGTTCAAGTCCGGCCTGTGGTCCTTTGTAGCAGTAACCTAGATGTAGACTTCCTCTCTCTCTGTCTGACTGAAATGATGGCAAAAGTAAAAAAAAAAAAAAAAAAGTCACCACCACCCGTATCTGTCTTATACATTCTCATTTGATCATTATTGTTATTATTAATTTATATTCATATTAATATTAAACATTATCTTCACTGAACTGATATGCGATTATATTTCTCTGGCTGAGACTCACTCATATCATCCAGTGGAAAGAGCACAGGCAAAAACACAGATGAGCAAAAAATCTCACATTTGAAATAAACAAAATTCATTCAAGAATCAAGATCACTCTCACTGATGATTTTAAGGCCTTGAAACGTCTCTACAACCCTCTCTTTCATGCCCAGAGTTGCATCACCTGTCACCACTGTGAACTGCAGGGTTTCCCATTCATTATCTTCATTTAATAAAGATGCTCCCCTAGATGAGGTCTAATCACCAACTGCCCTGTCTCTTGCTAACCTCAATAGGTACTGCTACAGCCTTTCAAATGATTACCTTTTATTAAAATGCTCTTTATTCTGCAGTTAATTATGGAGTTGGCACTACAGCAACTCCACACTACTGTAATTCAGCTCATTTTATACTTGGTTTATTAAGCTAAGGATAATCAGATGGGGGTTGAATAGTAATGTAATCCAGTAAATGGTGTCCTCTTTAGAGCTTCGCTGAACAGGGAGTATTTTACAAAGTAGGATTAAAAAGTTAACCAGACACCTGAACAAAATTGCTGAATATCCTTGATGCTGAATACATAAAAAAAAAAAGTTCAGTAATTAATAATATAATTCAGTTGGTGACAGTTGATAATCACTAATAGTAAAATTAGGGGTGGGGGGGCTACTTTTTGAAGTTGTCTGGTTAACCTTCTAATCTTCCTGTTGGAAAATTTAAGTGAAATGGTAAAAAAATAAAAAATAAAAAATAAAAATCCCCAACCTCTACCCTGAGTGACATTTATAAGATGAAAGACTTTAGGGGCACGCTCACATCACTATTTTCCTATTCTCCCAGTAGTTTGTCTGTGTATTATTAAGGGATGTCATTAAAATTTTGGTGCAGCACTGATGAATATCTTAATTTCCTGAAAGACTTCAAGACAAACATAATTTATTGCAGATTACATTTATGCAGAGCCTCACTTCAGTGGCCGAGTGAGCGGACATTTAAGGATTGAAAATTATTAGTGGGTTGAACCACTTTTAAACACACTCTGACTGGGTCTATTGTTGCTCTAATTTGACTTGATGCTCCACTTCCTGCATAGAGCCACTGTACTGCAGGTGGTGCCTTTTAATTTTACATATGAAACAACTTGTCAGTGCCATTGTTCAGCATAATTACTAGGTGTTACGATGTAATTAACAAACAGCTCTCGAGTGCAGAGGCATCTTTAATGACTTGAGGAGAAATACGAACTTATTCTTTAATGTGTATTTTGAGACCCAAAAGAGTACTCTCCTTAATCAAATGTGAAATTGACTGATATACCTGCCGAGTCATAAGTGCCCCTGCTTAATAAAGGCCACATTAAGCAGTAGCACTCATCTTTTGCGTGCATATGTAGTGTCAGATCCTCGCATGGTATCTCAGACGGGATGGCAGGACGTGCAAAAAGCAGCGTGTGTGGCTAGAAGATAAGGGCTGACCTCACAGAGCTAGGGCTGACGTGAAGGAGCTCTGTCAAAGAGCCAACCATGTGGAGAAGAAAGCTGCTCATCTTTCTAGGTCACAGAGAGCATGTGAGTGTGCTCCAAGCTCCTTCAGCTGGACTGAATGATTTATTACTCAGTCAAGAGTCAAGAACAGAGAGAAGGGGGGTAGCAAAGAACTAAAATATGGAAGGAAATAACAAAATGTAAGATGAAGATGAAAATAATGAAATTCATTCATATGCTGTGACATGTTCTGAAAATTGCGATATGGTATATAGAAACAGGATTAAAATGAAAGAAAACTTGGAGCTGGAAAAGAATGTGTGAGAACTGTCCAATTAGAGAAAAGGGAAATTCAAACAGCAACTAAAGAATAAGAGCAGATTGAATAAATAAAACTTCAAAAAGGGAGTGTAACAGAGAAATAAAACAATGAAACTGAAATTTCAAAAAAAAAAGTTCTCTGAGAAAGTGATCACACAAATGCTTTCAAATCAAAGTCCTTAGGAATATTCAGTGCCAAAATTTCTTTGACAGGCATAAGAAAGTTGAAAGTGCTAACCACAGATTTTAAACAGCCTCCCACTGAGTCTCACGTCTGCAGGAGGTGTGCGTTTTATTTTATTTTCAAGTCTAAAATGCAAAGGAGTTTAAAAAAAAGAAGGAGCATAAAACAGAATAAAGTATTTGAAGCTAAGACTCAAAGGGTCTGATCCCTATGACTGGTGTTAAAGCCTGCTGTGTAGGTGGTTTTGTAAAAATGCCCAGGAATAAATGTATCACTCTTGTTCCAAGCTAAACCTATTAAACTAGTTAGGACCATGAACATCCGCAACAATCTGATGTAATACTTTTTCCATACAAAAACACAAAAAGGGGGTCATTACACTCATTTACCCAAGTACAACTGTGTTTCATCCTTTACAGTGCAATGTTAACTGTCTCCGTTTAGGTGAACTTAGGTGTTGGTAAAATTTGCATTTAGAAAAAATAAAATAAAATAAAATAAATCATACCAAATACAAACCCCTCAAAACATACAAATCTCTAAATGCATACATACCATTATCAATTATAAAGAGTGGGATCATCTGTTAATGAAATGTCAACTAATTTATGTGTCACTCCTGTCATTGTACCCACCGAGTTTAAAGTTTGTTGCTACCAGTGGCTTCTGTGAAAGAGCACAGAAAACATGTACCACAGAGTTTCAAACAAAGGTTTAGTTTAGAATCTGTCTGATATTTTTAGGGGACGTTATGACGTTCTTTTTAAAACATTATCTAATTAGACAGTTTGTTAAACCTCCCTGCACAAATGTTTTCTGAGTTTCATTCTGCTGAGAGATAATAATAATGGATTACATTTATATAGCGCTTTTCTATTGTTACCCAATACCCAAAGCGTGTACAGCAACCATTATTCATTCATACACATTCACACCGGTGGTGGTAAACTACGTGTGTAGCCACAGCTGCCCTGGGGCAGACTGACGGAAGCGTGGCTGCCATTTTGCGCCAAACGGCCCCTCCGACCACCACCATGATCATTCATACGCATTCACACGAGGCAAGGTGGGTTAGGTGTCTTGCCCAAGGACACTACGACAGAGACTGGGAGAGAGCGGGATTCGAACCGCCAACCCTCTGATTATTGGACGACCCGCTCTACTGGCCTGGCCATGCACTCGTTTTCAGTTAAATAGGTAAATGGGGACAGACATGCAGTAAATGATCGTCCCAGTCTTTGAAAGTAAAGTAGACGATAAATACCATAAACATCCTAGATTTTACAAATAATTTCATTTAAAACACATTTTCCCACAGAGGTTGCCATGGTTATTTTACTTGCCTAGGTTTTCACTGAGTGAGATTATGTTGAAATGTACTTCTCAAACTCATAGCTATTTCATAACTTTAGAGGTCAGTGCCTCAGAGCATTAGCCCTATAGCAATGATGTATTATTGTAGTGTTGGGGCCAAGTGTAATAACTTCAATTTTAACCAACATAAGTACAGGTCATCTAGGTCTTTATGTCTTTGAAGGTCAAACACCACCTCAGTTTTATCTGCCTTGGTAGATAAGTAAAGCTGGGTGTCATCTGTATTATAGGAATGTATCTGGTACCCAAAGGAAGTATACAATATGGGGTAAAAAAAAAGTATTGGTCGAAGTGTGTTGTGAAAGGTCTCGAAATGTTTCATATTAGGAGATCACAACACACTGTCTATTTGTAGAGCCAGTGCAAGTTCAGATCAATTTGTCCTTGAAGCCCTTTGAAGCACCCCCCCCCCTTTCCTCACCTCCTCAGCAGGAGCCAGTTTTCAAATCTGGACTCAGCTTCAATTGCCATCCTTGCAAAACAAGCATCGTCTTTTGTGGACAAAAAATGCTTTTGCCAAATGTTTTTTCTTGCATTGACTGGCTATTTAATATATTTTTTGTGTTTGTATGAACAAACTGCAGCAATCTAGTGCTGAAGTCCTACTTTGTACAGGTCCACATAATCTGTTGCTTGGTAACCAGTAGCCAAACTCGTCCTAACTACTTTTAATTCAAGTGACTGCTATAACATAATGACACCAATTAGTGTCCAATTATTCTCTCATCATTTTTCCTTCTCAATTTTTGATGTGTTAACACATTTCGGTTATGGTTGGTAAGCAGCAGAAACGTCAGGCGACTCTAACCATGTTATACTGGGAGCAGGCTTTCAGAGCAATTAACCTAATGTTAATTAAAGCAGAATTGCCCAGAGTTAAACAGGCGCTTGCGTGGATCAATCAGTATGGCACAGAGGGGACTATATGGCTCTTAAACCAGTGAAGAACCATTAGGAAAATACGATCATGACAGACTACAAGGTGTTGGTGTTGCTAATGTTACACAAATGGACTGTATACAGATGCAATGTGTATTGCAACACTTCCTACATGAGTGTTCAGATTTCAATTGCAAGCGAACCAAGACCAATGTTTTTCAGGATGACCAGGGTTCACTTGTTTGGTCCGCACCAGAGTTTGAATGAACTTTCACACCTGCCCAAACAAAGCAGACTACCCAAAGAAACAAACTCTGGTCCATTTAATCGTAATCACAGAGCCAACATAGATAAAAGTTTAGAGGCCTAATGTGTAATACTCTGTGTACAATACAAATTCTCCGCCTATCATCCACTGCTTTTCCCTTATTTTAGATTTTTCATTCAATGACTTTGTTCAAAATTAATCTCTATAGTATAATGATTCATCTTATATTGATTTTCTGGTTTAGTGTGAGGCTTATACCCTTTTTTATAGGGATTTTCAAAAATCCTATGTGGTACATTTATGTTTCATTAAGCTCAGGTAGAAGTGGCAGAATGCCAACAGCTGAATTTTATAGAGCTGTATTGGTGGCAGGTAGTGATATTGAGGATTATGGCCCGTCGTTCCGTGTCTCCCTGCCATTGATATTTAACATACTCTACTTTGCATACATAAGCTGATGAACCTAAATCTAAACTGACTACAAAAGGCAGAATGTAATACATTTTTTATTGCTAGTACCACTTCTTTTCCTATAGGGCACCTTTTGTCAATACTCAATACACAGAGAACTTCATTGGTTTTGACAGTTCCGTTTAAAAGGAAGCCACTGAATGAGATAATCCAAACCCGTGAGAGGCATCTATCTAAACATCCATCTATAGCCTATTTATTATCAAAACTGTTATTATTAATATATTGAACTGGTCTTTTCTCAATGCCTACATGTTCTTTCTTGTCAGCACTCAAAATACAAAGCATGCTGCATCAGTGTTGGTTAAAGAGAGACAAAAGAAATCAAATGTGAAAACAAAACTGTCAGACTTTTATTTTCAGAAAAAGAAAACTTATTTTTCCATAACCTGGACACCATCAAAATCCATCTAAATGATTATCTCTAAACGTGGGCTTAGCTTTTCCATGTCACGCTGCTCTTTTCACCACCGCTGTAAAGGCTGTCCTCACAGCGGCCTGAAAAAGTCAGAATGATGCTGAATTGGTTTAAGAGGTAAGGTCTCTCTTTTCCACTAATTATTGAGCACAGTGTGTACAGTCGGTCTATTTAATGGCCAGTAATTTGTCCACTGATGGGACCACTGTTCAAACTCTCCTGTTTGAACTTGCATCTCTACTACATTCCTCCAAAGGTCCAGTTCAGGGCAGACACTTTTTATTTCCCTGCCAAAAGCCCCAGTAACTGCATTTCAGCTGCATTTAAAAAACAACAACAAACAAACAAAAAAACCCCAAACAACAACAAAAACAGTTCAGTCTTGCCACCGACTCAGCTAATGAAGACCACACTTACAGTACAGAGCAGTCTAGTGCACTTGTGTATTTCCAACCATCTCCTATAGGAGAGATGCACTTCAATGATTTTATACAAGCCACATGTTTATGACGACCAAACCAACTACTTGAGGCACAGAGTGCTTTTAGTGAATCTGTTGCCTCCTCCTTTTACCTCCTCTTCCTTTTTTCCTCCCTCATTTAGCGATATCCTTGCTCCATCTCAGCACAGCAGCGTTCGCTCTCTCTTGCACTTTTCCAATCCCCTCTCATAACCCACATATGAGGTTTCTCTCTGTTTTTGTCTGTCAGCCTACCTTGCCCATGTTTTTCCCCTCACAGTAGGGCAGAGGCCACTGCTACAGATTTAAGGCAGTAGGAGCCATAGTGGGTCTGTACTCCATCATATCACCTATATAGGCTCTTCTCATACAGTACACCTCTCTATGATATAGAGATAATAAAAAATAACAAAAAAAAAAAACCTAAATGATGGGTCCAAGTCTAACCATGTCTCACAAATGCAGTGACCACAATTGGATTTCCGGTAGAATTCATGATATTGATCTATTACATTTGCTGTGTATCAGTCAAATTTAAAACCACATCTCTTCCTATGAATAACATTAAAAGAACATGAATAACCAAACAGAATACGAAATTAAAAGTGTATCTATGTAATAGGAAAAAGAGTATTAGCAGTAAAATGAGTTGCACAAAACAAGTATACAAACATCTATAATCACCACTAGTGCTGTCACTTTATGTGTTGTATTAATGTGCTGCATGAGGCAGCTCTTTTGCAGCCAGCGCTCCAGTCGTCATCACTGATCTCTTTCCCCAACTTCCATCTGTACTGCCAGTGGAGGCACAGAATTCAGAGCAGAGGAAGTAAGGTAATAAAAACTGGAAAACACTGATAAGACACATCTGTGGGATTAAAGGAGACTCTCTCAGGCTGTTAAATGAGCACCCTCACCCCCATTAGTGGGGTTCACCAAAACATTCCTGAGTGGGCTGGTACGTGCCCCTCCTGTGAGGATGTCAGAGACATACTCACTCACACATGCTTCTGTGCAATTCCCCTCAATTCTCAAGATTCAGACAAAAACAAAATGTATTTTACATGTTTCATTTTCATGTTTGAGGTTCGGGGTTTTGGGTGCGATAACAGTAATTATTAATGAGAGTTACAGCCCTGGTATGTTACTGATTTAATATGCTGCTCTTTCATGTGAACAGCTGGAATCCTTGGTGTAACAGAGCCATGTGATTAGCAGCTTTATCCTGGATTGTCAGTGCCAGAATTAGTGATGCTGGATAACAGGGCAAACCTGAAGGAAATGCTTGACATTTCAGGATGTTACTTTAATTGCTTTCTTGCTGAGAGTGAGATCAAAAGATTGATACAGCTTTCTGTATGTTAAAATTGCATGGCAAATTGTCATTTTTACACTAAAATTATAGAAACTGAAACTACACTTACCACATACACAACACGCTCTTGTAACTCTCATCAAGAAAGCAAATAAGCCTCTTTCCCAAAATGCCAAACTAATCTTTCACAAGTAAATCACTTCTTTTATTCTTTGATGTAGTGTACACAGGGGAGGATTCACTACCTCAGGAACCAGTGCCGACGACTCAGACAGCACACGCTGCCTTGAAATGGTGTTGAGAGAGAGAGAGGATGAGTTGCAGTTTGTAAGGCAGAAAATCCTTAGGATGCCACGCAAAGTATTTTTTTTCACTGAGCACGAGGAAGGTGCTGTTAAAAGAAGAAAGACTCTGAGTCACACCAAAGGAATGTGAAATAATGCTGATTTGGCCATTTTTCTCCTGGACAGGTGAATTTAATTTATGTTACAGGTCACATCTGCACCTGATCTATTGTTTGGAGGAGTGAACCCACACTGTACCATCCCTGAGAACTTTTCTTCTTCTTGTGTGTGGGTGTTTTTTCTTTCTTTCTATAAAAACTTGTTCCAGTCTATTATGTCTTACACTGCATTACATTTATAGTATGGGCCCTTTTGGTCTTTAAACTGTCACGTCTCAAACTTAGCCACATGTGAGTCAATCACTAATCATCATCCTCATTATCAGTCCAATTAACTGGATGTACAGCACGCTATCTCTTACAACCAACTATCAGCGGCATCAAGACTCTACATCAGAGTGAGATTATTGTAGTCAATTGTAGTCATCCCCTTAATTGGACCTTAGTTGTTTACCATAGATTTTATCTTTAGACCTTGCATCAGTAACAAGACCTTTGGAAAGTGCTCTAAAACATTTCCTTCGCAGAATTCTTTCCACTTTCCTTTGTGTTCAGGAAATATTTTTAAGTAGCTGCAGCTAGAACTGGTTAGCTTAGGTCAGATGTTTTCACAGAGTGACTTTATAGGCCTTTTTAATATATTTCATCTCAAGTCATATTGGGCTGTGTTGTAGAGTGTCCATAGGATCAAATGATCCCATAGGTATCCAGGAATTTATAGCCAAACAAAGCAAGTGGGCTTGAAGGGGCATCGTCTTCAGAAGTTTGTCTTAGGGGAGTCTCAGACTTTGAAAACCCCACCGCTTAGATCATCATAAAGAGCGGAAACAGGGGAGAAACATCATCCTTGCTCTATCTCATCTCACATCTTGAAAGTGATAGTTGGGGATACTTGATGTGGGGTTGTGTGAGGTACAGTAGTTAGTGTATTATCTGCAGTAGATTCAGAGCAGTTTAGAGAAGCGGAAGCACCAGCACAGACACTACTACAGTACACACAACTAGTCCTCAGATCAGCTGTTTTAGACCGAACTAAACAAAGGTGCGTTCAAAATAGAATCACACACTGAGGCTAAATGTTTTTTTAATTTCTACAAATTCAAAATAGAGAAAAAAACAATCATCTGTTTTATGTTTGGTTATGTGTTGGAGAGACATAATAAAAAACAACCCTAAACTGATTATAACCCCAGATACTTGCCACCAAATAATATGAATATCCATACTGTTTTAAAGAGCCAAAACAATCATCTCTATTTACTGTATAACCACCTGACCTTTTCCCAAGGTCCTTACTGAAGCAAATGAGCATCTGAAGTCATGTTGCAAAATGTGCAAACTACATTTAGTGGGGAAACTCTGAAGACTTGCAAAGAGGTCTAAACCTTTAATCTAAATCCTTGAGAAAATGTATCCCCCCCTCAGATAATGGAACCATTTCTTATCCACAAGCACTAGAAAGTTCATGAGTAGAATTACATTTACTTGAAACACGTATCAAATCCATTTTCTGTATGTGGAGCTGTGTCAAATGAGAGTGATTTAAATTCAGACCAATCTGTCGAAACTTTCCTATGAATTCTAATAGACTTCCAGGCTGCGATGTAATTATAACTATGCATTAAGTACTTTATTTTCTTTTTTTCTCTCATTCCTATTAAGATTAAAAACACACATCTTGGTCATATTCTACTCTACACTTGAATCACTTGGCCTCACATCTTAAAGTAACCTCTTCAACACCATCCCAATCAAGTTTCTGCTCATTTACACTATATTGTAAGAGTGTTCACATGCTAGACCTATGATGTGATGTAGTGGAAGCTACTTGACAGGTGCTGCTGATTACAGCTCAGCATGACTTCAGTAATTGCTTATGTTCAGTAAGACCCCTACACAGTTTCTGGCTGACCATGGCTGAGGTTGACGATTTCCTATCAACTCTGCCTTGATATAAAATCATAGTGGAGGAAAAAAAACATAAAAAATGCCTCAAACCTCTGAAGTCACTAAGAAAGGACACTTCCTGCAGAGAGAGACTCACTTCAAAGATAATTTCATCCTCCTCATTGAATAAAAGAGGAAATACAACTGTTTGAATGAGGAACTAACAATGAACTCAGTGAGAGCTTGGCCACTTCAGAAAGCCCCCCTCCCACTTTTAAAGTGAAGGCTAGCAGCACTGCTGCCTCCTTAAGGGTTTTCTCCACGGGCTGTGGAAAACTTGCACTTGAATTTGATTAGCTCAAGTGAAACGATTTACTTGACTCCCAATCACTTTCACATTTAGAGACTTTAAGAGCTTTACATTGTGATTTAATGCATCCACTTAGTCACAATCATCAAACTGCAGTGACATTAATGGCACTAAAAATAACTCATTCTAGCCCTTATTTTTTCAGCATAGATTCACTGAGAGACAAACTCTCTTTTGTAGTAACATTCACACAGTTACATATTCAGGGCCTTAACAAAAGGCGCCACAATGGGGTTGGTGTTGGGTTAGTGTTAACCCCTTTCTTATGGGTGCAGTGGTTATCTATGTCACCTCCAGCAGGAAGGTTCCCAGTTCAAATCTCTTGGTCGGCTGGGGCCTTTATGTGTAGAGTTTGCATGCTCTGTGTGCTTGCATTGGTTCTCTCTGGGTGGTCTGGCTTCTTCCAACAACTCAAAGACATGCAGGCGAATAGGACTCTAAATTACCAGTTTGTGTAGATGTAAATGTGAATGTTTGTTCTGTCTCTACACATCAGCTGTGTGACGACCTGTCCAGGGTGTACCCCGACCCTGCTGAATGTCAGTTGGGATTAGCTCCAGCCGAAGCTGCAAGGCTACTACACGGATAAGCAGCATGGATAACATGTGGATGAATGGATTAGTTATTCAGACAATCTTGACCTTCACATTATGGTTAATCAAGATGGATCCTCTTTGTCTTAATCACCATTGCAATGTGTTGAACGGGTCCACCTCACAAGTTACAGTATCACTGTCAGGACAAGAAACAAACAAAGAAGTTCAGAACAAGGGTATGAAATCATTTTCTAAAGGTTTTGAGTTTTTGCAAGAGCACAGTGACCTCAATGATTTGAAACCACCTTCAACTGGATATTCAGCAAGAAGGTCTTTCAACCAGTCACTCTGACACTCCAACAGCCTCTGTGACAGCTTTAGAAGTCCTCTATAGCGATGGAAGAACCTGCTGGAAAGACGATCATCTCAGCAGCACTCCATCAATCAGGCCTTTATGGTGGAGTGACTAGACAGAAAGCACTTTGAGTAAGAAACATGTGACAGTTCTCTTGGAGTTTGCCAAACAGTAAAGGACTCAAGAGAGCAGGAAGTAAAAAAAAAAAAAAAAAAAACTCTTTGATGAGACCAAAATTGAACCCTTTAGGCAGAACTCCAAAACACTGTCTATTAACACTCGAGCCACTTCCTCCTTCGCTCCCAACAGACAAGACTAATAATTCCTACAGCTGCAGCTGTTGAAGGTTTCGACATACAATAGTTTTGGGGGCATTTGCTGCAACAACTGATGCTGTCATTTTCTTGGAAAACACTGTCGAGCTTTTCAGTCCTTTCTGTCAGATTGTCACTTTGAAAAGGAATACTAAGATATACATCTAAAGCAGTAAAGGACCACGTAATTACATACTTTACCAGTAAATAGCTCTTCAGGGATCTGGAATAAGATAATCACCGAAGTTGAATGCCTATACAGAAAATTCAGTGGATCTTATCTTTAAGTGGAAATGAAGTGGCATTAAAAGATATCAAATCCTATCCTATCCTCTCTACACTCTTTGTTCACTAGAAAGTTTAATGAATGAAGATCTGTTTATTAAACCACATTTACTCCAATAAATCCAATTAATGAAAAACAGCTTTTACTTTTCACCATTTCACACATGTACACCTCAGCATCAGTGCATGTAGCATAATAATTACAAGATTGTTTGATTGTCACATCATAATATTCACAGCCAGTATATCACTTTTATGACATCCTCAGGGACACTCGAGTTTTCCCACTCACATAAAAGCACTTACATATAATTTATTACTTCCCACTTTCAAATAAATTGTTCTCACATTTACCATGGAAACATGAACAAAAATACACCAAGATCTTATTGAAAATCAACACGCATTCCTCTCTCATCAGCTGGAATTAGCTGTCTGCCATTTCAGACCCAATAATATTCCTCTACCTCCTTTGCATTTATGTGTTTGCTCTGAAAATTAGGTTTAAATTGGACAAACAGGCAGTGTATGATTTAAACCTCTTAAACACTGCACATAATTCCTGAAAACAAATATTAATTAGGAGCTATATCTTAATTAAAGTAAGTTAAGAGAAAAAAATAAAAATAAAAATGTGTTAAACCACTGAGGAGCAAATTAATTTTAATTTCATACAATGTGTTGACACTAAATGTAGTATATATATAGTATATACACAGTATATTCTCATCACACCTTGTCAGGCACCAATTCATATTTGGTTTAGCTGCTTTAAAGGTGTACAGAAAAGAAAAATGAATTTGATTCCACTATGGGTCATAAAATCAGGGTAATAACTCATTTATCAGACGATGTAGCCCAAACTTTGTGCAAAAATCTATTTTCGAGTAAATCCGGGATGAAAGTGTGGTAGTTTTTTTTCGCATTGGATAATGCAGGCGCACAAATTATGCGTCATGTTGCTCACGATTCATCAGCCACTGAAATTGGATCCGTCATCCGTCAATCAAACGTCTGAGACACGCACACACACACTGAGCTCGGTCTCGCCCCAAACACTGAATATCCTGCCCACTCGATAACGACCAATCTAATTTGTTTTCCTTACTCGGGTAAGGAAACTCACGCAGCAACTCATGGAAACTCGTAGAAGGAGGCGCGACAAACCGGACAAACAGCCATTTCTCAACCCTTTTAATGGATTTTTGAGAAAAAATGTTGACAGTGAATGTCAAAAGAAAAAAAAGTAGGCCTATCAGTGTCATTGTCATGTTATAAAATTATTACTGATGTTTTATCATGTGAAACTGGGTTTCATGTCTGTTATGTGTTATTAAATAAATCAAACACTTCTTTATATATAGGTGAGGAGTCCTCTTTCATGTAATTTCTCTTTTGTAAACCATAGCAAATGGATATTGCACATGAAGGTTGTGTCATTGTTTTGGCACAGTCAGTATAGAAATAATGTTCACATTGATGTTCTATGTTCATGTTCTGTTAACAAAACATGATGCAAAAATGCTGTTACCATGGTTACCCGTGCCGTTTCCACTGTTCTCTGATTTAGGATGGTGGTTAAATGTTGATAGTAAACATTCAAGCATGGAAGTTACCTTTGAGTGCATCACATTATGCATCATAAATTCATCCAAGCTTCAGTCGACTTACTAGCATTTCAGCAGCTCTCAACCATATCTAATTGTTGTCACAAGTGAAGTGAGCAGCCTCAGCAGATCCCTCCCTGTCACAGACTAGACATAATCCTGGTATACAATATTAACATGGATGTCACAACCAATCAGAAACAATTTCAATTTGACCACAGAAAAGCATCACTGTGCCAGGAAACCAAAAGCATTCAACAGATGTGGATAATAAGAGTAGCACAGCCCAACTCTCCTGTGGACTGTAGCACTGTAACAGCTCCCGGCTAATCAGACAGAACATGAACCTCCCATTTCCCATGGCTTGTCAGCCCATCACCTGTGAAAAACCATAAAATCTTTGGTAGGACTCTCCTCTATTCCCAGGACTTTCCTTGACTGACACTTTCTGGAGGCCAGGCGCCGATCATTGCTGGCTGAGTCAAGCTGTGTTTTCGCTCCGTTACACTACAAAGGACGGCTGGGCGGTTTGGGGGATTGTTGTCGTTAATGGGTTAGACATGATTCAAGGAAGTCGAGGAATTAACCTTGATGCCAGAGCTCTAATATCCGACTGCTCCATATATTTCAAGGTAGAGTTCACAACTGGAGAGTTATGTGCTCATTAAGTTGAAATGTAAACAGAGCACAGTCAAATATCACATGTATGATCAAAGCTTTTCACAGATAGAAAAGAAAATCCTTGAACTAACAAATAGCTAATCCAAATATATTTCATTTTTGTTTTGTTGTGATACATTTTTTTGTTGTCCTTTTTAAAAAAAAAAAAAAAAATACAGAGATGTGGCAGGCTATAAATATGTAAAAAATAATAGAAACAACAGAAGTATAATAAAAAGGGGTGATTGATGAACAAAAAATGATAGGAAATCAGCCGCAAGTACAAACATATCAACTCACATCATCAAATGCTGCTCCAAATCCATGTCTTCCAAAAAACTCAAAAAACACCACATAAACCAGCTATTACTGTAAGTACCTCAGACACCAATAAGATCCCTCTAATTAGGGCTGGACTTAACTAGTTGGGAAAAAACGAGACTATGCAAAAGATCTGCAATTAACAACTGGAATATCATCCAGCTCTATTACAAAAGTGGAGAAGAGAAAGAAAAAACAACAACACAAAAATAAACAATAAAAATACAATAAGTTAATTAAAAAATATACACAGAGTACCAGGTCTCAAACCCTCCCCCCCACACACCCACAGGCCCCAAAGAATGGGCCAGAAATGGCTAAGGGATGATGGTGTCATCCCAATATGAGATGTTATCAGGTTTGGCCAGGTGTAAATCAGTAGCCCATCGCTCCATGATTACTATGTCTATAAAATCTAGCAGCCATGTTTTTCAAAAATAACAAATGGGGAAGTTTCCATCTGCATGCTATCAAGCTTTTGGTAGCTGTGGGGCCAACCAGCAAAAGGCGTTTGAATTTGACAGGCAGGTCCAAGAAGGAAGAATCATTAAGTAATAAGATAGTACTGTAGGTGAATAAGGAATCTTACTATTATGGACAGTAAATCACAGGCTTTCTTCTATAAATCCACCAGACCAGGGCACTACCAAACCATATGGTAAAAAGTGCATGAGTTATTTGAGAACACAAGGGTGCAATTAGGAGATGGCTAGACTTTAAGTTTAAAGAAAAAGTGTGGCGTGAAATAAAACCTGTGTATGAAATTGAAATGAATGATTCTGTGATACTCCTGCAAGAACACTCCTTATACTGTAGCTAATCTTGGAGGAATATAAAGTTGAGTAATGACCAAGAAAATATCATTGTCTTTAGTTGGGGCAGATTTTACTGATGATATGAATGTTATCTTAGTTGGTTTTGAGTTTCAGAGCCAATAAATACACCAGTAGCTTGGCTGAGCTCTGTGTAATCAATTTGCCTAGTCCTATAGATAAGAAAATCAGATTTTCTTCTCAGTAATTGATTGAGATCTTTTATTAATATGTTTTGCTTGATGACAAAGTCAGGGGTAGCATTCATAGACATGGGTATTTCTAAAGTTGCGATTCTACTTTCTAATTCTATGCTGCAAATTTGATTTATTTACATTAGAAGCAAACCCACTTGTATTGTCCCTTGTGAACCCTTTTACAGCTGACCAGAGTACAGGGTCATAAACAGAGGGTCTATTTATCATAAAAAAATGATCAAGTTGTTCCTTCATTTCCCTTAGGACAGGATTGTTGCTAGCCATTAAGCTCTACTGGGGCACAAGTCAGTCTGAACTATACCGTTTGTGTTTTCGGTGGCAGTGGGTGGCGGGAACAAGTGCAGAAAAATTCCATCCAAGGTTAGGGATTACACCATGAACCCAATCCTATACAATTTTTAAGACTCAAAAAAGGTTGGCCAAAATCAAGCAATTTGAGCTAAAGAAAAACAAAGGAGAGAGAGATAAAGCATTACAAAGTTGCAGATGAGACGGCTGCATATGGGCTTTGTCTTTGAGCAATCAAGTGCTGCCTTGAGATCACTGTCCCAATACCATGGAAACACAAGACACTTAGGTCCATCTTCCTCAAAGTGAAGTCTCGCGGGACAAGATTTTAAGAGAATTATTATATGGAATATCACGAGACTAGACTTTACGAGGGTTACAGCTCATTTGTAAAACACCTTCCAATGGAAACACCTGCAAATAGCAATTGTACTTTTTTGAAATTTCATGAATATCGTTTTTATTTTGAAAACCTGTAATGGAAAGTCAGCTACTGAACGCCTCCTGAGTGCTGTCCCATCATCAATGACGTGAAATCGAGGAAGTAAACAAACCAGCATTGGTGAGATCAGTATGCTGAATACTGAATATGTGGGAGCACATTCAATGAGCCTGTCAGTCAGCGGGATTGTCCTCCAGGAACCATTTCTGAATGTTAGCACTCAGGCACACTACCCTTTTCCTTCTCCCTCTTTTAAGTAGGAGAAGGTTGTCCCTTCTGCTTCTTTCCTCCAAATCTGCCAGTTGGGACTGGATCTGGTCCAGAGACTCACCGTGCAGAGAAATGTGTTATCTGCTTTCTTTAGGCGCCCGTGTAGCTTGGCAGAGATTGTGCGTTGTTTGTCAGTCTCCTTTGGTCAGGGTCTCTAAGTGATCAAATCTCTCGGAGTTCTACTTAGCTTTGTTGAAATACCTCTGAAGAATGGTTTCGAGAAAGGCCATTGTAAGAGGGTTGTCAGACACCACATCGTCATCCTCAGTGAGCAGTTTTTTTTTTGCTGCATCTCTAGTTTTGCTGGTGTTCCGATGATCTTTTGACAGATCTTTTGAGAAACCATAATTTTTAAGCTTTCAAATGATTAAAGTTACAAGAGGTTTTCAGAGGCAGGAACTAAGCAAGTTACAAACAAATTGGAGAGAGAGGAACTGAAGTTCTAGTCTGCCATCTTGCTCATGCCATTTTTGTTGTCTGTTGCACAGTTTTATCCCCCATTATAGACACGTTCTTTCTATATCCTTGATTTTATCATACTATATGATGCAAGTTGCAAACATCTATCTTTTATTATTTATAACATTTTATTTTAATACTTCTGTCAGTGTAGTCATGAAACCATGATTATATTATCATTCATCAGTCATTCCAAATGACTGATGATTGATTGAACATAATGTTGGAAAGTTAAGCCACAGGCAGAAGAAAAAGATAATTAGCTGCAGATCACAATCAGGGATGGATTTCACATATTTTTGATATGATTTCCAAACATTTGATATTTTGAAAATAGATGTTTGTGGAACTTTTGTAAGCCTTATGTGGATGTTATTTTCCCTTTTTTATGTTTCTGTTGCTGTGTACAGTGCGCATACTGAAGATGAGGCATATCATTTTAAAGAATCCGAATAATAGAGAATGTTTTTTTTTTTTCCCCTGTTAGGAACAGGCAGTCCTAAAATGTGGCAGCATAATGTCAAACACCTCCCAAGCCACCTTAGCCCCTGTGGGGACGTGAGCTACCATTTTGGCAAGGATGACATTTCATGGTCCAGTAGCATTATTGCAAAGCAAAAAACAGCCTCGACTTTTTGTGAGTGGAGCAAAGGCGCCGTGGAGAGATGGAGGCAGAGAGAGCCAGATGCTGTCTAAAGTTTTTAACACTTCATCCAAAGCTTTAAATGTGACAGGAAGAAATATGGTTGGCCAAATGACAATAAACATGGTGTTGTTTAGGAGATTAAATATTTGCCACGTGACAAACCATAAAAATCACTGAAATAATCTAAAACTGTCGACAACAATGCTCCAGTTTAACGTTTATTAACTTTTATAGTGATGCTAAATCTATCAAAAGTTTTATTGCATTTGCTCTGTCCACAGTTAACTCCATCTACAAGCACCTCTCACAAAATGTGACAAAAAAGCAATATCATTTTGTTGTTCTTGCACTTTAAAGTGCAGCCACATGCAGTTTTTGTTCTACAGACACAAGTGGTCATTGATTTAATTCAACTCTCTACAGGTTGCCAATCTGTGGATTTTCCGAAACATAATTTCCTTTCAAAAAAAAAAAAGCAAGGGGAAGTTCAAACTAAAATAACTATGACGTAATTTTGGGGGGTAAAATGTAAACATGGAGAAAAGCAGAGGTAAGAAACTATCCCCAACCAAACCTCAACCAGACCGCAGTCTTCCCAGGAACCATCCCACCCAGCTCTCTGCCTCTGTGGTGGGAACGATTTATGACTGTGTCACTGAAGTGGGTGGCACAGCATGGTGGCAGATGTAGAGCATTTAATTGAAACTAGCTGGATCAAAGTGCCAGCAGGAAGCGCAGAAAGGTGTGGGAAAAGTACAATAAAAGAAATGGCTAGCTTGTACCATTACTTGCACGTCCAATCCTTCATCTGCAGCTATTTCTCCTGTCTGTGGACTCCCAACCGCCCCCACCCCTCCCGCTCTTTGTTTCCACTCTGCTGTGAGCGCCGACTTTAAATTAGATCACTGGTGATATATGGCTAATTGCTGTCCTGCTTTTGCCTATTTGTAATTGACAAGGCTTCAAACATTAATCAGATTTTGCAGTGAGGTAAGTTCCAAATTAAAGAGAGGCAACACTTGTGCCTGTGATTTTACTGAAAAGAGTGTGGGATGTTGGAAATCTATCTTTCCAGCCAACTGAGCTAAGCCATTGGGAGACAGTCTGGGGTTGGCTGCTCCCACTTCCTCTTGGTAATGGAAAAACCCACACTGAGAGTCAAGATAAAGAATGGGGAGCAGAATTCACAGTCTGTATCTCAATTCCCATTGGGTTTGGGACCCAGCTTGCATGAGGCACATTTTGGTCCGTTCATATCTTTTAATTTTCAGAGAATGTATTAATTTAATTTACAATACTCTTGAAAGAGTGTCAGCTCTTTTAAAGCTTATTTGATCTTTTAGCAAATCCTCATTAGCTGCATGCTCTCATTGCAACTTGTCTTCAAAGCAAACTGATTGAAACATCTTAATGCCGGTGTAGTTTCCCTTGAATGAGAAAGAGGATGGTTTCAATCTTCCACACGCTTCAAGAGGAAGAGGGAAGGAAACGGATTCCTCTGGGAGTTCAATGCATTATTCCAGTCAATATATTGATGTATGTTTCAGACTGATCCAAGGGTAAAATCCCCTCAGAGACAAAAAAGGTAAGAAGAGAGGGAGAGATGGTGATGTTTATATTCATTTGTCCTCTACTTGGTGAGATGAGCGCACTTCCTTTCACCCACCCATGAATAATAAATACCTAAGCAGCCTAAACTGACCTCTTTGCGATTACGTCAGATGATGGATTTGTTTGAAAGCCACTTGACCTTGCTTTTTAAACATCATCATTGCGCCGTGTCATTGACGCTTGTGCAAGGTTGCCAAGTCACACCCTGGCACCATCAGCTGAATTGCTACACAGAAGTATCTGCATGGAGATGTGGTTTCAGTGACAGACTCGTAGGTCACACACGTTAAGTCAGAAAACTTCTGTCTCAATTGTTTACCTTCTGCCAAATGTCACACTTTGTTTACAGTACATGGAGATGCTTAGACCATATCTCACATGTCTTTTCACTCATCTCTTTGTTCCAGCCTAATTAACTAAAATGTGACGGCAGCCAGTTCCAATAAAAGTGAATGCAATTTTGTAAATTCATTGTTAACCGACATTTCCCCTGTGTCCTGCAGCTCGTTGTTAATGAAAGCTGCTATGCATACCCAGCTACGTGTGAAGAAAGCATCAACTGACGCTGTGCAGCTACTTCAATATACAGTAATGACACCATCGAGAGCAAACATCTGCACAATGGCTGATTTGTATGTAGGTCCTGTTTCATACAGGCCTGTGAGAGAACACCTGCCAAGACAATGAGAACGTTTGTTGATTTGAAATCTTCTGGGATGAGGTGGAGAAAACATCTCATCCCAACAGCTGACCTCAAGCAAAGCATTTAAAAGCCCCTGTTGAATGGTTGACCTCTATAATGACCTTTTCTGTCCTATATGCTGGCACTTTAATGAGGCCCCATTGGCTCCAACATCCATCTCCACTTGTCCGTGCATTCAAATTTGAATGCACGTGCTAAGACTAAATTAACTAAACTTATACACAATTTAGGTCTCCAGCATACATGAATTAAAATGAGTGTATGCTATTACTCAGATTGATAACAAAGCAAGATGCCAACATGGTTTTGGTTTGACTCACTTTACATTCAGTCAACAATTTCACATACAGTACTGCACATGTGCTCATTTGTCCACTACATTTACACTACACTACATTTAAAATTCACAACCAATACAATAAGCCAACATTTGAAATACAATTGGTCTACCATCAGCAGTGATACCTTATTTAAAGGAAATGTGTTTGGCTGCATATAGTCTTTGTGCAGATATGAGCTTTACTCTGCCATCAGACGTGGCCTCTTTCTGGGAACATGTGATTATAAGTGGTTATAATTACCCTGTCCTAGCAATGCCTAATTTTTAGGGCTGATTGGAGGCTACACTGAGTCACGATCAGAAAGTGAGACATTTCTTCATTTCTATTTGCTTGAACCTGTGGATTCAAATTTGCCTATAGCGAGTATCCACCTAATTGCCAGTATCATTTCTGAAACCACCACCAACATAACAAAAGGATAACGGTGAGGACTGAACAAATGTATTTTCATGTGTGTGTGATATATTTGTGTCTGAATGTCAACATCAACTGACTGAAGGAGGAGCCTTTGAAGTAACATAGACAAGGAAAAAAGACTGCATGTGACCAATGCCACGTGAAAATAAAGATGTAGATAAGTCTCTGGATGAGAGTGTGTGTGAGAGAAAGAGCTGATGTGTCTTTTTAAATGGTGACCTGAAAACGGTGTGGCTTATCTTACATACTCACTACACAGCTGAGGTGGGAAGGAAAAGCCTTGTGGAGAAGTGGCAGGGACATGGCAAACTATCTTGTCCTCCAAGATGTGCTCTACAAAGATGGAATATGTAAAAATGTCATTAAGGAGAGAACAAGACACAGAACAAGCAACAGTGTCTGTGAGAAAGGAAGAGGCTGACAGATGAAGAGTGAGTGTGCGAGAGGGTTGAAAGGTGACGCGTAGTTGCCTCTGGCGAGCTCTTAATAATGTTGTGAAGTGTGTCAAGCACTGTTATTTTCTAATCCTGTGTGAGTATGCTTGTGATTAGACAGCAGATAATCTGTGAAATTGTAGGTGTGATGCATCCTAATTCCAGAATTAGTAAGAGCCTCAGTGCATATACTGTCTGCAAAATCCAACAGGGTTTAGGTTAATCCTCAGCCTGTAGCAAGATCACATCTGTAATTTTTGGGAGAAAATACCGAAACCAGATTTCTTGTGTGATAGATCATTTTTGCATCGTCATTAGGAAACTGTCAGAAGATGAGACACAAGTGTTTACCGTCGCTGCCAAACACTATTAGATAAGTTTTATTTGTTCTGTGAGCTAAGTGGTTGCGACTGTCATCTCTGGAGCCACATATGTCTGATGGAAGTAGATGAAATTCCACCAGAGCTCTTTGTATCTTTGATTTCCACATGTCTAAATTAAAAACACACCCACACACAGACAAAGATGCTCTTCTGAAAATGATCCTCAGGAATGCGTTGAGTGCTCTCTGTAATCTAATAAAATTTCATGATTCTGCAACTTGCAGCCACTGAGAGTATGACCCGCAAATATGTGACTTGTTAGTGATTCCTGTGGGTGAGATGAAAGACATGAGATAAGGGAATAGGGTTGAACAAAAATAAAATAAAAAGGTTATTTAGAGAGAGTTATCAGAACATTGTTGTTTATTATATTCTGCTGAAACCCTTCCCGACCCACCTGACAAACTGGAATACAGATGATTTCATCTGGTTTAAACTCGAGGCTTGAAAACATAATAAAACAGAGGAATACATGTCATTATGAAGGCAGTGATCAGGGGCAACTGTATTTAAACCGACAGTTAAACTAGCAGAAATGATTGTGTTTTTTTTTCAATGTAATATTCACACGCTAAATGGTAAAGCACTATCTTTCATTGTCTGTTAATTTGCATGCAATCTCCAGCACAAATTAATTAATGGGGAGAGAGGGTTATGCTGCCCATAATGATTTCCTATAAAATTATTTATTCATTCCCCAAATTAATGATCAATTGTCTCTTCCAATGTATCAGTTGTTTGTCACTCCTGTGTGAATACATTCATGCTGTCCTGCATGTGACAGATGATATCCGTCCCTGTTGGGATTTGATTCCACATTTGCATGGCCTAGAATTGGGCTTCAGAGAGCAGAGGAGGAAGTTGGAGAGAATAAATGAACTTGAAAGAGAGAAAGAAAAGCATTTTTGAAAAGCACATGCTCATACTCTACAGACATTCTAACCATGTTTTAATACTACGTTGTTATCCTTCTTATAATATGGGAAAATGTATGGCACTCTTCCAGCGAGTGGCAATACAAAAAGCTGAAGAAAAGTTATTACACACAAAAAAAAGAGGGTGATGTTTGAGAGAAAAAAGTTCAATGTAAAGGATGAAGAAAATGACAGTAGTTGACATACAGCCGTGCAATAGGGGATAAATGGCCTGTGGTGGATACCCTGTATGAAACCCTTGTGTAGATAGTGGCCATTTCAAGGGCAATTTTGCCTGGTTGTGGAGCATTTCGATCAGCTCCTTCAGCCTGTCAAACTGTTCAATCAGGCAGAGGGTGACATTGACGTAACACACTGTGCAGCTAAAGCTGAGACATGTTCAAGTTGAAGTTCCATGGTGAGCAAATCAATATGTGCCATTTCCCCCTGATGTGAACTCATAGTTTGAGGAATCATGTTTTCAAAACCATTATGAAATAACAGTGAGTAAGCACGAGGTGTTTGGGGGGGAAAAAGAAAAAAAAAGCTCCATGTGATCTTGACTGTATGATTGTCCACTCAGCAAAGACAAGGCCAAGCTCAAATGGACAAATCAATACACATTTCACATGTTATCTTATCAGCATCATTAAGCCTGGCATTTTTCAATTGTATCCTGTAATGTATACTCAAGTGCAAATCTGCCTCTCTTCTGTCTGTTTGGCACATGTTGTGATCTTCATGTTGTGATGATGCCCCTGCAACTGAGTGGAGATGAACAACGTTTACAAAGACATGTCAAAGGCACTGATTATTAACCCTTTAAATGTCTTTCAGTCACATATGACCCTGCTGTGATGAGTTTGAATTGTTATGTCTGCACCAGGGCGTAATGTCGGTGCAGTGGTTAGCATTATCGCAGCAAGAAACCTCTGGATGTGATCAGTGGGCCTGGTGGGCTGCCTCTCTGGAGCCTGCATGTTCGCCTTGTGCCTCCCTCTTACAGTGCAAAGACATACGCACAATAGATTGACTGTCCACTCTAAATTGCCTATAACTGTTTATCATGACATGTTGACCCTGTGATAGACTGGCAACCTGTCCAGGGTGCAGCCCGCTGTCACCTTACATCAGCTGGGATTGGCTCCTGGCCCCACACAATAACTGGTATAGCCAGTGGATGGATGAGTCATCCTCCTAATTATGATTTCATATGACAAAGTTGCAAAATAAAACAGGTACTGTAGGTTACTGTAGGACACAAGAGCACCTTAATTATGTTTTACTGTTCACATACAGTATTGAGCAACCATTTTAAGTAGGAGTTAACGAGCCGAGCAGCAAACAGAAAACCTTTGTAAAATATTCATTTACAATTTGTGTCAATTTTTAAAGGGTTTCTTTCAACACTCTTAGCCTTTGGTTAAGGCAGTAAAGGCTGTGGGTTTGGTTAAATATTGAAAAAGTAAAAGCACTGGACAGCTTTATTATTGACATCCCTCCTCACCACATCATGGACTCAGGGTGGGAATTGGAGTCTCTGCAAGCAGACTCCTGCATCCATCTGTTGCACTACTGTGGTTTTTACAGACACCTTAACAACCACCTAATGAATCCTGTAAAGAAAACAACAACAAAAAACTGATCATGATTCTTTTTTCTCCCCCTCAAAGTGTATTTGGCAAAACAAATTAGTTAAATAGACATTGTTAATGAAATAAATTGTATCTAATGCCTATTTATATGACATAATCATCCTGTTACTTTACATCTTGTGGCAAAGCAGGATCGTGTTTCTGTTGTGTGAACAAACGGGTCAGATAAGCAGTGGGCGTTTAATTTAATAACACTTATTAACTTAATTCAGCCTTGTACTTTCATTAAATGTGAAACTTGGAGGTCATTAGTCTGAGTTTTCAGGGCACCAAGAGACCAACTAAATAGTAGTGAAGTAATCAAAAAATAATCAGTTCATACATTTCAGAAGTAACCTTCCAAACACTGTTTATTCCTAAATTGAACTTGTTGTTTATATATTTATTTTACCCCTGAAGCGACAAAGAGGACTTGCACCGTGGGACGGTATAAAGTTATTCTGCCTGGTTGCACATTCTGGAGCGAACTGTTAGCTGTGATTTTGTCATGCGATGTGTGTACAACGAGGCCCATGTGTCCTTTAGATTTCCCTGCAACCAAACATTTCAGCAGGTGATTTCACCGTGGAGCTCTCCTCTGTGGTCCACGGTATTTTAATTAACTGCAGAAGTGTTTGGTTGGAATGACTACCTGCATGCACGTCCCTCGACACCCCATGGTTCGAGAGGCAGTGGTGTAGAACAATGAAAGGCTATACCTCTCTGTGTTCCAACACATCCCCAGCTGCCAGATTAAATCAAAGAGCAACAATGTTCAAAGGAAGGGCACGCCCCAGTCAAGCCAATCCATCATCTGATGCAACAATAGAAGTCAGGTTTATGTTGGCTAAACATTTATTATTCATGCGCCATTCATAAGGAGGGCAAGTGAAGGGGAAATGAACATAAATCTTTTCATTTCTGTCTGTTTATTTCTCTCAGGGAGGAAGAAATTCCCCCATCTCCGTCTCACACACAAAGCACACAACACTCTCTCCATGAAGCAGACACCAGGCTTCGTCAGTATATTGACCTGCAAAGCAAACCCCCTCAGGAGTCGCTCCTGCCTCCTCTTCCTTTTTCCTTCCCAGCATCCCGAAGAGGACTGATCCTGTCAACTCGCGAGCTGTTATGCTGTCAATTCATTTTTACAGTGTTTATTGTTGCATTATAACAGTTTAACTATACTGCTGCATTTGATTATTCTTGACTTTGACAGCAATAATAAAAACATGACAAAGATGACGATTAAACATTAAATTCAAGACAGATGTGTTGTCGCTGATGCCTCTGATATAGCGCCCGTCTCAGTCCTTATTACGCACTAACGAAGCATCTGTTTTGGATCTAATTTCAGTCACATTTATGAGGGATAGTGCCGCCACCATTTGTGGTTTTGCAAACCATAATCTCAGTCTGTCCATATGTCACGAGTCAGGATAATTTCCCAGAGTAAAATTAAAAGGTCTAGAGTTAGTCGACTGTTTTGGAAGACTCTTGTAGCTTGATAGTGTTTTGCATATATCAGATTTATTTATATTGTAGCATGAAAGGGCTCTGCCTTGAGGACAGGGCTTGCCTTAGGAACTGTGGAAGTCAAACTTAAAAAAAAAAAAAAATATTTAAATGATTTTTTATCAAACCGTCACTGTACAATCCTGAAAATAGCACAGCATTAACGTCACAGCAACAACTCTGCCGTGTGATTTCGGAGGCACCATGCTGCGGGGTGCCACAAGGCTGCTTTTTAGATCCTCATCATTTTCTCATCTATGCAAATGACAGACTGGCTGCTGCTGCACTAAGCCAGAGTTTAGCAGAATTTAGTTGTTTTCTGGGCAGTTAATTAAAAAGTCACCATCTATACTTTTAGGCTTTTCCACCACAAGCGTGTTTAGACATTTGGTTTGGCTTCCGGTTTGGATGGACCCTATGATGCACATTCCTTTTCACCCTTCATTTCCTTTCCTATCAGTCTATTTGAAAAGCTGTGATTATCTGTCCTTTGCCTTTGTGATATCTGTGGGGTTTGTCTTTGTTGACTTTGGTGATATAAAGCAATATGTCTGAATGAACTAATCAATACAGTACTTTACATTTTGATCACCATGTCATGGTGCTACTTTTGGACACTGAAGACATTGTATTAGACTGTCTGCAGGCATGTCTACTCGTTGATGCTGAAGGACCTCTCTATAGCATTCATTTATTATGAGTCACTCTGTACAAGTGCATTCATTTAATGGCCAAGTTGGAAGTTGGATATCCACTTTAATGAAATAGCTTCCTTGTCTCTAATGTAACAGTGTGGAGCTAAATTACAGACCAACAGACCTCAAAAGGCCATTGAGAGCCGGCTGTGAGTGGGCTGCAATTTTAAGACTCCGCATGGCTCATGGACCACTTCTATATGCATTTATTTCTTTCCACTCCCGTAAATGCACAAGAAAAATGAGAGAACTGAGCGACAGATGGGACTGGAGAGGGACAGCCTACTGTTTAAAGCTAATGAAAGGCCGTTCACGAGAAAATGACAACCTTCAAAATAATGTTTACTTCTGTTTTACGATTGATTACATCAGAGATGATGATGGATGTCTTTGTAATGAATGCTTTTGCAAATATAATGGCAGACGATTACCAAAACATTACCAAAGATTGCTACATCATTGTGTCATGATTGAAGCTTTTGGTGTCTTAATAGACTGCAACCGATTTTCAATATTGCTTCCCCCAGGGAATCTAAGATGCAGCGGTTATTAACTATTTTCACATGTTAATTATGACAACATGATGTGTGCTGAGTGTGTCCATGTCCTGTGACAAGCATAGAAATACTTGTTTATCAGCCCATTTGCACTCAGCTATCCTCTTTACTATTAAATACTGTGAATGCAGGAACCCGTCTATCATTCATTTAAATTGACTGCTTATATTTTTCATAGAGAAGAAATCACTTCTTTTGAGGGAAATTGTGGTCTAAACAAACTAAGTCAGTATGAACTTTTTCAGTTTGAAATGAGTGTGTTTATGATATAATTTTTTGTGCTGCAAAAATCATAAAGTGTTCTGCAACTCTAGTGCCCAAACAAACATACTGTATAAAGCAGACAAATAAGGTGCACAGGGAATAAAGCAGCACAATCAACTCAGCCATGTGTTGCACTGTGTAAATATACACCAGTTATTTTTGTGATTATGAACCAATGCCTCGGTGTTTATAGCTATTAGGGAATTGCATTATCTGGCAATTCAGTTAAGTAGTCAATGAAAGAAGTTTCATATTGTGAGCTGTTTATTGTCTGCTTAAACAACTGAATAAGTCCAGCCATGCAGTAATCACACATACACTCACAACAGCGGTGTATACAAAACAGGCAGCAGTGATTTATCACTCTCATTATGGCACATTAGCCAAACTTAAACACCAACAAAAAAGAGAGAGTGAGGCCTAAAGAAGGTTCCAGGAAGAGAGATTAAACAAGTGGCGTGTCATTAATCTCAGCCTGCTCTCTATGTGTCACATCTTGTTTCCTGT
The DNA here is from genome assembly GCF_045865225.1 of Trachurus japonicus. NCBI lineage: Eukaryota > Metazoa > Chordata > Actinopteri > Carangiformes > Carangidae > Trachurus > Trachurus japonicus. The sequence goes on from NC_140907.1 coordinate 26,170,279, forward strand.
TGGCACGTGTCACTCTTTAATCTGAAGGGCCAAATTAAAAGCTATGCATATGCCACTAAGGTTTGTGCCACCCAAACTCTCTACCACAGTCACCCGTCTCCTCCAAGGCAGAAGGAGGTCGGACCTGTGCATGTTGGAAGCATGTGCACCATAGACTGAATAGTATCATTCATTGGAGGAAAAAAATGAAAAACCTTCAAAGGCGTTCCAGTTCACCGTACTGCCACATCTGTGCCTGTCAGAGAAGACTCAGACTCAAAGTGAATTCAGAGTGCTTCCTAACAGCTCATCAACAGAAAATTAATCCACAACAATTTGATTATTTCTGCTACAAATATTGTCAAATAATTCCTTGTTCTGCAGGGTTCTCAACTGTGTGTTTCTGTTTTTGATTTTAGAAAATAATCCAGGGCAAAATAAACGGTTAAATAACTGTAATGTTTTTTTTTTTTGTTTTTTTTAACCATTATAGCCTACTATAAATGCCCTTAATGCGTTTAATGAGGCACTGATTTCAGAAGCAGCTGTATGTTAAGATCTTTTCACACCCTGTCTCATGAACATGGTGTCAACATCAGCTGGCACCTTCCTTATCTGTGTACTTTATCCACATCTGCCAGCCTGAAGATAAGAATTGTCATTTTCAGCCCATTATAAGACTTGACACTAACTATCAGATGGGAGCCACTGGCTAGCCAGACGTTACTTCATGGCCATTATGTGTTTGTTGAGTGACCTTCATCAGGATCTTAGAGCAAAAAACAGCCCCAGAATGTGATGTATTTTCAGTCTTCGAACCACTTTTACTTCTGTATGCAGTGGAGGAACGTTGGTGAAAGTTGTCCAGAAATTCTGATGAAGGCCACACAAGCTATTCAGCATAGATTTGGCAAAATTAAATGTCAATTTTTATTACATTCTACAAGTGAACAGGTAAAATTGGAAATTGTTAGCTGTACTGTACTTCATTTATTCATTCATCCATCCATCCATCCATCAATTATCCATTCATTATTAAAATGATGTTAAATTAAACCATCCCCCAGGACCATGACAAATCTCAGATAGAAACCCGCATTTAACATTGTTTTGTTTAAACATAATGTTTACAGGTCACTGATGTGTGGCAGTGGAAGAAAAATCTTTTATTTTTATAGCACACTTCATACAAACAAACGCTATGTCTAACACAAAACACTTTATAAAATAAAAGCAACAACTGATGCAGTAGATTTTGAGGCAGTTCACTGTTTAGTATTTCTTACTCCATGGAAGGAGGTTCAATACGGATTAAAAAAAAAAACAAAAAAACCTAAATGTCTCACCAAAGATAAAACAGCTGCATTACCTTATCATGGTTTCTAGGTAGCATCTGTAAGTGAGTGCTGTTATACACTGGTCTAATCACTGAAACCAGCCGAGACGTCACCAGATCTTCTCTCACTTGAGGCCATTTGTTGGCATTTCAGAGCCAGAAACAGAGAGCTGCTTTGGCTCAATCACAGAGGATGAGGACACGGGAGTCCAGTTTTAGGTGTGGGCATTCTTCCATAGAAAGTTGCTCCTAAGGCCAATGCCCATAGGGAATCATATCACAAAAATGTACCTTTTCAATACGACACTGCTCCCTTTCATTTGTTCTTTGTTTTCCCATGTTTCTGTTTTTAGTTAAGAAACACCACACAGGTCATTGTTGCCGAAATGAAAAGACAATTTTGTCCCTCCTCTCCAAATTAAGTTATCACAAAGATTCAGTGCACCATTGAAAATGAAATGTGGAAAATGTGATTGGAAAGCCTCAGGTGTCGATTTTCTGGCATGCAGCTCATTGTGCTCATTTAGAATAAGAAGTGCAACAATAAAATGGATTCACTTTCTCTTGGGTTCACAAGTTCACATTGAAGATAAGGACCGCCAGTTTGATCATGACTCCAAACATTAATTACACAGCTCAAGGAAAAACAAAAATCTGTGTCTAAATGACAATTCTTTCAGAATTGTTTATTGTTTTTTTTGTCTGACAAAAAAAGAAAAGAAAAAAGGCACAACTCATGAGAGCCCCGTGTTACTCAATAAACTTAACTAAACCCCAACAGTGATGCTATGAGACAGGAGAAAAATAGATACGAGGGGGAGCCTGGCTCAGGCGGCAGGCCATAATTGCTTTTGGTCTGTTATTGAGGATTAAATTAAAACAAGTAAAGAGCAGAGTAGCTGTTACGACTGGGCATCATAAATGTTGCCGTCCCAGCTGCATGCTCCGTCCCCTTAAAACGCTTGATCTAATGTGCACATTAATGGGCACATTAGTGAAGGGGAAAGTAGAAAACACTGTGTGAAGTGCCTCCTTTGTATTCATCAACTCAGCTGTGTCAGTGTGGTTAGTTACTATGTAAAGCTGCCTTGTCTTTGGAAACTTTGTCTTTGTCTGGTTGTAAAATAAGATTTTTTTGCTGGAACTACATGTGATTACTGTGGCGGGGGAAAAAAATAGCAAAAAAATAAAATAAAAAATGGCTATGGGAGATTCCCTTCCCCAGTTAATGAATCATGGAGAGCCTACCTATGCATGTTAATTAGCACACTTGGTAAGGTCATTCTATCATTATGAGCAGGTGATTACCAGCTGGGTCATAAAATGCTCAGCACAGAGCACAATGGGCTACCTTATACTGGTGCCTGCTACTAAGAAATATACATTTTTAGGTTCTTGCAGGACTGGGTTACTCATTTGTCAGCCAATATATGTAGCTAAGTTAAAGAAATAATAACCACATGTCACCTGTGGCCTTAAGATGAATTGATCTATCCATAAAAGACAACACCCACGCAATCTCTCTCCACACAAAGACCGCAAAAGTTGGCAGTAACAGCATGTAGCTTTTCAACGCCATGAGTCGAGAGCAGTAGCTACCCAGAATAGAGGCAGGGGAGATTGAATCTCTTCAGAAAAATAACCTACTTCACATAAATCAAAGGCTTACTGTCTCCAAAAGCCAATAATCATGTTACAATGCACAAGCCTTTTATGCAAATATAATATCTACCTCCTCCCACACCTCATATTTAACGTGCATTCATTCATTACTGAACCCTGAGCTAAAGCAGCTCCCACTATCATGGATTAGCAATGGATACTGAAGCATACTGCATCATGTGTTTGTGTTCCAGATGCATCTTTAGACTTGGCTGTATCCAAAAAAAAAAAAAAGGAATTTGTGGGTTGTAAAACCAAGACACTGAGCTGAAAGATACTAAAATGTTCCTTAGAGCTGAGGAAAACCGCCGCACCTCATGAGGCTTTAATGTCTGAGTTCAAAAACACATCCTGTGGAAGCAATGGACATATTTCAGGCACCTGGTAAGGACATCACCCAGGCACTTTTCCTTTCAAAGTGAGCTAGTCTCAGAGGGCCGGGGAGGCAGACACAGAACAGATGGCAAGGAAATAGTCAGATGGATGGAGGTGAAGTTGCATATAGTTGCAGCTTATAGTACAAGACAAAAGGGAACAGATGTGATGTCAGGAAAAGAAGGAAGCAGAGGTAGTGAGATTAAGGAAAGTTCAAATGGGTCATGATTTAAGCCTCTTAAGATAGGGGTGAGATGGAGGGATTATCCAACACGATGAGAACAGCTAATCAAAAAGGTACAGACGGGAGACTTCATAGTAGGAATTTTAACAGGGGCCGACAGTTTAAAAAGAGTGATGGACAGTTGGCCAGATTAAAAACAAACAAACAAACATGCATTTCAGACACTGACACAGAATTTAACATACTGTATGTCTGTGTTTACATGGAGGTCAAGTTGAGCTGTGTCGATATTGTCAAACTGGTGAAAAGAATACAAATACTTTGTTTTTACTTGATGCTGAATACTGGAAAAAAACAGGTCAGTATACAGTAGCAGCAGTTTGAATCTGCCATGATAACGGTGGCAACATGGTGTTGGTTTTTATGTCGTAAAAACATTACTATGTGAAAGATCTTGTGCACAAATGTTTTCCTCTGACACCAAGTGTATGACATTTGTACTCTGATGTAGACTAAAGCTTGTGCCATTAGTTGTCAGAGGAAGTGACGTCTTATTGCAACAGTGAGACGAGACATAATCTGAAATGTCCCTGAATGACTGATCAGTCAGATGATGATGTCATAAAATCAGGATTAGACAGCAGCTAGTGATACTGATTGGACTAGAGTCACTCTGCGAGAGCTGATACAAGCAGCACTGAGATTTCACTACACGCATCACTCCACTTTACAGGTGTCCTACTAGTGTTACCTACATTAACGATTATATTTCAGAAATAACATTTGAATTAAATGATGTACAGTATGGTCATCAGGAGGATGAAATTAAGAGGGATACTGGATACTTCAGCACACACCTGAGGAAACGTGTAGACAAAGAAGCAAGCTAGTATGAAGTCAGGAAAACATTAGTGTTGCTTAGCAACAATCCAGTACCAGTCCAGTTGCAGAGCAATTTTGTTGAAATGAACAAAATCAAAATCAGTTTTTGCTTATTACTGTTAAATATGGTGAACTGATGTAAAAAGTCAGCTGCCCTCTATCTACAACTGAATCACAGCACGTCACTGCCTAGGTTTTGACCAGACCTCTTAAAAAATAAATACAAGTAGTTAATGTTCGGAAATAGCCTACATATTGGGAACACAAGTGAACTTAATTTTACCTTCTCTAAACTTTTGAATGCACATGTCCAACTTTTTAATGTTTCAGTATTTATAACATAACATGCTGTTCTCTACCAAGGTGCTTAACCACAAAATACACAAGTGTCTGATCCATGAATCAACCACTGATTCTGGTTCAATAACAGTTTGTATTGAAACAATCCTCTTTATCATGCTGTTCACATTTTGACATCATGAGACCAAGATGACACCTACGTATATAATGATCCATCAACAGTACTTGGCCATGTTGAGGCTTCATCACACATGACAAGACACATCAACATCTTTTGTTGTGGTTATACCCACCACTGTTGTTAGCTTTTGTTTCAAACCTTGTTTGAAAAGAAGAAATTACCACTCCATACTTTTACCTAAATGCCCTACTTTCATGATAAAATATCACTGTAGCAGCATGAACTTTCTACATTTTCCATAAAATTCCAAAAGTCAAATATCCCTAACTTTTTACTGTAGTTTTAGTGTACTGTACACACGTACTGTGCACACGTTGTACAATAACCCTTACCATGACCTCCTGACCTGATTGGTGTACACAGTACAGCAAATGAGAAGTACCAGTTCTGGCTTAGTTGTGGCCATGTGTTAAAATGATAGCCTATGTAATCACCAATGGTGAATTTAATTGATAACAAATAACTGATAAAGATGTCAAGCAATACTGAGAAACACTACAATCCGCCTGCTCCTTTTAGTGGAAATCTGGGAGAAAAAAAAGTGTTTTTTGAACCAGTGGCAATTTCTATTTTTTTCCTCCTCATCAAGACAGGGCAGATATAAATTCACCCAGACAGATTTGAGAAAACCCATATCTCTCTTGCTTCATAGCTAGTTAAGATTATTAATGTTCTCTGAGCTACAGCAGCTCTTACACAGAAAGATACAGAGTCCATATGAGGACTGCATCTCTGCATTTACCTCTCTCTCTCTCTCATCTCTCAGCTTGCAAAAGTAAGTGCATAGATTGGTCCCTCTTTCAAGTTCAATGACTGACATTTTTTGCAGAAACCAGGGTTGACTGAATGGGGGGCGGGGGATATATGATTTAAATTGAATTAATATGTATGACATGTTGCATTAACTTCTCATAACATGACACGTATGGCCGGTAGAACAAAGTATGATACAGTCACACAAATGATCCTATCCATGTTCAGCAAAGCAGCTTCTGTGGGAACAACCTCAATAAAACTTTTGGCTCAACTCAAAATGTGGCAGCTCGGTAAAAGAAAAAAAAAAAGACAGACAGGTCAGCCTCATATGCATAACACACACATGCTCAGAGAGAGATTTCGACAGTTCACCTTTACTTCAAATTTGCAGCCAAGACAAGCAAATGAGAAAAAGGCAAGGGGTGATATCTGTGGTCAGGCTTGGGTTGGCAACAAGCAAGCAGGATTGACGGGCAAACAGATCAGAAGGGACACGGCAACACACGGAGACAAAATAAAACAGACTGGGATTCATAAACGGGCAGGTTATCTGGCAGGGAGGCGGGGGGGAAAGGCAAAACTGCTGTACTGCTACAGAAGGTGCAGCATGATAGACAAACTGGCAGGGAATGAGCAAAACCGTGCCTGTATGAATACTGAGGGACTAATGAGGGGATGGGGAACAGGTGAGTAGGTGGGTGTGGGGGAATTAAGTGACTGGGAACAGCAGGAGGGGCCGGGGTTACTGCAGGGCAAGCAAGAGCGGCAGGATTTAGAACAACAGGCGAGACAGTGGATGGGGAAAATGGGCAAATATGAGTGTGAGTGAGTGAATGAATGGATGGATGGATGAGGACAAAACAGAACGGTGACACAAGGTGCATATGAAAGACGCTGCCACTTATTTTTCCATCAGCTTCATTTGATGTGATTTACCATCACAGACTAAAAGCATTTGCCTTATGAAAACACATTTCTTGCTTTTCTCAGCACTGTGCATTAACCTCCAGGTGCAGGGACAATCATTTACAACTGAGTTTTTTTTTCTTTTTTTGAATGGCTTACAGATAAACGAGTAATGGCTGTTGAACAGTGACATTGAGGCCCAAAAAACAATGAGAGGTGGAACATGTACCCTTTAAATGTTGTTAAAAGGCTGCATGTTACTGTTTTTTTTTTTTTTTTTAAGAAAAATCACCACTGAGACACAAGCGATTTTTCTTTTCTTACATGAATGGTACCTATTCTTTACCTGAATACAAACGACTGTCGACAATGGAGGGAATATAAAAGTGGTTCAAAGAAGAAGGAAGAGCTGGCACACTGAACAGAAGAAAAAAAGTCTGGAGGTGCTCGGCTAACAAACATTTTAGAAAGAACAAGAAGCCAGCAACACTCAGTGTCCTTCTGATATCTTTAATGCCTCACTGGCACAGGCTACTCACACAAACCGGTTTTGACGGTCAGTTTTTGTCAGTGTGCCATTAAAGTGAGGCATTAAAGATATCAGAAGGACACTGGGTGTTTTTTTTGTTTTTTTTAAAAAAGATCCTACATTAGCAATTTTGCCCTCATTTTATACATCTGTTTAACCCCAAGTATCCCCCAATTGGGAAACTGGAAGACACAGAACAACCACAGAGCCTCTACTGCACTAATTTTGAAAGAATATAGCCATATTTCACATCAAATTAAACAGCAGAAGCTGGCCTACAACGTGTAAAAACCATATGACCCAAACTCAGCCCAGCCACTACTCAAATAAACAACTAAACATCAAACTTCATGAAGCGCCTCTGTGTGTGGACCCAGTCGCCACATTTCTGGCTCGTTTACTACTGTACTACATTATGCAAAACACATCAGCTACCGCTCATAGAAAGAGCCGGCTACAAACATTGGGACGTTACATAGCAACCGCGGCTAACACAGAAGCTACACATAAGCACGGCAGAGAGAGAAGCCAAAAGCGAGCAAAGTCCAGCAAACACAGACACTGCTTGGCCAAAACATGGTTGTAAATTTCCTCTTACCTTTGCTGTTTTGATGTGAAAAGCTTGTGTTATGGGTAAATCCACAATATTTCCAGTTTGACCTTTGACCGGTGTTACATTTAACTCGGTCCTGGCACAACCCGGACCTGGGGAACCTTTACAAGCGCCGGCCGCACACAACAGCCCGCACGTCACACATGTCATGATTCTGCTGATTCTGATTGGCTAACAGTGCTGTCAATCACATCACAATCACTCAAATCAACCAATCTGCTGCAGAGATAGAGCCTGGTGCAAATGCACCCAAATAGAGTGCCGAAGCGGAAGCAGCCCCATGGGTCCTCAAATCGAAAAAAGTCTCCATACGAATGAATGGGAGTCCAAGATTTATTTCGTGATCCGTTTGAATTGTGCCATGCCATTCATTTTTGCTGTGTGCCATCTTCATTTACTCTTCACCAGTAACACATAGACTGAAATTTACACATCCCAACAATTTCTAAATTTTTTCCCTTTTCTATGACACCAAAAGTATTCAAATAGACCTTGTGGTATTTTATTATGGATTATGCAATTTTCGAGAAAAGGCCTAGAAAATAGGCTTGGTTCCTGAAATGGAGAAGTCATTTTTAGCATATTCCACAATATACATTTATGTTTATAGTATTTTTGTTGTCGATTATGAGATGTTGTTAGGTTCTTTATACTTGTCCTTCATAACTCTTAACTGGGTAGAATTGAAAGAGAATAAATTAATATTTATGGATTTGGAGCTCAGCCGATCATGCAAAGATGTTCATGTGTTTTCCATTGTGTTGGATGCTCTGTTGTTTTTACATTAATGTGGATCTGCTGGGGTGAAACTGCTACAGTAGGCTACATCACTGTAAAGGTTGCTGCTGAAAGGAATTGTGGGACGGCTTCAGCTCCTTTTCCTTTCGTAAAGAGAGGTCCACTGAATCACACACTCAAGGAGATAAGATAAGATAGGAAGCACTGAAGACTTTCAGACATGGGGGGCATTTCACTCAGTGAGGAACTTTACTTAGAAAAAAGAAAAAAAAGCTTTTGGACCACAGCCACATTATTTGATGATCAACACTCACTCTTCCTGTTACTGTTTAATGTAAAAGTTGCTGAACAGTTGTTTTCATTTATGCTGCCTGATTAAACCTGGACGGGCACCTCCGACGTTCTCCTGCAGGGTTTGTTACATTCATATTATTATCACCGTAATTCGTGAACATAGAGGCTAGGTCTTTTTCATAACATGTGACAGTTAGAAAGCACAGGTGTAAATGATAAAATTAATCATCACTGAATTCCATTTAGCTGCTTGAATGTTGAGGTTGTGTTTTAGAGTTGGGCTGAGAGCAGAACAAACAACATGTATAGAACAGGGTCATTGTTAATGTTATTAGAAACACCTGCTTTTTCTACAATCACAAGTTTAAAGGTCTTTGGAAAAGGGCCTGTGTCTTTCCCAGCATGCACCTCCCTACCCCCAACTCTAATTACTCAGAGAAAGTGAAAACACCTGTGTGGGAGTGCCAGTGCCTTTTAAAAGTCACAGGAAAAAGTTTGGAAAGAGAAAGAGAAAAGAAAGAAATGACGATAACGCACTAATCAGAGCTGCTACTGAGCTCGCACTTTTCCAAGCTTATTCACTTCCTGCTAAACTTTGAAAATTAATAAACCATTTTCAGTGCTGATCTTTTTCATTTCTATATAAATTAATTTACAATTACAATGTGATCTATTAGGCTATTTCAACATCAGTTTGCTATTATTATTGTGCTGACTGTGAGTTTCCTAAAAAACCTATTTCCTACCCCTATTACTGTTATTTATTTATTTTACTACCAAGTTACAATAATGTTTCAACAATAGATAGTCTGTCATGTTTGTTCACGATTTCAGGGTTTAGAGGTTGTGAGTTAATCTCGGAAGGGAGGTAATCGAGAAAAAGCTCTTTTGCAGATTGAACAGATCGGTTGTAGCTACACCGAGGAAGACCATTGCTGTCGAAACGTTTGTACCTCGCCACCTGCTTCATTAAAACACCAAAAGGACATTTTGAGAGTGCTGGCCTTTCTTCTCTTTTCAACAATAGATAGAAGCATGTGACTATTTGATTGAGGAATTAACTATTCATGTAGATTATGTCATCATGATTTTTTTTCCCCCACAAAGACTTGAACCATTTAGGAGCATCATTGCAAAGAAACTCTTTATTGTGGCCCTGGCTGAATCCTGAGAGCTGTCGAGGCCATGCTCCAGCTAATTTCATAAATCAGTCAGTTTACGGCAAGTTTACGATGGCTCAGTTTATGTACAGCCTGAGTTATACGCTGAGAAGACAAATGTGGGTTTAAATTGTTTTAGCCACTGATGTTCTGGCAGTTTCTTGGCTTGTTTGAAGCTATGGTTTGATTTTATTTCACTGGGTTTCTCAGAAGAAGATCACCATGTGTTGAAATGAGGGGCAAACTATATATGTTGATGAGGCAGACACACTGCTGGGACTCGACAAGTTCTGCCAAATATGGGACTGCTAATTTGTTGAGAGACTGACTTGCGTGTTTTTATAAAAAAATCCTTTGGGTGATGTTTCTCCAGTTTTTTTTTTTTCTTTTGATAGTAAACGCTACAGTCAAAGTAGTCGACAAATCATTATTTTACATTGTTGTCAGTGCTGCATTTCAACCATCGATGTGGGAGCTCCTGTGTTCTCTCTGATTTGTTGCAGCATCTCGCAGGGACGCAGGCTATAAATGGTATGCAAGCCATTTGTGAGCCATTTGAAGTGATCTATATTCAGGCTTTCATGGTCTCTTATGTCGAGCCGTCCCTGGCTGCGCTCAGTTTTTACGTTGGAGACCAGTGAAAGGGAATTACATCATTTTGGAAATATGCAAGGACCTCTGATGAAGGATTTCCTAGAGAAAGAGATTATCCTCTCACGCTGCATTTGAATCAAGTATGGCATACCGACCCTGGTCCTAACACACATATTTTTCCTGTTTCATTCACACAAAATGCCAAATTTGTGATGAAGAGTGTAGTTTATAGGCACCATGCAGACGAGCTGGAGGCTGTGACTCTTAAGTTCAATACATCACCTGTAGTCATTCCCACAGACCCAGAATAGATTTATTAAGTGCATTTTTTTTAAATTCAATGTTGATCTGCATTTTTCATTGTTTAAGAATTTAACACTGTTTTCTTTGATTATTCCACACATTTGGGGGGAAAAAGCTGATTACAAAGTAAGGTATTGTTATTGTATTGAATGTAGTAGTATTGATTAATTATTGATTGTATTCATGTGGATTATCTGTTTTGGGAAATTAAAGTGTGGTTAATGCTGCTTACATAAATACATGGGCACAGGGTTTTATCCCTGTTGTCCCTATATGGAATTACACTAACAGGTAAATAAATGTGTAACCATCTAACCAAATCATCTTTTTGAAAATCAGTTTTGTGCTGCAATCCTGAAATCTTTCAAAATGTATATGTGAGTACACACACACACACACTTTCTACAGAGGCTCAAACCATCTGTTAGCATTGCCAAACACCTGTTTTGGCAACCACCTGCATTGGAAACATCCTGGTTGGACAAGTTTCACATTAAATCTGTAATTGGCTGTGCCCTTTGTAAAAGCTGGCGCAATTTGGAAATCTTCTCTTCACATCTGGGAGGCAGTTAATGAGTTTCTCGCTTGGAACAACAGAAATCTGCTGAGTTAATATGAGCTTTTTGGTCTGATATCCACTCTAATTCTACATTTTTAACCTTGTAACAATTCCATATCCAGAAAAGTTTGTAGTTTGTACCAGCGAGATTAGCAGAAATGATTTTTAAATGTGAAATTCAGGACATAACACCTAAGCGCAATCACCTTCCAGATAGTGAAGTGTGACAAACAGCTCACCTCTTTGATGAGATGCAGATGCTCAATTAACACCAAATGTGATATCACTCAGTTACTCAATCTTATCATATTATCATATTTAAAGTTGCATTCGGAAATGTTGTCCTAATGTGGCACCTGTAACACACACACCCACACACATAAACAGTAACATTCAGATTCTGAGTGTAAACTTGATTCTGCATAGTTTAAAAATCCAGATATATTTCTGTCTCTGTCACAAATAAAACAACTCAACAGAAACTGCACAGAATGTATAAATTGCTTTTGAGAAGCATATATTTCATTTCTAATCAGATCCTGCACACGAACAAAACTGAAATAACAGATTGTCAGAGTTATCACACACTTTCTGTTTGCAATCTAAAAATGTTTCTTGCAGTTCAGTTCTTGTCACTGCTTGATTAGATTTTTTTTATTTTTATCAGTGGCAGACAGCAGGCGAAGTTCACCTGTTGTACGGGAAACTGAAAATTACCAAATGAAAATGTATGCATGTTCTAAGCTTGTTGTACACTCAGGTATGAGATGTAATCCTCCTCTCTCCCTTGTCATTCCCTGCTGGTGCACTTAACGTACCATGTTGTCATGAACTGACCAAGCATGTACTGTAAATCCCCGCTGTAAATTCCCTTCTAATTCATATTGAATATGGATACTTGAAAATCCCAGTGGGTGTTGCAGCTGACAATGCAGGACTGTCGTCTGGCACACTCTTGTCCTGGTAATGTCGGTGGCTGTCATCCCAGGGATTACAGGATGAATAGAATGATGAAGGATACATGCCGTTTCCCAGATTAGGATTGACCTCCTTTAAAACATAATGGTGATTTCTTTTCATCCGATTAAAACCACCAACTGACCCAATTTATTTTGCTTTCTCTGCATTATATTTTTGAAATATCCGCAACAGTAGCATGAGAATTAATTAGATTTTCATTCTTCTAAGAGGCCTTTATTTCAAACAATTCAATTCCGATCCCAAATCTGAAGCTGCAGTTTTTCGAGGCTCTTGCAGCCTGTGTTTGTTGTGCACAGGTTGACTTGTGAGCTTTATGTTCAACAGTCCGTCTGTCACAGGAAACATTTCAGCCACACAGATCCAATCCTTAGACAGTCATCAGTGATGTTTAGTCTCCTGCTGCAGTCTACCCCTGACTTCAATAAAGACTTGTTCTGTTGCTCATGTTCATACCTAGATATTTCAAAATATGCCTTAATGCTACTATACTTGATCCCTGAATCTTGACCTTGTGTGTGTGTGGGCAGCGTGTCTGTGTGTATTTTAACATGATGGTATGAAAATGTAGATTGCATCATCTAAAGCCACAGACCTAAACTGTGTCCATGATAAGCCTGTGCATATTCTCATTTGTCCAGGTCAAGGAGGTTAAATTGAAAGCAACTGGACTTAGTTATTTGTCTGGGAAGACGTTTCACCTCTCATCCAAGAAGCTTCATCAGTTCATGTACGCATCTGACCAGACTGGGACTGGTCCAACTAACTGGTGTGGAGACCCAGTATTAGGAAGGAAAGGAAAGAAGTACAGAAGAGGTTAAATACTGGGTCTCCACACCAGTTAGTTGGACCAGTCCCAGCCTGGTCAGATGCGTACATGAACTTGATGAAGCCTCTTGGATGAGAGGTGAAACGTCTTCCTAGACAAATAACTAAGTCCAGTTGCTTTCGATTTAACCTCCTTTGAGATGTGTCCATGATAATTAAATGGGGGGAAAAAAATATTTCAGTTTGTAATAGTCTAATAGATACAGTAAAACAACCCACAATTACATCTTATTATTTATAATACAGAAATAGAATATTTTATGAAGTGTGTTACAGGACAGGAAAAAAGCCATAACCATTTATGTGACAATAAAGATCACTTTCAATTTTGTTTATTAGTCATAATGCAGCAGAGACCCATAAATTGAGAGCAATTACCAGCTCATGACACGGTTGCAATATTTCATAACAATAAACCATCTGTACCACCTGTTAACCAGTATCAGCCTCAACTAAATCATTTCCCTGGGCTGACCAGATGAATGAGACTGGCTGACTCTTTTACTCTTCACCTTACACAGAAGTACAGCCACAATTACAGGCCACACAGTATTCTCCACTTTCTGTAATCTCTTGGGACTTCAAATATAGTGCCCAACATTTGCAATGTATAGTATAATACATATGAACCCAAAAAATATTGGTGCAGCCAAAAAGTTTTGTTTTCCTTTTTTAAGAACTACATTTAAATTACATGAATCCACCCAGAAATCCGATACTCTGCCCTGACCTACTAGGCTTGGGTCAAAAAGGAAAACTCCAGACTGGAGAGTTATGTGCGGTTCATATAGACGGCATGTGTAATTTCTATGGAAACTAGAATTAAAGCCCTGTGGTTGTACGTCTCTGCCGACCAGTCAAACCGCAGGAAATATGGTTACAATCTCCCCCTCTGTTCCTGAGTTATGGCATTGAGTAATGGCCAGTGAGCTGTTTGTTGCAGAACATTAAGATGCCACAGTGACCTTTGACCTTTTGCATATAAAACTGTCACCACTTCATTATTATTTTCAATCAGACGTTCATGTTAAATTGTATTAAAATTAGCACATGAAGTTTTGGGTTGTGGGTTGTTACGAGTTTGATGAGGTCACAGTGACCTTTGGCCACAAAAATACTAAACATTTCATCCCTGAGCCCTACATTTATGTCACATTTAAAGAAATTCCCTCAAGGCATCCCTGGGATAGCATATTCAGAAGAACGGGAGACTGATGGACTTAACTTTATTCAGATTGAGGAACGACTGGGCAGACGGACGACTGAAAACATTTGCCTCTGGCCACGGCTGTCAGTGCAGCACAGATATAGGCAATCGGGGAAAATAAGTGATGTATGTACTCATAGTTAGACATAACCGACAGGCGGAGGCTATGGCTGCATGACCGCAGGCTTACATGCTTCTTCCTGTGGTGGCCATAATTTACCTGTACCGTGGATATTAACAGACCTGCAAACCCATTTCTCAGTCAGCTTCTTACTATGAGCTCGATAATGTTGTGGTTCATGTTCTCTGTTGGTTTCAAATGAACATTCTAGGGCTACTACCTAAAGGCAGTGGTGCTGGATTCCTTTTAGAGGTGATGGGTGGAGGATGGGGATTTTTGCGAGGCCTTGCACTAAAATGATGATCAGGGACACTGTAGTTTTACACACTTTTTTTGGGTTCATAAGTAAACCAGAAAAGAAGAAGGAGTATGAAACTGCAGACATATTGTAAAATGGTTAAGACCTTCACCTCATCGCTCCACGCTCATGATCTAAACGCTAGATATCACAGTCTTACCCCCATATTACACACTGGACCTTTAAACCAAGTGCTTTATTAATACTGTTGTTTCTGACCACGAAAAAGTGAAAACAAGTTAATTCACCGAAAGTCATAGTATACTGTAGTTCACACTGACCTGAGGCCCTGTCCAAAGTCAACTTCCTTTCGCTCACTGACAAAGCAGAAGTTACGGAGCACTTTTCTGAGATTCAGGCAATCAGTGAGGTGTTTGTGAATGGAAGAGGAAGAGAAGGTGATTGAGACGTTGATCGGATACGGAGCGGAGGGAGGTTATCAACTGATGGAGGCTGCAGGAATTCAGCTGTCACATTCGACATGGGCATCGTCAAATGCAGCCAGAGAAGCTTGTCAGAAGCTTGACTTCATCGAAGAGAGGGATTGGGTGCCTCATCCCTTGGATGCCACCTGACTGATGGGCAATCAGCAAAGTTGTTGTGTGCCACGGGTATATACACGGTAAAAGATTGAGACAGGGATAGCGGCGATGATCAGCGACTGGTGGAGCGGGGCAGGACTGTAAAATTCCTGCGCCATTGCCCAATGGTACCATTCTTGGGGGTGCCACTAATAACTATTTTTCAAATGATTAACGTATCAATCATTGTATTGCTTAATCTGAACATTTTCTTTTCTCCAAAAATGTAAATGGTCAATAAACTCCATGAGATTGTACAGTAGCTTGGACATTATCTTAAACACGTATTCAGTGCAACCACAAACAACTTTATGGTTTTATGAGAACATTACGTATCTACAAGGACAAAAGATATTAAAAAGCTCCAGAGTAATGAACAGACACAAAGGAGTAATCCTTCACATGTTTTGTGACTGTTCTCACTGAACTCCATAAAGAAGCAACAATCACAAAACAACACTGGTTCAGGGATTTGAACAGTGATGTGCTCATTCTCCCACAGTCGGCCACTAACTGTAAGGATGGGCATTGTTAGCTTTTTATTTTTATCTGATCCATATCCTTATTGATCCAGATCATGCTATTACTTAAATAAAAAATCAATTCAGAACAGGGTAAGAATTTATTGGGCTAGTTTGTCTCAGCCATTTGCTCAGTTTGCAACAATCTGCCACATGTTTCCTGACTGACTGTTATTAGGCTGATATGACACGATCAAACAGGAGACATAAAATGTATCCCATTTCAAACAATTAGTGTTGCTTGTAATGCGTTCGTAAATTTTTAGCTAAGTTCACGATATTTGCAGACCCCTAAATTGAGGTTTTTAAGTATATTGCTCATGCATGCAATTTGCACATGCACCTGTCATAATTATTCTCATCAGGATGGGGGACAATCTTTTCAGCACACTAACTGAGCCATGGATGCCATGAACACAGCATTTTTGATGTTGCCTTGCGGAGGAAGGGGTAATCTGCCATGAACAGAATAGACCGACTGTGTTGTCAGCATGACAACTGACAGTGATGCCAACTTAGTAACTTTGTCCCCAGATTTAGTTCCTCCTAGCGATGAATAGCAACTTTTCTGTAGAAACCTTCCCAGAAAGTCATCAGTGCTGCGCCTTGAGTGAGCGGCGCACTGTCTGCTCTCCTCAGTGAGTATGTGTGTGTGTGTGTGTGGTCTTTTATATGAATTTTAAAAAGATGTAAGTCAGCCCAGGACAAGGTAGTGGTTTTAATGAAGAACTCAGATTCTTAATTTTGTAGAGCAATGTAGAGCTCAACGCTGTTAATTGGCATTTGAATAATTAGAATAGCAGTTAAAGCAATGTGATGATCACACACAACTTTGCTGGTAATTTGTACCCTCACATTCATGTGCTCATGTTTGTAAAGGGTCATTAAAGTTGATGGCACAAGCAGAGCGCACAAAGAGAACCAAGAGTTAATTTCAATGCGCTGAGCAGACACTGTGTGCATCCACTGTTATTTTATAGTTGGAGCCTTGATCAGTGAGCCACCCCATCTATCTGGGTGTATTTCATTACATGGTAAGTGGAAGAAAGAAGAAAGGGAAAAGTGTGTAAAAACCCCTTTCTGAATGGATTACCATCTCTTGGGCAGGTCAGGTAATTTAATTTTTTACAGCATCACACAGTAACATTAATCCTGTCTGAATCAGAGAGTCCTGTTGTTACTTTTCATCAAGGAGAACATATGTAAGAGCTGAGTGTTCGGTAAGAAGATAAAACCCACCATCAAGGCTGGAGACAGGCAGAGACAGCTAACATGTGACGTCTACTTGCATCGCTGAAGCTCACTGTTTTAACATGTTACATCTCATTCCTTTAATTTCAAACACAAAAAGTTATTTGAGATGCAGATTGTAGGGTTGACGTGCATCTAATCAGCCAGTTTAACACAAACAAATGGTTATTTCCCTGCGGGGATGCTCATAAGCCCCCAGCTGAGCACCACTGGGTTGGGAGTTCTCCCTGGAGAACAAGAGGGTCACCTCTGTATAAATGAGGGGAAGGCTCAGACTGTTGTCTGTGTTTGTGTCTGTGTTCGTCCATGTTTCTGTGTTGATTTGTACTGACCAGAGAGGCAATTGTGTGTTGAAAAGACTCTGAATGTGGCTTAGACAGGGAACAGTTTGGAGGGTTGAGGAGGAGGCTTCAGTGTTCAAAGGAGAAACTGAGGCCACTTTCTTTATCTGAATCGTTGTGTTGTTTTATAAATGGACTTCTGCAGACAATGCAGACTTGTTAGGATTGAGAATAAGTATTTCTTAAGTGTGGCATCAAAATACCAGGAAGGCAACTGTTACCTTCAAGTGGGTTAGGTCTCAAGGTGAACCTGTCACCCCTCCAACCTTGCAGGATCAGTGCAATGGACCCGTTGTCCCAGCTCTCGTCTCTGCGCACCATGACACAAACGCGCCCCGTAACCTGTAATCTCTTCTTTTTGTTATGACAGATAAGACTACACAAATATACACATCGTAGCATCTTATATGATAGATTAACGTTATCCACCACTCCATTGATTGCTTTCTCACCGGCTTTGTTAAAAAAAAAAAATGCACATGGCCGGGAGGAGGGTTTGCGAAACAGAGGAAAAGCGACCAGACCTATAGTTTCCCTTTAACCAGTTAACCAAATTTTAATATTTTCTCCTAAATTGATTGATTGATTGATTGATTGATTCATTGATACTTTATTGATCCCATTGCTGGGAAATTACACTATATACAGATATGAGGAGTAAACTTTATTTCTTATAGTAACAGCTAAACTAGCACCGACCTGTTCCAATAGCACAAAGCTGCTAATTCCATATCAGTTTTACTAATCCAATAGGGGCAGTGACTAATGTCTTCATTTTAAAGATAAGGCTGTTGGTATTCTGTGTCACTTACAACTTTAAAGGCCACTGAGTGATTTTCATGCCTATAAATTATTTGCTTTTTTATATAAATGATAAATATGTGTTTAGTGCTAGAGTCCATTATCATGTATCAATAAATATCAATCTTGCATCATTTTACCACTTGAAAATTTTTTAAGTAAAAGCTACGATAATTGAAATTATGTGGCACATACAGTATATACCTTTAAATTAGCAGCAAATTGTACTTTTTTAGAATTCCCTTATACTGTAGGTCATTTTTTTTAATGAAATCATGAGGAAAGTTAATTACACACTGTCAGTCAGATATTGAAACCTATCAAACTGTATTTGATAATTCAAAGAATATGCAACTTATGCTTCAACCTGGCTCACCAGCATTATTTATGTAAATCGTTGTTTTATTCTATTTTAAAGAAGTAGCAAATGCACCATTTGTAATGACCATAAAACCTCAAGGAATGACTCTTAACCGTATTTCAACAATATTGAGACTGATTTCTTTTGGTCGGCATTTTATGTGCCGATGTCTTGAGTTTCTAAGAAGATCAGTCTGACACCTTCAAAAGCAAGCATATGTGTATCATGTGAAATGCGGTGGTGATGCTCCAAATAGACACTGAAGGTACTCTTTCTGCAGGGCGTTGGTAGAAATCCAACTACACACAAACAGACACCTTAGGAATCCTTTAATCCTGTGATATGGCAGAGAGGATTTAAGCAATAAGAGTCCTAAAAATAACCACAACGTGCCAATATAGGGCGCTGATACGATACGTCATTGCTGCGTAGTCATCAAAGGTGACAGGTTTCATTCTAAAGTAACCTGCTAGTGCTGCTGGTCTTATCTCAGCACCACAGCGGCACATCTACGTATTAAAAGCATTAATGTCACATCAGTTACAGACAAATCACACTATTACATTAACAAATTCAGTATCTCTCAGGCGTGTATGGTGAGGAACAGTTGAGGGATACCTGTAGCCAGGTTTGGTGGCTTTTCAGATTGATAACCAGAGTCTCCTCTTTTACCTTCAGAGTTCACTATGAGTCACCTGCACGGGCGAATGGCGGATAAGAGATTCAAATATCATCTGTCTAGCTGTGTTGTAATTGAGCTGCCAGATTTCCTTCCCACTGATAGACACTTGTGTGACACTGACAGTCCGGCTCAGTATCTGCACTGTGTCTCAGATAGGGTGGCCATGTCATGCCGCTCAAAAGCAGACAAACTCAAGTCCTTCTGGCCTGGGTGTAAAATCTTGCTATCACACTCCATCAGCTTTCTCAGAGAGCTCGGTGACATGAGAAATGGATGTACTACAACGGAGCTCCACTGATAGCTGGGTATGGGATGAGGAAAAATGTCAAGTCTCTGGTACAGTATTTGCCAACATGTGCTCTGCCACCATTTGGGAGTTTTAAGCTGCCAGATTGTAGCACTCTTGCCAGTGCAATCACATTGTTGGCCTGACCGACTGACATAGTTGAAGTAAATTGATGTACCACATCTCTGGAGGTAGGGAGGATTTTCTTCTAATGCCTCAATTTTGCTGTAACGGTAGGTGCTGGAATATTCAGCTCATACTGAGAGGAAAAAAAAAGATCAAAACTTTGGACTCCTAAAAATAAGATATTGTGGTTTGGGGTGGTTGCTTGGGTGTGTGGTAATCGTAGTATGGAAGCAGTAGTATTACCATTGCCATGTTTTTAGACCTATGTCTGCGGTAACGTATGCACTTCTATTATAACCAACACAGCTGTCTACACATGATGGCTCATACCTCACTTGCATGTCATACAATTTTTGACATATAACTATATGATTATATCCTGAGATGTAAGATCTGCCAGACTGCTTCCTATTGCGCGGCTGCAATAATCCAGTGACACTGATAGAAGACTGCAGCTGCTGCATCAGGGCCAGTGTAGACAAAGTGTTTGCAGCAGCAGTGACTGAGGTCCACTGGGAGAGATTTGGCACCGTATGTGTGTATGTGTGTATGCATGTAAAAAATAAATAATAAAAATAAAAAATAGCTGAGTCAAGGGCAGTTTAAACGGGTTAGTTCAGCTTGAAGGAATGCCAGATGAAAACCTCAAAACCATGATGGCCACAGTTCAGAAATCGATATTTCTCAGTTACATTGGTGCTCTGTGAGTGACAGCAGGCTAAACTAAACATATTATATGCACACAATGTTTATATAACAGTACAAATGTTTTCAATAGGGGATGTCAAATTTCAGTCATACTGGCAGAGAGAGTGGAGGCAGAGTGAGAGTCACTCAAAATACAAACTCAGTTCACATGTAGGAGGAAAGGGAAAAATTGTGTAAGTGCCCATATTCTGTGTAAATTGATTACTAAATTGATCCAAATTGTATTTGTACACTACAACACATATAAGCTAACATGATAGGATAGGCACCATACCCATCCAATGTTTCACTATTACTGTATATTATGTGTTATTTGAAGAGTTGATCCATAAGAGGTTGTATTTCCGGTATTAAGAATCTCAGTGCAGTTTTACATCTTCAAATCCTACAAGGTTGGATGGTGGGTCTAGGTGGGTAGAGGATGGGCCATGGCTGACAGTAGTGACTGTCTTGTTGTGACATCACAAAGTTTCAGAAGTATTACTATCAAATCTACGCTTGCTTTGTGATCAAAGAAGACAGGTAAATCAACCCTTTATACAATATGAGACCTTGAAGATATAGGTCCTGTCTTATACCATGCATGGAGGGACTCCTCTGTTTCGGTTCCTACCTTTAACAACTTACACTAACAACTGGTTTCGAGCATAGTCTTTCACATAAAAATAACTAGAGGCTGGGTGATAAGGGTCCAACAGCTAATTTTTGCATGCAAACAGGTGAATCTGGTGACTCTGGCCATCACACATACACTCCACTAAAGTCTTACAAAAAATTCAACCACTATGAACGTGTCTTTTTAGCACACTCATGGCCAGGACGATATTTGGCATATACATTTTCATGGTTTTTGAAATTGAAATATGTGAGATTAAAGCCAAAAAGCTTTGTATAACAAAAATATTGAAAGAACTCAACTCAGCAGAGCTCCTGAATACCAGGGGTATTAAAAACTGCTTCAGAGCCGCTGAAACGAGGACTCTACAGGCATACTGAACTGCCCAAGCAGGATGTGTTTGGAAGATACAGTATAAATTCAGTGGGTAAACACAGTTAAATCATAAAGCCGTGGTGGGCAATTTCTGTGAAGTAAATGAAGGTGTGATTAATTCAAGTATCCTGGTTCCTGCTCTTCTGTGATTACCAGTGGGCCATGAATCATCCACTGTACCACGCTGCACCTCAGTCTCGTCCAACTGAATTACAGGAGTGGAAATTTTCTAATTAACTGAGGGTTAATTGCTCCAGCAGTGGAAGCTAGGAGAGGGATGTGCATCATGTGCTACCATTTCTTTTAACTTTAAAGGGATTTAAGATCAC
Source organism: Trachurus japonicus (assembly GCF_045865225.1). Taxonomy (NCBI): domain Eukaryota; kingdom Metazoa; phylum Chordata; class Actinopteri; order Carangiformes; family Carangidae; genus Trachurus; species Trachurus japonicus. The sequence continues at coordinate 26,192,040 of NC_140907.1, forward strand.
CAGCTTAACTCCAAAAGAGCAGAACACTGCTCTCAAATTTAAGGGAAAATGTGGCCTATCATGTATATATTGAAAATTAAGTGTGGATGAATAAAGATTCTAGTTTCAGTTTCATCTCTATCTGTTTTACTGCACTGGCAGTATGAAAGAAAAATGTGTTTTTCTCAGTCAGCATATAACCTCACAGCACTGGGGTTTTATATTTTTTACTTACACTGTAGATGCTGAGAGTGGTAAGTTTTACACCAGTCCCTCCTCTCTAAATTTTCCTGTAATGCATGAGTTATTTGTGTTGTGCTCGGGAGGTTGCTTCATAGGGTGGAACTAGTAAGAACAAAAGTCAGACGTGCGGATGTAGGCAAACGAGAAAAGTTTAAGAGGTGAGAGAAACTTGCTGAACCAAGGAATAATTTGAGCTTGACATGCCCTGCAGAGTAAATATGTCTAATGCAACTTTAAAGCTCCTCTGTGGTGTTTTCAAACACTAAAAACACTGCAGAGTTAGCAATATTCTTTATGCATGGGTCCTAGCAAGGAACCACTTGTTTGTGATTTATACACAATACAGTTTGCATTCCTGCCACAGGTGTCAGGCTGTTCTGCTCATGGACAATGGTGGTGCGAATGTGCAAAGAAGCCATGCAGTGCATGCCCACCAAAAGCAGGATGGCAATCTGATGAACATGCAAAAAGCTCACGACTTTGTCAGTAAGAAAATCCTTATGGCACTTAAATTAGTGTTAAGAAATGTAGTCATGTTTCCATCCACTTATTTTAATGCACATTTTGAATTTGTGCAACGACAAAAACAAACGTATATGTCCATTGTCTCTCTAATGTGCATCACAGTTTTGTATTGGTACAGATAAATACACATAAATTGCGCTCATGATGACATTGTGCACACCATCTTCTTTCTCCTGCAGATTGGCAGCTGACACATAACTGTAGTGGATGGTGACACGCACAAATGTGCATTTCCTTTTGCCACTTTAATAAAAAAAAATGCTTAGGATTTGTGAATTGGATGGAAACATTACTTTTAACTGGTAAACCCTTGATGTTGAGCCACCAAAAGTCCAAGAAACAACTGGCTTACTGTATGTTTGTCACTTGGCCCCACGTAATTAATGTAATAAATGTAATAAATGTATGGATGAATGGACAAAACTCATTACTTGCTTAATTACAGGATTTTAAGTGAAACCCATTACTTAACAGAATATAAAAATGAAAGTTGTACAGTCACTATGCGTGAACTGATGGGTGAGATTTTGTCAACTATGGATCCCAAAAACAATATCATGAATCAATGTGTTTTCACTGAAAGTACTGTCATGATCATTTGCTCTGAATAAAAGTAGCTTTAAGTAGTTATAGTTAGTTATAGTACATCGTGTAAAAACCTATAAATCTGTGGAATTTCTGACTTTTCTGTTATGTCAGATTTATACAGGATGACCTTCATGATAGAATATAGATAAAACGTAGGGACACGGGTGCACCTCATTTCTATCCAATTGCAAAAGACATTCATTTTTATCTGAATTCCATTTTGCGAGTTGAGGGAGAAAATCACAAAGCTGTTACATATCACTTCTGATATGGAAATGTGCGTGTGAATGTTTGGGTTGATGAAAACAGAGATACCACTGTGAGTGTGAAGGTGTGGGCATGTACAGGCAGATATGGGAACGAAGCTTGTAGGCAACATTACATTTTATGACTGACAAAGCTGATAGATTGCCATATATTGGAATTCCTCTGGTCTGGTAACATCCTGTAAGAACAAGCACAGAGACAGACTTGTTGTTTTTCTGGTGATTTCAATCTTGTTTTCCTTCTCTGTATGTTTTTTTTTTTTTTTTTTACGCCTCTGAATCGAACATCACAGCCTTACAATGGTAAATTAGGAAATACAACACAATTGCTCTCTGTAGTTGTCTCATTACATGCGAAAAAAAATTATGCCTCAGACTCAAACCAATCCATTACTGGTTTAATGTATCTAATCTATGAGGTTGTTAAGATGCAGCAGAAATGCAAACAAATCTGCTAAGGGCTTTTTAATTCCTCCTTTGTTTTTTCTGAGTTTAATTTCTTGGCATGAGTGCCTTGGATCCAACTCTTGCTGGTCAGTGTGATCTGGGCAGGCTTTAAAGTGAACACAGCTGTTGTACATTATCCATTTCACTGTGACTTCCTTTTTAGTCAAAATGCATTGGTTTTTAGCCAAGCTACAATAAAAGCGTCTATACTGTAATTCATTTATGGTTATGGGCTGCTTCTGATTCTTCCATCTTTTATTCTTGATCATTTTTGTCATTTGGCTGCAACATGTTTTTTCCTTTTTCTGAGATGCTAGAGTTTTGTATTAAAAAATAATTTTGTAATAAACGACTTCTCATCATCCCCTTCTCCATCATTAGAAATAGTTCTGTTGCAAGGTTCGAGTTAAGTTGAGTCTGATTCCCCGAGTCAAATATCGAGTGTCATGACCTCAGTATCATTTTCTCTGTTATCTCTGTGATTCGTGCTCGTTGGTGATATGCGTGGCACTGAGCTGAAATTCAAAGTTGAACAGATGAGCTGCTGCATGACTCACAATGCACTGCACAAGCATCCCAAAGGGTATGCAATGCCATAGCAGAGGTGGTATTCTCATTCCAGATACGTGTGCATTAACATTCCTCTGTTTTCACCTACACTGCGGGAAAAGATAAGGCCCTGTGTTTGCACATCGAATACTGAATACATTTACAAGGGACGCCACAACTCCACCTCACCAATGTTAATGGCAGTGACTATATGAGCATATAAATAATGTAAGTCCAATAGTATTCTCACATCACACATCAGGTGTATAGGTTTCGAGTTCTCAGCAATAATTAAGACATTCAAGGTCTGTAAAGTGCTTAAGCAAAATAAAAACAAGCGCAAAAGGCTATTAATTTTACCTAAGAAATAAATCTGTGTGGTGTAATGTGTGGTGCATGTCATGTTGTGTTGACTGTGACACCACATGAATAATACACTGTCAAATTATACAACATAAATATAGTTTTGAGCCTCAGCAACACTAATAATTACAGATGCCAGTTGACAGTTCAGAAAATGATTGAAAAAGATAGATAAAAACAAACACAGAAGCAATGACAGTTTTTAAACGATGAAAAATAAAATGACAGAGTTGGTCACAGCGAGAAAGCGCTGGGTTCAAACCCACTGACTCTGTGGAGTTTACATCTCTCATCTCTCATGCGTGAGTGGGTCGCCTCTCTTCTCTCTCCCACTGTGCAAAGACATAAAATTCAGGTGAACTGGAAACTCCAACTTGGCTGTATGTGTGAATGTGAGTGTGAGTGGCTGTCTGCTCTTGTGTTTTGGACAGTGATAGACTTAAGGCTTTAAGGTGTGCTCCTACAGGATTGGTCGTTGGTTTCCCTCAACAGGACAAGAGGTATAAATCACGATGGATGGATGATTTACAGACAGCTGCATTTCTGAGATGCAATGATGAGTCTCCTTTAGATGTTAGTTAGACGTGCCTGGACTGCCAATAGAAGAAAATCAAGGATTTGTGATTCACTTTGTCAACAACAAAAAATGAGGTTTATTTCTCATAGAGTTTGCCGAACTGAACCGCATTACACCAAAACACATGAAAGAGTTTACTCTCAAACAATAATTTGTTTCCTACCTTTTTCTAATTTAAATGAAGCTGTTTAGAAAAAGTAGCAAAAACAGTATTTCACTAATATCCAGATGTGTGTAATGCAAATGTAGCCTATAATTTATGGATGTTTCCTTCATTGAGCCAAAATCTAAATATAAAAATCTATATATATTGCAATCTATTAATGGATTGATTCCCATTTTGTATTTCATGGCATATAACTTAAACACATTCTTAACTCTTTGACTGCCAGCCATTCTCACAGCAGCTTCCTCCAGCTTGCCAGGCATTTTCCAGCTTTCTGACTGATTTTCGTAGACCCACCATATATTATGTACTTTTACTACATACACATTCAACCCATCAAAGGAAAGATGAGGGTCTCTACTTTCCAGCAAAAGAAACTGTTTGTTTCTATCTTATTCCAGTCTTGTGAAATTGGCGGCTGAATATAGGTTAGTTTAGCCCAAAATGCCATTTTGGCACCAAAATCTTGAGAAAAAGAGGTTTTTGTGTCAGCTGTCATTTTCAGGTGAACCAGTACAATTGGCTCCATTATATTTTGCTTTAGTGACGCCTCAACATCTGTACAGTTGTTCTCTTCAAAATCAACACTGACAAATGACTTTTGATGACAACAGGCAAACATTTAGCTACTGACACACACAACTGCAGCCTTTTTTCTTTCCTTTTTTTTAGTGTGTGTGGGTGCGTGACGTGTGCGTGTGCATGTGCGTGTGTGTGTGCGTGCGTGCGTGTGTCTGTGTGTGTTCGGATCAGTTTGTCAGGTTTTTGTAGCCGAAACACGGCGCTTTAGATCAGATCCAGCTTCCTCTGGTCAGCAGACAGCGGTCTCACTCTCTCTGTCTCACACACACATCTACACACACACAGCAGCTCTGGCTGACGCCCCCTGAACTCAGCCACAGACAGTCCATGTACGCTCACAACAGACACCATATTTAGCTCTCCTCGTCACGTTCGCCGGCGCCGTCCGCTCCTCATCCACACTAGATCGCGGGATTTTCAAGCTGCTATCTGAGTGATTTCTCGCAAAATCTGGCGACTTTCCAAACGCTCTTGACGACTAACGACGAGCGATCAACGGGGTTGTTGTTACTAACGTGTGTGCTTTGTATCACGGAGCTTCGACGAGCTGCCGAGCCGCCATGAGCCCCACCGCCGCCCCCTAAGCTCTCACCGGCGGCCAGAGTGTCACGGAGCGGCGCCGCTGCAGTCATGGTACAGACACACCAACTCCGGCAACGGACGTCAAGTCAACGGATCCCATTCATTGTCTATGTAGAGCAGGAGCTCCGGCCGCGCGGTGCATGATGGACACAGCACGTCGAGTTGACGGCCCCGTCGCCGTATGTGAATTTGCATAAAGTTCGATAAATTGAACTTTATGCAAATGACGTCCGTCCAAAGCAATGCGGCCGGCTCAGAAACTCTGTTAAAACTATCAAACTAGGCCGTGTTGATCAAATATGAATCAAGATTCTGTTACTGCACTACACATTTCCCGCCTCAAATGTTTTCAGAAACAAACTTTAGTGTGTTGTTTAACTGTAAAATGGGATCGTTTGTGACCCGGCCGCCATGTTGGAAACGGCAGAGCGAAGCTCAAGCTCCGCACCACGTCACACAGACCCGCCCACTTGCCGGTGCGCTTGGCGATTCGTTGCGTCGGGATCCGTCGCCGCCGGAGTTGGTGTGTCTGTACCATCAGACACCCGCACCGCTCCGTGAGGGGGGAAAAACACGCTATATTTTTTTTATATATGTCAATCCAAATGTGTTTTTCTGAACTTTATTTTGATGATACAAGTCTGATCTTCACAGAGGAGTAGGGCAAGACATTCAGCATGGCGTTGCCATTAAAAAAACGCTAAGACGAGTTATCTCGTCTTTGGCAGTCTACGCTTGGATTCGCTAAGACGAGATAACTCATCTTTGGCAGTGAAAGAGTTAATGGACTACTTACAAATCAATCCCCCTGTAACAATCAAAATACCACAGTTATTGTGGGTTTTTTGTAGAAGAAACAATTTTAAATGTTGGTGATTAAATGTTAAATATTAAAATAAAATGTGGTGTGTTAAACACATTCTTATGTGACGGTAATTCAGTGTCTAAATGCATCTGAGGCATATCTTCATTCTCTCATTATATCCACATAGTTGGACATCTCACTTGTTCCCAGGCTGTTGCACAATATACAGTACATCATCTTCTTCTTTTTTTTTTTTTTTTACATCATTTCTGCTAGCAACACCTAACCACCTGCTGACAAGAAAGAGGTGAGTCAAAGGCTGCAGCAAATCTCTCCAAAACTCATTAGAGGAAATTCTGTTGAGAATCGTCTTGATGAGAAACTGACAGCAATTTCATTAACATCATTTCTCTCTGACAGTGACTTACTGGAATATAAAGTTGTCAGTGTGTCTAAAGGTGTATGTGTGAGCCATCCTCAGGGTTGAGTGGGGCGGATCGAGAGGATGATATCCAATTAAATAGAGAAACTGGTGGTGAATGTGGATGAACTGACGAAACTGTGGTGAAATATTGTCCTGATACTGATATATCCCAGCAAGCAGGAGATACAATAACCAGATGTAGGACCGTATCTGTCCAGTTTGTGAAACACATGTCCGGACAATTAAAGCAATTTCCAAACCAATTACAGATTGTGACACTGATGGGAGGTATGTGGGTGTTCAGGGCTGTGTTGCCATTGTGACTGTATACATTATAGGCACATGATAAGTGGCTGCTGACAGGTAGATGGTTGGATTTAGCAGCAGCTTGTGTGTAAAATAAAATAGAACAGAATCCAGATATACTTTTTAAAAAGAAAAAAATACATTTCACAATTATAATTAGCACGGTTAGAATATGAAGTCTGCATGTGAAGCAAATCATATTTAAAGCAACACTTATGTGAAACACTGCACAACAATTAAACTGGAACAGTGACAGATTCTTTCAACAGCAAATTCACAAACTAGCATGACAGTAGTAGTGTAGACATTTACTATTTTTTTTGCTACAGAAAGCATATGAATAAGTGGATTATTAAGACTTATTGAAATAACTTCTTCAGGTTGCACATGGACATGTAAGTGCTTATTAAAATCATGTCGTATATGAAAAGCACACACTGAGGGAATAGATTAGGTCTAGGCATACAAAAACGAGACCAAACACGTGTTTATACTGAAGGCCGGTCCTCCATTTTAACGAGAATCAAATGTCTCAACAACTATTTGCAAATATCTTATCTTAAAGCAGAAGTAAGCGATCCGGTTGTTTTGGCTAATGCTGCGTTCCAGGCAGGCTATTGAAACCGTAAATTACAGCTTCAAGTCACGACTTACGACTTTGTAGCGTTCCAGGCAACCCACTCGTGTTTTTCCGACCTATTTTACCTGTGAAAGTAACTATAACGGCCACTCGTAACTTCTGACCCGTGAACTCGTACCAGATCGAACTGGTACGACTTCACAGGTCGGAAAAAATACGGGTTGCCTTGAACGCACCACAACGTCTTGTCAGCCGATGGAGTTAGCAGCCCCCGCCCTCGTCATGGATCTATTGGTCCTCGTCCCTACGTCACCACATTCAGGTGCATCCCTTGGCTGCACACACAGCCCTTCATGCCGTTCTCTCTCCTCATTGGATAAAACTTGTAGGATACGTGAAAAGTTTTCTCCTCGGCTCAGAGCAGAGCAGAGTGACTGACAGACCCGTGTTTCGGTCCAAACACTCTATGTAAGTGATTGCTGTCGGAAGATATAACTATTTAAGACTTATATTAACACAAAAATATCGCTTACTTCTGCTTTAACTTATTGTGACGTCTCAGCTGTAGGCTACTTTGTGCTAATTAACAAACGTTAGCATGCTAATACATTAAACTCAAATGCTCAGGAAGGTAAACATTTTTCATGCAAAATATCAGCATGGTCACATTAGCATAGCAACGTAAAGCTGTGACTGGGTGCAGCTTTTCTCCCTCTCTGTGCAGGCAAATAAACATAAACAAATACACACACGTTAGTTCATGTAAAGTGGTCACATTTCACTATTTCTTGACTTTTTATTGAGCCAGGAACAACAAACAAAAATGCTGTTTTTTTTCTCGCCTTAATATATTTTAGTGTATCGTACCAGTGCGCATACACATACCCCTGAAAAGTGTGTCTGTATCTGCAGTCCGGGACAGTCCAAGGGCAAGTGGAAATGATGAAAAGTTTCCCACAGTTCAAAATGTCTGTGTTTGTGTTAAAGCCCTTTAAAGAATCTGTCTCCAGGCCATTATCCAGGCCTACACACACACAGCACTCTGTACTCTGCCACCATCGATTACTCTTCTGCATCCTGTACCTCAGTGCTGTAATGATCCTCCTTCCTCCAATCAGAACAGCAGTCATTCTCTATCTAACGTCTCCGAATGAGAGGCTTTCTCTTCAAGAACCTCACGTTGACCTCTTTCAATTCAATAATTTCAATCACTGTTTCCACTTTTTAGCCGCATTCACTCTCATCTCTTTCTTACTGATCTTGATCATCTTTATTTACAGAATGCTAATAGAAGAAAAAGGGAAGAAATTAAAGACAGTAAGTAAAATCAGTACAATGACAACTGGTAATTGTGTGAATATTACTTGTTAAAGTAAACAGTAGCCTATAGATTTCAAATATTGATTTTTCAATTAAAGAGTTACTACATCCCATACAAAGCTAAAGTAAAGCAGTAGGCATAAAGATGGGAAGCAGGGAAAAGCAACCAGTATGGTTGCTCAAAATTGACACAGTGTGAACTAAGACAACACCTCTATAAACTTTTGTTTGTGCTGATTCTTTGAGGCCCATGTGCTTTGTGGTAATCACTGTTACTGTAACATTGCGAGCTGCAACCAGATGAATTCTCCTTTCCTAACCCCTCAATTTAGAACTAATTGGTGGTCTTATATAACATGTGAAAGACCCCTTCTAGAAGTTCTTCTGTGTCTGTCTAAAGTGAGTGGGTGGGTCAATCCCAAAATGTCAATACTAAGCCTCTAGTGTCATTAGGATCAATATAAGTTTCTGTTTATTTCTTCTCTGTTGGACTCATTTCACAAAACTATAAAACTGTGCAAACAATGGGCCTCATTCACGAACCGTTCTTAAGAACAAATTTGTTCTTAAGTCCTACTTACGAAGTTTTTACGAAGATTGTGGCATTCATGAATGTTTTCTTATCCAGAATTTGTTCTTAACTAAGAACAAAATCTACGAACAGTCAGGAGTATACTTACGCACTTTTAAGTGCTGAGACTTCTGCAAAAATAACCGATTATAGTGTTTTCTTTTGTTCTGCAGTTGTATGATATTATATGATTTGAATAAGAATTATTTTCTTATCTTTTATGATGTTTTTAATAATTATATATTTATAATAATAATTGACAAATCATTGCAGTTTCTTAAAAAAAAACATTATAGACACTTAATTCATATCAGTTTTTTTTTTTTTTTAAGTGTTCACACTACACACAACTGTTTTTATTATTTTTTTTAAATATATGATAATGATGATATTTATGATGGCACACGTGAGAGTGTGGTCTCTCTGATAACAACCCGAAGAGCTGCATCCACTGCTGGCTACTAAATATAAATATAAATATAAATATAAATATAAATATAAATATAAATATAAATATAAATATAAATATAAATATAAATATAAATATAAATATAAAAATATAAACTAAATATAAGCCTTTTGTTTGTTTCTTAGTTTCATTCCTGCCACAGTAGCGCCACTTCACTACTTTAGTTCTTTTTATGTTTGGAGTCTGGTGCTCCCTCCCAGATTTTCATTTGAGCATTTCAACTTTCTTTCTCACTTCACCTTCTCTGCTCAGTGCCTGTGGGTTCTGTGTGCACACGGCCCTGCAGTCTCATGCCCTTTTACGGGCATTGATGGGGCTGTTACCTATGCTAATCCTATGTTAATTAGACTCACCTGGCACACGCCCTCAACTTACGAGGAGATGGCATTCATCAAGTAGGAACACAGCTGCGAACAATTCTGAGGCTTACGAACGCGTTGATGAATCTGACGTAGGGTTTTCTTAAGGAACCTCTTAAGAACAACTTAAGAAAGAATCTAAGAAGGTTCTTAAGAAGATATTGGTGAATGAGGCCCAATGTCCTAGTGTCGCGAAGAGTGCTGGTACTATCATGTTATGCAGACTCGACTAATCAACTATGTTTTTGTTTTTTTTGTTCTTTTTATTCTGGTCCGAACCTCTGATTATACTGTAGCCAACAGAAGAAAAACACAGCTCATGCATTGCTGCAACAGAGTCTAAAACCACTGGGCAGCACTACGAAGAATTGCAGAAAATGGCATAATTACAACACTTTTGTGATTCTTATGTTGACAGGGGAGCAGGAGTGACGGTTAAAGTTTTGGTCTTTTCAACCCAGTGTCGAACTTTCAGTGACTTCCACGACTTACAACCAAGTGACAATACCAGACAATGGAAATGACTCTGCTCTTACCACTTCTGCTGGCCGGTGTGATTGTCACCTCTGTAGACACTCTCGTCAGGAGCACAGTGGGTGAAGACAAGAAAAGTGCTGCAGCGATCTGACATTTTATCACTCAACTTGTAACACTTGGGTTTTTTGTTGTTTTGTTGAAGTCTGACACAGAGACTTCGACTTCACAATAACAAGACACCAACATAAGAGTGTTTTTACATCTAAAGCAATTTACAATCATACCTCGTTTGGAATGAGATTTCTGTAAGTTGTTGGCATAATGAAGAAAATAGAAACCCATGCATATAGAGTTTTATTCAACTGCAGCTAAAGAGCATCATGCATAAATTGAATTACTGCAGTCTTACAATGGTAATCAGTACAATCAATATTTGCTGGTGCCAGTGCACCCAACACTGTGTAAGTATATCCAAACATATTTTGAAAACCAGTCTACAAAGTGACAGGATAAATAGTGAGACCAAGCTCATCCTTTTTTGTGCATTAATCTCGCTTGCAAATCTACAAGCAAACATATTTCATGGAAGAGTGCATTGAGCAGCAGCTCGTGTCAGACTTCCACAAGTCTGTACCGATTTTTGCTTTAATCTCACTTCTTACTCTTTGTTACTATGAAAACCGCTTGAGCCAACCTTCACTATGATCATCCAGAGCGCAATTTACAAGGCTGTGCTGTGCCTTCAACTGAACAATTGAATGATGTGGAAAAAATGCACCATCAAGGCGAACAGAGAAATATAAGGCCAAGAAATGAACCTTGCGGCACAAGACAATAAACTTGCACTCTCTTTCTACAATAGACCTCACTTTTAACACCAAATCATTGTTATGGTTTTGTTATTCTCAAGAGGAAATAAGCCAATTTTATCCAAGAGAAAACGTTTTTTGGGGGGGCTCACACTGAATTTCGAAAAAATATACGTAAGTGACAAAACTTGAGACAACAAGTTTGGAAGTGATGATATATACAGTATATATTTGGGGTTTCTGGGAGAAAAAGGGGATCTCACCATCCCTCTGTAGCACGTTCTTTGTCTTTGCCTGAGGCTAGTGGCCTGAAGCTGTTATTAGCTGCTAGTACCAAATTCTGAAAAAAATAGGATATCTCTGGTTTTGCTGAATTGATTTAGATGAATTTTTCAGACCATTCATGATGGGTCAGATCAGTAGAGCATTGCTACTCTTTTCAGCTGAGTAGAAAATTGCATTTAAACAATAATAAATGTTACAGTAACACTTGAAAACTGTTTGTGAATGAATTTTACACTTCTGTCATTTTTGTCAAACACCATAATGCCCATGAATGTAGTTAAAAGCCTTCTAATGACAAAAGATGTTCCCCATCAGCCCAATAGAGATTTTGGCATAGACATTTCTCAGTATTATCTAAAGTCTAAGGAGCAATAAAAGAAAAATGTGGGTGAGATTGAATAATGCCAAATAAATCTTCTTCATTCATCACATTTAAAAGCAGTAAAACATTTTCCCAATGTTCCTGGACAAAAATCTGGCCCAGCTTCTCAAAAAAGTGAATTGCTCTTTTTCAAGAGACACAAGGCATACAAACACACACACAGAATCCCAGCTGTTAAAACATAAAAAAGACTGGCAGAAATTATGTACAAAGCCACAACAATTATCGGATTCCCACCTTGCACCCTCGAAACTAAACTGCATGTGCATGTTGTTGTGTTTATGCTTCATATAGAATATTTTCAGCGGGTTTATCTTCCCATGAAAACTACACCTTTGAGGCAACGTTTTTCAACTGCTGAACCACCATACTCCTACACACAAGTGCTGCTACAAAGAAAAGTATGAGCAAAAAACCTGAACTATCCCTTTAAGTTAAGCCGCTGAGGCCCCCTCATAATACAGCATGAGCTGTGCAGCAAGGTGCATACACTAATTTCAAATGCCAGTGGAAGACTACTACCATAAAACCGCTATAGGCCTACTATAACGGTACGAGGTATATGTATGTGTGTGTGTGTGTGTGTGTGTGTGCGTGTGTGTGTGCCATCACCAACTGAAACCACATGACTGCCATTTGCATTTGCACTTGCACTCAGGGTGGTCTGCATTGCAGCACCTCACCTGCATACACAAGTCAGCTGTCCTATCTATCTCAACTGTGCATGCTGGGATGTAGCCACATAATCATAAAACAGGTACAAAACATCACTTGCGCCAAATCACAAAAAACAACAACAACAACTCAAACTCTTTTCTTTGAAAAAAATATCTTGAAACGAGCACATAACATGAAAACACAAACAAAACAAGAGCTTTTGTAAGTGGTATTTCTTTGATCCCTCTGTAACAGCTTCTTCAAGAGCTTTGCTGAAGAACACAAAAGTGCGGTGTTGACATCCTGTCAAAGAAAAAAAACATATAAACAAACAAAAAACGAAGAAACATAGTTGTCTGGGCTTCTCTAGTGGCTTTGTAAGAAGAGCTGGAATCGAGGTATGAGCTGACATTCTTGGAGTGTTTCTCTTTGGGGAATCAGCTAATGAATCCCTCCACAACTCTATAATATGAAGCTGCAACTGCTGTGTGTAGCTTCATAAAAGCGTGCTGAAAAGACAGAGCAGGTTAGAGCTGTATCACACACACACATACAAACTAGGAGACGCTTAACAATGTTGCTTTGACAAACTGTGGTTTTTGAGTAAATAGAGTGCAGAGGAGACACCCAGAGGAATAGACTGAGAGGCTTGAGCTTATCTGGGGAACAGAGATGGTGTATCCAAATAAATGCAGACATGACAGTCACAACGCCCAGTGTGTGATTGTCTCACTGACAACAGAAACACTCTACTGTATGATGTTTTTATTTGCCTCTCTTCTTAAGAACTACGTGTCGTATTATTTTACTATCCTCAGGAGATGGCTTTATTCATCGGGCTGTTAAATAGTTTTGTATCAGCAGCATGTAAAATGTTTTAGAACAAGTAAGTGCTGAATGTCCCTACATGCACATTACACATTACACATGGATGACATGACCATTTGTACCCTGAATATTTTGAATAAAAAGATGATGCCTGTTCATGTTATTACACTATTGTTATCCTTACAGACATCACATAAATCCTTTATCTCTGACCAACTCAAGTTGACTGCAAATCTAATTAACAGGACTAATCAAAAAATCACCTCTGTGGTTTGACAGGTTGAACAAACATGCCACAGTATATAAGCAGGTTAAGTCTACTCCCACTTATCTGATCCAAACCTGAAAGGAAAATTTCAGTAATTACAATCTGGGTCTTATTTTCATAGTTTTGGCTGTTATCTATTCATCTATGTAATACTAAACCCTTCAAATCCATTGCTGTAGAGATAAAGGTGGTAGGGTACATTGTTGTTTTAAAAAGCACAATAGAAAGTGTAATTAAAAGTATTTGTTACATTGTAAGCTAAAATGCCAATCGTAATAGCTGCCCATGACTTCCTAGTTCCTTTTGACCATTTGCTGAAATACACTTGTCCTGTGCATGGAATGATTATCACCAGCACCAACTGGATAAACTCAATGCTGGCTAATATTGAACTGAGCAGATAAATGCATTGTAGTGGCCTTTTGTCAGAAAAGGTTCAAATTAAACTCTTCAAATCATAAAAAATCTAAGTGTCACTGCTGCACCATGAAACACAATGTACATGCAATGTCCAGTTTCAACACAAAGTGGGTTTATTATACCAAAAACGTACAAGCAATGAAGAACAAAAACAATTCCACTGTGTCTATCCCACTCCTGTAAAAAAAACAAACATTTGCCCACCTTGGTGCATGCTGGTCCCTTACAGTAGCCCTACATACATATATTCTCTGGTGCCTGTTATGTACCCAAATAAAATAAAAACACTAATTAATAAACAGGAAAACACCTAAACTAAACAATTAATAAACCAACAAAATACCAGCAGATTCAAACCATAATTAAATCAAATTAATCAATTCAGAATAATCAAATCAAAATACTAACTAAACACTAAATACTAACAATAAATGAATAGCTCCAACATACATGATTTATTTATTTATTTCCGTGGAGCGTTACGCACAAAATGTTTGTCAAAGAAAATGTAATTCTGTCCATTTTCTCCATTTATAAAAACTGCATGTGCAGTTTTTGCAGTGTCCAGACCTGTATGTGCTGACTTTCTGACCTCCCTCCTGTTTCCACCTGCTTAACATAAAAACACAACCGGGGCGGGGGTGGTGGACACTGTGTTGTAATTTTTTTGTTTTTCTGTGTTGTAATGTTTTTCAGGTTCCTTCCTGAGTCTGAGTGTCTTTACAGAGAAGTGTATGTGGAGGAGATTGCTGTGCAGTCCACTTCAGCGATGATGTACTTCTCACCTTTGCAGCTGTAGGTGTGGAACACCACTGTGCAGCAGCCCTCCACTACTGTCATGTGTTAATAGCGTGACCCTCCACCTTCTGTTTAGCAGCCTGGGTAGCTGCTTCTGTGGCCCAGCTCTCTCATCCAGCTTTATCCCCCCTCTGTTTTCAAACCTGTTTGGCTTCGTCACAATTAGAATCTACACTAGGGCCAGTCTCCTCCATAGCAGTTTGGTGATGCTTTGCTTTCTTTCACCTACTGACCCATAGAGACAGAACCAGTGGATGTTTTGTCACATAGTGAGAGTCTGCTTGCCCCCTCGGCCCTCTGCAGACCAGTTTGTGCTTTGACAAATTACAAGTCCTGGTGTTATTCTGTCTTGTTGGTGTCACAGAGGAGGTGGCACTTTTTGAGCCCTATCAGAGGGTGAAGCTTGTGTGGAGTCGAACAGCTACAGTAATATGACCCTATATATCCATCACAGGAAAGTCATCTAATGAGTCACTGTCCAATTCCACTAGGCACTAAGGTCCTGTGTGCTTGTTAAGTCATGCCCAGTATCGAATCCATCCATCCATTGTTAAATTGTTTTTTCTTAAAGATTACGACCTTTAAAGGGATAGTTCAACATTGCTACAATTGCTATAGTCATAGCAGTAGGTTTGTTACCTTTATTTGTCAGTGCAAGCTATTTTTAGATCAGCTGAGCGCAGCCGCAAGCTGCTCAGAGCTACGCTATGGAGGCTCATAGGATTTCTTGGTTTCCCTCATCAAACTCATCAAATACACAATCCAAAAACTTCAAAACGCTCTTGTGGACAAGTTGTGATCTGCACATTCACCACGCTATGAGATAATAACAGAACGTTATCAGACCAAGTTGTTTTCGAGGCAAATACAAAGACTGCTTGCCGAAAAACTGTCTCTGAAGGCAACGCACATCAGCAGTTTTGCATGAATTTACCTCTAAAACAACTCCGTCTCATAACGCTCTGTTATTATCTCATAGCGTGGTGAATGTGCAGGTCACAACTTGTCCACAAGAGTGTTTTGGAGTTGTTGGATTGTGTATTTGATGAGTTTGATGAGGGAAACCAAAAAATCCCATGAGCCTCCATAGCGTAGCTCTGAGCAGCTTGCCGCTCTGCTCTGCCGTTCTAAAAACAGCTTGCACCGACAAATAAAGGTAACGAACCTACTGCTACGACATAGCAACTATGGCAATGGGCCAATTTGCCAAAATGTCGAACTATCCCTTTAAGAACTGAGCTTATTGTTGTTTCTAAGGGGTTAAAGACCACACTGTGTATGTACTGTATGATGTTGTGAAAACAATAATGTACTTTTGCATTATTCATATACACTTATATTGAACACTTACCATTGGTGAAGTGGGGCTGTATTTTCCCTTATCAGGTATTCAACGTGTAAACTGATCTTATATTTCCCAGCAGTGTGAAAACAGAAGACTGTCAAAAAGATACATATTTGGAATGAGAAAAGCATCTGTGCTGTGCTAAGGTGTAACCTTTGGGGAAACTAAAGCATATGTAAAGCAATTGCAAGTCATGTGGGCAGCATGTACTGTAGCTCCACACAAATAGGCCCCAACAGGCTGGTGAAATCAAACCCAGCACATCTCGCTGTGAGGCAACAACACTAACCACTCTCGCTTCTCTGCCACCCTTGGGTTGGAACAGTTTGTAAATTTGTGGTGAGAGCCTCAGTCTGCAGAGCCTTGTTAGAAAGCTCCTTGTGTGATCCTAGAAGCTGGGTTACAATACATAACCATCATTTCCCTGCAGAGAGTCCCAGACCACTGGCACCCAGGCAGAAAACAGAGACATGTCAATGAAGAAGTGAGTCGGACCAAAGATTGCTTTGTAGGATTGAGCAGTAGAAACTTTCATTGATTGATGCGTGGGCATTTTCTTTGATTGGCTAGTGTGTTCTTCTATCAGTTATGTCTGCTCAGTACTCTTCAGTCATTAAAACAAAATGCTTTCATCGTTGCAACTACAAGTCCAGTATGTCATTGTAGCATACGTAGCCCTTTTTGTCGGTTTATATTTTGCTATGTATGTATTTTGTGTTGACATTGAACCATCTTCATCGATAGTTCTATTTCACACAAGGGCCCCTAAACCAAACAGACCCCCATCCAATACGGTTAGCCAACACAGTTTTTAGATTTTTTATTCCAAAAAATGTTTGAAACCCACAACCAGGGGTGGACTGAGACAAAAATTTGGCCCTGGACTTTTTGGTCCAGACCGGCCCACTATCTGCGCGCGGATATTTTGCCAACTAGCACCGTTGATGTACATACAAACACACAAGCTCTTAATAACACCACTACTAAACGATATACAATATACAACAAAGTAGAGGAATAGTGTGGAATAAGTTAAGTTTGGACAAGATAACATGCACATAGCCTAATGGGTCTGCATGCAATCAGAACTTTGGCTAGTTGGCTAAAGTATGGAAAACAATAGTACAATTATCTGAAAAATGGACAAACACTAATTTTATCTTAGAAAGACAGTACAGCTCAACATAATGTATAGACAATGAAGCATGACCAGAAATACTTGTAATTAGTGTACTGCATCATGAGTATTATGTATGCAGAATGATGTTTTACTGTAACAGTAGTTAATTAGTGTTTTATTAATTTTAACTGTATAATGTTAAACTGTTGAAAGGACAATAAACCATAAACACTGACTGAAAAAAACATGGAAAGCATTTGTTAAGTTGTTAGCTCAATGTCCTTCATGACCAAATTTGAGTGAGGGCACTTTAATAAAAGCAACTAATCAATTAATCAGGATACTATATGAATATAGTTATTGTTTTCCAATACTTTAGATAACTAGATTTAGCTGTAACACACCACACCATCAGAGTTATTAGCTATAGCTATTTATTATGTCAAGTAAAGTTCATAGCAACCGTTCTGGACCACAGTATTTTAATGAATGTTTACAACACCATTCTGGAAAGCACATACCTGCTTAACACGGTTATCACTACCTCCTTCACATGGTGGAGAGTCTTCCTCAACACTTATTTATTCAGCCTCCTCCTGCACCATAAAGCCTCACTCTCTTCAGACTCACGTGAAGGACCTGCTGCTGAAGCTGCAGCATCGGTGCTTCTAGCCCTGGCCAGGCCAGGCGGCCCCTGATCTGCGTAATTGTTGTACTTTCAGCAGTCTGTGCTGCTAGAGCTTTTCTTTTTCTGTTACTTTCCTCCATTTTTCTGCGCTGCCTTTGCGGTTTTTTTTTACTTTTCTTTTCCGTTTTCGTGCGCTGGTGTGTTGTTTTTTTCTCTCTCTCGCTCTCGCTCTCATCATGACTCCTCATCATTAAAAGTGATTGGACGAGGGGGGGTCTAGAACATGCGTGGGTGGGACTCCTGGGCCTCTGTAGCCTCTCATAGGGCCATTGGGCCAGGTAGACAAGCCACTGGGCCAATCGTCACCTCTCTGCTGAGTCTGCAGATGAGCACTGTGGGCCGAGCCGATGCATCTCTCTCCCTTGGCCGGGAGAGGCGAGGCGTGGCGAAAAAAAAAGTTAAATTAAATAAATAGATAAATTAAAAACGGCCGCCTATCGGCCCATTAGTGACCGGCCCACCGGGAAAACTCCCGGTACTCCCTATGGCCAATCCACCCCTGCCCACAACTACAGTAAAGCAGCCAAACACAATATCATTGGATAGAAACATAGTGTAAGAAATCATTGCCCTTTTTTACAACGGAGCCCTAGGAGCCCCCTCAGGGCTCCCATGAGGGTCCCTG
Organism: Trachurus japonicus; assembly: GCF_045865225.1. Classification (NCBI taxonomy): domain Eukaryota; kingdom Metazoa; phylum Chordata; class Actinopteri; order Carangiformes; family Carangidae; genus Trachurus; species Trachurus japonicus. Next base: position 26,210,443 of record NC_140907.1, read on the forward strand.
CACCTCACTTTGGAAACAACTAGTCTAAAGGCAAAGAGACAGAACATTTACTACGAGGAATACATCACAAACACAAGTGACAGAGAGCACTAGCCAATCGGAGGCTAAGGGGCACCGAAGGCTCACCCACCAATGAAAACGAAACATCTTGAAAAGGACAAGAGGATGTCATCCGGAGTCGAGCCCTTCCGGCTGAAGGGGACTGTGGTCAGGCTGTGGGCTGGCTCAGAAAATAATCTCTGACCCGTCTCATGCCCTCCATCCAAGAATATCAGCTCCTCTCCGAGCCATCAAATACACGTCAGGCTGCTTCCCATCTGAGAGCCTTAAATAGGAAGAGTTGGGGACCTGCTGTCTATATGTTGTACACAGATATTATTTGTTTTGCACCATATTTTTAATAGAAATCTCTCAAACCTTGCTTTGATGTTTCTTTCACCAGCAGCGCGGATAAAGTAAGCTCAGATAAATCTCCCCCCGAGGGCTCGGTTTATCTGATCTTAAACATGTAAATTCAAACAAACACAAACATAATCATATGCATGATTAGACGGGCATCTTCTCTTACCCCCACCACCACCACCTACTCTCAGTCACACTTGCACATTCACTGGGAGTGTAAACAGCCAGTGTATGTTATGCAGTGGGGATCATGGAGGGAGGACACTGAATAATTCATCCAGTCCTCTCTGTCACCACAATACTGATCTCCTTTTCATATGCATTAGTACCAACACAGAGTTCACATACTTTGACCACACACACATTTCCCTACACGTCTGTGATGCTCTACCTCCACGTCTCTCAACCTTGATGGCAGCCGCGTCCCAGTCGGTGTCTATGTGTATATTTTAGTTGATTTTTTTTTCTCTCTTTTCTCTTTACACACTGTTTCCTCAGCACTTGTTACCCTCCTGCCCTTGTCTTCTCCCTCTGCGTTCTGTGTCATGGACTCTGTCTCCATGTTTCCACCTCCCACTGCTTGAAGGGTAGTCGTTACTGATGCTGTGTGCCATTGCTCCAGAAGTGACAGGCAGCCATGGGATGAGTACACAGGGTTTGAAATTGGTGCGTGGGATATCTACATCTCATTACCTGGTTGCTTATCGTGCATCTGACACATCCAAGTCTGGGAGAGTTATAGTCTGCAACACATCATGAATATAAGCTACAAAAAAACGGGGACGTGATTTCAGCTACGTTTCATCTGCAGCTACAAACAATATTAATTTTAACATAAACCAAATGGGGAAAGGAGATAAAAGTTTTTTTTGCATAACTTAATCATAAGTAAACACAAATGAAATAATTTCAATTTTAAAACGTATCAGCAGACACCCAGCCACAGTCTGATGGCTGTTTTTAGCATTGAAGCATGATTTCCATTTGTAATTTAATTAATATTCAATTTTACATTTCCTGAGACATGCTCATTTTGTTCTGCTTTAACAAACTAATTACTGGCCGAGCTGCAAAAACAAATTCTCATTACGTTGCATCCCATGCCTCCTCATTTAACCTAAATTGTAACTGAGCTGCGTTGGCTGAGAGAGGAGGAGAGAGAGAGGGAACGAGAGACACCGACAAAAGACTGTTAGATTTTGTTTGGAGAGAGAATTCAGATTTTTCTTCCCTATCTGATTTTGGAAAAACAGAGAATTTAATTTTAACGATGGAAGATCTGAGGATGAAAAGTACTTTCACAGTTAGTTTGAACCCACTGATGTGGACCTCAGCTCATTTTACAAGCAGGAGCTGGTTCAACAGTTAGTGACTTTCCGACTTTTTGTTGTATTTTTACAACAAACTCTTTTTTTTTCTCTCATCTGTACTGACTGCAGGTGAATATGACATTGAAAATCTGTCATCAAAGTGTGAATTCTTATTATCTGCTGTATGATGAATACCTTTGCCGAATGACAAGTGATGTGTCACTTTGCTACAGTTAAATTAATTGGATCAGTGAAATGAAATGGTGAGGCTAAAAAAAAAAATACAAGTGTAATTTCACAAATTACAATCTCTCTATGCTCATCAATTGTTAAAATTGAATAAAGAAATATTAATAAAATAAAAGAGGAGATTCATGGTTCATTATAGTGAAGTGTTGCAAATGTTGTAAATCAGACATTGTACTATAACAAAAATCTTTCCTTCTCTTTGTCTTTTTGTTAATTGCATGTAAGCTTCACTAAGACACTCAGAAGGCTGAATATAGCCGACAGTAATTTACACGTAAATTTGAATTTTCAAAAGGGCACTCTGACATACAAGAATATACAGTCTGTTAAGCGAGTCCTTGCATCATTGTGGATATTTCTCACATATAGTCGTGGAGAAAAAATATCATGAAAATGGGCTGAGTGTGAATCATAAAGCTTATTCCAAGCCCACAAGAACACTTTGTGAGACATGAACATGCTGCAGAGAAGACATAACTGTAAAACCAGGACAACATTTCTTGAGCGTTATGAGCATACACCGAAAAAAAAGGTTGTGCAATTATGACAATCTGAACACCTATTGTTGCAGTCAGTCAGCTTAGACAGAGAAAAAACAATAAAGAAGCATTACTGATGCTTGGTTTTAGAACTGGAAGATATATTTTTTGTACGACTATGGACTTGGTGAGCAGTTTTTGTGGAATCAGTGGGACCTCAATTTATCATGAGTGCATTCTCACCTGTACATGAAATATGAACATTACCCTCCATTGTATCCACTGCATTTTGTATGTGCCCTAAACTTGTTTATTTATCATTTAAATGAATGTTGAGCATGTCTGAACATGAAAGGTGTGTTTAAAACAATGCTGTTGTGATGAAGCAGATCAATCATAGCTGAAGCAATACTCACACATCACAATGCAGTGTGCCATTGAACATGTTGGGATTGCTGCTGTCAGAGAAAAAATGACGAATGTAAGTGAAAATGGTTTGTTCAAGGGTTGAAAAAAAAAAGACAAAGCTCAGACATCTTGTCAGGCTTACAAAAACGTTTAAAAGCAAAAGAGAAAAAAAAAGAAAATATAACAAGGGATGGTTAGAGTTGCATCACTTGCTTAAAGGTTGAATATGTAGAATATTTATTAAAAGCTATATTTTTTCAAAAATAATACATCCAGGGGGCCTTTAGAGGGGTACAGAATGAAAGTATTGCTTTTCCATAAAAATTTTTTTTTTGGTCTGAATTATTATTTTTAATTTTTTTGACGGGCTCGACAATGACTTTCTGTCAACGTTCTGTTTACATTCGTACCTGCCTGTAGCCGACATGTGGCTCAATTCTCCGCTGTTTTCCTGCCTCCTCACTGTCGTATGCGTTTGTTTCCAACCAAGCCTTTTTAATAATCAATCGGTGGATCAATGGATTATCATATACTTGTTAGGATGGGTGTATTTGTGCAGTCTTATCTGTCATAAACACGTTTATCGTCGCGGACTTTCGGTGCCACGGAGCTCCTTTTTTTTTTTTTTCCAACTTGACGAGAGCAGTGACAGCGGAGGCTCTGAGCAGCTGCTGTGTGGAAGGCAGAGAGCCTCCACTGTCCCTGTAACAAGCTACCAGTCATTTATTCTGCTGTTAATGACGGTAAAAATGAAACATAAGGTAAATATCCTGCATATTTCTCCTCCTGTCTGTCCTCTGATCAGAGCGGAGTCCCTAGCAACGGCCCGTTTTACCTAGCAACGGTCTGGCAATCGACTGCTGGAATTCTTTTTCTGTTGTTGTTCTTGTATTTCTACATAGTCAACCTTTAACTGTTGGATTGTTTTGTTGGGGTACATGCTGTCATTCCAACATTCCACCATTCCGACATCCCACCCTTCCGACATTCTGATAAGGCTTTCAATATAAGGAAATGTGCGTTAGTCAACAGGTGACTCCATCCTACTTATCTGGACTCTCTACTTCTAGACTCTCTCTATCTATCTGGCCTGTCGAGCCACTATCTGGTCTTTTTACTAAACATAACCAACTCCTTTCATCATTGCCTAAGCCCAACCAGTGCAAAATCTTTGGGGAAAAAATACGCTATTAAAGGAATTGTCGGAAAGGCAGGATGTTTAAAAAAAAGAATGACATCATTCCCACCATAGGAGGCAAGAATTGTCAGAATGATGGGACATCTGAAAGAAAATTAAATGTTGCCCTTTAGACAATTAAACCTCTAATTGTCTAAATGGCAATACTTAATTTTTTAGATAAGTCCTATGTTGGACTGTTGAACAAATCTTTTCGCTAGTCACTCTGTTTGCTGTTTTGAGATGGTCCTCCCCAAAAAATGTTCCCCCTAGCTCAATTGTGTAGTCAACTTAAACCAAACTAAACCTTGATTTTACATCATAATTAAGCCTATAAATTCTTCAACACTGATGTTTTGACATTTGACCTTGTCCCGTCATTTGATCCATTGTTTGTGTACTATATTGAATTAGTTAGCTAATAAAATACTGAGTTGCATCATGAATTATTCCTAATAATAAGTCTTGTAGTAAATCATCGATGCAGCTTTGATCTTAGGTCAGGTCGTCTTTGGTCTAGAATGCTGCGCCTGTAAAGACACTGATATAATATCATTACACAGGCAACACCACATTCACAACTTTATCTCAGCAGGAGGTCATATAATAGTCCCTAAGACTGTGGTTTGATGATTGTTTCTCTCCAGTCTTTTAAGGTCATGTGGAGCAAACAGCAAAGTAACGTTTCACCACCAGGAAATCTGTAAATAAAAACAAAAAGCAACAGTAGCATACCACAGAAACCATTATACTTCAAAACAGTTTTCACCTGAACAAAGCCTTCTATTGTTTTATGCACCCAGCATCATGTTGACACTTATATATGGCCATAACCTCGTCAGTTTTTGAGTCTATAACACAAGCTAAAAGGTAACCTTCTTTTCAATTTTGACCTTTGTGCAAAGGCAGCATGTGTATCACCTCAACAAACACTCTGGAGGTTGTCAGGTCCAGTAGCTTGGGAGAAAAAAAAACTTTTATTTGTTTATGTTCTTTAAAATGTCATTCCTTTCCCCTCAAACCTATTAACTGGGGTTACAATGGAACTGAATTCTTATCTGTAGAGCCTCTCATGAATGCATCAAAGCCTCGGCGCATTCACAGAATAACAATGAGATTTTTTACTGAGAGAAAATATTTCATCCAGATCTATGGGGACAGATAAACAAGTGAATATTATACAGACAATAATGCCCCGAAGGATGATTAGTTGTAGCCCATAACACACAGGATAAGTCTCGTGGGCTGGAGGAAACCTCAAGGATTGTTTAGAGTGCTACTGTTTACATGTTGCGGAGAAGTAAATCAATCACGGGAGAAGCTATATGCGCAAATGACAAACCAATTTGCTGCTGAATGTTTTGGGATTGTAGCTATCAAAGAAAATGTGGCAAATTAAGGGTAAAAATGTTTTGTTCAAGGGTAAACGACACAAGGCTGGGTCCTTGCGTCAGACTTGTATATCTTATAGCTCTTTGATTTGCTATTAAAGGAGGGATGGGAACACAGCACCCATAAACAACCTCTTTAGTTTCTTCATGCTCATGTTTAAACATAGCGAAGTGATTATCATTTTATTAATATCAATCTATTATACTCCAATGAACGCGGGGAAAACTGCCTAGTCAATTAGTACTCTGGCCAGATTAGTCCAGATAAACTCGGCTCAAAGCAAAATGACTGATGATGATGATTGTGTTATCTCAAAACCTACAATATTGCTCACAATAAAAGAATATGCTACACATGTCACAATCACAAAGCATCCAGTTTTACCAATGAGTCCAATTACCACCACTTACATACACATCTTTGAATAAACTCATCTATACCTGAGTGTGAGAGTCAGTTCCATAGTACAACCATAGATGTTCACTGACAGTTTCTCTTTGTTGTGAAAAGAGTGAAACAACACAAACACATTCGTAGTCTTCACTGACAAACATCCTAGAGCTCCATCAGACTTTGGGATGTTTGTCAGTGTCAAACAGACCTCAAAACTTACCCTTCTTTTCTTTTCTTTTCTTTTCTTTTCTTTTCTTTTCTTTTCTTTTCTTTTCTTTTCTTTTCTTTTCTTTTCTTTTCTTTTCTTTTCTTTTCTCACTACCTGCAGACTCTGTGTCCTGCTGCCTCTGATTGCTAATTTCTTGTCTAATTGCCAGTAATTGCTTTTGCACAATGGTACGATGGGGTGCTGCTCTGCGCTATAATGGAACAAGTAACCTGCTGTTCAACAGTGTTTTAAAGTCTGGTAATTGTGACCATATTCGGATATCTTCAGAAACAATGGGAACATGGGAGAGAACATTACAGAATAATAGAGATGCCTCTTCTGACTGACAGAACTGACTTTTTTGTTGGTCCACCAGGCCAATGTTTTGACAGCCCATCTGGATTTTCCTGGGATGCCCAATGGCCAATTCAACTCTCCTGTGTGCAGTAGTTTGGCTTTTCTTTCTGGATATACACAATAAATCAGTTGAGCTACCTAATAACACTGGTTCTTTACCATATAAATATAAAAGCCTATGTCTTCTAATTGATTATAAAGAAGGTCTTGGTTATTAAAGAGCTCGGTCCACAGAGAAATACACATTGCCTGTACTCAAAAACTGAAACGAGCCAGCAAGACTTTTGTAATTTTGTGATGCCACAACAAGGCAGTCTTCTCATGCCTCAAGCCCTGCCTCCCTGGATGTACCAGAAAAATCAGGATGTGGTTTATCTGAATGTTCACCTGAAATTGGTTTATCTGAATGTTCACCTGAAATTAGAACTTAGATCGGGCCCAAAAAAGTCGAGTTCTTATTGTACTGTCTGTTTTACTTCATCTGTCAATATTGTGTCTGATTCTATGTCTTGTTATACCTGTGTCTTGTCTAATTGTTATGAAATCGTCTCTATGTAATGTATACCCATGTCTTGTCTAATTGTTATGAAATCTTCTCTATGTAAACTGCCAAAGGACTGCGGGTGAAAATTACTACTTGCTAATCCCGGTACATTTACGTTGGGCTTCCTATTAATGTACATTGTCCTTTTTAAATAAATAAATTAAATTAAATTAAATTAAATTAAATTACTCATAGAGCACCAAGCTCCAAAATCTACTTTAAGTGGGGATTTTGTGTACAGCGTACCTCTAATGTAATAGCTGTTGTCATCATCTGCAAAACAAAATCAAATTTATCTGTTAAAATGATAACATGTCTAATTGTCAAAGAGCAGTTCAGATTAATCTCAACTAGTTAGTTGTTCCAGAGTTTGGAGGCCGAGATTACAAAAGCACAACAGCATTTCACCAATTAGTTTCTGGGGACCGACCAGAGGACGACTATCAGCTGATCTAAGATGGCGCCTTGTAACCTTATATGGAGTCGATAAATACTTGTACTTCCGCGAACGTAAAAGTCAACAATTAAGATTAACACCAACAAAGATTAATTGCTGAGATTAATTGAAATGTGTTAAACATTATTGATGGCTTTGGTTGATGAGTAGCAGGAAAGACGGCAAATGGTGTGGTAGTCATGATAATTATAGTCAGTGGGGCAAATCTGTGTTTCCAGACAACACAGTCTAATTGTCACTCGGCGGTCTGAGCAGATGTTGCATTCTGAAACACAAGCTTTTTTTTTTTTTTTTTTTTTACACCAAAATGACACAGACACATGATGTTCTCACTCCTATTGTTGATGAGTCACAATGAGCCCATGTAATAATGTTTGTTTGTGTTAATCAGTTCCAACTTGCATAGCAAACACAATGTATCATATTTCAGTTTGCTTCAGGGCAAGTAATGAAAGTCTTGTCAGTCTTCCTCTGTTTATTGTGAGCTGTAATTAGGCATACAGTCTGACCAAGTTTGTGGGCAACAACAGAAAGCCAGACAGCGACAGGCGAGTAGAAGAAAGAGGATAGTGAAAAAGAAAAGTGGAGTAAACATAAGAGTGGCAGCTTCGATTTTATTATTTATATATTTTATCTACTTGATGTTTAGGCCTCATTTTTGCTTGTTTCCTTGATGTGTATTTTTTTTTTTTTTTTAGAAATGTGTCTGTTAACAAAATCACAAGATAAAGGAGGGGAGTGTGTGTGTGTGTGTGTGTGTGTGTGTGTGTGTGTGTGTGTGTGTGTGTGTGTGTGTATGTGTGTGTGTGTGTGTGTGTGTGTGTGTGTGAGTGAGTGTTTGTAGATATGACAGTAATGTAAATAAAGAATTAAAAAAAGACTTAATGATGCAGGCGTAGGCTCCAAAATAAGAGCAGCAATACAATTCAGATCTTCAAACGGTCACTTCTGGATCTTTTAACACTCAAATATGAGGAGGCAGTCTGGTAACAAGCAATGACAGCTTAAGAAGCCAAAAAAGTGATAAATGGCTGTGTGATAGCAGCGGAGCTTATCTCCGCTAGCCAGCAAAGCCTTCCTTTATCACTACTTTTTTTTTAATTGCCTTGGTAGTTGCACAAACCCAGTGAAACATACACATGGTGTGCACAAACAAGTTTAAAGTAATACTCCGCCCAAAAAATCTTTCCCTCAAGTTTGAAACATTCACTCCCAGACTTGAAAGGTGACTGTCATGATGGAAGAAAAACATATCAAAACACCAAAAGAAACTTCTCCAGCTACTACTACAGCTTAGTCCACTCCTCTGCCATCTGTCCGTGTGTTTATTCTGACCATGTTTTTTTGTTTTTTGTTTTTGTCAAAAAATAGGTAGACCACCTCCATCATAATCTTCAAAAGCAATCCCATGCAGTGGCTTGCACATAGGTGTGTCCCTGCCTCCTGTTCATCTATTAGTATTACTTTCTCACCAGCCTGATACTTCTGGTAAAAATGACAAAACACCAGTCTTAAAGGGGTTCAGCAATGCCATCACATATGTAGTGTAACAATAACACCTCACTGCTGTTTCCCTTGAATACCAGACCTAGACCCTCGTCAGAAAAGGTGAGCTACATGGGGCACATATGGATTAAGAGACAAGGTAATGTTTTCCCTTCTTAACAGAACAGTTTGACATTCTGGGAGATGTGCTTGTTAGTACACTAATAATAAATAATAGATGAATGTCAAACTATTCCATTGATTTTGTGTAAACCTGTCATGAAATGCCAGTCAGTGTGAGGTTAAGCTGCAGCCCGATTATGCAATGAGAGGATTATGCACTAAACCAAAATGCTCTCGTCTAAAATATTGACTGTGTAGCGTGATATTTTGCAGACCTGCAGCATCTGTACTTTCTCATCTGCACCTAAAAACACACTGTGCAGCAGTGTAATCGCACCACAAAGCCTCTCTAAGACATTCAGATGGTCAAATGAAAAAAGAAACCACTGTTAATTGTCTGATCAGTAGGCTAAAATACAACAGATTTGAGAAACCCAGAGGTTCGCTAATGTTGCCAATAAAATCTATCACTGAATTGTGAATTTTAAAACTATGTGTCATTATTGTCCCATGAATTCTTTTAGTTGTTTTCAAACAGACTGAATGGGAACTTAGTGCTGTTGTTCCAGTGTTTTAGGCATTATGAATGTGTAATAAACTACAGATTGTCCCCAGAGCAAGCGTTGCATATACATCTTCAATTCAATAGCATATCTGAAGAATCCCTTTAAGTCAGTATTAAGTGGCATATTAAGGTGTTTGAGGTGGACAGCTGTGTAATATTACCCAGAGCAAAGATGATGATAAATGAGACTGTTCTCTGAAATAAAATCACCAGGATAAAGGTCCCTCTAGGCCACCGGTATCCCCTCATCTTTCAATTCTGTACGCTCCCACCATCTCTAATAAAAGTATAATATCCTTACATTGAACACATTTTACAGCCTATCCCAGCAAATACCAGTTCAAATTGAACAAAATTAGAAAAGGTGGCAGCGCCAGTTTGCTTGATGGGATTTTGTGCACCAACAGAGGTGTAACTGCCGGCTTGAAATGGATAAACGAGTTGACACGGAGAGGTTGAAGTAAGTGACCTTGAGTTAATACACCTGCAGCTGCAAGAGGCAGGCTTCACTGAGTGCAGGGGGACTGTGGAAGAGAACAGGTCACTGATAATACACTGTCGCTTTGTTCTGTCGTAGGCAAAGCAATCCTTGTCGTCTATAGAGTTGACGTCATGATCAACACATTGTAAAACCCAGAAATGAACTATATATTTACTGTACATGAGGCACTGTCAGTGACAGTTTTGACAACCCCAGGGCTCTGCTTCAGCACAGATTAAATCATCTGTCTCCATGCTATTGAGCTGAGAAGGCGCTGATGGTGAGGGAGCAGGAGATTCTCTTGTGTCGGTGTGCAGATTAGCAAATGTGAAACCTTAATAGGTTTAGTCACTGATGTATGGTATGTATAAATCTGGCACAGGGCAAAACAATATGGAGATTTATGTGCATGGAAATGTTTTATTTTGCGTAGATTTACTAGCTACATATGTTTGACAGCGCAGCCTGTCAGGATTCTGCTGATTTATGAAAAAGGGTGAGGTTAGGTGCCCTCTCCTTGTTCTATATAAATACCAACGCTGTTCAGTGACAAACATTTAATATCCATTTTGGCATCATGAGGGCTCATGTGAATATGATTAATTTAGATTCCCAATTATTCTCTCAGCAAAGCTCCTGCTTTATTTGTATCATATATAAAAGATTTATCAATTTGAAAATGTTTTTGTTTGTTTTTTTCTTTTCTGTGGATGAGCCCTACAAATCTTGTGCTCATGCTGAAAGATAAGACTGGATTACCAAACAGGAAAATGTCCTGGGGTCCCAGAACTCTAGAGGCATAGAGCTGCAGGCTTATTATGTGTCACCTGGTTTGAACTTAATGGAGAAAATGTTGAGGAATATCCACAACTAAAATACAATAAATAATGTAACAAAGGTCTTCAAGTGGGACCTCACATTACCTTGTGATGGTTTTAGGACATGTCAACAAGTTGCTCGTCTGAGACATTTTTCCTAAATGCTTTGAGTAAAATTGCCATACACCGTGGCCCAGGTGTTATTTTAGCATATCAAAACTGTCAACTTCACACAACGAGTAGGCTATAGGAGAAAATGGGGGATTAATAGAGGCCAGACAAGCTCATCTAGGCCCTACAGCATGTGTTTGTTTGTACATTTTACTGTTAATTTGTTTTTCAAAATATTACGGTACATTTAAAACATGTTTTCAATGTTGTATCATTGCCAAGTCCACTTGCATAGTTAACACAAATGACCCTTTTGACTTCTTGCGAAATGTACAACTTACGAGTCACTTGAGCTTCTTCTTTTCATCATTAAAACAAAGGAACATATTTGTTATTCATGTAGTGAGATTGAGAATCCATGTTGACTTGACTCGGTGTTAAGATGTCTTTTATCAAGGAGATTCTCTGAGGCGAATGTGGAATTACCTAAAACTACCAGGCAAAACTTTCCTAAAGAATCAATTAAAACGGCTCTTGAATGAAATGAAGGTCAAAGGAAGGTATGATGTTGTGTTTATAATGCCTTGAAGACAGCGGGTGATGTTTCAAATTGAGAGCATTACCTTGATGATTTACAATCCAACCGTAAAGTAGCCTTCTTGCTTTAGAGTGAAAAAAAAAGTAATTGTTTTATATTGCCTGGGTCTAATGAGACCCGATCAGAGCCACACACACAGAAACCCATGGGAGTGGGGATGGAGAGCACAATTATTTCTTATATGGATGATATGCAATGGATAAAAATCAATACACTGTGACTATACACGGTGATAGGTAGAAAAAAATAGACTTCATTAATCTTCTCACATATCAGTGACGTGTCATTTCTGCTGGGCCACAAAGTTGAGGGGAAAAAAAGAGTTTCAGGGATAAAGTGAGTGACGTGATTAATGATTAAGAACTGGAAATCATAGACCAGTCTGATTGCAAATGGATGTTTTTTCCCAGTCAATCAATGTTCATTTTCATCACTGGATGGATGTAACGCCCGGCAGTGCAAAAATGATTTCATCTCATTCTGCACCGGAGAATGAGAGTGTGTTTGAAAAGCGTATGCTTTTATGCAGAGTCCAGAGATGAGGTACTGTGTGTTTGAACAGGAGACTCACCTGCATTCATGTCAAGTGTCAAAATAAAAGATCAGATCCCTTTCACCAAAGTAAACCATGTCAAACCCTGAGAAACACTGAGCAAAGTTTAAAGCGTGATTAATGTGTGTCTCCTGACTCTGCTGCAAAAAGAATCATTTGTCAGCTCATGCATACAATACCAGTGCCATCTGATTTAATTTCTCTCCTCAAAGATGTTAGTCTTGATCTCGCTGCCACATTGATCCACGATACACGGCGTACCTGGGTGATCCAGATTTGTGACACTAGATGCTCCAGTTCCACTTTTACACTGTTATAATTTCATATGCAGAAAGCTGCAGGTTGTAGCTTCAAAACCAAAGTTCTTTTTGTGCAAAAAAAGAAAAAAAATCATCACGGTTGAATTAATTTGCATGCTGTGGCACCCCACCAACAATATGTAGACTATGTTCCACCCACACGCTGTGCAAACCATAGATGCTCTAATTTGGACAATGGTGTTAAATAATAGTCACTACCTGAGTTTATTTTACTGGTTCTTTGGTTGTATAAATATTCAGTAACTTTATTCATGTCCTTGTGTTTTAATTTTTCTCTGTAAAATCAGACATTGCACTGTAGTGATTTGCTCAGTTTTTAGTCAGTTTAAAATTTTTGCTTGAGGCTGTATTCAATAGTGAATCAATCCCCATAGACTCCCATGTTAAAATGTTCATCTCTACATCCAAAATGAATGAATGTTTGCCTCCCAGTTTGACCTTTACAACTAATTTTCTCCTTCATGACAACAACTCTACAAGGGGGGTGAGGGAGGGGATTTGTACTCATTCATTAAAATTTTGTTGGGGTCCAGATTTCTGCAGAATTGAATGTGTGCTGCTGTATTTACAGTAAATGTGTCAGTGTGTCTATACAACATACCGTATATATCACATTTTGTTTTATTTATATTCACATTTACATTAAAACCTTAGCTTCCTATTCGCCAAACTTCCTCTCCCAGGGAGTTTATTACATCATTTTATGTTTTTATGTAATTTAAGGCATAATGTGCTCAAGACTCAGTGGAGCTGTTTCAGGATTTCCCTAACATTTCCCTGTCATACTGTATGACTAATTGCTGTGAAAAGTCCAAGTTAGGTCAAAAAGTTGGTGGGGAAAAAAAGGTAGGAAAGCTGCATTCTCATACTACTGAAGAATTACAGAAGGAGACCGGCTGCAGCTCCATATTGAAGCAGTAAAAAGTGAGGTTTTTGGAGCTGAAGTGATGGATGGGCACGCACAGTTTCTCTCATCTGTGATGCTCTGAGTGATCTGACATTTTCCTCTGTGAGTGAGGTTTTACATTTAAAAAGTTTTAGTTCTGTGACGGAAAAGGAAGTTTTTGTTTGCTGTAAAACAAATCCATAGAGCTCAGATAAGAGCCACTTTCATCTGGCAGATTTGGCCTAACTGACTTTTGGCCTCATATTTAGTCCGATTGATGTCAGTAGTAAGGTAGAGAACAGTGCATATTACCTTGGAGCAGCACAGTTTGATTGATTTCCAACACTATGTTTTTGTTTGTTTGTTTTTCAAAGACAAATAAAAGAGACCCCAAAAACTCTCTTATTACACTTCTGCATGCAAAGACATGTAGAGCTCGGCAGCCTGTTCGTGGCTACAAGATTGGACAACTTCTTTTTGGGGGAGGAGTTTAGCAAACAAGTCAATGATCTTTCACCAATGTTGTATGCACATAGCATACAGCAGGAAAGTAAGATATTAGGCCTACAGCACTAAAGGGTCCCTACAGCGTGGTGCCTTCAAGAGAAATTCTGAAAGCCCAACATGTCAGACAGGAAAAATCTGAGCTGAGAGCTGAGATACCGTATGTGAGAAAATGGTATCATCTATTGTTGTCTATATAATAATAAGGCTTTTTTTTGGGGGGGGGGGCGCCATGCTGTCAGTGCGCCTGTACAGAATTCAAACCAAACTGAGACAGATAGCTAGAGTCTCCATCAAACCCAAACTTGATAAATGATTTTACATTCAGCTGCTCATCTGTAACTTTTCAATTAATGCACATTGTTTGTGTTCTGCCTTGGAGGATGAAACTGTCACCATGGTATTATATTTCTATACGACTTAATTGCAACAATGACTATGTTTGTTGGAAACAGAATAACTTGCTGGATTATGTTCAGCAGCAATATGTTTTCAAATGCATAAGAGCAACATTTACTGACAACTGTGGAGCCATCAGGATGTGGTTGAGTTAGGAGGTATTCTTTTAAAGATTTTTTGCAAAAATGAGCAAATGGCAGAATAAGAGAGCAATAACCAAAAGAGAACAAAAGCAAGACATTCAAATCTCTATAGTTGCTGGGTTTGCTGCCTCGACACTGACCACTTGGTTCCAGAGACAGTCTGTCTGCATGTTCTGCATCTCATCAGAGCCAAACTCACCACTGATAACTACTGGTTTGACAGGTTCCCAGAATCAACCAAAAACTTTTTTTTCTCTCCCCCCCTCAGGATCTGTGGCTCTTCTCTGCTGAGGAAGAATTTGTCACGGGTGATTACCTTAGTGACAGTGTTATCAGGCATTACTCCACCCAGAAATTTCCTCTGATCCAAAATATTCAAAATCCATTTCTCACATGCAGATCGCACGCTGGCACATCACTAGCACACTGAGTGATTTCTCCTTCCCCAGAGAGGCTCAGTGCAGAGAAGTGAGAGTGAAGGGATTTATGTGGGCTTAGCTCCTCGGGGACAGAGTCCTGCTAATCACCCGTGATCACAGACAGAATGTCAACATGCAGCAGTGGCACAACTTATATTTCCCCAAAATGCCTCCCTCGGTTGTTTGTTTTTTCCCATCGTCCGCTGAGGCTTCATGTTACGTTTTCCATTCCCCGCACAGTTATTGTTAACATTTTTACACACGCACACACACACACACACATTATCATTTGTGGTTTAATGGGCAAAAAATGGAAATGGAAAATAATTTGTCCTCAGATGACAGGAGTCCTGAAGAAGAACTTTTTCAGTTTGCCTTTCTACAATGTAAAAACTGTCACATTTCCTAGAATGTATATTCATAGATTACCTAAAAAGTTATAGGCCTAGGTACAATGTAGAGGGATAGTTAAATAATACTGTGGCTTATCCGTACCTGCTTGTTTAACAGGAGGTAAAAGAATAGTTTGCCATTTTGAAAGGGACCCAAAAAAGTCCAGCACATAACCACATGCAAAATATCAAATTGTCATCACTGTTTTTATTTGCATCTTAGGCCACCACCACGAGGCGAATCAACTAGCCAATTTCTTCATAACCACCAATCATCCAATCTCTTTTAAAAAGGAAATGCAATATTTTTCTAAATTAGCTGTAGCCTTGGCTTTGTAATGGACAGATAAAGGTAGACTACATTAAGAAGAAATTTCATAAAATACAAAAAACATGTATTTATCTCCATTCATAGAATATTTTAAAGATGACTTCTAGTTTTGCTATTGCTACGTAGTCAGACTTAGCAGCAGTAGCTCAGTCCTGAAGAAATGTTGTGAGCTCAAAAGTAACAAAACGTCTTTACTATCTGAGAGCTAGTGGTGAAAAACATCAGTGTTAACTCTGGTCTCTATCATGTCTTTTTTAAAGTTTGTGCTCTAGGCTTCTATTAAGACTCCCCTAGCTTTGACAATAATCAATTGCATGTCATCTCACTTTGCTCTGAAGGTGCATCTGCTCAGAAGATGTAGCTACTTTATAAGAGCAACAATGGCTGAAGCTCTTGTCAAGACACAGTCACCTCAACCTGAGCTTTGTTCACTAGCAGAGTGAACACGCAGCTCTACAGCCTTATTTCATACACCAGGAGCATTTCAGGACTGTCCTAAGTGGAAACATGGTGAGAATGAATATTTAAAAGGTAATTGGCTTGATGTCTTTCAGTCTGAGGGAGCGTATTCCCAAAGCTTTGATCTGCCAAAGCGCTGTGGCATTTTCAAAGCCTCATGGTCTGACGGTGGAGAAGATGGAGAATGTAGGCTACCAGGTGGAAATGTGTTAATTATGAACTCTATATGTCACAGGAGGCTGATCTCCCTCTGCGTCCTCTCGATTGCACCAGCTGTTGGCCCTTTACCAGCCCTCTTTCAGGGGTCAGGACACCAAGACTGTCCATTCAGAATATGGTCGAAGTGTGTGATATATTATGACTATTAGGCAGCTTTTCAAAAACCAAAGCGTAACACAAAACACCAACAAGATTTTTCACATACCCATGACACTGGGACACACATGAGACCATCTAATGGGAACCTAATAAATTTGGTGCATTGCTAAGTAGGTCTTTAAACCTGGATATCTGAGGATATCTCTTTGGTTTGGTCTACATGTCTCCTATTTCTGCTCTGTAAGCATCTGTCTGTGTCTACAGTTCATGTAATATGAAACAAAAGCGAGGTCGTTGTCTGTCCTCAGCACTTAAAGGCTGTCACCTTCAAGGGCTGTTTTAAAGTCACCTCTCCTCTTTGTTTTGCTGAGCAAGCAGCTCTCGAGTTAGTGAGTGAAAACACCTCTGAATTAAACCTAATTAACCCTTTCCCCTGGACTCACATTGGCTGAGGATAACGTGCTTGCTTTCTTATTTCGTTTGCCCTACAAACTTTCCTTGTGACAAACAGAAAACGAGTCTCGGCTAAACAAAAGATATATATTATATTTGGTGGTCATGAGCTATGCCAAATTCTCTGGGCCACAGAGGTTGGTTGAAAGGGCAACTGAGCGAATTAAGAAGCAATGAACTCAGAAAAGGTCGGCCTGTGTATCATCCATCCATTATCCATGCCGCTTATCCTCGGGTTGCAGGGCTGGACCCAATATCACACAGGCAGCGCCATCCATGGTGGAAAGGTAGCCAGTCTATATATAGGCTAACAAACCACTGATGCTTAGGTTTACATATTAAACCTTTTTTGTTAGACCTAACATATATGAAGTTGTGGAGGATGTTAGTCCCAACTGCAGAAATGCTGATGTTATGGCCACAAAGTGTCTGCAATAATGTGTGCTTCAAAATTATCACATGCCTCCTACTTTGAGAATAACTCCCACATGACAAGTTAAATGTGTGTAGTTGCCTCAGCGCTTAATTACTTTCGAGTGCATACAAGTTTTTATTTAAAATGTGTATGCTTCTTTTACTGGCTATTGTGGTCATCTGTCTCTCGTTGCTATTTTGTTTGGCATGGAAAATGCAATGACTCACACTTAGGAGACAAAACTCTCCAGCACAATTGCAGGTTGTTCACATTATCATGTCAGTCAGACTAAATTATCGCTCGTGTCTTGTTTTTGCCCTGTTCTATTTTTCTGAGAAATGTACAGCTCACCAAACATGATTTGTAGTTATGTTGTCTGTTGGTTGCAGTGGTATGAATGCTTATTCAAATTCACTTGATGTAAATATTGTGTATGTCAGGATGCCCAATTGGGTTGTGGGAACAATGACAAAGTTTACATTTTGTTGCATCATTGGAAAACCTCTGCAGCTGAGGAGAACTGTTTTAGTACGGTTGTGTGTTTTTGTACCAGATCCCATTATGGTTACACACTGCATTTAGCTCACTCATTTTATTCTTTGTAAATAAATCAAAAACCCAACACATTATCCGCATGGACTTTTGCACTCACATGCATGCACACAAACACACGCACACACTCATACATCCTACATATGCATCGCCTCCCATGCTGATTTAAAGACAGTAGCAGCACCAAGTTTGCACTGAGGTCAACTCTATTTAGGGAGCAGACAGCCAGACTCCTGGAGCCGGCAAAGAAAAAGACAGAGTGAAATACAGGAGAGACGAGAGGGGGAGGCCTGGTAACCTGAAACCAAGCAATAGTGGAAGTCACTACACACAGGCATGCATGCATTTAAGCCTACATGGATGTCTCTCTCTGTGTGTGTGTGTGTGTGTGTGTGTGTGTGTGTGTGTGTGTGTGTGTGTGTGTGTGTGTGTCCGCGCAACCCACTTTCCAAATTAGAATTTTCCAAATCCATCCTTGACAGGAATGTGGCAGAGATGTGTATTTCTGGTGGTTGAACAGAGGGGAGCACAATGCCGCTAGTTTTTAAGAGTCTTTCCTGGACCTGAAACAGCTGAAAGTCACTGCATACAAATGGATTTAAAGTTTTAAAAAAATAGTTTGCTGAACATAACAGTCCGAGCTCATAATAATGTCGAATTGGGCTGTACAACAACAAGAACAACAACAACATCCATTAAATGTGTTTTGAAAATGTCATAGTTTGACACAGGCAACCAGCATCACAGTGCTACAATATAAGATGCACTTTTCCGCTGAAAATCGGTAACAACTAGCAGCGTTTTTCATGACTCTAAAAATAAAGAGCATAGTTTCACCACATAACAGTAACAATCTCGTTGCCCTAAAGCTCAGACTACACAGGACTGTTAATTTTAGACCAGTGTGGATTCAGAATTTGACCATGATATCTGCAGCAGACACAGTAGGGAGGTTAGGATTGGAGCCTTTGAGGTCTCTCTGTTGATGCTATCACTTGTATAAATGTTTTCATTTTATGAAATGGAAGATTACTTTCCATTCTTATTGAATATGTGGTGAAATGTGGAGAGATGGAAATCATTTACAGCTAATGCAATAACTTGAGCTGATGTACCACAGCAATGTAAATACACTCAAGAAGAGTCAAGAATATAAAAATAGCACCAGTATGGAGACACAGCAGCAAATTTATATTGCATCAAAAAAGTAGCATACGATTTACAATAATAGGACAAATAGGAAAGTTGTATGTGTGTGTGTGTGTGCATTTGTGTGAGAGAGAGCTGTCAGTGTGTGTAGGCAGAGAAAGAGTTCAGCAGATGGCAGAGTTCAGTTGGATGACACACTTGGAAAGAAACTATACTTAGCAGGGTGGCAATGTCTCAAAAGACACCTGTATCACTTATCGGATATGTTAAAAAAAATCTGTAGTATGACCTGAGATGTATACGGGGTGACTAATAGCATAAAGTTATGACCTATAAAGTCCTGCAACCAGGAAATACACATGTAATTATGTCAGTTGCACATTCTAATGAAAGTTTTTGGACTAAAGGTGGTATTTTTAACATCAACCTAATAGAGTCTGAAATTGTAAGAATTCACAATGTTTTTAAATTTTTCAAAATAAATACAAAATGTTGTTTGTCCTGCTGCATTAAAAAATGTTCAATTCTTAACCACAGTATGTATTAAAAGGGAACTATGCAAATCTGGTCGCTTTTTCTCTGTTTTGGTCTCTTTTTTCTTTTTTGAATTGTAAAAACGGAAAGGTTGATAGTAGAAATGTGTCTTTTGAAGTAATTTGTAAACGTTGTGAACTCAGAGTTAGCAAGCTTGATAATTCTCCCACAGGTGTGATTAATCTGAGATCTGGTGACTGTAACAGTCATATCGTTATTTCCATACTCATCAAGTTACTCAGTGACCTCCTGTGCACTATGGATGGGGGTCACTGTCAGCACACATTTTACATTACAGGTTTTCCTATTAATTTGCCGCCCGCCTGTGTATTACCTACTGCAGTTACAGACACCTGCCAACAAACACCCTGGAAAAGATATTCATTATGTTAAAAAAAAAATCATCACGTGTTCCTTTAATGACTCTGACTGTTACACATTGACGGATTTGCTGTTGGCTCCTTGTGAAAAAAACTTTTTATTTTTCACACGTTTATTCCAGTCCTATTTCACATTGTGACATATTTCTGTCACACCCTCTTTGTAGATATATTCCTCTGGCAGCGAACAAAACAGGAGGCAGTATGACTTATAGAAATGTGTGCTCTGGTCTTTTGACAGTCAAATGAAATTACCGCTGGAACTTTTTTTTTTTCTAAGACATTATGTGAGAGGTATGAATTAAATTGTCATGAAAAAAGGGTAAATTACCCACAAGGAAAGTAGGGGATAAAAAAGAAACAATCCTGCCATATGGTCCACACGACAGGATGATAACTATCATAGCTATAGTGGGTTGGTGTGTTTCAGCAGATTGTCATGTCTTCATATTTGTTCTTGCAGGAACTCATTCTGTCGAGTGAGAAAGACAGACATAGTAAAATAAAAGAGGATGCAGGAGGTGTGATTTGAGATTTGCTCTCCATGTGCTTTGAATTTCAATTTGTCTCTGATGAATACAGAGCCATAAATGCTCCCTGTGGGGTGTGACATGCCATTTTAAATCTACGGGTGATGATTGATATAATTAGGAGTAATGGACCAGCCGCCGATTATCATACTGAGTGGAAGAGATCTGACTTAATGTACAGTAAAATATCATATCCCCGCCCATAGCGTGAGCCTCTGGCCCATAGGCTCCATTTGAAAAGCAGCAAAAGCCACAAGCAAGATGGAAAGACCAAACATCGTTAAATTACACTGGGAAAAAAAATGTGTTTACAGTTTTCTTAAATACGCTTAGTGTCCACTCTCACCACTTCCTACATGATTAACATCTGGCCGAAACGTAGCTTTTATACAGAAAAAGAAGCACCCACTGACGTCATCAAGAGAAAACCTAGGATATATTACTCAACCAGCTGTTTAAATTTTCAATCTCATGGCCACATATTCTTCAAGTGTGAAATAGCGTTTAATTCATAAAGTTACATACAGTGAAACACAAAGGTTAAAGCTGCAAATTAAAAAGAAGTTGTGTGCCTCTGTAGTTTCTCTGACAGCAGCGCATAATTATTAATTATAAATTATAAATAATGTGATTGTTTTCTGTTCATTACTATTCAGACATGCACTGTTGGTATCAACCATGCAGATTATTATACAGGATCATGTTTGTAGCCTACATTAATACAGTCAGTTGGCATGATGCAGTTGTTAGTTTCCTTTGTGTCATTGTCATGTTACTGTTCAAACTCTGGAAAACATATGCCCAGAGCAGGATTTTATTACCAAATACACACCTGATACAAACACACCCAAAGCACAGGCACAATAAGCCATAAATCAAACATTAAAATGATGTAACCACAGTCAAACCTCTTTGTAACATTCTCCCTAATAACACCAGTGTGAGAAAGAAAGTGTCCTTTAACAATAATAGCATATTTTTATCAGTCAGCCAGTTTCCACCCTCACGCCAACCAAATCACAGCATGTTGATAATATTCATGACCTGACCAACATTGAAATCCTAAGCGATAAGTGTGTGTTTATGATGTAGTTTTACAGTGAAATGATGAGGAAGTACGCAACAAATTTGTGTCTGCCAAGCACATAAAACAGTGTCTGTAAGTCACCTGTTTGATGCATGTGACTTATTCTAACTTTATAATGTGATCATAAAACTTTAGTTTCCTTGTTGAGTTTTCTTTTTTTTTATTATTCATTCAAATCTGTACTGTGCATTAAGAGGCTGGTTATGCAATTAGGTCGAGATTTACATAAGTGAATAAGATATTAAGGGTGTGTGTGTGTGTGTGTGTGTGTGTGTGTGTGTGTGTGTGTAAGAGAGAGTGAAACAGAGGGAGCATGTAGGGTTAGTATACATAACATGCCTGCAAATTACTGCATCCGTATGACACCATACACATAAAAGGTCTTTCTCAATAATTTTCCACACACCACCCCACTGACTCCAACTCGAAAGATTTCACAGCAATCACATTTATGACAATCAAAACTCTGCTGGAACTCAAAACTGTTCCATTTTAATCAAGATCTCTTACTGTCTGATCAGACGACTCTTTGTCTAAATGGGATGTGTGATTTTCTTTGTTGCCTTACCTATCACACACCAATGTACCTTGAGCCTCTGCTGTAAAAGTAATCCAGCGCCTCACTGACAGACAGAGTGGTATAGATGGAGTTCATTCACCATCACCATAACACTACTGCTCAGATTAATATCAATATGCAGTTGTGACAGTTGACAGGTCCTGTCACTATACCTCCAGTTGATCATGCACCCTGGCTACTTGGCCAAGGGGATGTCCCTTTGGCCAAGTGGTTAGTGCACATGACTCTTACCCGGGAGTCTGGGCTTCGAAGCCCCCCCCCTCTTCACCTTGCCACACAGTGATAGTGGTTTTCACCTCAAACAACAAGTTGATAAATATATCAAATGTCTGTGTTTTATAAAATTAAATTAAATTAAATTAAGCTTTGTCAATCATTTTTCTTGTTGGTATTATGTATGGTATTGTATAACATTTGTAAAGGGGTGAGTTCAGGACAGAGCTTTACAGGATGTCACAACAATGTAAGGTCAATGTCAAACTACATAAATCAAAATGAGAGGGGAGAAAAAAAAACATTCAAATTCACAGTAATTGATCTGGATCTGTCCCAAAATTTAATGAGGTCTTCCTCTGTCCATGCTCCATGCCTCTGTCAAGTCTGGTGGAAATCAGTTGTGTATTTCTGCTGACAAATAAACAAACCACCAAACAAACAAAGGCAAAAACATGACCCCCTCGATCGAGGTAATTAAAAGGCCAACAAACCCCTGTGGTAATACATGCACACAATCATAAATTTGTTCAAATGAAAAGTCAAGTTTAATGTTTAATTCTGGAGAAACAACTGAAATATGTTTCACTACAACAGAAAAGGCAAAAGAATAATACAACTAGTTAATAAAGAACTTAATTAAATTCACAGTCACAGAGACGCATGCTATAAAGGCATGGATGTTTTTGTACAGGTCAGAAGAAAAAACTACAACCAGTAATTTAATGATTTTGTTATTTCTCAAAAATATTTCTATGACAGCTCAACATACTGTAATTTAATCTAGCACTATACATTATGCACTTAAGGCAGCCAATGATCTACTACCAAGAGAAAGAAGGTAGAGTGTCATCAGCGTAAGAGGAAAATCTGGCATGGATGAAATGGGGGAAAGGGGGACACACAACTCCTTTCCTGCTGTTTTAGCATCAAAATGACATGTTTTCTGCTTGGCCCTGACCCGTCTCCGTTTAATATAGTGTGACATTGTTTTTGGTTGGTAAAAACAGCAGGGGACCAAAACTGGACAATGCATGTGCGTATGCTTCACAACAGTAGCATAGAAGCCGACCAGAACCTGGCCAAAAAATGATGAACGATTCAATGCCTTTCACAATAAATAGCACACAGTACAACCAGCAAGAAGATGTGTTGATGTGAAACAATGCATATTGCCACCTATGTTGAGGAGGCAGACACGTTTCCATCAACTAGCTAAGCTGGGACAAGGACAGAATTCCGATGAGATGTCCAACTCGAACTATTATGAGCATATTGTAGCTTGACTTAGCTGTGCTTTTTAACGTATACTGACTGTTGTTGTTGGCACAATCTGATCATGTTTACCATCTGGGGAAGGATTGCTCTTGTGCTTTTCCTTACATAAGTCACTAATGCTCAAGCATTGCTGTCATCAATGCTGTCAACTACAATGTCCCTCCCATCTCTCTCACGGAAAAGCAGATGTAACTTGAAAGAAACTGAATGGTCTTTCAAAGACAAAATCTGCTCAGCACTGTCAGTGGCGTCATTTGGGTATGGCGGTGTATGGCACTCGCCATACCTTGACTTTGGTAGAAAATGTTCGGAGTACTGGCACTTATAGATTTTAACCCCTGGCGTACCAGGACTTTTTACGGCGTACCGGGACGGCGTACTGTGTCCTGTTGTAATTCTCTCTGACCGATTCGCGATAGTAACCCTCTTTCTCACTGAACACCATGCTGTCGCTCCTGCTCCTCTCTGCTCCTCTCTCTCTCTGTCTCTCACTGAGGGGCAGGGCTGCCTCGCGCTGCGCGCATGTGAGAGCGCGTGTACGAGTGCACGCCGCTGCATCATAGGTGTAACCATAGACTGTAAAAAGAATGGACGTAGCGTCCGTGACGTCACCCATTGGTTTTGGGGAGTCGTTTTTGTGACTCAAATATGGCGGCCTGAACAGCGCCATGTTGGATTGGCCGGCCGAGAACCCGCCCACTGGCCTCGAAGCAGCTGTTCACGAAGCTGCTCGGACCTGTCACTCAACGTTTCCGCGCCCTGATTGGCCAGAATTTTAACCTAATAACAGTAAAACTATAGAGTTAAAAAAAAATTCACCCCCCTCAGAGTGTGTGCGGGGGTAGAAACTATCGATTGAGACGAAAAAACGTTCTGACACCAGGCTTTTAACATGTTTACTGAGGATGTAAAGTCGGCGATTTTAACATGGGGGTCTATGGGGAATGCTCCCTTCTGACACCAGCCCCCAGAGGAATCTGAGGGGATTGCAGTTTTTTGAACGCGGAAGTGAGCTTCACTTCTCAGACCGACAACTGCCCCCTTGGGTGTAACTCATAGACTGTATAACTCCATGTGCTGCAGACGTGAATGTGGAGCGACAAAAACCTTCGTGAGTTATAAAGCCATCAACATGACTTCCCAGTGGTGCCTGCTAACAACTTAGCCTACCACTTATTCCACATGCTGAAATATGAGTCATATTTCAGTGCTTGTTTGGCTAACACTAGCTACTTAGAGCACAGTAAAATGAAAGCTCTTATTTGAGAAACACTGTGAAGCTGCTGCAGTCATCTTGTTAACATGGGAATGTGTTTGCTGGGGGAAAAAAATAATACACTACTGATCTGAGTGTTCATTAGTGTGAGAAAGGAGATTTTAGTCACACACCTGATCTGATCTTTTTTTAAAAAAAAGGCATGATAACAATCTGTGGCATTTGGCTCTCAAACTGTTTCATGTCTAACAGGCTAATGACAGCTGTCTGTGGAGTGTGGAGGCTGTTTATCTTGTCACAAATCACAAAAACTTCTACCGTAATTGAGACCAACAAGTTCCAAGCAAGCCCCTGTCTAACATTAGGCTACCTGAATGTAGTGAAACACAGCAGCAACAGGAGGAATCACTCATTCAACTTAATTCTTGTGAAAATTTTAATTTGTTTCCAGATTAAATTTCTTCTGATTTTGCTGTTAAACTTTACTGTTCTTACTGTAGAAACATGTACTGTAGATTAGCAGTGAATAAACGGAGTGGATAAAGTTCAAATAGCCTATTCATTTGTCTTCAGAGATTATTTACTGTACGTGGATTTTAACAAGAAAATACTTGTTAAAAATCGTTGTAGAAGGTGAACGATCAGGGTTCGGGTGTTTGACTTTTTCAGACACCACTAATGATTTGAGAAAGCCTCGTGATTTTGCTCTCAAATCACACCAGATTGCTGCATTTCAATTTACAATGCACATAAATTTTCGGCCAGGGGGTGTAGCGGTTGGTCCTTGCCATACCTTGTCTAAAACTGAAATGACGCCACTGAGCACTGTTATACAACCTGCCACACATCATGATTGAACTGCTTAATTGTACGATGCAGTGCACCTGTGTGGGAGCGTTATTTTTCTCCACTCAATTTATTCACATTTATTTCCTTTTATTTTGTTATCGGTCTATGTATTTTTGTTACCATGTTCACCATTGTCAACACAGAATAAATAATAATTTTGGAACCATAATCTTTTCCACTACAAGGAATTTGTCAGACACAGCAGTATCTTCAGGGTTTATGAGAACCATGTGATTGCAATTACTCCACTTGATTCGCTCTTGGCATAATAATGTGTTTAAAATGTCATCACACAGTTGGTGGGTTTTTTTTCCCATAGCACAGACCACTGCAAACCTCTACTACATTTATTTATGATGATGAATGTGCAGATTAAAAAATTGTGGCATCTTAAATCCACAAGGGGTAAGGATGGAAGATGTGTGTTTATAAAAGAGATAGTTTATTAATGGGTTTTGGCACTGTAGGGTGATAGAAGTTTTCATCTTCTGAAAACTTTGAACTGAGCTTTGTGAAGTTGGTCCATTGCAGTTAATTTCCGTACAGCACAGGAACAGATTTTACACAAGAGGTTTCAAAATAAAATACTAGACTTCTTTATCTTCTCTAATTAGCAGTCTTAAGATAGTTTATGGAGTCCTTGGGGGTATTTTTATGCATATTTTCAGCCCAATAAAGAACCTAAAACACAAAAAGCCATCACCATCAGAGTATACAAGATAGATTATGCTGCTTATACTGTTTCATGTTAGTGTAAAACCTATAGGGATGGAAGAACAGTGTGGTGGGATTTTTTCCAAGTGCCTGCAGATCAAAGTTTAATCCCATTTACACCATGTGATATAATTAGTTCCATCTATGAGGGTCTCTTCACCCCCTCACCTTCATGTGTTGTACCTTTTTTTTTCATGTGTTGTACCTGAAAACAGTTCTGTTGCACATTCTGCCATTTTATTTGATGAACAATAGAAGTTTTTTTTTCTGTTTTTTACACACTACCACTAACAGGACTGTTTGGGGTATTATGTGTTTTTGTACAACCTCATCCCTCACTGTCAGAGACATGTCAGATTTGACAGCATTTGACTGCCTCTCTCTTTTTGTCTTCTTTATTCTCTCTCTCTCCACACCATCTTGCCATTTCTTCTGACCATGACAACCATTCATTTTGAGAGATTGACTTGTCTAAAATGTTATCAGTGCAGAAGCAGGTAGATGGTTGTTATGTGTCCCACTGAGAGACCTGATGATGTCACTGTTGAATATTGAGTGATGTGTGAATTCTCAGGGGTCAGACAGCTCATTCCTGCCTGCTACATTATTACTGACAGGCTAAAATGACCCTCAGGCCACTGGGAAATGTCCTGCTGTGTCGTACACCTTCCCAAGGAATGTGATTTTTGATTAGAAATGATTTCAGTTCTCCTGGTGTTAAACAAATTTAATGAATGACACGGAAATACATCTCATTTTAAACCCTGTCTCCAAGAAATGTTCATACACATCCACATTCCATAAATAAATCTTAATTAACAGATCTAGTTGCTAAGTCTTGACCAAATACTATTTTTTTTTCTGTAAAAAGATTTTTTTCTTTTTTTTAAATTAGGCAATGGCAGCACTTTATTAAAGTTGGAGAAAGATCAATGTCTTGGTCTGATACAGAAAGAAGTCTTCAGTGTATCAATATATATATATTTTTTAATCTAATCAGCTTAATCTTTCCCTACACTTTGAACCACAATGCATTTGAACCATAGACCCCAGTGTCAAAAACTTTGATATTTTTCACACATTCACTCCAACCTCTTCACATGACTCTCAGAACATAAATAAAACAACTCATAATTAACTCATGTATTCACTCAGAAAATAAAAACAGCTGTGAACATATAGTGCTTGCCTTGCCACTATGACCTAATTTAAAAAACATGTTGTGTTCTATAAACATAATTTGTACAAGACATGATTGGCTCACAGTAGGTACTTTAAAATCATACCTGTCTGATTCTCATGCAACGTGACGTGCAGGGCTGTTGCTGGTTAAAGCCATAAGACGTGCTTTTTCTATTTTTCGTTATCTCTTAGAAAAAGAAAAAGAAAAATTTTCACATTGTTCCTCAAGTCATTTTCAGGCACATCACTGATGTGACATTTGACAAATGCAGCTCTGTCTGTCTTCTGTAATTACAGAATTTCCCCCCTCTCCACATTAATTTGTATTCTATTATTCAAGGACTTTGTCAGGGATCAATGTGGCATTTGCCTCCTAATGGAACTCTGTAATAATCCAAATGAAGATGGAAGAATCACCCAGCCTATTGACACGTGTTACTGTTTAGTTTGCTTCCATTGTCTTCATTCTCTGTAATGAAAATGGAGTCTTACAAGATTGATCCATATTCTGCTGTCTGTCCCACATGATTCTCTTATTTTACACGATATTAGGGAACACTGCAGGCCCAATTAGCATATTCACTTAATGGGACTGTCCTTTGTGTAGGAATGGATTGTAGAAGAATCTCGTCAGAGCATTCCCAGGATTATACACCATGTTAAGTGTTCAGATGAAAACATTCGATGTAGAGCTTCATGAAGGGGCCTTGAGGCTGAAAAACCTCAGTCTGTTGTTTCTTTCTGTCATGAATCTGAAATCACTTGACCTATGTGACATATAGTTGGAGTTTTGGTTCTATGATATAGGTTTTCCTTCACCAATGAGTATTTTTGTATGTTAAAAGATGATTGGTTCAATGATCACAGTTACATTATACATACCTGCTTTGCGAGCGGTCAGATCTAAATCATAGACAGCTTCCACTTCTGGCCTTCAAGCAGAGCGACACCCAGCATTTCAAATGTTAGGCAAATCCATTTCATCTGCTCAAACTTCTTGAAGAAGTTAACCACATTGGTGTGGTCTGGATTCAGGACACTGATGATCCTCTGTGTCCTGGGTAGAATCACAATCCACCATCTCTTTTGTTGCCAGATTTTGGTACTTACCTGCCAAATCAGCCTTCACCGAATAAACTCCAGGACAGAGTGACCATAGTAGCTAGCAGCTAAACGGGTATCACCATGTCGTAACCTCAGATGCTGTCAGTGTAACTGTGGAGACAGGTGGTGAAAACAATATAATAGATTTTTTTTTTTTTTTAGGAAAACAGATCCTGGTGGCAATATTTTTTTTCGTAGGATGAGTCCGGGAAAGTCCCGCCTTCCCCGCCTCTGATTGGCTGGATGAATTCTCCTCCGATTGACGTCATCTCACAACAGTACTGTAGTAAACTAAAATACACACAACTGAAGTACTGAATGTGATCAGATGCCATGGCATAGCAGTTTGCGATTTTGCCTGAGGTGTGGTGAATCCGAGTTCAATCCCCACTGGTTTCACATTCGGAAAAATTTTGTTTTTAAAATTATATTCCAAGTTTACATTTTGAGTTTGAGAGAAGTGTAATTGTGCCATTGTTTAGGTTTAGGAAATGAAGAAAGGAGTTGGTTAAGTTTAGTAAAAAGACCAGGTAGAGAAAGGAGTTGGTTAAGTTTAGTAAAAAGACCAGGTAGAGTGTAGACAGACCAGATAAGTAGAGAGAGTCCAGGTAGATCTAGGCACTTTTCATGCTTAGCCGACAGCCTGCGTTTCACAGCTGTTTCACAGCCGTTTCACAACCAAAACAAACAACCAATCAGGCGAGAGCCCTTCTAGCCAATCAGAGTCGAAAATGGAGCCCATCTAGCCAATCAGAGGCGGGAACGGCGGGAAATATCGCATCCTGGTGTCTTGCAAGATGTGACAGAGCTATTCTGTCTCTGCTCCCCATTGTGTTTTCATAGGTAGATATATTCAGCATCACCTTACTTAAGACACCAGTGGAGTCTGAGCTTTTTCAAAGTCAGATCATATGGCAGTCAGATGGCTTTTCACATTAGTTGGTCTGAGGCTGAGGGTGAAACTTCAGTCTTCTCTAATCTCTATCAGTGCTGACAGTGGAATGACCAGTGTTCACCTAAAACCTGCTTCTACACTTGTGCCTCTTATGACATCATAGTCACATAGAACTCACGGTTGTTGTTCTACTTAGAACTCGCTGACCCAGGAGTTAGAATATCAGCTACATGCTGAGAAACATGTTCAAACAGAAATCTTTTCACAGATTAGACCTACCTATCTACTAAACTCAATTCTCATTGATGTTGAAGGAATGGCAGGTACAGTACAATAAGTATCTACCTGGAGCTGAAAACACAACCTGACAGTTATTCATTTGCAGAGCATGCGCTTCAACTTGTAGCAGCAAAGTCTGGTAGCTCTGAGTTTTTGCTCAGTCTTTACTTTATTTTTGTTGTGTTTATGTATGATTTTGTCATATTTGGCCAAATACTGATGGATACTTCCGTGGGGAGAGAAGTTTGCCACCCAGTTCCAGCTGAGATGAAGAGGTGTTTTCATGGTTGCCGTGCTGGTGCAAAGGTTAAAGGCTTTGGAAGTGGAGATGTACTGTACTGTACATCTTCTGCCATCAGCCATCGTGGGAAACGTCAACTCTCTGCTCAACAAGAGTGATGAGCTAGAGATAATGGTGAAGACTCAGAAAGTAGACATGTTTTCAAATCATAACAATAACTTGTGTACATCCCACCCATGGCAACTGCTGAAGTTCCATGTGAAGTTCTCCATGAAGTCGTTGCTAGGATATAGACCCCTGAGGCACTTTAATTATATCCAGAGACTTCAATAAATAAATCAATGTTTCCCTGATGGATTCACTGGAAATGTGGTGGAGAGAGATGCACACTGAAGATGAACGACTGAACGACTGCGATCATCCACTTGATAACACCTTGATGGACCGAGAAACAGAGTTGGTGGGCAGAGACACAAGATCCTTTGTACCTTCAGCCATCAGGGTTTTCATTTTTTCTGCAAATGGTAGATGAGCTGACAGATTAATGAATTTCTCTTTGGGAATAGATAAAGTCATTTGTATCGTATTTAATACGCTGATTTTCTAAACCATATTGACTTGACATTATGTTTCACAAATTTGATTTCTGTTTCATTCACAAACCTCCTCTCATGACTGTGTCTTTATTATGATACAGGAAGTGGACACATGATTAAAGATTTCCAGCAAGAACTACTCCAGATGTGTTTAATCCACAGCCACTATTTGGAGAGGGATCTACTGTATGTATGAGTCTGAGTAATAAGAACTTCAGCAGACAGATGAGGTGCATTACTGTAATCAGAGCTGTGGGAGGACGGGGGACTCTTGCATACAGTTTTGCTCTATTTTGTCAAGATCCTACATGAGCAAACCACTGAAACCAGAACAAAACAGCCACAGAAGAGTGTAAACACACCCACAATACACTTAATACACAAAGGGCGTGTGTGGTGGAGAGCATTTTGGCAGCGCTTCACACTGACGTGTCCACTAAGGAGTGATGGATGATCCACTGTGGAGCCTCTCCACTGGCGGAGAAGCACAGATGCTGGAGTTAGGCCTGTCCAAATTCTATATTTCTAAAAAGTTCATATCAAAGCCTTACCTCCCTGACTCATGGCAATAAATTGAATTAGTGTGCAGCAGATGAAAAAAACCAAAACAGTATAAAATAAAAACAATGACTCACTTACAATGCAGATAGGAAGTCTCAAATGTCATTGTTTGTGTGTAACAGACAAAAGAGTTAGAGAGTAGCCAGATAACAAAGCAAGTCGAAGAATAAAAGGTCTAATTGTTTTTATAACACAGAACATATGGCAGATCAAGCTTGTTATGGCTCAGTGCAAATAAAACCAGGAACTAAAGCAGTATAAATAAATAAATCTAAAAACAAAAAAAGAGCACTGTATTACCTACACCACGACGGTGACTCGAACAAAGCAAAGCCATTCATTCTCGTTCTTAGTGTTTTGATCACTGGAGCCGATATGAAATTTTATTTGTCACGTAAAGAACAGACTCCAGATGAATGGCTGAGCAATGTGCAATCACAAGGGATCCATATGGACAAAAGCACAAAAATACATCTCAGTAATGAAAATGTACTGTAAGACAGAGAAAACATTACTATAAACTGTCAAGTCAATGTGGTTAAAATAGTAGGCATACAAACTGAACTGAACTCATTCATCTCCACTGCAAATCTGTGATCCTCATCCTGATAGTTTAGTCTATAACATAAGTGGTTGGTTGATATTAACTAAAACATGTGAATATACATTGATAATTGAAAGGTAAGCATTCACCACAGATACACTTTGTAATTATTGAAACATCCAGAGGCTAGAATTACCAACTTGTGATCGTCTGCCTGCACCGCTGATTTGTACTGTAAGTCATATACAATATTTACCAAAGAGTCCAATATGTCAATCCTGGAGTCCAACTGGACATCTGTGTAAAATCTGAAGGGATTCCCTCAAAGAGTTCTTCAGATTTGGTGGTCACATGGCCAAAACTGTGCTTTCTGAGGCCACCACACCCCTTGACCTTTGACCCCCAAAATCTGATCAGCTCATCCTTGAGTTCATGTAAACAATTGTGCCATTATAGGGATTCAGAGGGATTCCATCAAGGAGCTTTGAGATGTTGTGCTCACCAGGTCAAAATTAGGTTCTGTGTGTTCACCATGACATTGACCTTTGACCTTTTAAAATCTGATTAGTTCATCCTTTTTTTTTGCTGCAGTTCATTTTTCTGTAATAATCCAAAAACCAGTGTAAATATCTCATTGGCTTTTAGTTGCGGAAACCAGGGTGATGCAAACTGACCTACACAACTATATCGAAATGAGTTGTCTGGACTGATGTGTGGGATTTTGTCTGTGTTTCCGAAGGAGATGAATCTAATTAATGTGCCACCATTTGAACGCATTTCAGTTTCATTCGGGGGAGACATCATTTAGAGGCCACAACAGATTTCATAACTTTGCAGTCAGTTTAGCAATTTGACCTCGGAACTCTTGTTTAATGAGCTCTCCGCTGAGGGCAAGGTTTCTTCAATGGTCGCTCAAGTGTAATTGAAGCATTTTAAGCATCTCTTGATCATACTTGAGGTCAAGCATTCATGCTTTTTTCCCCCTACTGTCTGTATGACTTTACGCACATTATCTAGTCCACGCTGAAGTACAAGTGTATAATCCTGTTTATTTATTTTCTGAAGGAATAATAATTATTAATCTCTTACATGACTGACTCTTTGAGATCTTTATCAGGGTTAGTTAGCATGAAAGAAAAACCATGTGCTGTCTGTGTTGTACAGAATTATTACAAATCTCTGCTGGAAAATGACTCTGTGTGACACTGTGGTGAACGTTTGGGTTTGTGGCATAGAAATGATCTGCCTTGACTTTGGGAGAGATAACGGCTTGGGTTGAAACGACTTCATCATCATGGTTGAAATAAAAACAGAGAACGAGAGAAGCCCTGGACCAATCCCCCGGTGAGTCACCCAGCCCTATGCCTCTGGGTTGTCTCTGAGCTTCATCAGACACCACAGACCTTTCTCACAGTGGAGATTCTGACCTTCCTGTCAACCACAGCTCTCACTAATTACATTGATAATGGCTGCATTTCACTCAGGCATGCTGGTCCCACAGCTCCAACTCCAGCTGCAGCCATCATTTATCATTCTACGTACAGCACACCTCTGCTTTTCTTTGCCAGGACAAGTCAAAACGCATGAAAGGGCTGTTGCCAGTTGGAAGCGGGTAAGAGAGGGTCTTCTCTCTTGGGTAGTGCCGACACCTGGTTGGTCTGAGCGCCTTTGCAGGTGTTGGCATCTGGGAGGCTCGTTGGTACCTTCAAATATCATCCATGCATGAATGTTTTCTAAGAAGTCCGAGATGATGTGCATTCATTCCAGTTGCTCATTCAGTGCATATGAAAATGTTTTTTTTTATTTTTTCCTTTAGCTGGTTTGCTTCCATGTGCTTCAGGCCTGTGCCATCCCAGACACTTTGAATTAAGATGACGTTACACACTTCAATTGTGTTTAACAGTATATTAAACTTCATGGTTTAATATATCATAATACAAAGAGATTTGTTTTGGAGAATTTGCCTTGTTTGCAGTTTGAGGTTTCCGGTGTTGTTTATATTAGCGGTTTGTTGAGCTCTGTTGTGCATTAAATCAAATGATCTTCCTCCAGACTCACATCAACACGCTGCACATGCATCGTATCAGACGACTAAAAAAAACACTGGAAATAACAACAGGAGTTCATAAACATAAGTGACTCCGATGCTTTCACGCTGTCAACTTTCACACCTTGGACGCCTGAGAGGATAAAAGTGTCACATGGTTATTTCACACCTTTAATTATTGATCAAAATATTGCACAGCAGGGTTTGAACACAGTCATGTCGCCTAGGTTTCCTTCTGAATGACCAACTTCCTTGCAAGAAATAACTGCACTGCAAATACCCTCATATTCCAGGAGTTTTTAAAAGGAGGTATAGCATCACACACTAGGGAAATATTTCACAGATTATCTGCTCTTGAGTACCTGAGGTCGCCACCCAGCAGGATTAGAAACTACTGTTGAGATAAAAGATACCCTTGCCAGAGGGAGCTAAGCATCACCTTTTCCTCTCACCTCCTTTCTCCATCACAAACTAATCCTCCTGCACACACACACACACACACACACCTAAACACACACACACACACGCACCCAAACACACACACACACCATCTCTCACCTCCTCAACTTTTTTATGTTCATACCGTTATGACATTTATTAGAAAACACATTAGCCTCAGTGCTTTTGACCAGCGGACAAGACCAAAATAGACCAAAAATGAAGATGAACAACAGATTTATGTCTGAAAGCAAATATATGTTCTTGTGGAATACACAAGTTCATTTACATAATATAGTAGGAAATTACAGGAAACCCTGATGTGAAATAAAAAGCTGGAACTGCATTGATCGCATAAGAAACAAAGGAAAGTATTAAGTGCAGAAAAAAACAATGCCAATTTAACACCATGCCTGTGTGCCTTTAACACGTTCAGATACTTTGGAAAGTTCACCCAGTGCTGCAAGTATCAGCACTTTAAATGAACAACATGATTTTTCCATCAACCACTTCAACACAGAACAAAAGTCACAAGAAAATCATTAACACTTGCAGAGCAGCTGCTGGCTCCAACAAACAGAGTACAGACGTCTCTCTTCACCTCCAATGATAAAAAAAAAACAGTAATTACTGTTAATGCTATTCATAGTGCAGCCATTGCTGTTACCACAAACTCACATGTTTATTTTCCTGCTTATGGTATGTTGTTTAAAAATGCTTTGATTACCTACTTTTTCAAAGTTAATGGCAGAGAAATGACACTGACATGTCACATCACTTGAGAATTTATTCAAAACAAGAAAACTGTGATTTTTAGCTGAAAGAGGTAATTGTTGCGTGAGTGGTTTTTTTAAAAATCTTTTCGCCATAACATTTTTAAACTTCCCTGAGTTAATGTAATGTCAGTCTTTAATGCAGCTTGATAATTTGTACTGACTGCTGATCCTTATCGAGCTTTTTATCGCTGCGTTCTGTCACCCCGCTAAATGTATTTCACCAATTAGATTAAAGCAACAGGATTACTTCCTCTTGCCAACAACTTGCAAAGTCACTGATGTTCTAAAGTTTGTACAAGCATGACACTTCAACTAACTTCCTCACACTAATGAAACGTAATCATCCGCAGCCAAAACAACCAAAGAAGCATTGCTGGTGCACAGATTAAAAATGATTTAGTACTAATCTTGCAGATTGTGGCATTATTAGCCTGTGATTATGTGACTAATCTTGGCCTCAGTGTGCAGGCCAAGTGGTTTAGTGGTTTCCAAGGGTTATTTCTGTCTCTGTCCAGTACTCTACTGATCCAGTGACATATGGCACGCTATAGCGAGCCAAGATCTTCGAGCGCTGTCAAACTGCGTGTCACTGTTTTCTTGAGTCAAAGCAGATTCAGATTGCAGCATTTTCATGGAAAATTTAGCTGGACTGCTGTGTGTGTGCGCGTGTGCATGCTCTTTACCTCTGTTGCATAAATGATTGAAAGAGGGAGCAAGATAATTGGGTAATAAAAAAAAGAAAAGGAAATTGACGATGTGTTTGAAGTTTTTATCCTTCAAAATCTACCTGCAGGTTGTTTTGAGTACACCTGAGGAGCTAGCAAGTGAGGTGTAATACTAGAGCAAACAGCCTGATCACAACAGAGGTCAGAGGAAACCAATGTGACAAATACAACACTCTATCACAATAAAAGCCCCCACATGGTTTGCCAGTATAAAGCAAGGCAGTATCAGTAGGAAATGCTCAGTTTGCATTACAGTAGCTGTGACAGCGAGGTTGATATCGATGTCACACAACGATGCTGGATTACACGCCTGCAGTTTTTCCTGTTAATCCCCTGTGCAGATAGCACAGGAATGGAGGATCTCGCAGTAAAAAAAAAAACAACAACTTGTGGATAGGCGGAAGTGAGGGGATAATTACAAAATGGCAATTGATTAAAATATAAAAATATAGAACATAAACAGTGTCACAAGCTTTATAAAAATCTCAGAGATTAAATTTTAAAGGTAGTCAATCATGTATGTGCATTAGTCATCTTGTTCCTCTGTGTCAGTGGTTTAATTGTGTTGATTAGAGCAAACAGATCAAGCCAGGGAATTTGTTTGTCCTGCTCCACGGACGACCTCGGCTGACCTTACAACTTGGCATCTTGAATCTTGTCTTATACTGAAGAGGCAACATTCATAATTAACACCTATGTCAAGATTTGTGTCTATAAACTCAATTAAGATGCTGCAGATGTGCCGTGACATGGAGCAGTCCAGCCAGTAATCACCTTCCCTTTCTTCACTGATCTGATGACTGTGTTTTTTACAGTCATGTGTTAATGAATCACAGTTGTCAATGTGTTTGTAGATTGCTGATGACTACAATCCTATTGAGCGCAATCAATTACTCCCCGAGACTGTCGATACATTAATCAGGCTTTAGAAGGCCTATTAGCACTGATCAGAGACCACTGCCTTGTCTGGACCTCGTCCAATCACAGAGAGAGAGAGAGGGAGAGAGAGAGACTCTGAAGCCAGCAGGGTTTCACTGAGCACTTCATTTGTCTTTTTCCTCCTGCAGCTTTGCGTCAGCACTCTTGTTATCAGCAGAGAGATCAAAGAAAGTCCACCAGCAACTTTTTTTGTTTCTTTTTTCTTTTCTTTTTTTATCTTTCTAAGGCCATCAGTCATCTTCACCCATTCATCCTTTTATTTTCTTCTCTTCAAAACACCATTAGTCATCTGTTAATCATGATGCAAAGACGTGCGAGTTACTTCAAAAGAGGGACAATGCTGCAATTTAGTTTTGATTGCCAGTATAGGACTTGTTGTTGTGGATTTCATTCACTTTTCAAATCGCTGTTCCAATCTTGTCTTTTCTTTTCATTTATAGATAGAAATATAGATATATATTGATATATTATATATTACAATACATATAAATATAGTTTGGGATGCCTTACCAAACTAAGACAAAATGTCAACAACAAAATAAGAGAAGAAAAAGTTGATAATTCAAAGGCAAATTGGAAATAATCACATAAATATATGTGCAGTGAAAAATATGAAAAGGCCTTTTGTATTTTTTTAATGGAAGTGTGTACCTGTCAAAACAGTGCTAATGGTTTTTAAATCAGGCAGTAATGGCTTTGGACATTTAAGTTAACTTGCAACTGAAACAGCTCAGTATGATACAACATTAACCAGCGATTAAAGTCCTTTTGTCCCCACTTGAGGGAATTAGGAAAATTGATTTCATTGCCTGAATGTAGAAATAAATAAAGAAAAGACAGCTCTCTGCTCAAAGATTTTTTCCTCATTGTTGTTTTTCTCTGTGTGCAGAGTCAGATTCCTAAAAAACAGACTAAGCGGGAAAGTTTCTCTGTGCTCACCTCAAATATGAGTTAATGCATTTATACGAGTATTGGTGTGTGACCATTATTTCATGACGTCTCAACTAGTGAACTTGTCCAATACATGTGATATGGAAACTTAACAAAGGTTTAACTGTTGATTTAGTTCTTTCAATAAGGAAGAAGGATTAGATGTGATCTTATCATTTAAAATGGAGGAAATCAAACATCAATAGTTAGTTATTATCCATTATTATTATTTCATACTGTATGATTGTTAAGTTTTTTTAAAATGTCTTATACATGTCTCTTTGCATTTTTACACTTCTCATGGGTGTGCAGATGACATTTCATTGTTTGTTTGTTTTTCCAAATTAATGACAAATTCCATTTTTAATTTCTCCTCAGAATAAATATAACCTTTTCCCTGATCTGACACTACTATCAACAACATATGTGTCAGTGCCTTATAAATTAGGTTGTGGACACCCAGCCCAGGTAGACCGGGTTTGGATAAATACCTAAAAATGATGTGTGGATTTGGTTATGCTCTACCATGTTGACCTTTTGAAAGTGATTCTTTACAAGATACTCACACATGTAAACAGACAAGCTTGTGACTATGGTAACAGAAACTGCATCATAGGGTAATACAAACTAGCATTGAACCTTAAAGCAGAGACTGTAGGAAGCCTGTGCCATCCCAGATGCCAATATATCATGTTTTGTTCACACTCGGTTATCACCCTCTGACTTGACTTGGCTTCAGAGAAAAATATTTAGCGCCAGTTTTCTCTCTGTTCCAAAACAATTATGAATGACTGCTGCAAAATGAAAACATGTCGTCTCATCCTCCACAGATTTAACTTTGGTTCAGTCAGGCCATTATCAGTCGTTGAAGCTAGAAAACCACAAGTGAACAGTGGTCTCTCTTGTCACTGTCTGGTGTTTGCTGACGCATCTAACCACTCCAGCCTCTTTCCTCTGGAGGTTTTGTTGCACTGTAACAGTGTCACACTTTGCTCCTGAAAGATGACGCCAGGCTCTGGCACTTGTTCGTAAACACATCTCATTTTGGAGCCCTTCCTGAAACAACCGATGCTGCCATTTTTCTTGGGGAGTGACCGTCTCAGCAGAAATTTTTTCCACTGTTTCTTCAAACAGACACACGGGTGAATACCGAGCTTTACTTCTGTGTCATAAACCACTTATTCTCCCTGGGGGGATGATAATAACTGTTAGGCAAAATGCCGGAGGTTCAGTTCCTTCCACTGACACGACTCAAGGTAGACACGGTGATTTAAGTGGCCCTGCAGGGAGAGGCAGTCACTGTCAACAAGCTAACATCAGTGGAAGTGGCAGCATGATAGAGTGGGTCTGCAACGAGGCTGGAAAAAATGAAGTGTCGATAATGCTTTTATGAGCGCCAGAATTACATTTTTCAACCATCTGTCTGGTGTGTTTCATTTTAAATAAAGCAAACATGTCAGTGTGTGTGCTTTGTTTTCACAATTTTGGGATCATGTGATGCCTCTGTCTCCGTCTCCCACTGACTTGATTTTTTTGTAATAAACATGGACGTTACTGCATCCTGTCCTCTTGACTTAACCACACTCTGTATTATACCC
The DNA here is from genome assembly GCF_045865225.1 of Trachurus japonicus. NCBI lineage: Eukaryota > Metazoa > Chordata > Actinopteri > Carangiformes > Carangidae > Trachurus > Trachurus japonicus. The sequence continues at coordinate 26,249,529 of NC_140907.1, forward strand.
TGAGGAATGTATCATCATTTCTAACCTCTTGAGTGGTGAGTCACTCCGCTAATGTTGTTTGTTTCCCCTCAGGGCATTTTTTTTTTAATAAAATTAAACTTATACAGCTTTTTGTAAGTGCTTTAAAGACACTGATGTAAAGAAACAACTTAAATTAAACCAATTGTGACCTGTGACCCTTCAATATGAGTAAAAATCAAAATTGTGAAGATCAGATGTAGTTTGTTGCTTGTTCTGCCAAACATACCTTCAGTTTTGCAAAAAGAAAGTGGCCAAGTTTCTTCCGAGAGAACTGATAATTTAGGTTTAATCACTGTTTATATTCATTTTGTCAGAAATGAGAGAGCGACAGGTGCAAATCTTGCTAAACAAATGGCTTGGAAGCTCAGTGCTGGGCTCAGCCCTGATTACCTCCAGTAAGCCCTATCAGCTGATGCCTCTGAGGCATGCGTCTGCTGTTCTTCACAAGCAAATCCACAAAGTGGGGGATCCAAAGCGGATTTATTAGGCTGCGGTGTGGGTTAATCTATTCACAGGTACGCTAAAGACATTAGCTAATCAGCAGGAAAGTCCTCTTAGCCACTGAAGGAGTTTCCTCCTCTCAGGTCACATCACAGAGGCCAAAATGCTGCACGTCTTGTCGCCTCAGCTGTGAACTCTGCAAACATTACAGCTAAAACGGTGTTGGGTAGCGATGAGTAGAATCACACTGCAGCATTCCTGTAGCATCCTAATGGTTGCAGTACATACTATAAGACCTCGCAGAATAACTTGAGTCTTGAGTAGTTTATGTCACTGCAGCATAAGTTCAGGGTCAGACATTGTAATTAATCTCAGTAACTTCAGCACCTGTCACAATGTGACGTGAGATCATACTCTCACTGAAGCAGCATTCAATTATTGTCTGTCAGCTGATGGAGAAAGTGTTACATGATTCACCTGTAAACAGAGCTGACAGGTCCTTCAACCACACGTGTATTTACTCTACAGCCTCTGGGCATCCGGGTCTGATGGTAGGAAATAAAACCCAGTTCTGACTCACTGTGGCGAGTCCTTTTCATTGACCTTTATTGCTTTAGAACACCTACACACCAGTGGTGGCTGCTGGTCTTTCAAAGAGGGGACGCTCATTTTCAGTCTACATCATAAAATTTGTCATAAAATATATATATATATTTTTTTTTTTAATTTGGTAAAATAGCGTGACAAAAACAGTGACATGGGGAATACATAACAGACATTACAACGAGACATACATATCAATAGACAGTAACAGGCAGTGACAAAATATTCAAAAGACGTAAAATGGTTACAATGATGATGTGTCCAAGTTCAGTTATCTTGTTAGGTGAGAACAATGTATGTGTGTGTGTGTGTGTGTGTGTGTGTGTGTGTGTGTGATCATTTAGATGTATTTGGCATCTATGTGAGAGGCAGAGGAGCAGAAATGTCCATTTTGCGGCTTGATGAGGTGCAGTGTGTATGGTGGAGAGAAAAAGGAGAGTGAGGGAGGAGGGAAAAATAAATAAATAATTAAATCAAAAACATAACGTTGAGTAGAATAGCTCATGAAAAGTCATATTTACACGGTAAATATGATAAGTCATAAGTCATATGATAAATCAATATAGTTTCATATGACAACCTTAACCCTAACCCTAACAAACTCATCTTAGAGTTGAACATGTTCTAATGCATTTCTAGTCAATGAAATGGGAACAGTTCATATTTGTCCATTTATTTTTTGACATTTTAGAGGAAGCAAAGCATTGCTCCCCGTCTTAGAGTGATGGCCCCTGCTACACATATATAAATTAGGACATCTTGCTTTGTATATTGCGCTATTAATATCAATTCCTGATTAGAAAGTCATTATGACACAGTATTTCCTGGCCGCTGCCCAGCAGAAGATGTCAAAAAAGGTCACATTCTGCTGGAGCTCCTGCACAGAGAAGTGTGACAGTGGTCAGTCCTGCAGAGATCACAGCGTCCACCACAGGCCTGTCAGCTCGGGAGGTGAGCTTAAGCACTTTGATCCTCAACATGGTCACAGGCAGGAACCACAAATCAGATTAGAGGTAAAACAATTTTGGATCCCTGTGGTTTGGGCACATCTTGTATTATTTTTAAATCAACCACCAGACAAATATGGACTATTTTCTATCGAATATGAAGTGCTCCTGTTACCCAGATCTGCCACAGTGTTGACTGACATGAAAATACTTCAGTTATTTATTTTTTTAAATCAATGCATTGGGTTTTATGTCTCAATCTCCGATGCAGATGAATAAAACAAGTCATCTGCAGACAGGGGTTTCTAACTGTGCAGTGATTTTTTTTTTGTGTGTTATCGATGGTTTGCTTAGCTTCTTTCATAAACAGCAATTGTCAGATCATACCTCAGCAAAACAAGACAGCAGGATTTTAAGGATTTGTATTCCTGCAAGGCCTAAACTGCATGAGCCTGTAATAAAATAAATATATTGTGCTGAAATAATTTGTTGGACCAGGTCTATTTTTAGCCCTCGCAGAATTTAAGAAGAAAAGTATGAAGGAGAATGGATGGCAAGGTGCAAACATAGCTGGTTAACTATACCCAGTATTACCTTCAAAGTCAGTTGCCTCAGTTCATTTTTCAGGTTACATGATGTTAAAAAAGGAGTTCATTCTACCAAATCCCAAAAATACAGCTAGAGGCCAGCTAACATTAGCAGTATTAACAGTAATCAGTCGTTTCTCTTATCACACCAAGAGACAGATGTTGTATTAGAATACAAACAATAAGCTCTGTGTTTCTTCAATAGTTGCACATCACCCATTTCAACACAAAGCCAATGTTGCTCTCTTTCCTTCGGAGAGGCTCATCAGTGGATGAGCATCGTGAATTTTTTGCCAGGAAGGTGAGGCATACGAGGCATGAAATGCAAAAGAATTTTGAATAAATGTAGTTGCATATAAAGAAATATGACCGAGTACTGGTATTGGAGTTAAACAGAGTAGGCAAGTTTGTGTCAATATTACGGACGTCTTGTGCAAGTGAGCTACAGAGTTGAGGGGCAACATGGCTGAAAGCTCTAAATCCCACCGTGGTGAGACAGGCAGGAGCTGCTGTGGGATTAATGGAAGAGGGAGATCGAAGAGTACGGGCAGGTGTGTCTGTTTGGAGGAAATCAGAGAGATACGGAGGTGCTACTGTAGGTCGTGAAATGACTTAAAAGTGAGAGGCAGAGTGCATTAGCATTGGGTCATGTATGTATCTGGCTGCCTTCATATTTGACCTCTTTCACATTGATGTCTGTTTTTTTTTCATCGACACATTAAAAAATCAGTTGGAGGCACAATTTGAGGCAAGCAATGGGTAACAGCATTTGCTGAATGAGCTGTCTGCCACTCACAGTGGTAATTTCGGCTGACAAAATTGACGGTCGGCAGCTAAACATAAAAGGCAGCTTTTGTTTATGATAGCCTGAAATTCACGAACCCAATATTTTAAAAAAGAAAACTGTTTTCAGTTAATCCCCCATCGTTATAGCTGAAAGCTGTGCGTGCCATGTGAGAATGGGAGGGCTGACAGGTGTAGCACCACCACATTGACAACATTATCACTACAGCAGGTGGCTCACAAGCTGCCTTGTCTTATCTCAGTATCTCACCCAAAAGATCTGAGAATAGTCAATCAATCAATCAATCAATTTGTTTATTTCGGGCATGTCAATTTAAATCATCATCATCACACTTCATCATCAAATAATACAATACATGGCCGAAAGGGAAAAGCGGGAGAAGCAAAAGCTTATCTAGTCCCGCCCCCATTACCCACAGAGTTTTTTAGTGTGATTCATGTTTTCTATCAACTGGACAAACCATAAATGTATGGTATGTATACACTTTTTTCTCTCTCTCTATCATATTTATGATATTTATTTAGAGTGGTGTCACTACGTCTGTATGAATCAGAAATCAGCTATGTTTGTCTGATGCGAGTTTCCAATGTATTTGGTACACAATGTAAGTTTTTAGGTACAGTATTGATATTTGATGATTTCTTAAATTATCTTATTCATGTGCTTCAGTTTGGAGATGAGTTTCAGTATGTTGACATGTGAATAAATGTTGCAAGACGTGGGGATCTCTCAGCCCATTTTATTTGTCAGTAGCTTTTATTCTTACCCTCTACAGTTATTGTGATTTTTTTTTTCTTTCTCTATTTCTTCATATTTTTTCATACGTGTTTTTTGTATCCTCTGCTACAATCTTTCTTACTATTGTTGCACTTCCACTCTTTCTGAGCAGAAAACAACCTGATGTTCTTCTCCTTCTCATCACATACTCCCAGCTGTTGATGAATAAGACGGATGAAAAGAAGAAAAAAAGTTGTCTTTTAAAATGTGCGCGGTTACAGCGGGAATCATCACAAAAAGGTGCTCCAGCTCTAACAACAGTTGATTGGAAATTCATTTGTCACCATCCGTCTGATCCTTTGTGCCACCTAATTAGGAGGAGAATACATGGCTGTGGTTAGAGCTGTAGCTGTGACGGTGGCTGTGTGTGAGAACAGAGGCTGATCCTCCTCGGTGAATGTATTTCTGGAGAAGAACAGGCTGCGGGAGCTGCTGATTGTCTCCATGGACTCCTGATATCACAGAGTCATTGTCTGAGACGCCATCATGCCTGATGAATGACTCTGGCCATTACAATATTCTCCCCCTAAATGCCTGCTGAACAGGGTAGTCATGGACATAAGAGAATAGCTGTCCATTATCAGAGGTATCCATGCACACATGAATAGCTCCATTTTAAAATGTATTGGTTTCTGCCGTAGAAAGAAAATACCATATGCTTCATGCACTGAACCTTAAAGTCATAAATCTGGATTCAAGATGAGGACCTGAGCTGCAGATATACACACAGAACAACAGACCACTAGAGCAGCGTTTGGGGTAAAAGTGCAATCAATAGATGTAGTAAATCACAAGGTGGGAACAATGTGGGGGTCATAAGTGAAATTATGTTGATGAATGTGTTCATTGCAGCTCTATTTGGGCCATATCTGAATGATAACACACAACAAAGTATCCTGAGTCTATAGCAATATGAAGCTGGTGTTCTTTCTATTATAGGTGCAATCCAAGAGATTATAAAAAGTCTGATGTATTATGCCCTTGATCGTTTTAAGAAGAGGGTAACCCTGATTAATCCGTGACTCCCTTTTCTCTGCATCACCTCTGGAGTTTGTTGCAGCTGTGTCTCCTCTGTGTTTAGCAAAATGGAGGGCGGTGATATTGGTTTCCCCGCAGTTTCATCTGACCTCTCTGTCAGACACTTCACACTTGACTGCTGTCTGAAATCCCCAGATTATGGCCAACAGCTCCCTACTGTGTCTTGAAATGCTCCATCGAGCATGGTGGGAGCTGCATGGTCTCATCCTAAACATCCTCTGCCTCTCTCCCGCAAAACCTCACGCGAGGGTTTTAATGGACTGATGGTTAGAATAAAAAATGAGACCGAGCTTGTTTGGGATAAAGAAAATAAATAAATAAAAGAACCCGCGGGGAACATTTTTGTTGTGTTACAAAAAAAATAAAACGAAACCTTTGATCCATGATTTACTGTGCAACGCTCGACTCTCTCGCAAACTCCCTTTCTCCTGAAAGTCATTCAGATGAATGGAGACATGTTTAGGCAACACCCTGTGTCTCAAACAGATGGTGTGACATAAAATGTGCCATCTATTACAGAATGCAGTGCTGTAAATCTCCACATGTATTAGACCCTGCACCATATTTCATGCCACACTGCTTTGGTTGTGTTTCCTGATTACTCCCATGTGAATTTCATATCAGGTCATGCTGGTTACCACAGCTTTAATGTCGACCAGGGTGTTTTTTTGTTGTTGTTGTTATTTGTTTTGTTCACCGATGCATTTATATTTAAGTATTTTTGTGATATAGGTTCCAAATGGCTGGCTGCACAAAAACCTCCTTCAACCGCCCACAACTTTAAAGTTTACTTTTACTCTGCTCTTAAGCGTCACTCCTCATCTCCTCCGATCTAAATCCCAGTGCATGATCTGGAATCATTCTCTCTCATTTGCCTTATCCCCATGTATTTATTCTTAAACTGTGATCAGGCAGTGTTGAGCATGACCATACTAAATAAGCTTGTGTTTTTCGTGAACTGAATGTGTCAGTTTGCAATTAATAGATGTGAACGTTGCTAACACTCACACACAAGAGGATGGTGGTGGTGGTTGTGAAAAAAAAAAAAAAACCTGCATGGAAGGCAGTAAAGGTGTCATTCTTATTTGCACAAGAGTTAGTAGTTGAATTGATGTAGACCAGGGGACGTGGACAACTGAAACTCAGCTGTCTGCTATTCTGTGGTAGGATACAAGGATCCGTTTAGTTTGGGAAGTGGTAATGGTTGGTGGTTGGCGATGGAAGGATAGGAGGAGGTTCTGCTAAAGAAAAAAGGGCTTGGAGCAGAAGAAAAATGAAACCAACATGAATGTTTTGGGACTGTGGGACTGTTTAAAGACTGTGTGGCTGGGTGCTATCCATGCCAATAGAAGGCTGCAGAGGACTGGCTGAGCTTGCATTCAAGCCAGCCCCGCCCACTCAGCCTCTCTACACACACAAGCAGTAGGGAGGCTTGGGGGGGTTGGTCAGGAATTAAATTGTCTACATTGTGTGATGATTTTTAGATTTGTTTCTCTGCCACAATTATTGTGGGCTAATCAAGAAAAAAAACTCCCGGAGGCTGATTTAGTTATGTAGGCCCACATGTTTATTTAAGTGGAGCTTAACATTCTGGGAAAATTTTATGTTTAAGTTTCCGGCAGCGTCGGGAATCAATTGCATTTCTTGTAGCTCCCCCGTATGCTATTGTATCCACCGACGCCCGATTATTATTTTTTGCACAACAGCTACAGTGTATCTTCATATTTATGATTTAAACAAAGCTTTACTCCTCCTCTCTCACTGTGTACCTGCAATTGGCAAACGCTGTGAAATCACCTCTGCAGAGCATCGGCACTCTGCCTCTGCTCACCACCTGACCCAGTCCTCTGCCTGTTCAGCTGCTCCCCATTTGTCATTAGCCCCAGAATGCTTTATAAAGTGAAGTGCTCACGCTTCCTTTCTGCCTGATAATCAATGTTCTCTCTGTGTCTTAGCCGCCCGGCCAATTCGGCTTCCTGTTTGTTCTACTCTCTGCCTGAAATCCCTCTCTCAACTTCTCCTCTCCTGCTTTCCTTCTGTTTCTCTCTGTATTTGTTTGACTTTGACCTGCCTGCCAGTTACCAACTGGAGACCTGAACTTTGTTCTATTAGAAGTGCTTTTAACAACACCTGCCTTCCCAAGTTTTCCTTTGGGTCCAATTACCTGTTGTCGGTAGATCTCAACCATGGCTGTGTTACAGAACAACCTTTAATTGTGTCCATTTTGTATCCTTAGCCTCACAGCTCATGAGTGAGCTATTGTGTGATCTAATAGACCAGGATCAGCAATTTAAGGCCATATTAGCCAGCCTTACATTGCATTATAATAAACCTTATCATCATATACACAAAATGGTGAAATATTTGACCTCCCCAGAGCTGTGGCACACACACACACACACCTGTCACGTGTGTGTTTCCAGAGTTAGCCACACACAGTTGCTGTTTCCGGAAAGGTTTTAGATGGTGATGCATTTGCTGTTCGTCAACATCAAAGATGTCATTTCTAATTGTTTTCTGTTACGTCCAGACTGACCATGTACTGCATGTCTACTGCACACACATGTCTCTCCATTGCTTGCAACTACTATAAAAGGCATAAATAGAACTTGAAAGCTTAAGTCACATGACATCCAGAAACATCGCCGACTATTATCTCCCCAAAATCCTGCAGCCACACCTATGGGGTTTGCCACTGCAGGGAAACTTAGCTTTCTTTTTTTCTCTTTCTTACTCATATAACATCTCTGAATGAAAACACAAACAATTCCCAAGTGTGTGTTGTTGACATTTCTGCAGCACCAATGATGATGAGAAGTAGGCTGAGTTTTTATAGTTGGCAGAAGAGGGGGGAGGGCAAAGGTGACGCTGTACTGTCAAATTCAGGTGGTACGTCTGAATAAGACCTCACTGCAGTTTTTGAGATGCTGTGACCTAGTCATGTAGCCATCACAGTTTGGCTCTTGTCAAACTCAAACAAAACCTTACTTATTTTCCTGCTTCTAACACATCAACTTTGAGGTGCCATGATAAATTGATATTCAGTGTTGTTCACTTTACTTGTCAGACGCCTGATCGCTGTATGTAGCACTCATATTCCAGTTTTCCATATTCTAGTTCCTGCTATTGTAATACAAAACATTTGTATGGAGGTTAACATGCTCTCCACATCCAAGGTGATCTGAGAGACACAGAGTCCTGTAGTATAGTTCCTTCAGAGGGAGGGAAACAGCAATAACAAGCCTCAGATGAAAGCTGAGATTAGGGAGGGAGAGGCAGCAGCAGAGGCTCGCTCCTCAGATAATTCAGGTCTAATCTATGCTCTGCAGGTGTGCAGTTAGCACCAAGACGGTGAGCCAAGCACCTCTACAAAGATTTACTCTCAGCTCTCACCCGCTGTTATTGTGCCAATAGAAACCACAGACGCACACTACTCACACACACAAAAACACACATTACACACATTTCACAGATGCTTTCAGGAGTTTGTCATGATCAAGTTCCATCGTAGGACTAAGACCCCTGACTTTATAACAAGCTCTTGCACCTGATGCTCTCAGAATTTATGATCCAGACAAGCTGCAAATCATATTTGTACATTCAGAAATATAAAACTGTTTATTTCAAATTACATAAACTATTAAACATAGCACAATAGAGGAAATAATACTGACACACGTTTGCATGAGCAGTGTGTACTTAATCATAACAAACCAGACTGACAATCTTTTTGGAACATTTTAGAAATAATACCCATTAGTCTTGTTTGTTATGCAAAAGTACAATGTGAACACATCTTTCATCTATGAGAGGTTCCTGCAGGTTTTGTAGCTTTGTTGGAAAAATGTCAGTGAAAAATTTGTAGATTTTGTTTAATATCTGAAAATCTGAGCAGCTTGTACCTAATAACTCAAAAGGTGCATTCATTTGGCAATGGATTTATTTGACCTCTATAAATATTACAGACAAGGTTAACACCGTATGCCATGAAAGTGTGATAGCTGTGGACACATTTATTTGTTCATTTCTAGGATCCCCATTAGCTGATGTCATGACATCATAGCTATTCTTCCTGGGGTCCTCAATGTAATTAAAAACATAGTACATACTCACATTCATCACTGTTACAGATCTCTGTAACACATCATCATATACACAAACAGCAAACAGTCTAGTCCAAAACTACATGATTAGGTGCAAAGAATACACCAGACATCACATTACATTACCAGAACAGTGCACTCCATAGGCCTATTATTCCACTGTATATTTCTTATCCATTGAATTTACAATTTATGTAAATGGTCTATTACTACCTTTTTTAAAAATGTGTTGTGATTCAATATTTTTGGTGTTATTGGGTAATGTGTTCCACCCTATAATGGCTCTGTATATTACAGGGGTTTAGGTGTAAGTAAGTTATCATATCTTGATTGTCTGGTTGCATATTTGTGTACATTTCTGGTGAACACCATCTGATCCAAGAATTATTGTGGTTTCGTATTGTTAATCACATTTCTAATGAATGCAAGAAGACTTTTTTTTGGCATATGTCATCAGGTTACCGTGGACATGCTGCCTGCATGACTATTGCCTATAGCAGGGGTGTCAAACTCATTTTAGTTCAGGGGCCACAAACAGGGCAACTTAATCTCAAGTGGGCCAGCAGTAAAATAATAGCATGATAACCTTAAAATTAAAAAGAACTTCAAATTTTCCCCTTTGTTTTAGTACATTATTAAGATGTTTACAGTTTATGAACTATCCTTTTACAAAACATATTATGAACAACCTGAAACTTCTTGATAAAAATATGTGCAACTTCAAATTTTCACACTTGGCAAATTCAACCCTGGCCTAGGGTTGAATTTCTAAATCCAGCCTCTTACCTACTTTTCACACATGTCCCAGCAAAAATACAAATGGGGTTGGACTGTGTGCAGAACTCTACCAATAACAAACACCTCAGTGGGATCGGAGCTAGAAGAACACCAACTCCAAGGCAGCTCCTCCATTTCCTTCAGAGTAGAGAAAAACTCACTGAAGAGTTCATGGACTAATAGAAAAGATGAAAGTTATCCATTTCTAAGAAATAACGTCATTGCTGTTAGCCTATAAGTCATAACATTTTCCCAGGCCTCTGATTGGCCAACGTGGCTTAACAGTTTAGATAATGTTGCTACCTGTTGGTTTAGTTTGACATGTTGTTGATGGCACTTGACAGCATGTTTAATCGATAGCTGAGCACATGTGGACATGGCCCGAGGAAGATGTCAATCACCCACAGTCTGCAGCCCCACACAGTCCTGAGGAGACCGTGATCAGGTGAATAAGTGAGCACACCTGCAGGGGTGGACTGTGTCTTTTTAATATTAAACCTCCGATGTTATCAGAGTGTGTTAGGGCCTCACTCATTTTGTGCTAGCTTTAGAAAAAAAAACACTTTTAAAGGTCACCACAAAAAAATAGAGGATAAAACACATGCAAAGGACAAAATAAAAAGGTATTACTACATCAAGGAGAAGCTGTATTAAAATAGGTTTTGCCTGCGACCCAGTGCTACTTGGGCAACTTTTTTCAAAGCACCTCAATACTTTCAGTTTAAAGCGCCCCCGAGGATCTAAAACGACATGCTGATGAGGCCGTGTAATCATGTTTTGAAAGGGAACGCTATCATCCTAGAAATCAGTGCTGAACAGGTAACCAGTGAAGAGATGCCAGTAGTTCAGCTTTCTCCAGCGATTGCCGTCCTCGCTGGTGTGGCTTGATTCCAGAGCAACAGGGGACTGTATGCGTGTGGTGATAAACACTAAAATCATTTTGTGTAGATCACCAGCTGCTTAAAAGAGCTTTCTTTACATCACATGCTTCATAAAGAGGAAAACTCAGCCACCAGCCTGCATGAGACAAGGGTGTTTTTAAACGCTGTCAGTTTAAGAACCCATCACAGGATCATAGCTTTTTAAACCGCCAGCCATCTCCATTTTGTTGAGGAAAATTTGTTTGGTGTGGGGTTTTTTTTTTTCGTTCCCCACAAGTCAGCACTTCCCGCACCATTTTTCCTACCAATTGGTTCTCTAAAATCCTCCAGCACATTCTTATGTTCCGGCTCAGCAGGATAAGCTATAAAACTGCACTTCATTTGTCTCCTCCACAGATGGAGTATGTAGATGGCTATACTGCCTCTTTCTGTGCTTTAGTGCTGTGGGCTGTGGTGTGGTATATGGTTGTGCAAGTCAGCCTCCTCCTCCTTCTCCTCCTCCTCCTCTTCCTCCTCTTCCTCTTCCTCCTCCTCCCCCCCTGCCTCCGCCTCCTCACAGTTAGCCAGCTCTCAGTTCAGCTGACAAACTCCCTTCGACTTCATTTTCCTCACACAGGAAAGAAGCATATGCCAAATCGACCATATACAGAGTGTGTGTGTGCGTGCATGCCTCAGTGTATGTGTGTGTCTATGCTCGTTAAGTGACAAGAGTCAAAAGCTCAGCTCACTAAAATGCTTCCCTGACGCCAACTTTGCAAGTTTAATATTTAAAAGGAACTCATTTATTTTGAAAATTGGATACTGAAATTACCATGTGTAGTTAAAAAGCTACGCAGTGTAGCCATTGTAATCACTCTAAGGAACTCAAAAGGCATCAGCAGCAGCTCAGTTACGCTTTCACACACTGTCTCTTAGCAAAACCAAACATTTGGATTCATGTTTGTAATATTTAACTGCAGTGAACAATAGCTCTGCTCCATTTGGCCATGTCACTGTAGCACCTGTTACTTTTTGCTCATTAGTAAGAAGTAGAAATCGTACCAAGAAATCAACTATGTTCACTCCATCTTTTCAGTGTAACATACAATACACACAGCATTGCCCAATCGAGAAAAGTCATCACAGTGTGTATTGCCGTGACCTCCTGTTTTCATATCCAGTGTCAGGTCCAACTCATCAGTCCACGTGACGTCACACATCACACCCAGATCTTCAGTATTATCCTCTTATCACCACCAGTGTCCACCAGACCCTGGGGATTGCCTATAGCCTATACATCACAGACCCTTACTCCCTTTACAAACACGATGACATCAGTCTGAGGTCTAATCACGGAAGACTCTCACAGCTCTCGCTTGTCTTCTCTTGTGCTCAAGGCTATGAAAGTTGATTGATCTAATGTTAAAAACAGGTGCTCTAATTAAACATCAATATCCTGGGGCTAGTTGCACAGAACAAGTCTTCTCCTTCAGGTTTCCTTAACATTATTTTTTCTTCGTAACTTTTACACATGAAGAATCATTTAATAACTTAAAGTCAGTTACGCCGTTGCACAGAAGCAACCAAATTAAGGAATGAAAACTCAAGGTCCATCTGATTGAACATGGCTGTGTTTGTGGTGACAAATGAGAGGGAAGAACATCCTAACAATAATTTTCTGAAATTTCAAGAACCCGAATGAATTGATTTTGCGCTTTAGTTTTGATTGGCTGTCAATTTATGATTTGTCTGACCTTCTGGAACTGGATCGATTCACTCTCAGCAGCTGCACTCTTCCAGCTCCTTTCCAGTTAATAATTGCTCTGCAGTTTTATGCCATGGGATCTTTCCAGTCAATTACTGGTGAAGTACTTCATGTCCATCGGTCCACGGTGTGCAGTATCATTCACCCAGTGTCAAACGCTCCAACTGTCTGCTGACATTGACATTTCCACGAAAACAAGAGGTGGATGAGATGGTGGCACACTTCTTTACTGTCACTTTTTTAAAGACATTTTCTCCTCTGACCATCTTTGTGAAATGATATAGGTGAAATATTAATCCCTATCACAAGCGTTTATGCCAGCATATTCTTGAATATAGTGTATTCCTGTTGACAGGCTGATTTAATAAACTACTATATCTAGAGTTTGTGCCGAAGGCTGACCTTTTTAATAGCACCATTGAGTTTTCAGTGCCACAGACTTCCCTTGTGAGTTACACTTACCTTTTTAGATGGGTGTTTTTGAGCAGCGTATTCATCTTCACTGAATAAATCCTTCACATGTACACATTCAAGGATAAGCCATCCTTCTTCCGGAGAAATGTTTGTAGCTCTCCGGAGATTAACTGCCAGTATTTTCCCTTTTACCCAATAGACTTGTAATTTAGACATAAAATAAAATCTGTACATTCTGAAGAGGAAAAAGTCAATTAAAGATTTGTTAGAAAAATTGCTTCTACTGGCAGAAATTCAAGTGACACTTAAAGTGTGAAGACTGAGATTAATTTCTCTCAGTAATAGATACTTCAGATGTTTTAATGCTACAGTGAAACTTGATCTGTTGGTGGTTAATTCTTTATTTTATAAGAAATTCTTCCGCATTTGCTCAGGAAGCAAATAGTCTGTACTTTATGAATTTATACACTATTACTCTGACCCCTCCTGCTCCAGCCAGAGTTTGTGGGAAGCAATCTGTTTCTCAGGATCAATGCAGCTTAGAGAAAGATAACCTGTAAGCAGCAATTTATGTGTTTTAAATGATAAAATAACAGGTAATTTTCTGCCATTAGGTGGTGTTTTTGTAATAATGAGATTAATCCACCCTAACTCTAAACAGAGCTGTGGTTGCTTCAGACATATTTATCACTAAAAGTTATCTGTCCTTGAGTCGTGTTACCTTCTCAGATGTTTGCCGTGTGCAGACAGAACATAATCCAGGTCAAACACATTGAGGAGGAAGACTGTATGACTCACTGTGACAGTAACAGAGCTGAGGATGGTGCTCTGAGATCTTTCCTTCACAATGTAACTGCCACCCATGATGGCACCGGTTATTGAAATGCTGAGGACATTCGATGGGCTGCTGCTGCTGTTGCTGCTGAGAGGTGCTTTCACTGCTGATGGCAAAATTGCTATTAGCTTACATGAACATTGTCCTGCAGACAATTTTTAGGAGGAATTATGGTTAGACTCTGCTGTGGAAAGTGAAAATGTGACTGAATGTTGTATCATTACCATTATCATCATCATTATCATTATCGTTATCACTATCAACATTGGGTGGCACAGGTAGCTAAGTTGTTTATACAGAGTTATGATTAAACTGTGCAAAATTATCCTTTTTTGTTGCTGTTGTTGTTGTTCCCAAAATGAGCTTTTGAGTATATTTGGAGTCTGCAGCACAGGCAGCATTTGCTGTATGATAGTCAGCTCTTCAATAAGGAAGCCAGATGTCTGTCTCTCTGACCTTGAGTCTTCTTGAGAATCCCTCTGGGCTTTACGGTCTCCATAATGCAAGGCAATGATGACACTCACAGGCTTCATTGCACCATAAACAACTTCCATTTCTAACATGTCTCCCCCAAAGGATGACAGAGTCTTAATCTGACAAGATGAAATGGCTCCAAATTTAGTCAACAAGATATCACACATTTTAGTACCCCCAAGTTAATAAGAGTGGTGACACTTAGGAAACATATTCAAAATGTATTAAAGCTTGCCAACTTAGTTTTTAATTTCTGTCAAAGATGTACCATCCTGTCATATATTTTTTTCAGTGATGTAAATAGCCTAATGTGATATTTTTTTCCCTGAAATTAGTCTTTTTCTTGTGATTGGTTTGATTTAATTCATAATTCGTAATCAGTGGAATTTGCAGGGGCTGAACTAAATCCAAGGAAAGTTTGGAAAATACATTTTCACCTTCAAAATTCACACCACTCTGTGTTCTCGACTGCAGCACCATTGAACTTCTTAATGAATCTTTTTGGGCACTGGCAGCACTCGGACCAGTGTAGAATCAAAAAACATAAGTGATTTCACATTGGGTAACCAAAACCACAGCGTTTCCCTGTAACTAAAGTGCTTTTTGTTACCTAAACATGTGCACAGACAGAGCTCTGAGTGCAAACCCCATACCAGTCTCAGATGTGTCAGTCGGGTGCTTCATTCACCTGCCAACCACCTCCTGGCAACACAGCTGCTATTAATGACTGTAACACTTGACTCATGCAAAAAAAGCACCGACTCTGAACATCAATGCAACCACTGATTACGTATAGCCTACTAGTTGTAGGTTATGTGAAGTTACATGAAGACATACGGGGGGGTTTTGCTGTGACACATTCTGGATGTGACAAAGTCTGAACTTAGCTGAAATGCATTTGGCTGCACTTAGAGGGAAAGTTCACAGGCCACTTAAACATGATCGAAGACTGTAGTGTTATAAAAATGAATTTCATATTCACCCTTTATACCACTTCACCCAGCTGCATTCATTATAATGCAGTGCTGAGTGAGACACAAAGATGGATCAATGTCTCGTCCAGGGGTAGAATGCAAGTTAACCCACGCTTCAGGTAGAAAAAACATTTCATTTAGACGAGAAGGGGAGAAGTGGTCGGTCCACGAAATAGTATAATACATGTGGTAGACTAAGATATTTATTCAAAATTGCATTGACCTGAGTGTCACTGTCAATGTGATTTTAGTGGCTCACCAACCACTTTGAGGTGCTTCCATCCACAGTTTGACACTTCTTCAGAAAAATTGGATTACAATGTTTTTTTGTTTTTGTTTTTTTGTACAATCATTAGCACGCCCTAAACCAAACTAGGTGTGCACGCAACCAGGGGGCAAAAGACTGCTTCGGAGTGAACTGATATCAGTGTAGATGTCGTATTGTTTGTAAGTTCTCCCTGACTCAAGTGCAATAAAATGTCACTTCATAGAAAAAATCTCTTTGTCTTTCATTGCATCACAAATCAGAAAAACACTTGCTGTAATGTCCATGAATTTCACTCAACTTGCCAGGTTGTGATGGTTGTTTTGGATGTCTACAATATCAGGAGCATGGTGGTAACTTTAGTGAACACTAACAAAGTTAGGGTAAAAATGTTTACGACAAGGCTAATTTAAACAGGAACACTCACAGATAAAGATGTGTAATGTTGACTATTGGTTTTAAACAGGAAATAGGCAGCCCTACCCTGTGTCAAAGTCTAAATGTTTTACTGTCCCATTCATTCACTGCAACTGCTTCTTGATGGACTCTGTTACTCAAACATCAGCTGACTTCCTCCTCTTTTAGTAATGTTGTAATTACTACACCACAGCACGAAGGTTGCACGACAATAAAACATAACTATGGGTGATAATAAACTGCTGGCAACAGAGACTTAGGGTTAATGTTTTTACAGAAGAACAATCTTGTTTGATCCTCGTTAAAACCTTGGAGGGTTTAATGTTTTTGGAGTGCACAGTGGTGCTTGGATGAATTTATTTATGTGTCTGGGTGCGAATGGAAAAGTGGAAAATGTCCAATTACAGTCTGACAGTGATTAAAATATCCTGCTACTTATCAGGACAGGGGGGTTATTAACTCTGTTGTTTTTGTGGAAAAAATGGAAAATGGAATGAAATTGGATTTTGGCATATTTTTAAGGAGATATTTAATTTTTTTCTTCCTCTTTTCTTATTCTCTCCCAATGGAGAACTGAATCGTGTCACACACATTTTTCTTTCATTTACACTCCCATCACACCTGGTTGGCCGAAAGCCCCCTACAAAAAGCCAGAATGCTGAATTCATTCTTAAGTGGCTCTATATTTGAACCATTATGTTGACCATAATACACTTCTTGGATGAGGGCTCTGTACTCAGGAATGGATGGATGGCCAGAGCAGAAGCCAAATGGACACAGCGCCAAATTGTCTCTGGTGCTTTGGAGAGAGAAAGGCAGCATTGTTGTTCACTCTCAATCTCCCAGTGTGAGGCTCTGGGTTTGTTCCACGGGTGGACGCTGTGCTTTTCTCTTCACACTCAGCTATGGTTTATAAAGAAATACAAGCTGGAGATTCTTTTTTTTTTTTTTTTTTGAAAAAGGGAAAATAATTTCCTGCAATAAAATAAATGAATCCTTCCAATGGGGTTGCTACAGCCATCCAGCCTGTTCAGTTAAGTGACTAACATCAATGAGCCCCAAGTCTTGTTATGCAGCCATGACAACAGCTTTTGAATGCTTTGCATTGACGGTTAATTAGGAATAGGCCTACTGCAACACTTAAATCTATGTGAACCACAAAATCTTATTTTTTTCTGTCACTTTGCTCTTTTGATTTCAAGGTGCAAAGAGCTTAAGAAACAAACTTTATCACAGATGAAACTCAATGTCAACATCATTTGGAAACAATCTGCATCCACCCAGTGACTGAAATGACATCACTTGCATGGAAACTGGCAAGGACTGAATAAAGGTAACTGTTGATGTAAACTGGATGGATCACTGCATTCAAATAATGCACTTGTACCTCCTCCTGTCAAGGCAGCACAAGGTCGTGTGAACCTTTCAAACACAGAGGCAGGCCACAATCCTCTAGATAAGGTGAAGAAACACATTAGAAACACACACACACACACATATACTACAGCTACAGTGCAATAGCAAATCACTGGTTGTATTCTGTTCCTTTTTGTCCTTGGTGAAACTGTTCGCTTTTACTGTTTTAATACTGTCTAAGGTCAAAGAATGTCTGCTAGTGTTTCCTCCACAAATGCCTCATAGCAGAACAAGATGAAACAAAGCATAGAGCCAATCAATGGCTGCCATCCACAGTGTCGTCATCTTAGTGAGATTGTTGTCAAATGTTTACACGATCAGCAAAACTTTTTCAATGATTTTCATGTCACTGAAAGCTCTGAGTAAGCTCACTTATTGGACTTGATAGTGAGATTGTTATTGTGTATTTCTATTTTTTTTTTAATTATTAACTTGAAGGAAAATGATGTTGATGTGCTATGATAAATGAAAATATATATTCACTTAATTAAATCCTCTCTATGAATCAGTATTAGTGATCAATAAGATCAGGATCACTGGACCATGCGACTCTACTTGCTGACAACTGTCCTTTGGGCCCCAGCTCTAGTCTCCTCTTTCACCTGGGACAGGAAGTGTGGAGAAAATTGATTAAATACCAACATCAGCATGCTAACATGCTGACAATGATAATGCTAACTTATTGATAATTAGCAGGGATGATGATTATCGTTTTCACAGGATATTGAGTATGCCAACATTTGCTAATTAGCACTAACTGATGGCATTTTCATTGTTTTAGCAGGTCTTAATCATAAACAGAGGTTATTGCAGTCTGTGCACAAGGGAATATGAATGTATTATTAATTTCTAAAGGCAATTCATCCAATTGAGACATCAACCACCAATATAAACATCATGGTTGAGCTGCAGGAACAGTCAAAGGATCAGTCATTAGGGTTCATCCTCTGGGCACCATCAATGTCTGTACAAAATTTCACTGCAACATCTAGACCAAACATCTGTCCAGTGTTTGCCATCCCTAATGCAATGCTGTTAGCACAGCTAAAAAAATCCATTATAGGATCATATATAGAACAGCCTTTGTGGTTGAAACTAACATTCAATAACTCAGACTCATTGTTCTGTGGAAAATGAGAAACTGATACACAATCATCAGAAGAAGCTCAAACAATATCTCGCAAAGGGCTCTCAAAACTATAGAGCGACTCCTGTGTAAGGTGACAGCTCTTTGAGCAGTGATCCGTGAGAGTCATCTAATGGTCTGGGGGCTGAGAGGGGGCAGCGGGGCCTACAGGGTGCTTTGTGACCTGAACATGTCTACCTGATTACCTATCAAGGCCTTTTGCTGAACCGTCTACTTTCAGTTATCATTCATCTCCAATAAGCTTTTCTGTGATCCATGATTGCTTGACACCTACATAGTAAATGCATTTAACCTCTGTGGACAAAATTCTGTCAAAGCTAGCCACTGCTAAAATACAACCAAACCAGAAGATAGAGTTACAGAAAGAAAGGTATCAACAAACAGGGCTTGCAGCACTTTGTTATCAAAGTAAATAAGAGCTTCTTTTCTTTCCTTTGAATTCCCTTTCATTAAATACACCTGACTGCAGGGCAGAACACCAGTATACTGGCTGTTAACTTCACCTTTTTGATTTAATTTTCTCCTGCACCATGTTATTTCGAGAAACACAATGACCTTTAAGTGTGTATTGAACACAATTACCGACATTTCCAGGATGAAAATACATCAAATGATGCAGTGGAAACATGCTAATACATGAAACCTGGCCTTTGAGTGGACAGAAATGGAGGGTAAAAAATCATTTTGTATTGTATGTTGAGAAAGCACAGAAAAGCAGCATAATCATGTTCAATCCATGTAAAAGCTTTCAATAAAGGCCTAAAACACTACACACATGGTCAAAGAACTGGCCACCAGAGAGACTCAAGAAGGTGAAACAAGCAGGTAAACATGAACAATTTCCCCTCAGGCATTGGTAGAGACCAAAAACAGAGTTAAAAGAACATTATGGCCAGAATTGGGACTAAAATAAAATGTTGTTATGTATCTTTTGAATTAGGAGATGGACAACTGTTTGAAATCTTGTTTGCCATATCAACATCACAGTTGTACTAAGAGCTTGTATAATATAATATTTAATTCATTCATACTGCCTCAGTTGTATTTATTTAAAATGCAATGGCCCCTCTTAAAGTGGTATTTCCACAACCTGAAGTCATGTTAAATTTTGTTGTAATCTATTATGCGTACATCTTTTCTAGCCTATGCTGTATACCCACCCCAGCTTTCACTCCTGTGATATTCCCTGCTCTTCTTTCAGTTTAAGAAAAAAAAATAGATAGAGGTGCTTTTAGGCCATACACCAACAGTAAATATACAACAAGCACAGAAAGAAAAAAGAGGGTGCAGCTATGCGGATCTATGGGTTCACACTAAAGTAAAGCTTCGGTGTGTGTGATTCAGGACGGTTGGAATTCGTGCGAATAAGTCCAACTGTTTAACTCACACACCTGAAAGCCACAGGGATCGATGCTGAGGAAACCTGCTGTGCAAAGCACGGGGGTGAGTCAACATCAAGCAAAATTCTCTTTTCAGTAACTTCCATTTATCACACACACCAAGTTCCTTTTCTGTTTATCGTCACTTTCAAGGAGACAAGAGCAAAGGAGTTATTGCATCCTGAAAACACTGAGGGCTGTACCACTCTTTGGATTCTGTCAGGCCTAAATAAGTCTAGACATGTCACTGTTCCAATAATGATGTCCTTGCTTCATAATTTGTAGTATCCCTGTGCATGGACACAAAACAAGCAATCTCAAAGGGCCGCTGGCCACGAAACTATGATGAATATTGCACAGTTTGGTTGGAGAGGAGAGGCCTTTTAGGGGGTAATTGTTCCAGCAAAACAAGGAACACGTCTGCATAAGTCTGAGACATCCAATGCCCATTTAATGTATTCAGAGCATGCAAAAGCCCATTGCTAATGCATTAATAATTATCTCACTTCACACAGCGCTTATTGTCTCAATTTGCTGCGCAGTAATGTGGAATTTTCAACCTTGCCATCTCTTAAACAAAGCAAACATTCATTTGTATTTTACTCACTGATGCTGCAGAAATGTATGCTGCAGCTGATAAGTAGGTATTAATGAATAATTGTCCTCTGTTGTCTTGTTGTCTTTTGTTTTGCTGCTGTCCTTTTTGTCCACTGCTGGTAGAAAATAGTGCTCAGATATGTAATACACTGGTAACATTGTTTTAGTGAACGTCATTGTCTTTTGTTTTTGTCAATATTACAATTCAACAAAAAGAAGCCAAAAACCACAAAATAAAACAGAATAAAACTTGTTGAATTTGATTAAAATCAATGTGTCTGTAGCTACTGAGAACTTTCAAACTTCATGCTGAACTTCTGACGTGACATTTGTCCACCCAGAGGGAACATAAGATTTGTTGACATGTAATAAACCTGACAGTTCTGTGCTTTTGCAGCAAAGATGTACAGTACAGCCAGGAAGGGCTCTCTTGGTATCGAGCATAAAAACATACTGGAGCGGAGTGTGAGTCATCTGTGTTAAGAAGAGTACAAATTTCTCAGAAAATGACCCACAAGGGTATAAATCAGTGGGGCTGTCGTTGTGTGCCAGCAGCCCACTCCTGCCTCCTCTCCAGAGCTCCCACTCACCAGCCCTATACGCTGCAGGGATCAGGACACACCGACAGGTCTTAGAGCGAAATTAACAGATGCACCACATTGCAGGGTACCAGCTAAAATGGTGCTTACAGTAAAACAGTGAACAGCTTGTAATCTGTAGCGGATATAAAACATTTCCAGAGCAATGCAAATAGATTCCAAAGCACATATTTGCACCAACACGACTTAAATGTTTAAAACACTTTATATTAAAATCTATAAATTACAGTGAAAGTATTTTGCAAATATTATATCATTATTATATTAGTCCCTTGTGAACACAGTTATGTTTAAGGGGACTTAAAGTAAGAATATTTTTCGTTATTGACTATCTATTCTATAATCACCTAAACAGGGTAACAGCACTGTGTTGAAATTTCTGGTTAAAGAGTCTTTTATTTTTCTCAAAAATCTGCAATTACAGATAAATCATGTTTTAGGAAGTTGTATTATAAAGTTTTAAAGAGTAATTCCAACTGAGGGGAACTTTTAGTGGTTGTAAAGTATGCTTCAATGAGAAATGAAAGAGTGGGATGGTGGAGCATTTTGGTAGCACTGGTTGAGGCACATCAAAACATTATACCACAGCGTATCTGATTCAAACTCAGCCAGATATGTTTTTTTGCATGTCTACACCACTCTCTGTCCTCTCTCTCCTCCTCCTGCCACTTTGACATCTATCAAAAGAAGAAAGAGTGTAAGAAAGGATAAAATGTGTTTTCTCTGTAGTCCAACCTACTGCAAAAGGTAACTAATTAATTTGTGGATGTAGAAGCTAAAACTACTAAGGGTATATTGTGTTACAAATATTTTGTCAAACTCCTATTCCCAAATTCAAGAATAACTTTTCATGCTTAAAATCTGTGACTTTTTCCACTGGCTTCCATCACGGTTTATTCCCAGTTTGGGCACCACAGCTCCAGTTACCTCAGTGTTCATTATCTTCCCAAATACACAAAGGAGTTAATGAGTTTTGTTTAAGATGCCAAGCTGTTAACAAATTCAGATTGTTAGGCTGGCACAAGGCTGGCCAATCTGAAATAAGTTACAGTATTTGGCTTAGTCTGTTTGACAGTTTCTTGTCAGAGCTACAAAAATACCGTCTTGTTTAATTAACATATAGTTCAGATGCATGTTCAAAGTGGTGATCTTATAAGCAGGCCTTTTTAAACAGTTTTACTGCACGAGTTGACATGAGAGCATATTTATCAGGGAGAGCTGGATAGATTCTGGTAACCCTCCTCCTGCCCCCTCCTCCTCCACACGAACGCAGCCAAAAAACGCCCCAGAGTCACCTCCTTGTTAATTAACACATGGAGAAGGAGCCATCTCCCCTGACTGCCACTCTCAGAATAGTCTCCTGCCAAAAGCAGCTGCAGGTGGGCCAACCAATGAGCACAAACAAATCCTGCCTTTGTAGGTTACATTAATTGCATCCCACTCGAACAGAGCACGCCAACACCAGGTGCTGCAACCAGATGGGTGTGTAATGCCACCTCACAGCCGTGGCCTCACACCAAAAACCAGGAGTGCCCCATGGTCATAATTATTTGTCTCTCTTTGGATCAAGAGGTTTTTTTTTTTTTGCTAGTGACAGGGTGGCAGGAGGAGCTGAGGTGAGGTAACTCAAACTAAAGTAAAGAAATCCCAGTTGCACTTATTTGACACTATGAAATGAAGTTATGTAAAAGGTTTAACTTGAAGTTCTGTCTACTGAACCTTGTCTGTCTGTCTCCTTGTGTGTTTGACCTCAAGGTCATGTTTTATTTTTGATGTGGTGCTATGAATGATTCCCTCCCTCCTTCCTTCCTCCCATTACTCCCATTATGACCAGTGATGCAGTAAATCTCTTGCTGGTGGGAGTCCCCAGGACAGAGCCGGCCAGTCTGTGGGCTGCAAAAAAATAAAATAAAAGACAGCGCACACAGAGAGCACTCACACTGGAAGGTTTATATCACTGCACAGTCAGTTCTTATCATTTCTCCCTTTGATGAGAAGAGAGTGGGGAAAGATAATGTCTGAAGGTCAGCTCTCAGCACCGAGCGGGTAGCTGATAAGGACTGAAAGTATACCGAGTAAAAGAAACCCTCCGGTCCTGACCGACAACTATACCCCAGAAAAAAAGAGAGACAGCAGGGCTTTCTTTTTTGAACACAGCTGTACACAGTATCTAAAGTTAAAGAGGACTGAGTGAGACATCCACTGTTTGAGAAGTGTGTAATCACGTCTCATCTTTCTCTCTTTAAAGTTGAACAGCATTTCTCCTCGCTGTGTGTGTGTAAGCAAACAGTGGAGCCTCTCTGGGTGGGCATGTCCCATGGCAGCAGCTCAGAGTGGAGTTTGTCCTCAGTCATCTCTCTCTCTCGTAGTCCTCTCTCTTTCATGGATTTACTTTAAAGTTTGCATGACTGCGCTAGAGTATTTACTGTTGGGTACTTAATGTAAAACCTTTCAACATATATTTTCACATGATCTATATATTACTCGTTATATATTTTTATGTATCGTACAGTACAGTGCTGCTTGAAAGTTTGTGAACCCCTTGAGTAGTCTAGATTTTTCTGCTGTTTTACCATGATTTTCTTATTTTATCATCACCAGTTGTTTTTATAAATGAAATGTCACATTTATGTTTATCAGTTCCATGTACCTAGTTGTTTTGAGGGAACTGTGTGAGTAGCCAGGAAACTATGTGAAACATGGAATCGGAGTATGTGCAAAGTAAGTGAACCCCAGCTGCATTGGTAAAATCAAGTAGGTAATCGACTGAGATGAAACACATGTGAGTAATCAAGTGATCAATTAAGCAGAGCAATCAAATGAGACACCCAGGTTTTGAGCAGCACTGATTAAAAGAGAGAGGAAACCAACCAAACTACTGTTGTGCCAATCACTGCAACTCTGCCCAGAAGTGGACAGCCTTCAAAACTTTCACCAAGAAACCAGAAAAATAATAAGTTAGGTAAAGGCCAACTTACACATCAACTCCAAAAATAAATAAACATGAAAGAATTTGCTAGAAGGAATAAGCCTCTGCTCTCAAGAAAGAACAAGGTTGTCCGTTTAAACTTTGCCAGAGATCACTTGGACAAACCAGAGGCCTTCTGGACGTCCATTCTCTGGACAGATGAGTCCAAAATTGAGTTATTTGGCCACAATCATAGGCACCATGTTTGGAGAGTTCACAAACTTTCAAGCAGCACTTATATGATATAATACAATAATGATGTCATGTAATGTATGTGCCCATCTACTGTCAAACCTATGTAATTACATGTTCTTTGGTCATCTTGGATCATATCCTCCATAGTGTTGTTACCTGCCACAAGCCTAGACTTAAGCCATACTGTTATGGCTTGGTTGTTTTCAATAGGATTTTATTCATGGGACATCTGGATCTTAAGCTTAAGTATGTTTTTCATTTAAATCTGCAACATCCTGTGTCTATCAAGTGAAAAAAAAAATCTAAAAGCATTGTAACTCTGTTTGGGTCTAAACTGGTCTCGGGTAGATGACGATTGCCATCCCATAGTCAGTAGAAACTTTCTTCTCTATAATAATACAACACATGGCCCAAATGCCTGTCAGGTGTTCAAGTGAACACTGACCCTGCTCAGAGAGTAATATTCAGGCAGTTTCAACAATGATGTTGTCTTTTTCTTAAATTTGTCAATTTACTAATCTTCAAAATTTTGAAAAAGACAATTTTATTGCCGTTGCCCATTGTCAACAGTTACCGGTCCGTCGCATTGTCAAAAACATAATTAAATTCCTCTGTTCCTCTAAAATATCTAGAGCCTACACACACTGACAAATCCAGCAGAACCAATCAGTTGTTCTAAATAAAATAAGCCAGTTATTCAGCACTTATTGTGTCCATATTCAAAGATGTGGGCTGTTCTCCAGTGATAACAGATAGTGGTGGAATAATATTATCTCCCCCCTTTTGTATTTGAATTTAAATGTATTTGAATCACAATGGAATGTACAATATTCAGCTTCTAAAAGATATAAAGGTTTCAAAACATTGGGATTTGTGTTTGTTAGCCATGCCTAATTCATGCACACATCTCAATGAATTGCTTAACTTTTTTTTTTTTTAAATGGGTGATGCTTCAATCCATCTGTCACTCACTTTTGTATTTGCAACAGCAATAACACATTTCAATCACTCTTTCCTTCCTTTTTTTAATTTTTTTTTTTACATTGCCTCAATTGCTTTCAAGACAGACAAATGTGGATTTAATTACGCCTGTGTTATCATATTTCTTTTCATGTCTTTTGTGAGTCTCTGTTTTCACTGCAGCCGTAGCCCTCCGCTGTGGAGGCTAATGATGATGGAGAAAGTTCCCACAGAGAAAAAACTTGGGTGAGTGATTCCAAGAAATCGTTGCCAGTGTTCATAATAAAGAAACAACTTAACAGCCAATGTTAGGAGCCAGTTTCCACTGCCAGGGCTCCTGATACTACAGTTCATGGACTATCTGATGTTTTGAAGTCTAAAGATGCCACCAAAACATTTTCAATCAGCCCCCTCCCAAAACATGCTCAGTGGCAACCTGCCAACAGGTGAATTGATCGTTCTCGCTGGGCTCAGGACATTCAGGTCGTTGCCCCCATGAGCAGCATGGCACACTGTGTTCTTCTATTGAGAGGCTGAAAGTTAGAAAACACACACTGTGGGTTCTAATTTCACGGTGCAGCGCAGGGTGGCGCAGTGTGCCCTATCAATTTATAAAAGTTATTATCGAGTGTTCACCATGGTGTTCACAGGGAAAAGAACGGAACTGGGCATTTCTAACATTAGATAGTTGCAAAAAAATATTTGCGGGAGAAAATCGCGTAAATAAGCGCGAGATTAGACGCGACGTCACATGCGAGATCAGGACGACGTTTGTTGCCGGAAGAGACTGTCTGTAACATAGTGAAGCCTACATCCATGAGTGAAGCAGACATCACAGAAGGGACACGGCTGAGTTTATGCAGTTTAATTGACAACAACAAAAACGACGACTGGTTTCATTTCGATGGGCGCCACTTTCACTTTGAGTCCGAGTTTACCGAAGACGAGTTGAAGGAAATGGAGGAGAAAAGTGAAAGAGGGACAGCTGCCGGTGGAGTCTCGGTGCTGGGGAAGTGGTCATGTGTGGTCACTCACTGCCAGTGGCCGCTGAAACTGAAACTGAAAGTGCTGCCAGTCGGACTTGGACGTGGTTTGTCAGTGCCTGGACGCGGAAAGTTGCTGCGTAGCCTATAACTAGAGGAGAGTGGGTGAGTTGTTTTCGCCTCTTTTCAATTGAAACCAGGCAAAGTTAACAGGTGGTTGGTGCCTCATATTATGTGCTGTGACTCTGTTTATACTGTTTACAACGTTTGGTGCTGTTCTGAGCATTATTTGTGGCTATGAGTGGCTTTTTGATCACAGTTTGCTCATAGAGAAAATAGACTTGCTAAAGTTGCTACAACTAGAGAAGCTAGCTGTTAGCAGATGAGGGGGGGGGGTTGATGGTGATGGTATCCTGTTGGCAGGATCCATGTAGCACTGTTGGGTCCATGGATTCCTGATGGGTGGTGTGGCAGCCAGCATGGAGCATGCGGACGTGCTTGTGAGAAGAGGGGGAGAGATATGACAGTTGAATTTGATCATGTGCCCTGGCTACTTGGCCACAGCGATATCCCTTTGGTTGAATGGTCAGAGCGCATGACTCTTACCCAGGGAGACTAGGGTTCAAATCCCGCCCTGGCCCTCCTTCCTCCTGCCACAATCCCTTTATGTAACTATCTGAATCAACACATACATTGTCCCGTCACATCTGATGGGAGAAGTTTCGCCGTCAAACACTGCTGTCTCCTTCTTCCACTGTGAAATGAAACTTGAACTGCACCTCGCCCAGCACATTTAAAGGCGAGGAGAGGAGCTACTTTGATTAGTGAAGATTTGACTAGGTTGTGTTAAACCCACTCCACGCCTTCTCTCCTTCCTCTTTGCCACTTAATTGCGCTGGTGGGAGGGATGGAGGAGGGCTTGCGCCAGGCGGCCCAATGCTGCCCTTGCATGAAAATTGCAAAGTGCTCCTAGAAACACCACATTGGCGCTGCGCAGGCTCGCCTGGTCACGAAATCAGAGCCCTGAATGTTAACATTGCTTCTATTTGTTGCCATAAAACGCCCGTCGGAGGGCCTTTAACACATGCAGGTAGTCTATCTTGAGAGACTCTGCAGCATTGCTCTGCATTTTCCCTGCTCTTGAAACAAGATTTATATCATGAGCAGCTGTTCATCAATACTGCTGCGCTTTAAGCTTGGCCTTTTTGAGGATCATTACTCAACTAAACATGGTCAGAGTGTATCCAGCAGCCATATTTGATCTGCACTATAATCAGCTCAGTGTTTTTCTAACAATACAAAGACAGGAGGGACCTTTTTTGTCTTTCAGACCTGAATACATTACACAGACAGTGTCAAGGTGCAACAACTGAGGCATAATAAACAGGAAGAATGATGGCAGAGGATGAATTATGATTGTGCATCGTTGCACTTAGCCGTCTAATCTACAATCATCATCTATGGCATTTTGAGAGCATCTTACTTTATTTTTTAAAGTGTCTGTCTTTGATATGTTTCACTCTCAAGGCCCCCACATATTCGGGCAGACCAGACTCCGCGGACTCAATGTTGACTCAATGCGGACGTCCGCGGGACACGTCCACACAAAGCTCCAATTTTACGACCGTGCGGACTCCGTGTACGTGTACTCGGTGTCACACAACAGACTACTCTGCGGGAATTCTTCAGATCAACCTGTTTTAAATGTGACACCGTACGCTCGACTATGAAACCTCAAATGTCAGTGCCGCTCACAGTTATGCGCACAGTACACCCGTTTCTGTAGGAGCCTTTATTTCCATTTTATCCACAATAAGATTTTCAAGATATTTGTGGTTTTAGGTACTAAAAACTATCCCAGTATAGTTTTACATCTCCTCTCTCTGGAGCTATTGTAATATAACAGATCAGTGAGCCAATCAAAGAGAGGCTCTAAATCCTCTCCAGGTGGGCAGGGCTTGGGCCATAGCTAAGAGCATTATGTTGTTGTGACATCACAAATTTACAGAAGTTCTTATGGCTCATTATAAGGCTTAGTTTCTGAATACAGGCTGTGTGTGTTCCTCTGCAGACTGAGCTCCAAGATACTTTTAATTAATACAAAGCCTAGACCTGCTTTATAATAAATAATAATAATAAAAAAAAACATGGATATCTCCCTTCTTAAACCTTCAGGAATTAGCAACATTGCAATAAATAATGTAAATATGTTAGGCTTTTAAAGACATTGAACAAAATGTGATTGCATGTACTGTACCCGCATAACTGCATGTAACCAAGGAATGTAACCAACAGTGGTCGTAAGAGGGAAAACACATTGCTTGTGAGGTTGACACTCAACCAACAGTAAAAACGTCACACGTAAAATTCAGGGCAGGAAATGGCCAGTTATCTGTCAGGACAGTGTCTGCTTTCCAACCAGGTAGACATTTTTTTATGAGCTGAATGCTAGAGTGAACAACAGAGCAGGGAGAACAAAATACTTTGACAGACTGAGAGAAATAAATGAAAAAGAAGAGCAAAAAGGGAAGTTACAGTGAACATGAGAGCTAGATAATACCTTATCTCATTGCAGTCAAGGGTACTTGCACCACAAAGTCTGACACTGCAAATACTCCCACTTGGTAACTCTTTAAAGTTTTAACTCTTATCCATGAAACTTTATTATTCCCCTTCAATCCATTTTCTTTTATTTACATAGACATTATTAAAACTGACCTTGCACTTTTTGCTCAGCAATGTGTGATGAAATTGGAATTGATTTTATTGATCTGTGGTCCATATGCATCTGAGGTTCACCCTGCTGCAGTTACTGGGAACTTAGCTGCTGATTTAAACTGCAGGACTTTTTGCAGGTGATGATCACTGTATAGATCTACTGATGAGCATGAGGCATGTGATAATTGAAGAGGCTATACATTAACCATTTCTCCAGGCCTAGTACAGTATGTAGTTCTGTGGTCGCATCATGCTGTAAAATAGCACAGCAACCATAATTTGTTTCTCCTTGTGAAAGATGGTGCTGTTATCTGAGAGACATGACATGTACTGTGCAGTTGGCCAGTTTTTAGATGTAACTTTAGCTTTGTGTGTTGTTTATGCAACCATGAATAGTTTGAATGAGCATGAGACTTCTTTCGCATCAAGATGATGAACAATATTTTCCATGCAACTTTTGTCAAAGACTGAAAAATGTTCTGCATTATAATCACTATAAAATTAGTCCTTGTGTTTCTTGAAACCCTAATTTATTATTATACACACTGTATGATTTTATTCTTAGTTTCTGCGCTTGGCAATTATAAAGATTGTGGTTATAGAATATAAACTAGATGCTGGGTATAATTAATTTACAGGCAAATGGTAATTTCAGGTCCGTAATGGGATGCAACTCCTGCATGGAAATAAGCCACACTCTACTGTCTATGCACCACTTCCATCTCCACACTCCTACTCTCCATCATGCTACACTGAAGGCGCACTGCTTCCTGCATTGGCGATGAACAATGGCACTGAACATAAATAATCGCGAGGTGTGGGGTACAGAGCTGCAGCACTTCCAACACAGACAGGCAGATGTTTCCAGTGACACAAATTCACATGTCAAACAAAAGTTTAATTCACCAAATTCCATTAAAGTCAGTTATTGTTTTGTTTTTTTTGTTTTGAAATCTGATGACTGTACGAGCTGCTGAACGACACCTAAGATGATTTAAGGGGGAACAACCGCAGAAGATTTGCACACAGAGTCAAAAGGTCGAGTGAGTCTTGGAGATGTGTCAATGAATGAGGACATCCCAATTTCAATGTTCTAAGCACAAATTATCCATCTGTAGTGAGTGCTAAATGAGTCAGGAGTAATGGCAATCCCACTTTACTGAAGAGTCATTCTTTATCTTGTACAATACTTACAGCTCCTTCAAGTTCAAATGGATGTGCAGCCTATATTCTGCACAGCTGTTCTTCTGCATTATTAAAGAAAACTGGGAAAGAAAATCATTAAATGAAGAACAACTAACTTTTAGTCCCTAATTAAACTGTGTTCAGTTCTGGGATCAGCAAGCTGCATGTCACTGATGTTCGATAGATCAGGAGGTGCTATGTTTCTCCGAGTATTCTTTGCGATGGCTGTCACTCAATCATACATGTGTGTTCCTTGCATGTGGAGTGAATATGATTGATTGAATATGAGATTTTCTAAAATTAGAAAATCTTTTATTTTTGCCACTTCAACATGGCCTTTTATTCCTCATTACATCTTTGCTAGGCTGTCTTCGGAGATATTTCACTATTCAATTCAATCTGTCTGTTCATCTGCCTGTCTGCCCCTCCCCAAACCATTTGCATGTACTCACACCCACACTCACTTCTTTTTTCTTTTCTTTTTTTCCATCGGAGATGAGATATGAAGATCACATAGAAGAGGCTCTCTGCGCCCCCTCAGCCCTAATATCAGCCTGCTCTGTCTCAACTTGATTCAAGTAGTCGCTGGCTGGCAGCGAGGAAATTTTCTCTGAGACTGGGCTGATGCCAGAGATGCTCTGCGGTGGTTCAGTTTTCAAGTTTCACCACAGCAGCCCATTAGGTCATACATTTATTACTCATGACAGGCTAGGGAGGGAGACGAGAAATAGGAAGAGATGAGGGATACAAAAGTTAACATTTCTTCTGAGAATAAGTAGACATGCAAACACACTTTCTCTCTTAGCTGGTACATTCTCCATCCCTAATGATACTTGATGAATGTTATATTCCATAGCTGTTAGATGAGAATGAAACAGGGATTTAGTTCGGTCAGTGAAGTATAAAAGACTAAAAGAAAAGACTGTGGACATGGAAAAGTCACCACCTAAATTAGTTTTCTATACGATTGTTTTTCTTGGTAGTTGTAACCTTATAAAATCACATTTGGCAAACATTAGCATTCATTTGGAGGTGTGTTTCATTCAGTCTAATGAATGCAAGTCCTATTTCCACTCTCCTTTAAGCTCTGTATTTGCTCTCCACCAACTCCTGAGGGAAATTTCTCCCACTTAAGCTGCTAAAAAGGCTCCATTATTTGAACCAGCCAGTGGCTAACTTTACCTGTGCATTATTTGGTCCTGCACAGTTAGCATGTGGTGGGCGGTTATCACTCAGAGGGAACACCACCAACAATATTAATCATGTTGCATATGGTTGTTTTTGATCAATATTGTTAATATAATTTAATGATTAGCTTTAAGGTGTTGCAAGGTTTTAGTGATAGTTTACAAGGCTACAACAGAAATGAGGCAACCCACACAGCTCATTATTTTTAATTAGCCTTGCTGTTTCTCTCTTCATTTTTTTTGGTTCATTACACTTGGCCTTTGCCAGTGTCTGTGTCAGCAACTGTTGATGCTGCCAATAACATGCCATTAATGCGTTCACCATCTAATAGCGTTGTCTTTTGAAGTGGCAGGCCTGGTCAACACTCTTTGGTGGAAGATTACATAGTTCATATTGATTGACTGCAAAGAACCGCATAAAGAAGTCGTCCTATTAATAACAGTAATTTCAGATGAGTTGCTGTGCAGCAGACTAGGGAACTATTTGAATGCAAACATAAATTGCAGACCGCTTGCTGCGCCACCTGACCAAATCCAACTGCGCCAAATAAGCCGTCCCACGCACCTCGTCTGTTTAGGGTTTTTTCCGTGAATGCCACTGGGCCTGAAAAAAAATTCTAGGCGAAACACTGGTGTGTGTGTGTGTGTATAAGTACTTTTTGAACACTTGGAACACATTCAACTATACCGTGATAATAATGATAACTGTGATAATTCTGGTCACAATAACCGTGATATGAAATTTTCATATCGTTACATCTCTACAGCTGACAAAATTTAAAAAAAAATCAGTTTTGTCACCTTATGAAGCTGAAAAATGTTAGTTAATTGAATTAGTTTTCTTATTATGAGATAAATCTGGTAGCCTATATTGCTGCCTCGGTAATGCAATCCAAGTAATGAGGAGCTGGCATTAACAAGGCTGCTGAGTAAAATTCCAATTTTACAGCACACACTATAGTTTCTCATGCACTCGGAAATTAAAGGGGATACCAAACCACATTATAAATACTGTAGCTACACTGAACTGTACAGGAGTTGCAGAAGAGATTAAAGTCCTTTTCTTTTTTCTTTTTTTTTAAGATAATACAAAGTGATTCCCTCAGGTCCCCCACCACCACCACCTCACTACCAGCAGCGATGTGCATGAGTTGACTATGATAAATGCTGAACACACCAGAGATTATAGTCACTTTAATGATAAGTAGTGTTTTCATACAAAATTATTTTAGGTCCAATTCCTGGGAGGCTTGGCGTTATTTATTAGCAAGTAAATGGACTGCGTAAATCATCTACTTAATCACCAATTTCACCTATTTCTATCATGTGACCCGAATCACACACTCCGCTGGGACCCTTTTCTCACCGTGGGTCATCCACACGGGTTGCTGGACACGCTGCAACACTATTACATTAATGTTGAATTGTGTCTGACACAGGTCAAGGACTCGGTGGAACTGGAAATGTCAACCTAAGCTATAGTATGGCAGTATTTATGACACTGTGAGGATATAGCAGGTCACACTGATCCGCCTGCAAAGAGCCGTGAAAATGAGTCCACTTTCATACAGTAGACTGACTTCAAATGACAATGGTATAAATCTACCATTTGGATTTGGCTTAAGAATATCCATTGTTATGAATGCATGTGTATGTGTGCTTGTGTCTTTCAGCAAGTTCGACTCCTGGGCCTGGGGCTTTTCTGAGTGGAGTTTATATGTTCTCAGTGGGCCTGTGTGGGTTCTCTCTGGGTTCTTCAGCTTCCACACAGTCCATAGACATACAGTACACACTGGGTTAATTAATTGCTCTAAATTGTCTCCAAATGTCAATAGAATGGTGACCTGTCCAGGGTGAACCTCATCCTGCACGGTTAAGCAGCACAGACAATGTTTGGATGTATGGAGGATTTCAAAACACTTTTCACAGCACATGATGGATAATGGCATTTGGATGAGTGCTTTGTCTGTTTTGAATTTGTCTTCTGTTAGGACATATGCTGCTGTGTTGTGGCGCCAATGGCTTCCTGTGGATCCAGTTCATTTCAATTGCCTATTTGATATGCCGTTCTGCAGCTGTAACAGTCCTGAATGTTATTGGAGGCAAAGGGGAAATGTAAAGGACTCATTAGGTTTGAATCCAGAGCAGACAGCAAGGGAGGGAAGATGAGGAGACGAGAAGGAGAAAGTGGAAGAGGGGAAACGGGAGGTTTACATTTTATAGTTTCCCTATGACAGGAAAAATTATCCATGAGGGAGTCGCAAAGCAGGCAAATTTCCAGGGGGGAGAGGGAGGTGATTATGTTAAATGATAGACAGCTGCAGGGGTTGGATGAGCTGAGATGATAAACGATACATAATCTGAGGCACATGAAAATCATGAGGCAGAGTGACTGACAGATAGGCCAATTGGTGGCCGATGAGTGGGGAAGGCAGGCTACAAGTCATGACTAAGTCAGAGTCCATCATTACATTTCCCAATTTATTTGTCAGAGATAAATCTGTGTGCTCAGTTTGATAGACAGAGTGGGCTGTGTGCTGCACTCAGAATGGATAGAGATGGACTGTACCAACCCTGTACTGTCCACAGTCCACACAGGAGTCTAGTCCAGAGGTCTGCCTCAGATGAATTGTGATGTCAACTATTTTCTGTAGTTAGTCATGCTCTATGTCAAGTGTTCTGCTTTCAAGACATGCATAATACTAATACTAATGAACAAAGCTCAGTTGTACTAAATTATTTAAACACAGACTCCTCTTCCTGACGAAACACCTTTTAAGTCATGTAATACAATAAGTGAATGCTATTGCAAGGACTGAATAACACTAAACATTTCACAGTTAAGGGATTAATGGAGGCACTTCAGGCTTGATATTCCAGATAAAGCTTTTATTAACAGAGTGGCTCCAAATGTTATTCCTGTTAAACAGACCTGGCCATAGTGTGTGTGAATGAAGTGCACACTTTCAAGCACTTCTCTTGGATTTATCCAATGAACATCTGTACTTAAGAAATTGTAATGTACTTCATATTAATCAGCAATATGAAGTTCACAGTGCTCTGTATAGGAGCTGGGCAATATATGCAATAAAATGCCTTAAGCATCCTAAAACAATAGTGCAAGTTGTACTTGTACTGTTATATTTTTGGGTGGACAGTGGGACTAGCCCGTCTGACCGACCGACTGATTGACTGACTGATGACACTTCATCATGTTAGACTGAGTGATGGTACATCCACCGCTGCTCAGCAGAGTGCCTAGCCACAGTCCAATAGACCACTCTGGCTCTCTGGTTTTCTGGCTCCAGTATGGACTCCATGAAACAGATTACATACACGTCAAATGTACAACTGTGACAGAAAATAACTGACCTAAAATTGTTGAGCTTAGGTCTGAAGTGTCAAAAAAAAAAAACTGTAGTTCTACTAATAAACCACCACAATGACTCCAAAAGGGGAATCAAACCTCATAGACTCCTATATTGAAAATGTCCAAGTAAACATGTTTACAGTCTTGTACAAACACTGTTTTTGCCAAGGCAACCGCGAGCAGCTCACTTTGACAAACAGGTCTTCAGAAAACTGTGTGTGAAGTCACAGAGGTTACATTCATCTTTATCTACACTCTATAGATATTGTGCATTTGAAGGTTCCCTGTAGAGTATCTTCCAGTCCGTGGTGTCAAACTATCTGCAGGAAATTCAGCAGTAAGCGATCATAAAAGTGAAGAGGAGGAATTCAAGCAAGTAAATATGGATTTAAAACCGAATTAAGATACTTTCTGAATGTTTATTAGGAAGGGAATTCAGTCAACACATATGCTACAGCTCAAGGATTAACACACAATGCATTTGGGTGACTAACATCCAGTGTAAATATAACTTTTTGCTTGGAAGACAACTCCATTGGGCACCTTTAATTTGCACTTTTCAATTCATTACTCCCTCAATGCAGCATCCGTAGCTGAATGATGGTCCATAAAAGTCTTAATATTGTAAAAGAAAATGTGGTCATGTGACTCCATAAAATCCACAGTAAATACATCCTAACAGCTTAAGGGGGTATTGGGAATTCTAAGTAATTAAAAATATTACAAATTCTTAATATCCTATCTGTGGCTTTATAATTTTCCAATGACATTCAACCGGACATGAGATCTTCCATCCATCAATTCCTTTTTATTTTACTGAAACACTGCTTAATTCACCTAATCTAAGCATGTTTATATGTACTGTGGATAATATAATTCACTCACACTTAAAAGAGCATACTGACGAGTGAAGTCTCAATTATCAAGGGATGTCACTTGCTCATTAAACATAATGGAATTAGATGCTAAACAAACATAAAAATATGACAAAAATATTGCTCAATACTTGCACCATGTGTTTATTTATCTTGCTTCGATATTTCATATCTCACACTGGCATGACTGCCGTTTTGAAATAGGTGAAGAGCTTCACCTTTAATCATGCAACTAAGGGACAATTGATAATAATTCAACCCATGCCTGCAGGGAAAACAACATACCTTTTGAATAAACTAAGCTTTAGCTAAATACCCCACACACAAAAACAATTTGGTCAAATGAGGTGAATCTAATATGATTTGTGCAAATATGCATTTACTGCTACAGCTTCACCTTAAGTCTTTGTTCAGAACAAAGTTGCTTAGTAAAGCCTTAGCCCTTCACTTGGTGTCAAAACAGCTGTGGTCGTTGCTGTACAAACAAAA
The DNA here is from genome assembly GCF_045865225.1 of Trachurus japonicus. NCBI lineage: Eukaryota > Metazoa > Chordata > Actinopteri > Carangiformes > Carangidae > Trachurus > Trachurus japonicus. The sequence continues at coordinate 26,285,700 of NC_140907.1, forward strand.
CACACAGTTCATTCCAAAGCATTAATCAAGTAAAGCTCATGGTAGCAGCATCATACATCATTCTCCCTTAAACACACGTCCTAGTTAGTTACTCAGTAACATACAGGCCAGAGATTACAGCATGTGTGAACATTGTGTCATATGCAAACTAATTCATATAATTTGTGATGTCAGGACATGTAATAGGCATGTGGAAATTGTGGCAGTTATGTATGTTTTGTGTGTAACAGATCAAACAAGTGAGTAAAAAAACCCCAAACCCAATAGTAATTGCCTCACCTTTTCCAAACGTTGCTGCCCAGAAGGTGAGGCCAGATTCTTATCAGAGAAGAGAAGAAACTCTGAAGCTTTTCTTACGGGTGACTTGTGCTGTTATTTGATTCCTGTGGAAGGAGTAAATGAGCTGTGAAGGTGAGGCAAGAAAAGAGGGGGATTGACACCTTTCTGACCGTGGAAATGTGTTTACACTAAAACCCACCCACCCCACCCCATACACACCCGCACCCACCTCCCTTACATAAGTTAGCAGCTGTGTAGTCCACATAATACACACACACTCTGTTTAACACACACAGACACAGACACACACTTTTCAGTGCAGATGGCGACTTCATTATTCCAGAGGAGAAACAAGCCCTTTGTTTAGAACACAAGCACAGCCAATCCAGACCATAGTGGAGGACTGGCACTCAATATCCAGCTGTACATGAAGTCGGTGTGACCTGCCCTTCATGGCGTCTATTGTATCTTAGAACTGCAATCATTTGGATACTGCATTATTCTTATCGTCTTGTTTTATTTATTTATTTTGAAATGTATACACAGGCACTTAATGGAGTCTTTTCACAATATTGTCTTCTTGCAGTGGTATTGTATATTAAAGAAAAGAGAAAAAAAGAAATCCCATATTCTTTGAATATGAGTTTATGTGCATGTGTGTGTTTTCCAATTTCACTGTCTATCAGCAGTTCTGTAGTGTGTGGCTGACAGTCCCTTGGCAGGTGGAACAGCATGCTGCTCTGGGATTCTGCTCAGATGCTGTTAACCGCAAATCTGTCCCTACAAGCTAGAAACAGCGAGGAAATAGATTCTTCCCCCATACCGCACACTGGGATACAGAGCACTGTTGTCTCCAAAGCCGGCGACCGGAGACCATATTTTATTACAGCCATACAGATTCTATTGCAGTTCCTCAGTATAACCAAACATAAATGAAAATGCATGATGTAGTCATTGTGCACGAGAAAGTATACAGTACCTTGTAAGAATTTTTAAAGAGACGCGAGTATAGCTTGGAAATGTCATCTTTCAAGTGTAACCCTGGAGTTATATGCAATCTCAGGAATATATTCCCCTCTATATAATTTCGGAGGAGTTTATACGCTAGGGAGCATTGATGCAATACAATCTGTGACAAAGTTATTATGTATTAGATTCAGGTGTCTGAAGATATAGGTAAAATACAAAATATGCTGCATTTGAAAACATCACTAAATACAACATACAAAAACCATAGACAGTGCTGGTGAGCTCATGAAAACATCTAAGCTCAGAAAGAAAGAAAGAACTGTTGCAAACTGATGCAAACAATATCAGTATTGTAAGCATGTTTCCCTTCCCACCTTCCACCCTTTGGTAGAAGTATTTTCCAGTTTCCCTCCATGACCCTGCACAGGAATGAGCAGGTGAGGGAAAATAAATACACAAATAATGTTATCCCCATCTCAGTATACATGTAATCACTCAAATACACCAAGGCATGACAAGGCAAGGTGAGGCAAGTTTATTTATATAGCGCGCACAGTCACACACGCACACACACAAAGGTAATTCAAAACATGAATCATGAAATTAAGCACAAAAGGATAGAGAACAACTTAAAACACAAGAACGACATAAAAACGAAAATACATTGAAGAGAACTCAGTGCACATGGTGGAAAAAAATGAATACTGAATAGTTTCAGTTCAGTCACAGGCAGTGAAGAACATACATTTTTTCATCTTGATTTAAAGAAAGTTAAAATTGGGGCAAGTCTTCAAATCTTCTCACAGTGTGTCCCAGCTCTGTGGATCTGTAATTAAATGCTGCTTCTCCATGTTTACTTTGAACCCTGGGAACAGTTAGCCCCGAAGATCTGAGATGAATTAGACAGGGGATGTGTTTTGCTTACTGTACTAAAACAACTGAGAGTTTTTGAGACGGGAAGCCAGCGCAAAAACCTGAGAGTAGGTGTGATATATTTCGTGTTAGGATACTTGTAGCTGCTTTCTGAATAAGCTGAATATGAGTGTGAGTTCCTTTGGGGAAACCTGAAAAAAAGTGTTACAATAATTCAACTTTCTGGAAGTTAAAACTTTCTCTAAAGTTGTGTCTGGATGTGAAACATCTTGTTTTACAGATTTTTTGAAGCAAACTTTGTTGTTAGTTGTTTTTTTACTAACAACGGTGTCAGTGGTTAAAAAGTTTGTCTCCTATTCCCTCAGTTACATTTTTATTTAGTTCAACACATGCCACGTAATCCATTGTTTGTTTATTTCCTTTGTGGGGGAAAAAAATCGATGCACAAAGTAATAGAAACATGTCACGGTTTGAATAAAAAGGCCCAAGGAGTGGACCTTGGGGGACACCGCATGTTATATTGTTCTGTTGGGTTAGGGTTAGCACAGATAACTGATCTCTATCTATGTAAAGACATCTACACACTGTGTCCACAAAACAACCCAAGTAAATGTGTTTGCATGCAGCATTTGTTTTTTCATGTCTGTCTGGGAATGAATGGGCTGAAAGGAGCTTGCACGTATTTGGTTAATGGCACTCTCTTGACCAAAACCTCCCTTAAGTGAGTAATGAATCATATAGGAGGGATCTGTAAATGGCTCTGTAAAACAGGCCAGAATACAGATGTGACATTTACAGATAACATCTATATGACAGTCTCTCCCATATGTATTAGAGTGGTGACAATAGAGGACAGAGACAGCTGCCTTTTTCTGCCTCATTACATGTATTCTGCAAGAGAGAGGGATGGATGGATGGATGGATGGATGGATGGATGCATGGATGGATGGATGGATGGATGGATGGATGGATGGATGGATGGATGGATGGATGGATGGATGGATGGATGGATGGATGGATGGATGGATGGATGGATGGATGATAGATAGATAGATAGATAGATAGATAGATAGATAGATAGATAGATAGATAGATAGATAGATAGATAGATAGATAGATAGATAGATAGATAGATAGATAGATAGATTGTTGAAAGTATGATTAAATATGGATATATCACAACAGATGGATGATGAGTTGATGAAGGCTATCTGTCTTATCCTCAGTGAGAGATGGGCATCAATTACTTTGACTTGATGAAACTAAATCGTATTGAAAACAATACAGATGCAGTGCAACTTTTGTGTGGTGTGTGTGTGTATGTGTGTGTGTGTGTGTGTGTGTGTGTGTGTGTGTGTGTGTGCGTGTGTAGCTGTTGCCCCATGAGAGCCATTGTATCTTAACAAACCTCCTCTCTCTTCTTCAGAGGCAAACAAGTGATTATGCAGCTAACTAAGCTTCCAGGCAGGATGAAGAGGAGTCTCTGAGGATGTGTGTCTCACCACACAGAGCAAAGCTTTGTGGTTTCAACACAAACACACACACCACACAAATGTGAGAGGCCGTTCTGTATAATATAACAACCTACCAGTTGTGAGAAGATGGCCACACACATTTCTCTGATCACATTATTTTAAAAACATGCACTGGCACATTTCTGTGTGATACTGAGAGGTTTCGTTCCAACACTCTTGCATTAATACCCACATGGTGAGATTTTTGCATTCAGCAGTATTTATGTTTGGGTTAAGCACATCATGGGTAGCTATTTGAAAAGAAAGACTAAATCTTACTCATATATTTCCTGAATGCGTGTTACAGTACACTTAAACTTGTGTGGATTATGTAGGAGTTGGGGCTTTTATTTTATTTTGGTAAACACAAAATGTGTGTCTGTGTGTTTTTAACCAATGCTTCACACTAACTAGTGCAGTGTGGATGCTGTGTGTTTAATAGTCCAATGGAGGTGCAGATGCAGAGAGGTCAGCAGCAATGCCCTCTGATTGTTTTTTCGTCTTTTGCTGCATACACATGCCGACAAGCCATGCCAGCTGCTATCTGCCACGACTGCTCCAGGGATTTTGTGTGTATGTGTGTGTGTGCAGTGTAAGTGTTTTATTTTAAAGGTAAACAACAGTATGATAATTGATTTTTCCTCAATTTTATGAAATTTGCAGATTCATAATTCCAGAGTGGTAGTTTTAACTGTGTTGGTCTCAGGTATGTGCGTTTGTGTGTGTGTGTGACTGCGTCTGTGTGCTGAGAGAAAACACATAAATCCCCCTCACCCTAATTGGCTGCTTTACAAAATGAAATTGGATAGTATTGAGAACTGTTGGCAAAAGTAGCTGTTTAAACAACTTCAACAAATATCATACTGCAATATTTACGTTTGCCTAATAAGGTTTTTTCCTTTTCTTTTTTGGCTTGAGTATTTATTTTCTAGATTTGCAGAAACAAATATGTAACCTGTTCTTACACTAATAACAACTGACAATAATTCTTAATGTTCTGAGGCGGCCAGCCAGCTCTGCGCTCAACTTGTAGTATGTGTATTTCTAAACCGTCAAAGTCTGCTCACATATTTGGGCTGTTCTTTGATGTTGTATCCTTGCAGCTGGGATTCTATGATCAACTATGTTCAACTAGCCTCATGACTCACTACATATTTATTGGTGGAACGTACACATCTTTTGAAACTTCATACTTATGTCCTGTGATCTTCTCTGTTGGAAGCACTAAAAGTAATTTGTACTTTGGGTGAAAAGTTGAGCCTGTTTAGTATGTGTACCTCCTTCTTGAGTTTGAGTAAAGCAACTCTGGACGAGATGAAAGAACATGTTTCTGGGGTCCCCATTCTTAAATAAAATAACACTACTAAAATTTTAGCACTGTAAGCCCTCTCTAGTTTTAAATGCCAAGAATCATCTCCCTGTCTTTAAATCAGACTCTGACACTTATCTCCACCGAGGAGCTTAAAGGGCAAGCCTGGCAGTCTTTCATATTTTTCTTGTTGGCAACAAATTCTGTTAAAAGTGCACAGCCAGCAACACATTGGTCCTACTAACAAATATTATCCGTGTAGCTAAGGCTGGATACACAGCAGTTTCTTTTCTTCTGTGCCATAGACCTCCACTGCTGTCAAAAAACTTAAAAACATATAAACCACCATGGGGACTGGGTGACATGTTCCTAAGTTGGGATGAACACGGAAAATGTAGTTTATTTTGACACTTTGCCACTGATGTATTTATCCAATGGTGAAAATAACAAATGTACTGTTTCTTCTTGTATGAATATCATTTGGTGCACAGCTGTTTCGGGACCCAACAGATCCCTTTTGAGAAGTGAAACTACATATTTATGTGTGTGTCTCCAGTAGCAACCTTTATTTGGGCTGATATCAGGCCATGGAAGTAAAAAACAAGTTATAACATTGTTGATTTTAGTCTGTGTCCAAATACCCTGCGATTGTCCAGAACAAAAAACACATTCGTATTTTGTTTTCAATAAGAAACATTTTTTTCTATCACAATAATGAATTCAGAGGACAGTGCAGCTTTGGCAGAGATAAGCAGTGTTTGGTACTTTTGGTCGATGTTCATGGTCACAGTGGCTCATAGTTTCAATTTTTTCTAACATTATTATCAATGGAAAATCTGCAAAGCTGGATGAATGATCGTAGTATTCATTTGTCAGATACTGTTCATGTGTACTTCACATTGGGATTGATACCTCATTCTTGCAGTGCACTTGGGAAATGAATGTGATTCTGATTGCCCTGATTAGAAATCTGTATTTCTTCCCATGGTGCACATCATCCTCAGGCCTACCACAAAGTTTGACTCTGCAGTGGTGGCTGAACCACCAAGGCAGCACCCCACTTTAAAATCTAGCCTTTTGGATGCATTGTAAAATAATGGCCAAAGGAAAGCTCAGGTTTGGATTCAGGCAAGAAGTTAGGAAGCCATTGCCGACAATAGTATAACTGTGGGATATTCAAGATTACAGTGATCACATACACATGTAGGTGGCCACAAGCAATGCAGTTATGGCTGTAATCAAGTGCAATGAGGTGTAACATCACAGCCATTGTCATGCCATAGTGTAATACAGCTTTTATGTGGGAGTTACCAATGGCCAGTGCTTCATTTTCTTTCATATACTGTATCCTCCAGCGTCTGTGTCATATCAGTGACCAGCGCATGATGGTACACACAGACACACAGACACACACACACACACACACACACACACACACACACACAAATACAGACATCATACATACATACTGAACAGCTGTCTTACAGCTTCACACTCCCTCCAGACTTATGGTGGATGTGAGCAGAATTCACCCTTATTTAGAGAGCAAATAACATTCCCAACACCATGAGGTGACATTTTCAGTTTCTTTACTCAGATCTCTTAATTTGTTTTAATGTGACGTTGGCAGTCGAAACAACATATTGGTGGTTTACAACATTGTATTTAGTTTATTTGACTGTTTGAGCAGTAATCCGCTATCAGCCTACCTCTATGCTTATACTCAAACCCAGTTTTACTCTTTTTAGTTCTTATTTTAGAGGATTAAATCAAAACTTCATGGGTGCAAATATACTGCTTGGATTGCTCAGGGGAAAATGTGTTAATGATTTTTAACAAGTTTAAATTTATACTCATTAGTCTTTCCTGCATGTGGCTATGGTAGCAACTCAGGTCTGTAGGGTTGACTGCCCTTTACTCAGCATTTCAGACTTTACAATTATTGCATTTTAAAGACAAATTTATTTTTCTACTGATCATTCACGCACAGAATTGACCTTTCCCAAAGCCCCACCTCCCTTATTTACTGTTGCTAAGCCTGTGTGGCATTTCATTTTAGCATGGCATACAAACTGTTTAGTGATGACACTGGCATATTTACCTCTCACGGGGTGTTCCCACCAAACGCGATGACGCTTCATCGCGCGTCGAGATTACATGTAAAGTCAATGCAAACACGCGATTAGTCGCGTCATCGTGCCGGGCGATGCGATGGACGCGATAGCGCGACGCGATGGACGCGTTGGCCGCGAAAAATCGCCTCCATCGCGTCGCCCGGCGCGATGACGCTTCATCGCTCGAGTTCAAATAATTGAACTTTTGCGGCGAATTCGCGTGAAGACGCGCCGCGACAGCCTATCAGGTTTGAGATCGTCACCAACGTGCTGACGTACGGACGTACTGGTGTTCCCTTGGCAGTTTAGTCAGAGCGAGTCTATTGACAATATTAGAAGTTTTCTGGTTTAGTTTAGTTTATTATTCAGATCCCCATTAGCTGCTGCAAAGCCACAGCTCTTCACTGTTGCTTTTCCGGTGCTGTTACAAACGTTTCTGATTTGGAGATTCGGACCTGAAAGCCCGTTATCACTGCTGTTTTCAACCAGCGGGCCCTGCGAGCCGGCCGCCCCGTCCCAAAGCACTCAACAGGCGGTCAGTCACACAGTAGTTCACGGAGCCGTCTCCTCCTCCTCCTCCTGCAGCCAGAGACCCACACCGCTGTTCCTCTCCCATCTACAGGGACAGGAACAGTGCAGCGACGGTGGTTATCTCAGCCAGAGAATGAAATAGTGGGAGAAATGTTGTTGTTTGGGCGGGCTCGTCGCACGACGCGATGCCGCGACGAGGCGTTTTTTGCATATTGAACCAGCGTCAAAACTGGAGCGTCTAGCGCGACGCGATTTCATTTGACGCGCGATTCAATCGCGTTCATCGCGTTTGGTGGGAACACCCCGTCAGACTTCTTTGTGATTTTTGAAACAGTTGTGTGTCATTTATAACTCACAACTGTTGACTGACTCTGTATATTGGTTGATTACCTTGTCACCGCCCCGGACTTCAAAATTCAATTCATTCAGGGCGGCACGGTGGCACAGTGGTTAGCACTGTTGCCTCACAGCAAGAAGGTCCTGGGTTCAAATCCCCGGCCGCCCAGGTCCTTTCTGTGTGGTTTGCATGTTCTCCCCGTCTCTGCGTGGGTTTCCTCCGGGTGCTCCGGTTTCCCCCACCACTAAAAACATGCCAGCTAGCTTGATCCTCCAGTCAGTGCCCCTGACCAAAGGCACTGGCTCATAATCTGGAGTTGGTCCCCGGGCGCTGCACCGTGGCTGCCCACTGCTCCTCAGGGATGGGTTAAATGCAGAGAAAGAATTTCACTGTACTGTATATGTAACAAATAAAGTACCTTTACCTTTACCTCAATTGTAGTATGTTGTGAATTAGCTCTTCTGTCTTAGCCTATTTGTGTCTCATTAGGCTAATCATTTGTCCAGTAAAGTCCAACGTCAGTCTTTTTTTTTTTTAAGTATCTTTTTTTGGGCTTTTATTGCCTTTAATTGATAGTGCAGTCGAGAGAGAGACAGGAAATGGGAAGGCAGAGAGTGGGGGAATGACGCGCAGGAAAGGGCCGTCCAATGCGGGACTCGAACTGGGGCCGCCTGCACCGAGGACTGAGCCTCAACATGGGGCGGCAGCTCTACCCAGTGAGCTAAACGCCGCCCCTCCAACGTCAGTCTTGAGGTGTTGTAGCCTACATACAAAATACACTGTATTGTGTCATTATCGACTGCTATTGCTAATGAAAACAACAAGTAAGCAAACACAACAAGAGGCCTCTGACTTCTTCTTGCACTGAAACTCCTTCAATTTATGACGTTAATCCCATTTCCCATATCCAACTTCCAAACTCGTTGGTTGGACATGCCACAATTTGTAACCTCTGTTAAAGACACAGGGAAACTTTCCGCTGTCTGTGTTTTTGATTTTGGAAAGACTAAAGAACTGACAGTGAGACCAAGTTTCTCTCTAATTAGGGCCCCATTCACAACCACACAGCATGTAGAGAAATTCTGACAGGCCTGTCATGCCTACTTGGGGTTGCTAATCTATGACAATCTCTGTTCAGTGGAGAGGTTCAGCAAGTCGTCAGTTACGACAATAGTCTACATAAAATCTATTCTAATGAACCACTGCACAAATCACACTTTTATCTCTTTTAATTTTACTGTAAGATTAAAAAACACTTGGATATTGTCCTTTATGTTCCATTCAAATAGTTATGTAATATTCTGTGTTTAAATACGTGAAAGCGTTTTCATTGGGAGTTGTGCAATTTACCATGACATTGAATACAACACAAGAAGAATTTAAGGTAAACTTTCATCTTTCTATTGGTCAGTTGTCAATCAACGTCAAGTTCCTTAGTTACTGATTGGCCAAGGGGGCGGGGAAACAGAGAGCGTCAGGACCAAGAGCCTGGGAGGGGAGTTGTTTGATGTAGCTGCCTCATAGATTCATGCATAGCTCTTTCGGTGCAAAATGCTATGAGATAATAATGGCACGTTATGAGACAGAGTTGCGTGCCGAAAAACTGCCCTCGACAGGAACGCGCATCAGCGGTTTTGCATGAATTTACCTCGAAAACAACTCTGTCTCGTAACGTTCTGTCATTATCTCATAGCGTGGTGAATGTGCAGGTCACAACTTGTCCACGAGAGCGTTTTGGAGTTGATGGATTGTGTATTTGATGAGGGAAACCAAGAAACTCCATTACCCTCTGTAGCGTAGCTCTGAGCAGCTTGCAGCTCTGCTCTGCCGTTCTAAAAATAGCTTGCACCGACAATTAAAGGTAACGAACCTACTGCTATGACTATAGGGATTATGGCAATGGGCCAATTTGTATATTATATTATATAATATTATTATTATATTGTATATCCATATAACCGATGGTGTCACTGAGTATTTTAAAGGAAGAGTGAAACATGTGCTTTACTGAATGAATTTGTGTCTACTTACACTATCTGATTGTACACCTCCCAACAGAGGATAAAGAGTGAAACGATTTGACTCTCTTGGTTTAATTTTACTGAGATTTTATTATTTAAATGGTGTAGTTATGGAATATATATTTCATAGTTACTTGTTCAGATCTAATTTCGATTTAATAAATCCTTATGTTGGAATTGGAGATGGTTTAATATGAATTATAGATGAGGTGAAAGTTAAAGAGGGTTAAAGGTGCAGTAAAAGTGAGAACATGCATAATACTAAAGTCTTTTTGGCTATTCAACAGCAGACACATTAACAGTAACTTAACTGTCCTAGGCAGTGTTCATAAGACCAGTGAGTAGACCAGTGTTTCATTATAAAATGCCTATGTAATGTTTCCGTTCACTATTAACCCTTTGATGCACAACATATGCACACCCCCTCTAATGCGCAACATGGGTCTAAAATGACCCGCATTCATTTTCCATGTGAATTCATGCTGAGTGAGTGTTTCTTTGTGGTATCTTTTAAAATCAATATATTTTATGATTGAATCCTCCAAGTATCATTTGAATATCTTGTTTTTAATTAGTACAGGGTGTTATTCCCATTTTTACTTTCTTATTTTATGAACAAATAGACAAAAAGTCTCAGAGAGTGGACCAGTTAGCTAGCTAGCTGTTGACATTTCTACATTCTACTGTATTAGTTAACTACAGTAGAACATGTCACCAGCTAGCTAGCTAGGTAGCTGGTGACATGTTCTAGCTGGTGTCTACAATTACAATATTATTCTATTGTTGTCACCAGCTAGAACATGTAATCATGTTAACAGTTAGCTAACTTGCTAATATTAAGGTATTTCCCTTTATGACAAGTAATGTAGCTACTTATTCAAGGTAACTAAAACCTTATCAATTATGCACAGTTATCTTTAATGAGTCATCAAATGTTTCTTTAGGTAAATTGGAATAATTGTAAAACAAGTAAATATGATTATATGTGCTTAAAAAAGAATATTTACTGAAGAAAATGATAAATACTGTGCAGTGATTTCAAAGATATAACATTGAAATAGCCTACTCAGATAGAATAAACTATGGCTAGCTGTTGACCACAGTAGAATATGTCAACAGAACTATTAATGGGGGAAAAGGACAAGTAATGACTAGTCATTATTGTAATCAAGGAAACAATGGTCTGTTGTTGGTATAGATAGTGAGGGAATGCTAAAATTAAAGTATTCTTGCTATACTTGTTTTTTCAACTGGTCCACTCGCTGAGACATTTCTGTTCATTTTTGTTCACAAGTAAGAAATGAAAAATGGAAATAATGACCCCACTAATAAAAAACTAAATATTAAATAATACTTGGAACATTATATCATAAAACAGATAGATTTCAAAAGTTACAGCAAAGAAACTATCACTCAGCATGAAATCACATTGGAAATGAATGTGGGTCATTTTAGACCCATGTTGCGCATTAGAGGGGTAGTGATACAAAATGTGTTTTTATTAAAAAAGTGAAAAAGTAAAAAATAAAATAAGGATGTATTATGATCAAAAACAAGTTAATTGAGGAATACCTGGAATTCTATATGATGAAATAAATTTTTCGCAAAGATATAGCACAAAAAAACTCACTCGGGTCTATTTAGACCCATGTCGTGCATCAAAGGGTTAATACAGCTCTATTAATGTTGTTGCTTTTAATCTAAGTTGTGGTTGTAATAATAATAGAAGCCATTATGTAGTAGAAGTTGTAGTAGTAGTAGTGGTGGTGGTGATTGCAAGGCAGACATAGCTTGGTATTTTTACTACAGCACACATGCCACCTCTCTATACATGGCCTGTACCATTAATATGTTTGCTAATGGTTCACTCGTTAATATTAACTAACAAGCCAAGTGAGCTGATGTCACTCTATTCTCCAAAGGATAGATTAAAGCAGCTGATCAAAGCTTCCAGAGAGCAGAGATCACATTAGAATGAATTGCTAATTAATTAGGCCTATTTGTCATTGCCACAAATGTGCTGTGGGACTGCACAGATTCTGTACTTGTTGATTCTGGTAGCTGCAGCTGTGGGGGTATCAGATTTCCCCGGAGTGTCGGTGAGGCGCGGGCGGGCTGAGAAAAGAGTGAGCGTCTGGCGGCTGAGGCGCAGACAGACGCGGCCTGCTGACCTTTGAGCCAGTTGCTGATTCTGCGGGTGGTGGCATGAGAGTAAATAATGGTGACGTGCCTGTCACCTCAGGGTACAACTGCTCGGAAGTTTGGGTGGAGGGGGGGCTGCCATAAATTCACCAGGGGCCAGATTGGGTGGTCTACTACCTCAACTGAAGGGCATTTCCATTTAGCTGAAGGGGAAACCTAATGAACTAAATGCAGGGGCAGGAAGACCAATTTCATCATATCTTTCATCATTAAAAATAGCTGCTGAGGCATTAGCAAGCAGAGGGTCTGCTTAGAGTGAAATGACCACGAGGGAACCCAAACCAACAAATTACACATGTCCTGTTCTCATTTTTTGTCATAATTTAAAACTCAGCAAATCATATTAGCCTAATGTTAAATCTAATAACAATTCCACATGAAAGGGGTCACTCACAGTGATGGACAAAGGCTGCAGGTCTATGGGGCTTTGTATTTTGTGCCTCTTCAAACCCATTGTTTAGCTTTTACCGTATGGTTGGGTCACAGTGTTATCAACAAACCTTTTCCAGCAGCAGCACCGGCAGCTGTTTTTAACAAACAAGCTGGCAAACAGGTTGGCAGCTGCCTGGTGAGGAAAACCCAGTACCGCAGCAACATAAAACATTACAGTCTTATTTGCGATTGCAAAAGTATAAAAAAAAAAAAACTCTTCTTGGTTTTCTGCACTCTTAAGTTCTTGTAAAAATACATTATGTGCATTCTATCGAATGGAATAAAACATCTGTAGGTCAGTTTAAGACCAGGTGATAGCACAGAGAGACACTAAATATTGCAGATATTGGATATGCCTATTTCTACTTCACAGAATCAATTCAGTCACTTTCTCTCCCCCCACTCCTAAAATTATATCCCAGCACCAAAATGCTGCTTACTGTAGCTCCTTAAGAGATCGATAGAAAATAAAAGCCCAACAAAGATTTACAGCAGAAGCACGGTCTTTAGAATAAATGAGTTGGTGGGGAAAAAAAGGAAGTGTTTACCTTTTTTGTTCACAGACGCAGTCATCAATACATGGGAAATATATAAGTTTCCTGGTGACAATATAATTGTGCCGTAGCAATTTGGTACTGCAAGCAAACACAAGCAATTCTTCTTTCCTCGGTGGAAATGGACAGTTGTAATTTCAGATTGTTATCGTCACTATAGTTTGAATTGGGGACTCTAACTGTTTGATCTCCCCCCTCTCTCTCCATAGATAAAGCTCAGACACCACTTAGCTGTAATCGTGATAAACCTTGACAAGGAAATCCACTTTTGGAGATAAAGAGTTTGTGTGAAAAACATGTTACTGGTGTAAAGTAAATCACAGTTTAGCTTTTCTTCTTGTTTTGTGGTGGGGGTTACCATAGTATATCACTGATTGAACAGTAGATACCCTCACCTTTATATGTTACTCCTATTTCTCCTAATAGGGAGCAGCAGACATATAAATGTCCATAGGCCAAACAGAAAAAAAGGGTTTAAGATATTTACTTCCCCAGAGACTTCTGTGATGTGATGCTGAAGTGCTTCTATTGAAGTTATAACCTTCATTCAGTCAGCGTCTAGTTTTGCTACTATTTACAGTCTCCTTTTTTCAGTAATGGCCTTTCAATGTGTTTAGAGTCGGATTCTTCTCTTTGTAGTAGTTTTTATTGTTAGTGTCTGGATTGATATTTGCAGGGAAACAGGAAATGGTGAATGCATGTAATCCATTGTTACTCTTTGTCAGTTTATCTAAGTGATGCTCGCATTACTGTTCATGGTCATTCTTCTGTAGCCAGAGGTGGACTGTATACACTTTACCTGTTCCCACCAAGAACCTCAGGTGTCACCATTGTTTTGGAGACAAAGTGATAAATGCATTTTATTAGACAACCACAAAGACAGTCCCATGCCGAGCATTTCAATGTTATTTTTAGAAGGAACCTTAATAAAGGAACAAAATAACATATGGCCGAGCATAATGCCCAGATGTCACCGCAGAAGCAGTTGCCCTGCCCTTGACATGTAGGTCAAAACATCAGCATCTGTGAAATGAATAAATGCATCAATGTATATGCATTTTTCCCCTCCTTTTTTTCTTTTTCTTTTTTGTTCTTGTTGTACGTTTGTTACCATGAACCTGCAAGTCTCAGACATGAGCTCATGATCCCATAATGACACGCTTTGATGCCCGAGTGTCGGCCATTCACACAATGAAAAGAGACTAAAGGCATAAACATGCCAGAGATTTTAAAAGGTTGAAGAGCGGACTGTGCGTCTCACTAACCAAGGGCAATTTTCAGGGTGGAACTAAATGAATGATGATGATAATAACATCCCAGGTCACCCCTGCAGTGATGTGAAATATTTTTGCCTTATCTAATATATTTTTGATTCTCCAGCATCGGCCATGTCCAAAGGCTCTCCAGTCACTCATGCCCAGTCCGCTGTATAATGTCAGTCTGTGATGAAATGAAGAAATGAAATATTCACTTCAATTTCACTAACTTTGCAAGGGCCCTGCAATTTTCATGATTTCCTTACTGCTTATGAAAAAATAGTCATATTATTCTTTATCAATATTTTAACTTTCATGCTGATTATTTTTCAGTCCTGTTTACAAAAAAGGTCCAGATTATCATGCTGCACACATTATTTTATGAATATTATCCCTTCAGGCTGAGTATACATGCCTATTGTGTTCTAATGACCATGTGGATGAAATAAAACCGATTTGTTAATTCTGGCAATTTCATAGCGCCCAGCTGCAGTGATTCAGTACTGCAATATGTTACATTCACTCGGCATTATCCCAGTATAAAGATGACTTCTTGTCTCCCTCCTCAAGGTCCGGATCTCCTCAGTTTGTCTTCAGTCCCAGAGGAGTTGGGAGATAACTCGGCCTGATCAAAGAATTTGAATGAATCATTCTGTAGTCTGTGGGCCTTTAGCTCCAGGGAGAGTCACAGCATGATTGGATTTTCCACTTTCAGGAGCAATCCTCTGTAATGTCACTGACACCTCACTAAAGCAACACTGTCATAGTCTGTTATCTGGTTCAATATTCTCCTATTGGCGTTTTCCTGTCTGTGGAGAGCAGGGGGTATACCAAGAAAATGAGACAAGTGAGGGAATATTCCCCTTGTTATTTCCAGCCAGCAACAGAGCAGGCGTAAAAAAGGAGTTTTGTTGTGTTGACAGAAATACAAAGCAGCGGGGAGCCGACTGTAACAGCATTTTGATACAGGTAGCATTACAAAGCACCGTATATATAAATGTTAGATCTACTGGTACGACGGCACTTCATCAATTATGCTCAAACTAAATATGCAGCCTTATTGACTCTGATGGGAGTGCTCAGTCGGTTCATGCTGTTAGTGTGTTTGTGCCTCCAAATCAGATTATAACAGCACAATGATTGTGCTGTATTTCTTGATGCAGGGACATAAATCATGAGATTTTGACAAACCCTCTCTTTAAGGGAAGTGTGTCAGGTGGAAAATGGACGGACTACACTTCCTCTTTGTTGCTCCAAAGTATAGATGGTATAAAAATAGTCCCATTTTCCCCTCTTGCATTTATTCACCTGAAATGTGCTGCAAGCTGAAAATAGTAGATGAAAGCTTTCCTTGAGATTAGTCACGGCAGCCTGTCAATTGTACTTATGTTACCTTATCATTTCCCCCTCTCTGTTGGAATGCTCCCTGATGGTAATATACGACTATCTGATTCCTTATGAAAATATTGAATTCAGCTATCTCAGACGGCTAAATTTCATTTATGTGGCTCCAAGACAAAATCCCACACTGTTATTCTGTCTTTTCTCATTTTTTCTTTTGGTGTATACTTCAAGTGTAGTTTTCCATTTTTTTCTCTGTGAACATCATAAGTTTGACCAGAAACCTGTTTTTCAGTGTTATATAAACCAACATTTGTGAATTATATGTTAGCTGTTGATCATCAGTACCAGCTTGTTGTCTGCAGGCTGTTAAACCACAATGTCTTGGTTTCTGTTTCTACTCATGCTTAATACAGAAGATATGTGTGTGAATGGTGGATTTTATTCTGAAAGACATACACATGTCATGCGCGATTCCGCCCCCAAAGCCAATACAGTCAATACTGTGAACCAGGCAGCTCGTTGGGGACGTAGTGTGTGGATGGGTGGTATTTAAAAATCATTGCGAGTGAAGATGGCAGAGGGAGAGCAGCGCTGTTTGGTCCAGAAGCAAGGTAGAACAAGTTCTCTGGGAGCATGATGAGCAAAAACATATTCAGGGTTTTCCCCTTCACTGAGACACACCAAGCCGAATGAACGGGCAATAAAAAAACAACAACTCTGCTTGTCCTTGAAGCTGCAGCTCTATGTCAAGCACAACAACAACAACAACAACAACATCCTTCTACAAATGAACAATCATTGTTCATTCGACCAACATGTGTCAGTGTATTGACAAGATCAAACATAATGAGTATGTGGGCTGCTGAGTTAGTTAGCTCTTCTGACCGCTTGTTGCTGGTTCATAAAATGTGCAGCTCCCTCGCACCCAATTCAGTTTTTCTGTGTAAATTTCAACAAAACCTCAGCTTTTCTCACTATACTGTTAAAAAGTAGTATTTGTTTTGTGCCATCGGTGTATAAGCCAGTGTCATCTTTACACACTTATCTACAAGATGTGCTGTATGTTTCAGGGTTTGCACTTGTTGCTATAGCTGTTTTATTTTTGAGGCCACTGTGCTGCACTGACAGTGCTGTTCCTGGACTCTGGGAAACTGCCACTATACAGAACAGCCTGTTCCCAGGTGCAGTCATATCAAGGCTTGCACAGGACAGCAATGTTTGAACACCCTAATCCTCAGCCTTCATTCTTCCCAAACTTCAATAGCAGCCGCTGTTGCCACTTCCCCCACAACAACTGCCCCTGTAATGTTTTGCACACAAACCCAGAGAGGGCCCGGGCTGGAAGAAGCATTCGTTAGACCTTCAAAGGGAAGCCGAACCTGCCTGATGATAAAACACTGTTTTGACCCGTCTCTTTGAAGAGTGCTACAATACGTGAACTGTACCAAAAACCTGAGCGCCACATGCACTGTACAAACTCACCTACACACACACACACACACACACACACACACACATACACACTCACATATAAACACACACTCTCACATACATAATATGACACAGGGGAGAGATGGATAGCAGCAGTGAGTACAGTGGTTTTTGCAGCAGCCTGCAGATCAATCCAAAAAAGAAAGGGCAGGGTTCTCGCCCTATCAGTATAACAGAGTCTGTTGACCTTTTTAAATGACTGAAAGATACGCTAAGGTAAAGTAAACAGTGGTTTGTTTGCAGCATCATGGCACGCCATATTGATCCCTCTTCTCAGAAAAGGTCATACACTTGAGAGGTGATTGTTATTAGATAAGCAAAAAACAGTCTGTGAACTTTTCAGTTCTGCACAAGCAAAGACGGACAATGGCATTTAATGGTATTAGCTCCATATTATTTCAACATTGGAAGTATGTTTTCATTTCATGCACGTTGTTGTGTTGTGTACAGCTCTTTCGCTCGGCTTTGGCCGGACAACTGTGCTGAATCAGCAGTACGGTTGTGTGTGGCGGGTCATTAGCTAACGAGAGCCAGTTTAATGTCCACTAAATAGCTAATAAGTGCAGTCTGAGGGAAGCCCGCCAAAAAGCGATGAATGTACCTTCGGCAGATCTATAATGCTTTATTGGCCTCTTGGAGATCAGGTCAAGCTTTCATTGTTAATTTAGTCAGGGATTTGGAACTACACTTATCAGCTACAACATTAAGACCAGTAACTGGTTTTAAAGTTATTAATCCTCTATACAGTATATACGTATATGTAAGTATACACACAGGGACCCCTACAACGTGTGTGCACAGCAGTGGTTTCCCATTTGAAAACTGATCTCAGACTTTTGGATCCCACTATAAACACACACACAACCACCCACAACATTGAAACCAGCATGTTTAGTGTGAGTTGTATATTCATCATTGTCCATATTATATTGTTTGTGTGTTTAAAAATAGACAAGTTGATGATGGACAGGAAATCATTCAAGAGCCATGTCAAGCAATTTGATGCAATTAAAGAGACTAACCGCTCCTTAATCGCTGACATTGTGATTGTGAGAACTTCTTCTATTAAGAAGATATGACGCGATATGTTCTGTCGTCTGCTTGCTTTGAGTGACAGGCTTATTGCCTGCTTGTCCTACTTCCAAACGTGAATGTTCAGGCTTTTAACAACTGCCACGATCACAACAAGCAAATCAAAGTCAACTCCAGACTTGGAAACATCTGTTCAGAAAGTAGCATGTGACATCACAGATGCAATATCCCTGTTTTCCTAATGGGTATGACATGAAATGTATTCTGACGCCAGATGTGAACAGATGTCCCTCTCAACCACATCAGAACGCAACCTGGATGTACGACATGAGAGGGCCTCAAAAACCTTCATCTTAATCCCAAGACTCCTGCATCTTGTTTAAAGGCACCTTCATACGTGATGATAATGCACCACACCTTCATTGCCACAAGGCATTATTCAGTTCAAGGAGCATACAGTATCTGAGGTATGAGTCTCTCAAGCTACTGTGATGCTGTCTTGATCATAGCTAAAATCAAATACACCCCCACTGCTGAAAAAAAGAAAAGGAAACAGAAGAAAAATCTGAGATGGATTACTGAGCAAACCTGCAACAAGTCAAAATGTCAGCAAGCATTGTGTGTGATGTCATTCTCTGAGGGGCAGAGGGTGGAAAATAATGTATCAGAAATAACCCTGAGCACAGCAAGCACAGACATTTTACCCCATTATATTTAACTGAGTGACAGATAGAAAAGAGGGCTTCCACTCCCAAAAGTTGGATGATTTATTGTTTCAGGGGCTTTTTATTCCTTGTTTTAATGTTTACGTTGCCGAATATTGATTTAGATAAAACATGACATAATAATGATCCTCTGTGTTGCGGTTTGAGATCTGTTTGCCGCTCGCTCATCTCTCCATGCTGTCGTGAGTTCACCAGACTGCCACTAAGAAAGAAAGAAACCCATCAAACATTGATGAATGCCACTCTCTGCCTGCTGCTCCACTGATTTGCATCTCTGTCTCTGGCACTGATTTCCAGCTCTGACTCTTGCAGAAGGGACTAAAACATGCAAATGCACGTCAATTAAACTCAGCATCTTTCAAGCCAGCTCGTTTACGTGATGTGTTGCACATTTTAAAGTGCACAAGCATTACACACGGAAGAATATATTGCCTTATTACAATGACAACACGGTTAGGGCCACCAACACAGCCCTCTCAACATGTCCTGAGGGCAGATTATTTGCCACCAAAGCAGTTCACTATTTTCCTGCTGAGAGTCTGTGGGGAGAGGAGGCTGAACTCGCAGTGTCAGTTTCATGCACATAATGCACCGTGAGAATACATCTTTCATGTCCCTTGAATGTTAATAACTCCCGGGAACAAGACACAAGCATGAAACAATATTTCTGGCTGTCATTTTTTGAACCAAATCGACAACCAACCATATCTAAATGACTGAATAACCACTGATTTGACCATTCGCTAAGCCACACACACTTTAGCTCTTGTTACTTCTTAAAACAGGAAATCATTGATTTCCTACTGCGGTAGACAAACGGAGGCCTCTCAGTTCTACCTGACGGCTGTTCCCTACTAGCTGAAATGACAATAGTAGACTCCTAGCATAACTCTCTTTGGATATAGCTTCAAGAAACACATAGCTGAGCAAGTAACAAAGAGTTAATGATTAGATTTGCTTTGTATTTTCAAACTTCATTTCAAGTTTAAAGCCCCAGTATGTAACTTATTTGGCTTTTTATTAGCAAAAATCAAATATTGCTTTCATAAATACGTATTTCACTGAAGTCGAATCACACCCGCATATAAATGAAAGCTTTCTCGTACCTTAGAATGAGTTGTTACAAGTCGTTACAAATACATAAGCGGGGTACACGGAAACGAGGCTGCCATGTTGCATCGCCATTTTTTACATTCAGTGGCAGCGTGACCGTAGGTAACCACGGAAACTCACCGGAGCTGTCGGCTGTTAAAACTGTCACCACTGTGTAGTGTGAGGAAAGACGGAGGCATTGATGTTGCATTCAGGTGCAGTCAGGCAGACGGCCGTCGGCAAACCAACCAGATGTCATTTTACTCGACGAGAGAAAGACGGTAAAACGTTGGTCAGGTAAACAATACGACATCACCATGACAACATTGTCACGCCTGTATTGTTTTGCCTCGTGCTGGCGGACCACTTGTTTACATAGAGGCGTGTTTATCCTGCAGCGTCTGTTGTCTGTCTGACGTCTGCCCGATTTCACGTGAATGCAACATCAAGAATACGTTCCGATATGCAACCGCACCGCTAGATGGGGGTAATTCCTACATTTTATAGATAAGTATACATATGTATATGATAAGTATTTCAAAATATCAAATGAGCTAATTCTGCTAATACTGATATAATAGCATCCAGACCTCAGTAAAATAAAATAAAAATGACATTCTGATCATAAAGGAGGTTTTTTGTTATTGTAACATAGCCCGTAATATTTGTTTTACTTCCCTATGTGCATTACGGCTGATCGATTAATTATATTTTCATTGTCATCATGATATCAACATGCACAATAAACACATCGCAAAAGGTCTATTGAACAGTATCATCACACATAACACATTTGTCTGATATCGTGTAGGCCTACTGTGTGTTCTTCTTGTTTGTGGTTTGCAAAGGTTAAAAAAAAATACAGCAAAATATTTTGATGCTGAGTATGTCTCTGATGAGCCTCATGCACACTCACTTAAGGGACCCAAGTTAGACAAGACTGTCAAACTAAGTTACAGCTGCTGTAAAGTTATGACCAGGCAAATGCTGTTCAGGCAGGGAGGGAGGTTTAGCGAGTGGTTGGTTTAGCATAAGAGTGATCCGCGGTTTCCAGTTACCTGTGACAAAGAACTGGTGATTCAGGTGATTTCAGCAACAAGACACCAATAATTATACAAGCTTAATTTGTACCCCTTGTGAAAAGGGATACGGTGTGAACATGGTGGTTTGTCTGTTTGCCGCAGATGTGATTACACAAAATATTGTCTGCAGGCAAGGGCCAAGTACCCATCATCTGCTGCCACTGTGCCAAGGCCGTGTGTGTTATTTTAGCGTAAGTCACACAAATGTCTCTGTTTTGTACACGAGGCAGGGGAAAAAAAAAAAAAAAAAGAACTAGGGAACTTTGGTCCCTTTTAGGTCCTTTTATTCACTCCCAGAAGTGATTTTGACTTCCTCCAGATCTGAGGATTAGAAGGCAGTGTGAGAGCCCTAGGGCATTCCCTAAACTGTCTAAATCCGAGACACGATATGGCTCCTATTAGATAAGCAAATGTGTCTGTAAATACATGAATACTAGACCATGATTGGCTTGTTTTTGTAGAAAGAACACAAGTGAAGACGGGGGCAGCGTCTTGTGGAGCCTGAATTAATTCACTGTGAAGTACTCAATGGTTTTTGTTTTATTTGCAATTTTCCATTTTCCGAGCACCAGTCTGTTCAAGTGAAAATGTGGACTGGGTGACAGTGAAAGGCAACATTATCCTCAGGGGTTCAAAGCACTCCCAATCCTCTGTATCACTGTCTTAAAGCCCTGAGCTGTAAATGAACATTCAGCATTGGGAGCCAGTTGTTTTGAGTGGATTGTTGACATGTTAAACTGTCCTTGTAAAGCTGAATATTTCTGACTTTGGTATCTGTTCTTTGCTGATACATACAAATTCACAACTTTTATAGCAGTGAGAAATTATCAGGCCTCTCCCAGGGTGGGAGATGAGTAATGTGTGTTAACATGAAGTGGAGCATTTTAATGTGCGACAACAAAAAGATGGAGGTTTCTCTACAAACACGAGCCTCCATTACAAGGCTTTACTAATCCATCCATACAAATCCATGTCCAAAATGCGCCTTTTGTGTATAATCCCGACACAATTTCTGTGGGATTAGGATTTAGCAAGGAAGGGAAAAAAATGACTACAGGAATACAGTACATAAAAAAATATCAGTGAGCGTTGTGCTCAGTTTGTTGTTTATCCCCCACCGCCTTTATATATTACATCACATCAAAGAGCTGGCCACTCACAAGCTGAACAAGGTCTGCTTGAGAGACATTTTGCGTACAATGATGTGTTTCTTCTGTGTGACAATGACATGTATTGTGCAGAGCCAGTTTACTAGTTTGCATGTAAGAGCAGATTAAATTACTTTATCCCATATCATAACAATTTATTCTGTTTCAATCTAGCTTTGTGGCTGCAGTGACACTAATCAGACCGCTCTGCATCTGGTAAGTAGTCATGATATGTTTGGCACACTTCAAAGATACAATCTCCCCAAGCCACCTACTCTACAAGCCAGTCAATCAGCACTTAAGTCCAGACTCTGCAAGAGACGAGATGAGGCGATTTGACTAAGGGGGAGAAAAAAAAACACGCCTCAAGGCATCTAAGCTACATGATAAAACAAGGACATTGACCACACTGGCTGTGATAGGCTTCTTTTTTTTCTTTCTTTTTAAGACATTTGGGGAATTATGCTTTTTCTCAAGAGATACGTACATGTGAAGATTGATACTCTTCTCCACTTGTATCCATTAATATAAAGTGTTAGCTGTCACTTTGATTGTTAGTTTAGCATAAAGCCTGGCAATACCTGAAAATATCCTCACTGTTTCATTGCAACTTGTACTTTAACTTCATTGGGAGCTGTCATTTTTCGATACTTGAAATATATAGTTAATTAGCTTTGAAGTTAAATCATAAATGTTTTATGTTCTATAGCCAAAGTGGCCATTTATCTTTAAATACTGCAAAAAAACAAAACAAGAATGTTGTTTTTATTTCTCACACAGACTGCACTGAGCTACAGAAACTAATGGAACAGATCCTATAGCTCAGACATGATGCATGACTTCAGCTCTCTATAAAATCATCATCATTGCGCTCTCTGTCCTTGGGTGACTAGATGGACTTTGTTCTTTGGAGCTAATAAGACAAAGAGTTTGTTTATAATATATTTTGAACGCACTTCTGTGATCCACCTGGGGACATCTCCAGGGATGCAGCCATCTTATTTGGATTATGGACCAATGAATAACAAAAGGGGAGTCGAAATGCGAAGCAGAGCTGAGTTAAATATAGATATTATGAGCAAGGAAAAAGGAGGTTATTGATTTAACTGAGGATACGGTATAGGTTTTCATGATAGCCTTGCATGCAGAGAGAAGTGCCCTAATCCATTTCACACATTTAAATTTTTCACTTGCATGCTCTCTTAAAGTTACAACACCGATAAATAATGCAGTAATGTTAACTCCCAAAACAGGTTGCTCCAGATATAGCGCGGTGTATTCTTGTGTCATTTTTTGGGGGGGTAATTACGGAAGCTTCTACAACCAAGGGGCTTTGCTAAGATAATCTCCTGCTTTGCTTGAGGCAGCTGAAGACTTTATTTTCAGAGCACAGCAGTTTGTCTCCAGCTGCAGGGGAAATGTAAATTGTTTATTATTATTTCCCATAAATTTCTTGTGTTATTTTGTATTTAAAAAATCCCCGCACCGAAATAGTATCAGGTACATTGTTGATGGAACAAAGCCTATTATAAAGCCCCAAATATCTGCATTTGTGTGGCGTGTTCACTTTGTGATGACATCTTGTGTTTTTTTATTTTTTTTATTTTTATTTTTTTCTCAGAGGGTCAGCGACACCAGCTCGGGGAGGGTCAGTGTCCTCACTCGAGGACACTTCAGGCGAGTAGATATTGAATTATTCTAATCTCTTTTACAGTTAAGCTCTGCCTCAGGAATCAGATTCTACACAGATTGGGTGGTGGGAGAAACAGATACCTGGGTGCTCCATTGCTGCGGGCACACTACAAATCATCTGTATCTTTTCCAGATCTCTATCCAGTTTCAAGTTGCAGAGGAACCTACAGCTTAAGACATTAGTCACGGCAAAAGGAGAAGTAACTCACTCAGCATGCTGGTCCATGCCCGTTCCTAACATCTACCAACAACATGAAGACAATCTGTAGCAGATTAGTATGATGTTTTTTTTTTAAAGAGGAAATTGAGCCTGCAGCGTCTTACATGGAAGAAAATATGCAGCATTGTGTGGAGTCAAATATGAGGCACCCGGACTGAACATTTGTGGTGCTTTTCACTCACGCAGGATGCAGAGACTTGCGGGCCAGTCATCAAACTATCACTCTGAATTCAGACTGACAAAGAAAATCAGCCAAAAAGCCTCCTGGATGTAAAACGTTAGTCCTCAGTTGTGGTGTAATGACAAGGAATGAATTACTCTGCAGAGTTTAATCCAGGTTAACTTAAAATAACTAAATCCCCTGTAGTACATGACAAAATTCAAAGCAAGATGTTGTGGTTTACAAGCAGCCAGCCTGTAGTATAGAGATTACCATCACCATGCAACTACCTTACTATTAGAAGCACTTGCTAGGTTGTCAACCCACACTAACACTACGGTATTCACACACCCTCTAGCTCTGGGAAAACAAAGTCACAGAGTGTGACATCAATTAGAAACTAATATTTTTTTTTACAAATTCAATTTCTATTTCTTTCTCTGGCATCATGCTTCTGTGGGTAGCATGTTATTAGGAGGGGCATGGCAGTTGCCTGGATACAATAGCTTGGCTGTTTCTTTGTTTCAATCTCAGTTTCAACTTTGTCTCTCAACAGAAAGAAACTACACACATTGTAAAAAAGGAACTTTAAATGTGAGTAAAGTGACTTAGGTTAACTTATTGTAATACTTTTTGAAGACCTTTTTGAAAACATGGCTTTTTTGACACATTTTGGCCTTTCATCATCACACAAACTGCATTTTAGCTTATGGAAAACAGATATTTTGTAAAACTCCTTTCACGGTGGAAATATTCAGAAGTTTCAGGGAAAATAATGTTGCATATGAGAGTCGGTCATAACTTTTTGAGGGCTCTGATGGGCGGGCACAGCTTTATGGCCTCTCTTGTTTTGGCATGTTCTTGACCTCCTGTGCCTGCATGTTTTTTGCTTAGGTTTTACCTTGTTCATTCAGTTTTACCATACATAAAGTGTATGTTGTGCCTACCAGAAATTAGCAGTTTACAAGTGACTTTACTTTATTGTGTAACATTAAAATGTATGATATTTTTTACAGTGCAGAACTGCACAAAGTATTGTTGAGTTTAAGGAGGTCTGTGTGAGGGTCTCCATATAAGTAACTGTGACCTTTGGTTACCCATAACTCCCTTCTCTGCATGGCTTTGGATAGATATTTATGTTTATCTTCGGAGAAACATAATTCCACTCTAAGTAGTGAGTTGCCACCCAACAGTGCTCCTTGTGTGCCTGCTCTCTGCAGTTGATTTAACTTGTTATTAAGGGGCTGAAATAGTCCCCCAGTGCAAACACTATACATCCATAAGGTATATAAGGATCTAGGACTTGACCCCCAGCAGCCAGGAGTGCAAACACTTGGTGAGATCAAAGCAGTGGAACCAGCCCAGGGCATCACCTGACCTGAATTCAATTAAAGCTTTACAGGCAGATCAGAGGAGATGCTAAGAGAGAGAGGGAGAAAAAGCTGTTCCAGATACCTAACATTGTCTAAGACAAAACTGAGAGCGAGATAGAGGGAGTCCAGGAGTGAAGGTAGAGAGGGAGGGAGAGAGATGAAACACTACACACTTGCTCTCTGACACACAAGCTCAATCTTTCTCACCCTCCTTCCTTCCTTCCCTCTTGCGCAGGCACACACACACACACACACACACACACCAAGCCCATAGGTCTCGTTCGTTTACTCAGCCTGTGGGCAAATGTGACTTTAATGAGCCAGTGCTGAATGGACATTAGGCAGAGATTCTCACGCTGGACTGCCGGCTGCAGCAGCCCTCTCTGCTGTGGCATTTTTTGGCAGCCACTTCACAGCGCGGTGTCGAGTTTAGTTGTTAACCACATGTTGGAAGAGCTGAATGAAGACATTTGCGCCTCTGATGTTCAAAATGCATTTTTTTTTTTAACTTCTCATTGTTCAAACAAAGTGGTGGTTTCTTTAAGGTTGCAAGATCAAATTCATATTGAGGGTGTGTTGAGAAAAATATTGGAATTGGAAAAAAACAAACAAAAAAAACAAGACAAAAATGCTGTAGTGGCTGCTAACATTATGGACAGAATAAACAGGAAAGACATTGAGCTGTGTGAATGCAAGGCACGAGAGAGGAATTTGTGACGTCAGAGCTGTCTCCCTGGGACTGACGGGTTCAGATCATGGGTGCCTTCAAGGAGATCTGATATACGACCTCCAAACTTTGTAGATGTTCCAGTGACACTCGGGTGCTTTTGGTTTTAGAAAGAGAGGTGTTTTTTTATTTTTTATGAGTCAATGAGAAAAAAATAACTTTAATAAAATGTTGATCATTAGGAACAGCATCAAATGTAGGCTAAAATTCACGTTTTGATACATTTAGTAGACATATTAAAGTTTTTTTTTTCATAAGCCAAAATAAAAACGCACTACAAGCCATATATCAAAAGCATCACTTTCTCCATCAGTTGATGTGACTTCCTTTCACTCCGCCCCCTCTATATCCTTGTCACTTGTCCGCGTAGAGAACTGTAGACAAGTAAATCACGGCTTTGCCTTTCTTTTTTAAATATATATATATATATATATATTTTCTACTTACGCGCCCCTATCAGGACAGCGATATTTCCCGACATCACCTGAAGGCAGCAACAGTACTATGCAACACCACCTGAACCGCTGTGGAGGAGAGGATCGAGACAGAAGCGTAGCCTACAGCTCTACTGTATCAAGCCACCACCATGTGTGATGGCTCTGAGGCGCTGAGCGGATCGAAACACGGGGCTCTGAGACTGAGAGAGACTGAAGAGGACTAAAAACTGCCGGATCCACACCAACTGAAGCCTCGCTGGTCTTAGAGATGCTGGCAGAAAGCGTTCAATTGCCAAGATTTATGTGAAGGGGAAGTTTGGAGCGGCCACCGGCGATCATCCAGCCGGTCTGGTGAGTAGCTCTGAGTGAAATGAGAGGACAGTGACCCGTTGCTTTGTTTCTAAAGAAGGTTAAAGAAAACTTTGCGCTCAGGTCAAAACATCTTTTAGGAGAATGCGTTAAAAAAAAGTGAGTGTAGTGTATCTGTGTGACTTTGTGCCAACTAAGCAACCAAATGGACAAATACGCACGCTTAGCGCACTCGCACGGGCAGGCAGCGGTACAAGTTGACAAGTTGTGAAGCTGCATGCAGCACAGGCTTTCTGCAGGCGCACCAGCTGGATCACTGCAGTCCGGGCAAGAGCAGTGAGACAGCGCCATCAATCGCATAGCAGCCACACTCTTGAGCGCCTGTGGAGGGAAGGTAGTGCAGCTTTGGGCTGGAGGAGCAGTCAGGATGACTGGGAGGAGGAGGGGGAGGAGGAAGAAGGGGGGGTGATAGGATCAGAGCCTTCATGGCGACTGTACCTCCATCATCAGTCACCCTGCGCTAATGCCAAAATAGAGACCCAGGCACGCACTGCCGGGCGCTGTATTTCCATCCCAGATTCAGGCTATTAAAATACAATAGCATTAGGAAGAATAATGACGAGAAGATAATCCCAGGAATTGTTGTTCCAACACATAAAATGCAACAACACGCGCGAGGAACTTTGCATTTGCAAGTATTATGAACCTATTTATCATCATCAGTGATGCCCTGAACTGCGATTTCATTTGCAAAACACTTTCTCTTCTGCTGACAACAATATTTTGATGTTAATTCACGGACCATTTTCCCCCTGCACTGAGACCATAAACGAGGCTGTATTATAAACTAATATTTGTTTGCTTCTGCTTCATCATCAACTCAAGTTTTTTGTTTGTTTATTTAGCCTTCTATTTCTTTCCCCCACTAAATAACCTCGTCACTGCACGTAGCCTAAGTGGTTTGTGCTGCAGATGGAGAGGTGAATATTGGATTAGGCTTCGTCCCATTTGGACAGCACAAGTTTGTGTCCTTTTGTAAGGACATCTCACGTGCCCTAACTTCAACAGGACTTTTGCTGTGGATTGTTTTAATGTGGATTCATGTAATTAGAAGGAAAGATTAATACTAGCCTACGGGTAATTTTACTAGAATTGATAAGGCCTATATGAAAAAAAGGGTCATAATGGGAACCCTAGATCTCCTGCGCTGAGAAATGATTGGTTAATATTCTTCGGCCATTAAAGCCATAATCAGTGTTGGAAAATTGGAGTAACAAATTATTCCAGTGAAATTATGCCCTTAATAATGAGCAGGTTGCCTTTAGGGTATAGGTGAAGTGGTGGTGGTTACTAGATTAAGAAACATGATTTAGCCGAGCACAGCCCTTTGGTCATTTTTTAAATATTTAACATAAATTTAAACTAAAAAAAAAAGTGTGGTCAGTCGCTATAAATCAAAGTGCCCAGGTCCGGGGTTCAGGCAGAGCGGAAAGGTTTTATCCTGCTGCCAGCCGGTAAGTAGATCCGGACGTGCGCAGCGCGGAGAGATACCGGACAGCTCCAGTACGGGAGAGAAAGGGAAGCAGTGGAGGGAGCGAGGCGGAAAGAGAGGGAGAGAGAGAGAGAGCGAGTGAGTGCGAGAGAGGCTGCCTGGTGGTGGTAGTCGGACTAACGGAGAGGAGAGAAGTCCATGTACTACCATGCCGAGATTTGGACTATATAAACTACATGCAAAACCCCCAAATCTATGAGATTAACAATAGAAGAGGTACGTGAATCTTTGTTTTATGCCCTCGGGGAAGGTTTTTCCAGTCGGCGACGGTTTGCAAAGGCATCTGTGTAACGTAAAAAAAAAAAAAAAAAGTTGAGAGAGGTTAGGTCGGCTATTGTGAGCAGCGGGGCTGTGGAAGAAACCAGCCACCGCTGCCTTCTCCACCTCTCCGGAGAAGTTTAACCTCAACAAAGCTGAAGGTTTAGCGTTGGTTTTGATACCACGACGAGTTAGTGTATCCATTATCCGTTCTGACGGTAGTTTATACGCTGCTTTGGGGTTTGTTAGACGGTGTTTTTTCTTCGTTTTATACGCAAACGGCTGCCATCGTCTAGTGAAGTGAATGGCTTTAGTTGGGGGATGGGGTTTGAAATGAAATAGCATGGAAGCACCTAACTTATTATCTTGAGAGATTTAACTTTTTTCCCACCTTTGTAAGAAAACCGACTCACTGGTGATAGCTTATGCTGTGGAGAAATGTTGCAAATGTGCTGAGTTTTTTTTGTGAAAATTAGCTACAAGTTTTGGTTTTAAGTTTGAATTTTCACAATGGTGCTCCTCGAGCAGATGGTTCTTTTGTACCTGCAGGCGATAGTTTCGGATTTAAGGTGATTTGAGCTCGACTCTGTCACTTATTAACCCCACATAAAGCAGTGATAACTAAACCCCGGCCGGGTCACTCTGGCACGCCAAAAGTAAATAATGTGGCTTTTTATAATAGAGCGCTCCTGCTGCAGACATAGCAACGTCTTGCTTTTTATTTGTCTTTGTGCGGACTCCCACGCAGAGCCCGAGACGTTGTAAAGCGGCTGTAAACGAATGAATCTGCAATTTTAAAACAGTTTCCTACTCATCTCCCCTGTGGCTTAAACCATGATTGTAGCTCGACGAGATTGCAAAGAGTACCCTTGTGTTTGATTTAACTCTGCAGATTTTGCCTGTGTGCTGCTGCTGCTGAAATCACAGGCAGAAACGTCCAGTATCTTTTTGAGTTGTTGAATTGTATGCAATTAGGATGATGATCAGAAATGTAAAAAAACAAACAAAAAAAAAAACAATGCAAAAGAAAGCAACCTTCATTGTGCATGGGTAGAATTTTTTTTTTTTTTTTTTTACATTTTGCAATAAGGAAAGTAAAGATTTATGTGTTTTCATAAGAGCAGTTATTTCTATGAGCCCATTAAGCTGACGTTTTGGTAAATGAGGTTCTACTGTTGAGAAATGCACATAGTTGGCGTATGGCATTGTGCAGACATGGGAGCAGTGCGGGCTTACATCTTGTCACCTGACTGACTGCTCTGCCTCATCTTTTCCACATGGAGCCTATTAAGCCATTTATCATCCCAACCATCACTTGCTATGACATTTAAAATCTGGGAAAGTGCAAGATGACGAAAGAAGTAAGGTGTGGGGTTTTTAAGGGCTTATCTTACCAGGCTTCTGACACGGGGAATGAGATGACTGTGTGTGGGTATTTGCTTTTCAAATTTTAGTCGCTGTAATTACAATAAATTACACACATTTTCTGTGATTATGACATTAAAAAAAATTGAAACATTAACAATCATAACTCTGTTTCTTTCCAGGTGGTTCTGTGAAGATCACGGTACGATAATGGGGAAGCACTTGGTTTCACTGCTTGTGCTGCTCCTGCAGCTGCTCTGTGGCTGCGCAGGGAACCGAAGGATGGCGAGAGCTCCCACCATGCAATTCACCCACTCTGTTTACAATGCCACCATATATGAGAACTCTGCTGCTAAGACTTATTTAGAGAGTCACACCAAGATGGGGATCTATATCACAGATCCAGCCTGGGAGATACGGTACAAGATCATCTCTGGAGACAATGAGAACTTATTCAAAGCTGAGGACTACCTGTTGGGAGATTTCAGTTTTTTGCGAATAAGGACCAAAGGAGGCAGCACTGCCATTCTGAATCGGGAGGTTAAAGACCACTACATGCTGACTGTTAAAGCCTCAGAGAGGGGCACCAATCTAGAGTGTCGCACTAGAGTTAAAGTGCAGGTACTGGACACCAATGATCTGAGGCCTCTCTTCTCACCCACGTCCTACAGCATCTCTCTCCCTGAGAATACAGCTATACGCACCAGTGTGGCCAAGGTCACGGCCACTGATGCAGATATCGGTACGAATGGAGAATACTACTACAGCTTCAGAGAGTGGACGGACATGTTTGCAGTTCATCCAACAAGCGGTGTGGTGACACTGACCGGCAAACTAGACTACTCTGAGACGAAGCTGTATGAGTTAGAGATCCTTGCAGTGGACAGAGGGATGAAGCTGTACGGCAGCAGTGGCTTCAGCAGCATGGCCAAACTTACAGTGAGGGTGGAGCAGGCCAATGAGCATGCACCTGTAATCACTGCAGTAACCCTAGCTCCCTCCGATACAGACCATGACCCGACTTATGCTATTGTGACAGTGGAAGACAATGACCAGGGACCAAATGGAGAGATAGCCTCATTGAGTATTGTTGCCGGTGACCCTCTTCAGCAGTTTAAGGCTGTGAGAAGCAGCCCCGGGAGCAAAGAGTACAAAATAAAGGCGGTTAAAGACGTTGACTGGGACAGCCAGCCTTTTGGATATAATCTCACTTTACAGGCAAAGGACAAAGGCAGCCCCCCTCAATTTTCATCTGCTAAATTGGTACATGTCACTTCTGCACAGTTCAAAGTGGGTCCTCCTGTATTTGAAAAGGCAGTTTACAGAGTCAATCTGAGTGAATTTTCCCCTCTTCATACACCTGTCACTATGGTAACAGCTGTGCCAAAGTATCCACAGTTAAAATATGCATTCAAACACAAGTCTGACAAAAACAAATTTACAATCAATCCGGACACTGGCTTAATCAGCACCACTGGACCAATCAATGCTGATTCTGCCCCCCAATTTGAGCTGGACGTGATTACCAGTGACAAGAAAGCAATGACAAAAGTGATCGTTGATGTGATTGATGTGAATAACAATGCACCTGAGTTCCATCAGACATCTTACAAGGCCACTGTTGATGAGAACGTACCCATAGGGACCAGTGTGGTCACAGTGAAAGCCACCGATCTAGACAGTGGTGAGAATGGCTATGTGACCTATAGTATTACCAATGTGAGCCCTCAACCATTTGTCATTGACTACTTCTCTGGTGTCATTAGTACCTCTGAGGTCTTAGATTATGAGCTCATGCCCAGGATTTACAGTCTCAAAGTCAGGGCATCAGATTGGGGATCCCCTTTCCGGAGAGAGGTGGAGGCATCAGTCACCATAACATTAAATAACCTGAATGACAACAAGCCCCTGTTTGAAAATGTGGACTGTGAAGTGACTGTGCCAAGAGACCATGGCGTGGGAGAGCAGATAACAACTGCATCTGCCATAGATGCTGATGAACTGCAGCTTGTACGGTACAATATTAAAGCTGGGAATGATCTTGATCTATTTGAACTGAACCCAAACTCTGGCATGCTTTCACTGAAGCACTCGCTGAGCGAGGGAGAGGCAGCTAAAGTGTCCTTTCATAGTTTACAAATCATCGCAACTGACGGCGAACACGAGACTCAGCCCATGATCATGAACATAACTGTCATCACGGCACGCAAGCCAGTCCAGTTAAAATGTGTTGAAACTGGTGTCGCTACCATGTTGGCTGAAAAGCTACTGCAGGGCAGCAAAATCCACACTCAGACCGAGCCAGATGACAACTTTATGGACTTTCACTCAGTCAACCGGTACACTCCTCAGTTTGCAGAATCTTTCCCCACTGTTATTGAGGTTAAAGAGGACCTCCCTGTTGGGGCCAGGATTGTCCATTTAAGTGCCACAGACCCAGATAGTGGCTTCAATGGGAAACTGGTGTATGTTATCTCAGGAGGAGACACAGAAAGCCGCTTCATAGTAGACATGGAGACTGGTTGGCTGTTGGTTTATTCTCCTCTAGACAGGGAAACAACAGACCATTACACCCTCAACATTACAGTCTATGATCTTGGCATACCACAGAAATCCTCATCACGTCTCTTGGATGTTAAGATCCTAGATGCCAATGATAACAGTCCTCAGTTTTTGCAAGATTCGTATTCAGTTGAAATAAGCGAGAGCACACCTGTTGGTACGGAAATGATCCAGGTGGATGCGACGGACAGAGATCAAGGAGATAATGGAGTCGTCAAGTATTCGATTTTGGGCGGCACAGATCAATTTTCAATCAATGAAGAGACCGGTGTGGTGACTGTGACGAAGCCGCTGGATCGTGAGCTCCATTCTACTTTTAATCTAAAGATCGCGGCACGTGACCAGTCGGTGAATGAGCCACAGCTAGTGTCCACTGTGCCACTCAAGATCACCTTGGAAGATGTGAATGATAATCCACCTAAATTTGTCCCTCCTAATTACCGCGTGAAAGTAAGGGAAGACCTCCCTATTGGTACTGTAATTATGTGGCTGGAGGCCCACGACCCTGATGTCGGACCCTCCAGTCAGGTACGATACAGCCTCATTGACAATGGAGACGGGAATTTTGAAGTAGACAAACTCAGTGGCGCTGTGCGGATTGTGCAAAACCTGGACTACGAGACGAAACAGGTCTACAACCTCACGGCGAAAGCTAAAGACAAAGGGAAGCCCATGTCCTTGTCATCAACCTGCTTCATTGAGGTGGATGTGGTGGATGTGAACGAGAATCTGTACAAACCTTTGTTCCGATCATTTGTGGAAAAAGGATTTATAAAGGAGGATGCCCTTGTTGGGACCTCTGTGATGACTGTATCAGCCGAGGATGAAGACCAAGGACGCGATGGAGAGATCCGATACTCCATTAGAGATGGATCTGGCCTGGGGATATTTACCATCGATGAGGAAACTGGTGAGTGTCTTTTCCCACTGTTGCTATAAAACTATGTGAAGCTTGTGTCAAAGTGTGCTATTTGCATAAACATAGTACTGTGCAGCTATGGTTCATTTAGTCATGTCACACTGTGGAACAAAGAGGTAAGGGAATCTTCCAGGAGACAGAGGGGTAAGGTTCCTGATTCCAGTCATTTTTCTTCTTTGGGAGAATTGACGGCAGGAACAGATGGACCAGCTGTCTCTCAGACCTGTGTGGACATTCTTGAGTAGTTGTTGTGGCACTAAGAAGATTGAGAGTGATTTCACCCTCTCTTTTCCCCAGCCACGCTCTCACTGTGTAAATACACACTCCTTTTTTAAAACAGATTAAACTTGGAAAATGTTCCAATCTGTTTGACCTAAGGATACGATATTCTAATGGCATTTAAAACATGGTTTTTTATAACAGCATGTTTGTAACATTGTACTGACGGCAAGGCTTTGCTTGTGGGTTCCTTATTTATGTTACTGAAAATATGTTAATACTTGCTCAGCTGCCTAGAATGATTTTAACAGCTGACTCAAATTAGCTCAAAATAAGCAGTCTGGAATTTCAGGAGTTTCTGCCCAAAAACCCAGTAATCACCTGATTTGGATGTTTTGGACCTGGCTTGCTGCCCCTTTTTTAACTAGATAACCACATTCTCAGACAGCTCAATGTGACATTTTCACCTATTTGAAATTAAAATTTGCTCTGCATTATGCATGTTTAATGTCTAAATGAAGCAGTGAAACTTAATGCATTATAGATTGATTTATCTTGGCACATGTAATCTCTAAGGTTCATATTGCAAAAAGCTGGAAATGTGCTGCCACTGATAGTGTTTCATATTTTTAAATGTAAGTTAAATGTTTGTCTAGAATCAGATTTATTCAGTTCTCCACAGAGGGAAATGTTTTTTCTCTGTGTGGAAAAATTCACATGAGATGAGCCTTTATGAAGGATGCATCCTCCAGGGCTGTGTGCCAGCTGTGATGCTTTTGTGGTTGTGTCTGTGGCAGTGCTTGTACATTGATACTTGACATACTTGATTAGTAATACAGTTTTATTTTATCAAAAGAGATGTTTAAAGCTTGAGCTAGTACTGTTCTATATTGTTTTCTCTCAGGATGTGTTTTCTGGTTATGTGTACAATTGACTGTGGTGGAAGTTGAATTTTGCATGGAATAGTGTTAAACATGGAGTGTAGCGCTTAGATGGATCCATATGCAGGCCAGCGAGCTTCCTTGTCTTAACTCAAAATCCTGTATCGTGTATGGACTCAGGAGTCTAGTCTGATCTTCTGCTTAATCCCAGAGGCCTATATTAAATGATTGTCAGGAGATGCAATGATAGGATTGTCCTGGGTTGGGTCCTGTTATTATGGATTACATCTGAGGTCAGTAGACAACTAAATACAGCCAAGGTGGTAATGCCCCTCCTAAGATTTCACTAGACGAAGGGTGTGGTTTGTTAGGGTACCATATGCATTTAGAATATTATGCCTCTAAACGGAAAATATAAGCATGGGTGCACAGCCCACTGCATATTCTGTTCTGCAGCTGCATGTTGTGAATCGTAACCAGAATGTTTTAAGAAGGTTTAAAATTAGAAAACAAATGAAAAAGTGGTATAAGGAAAAATGCCAGGAGCCACGCACCTTCAGTTATGGAATTTGTTTTTCCAGAGTGGGAAGGAGCGAGGAAAGGCTGCTCGAGCCTTTTCCTGTTTCACTTGACATTTGTAATCCTAAACCCTTGCACGTGAGCACAAAAGTCAATTGCACAGTCTCGTTCTGTGTTGTAGTGTTTTGTTAGTCCGCTCACCACAATATAAATCATTATTCTTTCAGCTATTCCTCTCATAGTGGCATGCACAACAACATTGAAACAACAATACAACTTTGCGGGTGACAAAGTGTTCCTGCGGAGAGCCTTGCACGCTGTGGTCGCTGATGCAAGAAGACAGTCAGTCATTCTTGTGCGAGTAGGTGTATCTAACCAATCTGGGAAGAAGATGTATTTTAGAACAGGCTAAACGATTACTTGCATGTTTGTGATACATATGATTAAATTTAAATGTGGTGTCCCTGACAACGGTTTACTGAGTGCCACCCTGTTTTCATCTACAATGATTTCAAGTAAAAGAAAAAAAAAACTTTTTAATGACTTCTTCTCAAGATATGGCTCCTATTCTGTCAGACTGCTTAGGGAGTCCGTGACAACTGTTTGCCCAGACATTCTCTGTGTTATTAAAAGCGCTGTGGTCACTGGCTCGGTGCCATCTTAATTTAAACTTATCAAGATTCTTTTCTGGGCCCCTTCCCATGCAGACCAAATTTACCATTCCATGCTTTAATCAGAAAATCTGCTAATAGTTCTGCGATTTTTTGACAGATAAGGTCCACGAAGGCTCTCTGTAATGACACTAAACCTTGATGCACTAAAAGCTTTCCAAGCGCATATTTTTTAACACATTAACCAACTTGGAGTTTTAGCAGGAACAGAGCAAGATGGATATTCTGCTCTCTGATGCCATTTAGCTTTTATCCCCAGTTTACTCTATTAACTTTAGACAAATATATGCACATTTTATAATTTGTGAGATTTTCCTATACTAGCCATTAGTGTACAAACATCGCAAAAGTCTATGTAAGCGTCTATGAGCAATGGGTGCTCAAAACTGCATAGACTTTATGCAGAGTAAGTGCACCAACTGTGCATGATGACAAAATAGATGTGGCGTGCCCTTTATTCGAAACATTACAAAGACAGCCGAATGTTGTTGGACCTAAGAGCCTATTTATGATATTTTGATTAAGTTCTCCCATGGTATATTTTCTCTTTTTTGCTTTCCTCCTGTTCTGTGGTTTTACTTTTTGATCCAAAGCAACAGTACATTATTTGTGGGTCAGTAGAAGAAAGTTGAGAGGATTATAACTCCTTGTGCAGGCCCCACAAACTGAATGCAACCAAAGAGATATGTGATGTATGGAGTACAAAAGAACAGATGAGTAAAATAATGGTAATAAAAAAGATGGATAAGCATCAGCAAGAATTGCAGCAGTAATCAGGTGAAGAGCTCGTGAACCTATCTGAGGACAGCTTCCACTGCAAGTCGAAGCAGACATGCAATAAAACAATGCTTCTCATTATAAACTTGTGCAAGACTCCACGCCTCAAGCTACACCTGGCTGATGTTGAATGTGACACACCTTATACCTTACCAGATAAAAATTGATACAAAAGGCGAAGGCGTTTTTATTGCTTATGAGTAACAGTTTTTTTCATGACCTATCCTCTGGAATGAGCAAGTCAGCATGTAAAAATCAGGAAGCGGGGGCGCAATTAATCAAAAACATAGGTAGAAGATTACAAGACAGGGATGTGAATGGAAAAGGGGAACTTTTAAACAACCCATTGGCTGATTTCATCTCATACTACAGGGTTGTTAGGTGAAAAAGGTCTTGAGGTTTGAGCTAGGATCTGAACCATAGTCCAACAATCTGATTGTCACCCTATAAACTGGGTTTGAACTGATTTGGGACAATGAGATCTTCATGTCTGTAGCCAAACACCACTATTAACATACTCAAAGAACAGTGACAGCAAACCCTATACACAAAAGGTATGATATGCTGTGATAAACAAGTTAGGACACATCACCTAATCCTTGGGTGCTGAATATCAACTATCATAGGCCACAGGATAATCAATTTGTGTCTCTACTTGAAGATAAATAATATTTCAAAGATTCATTGCCATCAAGGTGGTGGTGTAGAGCTGGACCCAACTATGCTCAAAGAAAGTTGCGTCTCGACTTGAAGTGAAATTATCCATTATAAAGTGACCAGAGCAGAATGTGTTGAGTCTAAATGAGACGCAGATGCTGATTGTATAATGTATGCACTGCCCTTTCTTGTTGGATAATGTATGCATTGCCCTTTCACTCAAAGCTGTTTGCAGCCTTTGCTGTGAAAGCTTTCTTTGTGAAAGCAAATGAAACAGTTTGATGCATAATGGCAAAATCCAGTTTTTCATTTCCACAAAAATTGTCAGTCATTCACTCCTTTTTCCACACTTTTTCCTGTTACAGTAAACAGATTACTAACGGTACGGAAAAGATGTATGCTTTCATTTCCTTATGGTCGGGCCTTCTGGCTTCAGTGATAGTTTGTCCAAGCTGAAAAAAAATTCTGCCCTCCGTCCCTAATTTTCTGTTCAGTCTATATGTTTTAGATGAAAGCAGGGCTGCAAAGTGCCACATGATTCCAAATAGTCTTTGCTTGAGTGCTGTTACTGTGGAGACGGGACCAGGAATGTGCAGCGGGACAAAGTTGATTGTAGGTTGCTAAATGAAAAACACACTTTCCCTAGTTAAAAGTATGTTGTTCTCTCAGTCCATTAAATCTTTTTAAAGAAACTCGAGGCTGCCTTGTGCTTCATTGTGTGTTAATTCATGTCATGCTAACACTCTCATGAATTAGATCTATACTTTCTATTCATGTTGATGCACTATGGTTAGCCTTGTAGACTTTACACTTTGAAGCCGTTTTTTTCAGTGGGCCCCAAGGAACATTCAGATGTCCATATTTGTTTAATTAATTTAATAAAATACAGAGCTTGAAGCTTATTATTTTGTAATCATGTAATACTCCTTGTTAATGATGCTAAACAGAACCTCTTCCTCTAACTGTAGTTTAAAGCATTTAGTGGAACAAACAGCTGTGATATTTTGAAAACATTAGCACCTTCCCAACAGACGCATCTGAGTATCTATGCTCCATAGATTCAATTCAATTCAATTCAACTTTATTTATAAAGCGCATTTCATGCACAAGGCAGACTCAATGTGCTTCACAACAAAAATCAATCAAATTTAAAATCAATTATAAATCACATAGAAAACAAACAAAAAAGATCAAGTGCAAGTAAACAATCATATATAAACAGAGAGAGTGCAAGTGCAAACAATCATATATGTCAATTTCAACCCATACACACTTAGATGCACAAATTCACACCCACTCACCCAATCACATATGCATATCTACACACACATACACACACACACACACACACACACAGGTCAACAGAATGCTGTTGAAAATAGATATGTTTTTAATCTGTTTTTGAAGATGGCTAGTGACGTGGCATGTCTAACTGTGTCGGGCAAGGTGTTCCATTTTCGTGGGGCATATACACTAAAAGCTGCCTCCCCTTCTTTGGATCTGGTGCGAGGAATGAGTAAGTTGCCACTGCCTGATGACCGAAGTGTTCTTGCTGGGGTGTAAGTGGTGAGCATATCTGTGATGTATTGAGGTGCAAGGCCATGTAGTGCTTTGTAAACCAGGAGTAGTATTTTAAAATCGATTCTTGTATTAACAGGTAACCAGTGCAAAGACTTCAGAACGGGTGTGATGTGTTGATATTTCTTGGTACCAGTGAGAACACGTGCAGCTGCATTTTGAATTAATTGTAACCTCTGAATACTTGATTTTGAGAGTCCGGTGAATAAGCCATTACAGTAGTCTAATCTACTTGTTATAAAGGCGTGGATTAATTTTTCTGAGTCCGGTTTTGACAGAAAGCCCCTCAATTTGGAAATATTTTTGAGATGATAGAAAGATGATCTGGTGATGTGATTGATATGACTTCTGAAATTTAGATCGCTGTCGATGATTACACCCAGATTCCTTGCTTCGGTTTTGCTGGTAAGAGAGAGAGAGTTGAGATGTGCTGCAATTTTCTGTCTCTGAGCCTGTGCACCAAAAATGAGTATTTCTGTTTTGTCTTTGTTTAGTTGTAAAAAATTTTCTGACATCCAATGATTAATATCTTTGATACACTGAGTGAGGGATATTATGGGTGATAGGTCATCTGGGTGTAGTGAAATGTAAAGTTGCGAATCATCTGCATAATTATGGTAGCTAAGATTATGTTTGCGTATGACATGTGAGAGTGGAAGCATGTAGAGGTTGAACAGTAGTGGTCCGAGAATTGACCCTTGTGGTACTCCACATGTGATGTCTGTTTTGTTGGAGGTAAATTCTCCAATAGAGACAAAGAACTGCCTATCCTGAAGGTAGGTTCTGAACCAGTTTAGAACTGGACCAGACAAGCCAACCCACCTTTCGAGCCTTTCCAGTAGGATTTTGTGGTCAACAGTATCAAACGCAGAGCTAAGATCAAGTAAAACAAGAATGGAGGTATATGAAGGTGGATGAAGACTAAAGAAGAGATACTGACATGCTTTTATGCTTTCATTCAAATTCCAGTGGCTAGTTCAGGCATTTATAGCCAATTTCATGCAGTGTGATATTTGACAAGTGACAGCCCTGACCATGAATACACTTGGGTGCAGTGAAGTGGGGTACTAAAATACATTAGTCTCTCTGTCAACCCATAATGTTATGGCCATGTCCGTCGACACTACAATTTATCATCTGTCAATACAACTGTTGAAGTTATTTTGATTTTATTTAAATCAATCAAGTAATTTAAACATCCTCACTATAATACTGTACTTACATTTACTTGAATTAAATTGTATTTATAACCTAAATAGTGTGGAATATGGGCAAATATCCTCATTCGCTTTCTTGTTCTTTCAAATTCTCAGCATGAAAGGAAATAAGCAGAATTGCCAAAATGCCAAACCAGTTCTTGAGAATCTTGAAGCAAACACAATATCGAAGTTAATAAACATTTTTTTGTTGGTGTTTTGTAACAACTATGAGGAAGGGAATTGATATGTCGCCATGCAGTAAGATGACTGACTGCACAGGTGGGAAGCCAGCAGGGGATCATGTCCCGGTCACTGCAGTGTTATCTGGGAGAGAAGGTGTGAATGTTTTCTCGCATTATGCTGTCCTAGAGGAAATGTGTGTTGTTAGCTAGGCCAGTTTCAAGCTATTATACAATATAGATATAGATTGATAGCATATATATTGAAGTAAATATAGAGCCATTCCCTATACTGAGAATGGCTATACAAAGGTATTCAGAGGGACGCAGATAAAGATGTGAATGGGAAGGTTTTTCTCATTGTTATCAGAGGCACAGACAGAGAGTACTGGGAGGACAAGGAGGTACAGTAACTGCTTCTAAATAATACTGATATTGAATCAAGGAGTATTGCTCTGAGGCCTGTTCAAAAGGCTCTGAAATAATGCTGTTCCCACTAACAATAGACGCTTTGTATCGTCAGCTAAGTCCCAAAAGCTATCTCAACTGGAATTAATAGGCAAAACTTAAAAAAAAAAAAAAAAAGGAACGTAAACCCTATTCATTCATGCTCCATGTAACAACTACATCAAAGGAGTTTTGCAGT
This sequence comes from Trachurus japonicus, assembly GCF_045865225.1. Lineage (NCBI taxonomy): Eukaryota > Metazoa > Chordata > Actinopteri > Carangiformes > Carangidae > Trachurus > Trachurus japonicus. Next base: position 26,326,905 of record NC_140907.1, read on the forward strand.
TTCTTTCTAATGCTTACAAATAAATTGTTTTCATGTTCTCTTTGGGGTTAAAGAAATTCTGAATTTGTTATTAGTACTTGCTGTGAAACGGCTTTGTATCCACTGCTTTATATATTGTCAGACATATAATGGAAAAATTACAATAGGATTACACTGATACAGGAGCCATCAGTGTTCTCCATCGTTAGGCTGGAGAAATGATGAAGCTTGTCTTAAGTGCCATCTTTTCTAAAGCCAGCAGTTGACAGCCACTTTTCTGCCAGTATAGTGACTGTGTGTGGCGTGCACAGTGATGCATGAAGTGGAAATGGCTCACTGGCTCAATAGGCTGTAATTGTTTGCCCAAGATATTGAATACATGTTTTCTTTTCTTTTTCTATAATAGACATGGTTTTTGTGGGACACTATTATCTTAATGATCATCTAAGAGACCTGTCCTCATGCATTATGACCCAAGTGCCCTTCAACCAGGAACAGGAAGCAGAGTGAATCAGCAAATGATTATGTTTATCATAAGCCTATCTATTGCTAATAGATGACCCATTTAGACTGAAGGGGGGGAATATGGAACAACCTGACACTTGATAATATGCTCTTCAATAATGATATACTATAGGAGTTTTATGAATTTAAGTTTTATTTCACAAAGATAATACAGTACCACAAAACTAAAACTTGTGATGCTTTTTAAATGAATACAGAATCAAACACTTAGTGAAATATCTATATAGAATAGGCAGTCCAGTATAGTACAAAAAGAGTAGTTGTTGTCGCTAAAGGTTCAAAGACCTTTTTGACTTTGACTAATAACCCCCCTATCATATTGCACTGAAATGATGAAATTGATGCTTCAGGCAGTGGTGTCAAAACATATTTTCACTTCGGACTGTACCTTTAATCTGCGCATTTTCTAAATGTTTCAGACATTTGTACTACCAAGCTTAATGGCTTTGAGACTTAGATCTTGGCTACAGATATCTGGGAAATGTGGGATGATGTGATATTAAGTTGCTGGGTTGCAAAAAGCTCAGTTTAGGACCTTTTCTATTACAGTAGGCTCTACGTGGTGGTGGAATTTGAAGCATTTTGCCAGGCCTGTGGAAAGAGAAGAGGGGGGGCACTGAGAAAGTTTATGTAAGCATGTGAGCTAGAGGCCTGAGAAGGCTGAGGAATGTGGGGTAGGGGTGAGGGGAATTAACAAAGGTAGTTCAAAGCAAGTCCCCAACTCTTCTGCTGCAGGATGGACAAGGGCATTTGGGTAGATTTTGAAGGTTGAATGCAAATATCCAGAGTCAAGTCAAAAATGTGAAGATCCTAATCTTGCATTGATGGCATATACAGCATTTATCACACGGCTTTGTTTCACTGGACAACTAGTGTCAAGCAGTGACTAAACTATGTCTTTACTTGGACTCTGAGTCGTTTTAAAATAAATTCATTGTGTGTCCTCACACAATGTTGATTGAAGTGCACTTATATGTAAATTACCTGCTGGTCTTGATAGCTCAAAAATCCGTTGGCTGTCTGAAGATTCCACCTCACTGCCACTGTGCTCAAGTAACTTTGAAGAACAAAGCCAGAGGGAAAGAAAAGAGCAGGGGAAAAGTAGCGGAAAGCAAATCTGGCAGAGGCTGTTGCACAGTCTGTCTTTTTTTTTTTTTCTTTTCTTGTGGCCTTAGGGCAAGTTTTGCTTCTGCCTTACTGGGTAGGCTAGGTATATGGGATGGGTGTGGCAACTAAATTCTTCAGATTCATCTTTCATGTGCTTTGTTAGAAACTATTCACCCAAGGGCCAAGGCAGATACCTTTTCATTTTAGTCGCACTAAGGTCAAGTTGGTGTGTTTCTCCGTCCCCTTCAGAGATAAATGAACAAAAGCTCTCGAGTGTTGCAAGTTGGCATTCACTTGGTAAAAGTATGGATAGTAACATCCCCTATGCAGCCTCAGTTATGTTTGTATTGTCTGATAGACACAAGGTGAGCAACTGTGCAGAAAAAGCATGACCCTGGTGAAAGTGGATTTTTTTTTTCTGTTATGCTTGCATCTGCTGGTCAAACAGATGAGCACTGAAATATGGACATCTCCTTGGAAAAAGCACAAAATATTTGTCTTCTTTGTATGTAACTCCCTTTTAGCATCACTCCACACTTTACACCAACCTCACCTCAACTTCTTATTTGTCTCACGATATAATTCTCTTTCTATATGTGTCTTTAACATTAAACTCCATACTCCATACTTGCATTTCTTATCTGGGTTTAACATTTGCAGTGTCTTGCATACGATTTCTTCGAGAAGAGACCTTTATTGTCCACCTCAAGTTTTCAGCGTCAGTGTTGTCACAAGTTAGTCATTACCGTGTTACCCAAGTTCTAAATTGTTCTCTTAATCTTATTTTCGAATGTCTCCAAATGGTTGGTCATGTTTTTGTCCCATTATTTTGCTTAGACAGAGTCATCCAATTTGCGCTCTTGATATATTTAGCCTATGCTGTTTTTGCCATTGGACTTCTGGCTTTGGGGATCATCAGGGAGCTACCTATTTTCCCGTGCTTGAGTTCCCTTCTTATTACATGCCTCAAGATAAGTTGAAAAAGCTGTAATGATGACTAATGACAAGAGAGAATCCCAGGGCTGAAAACACAGCGACGCTTGAGTAAAGCAGGGCAAGAGAATAGATTAGCTGCAAACCCCCCTCCAACTCCCCTCCTGTGTAAAATGTGAGATTTTTGTGACAAGTCATTTGGCGTGTTATCTATCTCTTTTTCGGAGAAATCTTTCATTACCGAAGGCAAGAGGTTTGGCTGGTCTCAGTTACACTCCATCATCACAATTCATCAAGTTACAGTGCATGAACAAAGACAGCAGCAGCACAAAGATAGCCTATGTAAACTATTCAAACCTTTGAAATGTGTCCTTATGTGTATGGTTTCCTGGAGGCTCCTTATCTGGGCCAGCAGCGACTGGAAGTGTGCCATAGATTCAAAGCCATTGTAGGAAATTGGCCAACACCCATACCCGGTGATGATATGGGTGTGCTTAAACCATGATTCACGTTTATTAGTTTCAGATAACAATATAGTCATAGCCATAAATTTCAATTGCAGATATCAAAGTTATACAGCTATTGCAAATAACAGCTATGAGAGAGGCTGCTATTATACTGAAAAAGGTTGTCAATGTTTCCATTGTTGGGAAGATATCGGCATGTTTGTGTTTCCATCCACAGCCCCTTTATTTTATGCTCGTTAAAAGAATGGGACCTCACATGCGCAAGTTATCCAAATAACATTCTTTTGCTTGTTTATCATCAGCTCTGTCCTTGTTTTTTGCAACACTGTCTGAAGACCTTGCCCTTTGTTTCATCCCTACTCTTCTATCCACATATTCAATTCACTGAAGAGACATTCAGCATCATTCAGAAAGGCATGCACACAGATCCTCTCCCCCAAACAGAAATACCTAAATACCACTACTTGAACCTACACAAAAACACGCACACTTATCGCCTCCGCTTCAGTCCAAACCTACCTACAGTGCACCTGGTGAGTGCTCACAAGTGGGGTCGGATGGATATGAAAAGCACAAAAGCAAATCCTCTGTGCTAGCTAGTCTCAGCCATTTAGGGATCTCAACTAGTGTTGACAGATGCAGTAATTGCAGCATTACTTTAGGCAAGCAGGTCAATGACCAAGTAATTTACATGTCCAGCAGCACTGGATTGCTATTAAAACCAATTACATATATTTTTTGTGTCATTATTATGCACCATACAGATACTAATTATGCAAAACATTTCACTAGACTAACAAAGTTTCACCTTAAAAAAAGCAAAACATATTTAAAACTGTTTTAGACTGTATTTGCTCTCAGTGTTATATTTCCCCGTAGTTCTTCCAAACTGCTCAGTCTACCCATCCTCCACTGTTCCATTTAACCTTGGTCAACGTAGAGGACTCCCACGTTTCTGAAAGCTCTTTGTTTGCTCAGCTGAAGCCTATAGCCCCCACATGGCAGTAAAAAAAAAACTTCCCTACCAGTGAATGTAAACAGGGGAGGAGGCTGTTGTCAGTACTCTACCTTGACAAGTTTCAATCCTTACATCTGCTTTAATAAAAGCTTGTGTTCTCTTCATGGTCCGGTAATTATTTCACAGGTCACTGTTACTACAGGTAGTGATGTTACGCTCAGGGAATGTTGCAAAGGAAATGTTCCCTGACACGATGTAGACTAAAGAGTTTCTTTATGTCTTTTCATTTCTTAGGTGTTATCCGAACACAGGAACTGCTTGATCATGAGACAACATCTCACTACTGGCTCACAGTCTACGCCATGGATCGCGGCGTGGTGCCGCTCTCCGCCTTTGTCGAGGTCTACGTCGAAGTGCAGGATGTCAACGACAACGCGCCGCAAACCTCGGAGCCCGTCTACTACCCCTCTGTTATGGAGAACTCTCCTAAAGACGTGTCAATCATCAAGATAAATGCAGTGGATCCAGATGACAAGGGCAGCGATAAACTCACCTACAGGATCACGAGCGGCAACCCCCAGGGTTTCTTTGCCATTAACACCAAGACAGGTAAGATTGCTGTAGCTGCGATTGCAGTTCATGTCACTGTAAATTGCCTCTTCAGAGTCTTGAGCTTGTGTTGTGTTCCAGGACAGATGCCAACCTTGAATATGGCTGCTCGCTTGAGAGTGTACAGTTTATCTAACAAAGTCCAAAGGAGTAAATATTAACAAAAACAAGCTTATTGAGGCATCCTATAACACTACTGTCACATCTCGTGATATCCATGAAAGGGAAAACCATGAGATTTATGTCAACAACCAGGGATCAGTTGAGATATCCTCACTGATTGATGGATTTAAATGATGGGCAAATTTAGGTCAAATTGCTCATATACTGTATCCTCTTTACCTAAAGACAGTGCCTACTTTAAAGGTCATAAATGAGGCAAACAAAAGGATTGTCCTCCATATTAAATTATCCTCTGAGACTGGAGGCGAGGTTTATACTCTGTAGTGTATGGCTGACGCAGTGGTGGGCTTCTGTGAGGTTCCTGTTTCCTTTCTTGTGAGAAGGAAGAGCAGTGTTAACATAATATTTTAACCCAGGACAGGAGTGGGTTGAGCCTACAGGGGTTTTTCCACTCAAACACTCTAAAGCGTGCTCTCATATGCGTACTCTGGAAATGGTGTGATGATTAATATTTCATTGGGTTCTTTTAAAGTTGCTGGAGCAGGCTATGTTTAGTTAAATAGCAGAAAAAAATAAGTGTAATGCAAAGTGAAGCTCCATGTACCGACAGAGGTAGTTTGTAAACCTACAGATTTATTCTCGTCTAATTCTAGGCTCAGGATTTGACCGTGATTGTGCCTCAAGTTTTGAGTGCTTAAGTGCACTTGACTGATGATGCATTATCAAAACATAAAAGAAATCAAGGACATGAGTCGATTTGAATTTAAACGACTCGACGATCATAGATCACAGGGACAAAATGAGATCCTTAAACTCTGTATCTTCCTCTTGAAGTTCCAATTACTCAGATTGTTTTTCTTTCTTACCTAGTGCACACACCGGTCTCTTATTGCTTTGAATGCAAGTGCTCATTAAACTGCAATGAGGAGAGGGTAGTGAAGCAGTTGCTCCAATTTGTCCTCCCTGACGTGTGTGTGTGGTCCTGTTTCCCAAGGTAGTCACATCAACAAACTGGAGTTATTTTTGTTGGGAGTGGCAATGTGAATTTTCTGACCAAATAAGGATTCGTCATGTAGTGTGGCTCTCCAACAAGCCTCCAAGTAACGCTGGGCTATCCCCAATGGACAGGAAGAGAAAGAAAAATGAATAATAAAGAAAAAAGGGGAAACTTTAGGTATGCGGACACACAAGGTTGTTGTTTTGTCTGCAGGCATGACAGGATCGTCGTATGCATGCTGATAACAAGCCTGGGATTCTGGAGAGGAAAAAAAACTGGGAAATGGAATATTTATACACAGAGCAGTCATATTTAACACTGTTTTAATGAGCTGTGGAGAAAATACCACAACTCAACATATATTCTTGTTATTTTTTAGGCTTTCTGTGACCAAGCAACCTTTGATAATATGGCAACAGAGCTGGAAATCACTGTTTACACTGAAGCAGCTGCTCTCAAACTGCACGGCCTTGCATTTTGGTATTTCACTTTGCTACAGGACTGCATATTTATCTCATACCCCACAAAAGGACGGCCTTCTCTGTTGATTTATTTTATTTTTGTCAAGTTTTCCGTCGTAAACGTGCATGGTAAAGTCACAGCACATAAGTCATTCAGCACTTGAATAAAGTCGTCTTAGCCCGTATATCTGAAGTAAATATTTCCTACACCGAGGATTTATGAAGCTTATGGCCAAGTCGACTATGGGCACAACCTCTTTACAGGAGAATGTAGCTGTACCTTTACATGGTTCTTTTTTCATACAAGTCAGAACGGTTCTCTGAAAAAAATAAGAGCTCAGAGGACACTGAAGCATGTGGATAAGACCTATCCATGCATATCAAAGCATGTTAAAACTTTTATGAGTGGGACACCGGAGCCCCTCGCGTCAGGTTCAACAACGGGTGGGTTTGGACAATGAAAACTTCATTAAATCACTGCTTTGACTCTTGAGGTTGTTTTTCCAGCGTCTTTGTTTTTGAAATGTGAAGGTAGAGAGGGAGCTGGGGAGAGAAGACAGAGAGTCGAGTGCGGCCGACTGCAGGACGGATGATTTATGAAGAGGCCCAGTTAAAACAGCAACAACATTCATAATTAGACAGTTGTTTTAGAGAGAGCTGAGAATGATTACAAATGAGTTTTATTTATGTAAATCTGTGGTTCCAAACAAGGTCAAAACAGGCCTGATATCTATCCACATTATCAACTCAATATGACATTTGCCCGCATATTACAGGTTTTTGAAAATGTTTAAATTTACAACATGCGAGTCTCTGTAATTACATGTTCTAAAATTGCATTGGAAGCGCAGGCCGTGTTTTGGCCTATCTACAAAGCTCGGCAAAGGGGTGGGAAAAGGGAAAAGACGTTAAGGCCTGTGTTTTGTGTGTGGGTTTTGGAACTTCATAGGCATGTGTCCCAAGCTAACTAGCTAGCCTTCTATCACGGGCTACGGCCTTGTGCTGCTTTCCAAGTAACCTGTCAAGCTTCAAACGCATACGAAGGCTTTGCTTGACGCCTTGGGTGGTGTCGGCCGGCCTTTTTTCTGCACAGACCCACCGAGGCTAGCTAAAGCCCAGGATGAAAGGCTTAGGCCAACTATATTTCTGCCAAGTAAACAAGTCCTGCTGTTTTGACTGTTCTGACTTAGGTTTGTCATTAAAGTGCAAGGCCAGCTCTTCTCTCTCTAGCAGACACTATAGCAATCCCAATGTCTTGAGACCTCAGAATGAAACGGCTTGATACAGACGAGCTTTTGAGGGGATTGGGAAAGAGAGAGGAAAGAAAAAAAAGAAAAGGCAGAGTCGTACGTGGTGGAAATCGTGCCAGTCAGCTGGATATGAATTATGTGTTGTAAATCAGTGTATTTGAATAATGCTGCTCAGGAACCAGTGCTCCGTTTGTCAAGTGGCATGCATCTCATCCCACCCACAGACATGACCACAGTTGTTTCAGGCTCCGCGATGCGCCTTCATTTGGCGGCTAAGGAGAATTGCATTTCCTGGATAAAGACTCGTGCTGCTTGGTGCCACTGGCTCACAGCAGGATATGAGACTGTATGTGCTGTGCCGTGTAAAACATCCCATGGTTGCATTGCAGAGTGGCCGAAAGGTTGTTTATTGCTTAGGTGTAAATTTAGAAAAGAAATTAAAAAAAAGAAAAACATGGGTTTGTTCACACACACACACACACACACAGCTCTTGAGACAGTCAGCCTACTAGCTGTCTAGTTTTATTTTCTCTTCATAAAAGAGTTGTCAGCACTCGGAGCCAGTTCATCTGAGGTTGTTGACATGAGTTGCCCACCTTTTCTGTGGGAGAGTGAGCTGTGTTTGTTACCCAGTGAATCACTCTCTCTCTTTCTCTCTCTCTCTTCTCTGAAATGCCTCCACTGTGCTATGACTTAGTGGACTTTGAACATCTCTCTTATGCCAGAACATGCAAGAGTTAGGAGAGGGCAACCAAGCAGAACATGCTGTCAGAACACACACACACACACACACACACACACACAGAAAGAGAGAGAGAGAGAGGAGAGGGGAAGTTTTCATATCTTAGCCAAGGAGAGCAAAGATCACTGTGATAGCTATCTTATCTTGCCGTGTGCTCATTAATCTACTTCCTGCTGTACCTATTCTACTTCTCCATTTATAGTATTAGTACTTTATAAGGCTGCTGTAATTGCCCTATTGTCCATTGACTTTTTTTTGAAGTGAATTATCATCTATGTCCATGTTGACCTGACACATGAGATTTCTGCTTGGTGCGCATAAAGCCTGTTGAAAACTCCACCCTATAATAACGGTGCCTATCTGTATTCGTCACCAGACAATGGTTACGGTCAGAGCTGACAAGAACATGCCTTTAATAAGATTTGGCTGCCTATACATGATTGTATTTGCCCTTAAATGGTAGGTTTCATTCCAGTGGTTAAACCCAAATGAAGACAGATACACCCGAGTGAATTCTTACACTGTGTCGAACAATTTTAGCCTGTCCTTTTTTTTGCCTCAAGGAAAAGTCATTGTCATCAATTGAAAGGAAGAAAAAGTCATTGTTATCAATAGAAAAGGAGCGCCGCGGCTAATGCTTTGGCGAGCTCCAATACTTTTGAGAGGTTTTTATGTGCATTTGTCATCTCCGGGGGTTGAATGAAAAGGTAAGGAAAAAAAAACAGCAACCGGAATTTGCAGCTGTGAATCAACCACTGTTCATGGGGCTCATATCAACTTTCCGTAACGCCTTCCCTGTTTGGAAGAGAAAACATACACACACACAGACACAGACACACACACACACACACACTGCTGTTATCAGTGATTTACAAAAGCCCCAACAACTGTCAGGGGAAGTGAGATAGGAAACGGATAGTTCCAACAACTTCTTGATGTTTCCGGTGATTCAGGGGTCGAGTAATTGTCGCAGCTCTCCAAAGAAGCCAAGAGCAAAACGGGGAAAATGAAAAGTTGCTCGTTTCCCCCCCCTAAAACTACAAACAGTGGTCATGGTGGCGGTCAGGCTAAGATTCGGTTCAAGCGCAGTATCTGTGAACCAAATTTAACCTGAAACTTTTATGCCAGAATTTTTTTTTTTAATGTGGCATTGGTTCTCTTTTCAGAGGGTAAAGCGGGCCACAACATGAAAAAACACAGCTCTGATTTATTCAGTGCAGAGTGAAGCTGGACAAATGAATGTACCAATGCCAAACCATTTGTGCCAGGTGACCAGCTGCATGGTTCAAAAGCAAACCATCCAACCATCTGTGTCATCCACACAGACCAAGTTCGACTTTTTAATGAGGCCCTTGACTGGTTGATCTGGTCATATTATATATATATATTTTTTACTATTGAAGACACATCTCTTCCAAAGAAGCCGAGGCCGAGCGAAGGTAATGGAAGGCTAACGTGCAGTCAGACAGCAGAGCAGATTAAACACTTACTATCACCGCACATTGATGCTAAAATGTGCCGTGTTTTAGTTTGGACACCTTTTCGCTTTAAATGTTCCTTCTCAACGGTTAATGTGGCAATGCTCCAAGACACCTCTGTTTAATGGACCAGACTGTGCTTGTTGGTGCACATCCGAATGCGATTAGGGCGTTCGCTCCTACTCAAGTGAACCACACAAGTAAGCACCGCTGATGTGGAAGGTGTGAAAGTGCAACGGGGAAAGAAAACCAACAGTGCGATGCTACAATTGGTAGACTTGTGTACAAATTTGAAGGAAGCAAATACATTTCGATGTATTTGTATTTAATGGAATACAGTTTAAGTAGGCATGGGAGGAGGTGTTTTAGATTTCAGTTGCTTTTTTAAAAATATATACAATTATTGCATTTAATGTGAGCGCAGTGCAATTCATCCATGTGTGCCCTAAGTGTGCCCAGGGCGAGATGGTAAACAGCTGTAAAAAGTTTATAATAAGCGTCAAACTAACTGCTAACAGCCAGGCAGTGGCACGCTGCTGTCACTTGGTCAGAACAGCTCCATATTTCTTTCTATTTTCTGTACCACTTACCCCTTCCTAACATTTTGAGGTTGTACCATCATTTCATTAAGAGAAGAGTGTCTCGGCGAGTGAGTCCTCCTGTCATCACGACTGTGATAAATTGATTTTTGCCACAAAATGTATTCACCATTTTAAATGCCGGTGTCACCACCAGGCACAATCCCCGTCCACTAAGTCTGTCAGAAAGCTACATTCTGACAGACTCTGCTGAAGGACCTCACCAGTCGTGATCCAGAATTATTTTTACAGTCGCTGGCAGAGGGCGAACAGTCTAATTGGCCCTCTCAGATTTATCCTGAAGACAAGGCACTTACAACGGGACTTATCTGATTTTACATGTCCATGGATGTGACAGTTGCCAAATAATGAGTGTGAAATCTGCCAAATTCCACGCGTTAGACTAGAAAATCATTAAATCCGACTCTTTTCTCATGCAACCACATCATAAGAAATACCCGCAGTGTATATGAGAACCAAATCATCCATCAGCAACATCAACATCTGTGATATTCCTGTAATGCCGTGTCTTGAATACCTCCCAGATTGTATGTGTACTTAACACAATTTACAGAGGTCAAAGCTACCAGTGGGCACCGTGGTGCCTCAGCTGCTCCACGGCTTCCAAACATCCCATCCATTTACACAACACCACATAACATTCACTTTCACGAGCACTCGGGAAGCGGAATCCCCTATAGCCCCAACTCTTCCATGACATGTTTGTCTTTGCAGATTACAAATAAACCTCGCAGCTGCGAGGTGCTGAGATATCTCGATCCTAATGTAAACAGCCCCCTCCTCCTAAATGCCTCTTCACTCATTTTAACAAAGTATATATGAATGTGTTTGCATTAGCTAATGTGGCCTCTCTTTGTTGCATTTATCAAATTCTACTTGTTTGTTTGGATGACAGGACAGGTTACTCCTTGGACTAGACAATCTTTTTTTAAATGGTATGCCAGGCACTGCTTTCCCTCTCGGTAAAAGAGAGCAGTCAGAAGCTGATGTTCAGCAGCATTTCATAAAGAAGGCACAAACAGCTACTTGAATGTAAGAATCCCTTCTTAAACTCCCACGGTCCTCTTGGATTTTGATGCCCCACAGTTTGCTTTCGACAGTATCGATGGCACCATGAGCAGAGAAAACAAGCACTGTTCGCACTGCTTGTGAGGAAGACACTTAGATCATAATCAAGCTGAGAATATCCCTGTGGTTGTTTTGGTATGAAAACTTTCCTTACTTTCCTCATTCAACTAAAGTGCTGATATAATGAAGTGTCATGGCTCACTGTTGGAACTCAGTAATTTCAAAAACTGCACAGCGAGTCAAAACCGCTGCAGACACCCAGCGCATAACATGACCCGATTGTCTGGAGTCGCAGCTAAATGTGTGTTGCAGAAATATGCGTGCCCCCTCTCAAGACTGCTAATCACAGCATTAATGCCTGGGTATGAACAAGCCCAACAATGTCCTAGACTCCTCGGGCTCCCTCCAGGCCTCCATTTTGGAGCAGTGGCTGTAGGACTCAAGGACATGGTTGAGAGTGCCGCTGCTGCTTTGCTGTTGTTTTTCTCCCCCTCTCAAAACAGCATGGCTATAATTACTGTCGGCCCAGCTCAGCCCACGCCTGAGGATGGCTTTTGTGTGTGTGTGCGTATATGTGTGTGTGTGTGTGCGTATATGTGTGTGTTGTGACGAAAACTGTGGTTTGGAAGTGCAGACTTCTTTGGTGAGCTCTGGCTTACCAACCAATCATTTTACAGTTCCTTAACGTTTAGGTAGCGATGGTGAGGTATGCACCTTCATTGACTGGAACACTAATGCCAGCAGAGTCTTACATAAAAAAAATATGGTTCCTGGTGAGCATGCAGCCTTGTAGGGTGAGTTTAAATAGATTTTTTTTTCTTGCATGTTTAGGTTTTGGCTTTTTTTTTTTCTTTTTTTTTTAGCTTTTCTGAAAGTAATATCAGTGCTGGGACATTAGAGTGGGAGGCAAGGCCCGTGGTTAGAGATCTGGCAGAGAGCTGGTAGCGCGTCGGACAGAAATGGAACAGAAGCAAACAAAAGCAGTTTAATCCACAACACCACATGCATCGAAATAACTTTTAATCGTCCACAGATGCAGATGCAACACTTTCTTTTTTGCATTTTCAAATGTTTTTCATCTTATACCTCTTTAGGTTTCGTGCTTCATCAAAACACTGAAACTTTAAGAATGTTGAAAGAAACACTGAAACTGAGCCCGTGGTTCAAACCATTTCACCATGAGGCCATGCCCCGAAACCGCTTTGCTGACAATTATAGGACTGAAATAATAAGTGATATAATTGATCTGTTTAATCGCAAACTACTTTGACAGCTGATTCTTTTTTTTTTTTGTAATTGAAATCGCAGATGAATACAAAACAACCCCAAGCTCCAACTTCTCCAGTATGAAGATGTGCTTTTCTTCATCTTATGTGATATAAAGTTGAATATCTTTGGGTTTTGGACATTTTATTGTTCTTGAAGACATCACACCATCTTTTAATGCAACATGATAGACCTTTTAAAGCTCTTAGACCATACAATTCATCAATTAATTGAGAAAATAACTTCCTAAACTTCTCAACACACACTGTATGTGGTTATAAACAGGAACCTACCTGAGACAAACTGCGGGACTTGAAGTGGTTGCACATTATATGACAGGGCTGCCTGCTGCATTTGAGATGTGTATTCAGAAAACACACGTGGGCAGGAGTCTTTGCCACCCTGCTGCGAGAAGGTCGGCACCCCATTGTTGCCAGAGGCACAACTGTATCTTTAAGGAGTTCTCACCAAACACCTTCCTGATTGTGTTGCTCTGGACAATGTCATTTCAGCAGGGTATAGTTCCTGAAATCTGAGTGCGCTGTGCTCTCTACCAGGGGGGTTTGCTGAGAGATTTAGCTGTCACCATTTTCATTCCAGCAGGTAACCACAATGAAATAAGAACCAAATAACTTTTTTTTTTCTTTTTTTTTTCAGTTATAGCCATAGCTAGCTCATTTTCTGAACGCAATTCCCATCCCTATTTATGACTGGAGGTGATGGTGCTAATTTGTGTGTCAAGTGGAGAAATGGCGAGAGAGGGAGGGAGAGAGGGAGGGAATGAGAGAGAGATTACACCAGAACCAAAATGTGATTATTGAACAAGTGTGTGTACCCAGAAGCAAAAGGCAAACAGTAATGCTCCGTCAGTCATTAACTCATCCTCCCCCTTAGCCACTGTTGCTGCATTGAGGTGTAAATCATGTTAGTGAAGAGGGACCTCCCCTACAAGGCAGAGCTAGAATTCAATTTTGTTTTTTTTTTGCAGAGCGCGCTCGGGATGAAGGCCAGTCGTTTTGTGGTTTCCGTCGGTTTTTGCTAATGTCCCGTCTGCTGCCATTACAGATTACTGTTTACGTTGAACACACTTGTATATGTTATGATACCCGGCCAAGTTTTGATTAGGCGGCTGATTAGCAGAGGAATTGTAAATGAGAAGGCCTCGGCTCGGCGGCGGTTAATATCGCCATCTGTATTCTGCTCTATGATACACGCTCGGAGAGAAAGAGTTACCTAACATGGCACACGGGGGAGCTTAAAAAACATCATCATCCATCAGCCCCGGTCTTGCTAAAGCACATGAATAATTAGTCACTGCGGACTGTTTTGATGTGACACAGCAGAACTATTAGCTTTGATGGTAATATTCAGCAGCTCGCTCCCTTCATGTAACCCACGCTGATCCCTCACTAACTTTTTATTTTTTTAACCCAGACGTCACGCAACATGGCAAAGAGGAATTCCTGCAGGTCGTATTAATTTACTCGTGTTAGTTGTTGAGGAGGTGTTTGTAACAGGACCAGTTAAGAGAGACACAAGCTGTTTTTCTCTTTGGGCTACTTTAGGTTCGTCAACTCAATTTTTCTTTTTGGTGCCCATCAGTATCAGCAAATACAGCGGTCATGTCTACATCAAATGCGTGCTGCTCTTTATTTTTCCTCATGGAATATCAGCAGACCCTTATCCCCTCAGCTCACTCTGAAGATTAAATAAAGCCGAAGAAGAAGGTGATATGAAAGAAGGGGGAGCTGGAAGCACCTCGCTCATATGCCTCAACAACTGCAGCAGTGCAGAGGGAGGGAGGGCTATTTCAGGACCTGTAAGTTGTGGCCTGCTATTCTCGTAGCAGGCGTATGTGCCATTGATGGGTTTGGGTTTCGGAAATCCTTTGCTTTATGCTAATCAGGAGCAGTGTGGCAAGCAGACAGCTCTGGTGCGGTTGAAGCCTGGCACGTCTACACTCGGTGTCTCTGCAAAGTTGCAATTACACTATCCGTGCCTCGTTTTCTTCTCCTTTCTTCCCCCTTGTTTGTGAATTTGATTCAAAATGGAATTAGCAAAGGAACTCAGGCATATTTTATTTTTACTTCTTTTTTTCAAAGCCTGGCTCAACAAAGTCCCCTATGTATGACTGATGTATCACACGACATCAATCCTGCTACTTTAAATGCACAATGGAGTTCAAAAAGACCCTTGAAATACTTTGACTAGCAGCGGGATCTTTTCTGAAATTTCCTTCTCTCTGTTTGAAAAAGTACTCAGGACTTGGGGCGACGTCTGACTGCCTGTTTATTTACTCAGCTTGTGGAAGAACTAAAAGCAGGGTGTCAAGGCTAGGCTGCTGTTTGGGCTGGATTTGCAGACCTTTGTGATATTTCACATATTTAAGGCACCGTGGTGGTCTGACTGGCAACTGGTTTGGCCAAAAACAAGGAGAAGACCTACAGGGATCGCACTTCTCCAGATGGAGACTCTTAACTCACGGGTGGCTGATGAGATAAGCAGCAGAGAAAAAAAAGGACAACTGACCTCATGATTTAGTTTGTCAAAACAATAGCAGTTTTCCCAGGCCAGTGCTGATATCAACAATTGAGAGTTTAAAAAATTCAATAAAGATAACGCAACATGAATAAACATTTCTAATGAGGAGATTTGTGCACAAAATCTGCTTTTGATCATCGAAGTGTGCGGTGGAGAAATTCTTTCTAATCTACCTAAGACATATGTTTGACGTTTCTCTTCTGCAATTTCTTTGTGCTAATTGGTTGACATATGCGTACAGTATTTTTTATCTTGACCTGTTTATATTTGGGACTTTGATCCACATGGTTTATGATAAAGCAATGCAAAATTGAGCTCACTTGGTTGCAAGGTAATTCTATATCAATGCTTTGAATGATTCATTCATTCTATTTATTTGTTATGTTGATTTTGTTCTTATTTTTTGTCTCCAATAGGTCTGGTGACCACGACTTCAAGGAAACTGGACAGAGAGCAGCAAGATGAGCACATTCTTGAGGTGAGCCATTTATTCTGTCAGATTTTCAAGTCCATGGAAGAAAAAATAAACTCTGGTCAGTGTGAGCCTTTATTCATGTTAAAATGAGAATCAGAAACCTCAAGGTCAACTTGTCTAGTCCGACAGTTCAAGAGGGAGACTTTCTGTTTTTCTTTCAACTTTCAAGTGTTTCCACAAAATTTGGCCGAGTGCCACGTGTTGCCAAGTTGGAAAAAAAAGGAAAAAGGGTCTTTTTGTATATGCAAGAAGCATCCTTTTTGGAATAATTTCTCCTTGTACTGATTTCCGCATGGGGTAGGAGGGAGAAGTGGGAGGCGCGTGGGAGATCCCGGTGACTGTTCCTTTGTTCTTTCCCACTGTTCCGTCTCGTGGATGGAGCAAGCTGGGACAGGAAGCTGCTGTCAAACCAACAGGCCAATGTCTAAACTTGTGGGTTTTAATTGAGCTCCGCTCTGTTCTCTCCCGATGCTTCCCTCCCTCTCCCTCCCACCACGCAACTCGAGCTTGATAATCGGCGTTTTAATTGTGTTTCCGGTGCTGACAGGGAGCAGATTGGACGCCTTTTAATTATTGTTAGAAGTTACACATTTCGGTGATCACTGGGCGACGCTTAATGCTTGTGCATCTGGTGCCAGAGCAGTGTTGTATTTCATACTCTGATTGTAGATTGCACTGCGCTAATTTCATTAGAGGACTCAGTGTGAACCATTGGGACCAAAGTGTGGGATAAGAGAATACTTTTTTGGAGGGTGGATTTAAGATGATATTATAATCGAAAAACAAATTTGTATGGAAAAGAAATTACAATTGAATCCTGAGTTCTTTGCCTTTTGAATGAGGGAGGATGATGGACGTCGGGGTCAGAAAGAGGTTCCTATGCAAACCCGGAGCTTGTCTCTTCAGTGGTTTGCTGTAGAGGTAGAGTGTGCCGTTTCCAACATGTGGTTGAAAGCTGTTGAATTACTGGGTTGGAATTAGTGTCTGATGTAAAGTCTTTGTCTTTAAAAGAAGACGAAGAAGAAGAAGAAAGCACATCCCGCCTTAGCCGAGTTCATGAATGTTGTTCATTTGTCTCATTTGACAAAACGCCTCCAGACAGACATTTAATAACCACATTAAACACTCGGCTCCAACTCTCACACTTTAATGCTACGCCAGATTCAACACCCCTACCCCCTCCATGCTAATATTCTGGCTTTTCTTTGTAATGTTTATTACCAAAGCTCACAATGACTAATCAGATACTGTAATTCCAGCGCACAAAGAGCTGCAATCTTCTAGGAAAATAACTAATTAAAAGTTTCGCTTGCACATACTTATTTGGAAATATGTGTTGGGTGGATCATTTTAAAGCAAGTAACATTTGACCTAAATAGGTAGAAAGCGGCTGAGTGTGTAACCATGGTAACTTCAGAAGTTTTTTGTGTGTTGGTCACTGGTGATTGCGTATCCAGCAGGAAGCAATTTATTGGCCTAAACGTTCATTGAGGAGCACAGAGCCCTAAACCCTGCAACCCCCTCCCACTCACATGCACACACTCTCACAAACACCTTAGCGTGTCTGTAGGGCAGTTAATGAAGGGTTAATCAAGACTAAGGAGAATACACGTGTGCGCACATACCTTGTGTGTGTGGACTGTGTGCAAATCAAATTCAAAAGTCTCAGCTCGTGCTGAAGTTTTTGTACGAGCTTGTTGTAGAAGAAACATGTGGGGCCATGTGGAACATGTGGAGCAATTAGGGTGGGGGCTGTGTCAGCATTGTTTGCACCAAATGCCAAGAGAAGGTGGAGGGAGCACAGGGGGGCTTCAGCTTTTATGATGAGACAGATGGGGGTTGGTAGCTGCCGTGTGCCTGTGGGCGCAAGAGAGAAAGAGAGAGACAGAGACAGAGAGAGACAGAGAGAGCTAAAGGCAGAAAGGCAGTGGGGGAATTTGAGAAAAAGCAAAGCTGCTCTTGATGGTCTGTGTGGGCTCTAGCGGCAGGATGAGAGGCCTCCATCCCAGGAAGGAGGAGGGGGGTGGGTGGGTAAATAGCAAAAGTGGGACATGCCAGGACATGCTGTGGATTTAGGCCTGGGACTGTAGGGAACACACTATAATGGAAAAGCAGAGGTGAATGGGCTGTTCACATCTGTTGTCTGGAGCCGATCTCAGCATGCAGCTGGCAGGACGCAAGGGTGCACACCCCGCACAGGCTGCTGGGCTCGGCTGGCCTATTTGAGGAGGATATTAGATCCGACAGAGTCAATTTTTTTTTTACGATTAATCAGTAAACATGTAAATGTGTTGACAAAAAACTGTGAAAATCAGAATCAAAAGTTTTCCGAGCTCAGTGGGACGTCTTTTGAGTAGTTGCTCTATAAAGCCAAAGGGAGTAGCGGCAGGAGGTAAACAACGGTAGGGACTGAAATTCCCCTTTAGGCATTCCTGTTGCAGTTTCCATTACATCTGAACAGCGGTGAGGACTGAGTAAATCAGGCTGATGACACTTTAAAACAGAACAACAACAGCTTTTGAAACACAATTTAATAGTTATTACAGCAGGCGCTGCTCCCTCCTCTGCAGTGCATGTTTGATGGGGATAGAAAAAAAGAGCAAGTTGTGCTATAGTAGATGTAACAGCTGGTATGGAGCTTGAGCTAAATCCCCTCCCCCAGTATTATGGCAAAGTATAATAAAACACTATGATAATTTCACTTTATATAGTAATCAACTTAAAACCATTCAGTGAGTCCTGATTGTCTGGTTATTTGAACCTAACCGTGGATGTATTATAACCACAGTACTCGCAGATAAAGCTCCAAAGTTTTGCAGTAGCGAATTAGAGCGTAATGGGTCGTCTCACTGTCTCAGTTTGCAGCCTCACAGCAGTGCTGTACTGATGCAAAGAGACACACTCCCTCTGGTGTAGCTTCTCTGCCTTTTGTGTGGTTTGCCTAATTATCAGACAAAGGCTTTTGATGAAAATGTTCCAAGAAGCGGCACGTGGCGATGGATAGCTGCGTAGCTGCGGCGTGCATCTTCACACTTGCACATACACAGTGCTCAGAAACTGTGCTGGGGCATGGTCTCATGTGTGGTTTTTATTTATTTATTTATTTTTAATGTTTTTAGAAATGATTTCCGTTATATGCCTCCTCACATTGAGAGCGTTCCTGTGATATCAGACTCTATACTGACACATACGAGGCCAAAAAGCTCATTAAAACAGTGGAAACGTTGATTACAAAGCACAGGATGGGCACCAACATCCTCCCTGAGAGAGACATTCACACACAGGTTTCCCGTCATCCCATTTAATTAATTCTGCTCATGTGAATACCGCGGACAGCTGCAGACACTGAGAAAAACAAAAACACATTATTTTAGAAACCGAAACTATGGTACCAAATGGTGTGTGCCTGGCCCCGGACTCCTGACTGTTTTAGTGAAGCACTTAGCAGATGGTTTTAAATGACTGTGACATTTGTCCTGCCCTTCTGGAGGTTGTTTTTTTTGCTGCTAGAAATGTTCACATCTCTGCCAGCGCTCAGACGCACAACCTTTCAGCCCATCCTTTGGGGGGACTATATGAAAACTGGGTTTGTTTAGGTCAGTGTGTGGCTCTTTGGCTTTTGATTAAACTGTACGCTCAAATGTCTGAAAGACACAACGGAGAGTGTTAAAACATGGCACACATTACAAAGCGTCACGTGCCACAAGTAATATTTGATGTCAAGACTTTTAAGGCTCCATTAATGATGCAGTCGTGCAACACTTTCCTTCTGGGTCTTTTTTTTTTTTGTACTTCTGGGGTTTTAAAAAAAGTCTTTAGCCGCGGGCGCTTTGTCTTAATGTTTATTAGCACTGTAAAGTCATTTTTGCCATTTTGACACACAGCAGCAGAGTCAGTGCAGCTGGTGTTAACAGTATGTTGAGGTGCAGCTAATTAAAAATAATTAGCTCTAGTGTGTTGTTCATGTAGCAGCCGTACGGTCCACTGTTATCATGATCACAGGGAAACAGATTAAACGTTATTTCAGATTAGGAAAGTTTCAGACGAAGCAAATCCTGTTTACCTGAAGACACTGCAGCACGCTATAACCTGTAACTCCTCAGGGCCGCCACGGGGTCCACTTATTATCTACAATCAGAGCACTGACATTCAAAGATTCATAAAATAAGATTATTAAATCATTATTACAAGATTAAATTTGGAGCCCAAGAGCCTGTGAGTCCCCACAGTGTTGTGCTTCTGCTTACATCCAACTACACAAAAGGGGCTTCATCCAAATGCTGTGAACCAAGGGAGTGAAAACCACTGCAGTTAAAAGTTGTGCATACATTCTTGAGCTGGGCTGAAAACACTGTACATACAATCCAATTTAAACTTCTGCTGGAGAATCTGCCTCATAAGTCTCACAGAGTTATATTTGCAGTGCAGAAAAAAGAGAAATCTCTTTTTACAACATCAAGATGTTTTTTTTTTTTTTTTGTCAGAATTCATCATTCTGTAGAGAGTAGATTTTTAGGTTAAAAAAACACAAAGACAATAACTAGTCTGCAGCAGTGGAGCGGAGTATAGCAGCCTGTAAGCAATGTGTATTTGTTTTTGTTAAGTAAAGAATGTGAATTAGAAAAGACCCTCTGACAGCAACTCTCAGAAGCCTTGCCTTTTTAATTTTCACTGCCAGTTAACTTGCTGAGAAAGAAGTGGAATGAAAGCGTGTTTAAGGGGGAAAGCGCGCTTCCCCTTTTCATCTTGTCTTTGATTAATTTTGGGCTTTGGAATGATGAATACATAACTGACTGTCTTGATCTTGACAAATTCCCACGATAGTTTTGTGTAATGTTCAGTGATGTCGCTGACATTATTCGCTGCCTCCTGTTCCACAAGACTGGGACTATTGGAAGGCTTCGAGTCTCATCTGCAACTGTGTCTAAATTACAACAGTCGCTGCATTGTGCGTCATGGAGAAAAGATCGACTGTGAAAATCCTATATATTCTCTGTTGTGATACCTGTTTTTTGCCTCGTGTCTATACACTGTGTCTTGGTGTTAAATCTTTCTCGTCTATTCCTCCCAGATCACCATCACCGACCATGGCGTTCCGGCTAAATCCACCACCGTCCGCGTCATCGTCCAAGTCCTCGACGAGAACGACAACAGGCCGTTGTTCCTGGAGAAGATCTACAAGATCCAGCTCCCTGAACGAGAGAGGCCGGAGCGAGAGAGAGCCACCAAGAGAGACCCGGTGTATCGCGTCATTGCGTCGGACCGCGACGACGGGCCGAACGCTGAAATCTCCTACAGCATAGAGGAGGGAGACGAACACGGCAAATTCTTTATCGAGCCCAAGACCGGCCTGGTTTCGTCCAAGAAGTTCTCCTCTGCTGGAGAATACGACATTCTTACAGTAAGTATTGAATCCCAAGCATTCATCCTGTGAGTCTGAGTCTGAGTGTGTCGGTGAGCAGTTAAAAACAGGTGTTTGTTTATTGTCCAGCCTCATCCTTTCATGTTTTCTAGCCTCCTTTGTGTCTCGCTCTTTTTCTCAGATCTTGTGTTTAAAATGCAGTAAAAGAGAGACCAACAGCTAATTGGTCTACGCACGGCAATTTAGACCACAAGTCTGGAAGAAAATTACTTTCAAAAACATCTACTTTAAATTTTAGATAGCATGCTCACCAGCCAGCACCATACCACATCAGGTTACAAATGTCTGTTTGTTTGTTTTTTTGTTTTTTGTAAGAGCCGACTTTGGCCGACTTTATCACAGAATTCACCTATTTAATAGTTTTTAGACAGTACACCATGTTTATACAGGTGAAAATGATCATTATGTTATCTGTCAGTCGTTTTACCTGGGAGGCAAAACAGCAAGAGTTTACTTTCAGATTATTTTTTCTCAGCCGGCTGTCAAAACCGCAGAGATACACTTAGTGGTGAGACCTGAAGTGATTTTTATCCTGATCCATAAAGGTTGTGTCTCTTGCTGCAAGACGACACTGCTGCTCACCACAGTTTACAATCATTGAAGTTCTGACAAAAGGTGGAATCACAAAAGGACTCTGCACAAAAGATGTTTTGTTATTCCGAATACAAGGTTTTGTTCCCATGTGGACGGTCCGGAAATGCTTCCACAATTGAAACACAACCCTTTCTGTAGATTTGACAGTTCTGTTCATGCACACGGTGTTTGACATTGAAAGTGTTTTATGATATCTACGACGTGTTCTTGTTGTAGTATTTGTATGATCGAGCGAACATAACACAATCCTTGTTTATGTACCTGTGAAAAGATTCAAGTAGAGGATCTGAGTAATGTTAAAAATGTTGCGTAACACTGTGTAACACATCCTCTCTCTCTCTGCCTCTCTCAGATTAAAGCCGTCGACAATGGACGCCCTCAGAAATCCTCCACTTGTCGTTTACACATTGAGTGGATTCCAAAGCCAGTAGTGCCAGCCGATGCAGCGCCCCTGCTTTTCGAGGAGTCCCCCTTCACATTTTCTGTGATGGAAAGCGACCCCGTGGCGCACATGGTGGGCGTCGTCGCCACCGAGTCCTCTGATGTTCCTGTGTGGTTTGAAATCACAGGTACTGCCTTGTTCACCAGCCTCTGCCTCTGTGTGTGTGTGTGTGTGTGTGTGTGTGCATGCATACGGTAGAAATGCTCTGTCTCATAGAAATGCTTTGTAGATTCGAGCTCTCTCACACATCAGGACTAACATAGTATTTGTGTGTGAAATGGCTGGATGATATGACAATTAAAAACAGTAATTTATAAAAGCAATAATATAAAAGACAGATGTCTTATGTTTTATTGCATATTAAGAGTTAAAGTCAAAGTCAGAACACTGAGGTGTCAGATTAGACTTCCTATTAAATTTGCTTCTAAAGCTAAGATGCAGTAATTTCATGTTTTGTCATAATTTGTTAAACCATGCAGAAATATGCCCAGAGAAGTGTATAACTTTGTAAAAACAGCCTCTAAAGTCCCAGCAGAGAGAGAGAAAAAAAGATATGGCAAGTGTAAGCTATAATGAAAGATAGCCACAGCTAGCTTTAACTCAAGCTAAAACTAAATTTACTCCCTGCTCTTCCCCAGCTGTAATCCATCATTTAAAACTACACATTTTTATGAACTGAGATCTTCCCGTGTCTATATCTAAACAAGAAAGGGGGAAAAAAAGATTCAGCTAAAGAATTCAGCAGTAATTGCCATGTCAGTTTTTAAACCAGATTTGATCGTGTGGTTAGGATACCTCAGAATCATACATTTAAATGTTTTAGTGTTTAAGAGATCTTATTTATTTATGTATTATTCACTGAACTGTCATTATGAACAGTGGAATTTAACATAAAACCAGATCTGTTTCCTCCGAAGGATTATGAAAAGGCAGAATGCAGCATCTGCAGTTTGAAGTCCCCAAATTGTTTGTTTGCCTGAACTTCAGTTAAAATGAAGACACCACAGCCTATGTTTTATGCAGTTTACACAGGCACTGGTTTGCAGTCTCATTGTCACTGCAGTTGCTGCTGTCTGCCTGTGTAGAGCGGTGTAGATAACACAATTGTAGCATGAATCAGAAGTTTCAGAAACAACGTTACTGCACATTATAGCTTTTTTTTGTAAGTTTTCCTCGCAGCTCAAATTGCCAACTATGTTTTGAAGTGCTACTTATTTCATCCTCTCTCAAATGTGTGTGTGTGTGTTTGTTTTACCTATGTGAAGAACTATGTGCATGAGTCGACTTCAATTGACTCCTCTCAGAAAATGCCTGCCTCTTCTCCCTTCCTCCCAGCCTATCCTCCCTCTAATCAATGTCTGACTGACACGTCTCTTTTTTTTCTTCTCTTCTCTTCTTTCCTGTGATCTGCTACTGCTTTCCTCTTTTCTCTGGAATGTTCTCTTGGTTGGTTGGTTGGATTTTTGCAAGACGGCATAGAGGATACTGAGATGTTTTACATCCTTCAGATGGCTTGTGACCACAACTGTACAGCAGAAGGTAGCTGCTGGGATCTCCTAATAGGCTGTGCTGCATTAAGAGATCATCCTACATTGTCTGTCGGTGCTGCCTGTTGTTGGATGTGGTTGAATTGTGTTGTGCCTCTGGATTGATGTTGTGCCATATTGTTCCCCTGATGTAGAATCTCTCCTCTCTTTGTGTAAATAAGAGCTCCATTATACTGTATATCCATTGCTGTGAGGGTTAGCCTTGACAATTTGCGAGTAATTTTATTCAGTGTATATAGAACATATAATACCTATTGTGTGGATAATATTTAGCACAACAACAACAACAAACCTTTACAGATAATTAAAACCATCAACCTGAATGTGTCAGTTCATCATCATCTACATCAGCACAGCAGGAAATTGATGTATTTGTGTTCATCTCACCACCTCCCACTTAATGTTTGTGTAACCTTGGCACATAAGCGATGATTTGTCACTAATCTCTCATCCTTTCTTGTTGTTTGTCCACTGAAAAAAAAAAAAAAAAAATTCCACAGGTGGTAATTATGACAGCCGCTTCGACGTGGGCAAGGCCAGTGGAACCTTGATTGTTGCGCGGCCCCTGGACGCCGAACAGAAATCAAATTACAACCTGACGGTGGAAGCCACAGATGGGACACGAACTGTCAGCACCCAGGTAATTGAAACACTAATGAAACGGTTGGAAGCTGATGAGGCAGTTGTCATTGGTTCTGTTACTCCCATGCGAGGGATATCAGGAGGGAAGGGAAGGGAAGGGTAGTGAGTGAGGCGGTGGCCAAACTGTCGTGTTTGTTTGGGATCTGTTTACAAAACCATCATCACCGTCCATTACATCTGCACATGACCCGACTTCTAACTATACAATGCTGCTCTGATAAAAAAAAAAAAAAAAGAGGACAGGTGACACAACATAATAGGATAAGATGTAGAAAGAGGTCATTGTCTGCGTGGTGTGGCTAAATTGTGTTTTAGAAGAAAAAAAGGGTGAAGTCTGCACACTGTTGGAGCTCCTCAAATGTTTATTGTAGGCTAGGGATCAACGTTTCGATCCTCGTCAGGATCATAGATCATAAATTGTGTTTTACCATTTGATCTTCTGTTGTGTTTTTTTTTCAATAGACAAAGAGAAGATGTCAGAAAAAAATCGATATTTTGCAAAGTATACATATTCCCTGTCTTGATTAGAATTAGATGAGAAAACAAATTTACACGACCAACAGCTAGTTAGTTTAGCCGAGCACAATGATAGGAACCAGCTAGTCTAGCTCCACCCACAGGTATCAACCCTCACAGTAAGGTCACTAACAAACACTTATATGTTGTTAGTTTAAATGTACAAAACCAAAAGTTGCACGAAACTGCAGAGGTGGATTTTTCACCTTCAGACAGAGGCAGACTAGCTGTTTTCTGTTTTATAGTGTTTATTCTAAGCTAAAGTAATCATACCTTGGCAGATGCACATATGAGAGTGGTATCGAAGAGGGCAAATTAAAGAAGTAGAAAGGACAAGGATTTTCTTTCTTTCCACCTCACCTACTCTCTACCATGTCAGCTCAGCACTGAGCTACAGGAATCTTCCATTGTCTCATTCCTGACGCTGCTGCGATGATGGTGCCGTCTAGTCAGAGTTGTTGTGTGTTGTTTTTTTTTTTTTTGAAGTGTGCATTCTTAAGCCCCCTCCAACTCTTCCACTCTACCGTGTCTCGCTGAACCTGTGAACCTTCTCTTACTTTGCTCGAAGAAGAACAAATTGCTTCGGCCTTTTGTGAATGGACTCGAAATAACTACATGTATCAAACAAAGCCACACTCATGGCTCGGTCTGGAAACTGTGAAATCAACTGAAGAGATGCTTTAGTGCGGGAAATGAACAAAGTAATGGCTACTGTAAACCATATGTGTGAGCCATTTTGATGAATATTAAAAATGGCTTCCCAAAAACCTCCAAAGCACTTGCATACTTGCATTTTAATATATTAATATGCTAATTTAATCCTTTTTGCATATGTCTTGCTCCCAAGTTGATACCAGAGCTGAGCAGCCATGATAAAAGCTTTTAAGCATGCAAATTGTCTTTAGTTTTTTGTTCGGATGGTCATGCCTTGTCCATGAGATTTTCAACATTTTTACATGGTAGTTTGGGTCATGTGGGAAGACGGCATTCAAAATGTTTTGTCCTTTGTCCTCGGAGGGGAGCGTCAGAGAACTGTAGCTGGAAAGGAATCTATTTGTTGTCACTCCGTATGAATAAAGCCTTTCATCATCTGGCTGCTGTGCTCCACTGAGCCCTGGATGAAGCGCCGCCTTCACTGGCATTTTGCAGCTCATCCACGGCAGCAGCCGAGTCCTTAAGTTCAGCGCGGAACGGCGCGCCCGTTTTCTCAGCCATGGTTTCCTCTCCCCGTCGTAAAACCTCTTCCTTAAAAGCCTCAACGACAAACAGTTTAAGCAATACAGCATGTGCTGACATTTGAAGACAAATTGTCAAAATCAAAGGCTAATTCTGAATGGGACCAGCTGTACACCACAGACATCACATCACTCAATTCAATCTTCATAATAATAATAAAAAAAACACATAGAATCGCCTAAATCATCCCAAACTCATTTTGATTTTAGTTTGTTTAAGTTGCTTTCTGCCCAACTACTTTATTGTATCAGGCTGCTCCAGAGACCGACCTTGAAACTCCGTCACGTGCAGTGATGTCATGACGTTTTATCTCTTTTAACCTAAGTTCACAGCCTGCAGAATGTGACATGTGCCGTGTGCTCACTGGTCTGTGCAGTATTTAAATTGTGTGACCTTGGCAGTCAATGTTGGGTCCCTGGAGTGGATTCTCAGATTGTGTGTTTTTTTTTTTTTCCCCAGCACTTACTTACTTTGAATGTTCCTGCACAGACCCCAAAGCACCGTGTAATCACAACTACAACTGTAAGAACTGCTGGATATGAATTCCATTACTACAGGCCATCACAACTCCATTGAACGTGAAGCTTGAACCCTGAACCTTGGAAAAAAATGGGTCAAAAAACACTCATTCTTCGTGTGTATCAGATGAACCGTACTGCCACCGACGGCTCAGCCTCTCTCGCTGCCCACAGATTCTGAATGTGCATATTTTTGCGTATATACTAATGTTAACGCTGTGACTGATGAACCCTCTTGTAGATGAGTGCTAGAGTGTATGATATTGCATACCCAGCTGACCACTGTGGGTCAGCTGCTTTCTGTTGAGGGAACGGATTTACTGAATTTGTATGCTCCATAAACCACACTTGGTGATGTAGGCCAGGTGTCTGGGATATACCCAGAGCCAAATAAGTGCCTGAAAGAGGCACAACGCAACCAACAGACTCTACAGCCGTCATCCAAATCTGTTGGGCTTGTAATGAACACATCCCTGAGAGTAAACAATTGTTATCATCGCACACAATTTTCCATGAAAAAGCATTTCGGCCTCAGTGCTTCAGCATTTAAAGCAAGGTAACGCAGCATGTGTCTTAAGCGCAGTGTGTAGGCTTCATATTTACACTTGCATACCTGTACATCGGATATATGACACACAGCGCCAGTTGGCTGCCTCGCACAAATCCTCACATGTCCCGAGGATTCAGAGTACAGTGTACTGTGACATGTTTCTGGAAAGCCTTCTGAGTGTTTTGGCTACCAACTTGTTTATCCGATAACATTGTTGATCTACAGTATTTGCTCTGTCAGAGACTCAGAACACGTCTCTTCCTTGGGAGTGCATACTTGCTTTAATGGTATGTAACTAATAGGTTTTGGAAAGGTTTTGCTAAATCACAATGAACTGATCCATATTAATTCACTTCTTGATGTAGGTTTACACATTTGCTCTTGGAAGGCAAATAAGTAATATGCCTTCCTCCTTAGTTAATCTGGCTCTTTGTATAGTATTTAGATTAACTATCAAACACTTTCTACTTAAGAATCTGTGCTTGCAACATAAATTAATCTGTTTCAATGGGGAAACTTGCGAACGAGTCCTAGAGTGTGTGGATTTGTTGTCTTTGGGGACGGTGTGTCGTTGAACTTTAAAGCAAGTCATTCAGAGTTTCACTGCAGATTAGATCTAGCCGATCACACACATGCAGCGCACCTCGTGAAAGCTCAAAGTTGGACTCGTCTATTCCTCAAATCAAAGTCATGTGGATGTGCTGCTGCCCGACAGGCTGGCCTATTTTCTCTCTCCTTGGAATGCATTTTTTTTTGTATCTCTCCCTCTCTTTCTCTCTTTGTCTCCCTTTCTGATTCTTCTCCCCCTCTGGTTTTCAAAAATCTCCACATTTATTGGCCAGGCATGCAGGGATGATGATTATTCTGTTAGGCTAGAATCAAGCGCAAACAAGAGCGCTGGACCTCTGTGGGTAGTGGGCTGTGTTAATCCTGTTTTGGGAACATGTTGGAGTGCTCGGTGCCAGTGCCCTGCCTTTGCCCAGAACCTGCCACCTGGCAGGGGGGCTTCCTCTCCTACGCATGGCACAGGAGGACAATGCGCACAATGAGAACTCCCATGTGTCCTGTTCAAGGATACCGCACAAAAAAAAGGTGTTTTCATCATTCAGAAGGTGGTTTTCTATCTATACAGTTAGACTTCTGTGCTTAGAATGACATTTATTTTCAAATGACAGACACAGAGTTATGTCACCCAGCCATGCTGTGGCTCCAGTGATGGTGTTGGTAGTCTGAGAGAGTCTGTTCTGTGGGAGGTCCGTGGACAACAGTCGGCCATTCTGTTGTGCACTTTTCCATTTGACCGTTGCAGCTCTGCGAAGGCGTCTCTGAAGGATCAGCTGATGGAGACAAGGGGTGCTGCATTCCAGCTCGGGCACCTCATAGTCAGGAGCTGCGCCAACAAGGCAGCCTCGGCATGCGGCCCAGACTCCCTTCCCCCCATCTCCAGCTATATGACATCCTTCCTTGGCCGTTCAGAAGTACCTCAAGCTGTTCTGCTCACAATCTGTTCCTGGTCTCCCGTTTCTCATGTTATCTCAGTCCACAACACAAAGACTCTCTTTATGTTTCCCTCCAAAGTTCACCTCATATGTATATATAGGTTTTCTTGCTTTTCTTCATTATGAAAGCTGACTATTATGTAGGACCTACTTTCTCATGGATACACATAATTCTTGGCCACCTCCTCTCTTTTTTTCTGTCTCATCTCTGTTTTTTTATCTTTTTCATTTTCACCTGCAATCTGTGTCTTTGTAAATCTGACAACTTCCCTTAGCTTTTCTTTGGTTTTCCACTGTCACATATCTTTTCTACTCTCATCTCACCCGCACGGTACTTTTTTCCCCCTCCTTTCCTTTAGTATCTCCATCTGTCACATCTGTGTCTCAGTCCCAATCTTGCTCCCCCTTGCATTCCCAGAGGAAGCCTTATACAAAGACAACAGAGTTTTCTTCTACAGCAGCATTTCTGCTGTAGCCCGGCTGTATCATGCTGCTTTGTGATGTTTGGGGGCAAAGTTTCTTTGAAGTGTTGTAGAGCCTCTTTGCAAAGGAAAGCCAAGTTTGTGTGCATGTGGAGGGTGTATGGAGAGGGGGAGGGGGGGCAGCTGAATAGCCTTTTGTGCGCTTTCTAAACCCACTATGAAATAGTACATTATGGATAGATGTGGATACCACTGACCAGGTTGCATTTCTTTCTGCGTCTTGACGGCACTATCAGCCGTCGCCACCTTACTCACTATTCACAAGACGTGTTATCTGACACTGGCCAGATTGAGACACACTGGACAGCCTCTTTGTGTGTGTGTGTGTGTGTGTGTGTGTGTGTGTGTGAGTGTGTGGAGGAGCATATTTTATGTGGCTGTTGTTGTGTATGTGCATCTGTGTGTGTAAATGGTGCTTTGTGAGACATCAGGGATGTCATAGGCTATATGATTTCTGGCATGACATGAGAGGACTTGTTTGGAATGAGATCGTTCCTTGGTCCTCTGAGGGCGCAACATGTGCTGGAGGCCCAATTACATACGTTTTTTTTTACTTTTCAGGGGTTAATCTTTCATTAGGAAAGTGTCATTTATTTTACATCACACGTCCTGATTAGCGGTGCGACATGGGTCCGCTCGTGACACATGACTCGCCGGCAAACAGCCAGCTCACGGCACCGACAGCCAGCGTGCAGCCCAGCGCTCCCCCTGCAAGATGACATCTGTGAGCCTCAGCGGTGTTGCCAACATCACAGCACACAGCAGATTGTAAATGTTATCAGTCCTGTCAGGTTGAGTCTATATTTGTCTCTGATATAGGCTCACGGTGCTCAACAAACAGTATTTTGACAAAAAACAACAGCGGGGCAGTTGTGTCGACCAAAAAGATCTGACAAATCCCGGTCAAGCTAGCGAGCTGCCCACCGGCCACAGCTTTTGTGACCATACAGTCCCCTCCGCTCTTCCTGCACCATACGGCTCGGCTCCCACTGTTTCCTTACGGGACATCACCCCCTGGTGTCTGGTATGCAGGTGTCTAATCTGGGCTGATCCCTTTGTTCCCCATGTTTGGCAACGGTAGAAGCCCCTCGCTGGTCTGGGAAGCAGAGATGGCATTCCAGCAGCTCCCCATAATCCTCTGTCGGAAGTCCAGTAGACGAGTGGCTGGTGTTGATAAAACATGCTCCCAGTGGAATTTTACAGTTTGGGGATGTGAGATTCTTTGTTGTGTGTGTGTGTGTGTGGGGAAAAAAAAGAGCAGTGCACTTTTCTGCTTTCCAAAGCAAGAAGCAACAATGTGTAGAAATGTATTTCATGCATTTGAGTTTGTGAATACATCAGCATAGCATTTACAAAACAGTATCAATGAAACATATTCAACCACCTTGAAAGTTACATTGCTCTTTAGACATCTTATTAGAATCCCTCTCTCTCTCTCTCCAGTCGGTGCTCGCCGTTCTTTCGATTGAATCACCTGCGCTGACCTACATCTGATTTCGTTTAGCTGCACTGTGGTTATTCAGTATTGATTTCTTGTTTTCACCCTTAGCAGCATCAAGTGGACGTAGAATATTGCTTTTGCTATCATACGCAATCGATCTGGTGCATATCTGCATAATACACGAGAACTCAGGTAATCACTGGGTTGGAAATCCAACTCACAGCTGTAGATTTATCCTGCCTTCAGGCTTTTTATCAAAGAAATGAGCAGCAGCAAGTTGTAACAGTGGATTGATTTTTTTTTTCTGCGTAATTATGCTCTGAAACGCAACAGTTCTTTGTGCTCTGACAAAATTAGAAAAAATAAATTACATGCATGATTCAAGAGGCGACTAAAAACACATTTCTCTGCTATTTTATTTTCCCCCCTGTAGGTTCTTATCCGTGTCATTGACACCAACAACCACCGGCCACAGTTCTCTCAGCAGGCGTATGTTATCAATGTCCCCGAAGACACGCCGGCAGGGAGCGAGGTCATGCAGATCAGCGCTGTGGACAGGGACGAGAAGAATAAACTGACCTTTACGCTCCTCAGCAGCACCGATCCGTTCAGCCTGCGGAAGTTCAGACTAGACCCGGGGACTGGCACTCTGTACACCGCTGAGCGACTGGACCATGAGACGATGCATCATCACATCCTCACCGTTATGGTATGAATCAGTGGAGTTTGTGTCTGTGCTTTTCAAAAACATGAGTCGTTTTGTGTTGTGAATACTTCAGAAGGAATGATCCCTCCAGGTCTCTCACACTCTCCCTCCCTCTTCCTATTCTTCTGTCCCTTTCAAAAAATGTCTCCCCCTCTAGGCTCGAGACCAGGACATCCCAGTGAAAAGGAACCTTGTGCGTGTAATTGTCAATGTGGACGACACCAACGACAACGCGCCCTGGTTTGTAGGCACACCTTACTCCGGACGTGTGTTTGAATCTGCTGCCGTGGGCTCGGCTGTGCTCCAGGTCACAGCCCTCGACAAAGACAAGGGCCGCAACGCCGAGATCGTCTACAGCATCGAATCAGGTAGATACAGTACACACGCATTTGCGGTGGCACTCTGCAGAGCCATGGTTTCCTTTTTTTTCCCCTTTTTTTTTCTCCTCACAGCAGAAAGCTTTCATTGTAAAAAGATGCAAATGAAATCAGCTCGTAAAAAATGCATGAGTCATCTACAGTCCTGCTGCCCACTGGATCATGATCATGAATGGAATACTTTACAGAGACCGGGGGAATATTGAGGACCGTGTCCGTAGGCTCTCCAAAATACGTGGGAGTCGGGCATACCCCCAACCCTCAGACTTTCCCACAGTCATATTGGCTGCTATATGGGAACAAGAAACATGCGGTGATTGGCTAGTTGTTTGAATACATGCATATTTGAAATAGTCAAGATGACTTCATGTTATTGGGCTGCACGGCTTGGTTTTAAACTGAGAGAAACTGAGATCTAATGTTGAGGGAAAGGAAACTTTTTGAACCTTTTATCTCAAATGCTCATCAAAAACGTCTCTCAGGTACATCACGTAGCAAAATGAAGCTAGATTGAATTTGTAGTTTCTCCGTGTAGTGTGAGCTGATAGTATATAATGCCTCACATATATATATTAAATGCTACATTTCAAATATTTCCATTGCCAAGTATGATGTGATAAATAAATAACAGAGCAATATCCACAGCTCCGTGTCTGTGCGTGCTGTCAATCTCACCTGTTGCCGCTGCCCTGGCTGGCTCTCCCACAGCAGCGTGTTGGCTGCTGTCCTCCTCCCCCTCTCCTACATCACTCTCTTCATGAGCTACAGCTTTTCCTTGCTGACCTTCTCTTTCTGCGCCGGGCGGCCACAGCAGCACAATTTGATGCCTGGAAATATTCTAAACAAATGAATTGGGTAGCTAATCCTGCTGGTCAGACTGTTATAGGCTTCCCCACATGTGTTTTCTTAAGTGTCCAGGTGCTCTGGTTTGCTAACGCCTCTGGTACAGACTGTCTGCCTGTTTGCATCTTTGTGAATATTGTTCACTATTCATGTGGATGTGGGAAGCAAATGCTCAGCATCAGAGTTTAAGGCTTAACATTAACATTATCCACTTGCATGAGCAGTTCTCCCTCTCCAGAGAGAGAAAAGGAGCAGGGGGTGGGGGTGAGGGCAGACACGGGCTGAGCAAATTAATGCGCTGCGCCCTGCTCTGCAGTGAAATAAGATTTTACCCATTTGAAACAGTAAGGAAAAAAAGTAGAAAATCAATATCAGTGTTGATATTGTGGCCGGCCGCCACAGATAAATCAATGCATGGGAAACACTGGTTCGGCATCATTTGCCATCACAGGTCAGGATGAAAACATTTCTAGAACAGCCACATAAACATATTATTCTTTTTTTTTCTCTGTCTCACAGGAAATGTTGCAAACTCATTTGCCATCGACCCGGTTCTTGGGACAATCACAGTGGCCAAGGAGCTGGATCGCAACAGCAAGACCCAGTTTGAACTCACTGTTAAAGCATCGGATAATGGAGCACCTCCACTGTCAACCACAGCCGCAGTACAAATTGTGGTAACAGTTTCTGATAATGCATCTCCCAGATTCGCTGAAAAGGAGTTCTCTGCAGAAATCAGTGAGTCTGCCCACCCGGGGAGCTTTGTGAGCTTGGTCACAGCCGTCAGCCAGTCGTCTATCTTCTATCAAATAAAGGATGGCAACATCAATAATGCATTTGATATAAATCCAAACTCTGGAGTGGTTGTGACCCAGAGAGCTTTAGATTATGAGACCACCCCCCAATACAAGCTCATCATACAGGGCACCAACATGGCTGGAGTTGCCAGCAACACAACGCTGCAGATTCACCTGAAGGATGAAAATGACAATGCACCCGTGTTCCTGCAGAAGGAATTCAAGGGACTAATCAGCGAATCCGCTCCCGTCAACAGCGTCGTTCTGACCTATGAAAACACTCCTTTTGTCATCCGTGCCTCCGATGCTGATTGCGACCGAAATGCCATGCTCGTCTATCAAATTGTGGAACCGTTCGCACACAAATATTTTGCCATTGACTCAAGCACCGGAGCCATCAGAATTACAACAGTGTTGGATTATGAACAGCAGAGTGTTTTCCGCTTCACAGTCCAGGTTCATGATCTAGGAATGCCACGCCTGTTTGCAGAGACTGCAGCCAATGTGACCATTGAAGTCATTGATGTTAATGACTGCTCACCAGTTTTTAGCCAAGAACTGTATGAGACAACTGTCATAGTGCCAACGTACAAAGGCGTGGAAGTGATTCAAATGAATGCTACAGACTCAGACTCCGAGCCCAACTCCAAACTGCTTTACTCCATCTCTGAGGGAAACATTGGTGACAAATTCAAGATGGATCCAATCACAGGCGTGATCTCTGTTCAGAATGTCACACAGTTGAGGAGTCGATATGAGTTAAAGGTTAGGGTGTCAGATGGTAGATTTGCCACCGTTGCCACGGTAAAGATAAATGTTAAAGAAAACAAGGAGAGCAAGCTGAAGTTCACCAGGGAGTCCTACAAAGCCTATGTCCAAGAAAACTCTTCAGAGAGGAAAACACTAGCAGTCATTGCTGCCGTTGGGAACCAAGTGAACGAGCCTCTGTTCTATAAAATTTTGAACCCCGACAGCCGATTTGCAATCAGCCGCACATCTGGAGTCGTCTCAACCACTGGGATCCCATTCGATCGTGAGGTACAGGACACATTTGATATCATAGTTGAAGTCACAAGAGAGGACAAATCTGAGGAGATGGCTCATGTTTTAGTGACTGTGACTGTGGAAGATGTGAATGACAACAAACCTATGTTTGTGAACCTTCCCTATCACGCCTTAGTCCAGATGGATGCAGAGGAAGGCCAGGTCATCAGACAGGTCACAGCAGTGGACAAGGACATTGGTTCTAATGCAGATATCCATTATCATCTGAAAGAGCAGCAGGAGCACTTTCAAATCAGCTCCATTGGTGAAATTTCCCTGAGAAAGAAATTTGAGAAGGAATCCCTCAACACTGACTTTGTCATCGTTGTCATGGCAAAAGATAATGGAGAGCCAGCACTCTCAGCTGAAGTGGAGGTGCCAGTAACTGTGGTGAACAGAGCGATGCCTATATTTGAGAAGCCTTTTTACAGCATTGAAATCCCTGAAAACATTCAGCTCCACACACCTGTGCTTCATGTACAGGCCAATGATTCTGAAAGCCCTCGTATCGTGTATACCATCTCTGAGGGAGATCCTTTCAAACAGTTCTCAATAGATTTCAACACAGGCGTTATTCATGTGATTCAGCCGTTGGACTTTGAGACACATCCTGCGTACAAGTTAAATGTTAGAGCCACAGACTCGCTGACTGGAGCGCACTCGGACGTGTTCGTTGATATCATTCTCGAAGATGTAAACGACAATGCCCCTATGTTCCTGCCAAAGACCTACTACGCTAACATCTCTGAGGCCTCTGTCATTGGTACATCAGTTTTGCAAGTGGACGCCAAAGACTCTGATACTGGTAATAACCAAGAACTATTCTTTCAGTTGGTTGAGGAAAAGGGGAAGAGCTCAGATTATTTCACCATCGATCGTAACACAGGATTTATTTCTACTGCTCAAATGCTCGACCATGAGGAGATCCAGCAGCACAAGTTGAGAGTCCGCGTTGTGGACGGAGGTGTTCCAGCTCTTTCCAGTGACGTCATAGTGACGATAGATGTGACCGACCTGAATGACAACGCTCCAATGTTTACAGAGCACACTTACAAAACCACCATCAGCGAGCTGGCCCCACGTGGACACTTCATCACCCAAGTCCAAGCATCAGATGCTGACAGTTCAGACTCCAACAAGTTGGAGTTCTCAATTATATCTGGAAATGAAGATCAGAACTTTGCCATTGACAAACGCACAGGAGCCATAACCATTTCCAACCACCGGAGGCCACATATGCGGTCTCTGTACAACCTCAATGTGTCGGCATCTGACGGTGTATTCAGGAGCTCAGCACTTGTCGTAGTCACAGTTATTGGTGCCAACTTCCACAACCCCACCTTCTCTCAGATGGACTATGTAGTGGAGCTTGTTGAAAACTCACCTGTTGGTACATTGGTAGCCGAAGCAAAGGCAACAGATGACGATGAGGGCATTTATGGGCAAATAACATACCACATCGTCAATGACTTTGCAAAAGACAAGTTTTCTATCAATGACAATGGAGAGATCTTCACTCTTGAAAGGCTTGATCGTGAGAACACGATTGAAAAGGTCATTCCTATTTCCCTCATAGCTAGAGATGGCGGCGGAAAAGTTGGTTTTTGTATCGTCAATGTCATTCTCACAGATCTCAATGACAATGCCCCACAATTCAGAGCAGCTGAGTACAAAGCCACAATTGCATCAGATGTCCCAAGGGGAACCTCTGTGGTTAAGATTGCTGCTTCAGACATGGATGAGGGAAGCAATGCTGACATTGAATATTCAATAGAAGCAGATGTTGAAAACGTGGAAGAGAACTTCAAAATCCACCCAACCTCTGGGGTCATTGAAACCAAAGAGAGTCTCATTGGACTTGAAAATGAGCTGTACGCATTCTTTGTGAGGGCAAAGGATACCGGGAATCCAACCCAACATTCAGTTGTACAGGTTTACATTAGGATCGTTGCACCAGAGACCCCAATTCCCAAATTTGCTGAACCACATTACCGCTACACGATTGCTGAGGACCTTCCCATTGGCACAGAAATTGATGTGATTCAGGCAGAGAGTGAGCAACCGGTCATCTACAGCCTTGTGAGGGGGAACACTCCAGAGAGCAACGAAGATGAGGTGTTTGTTGTAGACAGAGACAGTGGAGCCTTGAAACTACAGAAGAGCCTTGACCACGAGACCACCAAATGGTACCAACTTACTTTGCTTGCCCAGACCAAGCATGAGAACTACGACATAGTCATATCTGTAAATGTAAACATCCAAGTCAAGGATCTGAATGACAACAAGCCCGTGTTTGAGTCTGACCCGTATGAGGCTGTCATCGTGGAAAACCTCCCAAGTGGGACTCAAGTGATCCAAGTCAAAGCCTCCGACCACGACTCTGGAACCAACGGCCACGTGGTTTACAGCCTGGACCCCAAGCAGAACTCGCAGGAGATCTCCGGGCTCTTCGCTGTCAATAGTGAAACTGGATGGGTGACCACCTTGAAAGAACTAGATCGCGAGAAGATGAGTAGATACACACTGGCTGTCCTGGCCACAGACCAAGGGGATATAGTCCAACATGTTACTGGCACCAAAGTGGAAGTAACAGTTGCCGATGTGAATGACAACCCACCCCGCTTCACTGCCGAGATCTACAAAGGCACAGTGAGTGAAGATGACCCTCCTCCCAGCGGGGTGATCGCGATCCTCAGCACCACGGATGATGATTCTGAGGACATCAATAAACAAGTGAACTACTTCATCACAGGTGGGCGTTTTATTATTTTGCAAATCAGATAATTAGTAAGCCCAGAGAGTTTACTCCCTACTCCTTTGTGTAACAGTTTTTCATAAACAGAGCTTAGGGGGGGATTATCCGTTTATGCCACTTAATATGATGATAATATCTCATCTGTGAAACATTACACAGTCCTATTATCTCTTAGGAGTCTGAGTTATTGCCTAATCTGCCCAAGCTCTAGGCAAATATTTAGGTCATCATAATACAGAAATGTATAATTATCTGAATAATGCTTTGAAATAGACTGGGGAAAAATACTTCCTCTGGTGCTAATTAGCAAGTGTGAATAACTATGCCAAGTCTGGAAATATCAAGAGAAATCAGGAACCAGCTCTACCATTAGTTCACGTACATTTTTCAACACTGGTCTGTTTCCTTTTGGTTTGTAGGAATGCTTGTGTACCAAACGTGCTTGATTTAGTGGTAATGATTTGTGAAGTAGCGAGAGTGAGTAGTCGAGACATGATTTCAGTGATTATTTATTGATATTTAGTGGAGTGGAGTTTACGATTGAGGACAGATCCTTATCCTTGTTTCCTTTTCGTGGCTCAGGCTGCTTCCTGCTTCCGAGTTGATGGTCATTCTGACGAGGTTTATTCTTTTTTTTTTTTTACACCAAACAGGAGGGGACCCACTCGGCCAATTTGCCATCGAACACATTCAGAATGAATGGAAGGTCTCTGTCAGGAAGCCCTTGGACCGTGAAGAGAAGGACAATTATCTCCTTAACATCACTGCCAGTGACGGCATCTTCACTGCCAAGGCCGTTGTGGAAGTCAAGGTGCTGGATGCCAATGACAACAGCCCTGTATGCGAAAAGGTATATCGTCTTTTTTTCCCCCCCTCCTGTTTTGTGTAATGTCAGCAGTAAATTTCAGTTTGCTGTGCCTTCGTCTTCCAAGTATTTGCTTTAATTTCTTCCCCTCCCTACACCAGTCTGTATACAGCGAGAGCGTCCCAGAGGACTCCCCTGCCGGCAGGCTCATCTTGCAGGTCTCTGCCACAGATGCTGACATTCGCTCAAACGCCCAAATCTCTTTCGAGCTCCAGGGAGTTGGATCCGAATTGTTCGTCATTGACTCCGATTCAGGTGTGTATGTGTGTCCTGGCAGCATCGTGTGATGTTTTAGGGTCAGTGTAAAAATGATGATCTGAAAGAGTAGAATGTGATATATTTTATTCATATGTCTTTCTTTTCTGAATCCATCTGTGTCCTTATCCATTTTGTTGTTACATTTGATTCTAGCTCTGTTGTAGGTTATTCAGAATTTCAGGGAGTAGTATGTGGGACACTCATGTTAAAGTCTTTGCTCACTCACAGCCCTCTGCTTCGAGTCACAAAATGAAAAAGGCAGCTCAGCATGACAGCAGTCTTCAATTCATATTCGTACGATTCAGGAATAGTGATCCCTCTGCAAAGTTTGACTGTTTTTATTTCTGTGTGTTTGTGTGTGCAAATCACCATCAACCATGAAGGAGACCAGCAAGTTTCTTATGCCCAGTTGTTATTTACTGATTCGCTTTTTTCTTCTTTTTTTTTTCTAATAGCCAAGAACATTCTCCTCCAGGGTAACTGAAAGAGCCACAGTGGCATATAAAATACAGAGTCAAACAATTCAATTCAAATGCTTCTATACTTGCCTCCAAATAATGTCTCCTGGGAGACCTAAATCAGCAGCCCGGCTGGTTGCTGGGATGAGAAAAGAAAGAATAAAAAAGGAGAGGAAAACAATGCCAGTTAATCACCACCAACCTGTTTTTTTATTGTTTGTTTGTTTTAAGAAATGCAAAGTAAAATCATTATTAGACCAAACTAACTAATCCAGTAGATTTAAACAGGCATCCAACACATCTGCTGTTGCACAGGATCCCTGATTAACAGCAAGATTCAGCTGAGAGGCTTGACACCAAGGCAAGACAATAAGGCAACAATGCCATCCAGCTGTCTTTTGACAACACTCACTATTGAGTCTCTCACAGCAGCGCTACTGTTATGGAGAGGGAATGTTTTTTGTTTTTTTTCTTTTTCTCCGCGTAGACAAGTAGGATTATTGCAGATGAGGACCGCCAAGAGGCTCTGGAGTTTTCCAGAGAGGCTGTGGTAATGTTGGCTGCCACTATTCCAAGCTGATCTTAGCTGCCAACACTGTTGTTTCCCTTCATCACCCCACTCTCTTTACCTTTCTCTCCCTCCCACTGTGCTTCAATTACTTATTTGTTCCCCTCTCTTCTCTCTGTTTCCATGCTTTGACTGCAGACAAGGGAGCAACAGAGCTGTAGAATATACACTTTTTGTTCTCTTATACACAAACTTACCCTCGTCATTAATTGCACAGATTGATTCCGTATCAAAGGAAAGGCTTTGATGTTTCACAAATTACCTCGACTTACTCTCCCAGAAGAGTGTAGCCTACATGTCTGTGGGTTTTTGTTCAAAGTAGCTCTGTCTCGCCTGCAGGGGAGTTGAAGACCCTGCAGCCCTTGGACCGGGAGGAGCAAGAGGAGCACAGATTCAAAGTGCGGGCGGTGGATGGAGGAGGGCGGTACTGCGAGGCCGACATCCACATCACCGTGGAAGACTTCAACGACAACCCGCCGCAGTTCTCGTCCGATCCCTACACCTTCACAGTCTTCGAGAACACAGAGACGGGCACATACGTGGCCAAACTGCAGGCAAACGATATCGACACTGGTGAGGAATCTTTACTTTACGTTAAGTCTTAAAAGGCAACACTTTCTCATATTCTCAAAATAACCATCAGGGAACAACTGATAAAGAATCAGACACCCTGACTTTACAGTATGTGTCAGCTTGTCAATTTACTGTTTGAAATGCATTGCCATTTTTGAAACAAAGGACCTTTCTTTCAAAAAGTGGCTCAGTTTTAAAGCTTCCAGGTGACTTGTAAATGAGGCATGAATATTTCCGAGACAAAAAGCCAGCATCCTCATTATCTGAGGAGACATGGATTATCAGCTCTTGTGACTTTACTTTTGGAAAGGCTACCAAGAAAGACACTATTTTTCAATATCTTTATATAGAGGGTGTTGTTCTTACTATGGATCCATGCACACAATTTAAAGGTGTGGAGTAATTTAAGGCCTGCAGCTCCCTTTACGGTTGATAAGTTATGATTGGACCTTTGCAATTCAACAGAGGTTTTTGGTGAACAATCGATTAGAAAGAAAGTACCATTACACATCATCTCAGGTCTATTATTAAAACATTAAAAATGTGATTTAAAAATGTGATTCAAAAAGAAAAAACTTTACCATAGCCTTTATTACCTCGGACAAAACTTCACATTTTTCACTCCCTTTCTGTCTCATTGTATGATGATGTTAGTGGTAGACAGTCAATTACAAATGGATCTTTAAATCATGCTATTCACGTCTCTCTTTTTTTCCTGTTTGGAGAGTTCTCATTTTTAATACTTTTTAAATTGTGAAAGTTGTAGAAATTCTGCTTCAGTGCACTGAATCAATAATTTTCAGTAACTTTGCAGTCACTGGAAGCTCTCAGGTAAATCTGCTTTCATTCAGTTTTAGTTTCTGCTGAGTCAAGAAAAAGTTAATTATGAAGCACAAATACCCGTACATTATTCTTAAAATGCAATTAAGGGCATCCCAGTGCAGTAGTCAAAGTCACAATAAAATAGCGACCACTTTTAACTCAAGAATACTTCATAAAGGGACATTGTGTGGCGCAGTGGGTTGAGCAGCTAGAGGCTATAGTCCTCGCTACAGTCGGCCCCGGCACGAATCCCGCATCGGGCGGCCCTTTACTGCATATCATTCCCTCTCTCTGCCTCCCCATGTCCTGTCTCTCTCAACTATGCTATCAAATAAAAAATGCCCCAAAAAGAATACTTCAAAAGAGGTTTTCTGGCTGCATGGTATACTGTCTGCATATGTGTCTCGGCTCAAGGCTGACTAACAATGCCCAGGTTATTATCTTCCCATTATGCAACTGCATTACACTAAATGGCAAGAGGGAGGGATAACAAATGTGGAATTTCATGAATGATAAACCCCTCAAATTAAAAGCTCCATTACACTCTAATGAAATTCTTCTCTCTTCAAGCTGAATTCTCAAAAGGGATGATTGTAATTTTCCATTTGCCTGGTGCAAAGCCACTGGGCTTCATATTTATCTCGGGTGTCTTCACCTTTCAGCAAAGCAGTGCCAACCACTGAGAGGTTTACACGCGGGCAAGACCGCGAACTTAGAGCCGTTGCAGTTTAACAGTCATTTAAACACCTTGAGATTTAATCCAGGGAGCTGTTAGAGCTGTCACTTCAGATTATACCTTTGGTTTAGCGAAGCAAGACATTCAAGCTTAAAGAACCATTTCAGTCTCTTCACTGCCAGAGAATCAACACCCTCTAAAACCCCCTCTTTTTAGCCCCTTCTCTGGTTCCTCATTTTGGATGGGCTGACAGCTTGACATAATGAAAGGAATGCTCAAATTAGGTCCCTCAGAGAGAAACATTAAATGGTAAAAGGAAAGTGCTGGTATTAAGACATTTCTTCCTTGGGGCTTTTCTGGCACAAAAAGCTTCACATTTTGAATATCAAGGATAAGGGTACTTGAAGAAAAGGTGGAGAAAAATAAGGTGCTGCCTGCAGTTTAGCCAGCAGCAGTAATTATTTAGAGTTACACTGAGTGGAAGCAGAGGGCGGTTTGATTAGTATTTGTCTCACACTCAGGCGTTATCACACACATTTAGAGTTCTCTGTGCATGTGCATCTACCATTTCGACTTTTGATTTAGGCGCGAGCTCGAAGCAGAACCGGCAAAGCCCCACACAGACACACAGAGAGCGCGAGAAAAATAGACGTTGTAGCTTTGACCCAGTTCACTCAGGCTCCAGTCAACTGTCTTGCAGCCAACCATCAAAATTGGAAGCCTAATGTAACCCTCCCCTCCCTTGGAGAAAAGAGTTTCTTTATCTTCCATCGATATTTGACTCTGCATGTCTCTGCGTGGACTTGTTCTTGGCACTAGTTGCTGTGTGCCACAGCCCTCTGCAATCCGCCTGCCCGTTTGGCTGGAAGACGTTTGATAGTTCCCCACATCGCCGCTCCTCAGTTCAGCCTGCTGCTACAATCTCGGAGAGGCAGCACTTATCAGTGTGCAATGGTTATGAACCAGACAGACAATCAGACCCAGACTGGTGCCCTTGATCTGTGATAAACCAAAGTTATGCAAGTGCACATTCTTTCTTTAATTCTGCTCTGACCTTTATCACTCTGCCCAGATCTGTCTGTCTCCCTTCGCCCTCTGTGCTACCTTGCTGGGGTTTTTTTGGGTTTTTTTTTCTTACCTCCATTTGGTTTTTGCCTGCTGCTCAGTTGTACAGGAACTGAATCAGTTCTCTGCTCGGTCCACTTTGCTGTGCCAAGCTTGTTCCTGACAATCTGGCATCCAATTGAAGCTAATGAAAAAGTACAGCTGAAAAAGAACAGCTGTCCACAAAATGAAACCTGAGATCAGTTAGCGGTTCCTGTGCACTGAATAAACGTCCTGTACAATGGAGCTGCGAGTGAACATTATTTTCACTGTTGAATGATTGGGTTCTTTATTTTCTTGATTAACACAATGGTTTGTTTGTAGCAAAGATATTCAGTTACCATCATACATGACTAAAACATCTCTGATTAACTTAATGTCGTAGATTAATTAATCCAACTCAGTTTTTAATATCAAATCAGGCTTGAGCGTATAATCAGAACCGTTTGTATTAAGAAATATAACCAGTCGTGATTTCAACTCAGTTCTCTTAACAGTTCCCCACCATTAAGCAGTTGTCACAAGGATGATCAAACCAGATTAAAGTGATGGGAAAGCGTATAAGCAGGGCTCCCCACGGTAGTCTCTTCAGCGCGATAATGAGATCCACGGAGGATGGGTTTAGGCGGGGGTGGGGGTGGGCGGTGGGGTTGGGGTTGGGGTTGGGGGGGCGGACTTACCTGATAAATGGGAATATAATAGCGCATTTCAAATGGAGGCCACCTGCAGAAAGGCATTATGATTATTATTGTGATCCGTCTCTGTCTTGTTGCTGGGAGCGTCTTGCTAGTGGGAGGACATGAGTTATGAGGAGAGCGTGGATTAGACGCTCACAGCTTCCTGTTTTATCAGAAGCTGCGCGAGAGATGGATGCTCCGGAACAAGAATAGAGGGAGACCATATCAATCGGCCTATAATCAATACGTCAATATTTAAATCAGTAGGCTTGTTTTGAAGGAGTGTCAGTATTGATGTAGCCACCAGCCCTATTGGCGATGATAACATTTTACTCACCAGCTTGATGTAATGAAATTTAACGAAAATACATCTAATACAGGATATAAATCCTCTACATCAGACTCAAAATAACATACAACCATTAAAAACTTCAATAACCCATACATAATATCACTTAAATACATATAACAGAATAATCCAAAAAATAATCTCCCACACTACCTCAAAGAAAAAAGAAAAAAAAATCCAAGTCTAAATTCATAACCTTGCTTTATAATTATATAAAAAATCCTTACTTGACTGCCAGGATGTAGACGGGAGGTTCAGCCAGAGGACAGGTTGGAAACAAGGAGCTGTCATAATATAACTAATTCACCAAAATGTGATTTGTCTTTCATTCCAGGCCTCAATAGCGACATCCTCTACTCGTTGGTCAATTCTGCTGATGGCTATTTCTCCATTGATGAGCACACCGGGGTGATCAGCCTGGAGCGTCCCCTGGACCGCGAGGTGCAGTCGGTGTACGAGCTGAAAGCCCGCGCCAGCGACCAGGGCTCGCCTCGTCTCTCCTCCCTGTGCCAGGTGGTGATCTCCGTCCTGGACAT
The DNA here is from genome assembly GCF_045865225.1 of Trachurus japonicus. Classification (NCBI taxonomy): domain Eukaryota; kingdom Metazoa; phylum Chordata; class Actinopteri; order Carangiformes; family Carangidae; genus Trachurus; species Trachurus japonicus. The sequence goes on from NC_140907.1 coordinate 26,370,780, forward strand.
CAACGACAACCCGCCGGTGTTCGAGCACCGCGAATACACAGCCACCGTGTCGGAGGACGTGGCGGTTGGGACACAGGTGCTCCGAGTGCAGGCAGCCAGCCGGGACACGGAGGCCAACGGAGAGATCTCCTACAGCATCATCAGCGGGAACGAGCACGGCATGTTCCGGGTGGACCCACATACTGGTATGCAACACCACTGAAATAAATCACATCAACAAATTAGTACAGTTCTACTACTTCTGATCCAGTGAAGGACAATTAATTCTTAAAGTTTAAATTTATTCTAAATAAATTTCACAACTCCTATCCTAACACCACCACCACAGGGCTAATTATCTAGAGCCACATTGCCCATACTCTAACTAACACTACTGCCTGCGTTCCCATCTAAACATGTGTGATGCCGACAGAAATGGCACCAAACCAGACACCTCACCCCGTGTGTGGGCATTTGCAAATGAAATCTATAAATAAGGCCCAAACTGCAAACCGAACTTTACTTGAATTTCAAAAGCAACACCCGGTTTTGGTGTGGTGGACTGTGACGCAGTGAAGAACCACAGGGAACAAAAAAAAAAAAGAAAGAAGGGGGACAGGATGCTGCTCTGGTGTCCAGCTGTGAGCATTAATGCAAGTTAAAGCCGCAGAGTCGGACACAACTTTTGAATTTCAAATGAGCGCTAGAGGCAGACGTTGATTTGACTTGCGGTTTGTGACACATTTCGGATGAAATTGTTTGCATATGGGGGAAAAAAATGTTTTCTTTGTGTGTGTATGCTGTTGTATCATTGTGGTATTTCGATATAATTTTCACAATGTGACACCAGTAGGCCTCTGTGACCTTTTCCTGACTCTCTCCTGTGTCTCTTTCTCCTCAGGTGACATCTTCGTGATTGTGCCGCTGGACTACGAGGCCTCCCACGAGTACTACATCACCATCGAGGCCACAGACGGTGGCTCGCCGCCGCTCAGCGACATAGCCACCGTGAACATCAACCTGACCGACGTCAACGACAACGGGCCCGTCTTCAGCCAGGATGTGTACACGGCCGTCGTCAGCGAGGACACGGAGCTGGGAAAAACTGTGATGGCGGTGAGAACATGCGCACACTTGTGTTTACATACAGTTAGGTGCTTGTTGTGGGGAAATAACGTCTAATTAATATCAAAGTGCATCCAGGGTGAAAGATTTCTTTTTCTGTCTTGACTTTCCTCCAGCTAAATGTGCCGCTTCATTCTCTCTCTCTCTCGCGCGGTCGTTCATCTGCTCCCTCACAGGTTTCCTCCTCTCTTGTCCATTACTCGCTGAATACACTATCACGTATCTGCACCTGTGGCAAATCACCATCTGGTGGCACAGCTAAATTAGGACCAATGCTCTTCATGCTCGCTGCACCCCTGTTCTCCAGCATTATCTGACACACATGCTCAAACAGTTTAATTAAAAGGCATTTGACTCATTAAGCCTCTATGAGAGATAAGGCGCTTTCTATCTTTTGCATGTTAAATCTATTCCGGTCTACCACCACCACCACCACCACCGCCGCCGCTCACCTCTCCTCCAAACGCATAAAACGCCACTGCTTATGGTCATTTATCTGTGTCTAATGTACCTGAATATAAATTATCGATCATGAAATTAGATTTTAATACCCGCCATTGTCTCAGAGTTGTAAATCTTCACTGTCTGCTGATTTCCCCGGGGATTCCTTTCAATATGTAACGGTTGGTGGGATTTAATATTGTGCGTCTTTCTGTGTGTGTAAGTGTTGGAGGAGTGTGAAGGGGATAAGGAAAAGGTCATGCTTATCTGTATGACGTCGCCACAGGGGGTTGTTGCAACTAACGATTTTATTGATTGTCAAGCTACTGATTATTTCCTCTATAAACTGATCAGTTGATTGAAAGTGTTTCAGACTCCAGTGGGAAAATCTGAAAATTGGAAACGAGGAACAAGAAAATATACCTCAACTATGATGAAATGATTATTAAAACAGTTGCTAGTTAATTTTCTGTTGATTAAATTAAGACGTCAGAGGTTTCAAAGCATGTCTCCCAAAATATAAACAGCAATTAATGACAACTAATTAAAGACAGAAGTTAATTTGAAAAAACACATTTATATTTATTAAGAGTTCACTGAAAAAAGAACTGCTTCATAAGGACTGTGTAGGTGTTCTTAACATCTCCCAGACAGTCATTAGATTTCAAATAAAATGTTGTTTAACTAATTGGCACATGGAGGCAGATGACATTTTTTTCCACCCACTGGAAACCTGAAGCTAATTGAGAAGAGAGGTTTTTCAGAGTCTTAAACATACAAGTCAACATGAACATTTCGTAGCTTAAGGGTCTCATCGAAGATTGTTGATTGACTCCCAAGGTGATGGCCGAGGATCTGGACGGGCCGTCTTACGATCGCGTGCGCTTCGCCATCGTGGACGGGAACCAAGGCAGCCCCTTCACCATCGATCCGGCCAGAGGAGAGCTGAAAGTTGCTCGCCAGCTGGACAGAGAGAGGGTAAGAGGAGAGAAGAGACGAGCAGATTCAATGCTGACTGTACACATGCACTGTAATCCACAGAAGAACTAATTGCACTCTTTGCAGAATCCAATCAGAGTCATGTCAGGCCTAATAGGGAAGCTTGTTTACCCAACTCGCTGCATTATTGCTTAGAAAAGCAGCTTTGCCTACATATGTTAATTCTCTGTCTGTCTCTCTCTGTGTGTCAGACTTCAGGGTACACTCTGACGGTGGTCGCCTCAGACAACGGGGTGCCCCCTCTCTCAAGCAGCGCCATGATCAACATCGACATCTCAGACGTCAATGACAACCCGCCCCTCTTCTCCCAGTCCAACTACAGCCTCATCATCCAGGTGAGCAGCGGGGAAATGGGTCGGTGTGGAGGAGATGAAAATGAGGTGGAATGAAAGGAAGAAAGAGAGGGGGGAGGTGCAGGAGGGGATTGCAGTGGACACAGAGAGAGGGATTAACAGGGAGGAATAATGGGAGACGGTGCGACTAGAATGTCAAGAAGCAAGTAGGAGGATGGAGCAGTAACAGAGGTGATGAGAGGGAAGAAGGACGAGGAGAGGGAGGAAACTGGAAGACACAGGCTGCATTTTAAGTGTCAGAAGAATGCAGATAAAGTATTTATCGTGAGTTTTAAAGCTGATAATAGATGGCTGGGTGGAGTAAAGGGAAGTGAGGATGAGAAGAATGAAAGCAGATGCACTTATATCTGTAACCAAAAAAAAAGAAGCAAATAATGATCCCAAAGGTAGAAGGGAAGGGGGTCCGTTTTCCAATTTTCCCGTCTGTTTAGAAAACAGAAAAAGTAATTTCAAAGATACTCCGAGGAGGCACAGTTCCAGCAGTTGACGATGAAACATTGCTCGGCACCTGAGAAAAAAAAAAAAAAAAAAAGCCTGACCGGCTTTATTTTCCTTTGCTGTGGAAACTTTGATCAAAGTGAGGCACAGAATCACACTAAAACAGAACAAGGGGGAAAAAACACACAGAGCCCACACACACTTTACACATCACCAGGAATATCAGGAGAGCTTTGAGTCGTGACTTGAAAGAGTCAACGGAAGGTGACACATCTGAAGCCCTTTCAGGCACAGAAAAGCAAGAGACAAGGACACATCACAAGCCTCTTCACAGCATCATGGACCAGCTGTTAGACAAGTGGGAAAGCAGAGTACGAGTTGACGACACTGGATTTCACAACTGAAAAAAAGGCAAAGTAGGAAATATATTTGAGTCATAAGTCATCTCATTCAGAACAACAAGAGGAAAAGCCAGATGTCACCAAATTAGGATTCATCAACTGGAAAACTTGAGCATCAGATGCTGTGACACTTCATTTTGGATAGCAAGCAAAGCAAAACTGTATTTGTATAACACATTTCATTCCAGGTTGAAGCACAATGTGCTTTCCACAAGGCTAAACACAGACTAGACTAAAAGCATCAGCCAGACTACTCAAAGACAAAGCTAAAAAGGAATGTTTTGAGATCTTCCTTTTTTTAATAGATACTAATGTTGGGGCACATTTGGTATGGGGTCAACGTGGTTCATATGATAAAAGCATGTCTGACAGATATTGACATGCAGGGCCTTAAAATCAGGGTTGAAATTCTAAAATTTACAGGGAGCCAATATAAAAACCTCAGAACAGGTGTTATATGATCATACTTCTTTTCTCGTTTAAAACCGTGAGAGATTTCTCAGTAAGTTAAAACTTTGACCTGCTGGTGATGTTAGGAGAGAGAGAAAGAGACAAGGATTGAATGTGAATAGGATTTCTTTTCGGAACACCACGGATGTGTGCAAACTGTACATGACACACCAACATTTCTGTCTGCTGCTAAAGAGGCTGGGGAAGGAAAAAAAAAAAAAAAAAAAAACATGGTCCCGGCAGATCTTTGATGAAGACAGTTTCTGGCACAGTCACTGTTGCAATACATTTCTCCCACATCAGCAGTGTTCTGTGGGTGAATATCTTCACTTCAGAAAGGAAAGAGAAGAAGAAAAAAAAAAACGTTTGCAGTAAAACATGACAGAACTGAATAGCTTCACGACAACCGCCTCCTCTCGAATGTTAAACCCCCCCCCCACTCCCTCTTGTATCCCACAGGAGAATCGACCCAAAGGCACAAGTGTTCTCCAGCTCACCGTAACCGATCGGGACGCTTCCCACAACGGTCCACCTTTCACCTTTGCTATCGCGGATGGGAACGAGGACGACGCTTTCCACATCAATCAGCAGGGAGCTCTAGTGGCCATGGGGGCGCTGAACAGGAAAAGTAAAGAACACTACCTACTCCAAGCACAGGTGAGTCACAACGCTGAGGAGAAACCAGAGTTGAGAGGTTGTATCGATTTAACCGTCAAGCCACAGCAACCTGATGTATTTGTCTGTCCTCTTTTCCCTCTCTGTCCCTCTCCTGCCATCCTCACTCACTGGCTATCTCCTCCTCTCAAACCAGTCGGTGTTTGTCTCTGCGTCTCCATCCTTTAATCCCTCTAAATATAATCTTAAATACAGCGTTTAGCCTGCATAGAAAAGGAATGAATTGGAACAGGCGGACGCAACAAAGCTGCTACAGTACATCCCAGTGCACCTCGTATTAGAGGCATAAATAAAGGACATTTGCTTTGAGTTGGCACGATGCTGTGTGGTGCTGGGTGTTGATGTGTCATCTCAGAGCAAAGAACAGAAGAGGAAAAAAAAAAAAAAGAGTGGGCAGATGGGATATGAGATCTAAGTGTGAAGTCTTGTTACACACAAGCTTCACACTCACACTTGAGTCATAGTTGTTGTTTTTTTTTTGTCTTTATTTTTTTTTCCTGCAGAGCCGATGACCATCCATGTGACAGTATGAGTGTTAAAGTGCATGATCTGTCCATGTTTTGACGGCTTTAGTATCTAATGCGCTGACTGGATGTAGATGCCCTGAGCAGTGGAAGAGCTTGATTGCCCTCTGCTGTTGGATGAATAATTCTTGCAGATGAAAACTTAAATGATTTCCTCATGAATGTTTCTTCACCTTTCTTTTTTTTTTTTTTTTAATTAGGTGTCAGACAGCGGCAAACCTCCGCTCTTCTCCACGGCCTTCATCAGCGTGCGCATTATCGAGGAGAGCGTTTACCCTCCTGCCATTCTCCCTCTGGACATTTTCATCTCCACCGCCGTGGACGAGTACGCCGGGGGCGTGCTGGGGAAGATCCACGCCACTGACCAAGACATCTACGACACCCTCACCTACAGCCTGGCCCCTTCGTCGTCCTCCTCCTCCTACTCGTCGTCCGCCGACGAGAGCGCCGCCTTGTTTTCTGTCTCCGCCTCCGACGGTAAAGTCATCGCCCTGCGGCCCCTCGACGTCGGCCACTACCCGCTCAACGTGACGGTGACCGACGGCCGCTTCACCACGGCCGCCGACGTCAACGTGCATGTTCGCCAAGTCACCCGGCAGGCGCTGGACAACTCCATCGCCGTGCGCTTCGCCAATATCGCTCCCGAGGAGTTCATCGGAGACTACTGGCGCAACTTCCAGCGGGCGCTGAGGAACATCGCCGGCGTGAGGAGGAGCGAGGTGCAGCTAGTGAGTCTGCAGCCGTCCGAGCAGGGAGATCTGGATGTGCTGCTGGCGCTGGAGCGATCAGGAAGTCCCTACCAGTCTCAGGAGGTAAGGCTGAGAAGAATAAACCTCTCCTCGTCCAGATGTTGATTTGTAACTGATAGGACCAATATTGATGACTGGGGATGATTTGAACGGCAGTGACTGATCAAAATGACTCTAAAAGAACCAAACATCTTCAACACTGCTGATAATTTGTACTCATTTTATCCACAATGTTTAACCTGAAGATGTGGCAGTGAAAATTGACCCATCCATTAAAGGGATAGTTCAACATTTTGGCAAGTTGGCCCATTGCCATAACCCCCATAGTCATAGCAGTAGGTTTGTTACCTTTAATTGTCGGTGCAAGCTATTTTTAGAACGGCGGAGCAGAGCCGCACATTCACCACGCTTTGAGATAATAACATAACGTTAACGTAACAGAGTTGTTTTCCAGGTAAATTCATGCAAAACCGCTGATGCGCGTTCCTGTCGGGGGCAGGTTTTCGGCAAGCAGTCTCTGCATTTGCCTCTAAAACAACTCCATCTGTTAATGTTCTGTTATTATCTCATAGCGTGGTGAATGTGCAGGTCACAACTTGTCCACCAGAGCATTTTGGAGTTGTTGGATTGTGTATTTGATGAGTTTGATGAGGGAAACCAAGAATCCCATTAGCCTCCGTAGCGTAGCTCTGAGCAGCTCACGGCTCTGCTCCGCCGTTCTAAGAATAGCTTGCACCAACAAATAAAGGTAACAAACCTACTCCTAAAACTATAGGGATTATGGCAAAGGGCCAATTTGCCAAAATGTTGAACTATCCCTTTAAACTTCCTAGGCTGTAATTACTGTGTAGCTCATCATTTTATCTGTGAAAAATTGAAAGGTAAATGATTGATCAATTATCTGAGTAGTTTTGAGATGAATTTGTTGTTTCAGCTGATTCCTGAGTATTAATGATGTTTTTGCTTCATAAACGATTTCAGCCATTAATCAATATCATTAATTAAGCATCACTGCAGATTTATTCTCTAATCGATTAGTGTTTGCTCCTCCTTACCGAGTCCTTTTCACTTCGCCCTCAGGTTGTCTTCCGTAAACTGAACTCCTCCGCGGCCGTGATCGAGGAGATGACGGGGGTCCGCATCCTCCGGGTGGTGCAGAAGCTGTGCGCCGGGCTGGACTGCCCGCTGCGCTTCTGCGACGAGGTCATCTCCCTGGACAAAACGGCCATGTCCACTTACAGCACGGCTCGCCTCAGCTTCGTTACACCGCGCCACCAGAGGACTGCCACCTGCCAGTGCGATGGTACGGCGATCGCACCTCAGATTCCCACAACAGACACATTTATTCATACATTCATTCTCTGTTAGAGCCTCCATTCACAGCGCATGTGTTTTGGTACTTAGGTGGCAGATGTCCCGTGTTGAACAACCTGTGTGAGAGCAGCCCCTGTCCTGAGGGGATGGACTGTGTAGCGGATCCCAGAGAGAACATCTACAGCTGCGTGTGTCCAGAAAGCAAAAAGGGCAAATGCTCCGGTAAGACCACCCACGTCTTTATGCCTGTGTCTCTAAATGTCTTAAATGTCCTTTTACTGTATTTCTAAACAAACCTCTGTCACTTGATAGATGGCCACTCGCTGACATTCAGCGGCAGCGGCTACGTGAAATATCATCTGATGGAGAATGAGAACAAGGAGCTGATGAAACTGTCTCTGAGGCTACGGACCTTCTCCAGCCACGCAACTGTCATGTACGCCAAAGGAACGGACTACAGCATCCTGGAGGTGCGTGTGTAGCATGCATAATCATACATTTATTCCTCCAACCTCTTTAAAACCGACACAATGACCTTGCTTATCATAATTAAGTCTAGACTGACTGACCCCTGTGCATTTCTTGGCCCATCTCTGTATTACCACCCAGAATTTCCATATCAGAAGGGCTTAATAAAACACACAAGCGACCCATCTTCTTCCAGCCAGTGTGTGCACCAGCTAACTACGCCGAATGGTTCAAAAAGCCATTTTTAAAAACTCCTTTCTCATGAGGGACTATGGGAATGTGGTGGTGGGTTGACAAACTCACACACAGGAGCTATTTTCGGACTGGGAGGGAAACAGAAAGCAGTTTTCCACACATTCCTTTTAGAGTCTGTCTGGAGAAGCAGTCTGCATGCCAGACTTTGGACTAAAACCTGGCTGGCCAGCAGGCAGTTATTGTTTATCAGACTGCCATGTACAGTAAGGTTTTTAATATCTACAGTTCCTGTGTGTTTATTTTAGAGGCGTGAGGCAAAGTGATATTGTTGTAGAAATCTGTTGTTCCCGTTAACACACACTATATTCTCGGATAGGGAGTGATTTATGACAGTTATCATATGAAGCGATTTGATTACAAGCTTTAATCATGTGGATTAATTATTAAAAATACACATTGAGTGTTCAACACGTTCCAACGCTGTATTTTTGTCCTCTGTGACAGATCCTGAACGGACGCCTGCAGTACAAGTTCGACTGCGGCAGCGGCCCCGGCCTGGTGTCGGTCCACAGCGCTCAGGTTAACGACGGGGAGTGGCACACCGTCTCGCTCGAGGTCAACGGTAACTACGCGAAACTGGAGCTGGACCAAGGTCACACCGCCTCGGGCATGGCGCCGGGCACCCTGCGCACCCTCAACCTCGACAACAACATTTACTTTGGCGGTCACGTACGCCAGCACGCCTCCTCTCGCCTCGGACGCAGCCTGCCCGTCACCAACGGGTTCCGCGGCTGCATGGAGGCCATCGCCCTGAACGGCCAGGAGCTGCCTCTCAACACCAAAGCTCTCCGGCCCCACGCTGTGCTGGAGGACATCGTGGACGTGGCTCCGGGCTGCGCGCTCGCACCTGCTGAGAGTTGTTCCAGCAACCCCTGCACCAACGGAGGGAGCTGCACCTCGCTGCCTAATGGAGGTACATAATGTCCTGCTCAGCTCATTGCACTCACTCAGATTTCCACTGAAGCCGCTTCATTTGAATTCACAGCTCTCCCTTTCCCTGTATACACCACCACCACTTTAGTCCTTTTTTCAGGTCTGGGAGAGATTAAGAGGAGCTTTGATTTAACACATTTTCAAATGTACTTATTTGAAGAGATGAAGCAGGCTTCTACTGACGATGGGTAACTACAGGCAGGCTAATTAATAATTAATATGTTTCATATTAAAGGGGAATTTCTGTTTTTTACAATCTGGACCTTATTTCTAGCATAAAATACGATCATTTACTCACCCAAATAACTTCGGTGTCATTACGAGTTCCTTCCGCCGAAATTAGATCCAGCCGAGAGCCGCGTATGTCTTTATAATGCTAGGTCAACCTACAGACCCCGGATGTTGATAACAGGTCACCTCAGATTCAGAAGGGAATAGTACTAGCGTATCATGACAAAATATTGGTGAAATGAACACGTTTCGCGGCAGATAATGTGTTATTTAGAGGCTGCATTCCGCTGCCCCATATACTTTCATTATACGGATATACGCGGCTCTCGGCTGGATCTAATTTCGTCTGAACGACTTGTAATGACACCAAAGTTATCTGGGTGAGTAAATGATCGCATTTACTGCTAGAAATAAGGTCCAGATTGTAAAAAACGGAAATTCCCCTTTAAAACCTTGCTAGAGGTTCAGAAGGCGGGATCCCTCACCATCCACAAAAAAAGTAAAGTAGATAGAGAGAGAGCAGTAAAACAGTATCTGGTATTGCACTATTGATATATTTTTGACAGACAACACAAACGCTACTTTTGACACCAAGTCAGTATTAACATCTTCACTCTGCTGTCTCCTTCTTCCTCGTACCACAGGCTACTTCTGCAAGTGTCCCGCCTCTTTCATGGGCACCCACTGTGAGATTGGCATCAGCCCCTGTGCCTCCAACCCCTGCCTGTACGGAGGCACCTGCGTCCCACGTGCTGACGACTTCTACTGCCAGTGCAGAGGGCAGTACTCAGGACAGAGGTATCACAAACTGTTGTTGTTGTTGTTGTTGTTGTAACTAGAACAAGTGAGCATTGTCTACAAACTACTGCATTGATGTGACCTTCACGCTGTATCACACATCTCAGCTCGGCGGGGGGATTCTTTAGGTTGCTCACGTTAAACTGTTTTGAATTCAAGGTGCCAGCTGGGGCCGTACTGCAGAGACAACCCCTGTAAGAACAGCGGCAAGTGTATCGACAGTCTGGACGGTCCAGTGTGCGAGTGTGAAGCAGGTTTCCAGGGAGACAGGTGTGTACGCTTTTTAGTTGACATTCATGAACTGATGGTTTTGTATTTGCGATGCCAAGTGCGTGTTCTTGGACCGTACACTCACCTGATTCCTGTGTGTTGTCCAGGTGCCTGAGTGATGTTGACGAATGCATCAAGAACCCGTGTGCCAACGGCGCCCAGTGCCAGAACACGTACGGCTCCTACAAGTGCAACTGCTCGCTGGGCTTCAGCGGCCTCATCTGCGACCAACGCGCGGAAGTTCGCAACGAATTCGTCTCCACGTCCTGGAACATCGGCCTGGAGGAGGTGATCGGCATCGTGGTCTTTGTGTCCAGCATCTTCATCATGGTCCTCCTCTTCATCATAATCCGCAAGAAGGCCTGCCGCGGCAAGTCCAAGAGCAACGACGACAAACACCACGGAGGCTCGAGCGTGCCTCACTCCTTCCTCCAGAGGCCGTACTTCGACGCCAAGCTCAACAAGAACATCTACTCCGACATCCCGCCGCAGGTCCCCGTGCGGCCCATCTCCTACACTCCCAGCATTCCGAGCGATTCGCGAAACAACCTGGACAGGAACTCGTTCGAGGGCTCGGCCATCCCGGAGCATCCGGAGTTCAGCACCTTCAACCCGGACTCTGTGCACGGTCACCGCAAGACCGTGGCCGTGTGCAGCGTGGCGCCCAACCTTCCCCCACCCCCTCCCTCCAACTCGGTCTCTGATAGTGACTCCATCCAGAAGCCAAACTGGGACTACGACTATGACAGTAAGTGACTTGCCTGTGCATCTTAATTATCACTGTCAGACCTTCTTTTTTTTAACACTGTACAGAGCACCTTATTTTAGGTACACATGTAAAAGACTTGAACATTATGCAGCGGAGGCACACAATATTTCAGAAATAATCCCGTCAGGTTAATGTTTTGTATAATTCTGGCATTTATTTTAAGGGTCTGTAATTCCCCTCTAATTTTCTCAAAGGTTTCCCATAAAGGACGATGTCATTTAGTTATAATTATAGAGAAAATAGAGACAGTCTTAAATTGGTACGCTTCCCTTTTCAATTATTTGCTCATTTAACCTGTAAATGTTTCTTCGGGCAGGCAGGCAGGCATACAATTCAGCATATACTGCACAGGCAGGAGAGAGTGTCTAAAAATAAATAAATAATGAATGGATATTTATTTAGGGTTTGAATGGGGCAGTTATTTTATGGAAATTCCCCTGGAAGTCTGAAAGTACTCAACACAAGTAACAAAAGCCTATTTTAAATAATTGAAATAACAGAACTTTGCCTTTATTTCCTCCAAATTACTCCAAATCATGCAGATCTTTCCAGGAACCCTGTTGAGAATTGTTAAAAAAAACCAAAAAAAAACAGACCCTTTAAATAAAGTACTGCCCAAGTTGATTCCAAATGAAAGAAAATAATTGTGTTCCACTGTTTGGCATGAGGCACAGTTCATTAGATAAATTTGCTCATGTTCTAAACAAACCAGAACCAGACCATTATGTTATCATCAACCAGAAAAATAGACGTTTTATATTGATTTTCAAGCTCTTTAAGTGTAGAAATGTCCCATAAAATGGAATGCAAAACAGTTATTTGCACAAACCCATGCTCTGATAATTGGACTCTACTCTACAGGATGTTTTTTATATCTCACGCATGCAGTTTTTTGCTAAACCTTGTACTGTGCTTTTTTTTTTTTACCAGCTAAAGTGGTGGACCTGGATCCGTGCCTGACCAAGAAGCCTGTGGAGGACAGCGCCTGTCACCCCTATAACACCAGGGGCAGCATGTCTGAGGTCCAGTCCCTCAGCTCCTTCCAGTCAGAGTCCTGCGATGATAACGGTACGCTGCCACTCAGCATGTTAAAGTGAAAATGAATGAAAAACAACTAACAAAGACAGTAGAGTTTTGAAAATGTCTGATGTTCAGATACATGTAGGAAATGTCATTTTGCTCTTCTTTGGTCTGATCAGCCTGCATGATTCTTTTGCAGCAGTTACCTTTTGTTGATTTCAATGCTAACGCTCTTTTCTCTGCATGCTGAGAATGGACGACCCTAATGACTTGCTCTGGGGTCACGTGATCTCTTCTCTTTCTTTTTGCTGCGGGGCTTCAGCTCCCATATGGATCAAATCAGTCCACAGATCCAGAACAAGGTTTTAAATAGGGGGGTCCAGCCTGTAAGTCCTCAATCACTACCGGTACAGACGGAAGCAATCACAACATCTTGTGCTGTGTAATTCTCCTGGGATTATGTGTAAAAAAAAAAAAAAAAAAAACACCCAAGCATTCTGACCCTGTTTCCTATTGAGCCGGTCTCACTTTACCTGAACTGAGCTTCAACAAAAGGAGTTTGATGACTTACTCAGACAGCCGTTATGTTCCGTTTGAAAATCACTCACAGGCTCATTGAGTTTGACAGACATCTGCATTTCCATTTATTTATATATTTTTGGTCTTTTTTTTTTATTTACAAGCATGTTTTTATTCTTCTTTTTTCCCTCTTTATGTGTTTCTGTTTCTTTTTTCTTCAAAAACGAAGCCACGAGTGGATGTTTAAAGCAAACATCAAGGAACATATCACAAGGGTATAATAACGCGCATATGTTACGTTCTCCCAGCTCCTCTTCATATCACTATCACACATATTACCCTGTGCCATCACTGGGATATCATGGTGGGGGATTGTGCTGCTCATAAGTCATCAAATCCTGCATCTAAACCTCCCGAAAACAGAAAAAAAATATAACAAATCTGAAATGTGTTGTGAGAAAGTAATTCTATTCCCTCAGTTTGTCTCCCAAACACACACTCACACACACACACACGCTCAGGCTCTTCTCTGTGTTTAGGGTTGGAAATGCGTTAATATCTCCAGGGAATTTCACTGATTCTTCCATCTGTACTGTCAATGGCACCCAGTAGCATTCAGTATGTTGTTGTTGTTGTTGTATCTTGCACAAACAAAAGAAACCAGACCCTCCTCCACACTTTGTTATCACCCTCCTCCATCGTGCTCAGCCATGAACCCCCCCTCCTCCCCCCTCTCCCCCTCCTCTTCCTCCATATTTTCATTGTCGACACAGAAAAAGGCTAAATGTTAAAGTATGGTAGTATATCCAGCAACATGAATGGGAATTGTTGCTTGTGTTCCCACCATCATCTCTCCATGTGTGCTTTGGTTTTTTTTTCTTCTTCTTTTCTTTCATTTGAAATGATAAAAGCATTTTTTTGTACTAACATTAGGTCTCTTCCACCCACTCTCCCCTCCCTTACCTCTCACACAAGCCTCCATAGTGACAGTAATCCACCTTGTCAACTGTGCTGTTGACACGGTGGAAGGAGAAGGTACTCTTTCATTGCTTCCATCTTCCACTAGTTTTGTCCTTGATATTTGGATGTGAAGTGCAGGTTGTAGAGCTGCCATTATCTTACACTGACAAAAAAAACCCCAAAAAACATCCAACCCTGACTTGTTTCTTTTCAGATTGAGCTGCTAATTCATTAAGATATGCAAATGCTAAATTAAACAGGCACCTAAGTGCGGCCCTACAAGTCTCGGCATCGATCTTCGCCAACTTTTGATTACCAACCTGGAGAAGTCTGTTTAAGAAAATGGCAAACCTGCCGTCCATTAATTAACCTGTCACCCTTGTTTATCTTTATTTAGCCGTGTAGTGTTTCATTGTCCTCATTTCATTGGTGTTCTCTTTGCCGATTGTTCCTTCCACTCAGGTTCTAATGTGACTTGTTCTTTCTCTCTTCTCTTCTCCTTCTTGCCTGATATAAAGAGTCTTTTTTGGCTCATGATCTCAAGAACCCAAGAGGTGACTTTTTTCATCTTTGTTTGCCTGATGTACACTGGTGACCCTAACCCCCCTCCCCCCTCCCATCCTGCCCGTTAACTTTTAACCACTAACCTGCCGCTCCCCGAAGCTTTAAAGGGTTAACCCTGCTCCCTAAGGCAAAGCTGGTGCTCCACTGAGAGCTTTCTGCATCAGTGGCCTCATACGGTGTCACGTCTGCCCCCCCCAACCCCACCCCCCCTCCTGTAAGACTATTTATTACCCCCTGAAACATTCCCATGCATGGCTTTGATGTGGTGACAATGTTAGAGAAAATGTTAATCCGAGTGTCATGTGATCAAAGGTTGTGCTCAGTAACTAACTGGAAGTATTCCCAGCCATGTGTGTTCGTATATGTGTGTGTGTCTGTGTAACTGGTGTTGAGAGTTTGTCACTGATCTACAGTGACTTTTCTTTTTTTTTTTTTTAAGATACTGACTGAAATGTAGCATCTATGGAAGAAGAGTAACTCTGCCTCAAAGACATAACGAAACTAAAAAGTCCTCAGCTTCACTAGTAGTGTGATGTGTTTTTGAATCTGAATAAGGAACCAGTGGTTTAATTACCAGAGATGGGAGTGAAATCCTAAAGGACTGATGGGATTGATTTAGAGCTGTAATGAGATTCAGAACTGCAGAGGATTGTGGGATCTCGCCCACATCTGCTTCACCTGTGTTGTCAGATTGAACTATTTTGCCAGCGGATGATAACCCACAAGGACTAGAGGGTTTCATCATCGCCCTAAATTTGTATTTGATTGGATACGTCCTTGTGTTCGTCCCCGGCCTCAGAATGAGTCTTTACAAATGTTTTAATGTTTTAAAGAAAGAAAAGAAATGCTAGAAGGAAGATTTTTTTGGATTATTCGTTTGAATGTGTCAGTGTGTTGAAACGTCTCACAAAGTTGAGTGTGTATTAATGAACCAATCGTTGTGTTGGTGTGACCTTGTTGTTGTTCCGTGTTCCTGTTGCATGGTGTGGGGTTTTAACATTAACCTGATGGTACTTGGTGAATGTTAATAACCAGATGTGATTGAGCGTCGACCTTGACACTGACATGCGGCCGTTTCCCTCTCCAACAGGATATCACTGGGACACATCTGATTGGATGCCAAGTGTTCAACTTCCTGGAATCCAGGAGTTTCCACAGTATGAGGTTGTGGAGTCGCCCGCCCCCATGTACAGTGACCCCAACGCCATCGACACCGACTACTATCCCGGCGGCTTCGACATCGAGAGCGATTTCCCTCCGCCGCCGGAGGACTTCCCCGCCAACGACGACCTGCCGCCGCCGCCTCTGCCAGAGTACGGCGACCGCTGCGACACGCTGCGGCCGCTGGGCAGAGACTCGGACCCGTCTCCCGGCAGCCCGGGCGGCTCGGGCGGGGTCCGCCAGCGCCCGGCCCTGCCCCAGCTCTACAGCCTTAACCAGTACCTGCCGCAGCACTCCTACCCTAGCGATGGCGGCGACACCGAGGGCCAGGGCGCCACTTCCACCTCAGCCAACACCACGCCAGCTTCCACCCTGGGCACCGGTGGCTACAGAGGGGGCTACCCTTTAGGTTGTAGTCGGGACTTTGACTCCTCAGCTCTGGACAACATGTCCATGTCTCTGTACACGTCCACAGCCTCTTGCTCGGACATGTCGGCGTGCTGCGAGGAGTCCGAGGTGATGATAAGCGACTACGAAAGCGGCGACGAGGGCCACTTTGAGCGGCTGGCCATCCCGGCGCTGGACTCCCAACAGCACACTGAAGTCTGACACTGGATCCAAACAAAAGTGCCTGAACCCACAGCTACACCTTATGTTATCCCCTCCCACACCACCCACACTAAACACGCACAGTATGTGGACACACAAAACACGACGCAACACACACACACACACACACACACACACACACATACATGCACACACACGATGATTTGAGTCACAACACAGGGGTTGTTGAGACTGGTTGTGAAGGCCAATCGGCTGAGAAGATCAGAAGAAGTTACGGGAGAGAATCTGTAGCATCTTTGCGTCTGCTCAGTCCAACTCCTGCCCCTCCCAGTTGGCGGTGCCATCGCTTTACGTAACTGTCATCTCACATAGGAAGTGGATTGTCTGAAGGATCAACATTTCAAAGAACAACAGGAAGAACATCATGGAGAAAAAAAAAAGAGTATTTCACCACAATATCTTTGTTTCTATAAAAAAAAAAAAAAAACAAGCAAAATGTTTTTATACAAATCCTCATTTTCAATGTAAATTTAAATGTACAGTTTTGATTTCAAAGTTTACTAGGTTTTGTAGATATTCTATGCTTTTATTTTCAAAAAAAAAAGAGTTAAATGGTGTGACATTATCAGCCTTACTGTGCTTACATTCACGAAAAAAGAAGTGTTAAAAAAAAAGAGAGAAGAGCGTGGCTTTCCCGCACAGTGTACTCGTAAAAGTTTATTGTCTCCTGCTCATTTCAAAAAGGGTCTTCAGTGAACGACTGCATATTCTTGTGTTGTTGTTGTTTTTCTTTTTTTTTTCTTTTTTTATTTGTTTGTTTGTAAATTTTGACTTTGGAACCTCTTTATTTTTCCACCAAGAAAATGGGACCCAATATATTTATAGTGCAGAGTTATCCATGGACACGTGACTTTTTCAGGTGTCTATGTGTGTGTGAGCAATGCTATGGTCTTGTTAAGGTTTTTATTGAATACTGCCACAAGCTCACGCTTTCCTACTGGCAATAAATTATTCCTAAAAAATATTCATACTGTCTCCGTGTGCATTTATTTCCAAAGCCTATATGTGAAGAGAGGTGGTTTGTAAAATAAAAATTGTAATAAAAGCAATTTTATGCTAACTAAACACATGTGGACTGTGTATTGTACTGTAGCTGTTTGAAACCTTGTACATGCAAAACAAAAACAGAAACTGAAAACTGTCACAATTTTAATAATTCATCGTTTTCCCAACTGTAATGTCAAAGATCGTCGCATTCACTGTTTTCATCTAGTAAAAACATTGACATGTTTTTGTGAACTGAAAATGAAATTTATACATAAACTTAGGGATAATTGACTTTCAGGTGGAAAATGTAGAAAGTTCATGCTCCAGTGAGATTATATGATGAAAGTACGGCATTTCAGTAGAAGTATGGAGTGGTCATTTCTTCATCTCAGACAATGTAAGCTAACAACAGCGGTGGGTATAACCACAACAAAACATGTCAATGTGTCAATAAGTTGTCATGTGGCTAAAGGGCGTCCACTTCTCTGTCATTCGTTGACTCTTCCAGCCTTTCTGTGTCTCTGCTGATGACACTTTGTGACACTCTGAGTTCAGTGGACACTTCCCTCTGACAACATCCTGTTTCAGGCCTCGACATGTCCAGGTATTGTTGATGGACCGTTATACAGGTGTCGTCTTGGTCTCATGATGTTAAAACGTGAACAGCATGATGAAGAGGATAGTTTCAATACAAACTGTCATTGAACCAGAACATTTAGTGGTGGATTCATGGATCAGACACTTGTGGTTTTTGCAGTTAGAGAACAGCATGTTATGTTAACACTGAACAGCTGGACATGTGCATTCAAAAATTTAGGGAAGATCAATTTAAGTTTACCTGTAAAGGTTATAGTGCATGTAAGGTGCATTCTGAAGGCCGAATATATACAGTATATATACTGTATATATTTAATCCAAAATCCAAATATCCCTAACTGTGAGTAGTGTATGTGTGAAAGAGCAGCTGATGTTTTATAGATCCAACAACTATTTGAGGAAACTCCCAAGAGTTTGATTTAGCACTGCCTCTGCATCAACAATTCATTTTTATTTATAATAATTTACTCATAAAATATCATATAGCTTTAATAAGGAGTTGGGACAAGCTGATTTAGATAAATATGACACTGTCAGGCAGCGTGGACATAAACAACAAATAGTTTCATTCATTTAAAAGGGGGGAAGCACATCTTGTTTCAGGCCTCCTTACAGCCTGACAGTTTTATATCACCTCCCTCCACTGAGTTCCCGTTGCTGCTTGTATCAATAAACCCCTCATTGCATCGCATGAGGCTGATAAACTAACATGACCCTGAGACCTCTGGGTCCGGTCTACCACCACCACCACCACCACAGTCGGTCTGTTGTCTCACTATTTGGCTCTGTGCATGACGCTGACCCAGTCATCGTTCTACGCAGGACTGACTGTTCTCCTTCCTGGGCTCTGTCATGGAACAATGACCTTTTGACCTTCCATGTGGATTGAAGAGTCAATCCCTGTCTGCCGTTACAGGCCTTCCACTGTCAAGATTAATCTCTCCTGAACCTCCCTCTAATGATGTTATCATAACTCCATGTCCGCACAATAGTGGTGCCAACTGCAGAGTTCGTCTACAACTGAATACAATCCTAGAAACTATTTATAATGAGGAAAACGAGGCAGCTATTGGCTTTTATAATCAAATCAACTTAATGCTTGAATAACCAATTGTCTAAGAATGAGTACGGCGCAGTTCGCTGTGTCCTCTCATTATTGTTAGGGAAGATCTTTGCAGTGATCTGACAAGTTCTTTTTTAATGTGATTACACTGCAGTCCCATAAGTGGCAGCGGCCTCTGTTGTCTTTTAGGATTTCAAATTGTAAACATACAGAGGTTAAATTAATAAGATAAGAACTGCAGACTTATTGGATCATTGTAATGGAATAACCCATTTTAACATTTATAATTGTAGCATGGTTTATTCCACAATGAGGAACTAAACCTTAAACACTTGAATCACTTACGTTAAAATAAGCCATCAGTCACTATTAGAACTCAGATTTATCACCATCAGATTCATCTTTATTAAATTTTGTCTTAGGTATTAGAGTAAATGCAACTGAAGCCAGCAGACTGTTGAACTCGCAGGATGCTTCCTTGACTTAAGCAGCTGTTGATGTTGACTATGTAGCAACAGCATTTGTAGCCTGTGTGATATAATGTAAGTTTTTTTCTGAATTTAAGAATCCTTCAAATTTTTGAAAATAAAAGTAATGTGTAAAAATGAAAAGACTAATTTGAGTGAGAACTTAACCAGAATTGCTAATCAATACCTTTTATTAGCATACAAGGACTATGACATTCAAATATGTACAACTACAAAATAACAAAATATAAATGAAGATGTGCTCTTTGTACACGTATGTGCAGGTTGTGTAGGGTAAAGTAAAAATATTTCAGATATACAATAAAAATGGACTTTGATCCCACTTATGGGATTTCAATGGGGAATGCGTAACGTAATGATAGCATAATGTTAAGGCCTTTTTTGGCATAAGGAGAGTAAACAAACTACATTTCTGTTGTTCTGTTGTTTGATTGGGTGAGACAGGTGTTCAGTCAGTGTCACTTGTGGTGATTGGAGGGCAGAAACAAACAATTGTTTATTTATACTCCTCCACTGTGGCACAAGTGGACCAGTCTTTCTCATGTGGTTTGCAGAAACAGGACTGGAGTCCCTAAACTCAGGCTGTGGTGGGTAATCGAACCACCACTAATTGCAAGCACTCATGTGCTGCTTAATGTCATGCTTGATGGATCCAATTAACTCTGGAAAACAGCACCAGGTGTTTTTCCATCAAGTAAATGAAGACTTTCATACCTTTTTAATGCATTATTCATATTATAGAATCACAAATGCACTTCTGTGGGAGAGGAGGGTGTTCTGCTTGGAGGGTCTGTGGTTATTAGCGCTCAGCTGTGGAGGCCCTGAGTCCTGTAGCGCACCGTGACATCCACAAGATGGCGGCATATGGCAGCTGATGAAAGCTGAGACGGCAGAGCAGCCCAGTGAGAAGATGTGCAGCTTCACCAAATGATGAGCCTGGCCTGGATAAAGTAACACAAATCAGCCAACTCACTGATCAGCTGGTATGAAAACTGGCACAGTCATTACAAACTCTGCATGATCTCCTCCTCACAGCTCCGTCTGGCAGCCATGCTCTCGCTCTTTCACCCTCAAAGCTAAATAGTCGAAGGCCTATTTGCAAGATTAAAGAGAAAATGTTCAATATATACATATATTTCATATATATACAATTCATACTGTGGGGAAAAATAGTTCATACAGAAAGTTTAAAACAGTCAATGTAATCCCAAGCTTTTGACAGCAAGATTAGTTTTTCATCAATCACGCCTCAAGCTATGATTTGCTGTTTGCACAGGGTGTTTGCACAAGAGCACTTATCAATTCAGACCTTGGTTTCTTGGAACAAAATGCAAATATCAAATACATAAAATATCAAGTCAAATCAAACAACAGTGTCTTGAGAGTAACGCAGTGGAAGATGGTGATTAACTAGCGGCAAGCGTGCTGTTTAAATATGTTTACACAGTGGTGAATGTCTAGGAGAGAGGGGGGAAGAAGAGAAAAAAAAGAAAAATGGACCTCCTGGGCCTGACAATCTGCCCAGTCAATCATGAAAAATTGTGCAGAGAGCCCCCCCCCCCCCCCTCCCAGACCCAGAAACGTCTGATCTATACAGAGAGTTGTTATTAACATCGACCCACCTCAGCTGTCTGCCCCCAAAATTATTCTCCTCAGACAAAGCAGCCTGGGAGAAGTGCTGAGCTGCTGTGTGGAAACAAAGACACTTGTTGAGGTGTCCTGGTCACAACAGAAGCAACAGGCACAGAAATACCAATCTGAACTGCATCAGTAACGACAGGTCCCATTGTGGAGGAAGCGTCGGGGCAGTGTGTTATTCATGCTGTGTAATAATCATTATGTTGAAATGTCAGTTTTACACACAGATCTGTTTACTCGTCGGTAAAGTTGGTGCAGTTTAGCCAGTGAAAACAGGTGAGTAATGTGTTTTGTGACTTTGCAGGAGCTCTGTTAAGTCTGGAGATGGTGTCGTAGTGATGTCATCTCAATCGCCCTCAACCACTCGGCACATCCAGGGACTTTTTGAGAAAACAGTCGTCGATATTCCTCAGTGAATCGACGATGCCCGGCGAGAGGCAGAGAGCAGCACTTAGTCAATTACCAGCCAGCCAGAAATATAAATATGCTTCTAAGGAGTGAATGCCACACCCCGTTTTTAGCTGGAGGCTTCATCTCTGTTTGGAAACAAAATAACTTGCCAATTAAACTTTTATTGGCTAACTCGTTACATAAGAGGAGAGTTTACCTAAGAGTTAGTTCATTCAAGGTCTGGAAGCCTCACCCACTGAAATGTTAAGACCATAGCAAGCTAATGATAAAAACTGTTAAGTTGAGCTGAGTTTGACCATCAACAGGGCCCCCTAAATTGAGTGTTATGGTGTGTATGATGACATATCATGATGGAAATAATCACCATGAATGAATATTTCCACCTTTGACCTGCAGTGAACCAATGACAGTCTCAGGAAAGACAATGTTGGTTTCATACATCGTGGATCTAAGCAACCAAAACCTTTACTCTGCTTGAACAACTAAAAGACACTAACTGCTAAATGTTCTTGTCTGCTAGTGTCTGATTATGGTTTTAAAGCAGAAGTAAGTGGTCCGGTCGTTTTCGCTAATGCTGCGTTCCAGGCAGGCTTTTGAAATCGTAAATTACAGCTTCAAGTCACAACTTATGACTTTGTAGCGTTTCAGGCAACCCACTCGTGTTTTTCCGACCTGTTTTACCGGTGAAAGTCACTATAACGGCCACTCGTAACTTCCGACCGGTGAACTCGTACCAGATCGAACTGGTACCACTTCACGGTCGGAAAAATACGAGTTTCCTTGAACGCACCATAACAGTCCTCGTCGCTACGTCACCACATTCACGGCGTTCCTTGGCTGCACACACAGCCCTGCATGCCGTTCTCTCTCCTCATTGGATAAAAACTGTAGGATACGATAAATGTTTTCTCCTCGGCTCAGAGCAGAGCAGAGGGACTGAGAGACCCGTGTTTCAGACCAAACACTCTATGTAAGTGATTGCTGTCGGAAGATATAACTATTTAAGACTTATATTAACACAAATATATCACTTACTTCTGCTTTAACAGACTCCTCATGAGTCTGGGGTCAGATTGAGGCTTCAAACATGAGTCTGATGTTTCCTCCTCAACCATCACTCTGTTCTTTCACCTACAGTGAAAGCAGTGGTGGTGGTGGGTGGGGCACAAGGTCTGAGCCAGGAAGTCAGTATAGGTGTGCTTCAACCCCTTTTTTTCATGATAAGAGGTTTTTTCTTTTTTTATTATTGAATAAACAATAATTGGGAGTTTTAAATAAAATATTTTCACATTTAACACACACTGTTTAACACAAGAAAGACAAGAAAAAAAACTAGCAAAACACTGAAGCAGAAGCACTATAAGTCCAGTCAAACTTAAACATCGTTATGACAGAAATGTAGCTATTTATTCATTTCATTGAATCATTTAAAAACTTTTTGAAAGTCCAATGGTTAGCCTGTTGGAATAATGATCACAAACACACACAAAAAAATGCTTCTCCGTTAGCGGTCAGTATGAAATGAATTCTTTAGTGTTACTCTGCAAACAGAAACTGTTTGTCTGGCCCCATTTGTGTAAAACAATCAGTTACTGTATTTTGACGTGTTTGTGCATCGTCATAAGCTCTGAGAAAACATGTGTGTTCCCATGTGCGTGAGAGAGAGAGAAACACACACACACACACACACACATGCAGAGACCACTGACCCCAATAATCCTCTTTCTCCCAGCGTACACACACATCTCTTTTCCTGGGTGGAGCTCCGCTGTTGTCATGGCAACCGGGGCGAGTGGAGGAAGAGGAGGAGGAGGAGGAGGAGGTAGGCAGGGAGAGGAGGAGGAGGGAACAACGGCAGATAAAAGCAAACACTCTTGTTTCTCTGTGGGATGTAGTGATGACCAGTGAAGCGGCAGAGACATGCCGGGGCTGTGTCGAGACCGCACTCATTACATTACTTCTGTCTCCTCTCCTTCATTTTGCTGACAGCTCTCTCAAATGAGAGACGTGAGCGGGGGTGCATGTGGGTGTGTGTGTGTGTGTGTGTGCGTGCGTGTAGGTGGGGAGGTGGGTCCTCTTGGCACCCTCCTGTCCTCATCACGGGAGCATCTGCCCTTTCCCTCCCCCCACGCATAGCACTTCTCTCCCACTCTTCCTTTCTCCCCCCTCACCCTTCCCCTTTTCATCCCCCTTCCTTCCTTCCCCCTCTCGCATAACTCTCAACGGCTCTCCTCCGTAACCTGTTTCTCTCTGTTTGATGTGATGAAACCACGCCGTAGCTACATCTTCGCTCCATCTCTGTCCTTCGTTTTGCAGACAGAGCTTGTGTGAAAGTCTTTATAAATTCACTCATGTCTCTCTTCAGATTTACTTCACTCCAAAACCTTCATCCGTCTACGCCTGAAGATGCAATGTGGCATGTCTTCATATAGGTGCATCCTGAGCCAGAGAATTATCTGGTTTACTCCTTAAGACCATTTTAATAAAAGTAAACCCTTGTAGCGACAGCGTGCTCTCCTAAAAGCATGCGAGTCAAAACAAAACGCAGAATCCCCTGCAGATATGTCTCTCTCTCTCTCTCCCTTTCAGATGTCTTTTCATTACTTGTCCTGGGTCAGGTTACACAGTTCCACGCTCGCTCCTCCACCACTGAAATAATTGATTTATAAACTGCTTCAATTATCCATTAGATAAAAAAGTCTCATTGCTCTGGGTGATTATGGAGGAAGGGAAAACAGTGATGGGCCCCAGCGAGGAATAGATACTGGAAGTCTCAGCTGGTGGACGGGAAGAAAATTGTTTGGCTCGTGTGATTGTTTATTGTAAGTCAGTCTATTGTTGGAATTTATTTGAACTGTTCCGTCAGCAAAAGGAAGACATTAATGTTTTATCTACTTATTTAGCTCTCTCTAGACTAGTGTTCTTCAGGGGAAGTGAATAATTGGTCCACAGTTTGACTGATGCATCATCTCTGTGGGCAGGAACTGAAAATACTTTTACTGTAATATTAGTTCCTATAGATACACAAGCTGTTGTCCAGCTAAGAGCTTCCAGCACTGTTACAAGCTGTTTAGTAGGCTACATATGATTTGAGCAGCACAGGTGCAACTTTGTCCCCTTGTACTAAATCTAACTTAAGGTGCTGCAGGTGTAGGACTGCTCGTAGCTATGAGTTTTGTCATTTGTTTCCATCACTGTATGTATCTGGCCATGTGGAAGAGGAAAAGATTATGCAAGCCAAACTCCTTCTGTTCAGTAATGAAGAACAAAGAGAGCACTGAGCAAAAAGGAGATGCTGAATAGCTTGGATAAAAAGTTGCATTTAATGGGAATCGGTACCGACAGCAGGCTAAGCTAATTAGCTTTCACTTTCTGAGGGGGGGTACAAACAACATCACATTGTGCCATTATGAATACTGAATGTTCTTTTCAGTTTTAAGGACACAAAATCACCATGGATTTGTTGAAAATGGGAAAATATTTTTTTCTTTCTTTCTTTTTTTTTTTACTTTCTAAGTAGTATATACCAATATGAACACATATCTTTAATCATATGATTAAGTTTGTGGTTAATACTACATGAACTTGTTGAAAAAGGACTGGAATAAAAATCCTTGTTGTATAAAAAGTGGGCCTAACGTCTATTGAAAATCAGCGCTATAGGTCGGCTCTACAGTCCTACACTATGATGGATGCGGGGGGACACATGTCGTGAATCGCTAACGGAACACAAGCAGCGTTATGTCATATCATTATATCATTGTCGGTGGGCACCAGGGCTATGATGTGCTCCAGCGAGTAGCACATGAAGCAGGTTGATGGCCAGACCTCCTAGCACTGCTGGGCTTCAGATATCAGTCAACTGTTGCCATGGTCAACAAGAGGCCAGAGGCACTGTTGCTGTTTCCACAAAATATGTCCAGACAAGGTTTTATGCTCTTTTGAAAAATAGCCATAGAAAATACAGATTAAATTCCCATACACAGAAAGCAAGACAACTAAACACTTGCAGACAGCTGACAACAAGAGCTCTCTCTGTTGACACAAGGGTGGGTCAATAATACTCAAGACAGGGGAGCTTAAATGACTGAAACAGGATTGAATTAACTAACGAACATTTCATTTTAAATAATGCTAGCCATGAAATAATCATATTTTGGTCATTTCCAGCAAAAAAAAGAGGAGAGAGAGAAAAAAAGAGCAATGTTTTCTCTACAAAATGTATCCATTTAATAACAGGCGATTTACAAGTATTTGCAGCTCTGATGAAACAGCTCTGAATGCTCCACTTGTTCTGCTGATGCTGCTGTAGCTTCTTTTATCATCAGGCAAAATGGAAATGATTGAACGTCAGCAAATGACACACAAAGATTCAGACTTTCCTTTCCCCTCCTTGCTCCCACCCCTGTCCTCATTTACTTTTTTCTTACAGTATGTTTGCTGCACTGTCTCACTAACTGCTGTAATTATTCAGAATCAGTCACTGCAGCTTCTTTTTCCTCCCTCCAATTTATTCTGATCCACAGCAGGCGTTTTTCCTTTTAATGTGTTTTTTGAATGCACTACAGATTTCTGCGTTTGCTGATCAATGTCTGATAGCAGAACAGTCCGCATGGAGAACAGACCAACCTGAAATGTGATATAGTGAGATGAATGAGGAGAGGTAATGATCATGTTTTGCTTGCATGCAACTCACAAACATATTATATTATTTATTATAATAATGAGCTGTTTGAATTTTAGAATGACATGGCAAGAGGCAACGAGCTGGAGGATAAAGGATGAGCTCCACAGGCAGCACAGGATTATTATGACAAATAATTTGGGGACATTGTTGAGTAATCATGTTACATTGGGCAGAAAAGGACAAAGATGAGAGTCTCTTCTGAATAAACTCACAAGTTATCCTTAAAAATCCATGAAGCATGTTAACACGAGAATTTCCGTCATATGTCTCCACTGTTTATCCAGAATCATATATTATTTGTGTTTGTTTGTGATCGTGCCTTTGAGGTAGTGGCTCCAACTCTCTTGAACTCTCTTTCTGTTACGTCTACGGTCTGCAGTCTACCTAGAAGCTTTTTAAAAACAACAACTGAAGACCCATTTATTCAAGTTGGCATTTGTCTCTGCTTAAAATGCCCAGAATCTGTTTTTTAGGGTCGTTTTCTATTTCTATTTGTGGGTCATGCTTTGTCTGTGTTTGTTGTGTATTGTGCCATCAGTCGTCACCATTGTGAAGACTAATGGACTAATGTTGTAGTGGTATTTTCACAATTTTATCTTGTGGTCCATGATGAGGATTGGACATTGTCATCATTTTGTGGAAATTGCTGTTGTTGATTGCCTTTGCCTCTATTGTCCGAATTTTATGAAGCACTTTGTGAATTTTATTTCTGTGAAAGGTGCCATGCCAAATAAATTTAATTGCTGAAAAATGTTTTGTGAGGTCACACTGACCTTTGACCGCCAAGTCCCTCGGTCCAGGTGAACATTTGCACCTAATTTGAATTCATTCTGTTGTGGATTTACAGAGATTTTACATTCACAAGGGCGGAACTTTGTGAGATCTCTCTGGTGAACTTGACCTTTGACCACCAGAATCTAATAACTTCATCTTATAGCACAACTGTTTGTGCAGAAACTGTAGGGTTCACCACGACCTTTGACCTCTGAACACCAAAATCGTTGTCCTTTTGGATGTTTTGCAGAGATGTTCCTATACATGTGTGCATGTATGTGTGGGTGGCTGGACACCTCGATACCGATATGCCTTCAGCTCTGGCTGCACAGTGGCATAAAAAAGAGAACTCAGTGACTTTATAATAAACAAAGACTAAAGTTAAAAACAGTTTTATTATATAGTGTTTATTCCAAAGTTCGCACAGGTGAAACATTACATAGAGAAGTATCCGCGTGGTGCTGGAAAACTGAGCTGCTACCAGAATGACTCACTTGTACTAATAGCCAGTTTTAAGCCAGTTCTTTATTTATTTGTTTATTTGTCTGGAGGTGTGGTTTCATGGAGCCAAATAGGTCGGAGCTTTTCAGAAAGTATGTGCTTGGCTCTCAGCAGCTTAACATTAGCAGCTGTGGGTGTCTTGGTGAATAATGTAACAAGGCCGAGTGTTTTTCTTTCTCAGAGAGAGCTGAGGATACAGGCAACACACATAACAAACCTTAGTGACAGGAGTGTGCTGAATAATAAGACTTTACAAGTTGTTTTCTCACTATCATGTCATGACTACACACTGGGTAAATAATTGATTTGGAGCTGACAAAGGAGAAGCATTATTGACACAGATTATTTGTTATATTGCAGGTACAATATAATGATTATTGGAAACTCACTTGAAGGATATGCAATCAATAAGTTCTCAGTGTCTCATCAGTAACTTGTGGGCCTGTCAGCACAGGCCAGTAACAGCCTGACCTGCTTCACTGGTTTATAAAATGCAGAGAGATGCAAGTACATCAGGGCAGAAGTGCAAGAGTAAGGAGTAACGATGACTCTATGGATATTTATTCATGCTACAGTGATATTATATCATGAAAGTAGGTATAGGGCATTTAAGTAGAAGTATGGAGTGGTATTTTCTTCATCTCAAACAATGTATTGAAACAAAAGCTAACAACAGTGGTGGGTATAACCACAACAAAAAAGGTCAATGTGTCAATAAGTTGTCATGTGGCCAAAGGACGTCCACTTCTCTGTCTTTCTGTGACTCTTCCAGTCTCTCTGTGTCTCTGTTCATCCTGTTGATGACACTCTGTGACACTCTGAGCTCAGCGGACACTTCCCTCTGACAACATCCCATCGTCTGAAGCCTCGACATCTCCAGGTGCTGTTGATGGAGCGTTATGCAGGTGTTGTCTTGGTCTCATGATGTCAGAATGTGAACAGCATGATGAAGAGGACCGTTTACAAACTGTCATTGAACCAGAACATTGAACAGTTGCATTTAAAGTTTAAAAATGGTCAAATTAAGTTTCACCTGTAAAGGTTGTAGCGCATTTTATGTGCATTCTGAAATGTCATATATATCAGTGTTGAGCTGCAAGAATTTTAAAATAAGTAAAACAAACAACGAGGATTGGAAGGGAGAAAAAACGTATATAAGTATACAATTTTTTAATGTCAACTTTTGTGTGATGTTCCTCTGAAGATATACTCATTTTTTCAATTAATCTAATTATTGTTTCATATAGGCTATCATATATTCTGTTCAATTATATAAAACAGTAAAGTGAAAACTTAAAAAGTTAAAAAATTTGAGATTAAAATCATGGTTTTATGTTATGATAAATAGCTCACGTTATGTATTACGGAATTAATAAACATGGTGGCAGATTAATCATTCAGCTAATCTTCTCACTGCTTCAACTCTACTCTATATCAAGATGAGAAATCCAGTGCAAATGGGTGGCAGGCAGCTTGGGTTATGACCAGCAGTCTGTCATCTAAGAAAAAAAATATTATGATTATTTTCCAGTTCATAATAAAACCATAAAATGAGAGGTTTCAACTTTTATTGTGACAAACTGTCATTTCCCGAGACAGCTGATGAATAGGCTGCAGGAGCTGTGTATGTGCAGAGAGGAAGGGTTGAGGTGGTTGAGTTTGAACATCATTAACTGACAATAGTAACAACAGCATAATGGCCACTCCACCATCCATTGTCATGGACACTCACACAAAAGTGCCATTGTTATTTCTGTGCATTTTAATTCTGCATAGTGGAAGGGTCAGTGGTTACACTGGGGTGTGCAAAATCACTTTATATTATAGTTATGGGCTTGTGCATATTCAAGTGTTGACTTATAAAAAAAAAAATGAAGGTTGACAAAGCAGAGGTAGTAAATTCTGCATTAAAAAGACTGAACCCCCTTTAATCATCAGCATGTTAAGACTATATAGGCGACAATGAGACAGTTCCTTCTAATGTAAAGGAGCTTTTTCATGAAATAGCTAAAACATGAATGATTCTTCAAAAATAATAATGAATGGGCTGAACTAAGGCAAAGCGTGAGACCGTGGAGCCATGAATGAACACGCGTCTGGTAAATGGAAAAAGAAGTAGGACGGTTTTTCCAGGCGGTCGACGATGCAGTTCCACCTCTCAACCACCGGGCGTCAGTGTTTCTCCCTGGAAATAAAACCCCGCTCCTCTCCCGGACTGTTTGATCACATGCTGGGAAGGTTTGAAGTTGCTGCGGCTTCATGTCACACATGCGTACCGTACAAAGTGAATGGCACACGGGCGCAGAAGTGACACCGAGGCGACCAGAGAGGGGGAGACAAGCAGAGCTGATCCACGGCATCTGGGCGAAGTCCACGAGGGCGAGTGGAGGAGGAAAAAGAAGAAGGAGTAGGAGGAGAAGAAGAGGAAGAAGAAGAAGAGGAGGAGGAGGAGGAGGAGGAGGAGGAAGAAGAAGCGCGTGCGGGGAGGATGAAGATGAAAGCCGCGGGAGGCTGTTGTAGTATCCCACCACCGGCGTCTGTGAAAGCCAGGCTTTAGGACGCGCGGTGGAGTCCCGGGCACGTTCAATTTGGCTCAGCTGAGAAAGTTCAGTGCCTGTAGCCTATACAATGGTTACAAATGGGTCTCACCTGAACAGCAGCTCCTCGCCGGACCCCAGTGACGCCGTCCTGAACCGCCCGCCGTGGGTCACCACAACTTTGGGCTGCTTCCTCATCTTCACCATCGTTGTTGACATCCTGGGCAACCTCTTGGTCATCTTCTCCGTCTACCGGAACAAGAAGCTCAGGAACGCAGGTGAGTCGATGTTTTTTTTTTTATTTCAAAAGGCGGTGAATAAAAGTGCGCACGCCTTTAGTGAGCGCGTGGCACCCGGCTGTGTTAAAAACAAAACAAAAACTCCTGAAGCCGAACAGTTTTAAAGGGACAACAGCCCGACGTGGTTGTCTGTCAAGGCTTAAAAAAAAAGAAGCACTTTTATGAAGTGTTTGTTTACGCTCGTGAAGGTGACACAGACTTCCCCTTTTGTTAACGCGCTGTGTTATTATCACGATGTCATTTTTATGTTTGTTTTGTCATTTTTTAACGGATGTCCATCTTTTCCCGGCGAGCTGCTCGTTAAATCCGAGCCAGCATCCCTCCGAGCTCGCGCTCCAATACAACCTCTTATCGAGTCTGTTGTTATTTAGATTGCTAAATCATTTTTAATAT
This sequence comes from Trachurus japonicus, assembly GCF_045865225.1. Lineage (NCBI taxonomy): Eukaryota > Metazoa > Chordata > Actinopteri > Carangiformes > Carangidae > Trachurus > Trachurus japonicus. The sequence continues at coordinate 26,401,181 of NC_140907.1, forward strand.
AGCTACCCACGGCCAAATGCAGTGTTTATCTTCCATGTATATCTAAGGTTATTATCGGCGTCACACAGGCTTTTCATTGACTGTCTGCAGCCGAAATGGACAGCTCAGATCGACCCCCACTTGCTATAGCCTACTTTTGAAGCGGATATAATTTCACTGACCTACACCAAGTAGCGGGCAGCTAAGCAGGTTCAGAGGCGAGTGAAAGAGAAAAGAGACACTACAGTAATTATTGACTCAGTCTGATGCCACGGGGAAAGCCCAGTGCTCATCATCCCACCAGCGCTTAATGCTTCCCAGGCTTTCCTCCCATATCGATGCTTCCCCAGCCAGGAGATTTGATTTAATAATGATAATGACAACAGAAATGTTTAAAGTAATTACCAGGTCGATGATGGACCATGAGTGTGTGTGTGTGTGTGTGTGTGTGTGTGTGTGTGTGTGTGTTTTTTCTTTTACACTCAACCCACTTTGACATGAATTTAATTAGGATATGGGTTTTGGATTAAAGTGTGAGTTGTGGACAAGATTGACAAAACAGTGTTTATCTTGCTTGAGTGAAGGTGGTAAAACACTGATGATTTGACAGTCAAGAGAGGACAGGGGCTGCTGTGAAAAACCCAAGAGGCTTCTGCGTGCTCAGGTCTGCACACACACACTAACTGGCAGCTACACTCATAATGCCTGTCATCATTTGGAGGCTGCAGTAGGGTGATTTGCTAAATACACTCCTGACATTACCATTTCACACACTGCAGAAATGTTAGGGTCAGAATAGATCTCCATCAATGTGGAAAGGCAGCGGAGATCCCCCCCCTGCGAGGAATACTAAGTGATAACCAGGATGTAGAAGGATGTGATTGCCTTCTCACTGAGATTCTCCTAAACCTGCTATTGCTCCATGATAATCAATACTTGATAAAGCGCACACGCAGCTCAGACGCCCTGGATTTGAGTATTTTCACAGAGCTGCTGACAACAAGGCTTCTGCTGAGCTGCCTTGAAATAGAAATTTATCTCTGGAAGTGAAAACATGTGCGATTTTTCTAAGTCATGGTATTGCATGTTAAATTGAGGAACAAAGTATGAGACAAGACGAGAGATATATTTAGGAAACTGCATCTTTGAAGTTGTTCCATTAATTATGGCTAATTACATGTAAGGGGGACATAATGCAGAAGCAGCAGCAGGGATTTAATCAAGCATGCAGTTAACTTATATTATCTCTACTTGAATGTTGTATATGGTTGAACATTTCTAGCGGGGATTACCATTTTTTTGTTCTTTCCATTGGATATTTAATTTTTTTTCCTTTTCTTTTTTTTGCCACACTGACTTCCAGCCAAGCATCTTGAAGAAAAGTCCAATGTCTGAGGATCCACCACCGGCTTAATTGTGTTTTGCGAAACTCTCTATGAATACTGATAAGGCCCATACGTAAGCTGATGACGCCATTCCTCAAATTCATGCCTTTTGAAGTGTATTCGCTACTTTCCATTCAAGGTCTGGAGACGTGCATGACTAACATAAGGCTCTTACAATTTTCTGTTCAAAAAGCCTTCGGCAAATTATGTGCAAATTGGCAGACGATATCGATTGGTGTAAAAAAAAAAAAGAACTTTTCCATTCATACTTTCACTTCCACTGTTGGAATGTTTTGATGGCAGGCGGGCTGATAACTCTTCATTTTACCGGACCTCATCAGAGGAAGTTAGATGCCACAAATGATTATTTCAAATCAGCCATACTGTAGATTTGACTCAGCCCGACCAGCAGTCTAAACCTTCAATATCAGGTTTTAACTACCATGTTTTATGTCCTCAAAAGAATTCAATTCCCCTGTTGTCGAATAAATCAATTGTCTTCAGTGGAAAATCAAATGGGCATAAACTTTCTTGGCATGAAGTAAATGTTGTTAGAGGTTGCACAGCAGTCCAACAACAACAAGGCGATGAATTAAATAATGAGTAATGAAATATACTGGCTGGAAAAGCTGGCACGCTGCGGCCACATATTGCAGGCAGCCACAGCAACACTGCGGGCTCTGCGAGGCCTAACCCTCTTGTCGGTGTGCACAGTGAGCGAGTGAGCGTGAAGCCAGCGACACATGGCGAGCGCTTTTCAAGCTGCATGGCTGATTACAGAAATCAGTTCAACACTAAAGTAATTTACCTGTTACAGTCGCAGGTATTAGTTCAAGCAGTTTTTCCATGCTGTCGGAAAAATATGATTCCAATGAGGAAAATGTTGCAACTCACCGCTTTGGCTAGCTGTTGAGCGACATTCGCTCATAAGGTATTACCTGAGGTCCATTCATGTAGTTTTTAGTAAAGCCCCGGCACGGAGCTTTTAACTGGATGCGCAAATGTTTCTGCTGATGTGTCTCTGTTACCTACAACAGCAAATGAGCCCATCAGTGTGAAGATACGCTATTTCTAAGTAGTCTAATTCTATACCTCTGGAAGGCATGGTCGGGTCGGACCACTGACAAAACGATACGAATAGATACATTACCTCATCCATATGCATGCTGCAGATAGCTGCTAAAAAAAAAAAAGTTTTCAAAGCAAGTCCCATCTTCGACAGTGGGAAATGCAGTCTTCATTCCGGCAAAACACCACCGCTTTCGTCCACAGGGGCCGCCAAAATCAACACTAAATGAAAAGTCTGTACAGGGGCTTTAATGACATAGTAGAAAAACCAAAACCTGGTCCGGCCATGCAGCGCCATGTCTTTGCATCGACTGTGGTAGGGCACTTAGCTTATCCTCTGTGTTTGATCTTCTAAAGCTGTTTGCATCTTGCATCATTGACTGCTGTTGTGAAAAGGGTTTAACATTTGACTTTTTAAGCATGAAGAAAAATTGAAAATTTGAGCTATTCTATCCTCTTTGTCCAGTGGAGCAATCCAGCTCGATAGGATCTCTGCAGTCTTCATTAGAAAACAATGGAACAATTTTTTCTTTATTGTGAAGAAAAGAGAGGGAGATGTCTGTAGAAGATCTAGAGAGTGTATTCTTAGAGTCACACCATCGCTGTTTTCTTTGTGCTGCGAAAAACTTTGCAGGTTCAACAGCACAGGAAGTTTAAACAGTGACTTACCCACTGTACCATTCGCAGTCTGAAGTGACAGACAAAGACGCACTTTACTGTGCTCATACCTTGGTGTGCAGAGATTTTCTGCTGCAAAATAAACCAAAGCGCTCCACATTGGAGCGGGGCTGTCTGTTCCTCAGTGTGACACAGAGTTTATCCTTTTTCAGGGCTGCGTGACTTGGCTGTGTGTGTCGGCAGAATGTTATTTGTAATCGTTCAGCACATCTCTAGTGTCTGGTACAGTGGTATTGCTCTAGTGGTAATGAAAATATCGAGGCATTAATGCAGAATTAAGTGGCATTTGCATGTGTCTCCAATTAAAATGAATCTTTTAGCTCTCTAAATATCCATTGGCTTTGTTGGGAGATTCTAAACGGAAATTAGCTCTGAACTGCGGCGCTTAATAAAGAGTTGACTATGAAAAGAAAACAAATCCCCTTCTGTAGATGTCGTACAGTAAATGTTGCTTTCGCAGCATCCTGTTTTATTTTCATCATGAGGAAAGCCATTTGAAAGAGTTGTTTTGTGAGAAACTGTAATCCTGTAGACCAGGGTTAATCAGGGCCTCACGTATCTGTATCAAGATTGCGCAGCTATGATTAAATGGAAAAGACCGAAGAGGCAAGTTTCATGGGTTGAATTTGTTATGCTGGAACAAAGCTAAAAGAAAAAATGCACTCGTGTCCCCTCTCTGACAAGCTGAACGCTGATTTCTATTTAAATTCAGGAGTCAGTCTCAGGTCTTCTTTGCTGAGCTGAAAGTGGGTCGCAAGCTGTATTTATTTGTTTTTATGAACTTTAATGTTATGCTTGTATCTGACATACCTTGTCTCCGTATACCATCCATTTCTTCTGAAAACAAAAGATAAACTCAGGCACCCCCAGTGTTGTTCTCCAACAATATCATTTTCTCAATTCATGCTGTGCCTTAGAACCATGTGCGACACCTCATGCTGTATTTACTATCCACCAAAGCTGTATGTTCCCTGCATGGCTAAACACCACTTAAAAAAAACGTATTCTATTGTTAAGACTGGATGAATGTGAGTGTATATGAGAAGCCATGGGTGTTTGAAAAGGTATGGGGCATTGTCAGTCTACACTGCATAATGTATCCACTGCCAGCAGTATCAATATCGGGTGGCTGTATCATGTGTTCCCACCTCTGATGACAAGGCTGCCTCTTTGTGAACCCTGCTGTGCCCGCTTTGGCTCACACCGCTACAGTTTCACTAACAGTGACTGAAGTTGTTTTCTCCTATGAACTCCCTTTCATACACAACAGGAGACTGACTGTCTGTGTCTCACCTTCTGGAAATACTCCATCTGGTATGCAGAAATCGCAGCGCTTGGTTCACGGTTGTCTGACAATATTGGTGTTGGCCCTTACTGACAGAATTTCCTCAATCTTGTTTGTTTCTGTAGTTAGAACTTTTTTTATTGTTTGGGTAAATGGCTCCCCAGACAATGACCTGCTCTCATCCAGAAATGGTGTCAATAGGACATTACACAGACTGTGTACTACAGAGCTGGCGGTGTCTGTTTAAAGGTCCCATACATACACATTTGTTGTAGCATAATAGTGTCACTCGTCTCTGAGGCTTCTCTCTGGTGGTAACAACAACCTTGTGAGCCAATTGGAAGAGATGATGCACTGATTGGCTGATTTTTTTTTTTTTGAATGACTCATTTAAAAATATATATCAGACTTCAGGCAAACACCCAGATAAACCAAATCTGATCTGGTGGGTGATGGTGGGTCCAGGTGGGCGGAGCTTGGTGAATGCCTGAAAGTAGCACCTGCTTTGTTGTGACATCACAAAGTTACAGACGTCCTGACAGCTTGTAGTAAGGCTCATTTCTGAATACTGTGTGCATCCCTCTGTAGACGGAGCACTCTGATACTCTCACAGTATAAATATAAAACCTAGATCTGCTTTATAATCAAAGGACACACGTGGATATTACTGTATACAATATAACCTTTATTATTTAGTCCTTTGGAGTCCGACTTTCTCCTCCTGGTTATGTCTAGATCTAGATGTTCAGGGTTTCAGTGTGTGTGTAATAGCATCATAACAGATAGGAGTTGTATACCGGCTGTGGCTAGGAGGTTTAACAGCTCTGATGTTAAGCTAATATAACTTGGTGCCACATCGTGATCAAAGCAAGTGTCTTAAACAGGCTGTAACAAGGAAAGGACAGTGAAGGACATTATTGAATCACTTTAAAAAATATATTTTATCAAAGTCCAAAGTGATATTCCTTGACTTTGATGTTTTCTCCTTTTTCAGAAGGTGCAGAGTTTTGACACTCCTCTCTGCAAACACTTTATTAGGATCATTATAATAATACTGGGTCATTTCTTTGCTCCAAAAACAGCCACTTTTCTTTCTCTCATGGATTTTACAAGATACTGTCAAATTTCCTTTGAGGTTCTGCTCCATGTTGACTTGATTGCATCACATCATTTCTGCAATTTTGTCAGATTTTTTTTTTTTCCCCCATCTCCCGTTCCACCACATACCAAAGGTGTTCTGCCGATTTCAGGGTCAGGAGTATAGTGACTGATGCACGCTGAACTCATCGCCACATTTGATGAAACCGGTTTGAGGTGACTTTTGCTTTGTGACACGGTGCATTATCCTGCTGGAAGTGATGATCAGATGATCAGTTTCTGCATCAGCAGTAACCTATTACAGGTCTGTGTGAAGAGACGGAGCATTAGACAGGGAGGCTGAATCTGTGTCGACACGGGAACGAGTGGTGTGAGCAGCGGCCGCAGCAGGAGCCGCCACGCTTTTAAACAAATGATGCGTTCAGGCACAGTAGCGAGTTGTAGGTCACTGAATCACACCTACTCACCTTCGTAACACTGTAGACAGCTTTGTAAAAAAGGAAAGGAGGAGACTTCACTCATAACACTCAGTTTTTGAAGGTGTAGCACAAATAAAACACAAGCCGTTACGTGGCCTGTCCTGAAGGCTCAATTCTGTTTCTTGAGATGCACAGAAACTGGGTCATGAAACTGTTAAGAATGATAACTTTAATGGTAAGTTTAAAGGGTAAATCGCCGTTTTTTTTACAATCTGGATCTTATTTCTTATTCCGGTGCCCTATAGACTCGCATTATATGGATATACGCGGCTCTCGGCTGGATCTAATTTTGTCGGAATGACTTGTAATGACACCAAAGTTATCTGGGTGAGTAAATGATCATATTTTATGCTAGAAATAAGGTCCAGATTGTAAAAAAAAAAAAAAAAACTGCAATTCCCCTTTAAGTTGTGTAAGTGTTTGAACTTGAAACCTCCAGGCTCTGCAGAGGCAATCCTGTGATCTAAACTCGCCTTGAGGCTCCAGGTATGATTTGTGCAGCTGGATGTGCTCCAAACTGCCGTACGTTCAAGGAAACAAAGGGCTCATTCAATAGCAATCAGAAAATAAACAATATTCAATAAGAGAACAAAATGTTAGCTAGGAAATAAACAATAACAAGCCTTCAGATGAATGGGATGAAAAAAGAGAGAATAAGGAAACTGTGGTCAAAAGTCTACCGCTCAACCTACCCTAAGGATCTTTAAAGTTTCTCTCTGTTGTGTATGTGCCACATTCAGCTTTTCTATAAAGTACAACAGTGTTTAGTTAGCGTTCAAGCAAGCCTCAGAGATTAAGTTATTAAAGAGGCCCTCGAGAACTGGAAAGGCCAAAGGTTGGAGAGAATAAGGTTGACATAGGAGGCACTGTATCTACTGTGTGTTTCTTTTTTTTTTTGCCAAGGCATGATCAGATTTTATGCTTCTGAAAATAAACACAATCTCACAGGGCAGTAATATATTTTCTGCTGCTCCACATCGTTGAGTTATTGGTTCTGAATTTGATATCCTGAGTATTTATCCGGCGGATCATTAATATTTGAAGAAAAGCAACAGGTAACAAAAACAGTCGGATAATTAAAATCCTCCATTTGGCTGGCTGGCTGGCGTGGTCTTGCTCCCTCACAGATAAGCAGAAGATGCAGAAGTCGTAGCTGCTCACTGGGGTCCGTCGGTCTTGGCGGTGATTGCTGTGACAAGCGTCGAAGTTGCACAGTATGGTGGAGCGGCTTAACGGTATAAGAAGTGAAAGAAAAAAGGGCTCAGCAGGTGAAAAACACCGTCTAATTGGGGACCCACAACAGCCAGCAGGTCATGACTTTGCAATTAATTCATAGTTTGCCCAAGCTGAATAAATGAACATTGAGTGGGAGAGGATAAAGATCTCCTTCTTTTACTCATGAGGCACTTAACTCCCAGCTATAGATTAGTTAATGCCCCTGCTGTCAGCCAGGACACGAAAAAAAAAAAAAAAGGAGCGCCTACTCGCGCACCCTGAGGCCCCTCCACACCTGATAACTTCCAGTCAGCAATAACCACTGTTTTTTCACTGTGCATCCCTAAACATGTAAAAAAAAAAAAAAAGACTTTATGCAGCTTCATTAATTACGCCTGGGCTTGCAGATCTACTTTGTACAGATTTCCTGTCAGGGGGCTTTTGCTGCTCTCATAAGGATTAAAACTCAAAACATTAGATCACACATGTATCTAATTAGGCAGCAGATACAGTATGTGCGTGGCCGCGGTTCCCCGCTGCTGGGATTGTGTGCATGATGTTATCATTGCCAACCTTGTCTGGCTTGTTTGCTGCTGCCTTTTTTCCCTCTCAGACACAGCGAGGGAGAAAGGTTCACAACAGTACATGATAGTGGAGATAAAGACAAGAGGAGGGAGGCAGCAGATTGGTGTGGGCCTGTCATACAAAGCAGGCTATGCCATGCCATTTCAGTCCCTGTTACTTTGTTTCCTCCACCACGGGTGACTGGATTCACTTTTTTTTGGAGACATTAAATGTGACAATCATGGGAAAGTTGCTCAGCAAAAAGCTGTGTTTTTTTTTCGTTCTCTACAGTACTTGACCCAAGTATTCATGTGTTGGCAGGTGACATATTGCCCCGCTGGGTTTAGGCCTCTTTCCAGGGTCATCTGAAAGAAAAATTGACCCAGCAAGTGCTCATTTGACTCAGCCGACGCTTTATGCTCCTAGACGATGTTCATGATTTTAATATTTGCAGGATTATCTGTACACACAAGCCTGCCTGCAGTAATCCACTCTGTATATATGATTTGCATCGGCTGTATGATGAAGAATGTAGGTTGTGTTTTTCTCCTCTTGAGAGGACACCTCTCTTGTTTCTTTATGTTTCTGCCTCACATTCTGCGCCGTGTTTATTATTCACTCTCACCAAGTTTTTTTTTTCCTCCCTGCCTCATCCCAAGTCTACCACCTTCTTTGTACCTCTCCCTTCCTCTTTGTTGCTCGCCCTCACACACGCACGCACGCTCGATATATATATATTTTTTCCTCTTTTCACATAAATTTGACCTTCTAGGCTTCATATTCCATGACACCCTGTCTGTTTGTATCACTCTGATTCAACACCCCCACCACTCTCTAAGGATGTTATGTTGTCGGCCCCGCATACCTGTAGTGGAGTTCTGCCAATAGCGCTTTGCGTCAAGCCAGTCAGGCAATAAGAGGGATATCACACAAAGCCTGTGGATTCCTGATTATATAATGACCAAGTTGGCAAAAAAAATGATATGAGCCTGTTATTTTTGATAAGTGTTAAACAATGACGTGGTAGAATCTAACAAGAACAGTCGTCTGGCATGTGGTCCTCTTTGTCACGACCCCCCCCCCCATTGCGACCGCCCGCCTGCCCGCCCCTACCTGCCCATCTCCCTTCTTCTCCCGCTCTCATTCTGTTTGTGTCCGTCTCACACACTCAGGAGGAGGGAGAGCACGTTTTAACTTCGGAAGGAAGACACATAGACTATAAATACTTATACACATACAAGCGGACATATTTGCAGCCACTTAAGAGAGCCCCCCCCCCCCCCCCTCCACCCTCCCTTTCCATGCTTCCCCCTTGCTATTTTTAATCATTTACAATATTATACAGTGAAACTTGTTTCTGCTTGATGGGAGCTCGGGATGACGCACATGGGAAGCTTAGGGCAGTGAGATCAAGTAAAACCTAATGCTCATCCAAGGGGAACTATGCATAACACATGCATACTGTAGAGTGCTTACTGTAGAGCGGTAACTATTTGATTACACATACATAACACACACACACACACACACACACACAAGGCGGCAAAAGCTCAGAGGTTAGAGATGCTGGCTGGTGATGAGAGGGGTGTTTGAATCCCAGTTTGAGTTGAGTGCAGGGAAGCAGAATGGAGGGAAGCAGGAGAACGCTCTCCTCTGCGCTCAAGGTGCCCTTGACTGAAGCACTTAGTCCACCATTTCTACTCAGTGGCGAACAGTGGAAGACTGTGGTTGGACTCAGCAGCTTCCAGCTGTGAACGCGTCAGATTGTATGACTGTTAAAGCGGGGGCACTGATGAAAAACAGAAAAATATGCAGGCACGGTCCAGTCCTCCTCAGATGTAATTTAGCACACAAACTGACTGACCTGATTACGGCTCAAATTCCTCCTCCATTATTTTTGCCCCCTTTTTGTTATTTTATCATTACTGAGTTTAAAAACAGAGCACGCTTCACTAACGGCAGACTAACAAGCAAAGCGCTCAAATAAAGAGAGCGTCGTCACTCTCCATGAGCCAATGGGCTGATTCGCTTGAATGGCATGCAAAGATGATTATTTTGGCAGACGCACGATTTTGATGAAGCTCTGCAACACTGCCCTATTCAGTCTTATCAGACCACTGTCTCTGGCTTCAGTATAGAGATTCATCACAGAGACTGAAACGCATTGTCCCAAAAAATAACAGTTTCACTAACTAGAAAGCAAAGAAGGGAAGGGTGTCGCGTGTTTAAAAATATCCCCGAGGTTAGAGGGGTTCATGTTGAATGAGTGAAATTTGTAACATGGTTCAAACTGTGCCAAGTCTAAAATAGCAAAACAAGTCCTTTGTTTGATAATAGCAACTAATTTTGGAGTGTAGGCCTTGAGGTGTCAGAATTTAGTCAGCATGTGTAAACTCTATCAGACAATGAAAACACCATGTACGAGTAGTGAGACGATGTTTTGTTGCTGAGAGACACAGAAAAATATTCATGAAGACACAATTGTTCTTTCAGACCACACAAGGCAACATTCACCGTGGATATCCTCAGATAGCTGTTAACTTTTATGTTATGCAATAACCAGCGGCTTGAAATGCCGTCTCTTAGATTCACATTAGAACAGACTGAAGACAAGATCTTACTCATTTTTAAAGACAGTATAGTTCTTCAATAGAAAAAATAATAAAACAGTAAAATATTAGTGAAATAGTTTCCCATAAGAATTAAAATGTTACAACCCTGGTAGTTTTACTGTCTGTGTTAGTTAATTGCTAAAACTTGTCATTTGACATGAAGTCAACTGAGGCCCTGATACTGGGATTACAACAAATCTAGTCATTTTCTAGGAAATTCACAAAAATTCACAAGTTTATGAAAGCTGCTTTCATCAATATTTTTAATAGCGCATCATATGACTGTGTAATGTGACAGGGGAGGTACTTGTAGCATCAGAAATACTGAGAATTATTATCAACTTTTATCAACTTTGGCGCTGTGGAAGGTTTTATCCTCCTTTTCGTTATTGCTGTGGTTTTATGCCTGACAATAACTGTTTTGATCCAAACAAGTCTCCATAGTAAACCCATTATGCTACATGCTCTGCACTAAATGGAAAAACAGCTTTTGAACATAGACAGAGACAGATTTAGAAGTCAGTGAGCCACCCAAAGAGTTGTCAGAGGACAAATTCAGAACTACAGAGTTTGTCAGGTGATTAGAAATGTTACTCTGTATTTGCAGGATGTCTAACAGCTCTTTGCTAACAGTGCACATTGATGTCTTTATAGCTTGTTTCAGTGGCCTCCCAAGTGTAAAAGAAAATGTGTTAAAGCAGGTTTAAAGAAACGTGTCTTAGATGTTGATGTTGTGCTGTTGCTGCTGCTGCTGATCTCAACAGCATCTGGCATTTCTCTTTTGCAGTTTATTACAACATCTACTGAGAGATACAGATGTGGTGAAAATCGTCCCATAATGCACCAATGTAGCGCATCAATATGCATGCAGGTGGCTGGAAGTGCTTGCCTCTCTGTGCTCCGCCATCCACACATTTGGTACTTACAGTATTGTTGTGCAATGATATGTTGCTCTCCAACAGCCAATCCTCTCATTAACTCATCCATTTAATTCAATCTCATCGCCAATGAATATTTCCATTATTAGATCTTTATTATGCAGCCCGGGTCCAATTTAGTTTCTATTTGTCTCTGTTTTGCATCACTTAAGATCACTTAACTCAATTCCCCGATTTATGTAACTGGTGTCACTGTAAATACGCGGGATTCTATCATGGATACATGAACATCAGCAACTGCACTTGTTGTTTTACCTACAGATTTCTGCGAGACCAATCGGAGCTTTTCAGCAGCCTGCTCCTGATAAGACGAGTCGCAGCAGTGCAGAGGTGTACTCTAATTCTCAAGAGGCAGATTATGACACATTCTTCGTGGCCTGTCACGTTTGTAAAGTAATTAGTCGAGTCCTACGCGTCCCCTCTAATGAGCAGGAGCTTAGTGTGTGTGATTTCCTCATCACAGTATGCTTTCCTTTAATGACCCGCAAACATGCTCCCTGTGATTATTGTCTAAATTAGTATATTTTGTCACACTTTAAGACACATTCACACATCACTTGGGCTCAGTCCAGCACTCGTTGGATGCCATCCAAGAGCCAAAAAAAAAAAAAAGAAGGAAATATGCAGTAGGAAGTTAGATGTTCATGCTGCTCAGTGCTCACTGACCTAGTCTTAAACCTCCGCTTCTCTGAGAATATGAGAGTGAACTCATGTGGCATGTAGTAATATGAAGGAATCATCATATATTTCATGGAAAAATATTGCAGCATGAGAATTTGCTAGATTACGTATGATATCAATGCTGCTTTGGGACATTTATTAAAACCCACTTTGCTGACTCCGCTGCCACAGTCGCCCTGATATCTTATAAATTGTAATTTTAACTAGAAGCGCTGTGTGTGATTCAGTATCAGATTGTTTTGCTGTGGTTGCTGTTCACTGACTTATAAGTCTAAGTGGATCTGGAAAGTTTAGGAAAAGTTCAGTGGTCACACCAAAATTGTCACCGACAACATATCACAGTTCAGATTAGCAGCAACAGACTTGTGTGTGTGTGTGTTTGTGTATGACATTTACTGGACTTGATGGTTATTTACCCTATACAGATTGCACCTTTTGTCATCCCAGGAGCAGCATCTATATGTGCTCTGCGCATTAATGAGAGGATGCCGTTTTTTGTTGGTGGTATTCCACAATAACTGTATTAAATATGAGGTCATTAGGGATGAGATTTTGTGAATGTTTCCATTCAGGACTGCTCCCGAAATTGTCTGGTTCCTGAGAATTGTTTAGTTTAGACTCTGTCAGCTCCTCCATTAAGGTTTGTGAATTGTCCAGAATTACTTCTAATTGTATTAACTGATTTTGCATCATTATCGGGGCAGAGAAACGCGACACACACACACAAAAAAAACCACATAGTTCTCAAAATAATGTTAGCAAACAGTTGCTCTCAGCAGACACATGCAGAGCAACATGATCATTTAATCTAAGAGGAGCCTTGTTTAAGTCTGCTCTACGTATCAAGACTAAGCTGAATCAGCTCTGTTTTGATTCATTTAACCACACAGTTGTTTACTTGAGCGCACCACGCCAATCGGTTTAAAAACAGACGCAGTCACCAAAATGATGAGGGAATGTGGCTGAAATCTAATTAGAGCTGTGTTGACTCACAGTGGGATTGGCAGAACCATCAACCTCGTCACATTACACAGTCGTGGTTTGGTTCCTTGTTCATATCAGAAACCACGTGGCGCTTGGGGCGTTAATGCCAGGAACTGGGACTTAAGCCATGGCAGTTAGGAAAAGGAAGTCCAGCCTTTGGGTACATTCTCCTTCACTAATAATTTGGCTTTACCACTGTTTGCTTTGGCATTCAGCACGCCATGAAAATACACGGGTGCTTTGATAGTGCATGTTGGAAATGAGTTGTTGGAAGAATTTGTGTGGCGCAAAACAGAAAAATAAAAGGTCGGCGTCCATTCAGAGCAGAGTAATATGACTGCCAACAAGAAGGATAGATAAGAGATCAGAACTGACTGAGTCCTCTTCATGCCCATACCTAATATTTAGCGTGATAGTTTATTGCTGTTTGCTATAGATGTACTGCAAACACTGCAGCTGCACTTTCTGATTGTCAAAGCAAAGGTAGGTATAGGCTTTGGGCTATTTTCAGCTGGTTATTTTCATTGTTGATGAATCTACCAATCTGTTTCCTCTTAATCGTTTAATTGTCCACCCTTTTAAACATAAAAAACTAAGGTGCAATTATCTGATTTCTTGTTTTGCCTACAGTAGGTCACAACCCAGTAATATTCAGTTCACAGTGATATGAAACAGAGAAAAGAAGCAGTAAGACCTTTTTTCAGCTTGAAAATGACTGAAACAAACTCAGCTTTAGTCTCATTTATAAATTACAGATGAGCAATCCAACTATTTTTGACAAACTTAAATATTCATACTGTAAATGTGAATCGGTAAATATTTTTGAGAGAGAGAGAGAGAGAGAGAGAGAGATGCTACCCAGCAGCGTCAGTCCAAACTGTCAACCGGACCCCAGAGTAGAGCAGGGGAAGCTGTTATAACTGGTGTTTTCACAACAACATAATATTATCCCCAATTTTTGAGGTCAAGGTTATTTCAAATAAATCCTGTGGACTAGATTTGATGTAACCAAAGTGGAGATTTTGGTTACATTGAATGGTTACATCAGACACACGCTCTCTCTCTTAGGACTGGAACATGAACTGGTGTGGAGAGATGCATAACTGGTGATGTTCCCTCGGCGGACCGGGGTGATGATGTTGCCGGAGGATGTGAGCAGCTTTCCTGCTGAGGGTGAAAAGTGTTTGGAGAGCCGTGCATCAAACTGTAGTGAAAGCGTGGTATGAGAATCTGTCCTCCCCTTCCTTTTGTAATTCAATTAGATTTCAGAAAGGCAGCAGCAGATGCCGTCAGTTATTCAGTGCAGAGCCTTAAATACAATATCATCAGATCCCAGATGAGTAATTGATCATTCATTCATCATCCGTGTCCATTAATTTCACATGAGCTAAATCATCCTGTCAGGGGTCCAAATTGCCATCCTGAGCTGTAATTTTGCTGTAAAGTTACTGTGTGTGTGTGTGTGTGTGTGTGTGTTAGGACCAATTTTTCAGATTCAGAATCAGGATGTTTTGAGGTCACAGGTCAGGTGAGACGAATAAAATGGGGTTCACAGATCAGAGGATTCAGACTAGAGGGACGAACGCTGTCAGGGCTCTGTGTCTGGGTGTGTCTCACAAGGGATGGGCGATATGGACTAAAAAATGCATCACGATAATTTCTGCCATTTATCCCGGTAACGATGAAAGTGACGATGAAAAATACCAATTCACCTGTACTGCAAAACTGTAATGATTCAAATCATTCAAAGTTTGAAATGTGAGAACAGATTCAACATTTATTCAAATGCTGGAGCCTCGTTTAGCAACAAGCTCCTTGGTCTCAGCTGCACCTTCCGCCATGTTTGTTATTGTTCTTCACGTGAGCCAAGAGGTCAGGTCTGCACGCAGGCGCCTGTCACGTGAACTGGGCTGCGAGTGCATGGTTGCACAACGTCATCAAGCGGGAGTAAATCTGAACACAATAAAGTTAAAAAAAAAACTAAAAAAAACGTCATCAACTGGAATTTATCGTTATTACCGTGATATGACAAATTCTTATCGTGGGGACATTTTTTTGATGGTATATCGCAAATGGTAAAATATTGCCCATTCCTATGTCTCACATATACACAAACTTTTGTTGTGAATGTACGGTATATTTCTAGCACATTTAGTGTTTCCCCCAGAATACTTGTTAGTTAAGGTGGTGTCTGACCTGTCGACGGGGGGGGGGCACGCTGTGCCGCGCCGCGCCGTGCCGTAGGCTATTAAGTTTCGCTTTCAACACGCGCTGCTGTTATGCATGCGCGCTTCTCTGTGGTGTGTATGTGTGTGAGAGGATGCGGCCATCGTCCGACGGGGGGGGTGGGGGGGGCGGCGGCCGCCTTAACAGGAAAGCGCTGCGGGAAACCCTGACATTGCCTTGTGTATAAATACTGGAACACTTAGTTAATCAAATCCCTCATATATTTTAATTTACACAACCAACACACCAACATCTACTGTGCTTTTATAATATAGTCCATATGTTGTCAACTTTGTGTGGTTGGGTTCATGGGTTCATTTGAGCTGTTTATATTTGTTTATTTATTGCTGTATTTTAAATGGCGCCATGCTGCATCTGGAAATGAGGTTGATGAGATCGTCAAGAGAGAACGTTTCAAGCTCTATACTATAAATAAGGATATAAAGATGTACATAACACGCATGTAATATACATCTTCACAAATGGAAGAACTTTGTTATGTTTTACGTCACCAGTAAGTTTGGACTGTTCCAAACTTCCACTGTTTCCTGACGTATAGATTTTATATTGGTAATATTTGTTCATTGCAGCTCCACTTATATTCGCAAGTTTGTTTTCCTACAATTTCCACAAATCCTTTAGGTTGAACTCTCCCTGCAAACATCAACAAACACAAGCTAAGTATAGACACATCAGGGTGCATTTGTTCCATGCTGGGAACCAAAATAAGAACGAAGGAGTCATTTCTCCTGAAAGTGTTGGTTGTGTTGGGGTCCTCCTCTCCATTATCAGCTTGTTGATGTCATTTTTGATGAATATTGCGTCTATGTGTTTGTGAGTGTGTGAGGCACAGACTTGGAGTAGAGGGGGGTTTGCATGATGAGAGTGGGCGAGTGATTGATGTCCGTCTCCCAGCTGCTGTGTATGTGTGTTTGTGAATGATGCTTATTTGTCTGTGTATTTACTAACAGTCTGTGACGCTTCTTTCCACACGCAGATACAGTTTCTGTGTACATATGCTTGTGAAACTGTACACACACACACACGCACACATTCACTCTCTCTCGCTGTCTCTATGTTTAAATGAACTTTTGATCTTGTCATCATAATTGTGATGGGAACGACTGCACAGGAAGTGATGCAAAGTTTGAGAGACACATGAATGTGGAAAATACCAGCGATGCAAAGAAAAGATAGTGGCTTTTTAATATAGGGATTAGTGAGAATATGACATTCTGCTGCTGTGTATGGGACTTTGAAGTGGTGCTGTTACATGCAGTAAATAGGAAATTGGAGGCTGTGTCCAAAGCTTATGCTCAGAGTGACATTCATAAAAAAAAAGGAAAGATAAGCCGTTAACCATGGCAATAAAACATGGCTCATCTTTTCAAAGGCTTCAAATTTATGGTGTGCAAGTCTGAAAACACAGTAAAAACATGACATGGAACAAAAAAAATGCAGAAAGAATCCCAGCTATGCTATAAGGAGATTACATTGAGCTCTCTCAGGTCAATTGGGGTCAGATAGGATGATGGAAATAACTGCTGCGCAAACTAATCATATATAATAAAGTTCAACAGATGCTAAAGCTCTGGCCTGACCTCAATTTCCATGGGAACAGCAATAATATATCAAAACATACAAAGGATTGTTCGCTTTGCAATTGTTATAGAAGTCATTACATTACTGATTCATCACCTAAAAGTGTCACAGGGCCCTGTCTGTTCCAGATTATTTTCAGGAGCAGCACCATGAACAGAGATACGTAGAATGGAGACTGATTGTTACTTTTATCATGAACATTTGTGCTCTGCTGATGTAGACAGTGTCACTGATAGATCAGTAGGAGTTTCCTTTCTTTTTATGCTAAATTAAATACATGTTTGCATGTTAAGTGAAGAAAAAGAGATGAACAGACTTGGAGAGACTGCAGGAAAAGATGGAGAAAACTAAATGTTCTATATATAAAAAGCGGGTGCATGTGTAGAATAAAAGTAGCTACAGACTATGTAGAATTTACAGTTGCAGTATTCACTTAAATCACCCTAAAATTAAACATGTAAGAGGTTTGAGACTGAACTTCAGCTCCTATACTTACTTACTTACTTATAAAGTAGAAGCGTCATTTCCTGCATTTTCTTTTCCGGGTGTAGGGGGCAGTGGAGTAACAACAGACAGATTATCACCCTTCAGATTAGTTGAGGTGAATGTGACAACATTATCCTTTATTTGGATTAAAATGCCACTGCCTCAGCTGCTTAAATGGTTTAAAATAATATATTTTTTCATACCAACAGATTCAGTCTAGACAGATGCAACTATAGTGGAGTGTGCCAGTTTCTTGTGATGTTGCTTGTATGGTGTCATTATGACTGTCTGTATGCTTTTTACTGGTGAGCAGGAAATGCACAGTGGATTTGTCAGACCTGCACTGAGACAAACAGTTGGCAGAAAGATGATAACATACTTAGATGAGCTGAGAGGTGATAAACAGTTAGGCAATTACTCTCTGTGGGCTCGTCACTACTAGCAACACCTTTCACAGATACTGTATCATTTAGTGCTGCTTTAAGGTAAAGCCGTGACTCATCATCACACTCATCATCCGCTGCACGTGGAGAAATGGCTGCAGTCGAAGCTGTAGAGACATTTAGAGGAGGTGCTGATGAAATTTAGCAGATTCATGGTTTTCAGCGTTAAGCTCCAAATATTTTACCCAAAACAAGATCCTGAAGTTGCACATTTGCCGTCATGAGAAAGTGCAGCAAACAGCGCGCCCACACACATACACACACACACACACACACACACACACACACACACACACACACACACACACACACACACACACACACATACAGACAGACACACACACACACACAGACAGCCATCATCAGCTGTGCAGTGTGATAAGCTCTTAACTTGCACCATGAGACTGCCGCCACACCGTAAACAAAGTATATTAATAGTTAATTGAAAATAACTTTAGCTTAAGGCGTAAATATTTACTACTGCTTCCATCTTATACTGTACGTCAATGACATTTAATTTGAATTATGAGGTGGGGAGGGGGGGTCACATATGGTGATATACTGTACTGTATATCATTAGTATATAAAATATACTGTGGTATAAATTAGGTCTTCCAGCTGCATACCCAGCTAGCCTGCATCGGTGTTTCCCTTCATGTGCTGGCAAAGAAAAAGTTGCTTTATTTAGACAAATAAACACTCTGGACAGAAATAAACACACAACACACGCAAGGTCAAGGAAGTAGGTGGATTCAATTGCATAAAGGGAGTTTACACCCTTCAAGCCAAGGGGAGAATCACCTCAAACAAAAGACTGAGGTAATCCATAGATTTCTCCAAGAGAAAGCCAAAAGCCATGATTGGCCACCTGCCCAAAAAATAACGTAACCAACTGGACTCAAGCCATGAGCTATCAATGAAGTGGACAGTCACTAACAGCATTAGGATGGACATATAGGTCCGGATGCAGCTGCCAGGGAAGAGAGCTGAACACAGAACATCTGTAGCGCATTATCCTGATGTTTTCACATTTCAATACAGCTACTTTAGAAACAGTTGTATCTATAGAATAAATGATGAAACAAAAATCGATAATGAATACAAGACTGAAAAGTATGTGTGTGGAGGTTAGGGATGGATGGGTGCACACAAGCTGTATAAATGTTTATTTCTTTTGCTCCCAGCGCAGGTTCACTTCCTGTCTGTCATCCCAGCAGTTCATTTAATCATGGCAACTTCTGCGTTTTATGAAGCAGCTCAGGACTCTGCTGCTCTTTTATTGTTTCATTTCATTCCAGAGCTCCGGTCGGCTTGTTGTTCATCTGTCTGTCCCATTGTCATGAACAAGATACACCAGAAACAACACAGGGAAATTTATTCTAATTAGATACAGACTTTCACTTGGACTCAAACATGCACTGATATCATTTTGGAGGTCAAAGGTCAAGGTCACTGTGACCTCGAAAATATGTTTTTGGCCATAACCGAATAATTCATACTTTGATCAAGCCACAGTTTTCACACAAACAAAATGTTTCTCAGTAACATCCGTATTTGAAGCTTTCTTCATGTTTCACCTGTGTGATATCAGCACCATCATCCAAAAGACTCTGACTCTTTTATTTTGGATGGATTTTGGATTTCATTTATATAACCTTACATCACAGTTCAAAACATACACTTTTATTATTTCCCTTCAAAGTCTTCATTAGTCATACATCATTCACAGACATTCATGTCCACTGAAACTTTAATGGTTGGCATGTAGCAAAGCTGTATGTCTAGTTATGATAAAAGGATATGCAATGCAAAAGTTGGCTCCAGATAAAAGGACTAAAAGCACATAACAGCAAGAGATTTGTATCAATTTGGCAGCTTCTGGAGGTGTGTTTATACTTTTAAATCAAAATGAAATGAAAACCATTAAAATCTAAAGGGCACAGCATGTTTAATGTGTTCATGAATAATGTGCTCAAAAACTGTAATGTTTATCAGGAGCATCCTGAGGTTTTTCAGAAGGTTTTGGTTTGTATTGTACTATAACCTCAATGACCTTGGAGCATGATGGATGTGCTCATTTCATAATGAATGGCAGTAACTCCTCATTAAATACTTGCTTTCCAGGGACCTAAATGACATAAATGGGATCAATCTTCTGACAAGATCAAGCTGCTTGGTAATTGCAAATGGGAATCCAAGCCATCCTGTAATTGGCTGCTGTGTGTGTGTGTGTGTCAGAGAGAGAGAGAGAGAGAGAGAGAGAGAGAGCCTATAGGTGTTCAGAGGAGACTGTATGCTCATATTAATGTGGCACTTTGTTTACAGTATGTTTTAGATTTATTCTTAGAGAAACATTCAATAATCCTAGATCCAATTTGGTAATTTGATTATTAGTTTTGGATTTTTTTTGTCCTGGCACCATCACTGCTGGTGCAATGATACAAACACTGTGCACACTTTGGTTGTTTAAGATTGCTGTTTCACACTTTGTAAAGGTCACGGCAGCATTTATAACCTGTGTAAAGTATCACTGCAATCAGCGAATGAGCCTGTGCTGGCAAAAATAAATGCACACATTTTTCACTTTGAAGTTTGACAAACAGATTTGTTCTATTTACTAACAGCAAGCCATCTTGGCAATGCTGACCTTTAAGGGAATAGAGATTCGGAGAGCTAACTTGCTAATGTTGAGTCCTTTTACCACTTACTCTCATGGTGTAGGCCTACAGTAGTAATAGCATAATGGCTGAGGGGAACCAAGCAGAAGTTTGGACCCACTGTGACTGACTCATGGTAACAATTTACCAGAAAATATCAGATGCCAGGAAGTTACTCATTCATTTGAATCAAAATTGATCATTAAGCACTTATGCATTACAATGAGGTCTCACACGTAACTTTTCTTTGCTCCGAGCTTCTTCTTTTTCAAATACAAAACAAACTGTTTATTGACTAAAAATGTATAATAATTATAGCTGCAGTTCACAGATTCTAATCTTTATGGCTCAACACTGAGCAAAAACAATAGGGTTCTACATTTAGACCCTCACCTGCTAGCTGTGAATGCTTTATGCAATTCACACCCATTACTGTATGAAATAAATATTTCTCCAAACCGGATTTTCAGTCACACATTTATAGTATTTGTGGTGCCCCATATGGGTCAAGCTCAAAATGTTTTGGTATAGGAATATTCCTCGTCCTGATCAGGAGACACTACCAAGATTTATGATTTATGGCAAATATTAGCTAAGCCCTGCTCTCTGCCAAGTTCATTTTTCTTCACATTTTCTACACCTGTTGTGTTAGAACCCTTAAGCCAGTTTTATGAGCACTTCATTGATTTTGGTGGATTACTTGAGATTTTTTTTGATGCAGTTCTATGAGTGAATGATGGTGTCGTACCAAATCGTCACGATGCAGTCATGGCATATGTCACCAGCTGTAGCCTGTTTCACAGAGTTGTAGGCCTTTGCCATAACTCAGCATTTACCATTTCTGTTGCAAACTATTCTCATGTATCCGTACAGATATGTATAGATTCAGGTGTTGTTTGATATTTTTAGGTGACAAATGCTGATCAGTAAATCAGAAAAACGTCAATTCTGTTTCAACCTCTCCATCATTTATTGCTATTCCAACTCCTTTCCCTTCAGTTCCTATTGTGTGGCTTTTGGCCCTGGATTTCCATCTCCCGTGGGTGCAAACACTATATCAGATACTGGATGATAAGAGTGTCAAACTTCACTTTGTATTAATATTCTAAAGCCTTGAGGCTCTTTTTCATCCACTAATCTGCCGAAGCTCCAGCAAGACTAGGAGCAGAATCGGATGTTCGCTCTCCATGTGACCATCTGCAGACAGTACCTCTGTTCATCTATACAGTAGCCCTCTGTCTTCATAGCTGGATTAGTATGCTCTCTTACGTAACTGACACGACTTGTGTTGTCTTTCGCACCAATCTTGATTTGTCTTTGGGAGATGAAGCAATATCTGGAAGTCAAGACATGGATGTGGCGTTTTGTGTCATCTCTGTTCCTGTATGAGTCGAAGATTGAAACAGTTGAAGTCTAAATTAGGGTTAGGGTTAGCATCATAATAAACCACCAAGCATCAAGCTTAGAGGTAGATTGCCACCTACCAGACTTCAGTGTGCATTGTATCACTGTTATCGTCTTTTCCGCAGTCGTAACTTGTTGAAGACTATGATCGCCCACGCGATTAGTGTGGTAGAGTGGTACGCAGAGGGGAAGAGATGACAGCTTGATTCATAACATCATGATCCAATTGACTTGAACGTTGCCTTCACGATGAATGGATGCTGTTTTTATAGGATTGTCCGTCCCACAGGTGACTGACTTTTTTCATTTTTGTGAAAAAGCATTTAATTAATTGGTTGCAATCGGAGTGTAAAGAGCATTTCAAGCAATTTTGTAAAAAATGCTCTAAAAACGACCTCCAACCCTACCTTTAAGTCGTAATAGAACTGGCGGTTGCAGCACAATCGCTGGTTTGTGCTTTTGTGTGTTATTGTGAGAAATACAAAAAGAGAGAGGCCGTGGTCACCACAACACTGTAAAACCTATCCCATGTGTCCTGGTTGAACTTTAAAGTCTGTCTCCCCCTATCTGGGTCAACCCATCAGCCCCCTGCCACGCTGTGCACTGGTCTGCCTTTCAGACGGAGCTACTCTACTACTCAGACAGGAATCACCTGTGGAACAGTGAGGCAGGACATAGGGGGCAGGTTAAAAGGTGCATTTCTTGTGGGGACAGGTTGGATGAGAACTGCCCTGAAAAAAATCAGTTCTCAGCCGACAATTTGTCTAAATTGTGCACCTCCAATTTTGTTCCCCATCATGTTTGAAAGTACTTTCTCACAGGAAATGAATTGATGCTGAACTGCTTCATTCTGCATGGCGCATGGTTGCACACGACCCTACAGGTGTGTGTTTGCATGTGTAAAACGTCAACTATGATGCTCCTCAGTTTGGTTCTAAAATGGTGTATTTTGTGAACAAAAAACACGCTTTGGAAGCTAAGCTAAACAAAGCTAAGTTAGGTTTACACAGTCAAATGTGATTATTGTGTGAAAGTATTGTATGATTAGGTCATTTTCCTCATAACTAAACATGTCCTGCAGCTTGGCATAATGCATGTCCATAGGTGATTGGCTAAAACTAGTAGGGCTGTTAGAATGTCAAGTTTGGACTAATTAGACCAATTTAAACACAACCCACTTAACCTGATCCTAAGCCATTTTGTAAGATTGATGTTGTGATTTAAGCTTAGGCTCCCTGTGCAGTCAGCAAAACAGCAGTTATTTGAATTAAAGGGGAAAGCCTTAAAGACTACTACTCAAGACAGGTTCAAATAAAGCATATATTCAAGTTGTATGGCAAGATAAAGAAGATTAAGATAAACACAGCTGAAAATCAAGATTTGTTTTTTGTCACACAATATTAATGTTCTGCTTAGTTTCTTCATTCTGCAGTTATTTAATTGGCAAATAGTGAATAAATGACCATGACAAAAACTGCAGTTCCCCTGGTGATGTCTTGTTTGTTTTGTCCAGGCAACAATCCAGACCCTGAAGATATTCAACCTTTTATCATTCAAGACTTAGAAAAACAAAATATTAACATTTGAGAATCAGGACGATTCGCCTCACTCTTCAGCAGTTGAGGGATTAGTTGACTCATCGTCTCGGTTTGAAGAAGTGCAGTTATCACTAAGCACAATATGAAGCGGGATACCTTTAACAGATAGGAAAGCACCCACGTCATGTGCACTGAAAGGGTGATTAGCATCATTTTCATGCATAGGAGAGGAGAGCACGTTTATGTTCTGCACGGATCACAACCTCCATACAGGTTCTGAAAGGCAGGAAAATCACAGCCTCGTGTTTTACGGCCTCTGTGAACAGGGAAACCCAGAGATGAATCTGCAGCTGCAGCCTCAGGTGGGGCTCGTCACTCACATGTCCCCGGTGTGGGGGGGAAAAAATGGGTTTAAAGGCAGGATGCCAAGATACTGGCATCAGCAAAATAACCTGCACCTGCCACTTTAATGACAAACTGATGGAGCTGGAGATCAGCAGAAATGCCTTCATTCATCCAGCCCCTAGCAGCAGATAAGGGTCTCCGCAGGCATTGTCCTACTGCTGCTGTTGTCCTCCGTTGGTAATCTTGGATGGGAGGACGAAGACTAAGAATATGCCACCGTGCTGAGAGTTGTATAGATAATATTTAGATTTTCTCCAGTTCCCAACAGATGCCGTAGCTGAAGCGCGGAGTGCGGCTCACTGGGGAGCAGCTGGAGTACTGTAAATCTTAGCAGCACCAGCAGCTACAAGAGCTGTGACCACATGGTCACCCAACTCACAGCTCCTCGGGGGAACTGGAGTACAGTAACCCCCACACAATGACCTGATGTTCATCAAGTGTGCTGGACAGATGAATGCCAGTGCATCTGTGACCGAGGCTGACAACACTGGTGTTGAACGCAGACAGCAAGAGACGACAAGTGAATATTGTTGTAAAATTTCATGCCCGGTCTGACAAACAGGTTAATTTTTTTTTAATCCTGTTTTGCCACTAGTCCATGACACATGAATACTGTGTTATCAGATTGACAACATGACATTGGACAACTTGTCTAGGGGGCTTTATCTGGAAGACGTGACTGGTCCTGTCAGGCTTTGTCAGGCCACCAGCTGTGGGGGCCTGGCTGACATCCAGTGTGACACCACCCGTGGTGTTTTGTCATCTCTGCTCCCTGACCACAGAAAGTAAGTGTGGTGGACAGGTATTTTCACAACACATGATCCTCAAAATTGCAAGTGGTGGCTGTGAGAAAGAAGAAGACCAACAATTTGAGATTGAGTGTGCTGACTTCTTCTTC
This sequence comes from Trachurus japonicus, assembly GCF_045865225.1. NCBI lineage: Eukaryota > Metazoa > Chordata > Actinopteri > Carangiformes > Carangidae > Trachurus > Trachurus japonicus. Next base: position 26,425,806 of record NC_140907.1, read on the forward strand.
TTCTACTTCTTTTTTTTTTTTTCAAGTTTGACGAGGTTGGCCGGTTCGCTGATGAAACCACACTGGGTCCAGGATCTTGCTATAATCTCAAACTCAAATTGCCTCCCCAGTGCTAAAACCCACAGGACATCATACCAGCATCAAGCAGAAGAGGAGCTTGTTTATCTCCCCCAAAGTAAAAGCAAAAGACTAAACACTGACTCAAGATCTGAAATGTGTTGCTGTTAGCAAAATTCCTGTCTTATTAGAAACAGAAAATGGACCACTGTTTAGGGAAGAGGATGTGCTGGATAAAGGACATTGTGTGCTAATCCGAGAGCATCTCGGAAGGAATCTCCTTGCCCAATGGGAAAACTTGCCTGGTCTGATAAGAGACTCACACAGGAGCCACAGTGATAAACATCCTCACATGTTACGAGTCAGATTATTACCTCTAATTAAAACCCAAGTCCACAAAAAGAAACTTTGTCCTGTCACAGTCATTTGTTTGTTTGTTTTTCTAACTGGCATTGTGTGTGTGTGTGTGTGTGTGTGTGTGTGTGTGTGTGTGTGTGTGTGTGTGTGTGTGTGTGTGTGTTGGTGTTAACTGCGGTGATTAACACTTGATTCTGACATTTAAATATTCTTCAGGCTACTTGGGGGCCAGCTGCTTTCTGAAAACAGCCCTGATGCTCAGTGCGAACTAGAATCAGGCTGACAGTTCATAATGCGGCTTTCCACTGTGCTGTTCCTGGTCTGTACACTTCCCCAGCAGAGAGAGACAGAGAGAGAGAGACAGAGACAGAGAGAGAGAGAGAGAGAGAGAGGGCACTTGAGGTCACTCTGTAAATCCTTTTTCTTTCCTTTGCCAGACCAGGGTACTGTAGGAATAAGCCACTTGTGCCCCAATCCATATTAAAAGCGCTTCCATTTTCCGTGCTCTTCCATCAGCAGCTGGAAACAGACTGTACTGTAACGGAGGAGGAGGAGGCAACTGGTAGATCATACTTTATTATTATTATTATTATTATTATTATTATTATTATGGCTATATGTTGTGCTTATTTTTGTGAACGTCCCAGACTCTTGAAATAGGTTTGTAAGAGAAGTGAGGAGATTAAACCTGCCGAGAGTCTCATCATCCACGCCTGTCACCGGCTTCATTCATAAAGACAATATCCGTAAATCCAATAGTGACCCAGGGACATAATCACTCTGCTTCTTCATGGGGCTGCCTTCATCTCTCCCTTCCTCACTCCGTTTTAATTCTTCTCCATTTTGCCTTAACTCCCTTTCTCTTCCCCGCTTCGTTTCTCTTTCTCTTTGGATTATTATTAATACAGTTCAAGTAAAGTTCCACAGTCACAGTTGTTGTTTTGTGTGCGTTTTGTCACATTTCTGTGTGCACGCCCGGGAGCTGCCAACCTATTTCTGCCGGACGGATTGCCTTGATAATCCGATTTTTTTTTTTTTTCTGTCATAGTGGTAGCTGGGGGATATTTTGAGTGAATTCCACAACACTTTCCTAAATATCCCCAACACACACTCATACACACACACACACAGCCTGTCACATACTCACATGCACTCACACATCACACACATCATTTCATTCATGAAGGGCTCATCTTTATTCAAAACATTCACATTTGTCAGTGCAGGTACTGATCGCTGAATCATGTGTGGGAATTACATTTTCTCACAAACAAAGAGAAATGTATAGAGAAGTGATACACTGAGGGCTCTGTGTCAAGGGCACAAAGGCAAAGACAATCATCAAGGTCATGTTTGGCAAGGTCACAGAATATTTTGTTTATTTATTTTACATTCAACATTAAGAACAAAATTCTTACTTACCATGTTGGCCTGGCAAGTATCATAAAACACTTGTAGGGGAAGAGGGAGGAAACAAAACAAACATTGAAACACATTAAGCAGCAATCTGTGTCAGGCTGAAGTAAAACATTTACAGGTGTCACTAAGAATTCCCTTTAGACAGCCATGTAATAATAATAATGTAAAGTTGGACTCGTTAACATGAAAGTCAGGGGGGGTTGACTCACTTGTGAACTCAGATTCAAGTGGCCAGACGAGGAACTGCAGTTTTGACCCTTGATAGTCATTTTTCTGCTCTGAGGGTTGGCGCTGAAGTCACATCATTATTACCATTATTATAGGGTTAGGGTTATTATTGTGGATAGATTTGTATCCAGTAGGGGTGCAACAGATCAATCACCTTACGGATCGGATCGGGTCAGATCACGGTTTTTGAGTAACCGATCGGATCATGTCGGTGCGCCAAAGTGTTCCCACACTACATGCACAACTATGGAGAATGATCCAAATGGATCATGGATTAACAACGATCCATTGCACCCCTAATATCCGGATAAGCTTGTTTGTTGTACTGGTGCTAAAAATGTACCTCAGTACAAAGCATTTAAAAAGGTACTCCTAAAGTGTCTCAACCTGCTTGGCGGCACCGCATATTTTATTCTGGAGCATGCACTTCAACAGGTAACAGCAAAGTCTGGTAGCTCTGAGTTTACTTTTTACTTAATCTTTACTTCATTTTTGTTGTGTTTTGTCATATTTTGTCAACTACTGATGGATACTTCTGTGGGGAGAGGAGTTTGTTTTGGAGAGGAGCTTCTTTCAAGTCTGGAGGACGCCACCCTGCTCCATATGAGATGAAGAGGTGTTTCTGTGGTTGCTGTGCTGCTGGTGCAAAGGTCTGGAAGTGGAGATATAAGTCTTTTCTGCCGTCAGTCGTCATTGTGAGGACTCAGAAAATACCTTTTATGTATCATAACAATACTTTATACATCCCACAGATGGCTACCATGTGAAGTTCTCCATGAAGTCGTTGCTAAGAGACAGACTAAACATCCTGAGGCACTTTTAATAATATCAGGAGAGTTCAATCATGTTTCCCTGATGGATTCACTGGTCGATGTGGTTGAGAGATGCACACTGAAGATGGTAGAGGCCATTCTGAACAACTGGGATCATCCACTTCATCTTCATACTGTAACACCTTGATGGACCAAAAACACAGTGTTGGTGGAAGGAGAGATATAGAGGATCCTTTGTACCTACAGACACCAGGCTTTTTAATTCTTCTGCAAATGGTAGATGAGCTACCAGACAAATGAATGTGCTTTTGGGGGTTTTATACGTCTCTTTTTTTTGTTGTTTATAATTTCCTCTCCCTCTGCGCGAGTGTTCTCACTACTCGCTGTGCTGTTGTCAATAAACACTCATGGTGATGACACAACTGAACTACACGGCTGTTAAATGATTGGCATGTTGCCTGTCACTTGTACCGTCCAGGGATATGATTGGTTGTTTCAATGAGCCAGGCACTTGAGGATATAGTATATTGCTATTATCTAGGCCTAATATTCACAACTTTAAATCAATGTCTATCAAAGTTAGGATCACATGCAAACACAGTCCCTTTTATAGTCAGTTTAGTGTAGGGAAAAGTATTGAAATACACATTTGTACTGGTATTGATACCAAAATGTTGATTGCACTCTGATCCACATAATAAAGTTGGTATGTGTGTGTGTGTGTGTGTGTGTGTGTGTGTGTGTGTGTGTGTGTGCGTGCGTGTAGAGAGATTTGAGAGATCAGATACAGTGGAAATCCTTTCTAATCCCCTAAAGCATCTCCTTATAGTGGCGTCAAAACTGTAGTTTTGTTGTGTCCTGCAGTTAAAAAAGTTTTTGTTTCTCAAGTGTTACTTTTCACCATTGTTTTGTAATCGCTGTGTATTCCTGCCAAGCATTTAGCTTGAGCCCACTGGCAGCAGATTAATAGCCGACTGAGGTTTCACTAAACATGGATCTGCTTTTCTGCATAAAAGAGACATTTTTTCTCAATTAAATATAAACACCTCACTTTGTGCTGCCTCAATGTATTTGGAAGTGCCATCCTCCCTTTATGCATCTTCTTCCGTCTGGCGCGCAGCACTGGGTGTGAAAATACCAAAGCAATAAAGTACATCTGAAGGTCAAGAAAATACCCACGTCTTATACAACTCTGACCAGACTGTGCGCTGCTGTTCGTAATTTACATTCAGAGTAGAGAATGCATTGACTAGTGTATGGAGTGTAATTAAAATCAAAATTTACATATTCTTGACATATTGAAATGTATTCCTATTCCTGGGGTGTTTTTTTCACACATTAACATACATTAAATGAGTCAGTGTAGTATGTTCAGCCATGGGTGCCGTTCTAAAGGCTTTACGTGCTTTTTCTGCACAATCACTCTGACCCCGGTAACTTCCCCTGACAAGGTATGCAGTGAGATTGACTTTTGACCGTGGGTAATGAAATGCCTAGTTCATTAGTGCAGCTGGGACGAAAGGCCACAGAGTGTCGATGCTGTCATATTCAGACCTGCTCTTCCTGCAGAACATTATCTCACATTAGGACTCAGACTATTACAGTCGTTTAGTGGGTGGAGGAGGCCCAAAATGACTGTACAGTCTACCAGCTGCTCCAAATCTGAATTTAAACACCCACATTTTCCATACTGTTTGTAAGTAGTATCAGAACCTGGTTCTTCAATTTTAAGAAAAAAAGCATCAAATTCTGTTTAGCATCCATCAGTGTCACAGGCTGTAAGAGTTGGTAGACAGCTGTCTGCACAGACTGCCTGTAGGCTGATGTCTTTAACGGATCACACATTCTGCTGGAATCACACCGAACCTCTAGAAATAATAATAGCTGTTTATATGTACTGGTCACAGAAAATAAACGAGCCCTTTGAAATTACATTTATTTATGCAAAAATGTGTATTTAAATGTAATATGTCTAATGGGCGGTCATATAAAATTATGCAGCCGTAATTACAACAATCAATTGGTGTTTCCATGTGAAAAACATACAGAGAAACGTTTTCAGCAGGCAGATGTGTTAAAGATTAGACAGGGAGATTTCTTACCAGACTCATTGACTGGGCTGTAAGGTGACAAAGTTTCAGAGAACCACTAGCTGAACTCGAGTTTTGCTGAAAGCACATTTTGAATGACGACTGTCAGGCCACCACTGGCAGAGCAACGTGTCAGAATACTTAAAGACAGCATGACTCCCAGAGCAAGACAGTGGTTGGAAACAAGGAAAAATGTAACTGTCCAGCTGTAATAGAGGGCAGTCCGGAGGAAACGGACAGTTAACAACATCCCTGCTGTAAGGTGTGAAGGTGACAGTCTCATGCTGCGGGGGCTCTTGGCACACAGGGACAGGGGGAGACCTATGTGAGGCTGGACCAAGGATACATGCAGCCGAATGTGAAGCGGTGTGTTATGATGGACGGTTTGTGTTTGCCACAGAAGGGATGTGAAGCCACCTCAAACAGGACAGACTGTGTTTATGAGTCCAGAGTCCCTCTTACGAAATGTTGATCAGCTGCAGGCATAGACTTAATTTGGGCTAATGCCCAATTACAGTGGAATGGCTGTATAATTGGTCAGCCCTCTGGTTATGTTGATGTCTGTGTGGGAGACAGAGTAGCAGAACGAGCTGATTGGAGTCAATAACATGCGCTCTGATTGGTGAGTGGAGACGTTTCCATCTTTATTTGACTGGGTAATATAAAGGAAGAAGGATTTTCCTCCTCTTACCTGATTTGATTTAAAATAAGAGGTTAAAATTTGTGAATGGAGAAGAACCAAGGGGGCGGAGCTTAAATGATTAAATGGAAGTTGTCAATGAACGAGAAGAAGCAAGAGATTTAAGAATAAAAAATAGTCTCCCTGGCTGCACTTACGCTAAGCTCCATATTAAATCACAGCCCTTCCATATCACTGCAGTGGCTGCAGGACAAGGAAGTGACAGTCCTTGTATGACCCAGTAAAAGCCAGGTCTTAAATCCCTTTGGAAAATCTGTGGAAAGACCTCAGTGAAGTCGCTCGCTCACAGACGATTCAGTTTCAGCTTGAATGATCCAGAGTGACTGTGCGCTCAGAGAAAAAATGATGAAAATCCCAAATCAGATGGTTCAGTCTGATAGAGACTCAGCAGTGTCATCACCGCACAAAGCACTGATTGATATAGATGGTTGAAAACCGATATGGATGTGATGCCAGTATTTCATTTTCATCACAAGAAACAATTCTTTCTGTGACTGTGTACCCCGCCACAAAAAAGAAAAATCTCACTTTTCGGATTATGGTGCAACACTACACAGTCAGTAAGGCTGCAGCCAGTCTAAATGCACTGTGTATCTTTTTATCTAGCTGGTCTGTGTCAAAATTCATCACAAGCTACTCTGGCCGAAAAAGGTCAGACAGGCTTCACTCGGACCAAAATGTGTACACAAAGTGGTTGAATGTGTGGGATTGCAGAAATGGAAGAAAAAAAGGAGGGGACACAGCACACAGGCCGTATCTCTCCTCAAGCCAAATGAACTCGGAGGGATGCGTCAATCACAAGACGAGTCACGGTGACGGAGACAGTGAGTGAGAGAGTCCAACAGCCAAAAGAGCCAGCTGCCTGTAGGCCCCTTCACAACATGACCTTGTCAAGGTCAAGGCTGTTAATACTGAGTGACTTGACTTTAAAATCTTGTAACAGGGTCTTTTGTGTAAAGAACGGCTGAGGGACGGGGGAGGGAGCCCCTTAAACATGACTGTTTGCACATTGTCTCAGCGGCTTCTCCCCAAAATGAAAGGCAGCTTCTCATTTGACAGCATGAGGCTTCACTGGCTGCAGCCAGCCGCCACTCCCCCCTCTTGTTTCTGTCACTTATGAGGACTAACAGTAACTCCACAGAGACTTACTCTCTAACCCTAACCACTACACCCCTGACCCCAAACCTCACCAGTAACCAAGCCTTCACCTTGAGGGGACTGTTCAACCACTGGTGGGAGGCAAGTCCCCATGTGGTTAAAATAAGTTCACACATGTGGTTCATTTGTTAACTCTACCCATATGGAAAAAACCTATAGGTTTTAATATAGGTTTGAATATGTGACATACATAAAATTGGCCGTTTTCATATATACGCATATATGCTGCATATATGGTGCATATATGCACAGATAAACTGCATATAGGTTTCATATATATATGTATGTATATATATATATATATATATATATATATATATATATATTCCTCATGAGGATATATGTCACATATATTCAAACCTATATTAAAACCTATAGGTTTTTTCCGTGTGGGTAAAGATGCTCTAGTCAGGTTTTATAGTGACTAGTCAGTAGTCACCCACAGTAACGACCCATTTTATTATATAGACTATAGCCTGACTCTACAGCTCACAGAAGAGCATTTATAAATGTGTATTCTGTATGTACGTGTGTGTTTGTGCGTGTATGTATATATATACACACAGTATGTTTATAAACATCTAGCAGTTTATAAAGTGCTGGATGTTTATAAACGTGTGTATATTGTTGCTTCTGTATATATATTATAAACATCCAGCACTTTATATCTATAAACTGCTGGATGTGTAAAGTTACAAATGTTTACTGACATCTGTGTGGCCACAACAACCTGCTGAGGTGGTTATATGACAGTGTTGTGTTTGTGTCTTGTTTTCCTGCTCCCAGATGGCCAAAAAAAAATCAATGATTGTTGCTTCTACCACCTCTGTCACTACAGTGGAGTCCAAAAGTCTGAAACGTGTCTGACTCCAGCACTTATTAACCTCAGACCTAATTATAATCTGGTCCTTGGAGCTAGAGGTATTCTGTGACATTTCTTTGGCCACTAGTGTGTGTTCAGATGATGCTGCTCTGAATGTGCGTGTATGCACATGAGCACATGGGACACAAGGAAACCTCACCGGGTTTGTTTAATCTCCAGTTGCTCTTGGGAACAGACATTTTGGGGAAAAATGTTCCTTCTCTCCAAAAACATACCCTTACTCCCTTAAGCCCCCGTAAAGTCTGATGTACAAGAGCCGTCTCTCTCTCTCTGTCTCTCTCGCTCTTTCTCACACACACACATACACAGGCATACACACACAGATATATTCAGTAAAGCTCTCTAACAGTCACGGGATCCTGTGACAACAGCAGGTGCACCTAATTCCATATAGAGGGCAGCTGAATGACAGATATAAAAGGACAGAACTTAATTAATAGCTGCATGTGATCCGTGGCAGTAGAATGGCTGGTATGTTGTATGGGAGATAACAGACCACCAGACTGATCAGTTGTGTGTACTTGAGGGCGAGACTGACAGGTCTGCCTGAGGGTCATGGCAGACATGAAATTGCCTCTTGCATTGGAGTGATTGTAGAGATAGATGATACGCTCAGTTCCCGTCTGACGTGCGGTAAATACATCATATCATCTGTGACAGGGTGTTGTCACATTGGTAAAAGTGAATCCGGACTTGTCATTAAACCTCGTAATGTGGTGCATGCTACTATACGATCAACATGTAGCACTGATAGGGAAGTAGCAGCTGTGAAAATGCTGTGTGGCTGCAATAAGATGGGTCCTGCAATACCTGTCACAATAGGCCACTCAAGAGTAAATAATTTTAAAATGCATAATTAACAAATAGCAGAGGAAAAAAGTGGTGCACTCTCATTGTGCACATTCATTCCACACAGCCTAATGAGATATTTGCTCTTTAGCCTCTCTCAAGTGCATCATCATTGCACTTGAGAGAGGCTGAAGACTGCAGCCGCTGCTGGTCGCCCCCCCCCGTGTGCCACAGTGTGTTCTCCAACAGGTCTTGTATAATTTTCCCATCAGTTTGGGGACAGTGAATACACTTGTGTGTCCTTGATTACCACCCAACCTGTAGATCATGCTCGCCTGGCACGCACAATGAGGAGTCCTTGTCGGCAATTAGAAAAATGCATTATTTAGTGCCATGTCCCCCTTCCACACACACACACACACTTTCATTATTCACCCACATCAAAAGGTGACAGCTGAAAGCAAGTTGAAGTTCACACACATGCCACATCACCAAGGGAAGCTCCCAAATGTGTTTACGCATTCACACGAGCGCGCACACACACACACACACACACACACATGCAAAATACAAAACTTGCAGATGCACACTCCCTCTCAGCCTCCAGCCTTGAGGCTCTTTCCCTGTGGCTTATGTAACAAAGTAGCAACAAAAACAAACGGAGGTCTCTAAAGGATCGCGCTGGCTTTTTTTTTTGCATGTTTTTGCATATTTACAAATCTTGTTCTTTCAAAATTACTGCCAACCATTTTTCCAAAATATCCAACATCCAGTTTGTTGGATATTCACATGGGTTACTCTTTCTTCCAGGCGGCTTTTGCATTTCTTTTATATTTTGTTTAAGAACATGAACAGCTTTGAACCTTGATTTAAATCATCACACAAGAATACCTTCGATGCGATAGTTTCACATTTGTAAAAGAAAACAATAATAACAGAAAGCTTGAGAGGGTACCTAGTGGTTCTGTGTGATAGTTGTTCTATTCATTTTTACTACAACTTTCTCCACAGTGGAACAAATGGCTGCCAGGGAAGTGGGGAAAAGTAAATATGCCTAAACAAGCGAGACAGTGGCACAGCCCTTTTTTCTGTCAGATAACTCCAAACTGTTTCTGAATGAATAATTTGACAGTCTCTCGCGCAATTGCTCCCACTTCCCTTTTTATCTTGTTCATTTGGATGTTTCTGCCTCTGTTGCTGGTGACTCATGTGTCCTTTCTTGTTTTGTTTTTCCTGTGGGTGTGATTTGTCTGCAGGGAACATCTTTGTGGTGAGCCTGGCAGTGGCAGACCTGGTGGTGGCCATCTACCCGTACCCTCTGGTCCTCACCTCCATCTTCCACAATGGCTGGAACCTGGGTTACATGCACTGCCAGATCAGCGGCTTCCTCATGGGCGTCAGCGTCATCGGCTCCATCTTCAACATCACCGGCATCGCCATCAACCGATACTGTTACATATGCCACAGCCTCAAGTACGATAAACTGTACAGTGACAAAAACTCTGTCTGCTATGTGATGCTCATCTGGGCGCTGACCGTGGTGGCCATCGTGCCCAACCTCTTCGTGGGTTCGCTCCAGTACGACGCGCGGGTTTACTCCTGCACCTTCGAACAGTCGGCCAGCTCGGCGTACACCATCGCGGTGGTTTTCTTTCACTTTATTTTACCCATCATGATTGTCACGTACTGCTACCTGCGCATCTGGATACTGGTCATACAGGTGAGGAGACGGGTGAAACCGGACAATCGGCCCAAGCTGACGCCGCACGACGTCAGAAACTTTGTCACCATGTTCGTGGTGTTCGTGCTCTTCGCCGTTTGCTGGGCGCCGCTCAACTTCATCGGCCTGGCCGTAGCGATCAAACCCGAGGTGGTGATTCCCCTCATCCCCGAGTGGTTATTTGTGGCCAGCTACTTCATGGCCTACTTCAACAGCTGCCTTAACGCCATCGTGTACGGTGTGCTGAACCAGAACTTCAGGCGCGAGTACAAGCGCATTGTAGTGTCAGTGTGCACGGCACGCATCTTCTTCCAGGACAGCTCAAATGACGCAGGGGAGAGGCTCAAGAGTAAACCGTCCCCTCTCATGACCAACAATAACCAGGTCAAGGTGGACTCTGTCTGATCCAGAACAAAAAGGGGGGATACTGAGAGGACATGAACAGATTTGCTGTGACTTTAAATTTAAAAAAAAGAAAAAAAAACAGAGCAAGAAAAATACCAAATATGATTATAAAACAGTTTCTATCCTCTGGGCTGTCTACAGACTGTCATACGGTGCTATCTGACCTCTGAACAATCACAGTAAGAGCAGAGGTGCATATTATCTTTGTCTTTTATCAAGCACTTTTGTTTGACTCTGCAGTATCTGTAGTGCAGTAAATATATGATGTTGGTTTTGTTTTCATGTTTACAGTGATGATATAAATGTATCAAGCATTATCTAAGTATTTATTTTGTATGAAATGTCATGTAGATATATAGTAAGATATATCAGGTTCCAGTTAAGTGAAGACAACATTTCGAGGCCAACAAAAAGAAGAAGAAAAAAATAAAATTTCTACAGAAAGTAGAAAGTAGAAAGTAATATAACCAGAAGTTTATAAAATGAAGTCGACTGATTTTAATAACCTCATTTGTGACACTGTAACACTAAGTGCAAGCAATGTGGGTTGCTGCTGTCTTTATTATGCCCTGCAATACTGTCCCTTTCATTAGGTGGAATATATATTTTAGTAAATACAAATCTCTCTATCTCTCTCTCTCTCTCTCTCTCTCTCTGTCTCTATCTATCTATTGATCTATCTATCTTTCTCTCTCTGTCTCTCTCTCTCTCTCTCTCTCTCTGCCACCTTGTGAGCTCATTATACTGTATGCATGGATATCAGGAATTGTTCATATGAAAAATAAAATCTGATATTGATGGAGGATCTTGTTTGAGTCGTGTGTTCAATATACCCACCATAACTCAACAATGCAAGCAAGTTTAATTTTTATATATTCAGCCACTGTCATTACAGTAACTTATGATGTGACCAGGCTACTGTACAGAGAAGTCCCACGAGTCAGATAATCCGACTGCCGTGTTGCAGATCAACAATAATTTAACCAGATCATCTAAACTACTTAGAGAAGTAAGTTAACTTTGTTGTCTCTATAGACACTGTCTCATTGTCTGACTGCTCTGGTGCAACGGAGCACAGTCGAGTGTTATGTTACAGTACTGATGAAATGATGCACACTACGACAATAAGACCCAACTGTGATCCATTCATGACTGTTATCAGTGTCTTTACTAATACAACAAAATCTACGCATTTTATTGAGCATAAAAAGTTAAAACTAGTGTAGTACTTGCAGCCCTATATTGGTGTTTCGTGCAGCACATACTACAGTCTCCAAAATGGGTGTAAATCCATCTAGTGTAGGTAAATCAGCTTCTGTCTAAAACAATTTCAATAACAACTGAACATCATACCATGAAGAAAGGTTTCTTGCTGTAGGGGAGAGCGGGGTAAGTAGTGCCAATTTTTACTTAAATTGCCATTAAAGCAAGGGGATTATAATAATGCCCCCAACTAATATATGTACATATAGTTTAGGATGTTGTGCATCCCTGGGAACAATCACTTTGAATCTTAAAACAACTGTTTCAGAAATATAGCTTTAGAAAAAAAAAAAAAATCTGGCACAACTTGCCCCCGGTGCGGGGTAAGTTGTGCCATTGGAGAGAATTCACTGGGGTAAATTGTGCCATTGATAATTGAAGTAAAACAGATAATTTTAATCTCACAAATGTTAATGCTATATAAAAGCAAGACATTCAATACAAAATTAAAGCCAGAAGCGGCGATGATCGGGCCCTCGCTTGTCCCCATGTAGTCGTGGAGGCCTGAGGCACGCTGGGGGCTGTGGCGCAAAGAAACGCAATGTTTTGTTCATCCACCAGGCTACGAGCACAACCAGACTGGGCAGGTGTGTTCAGGGGCGGTCCCTCATCACACATGTTAAGTTTCAAGCAAATCCGTGCCCACTGCCATGTTTCTCCTATACACAGACAGCACTGCCACTGGCACAACTTAACCCAGGCCCTTTGGCACAAATTACCCCAAGCCCAGCATTTTGAAAAAAAAGGATTCCCCAGCTGTTTTGAGCTGGCATCATGCTAACTGTATAGACTCATGGTGTAGCTTAATAAAGCACTAAAACATGTGTGAACTGTTTTCAAAGTTATCTATAATTGTTCACACATGGCAATCAAAAAACCTTGATCATAGAAATTTTACTTTGGAGGGCAAAAACTTGTTTTTTGAACATAAATGTGCTTTCCTCTCAAGCCATGTGTCTCCCTTCTTGATAGGATGAGTGAAATGGATGCCCCTTCAAAAATATATGGTCACATGACCAACTTCTTCTATAGTTTTCTAGATAACAGGGGTGGAACTACTTGCCCCATGGCACAAATTACCCCACTCTCCCCTAATGTTGAAATAGATTCAATTGATATCAGCTATGTGCACATTCTGTAATAACCTGGAAACTGTATTTGAATTACTCTTCTGGCCCAAAGCAATGTACGGTAGGCAAGAGCACAAAACCCTTTAAATTGTTTCATTTGGCCTGTCAGGTATTCATATATAGTCAAGGATCAAATATGACAGCTATGCTACAAATCTGCCAGTGTACTGTAATTTTATCCAAGGTGGAACATAGCCAATGCATATTTTGTATGTCAAGCATTTTTTTTCTCATGTCATCTGACTCATATGCGTGGTAAGTGCAACACAGAAGCTATCAGGTTCTGCATGCAAACAAATATCAAGGTGAGCATATATTTTTTTAAAAATGTTGGTGGGCATCAGTGTCCTTCACATTTTGAAGGACTCAGTAGTGCAGGAGGCAGGGACTATATAGCCTGCTGTACATCAATGTTTGCATGTGTGTTGCATAGCGTGCGTGGGCAACCCGGTTAGTGGAACACAGACAAAGGCATGATGCATCACAGAGGAGAACGGCTCAACTATGCATTTGAAATCCACTTGGCTTACATAATGGCTGCTGACCATCATCCTCAAAGCAAGAGCTGAAAGAGCCAGCTCCCGGCGGACTCCCTGCCCCCTTCTCTATCCGTTTAATCCCAAGAGCTGTGGTAGGAAACGACTGAATGGAATGGGGATGAGCAAATGTAAAAATCCCTGGGATTTACACTGCCCCCAAACAGAGTTATACTGTAATCTGGGCCCAAAGATTTTTATAGCCCAGGATGTACAACGAAATGGGAGAGGCAGAAGTCAGGTGTTACATGACCAATGGCCCTGGTCATGAATTAGACCCATCTTCCATTACCGATTCAATACCAAGAAAAGAAAATAGAATGTATCTTCCGCAGTGACAAGGCCATAGATCAGAGCTCCAGCAGAGCATAGCCTGCGAAAATCAAAACACACTGAAGCCCACGCCATCTTCAGTACAGCTCTGCAATCCGTGTAAACTTTGACAGGAAGAATCTCAATTTCTTCAAAAATGTTTTTGTTGGCAGAAAAATATTCACTGAGCACATCTTAACAATATGTATTCACTTGACTCACCGCCAAGTGAATTTCTCCCCTGGAGTGGTGCTGGATAAAAACACATGAACTGATCAGTACAGGGTCAGTTCACCCGAAACACCAAAACCCAAAACATGTGCTCTATGCGTCTGGCTCTGCACATTTAGTGTATTGTAAAGTCCAAGGCAGAGGTAAAGAAAACCCTGTTGAGGTCTGAGAGGCTAGCACATTTCTTTTAAAGAAGCAAATTTACGTTGTGCCACTAAGAGCGCCACAGAAATGTATTAAGTTGAGCCTAATTGTCTAAAGATGGAGTCAATAGTCAGTCTTAGAGTCTTAGTCTATAGATTTCTTAAAATGAAGGCAAAGCCAAACTGGACTCTTCGTGACTGCTTAGGATTAAGTGGGATAATGTGTTATTTTCCCTCCTCCATCGTGGTGATTCATTCTTGAATTAAACACTACATTAACTGTAATAAGATCACATGAACTCAGAGTTTGCTTGCTATCTATGATGACATGACATTGCAATCTCTAGCCATACGCAACCATTCATCAGGGGACCAAAGTGGCTTACTCATTTAATAACGCCAGAGTAAGGTCTATTAGCTGAACAAGTCCATGGGCTGCGTTCAACAGCTCAGGGAAATGGTCATTCTCTTTTCTTTTTCATGCCTTTTCTTTTTCCTGTCTCTTTAAAGTAGCTAATTACAACTTTTGCAAATGCTACATAGCCGGTGTTAGGATTGACAACTGCTTATTTACCAGTCTTGGCAAGATCCATTGCTGCGTTTCCAGAACAACCCAGATAGCAAAAACCTTTTGGCATCCTTTTGGCCCAAATCTGGCTGGTCATTTTGGCAAGATTATGGCCAGGCTTCCGGGCCCTAAATGGCCCAAAATAGGCAAGCCAAAAACAAACCAAAAGGAGGCCAAAACTCACCCAAAACTAATTGTGGCCTTCCAAAATACAGCCATAGCTGCCCCAAAAGAGCCCCAAATCCCCAAAATCCAACCAAAATCCAGCCAAAAAGTAGCCAAAACCGACCCAAAGAGAGCCCAAAAAGTAGCCAAAAGTGACCCAAAGAGAGGCCAAAACTCACCCAAAACTAATTGTGGCCTTCCAAAATATAGCCATAACTGCCCCAAAAGACCCCCAAATCCCCAAAATCCAGCCAAAAAGTAGCCAAAACTGACCCAAAGAGAGGCCAAAACTCACCCAAAACTAATTGTGGCCTTCCAAAATATAGCCATAACTGTCCCAAAAGCCCCAAATCCTGCCACCCAAAGCTGATCCAAAATGAAGCCATAATGCCAAATGATTGCTCCCCTTAATACACTTTAAATGTACCTTGCTATGTGTCTATGTGTATTGGGAAAAAAAAACAACAACAATAGGAAGATTAATATTATTTAATCATCTTTTTATTTTTGAATTTACTGTTGACTGACTCCAGGCTGACAGGTTGCAGGTCCCCTGCCCAGTAAAACCATCACTGGTCTGTGCTATGCTTGCATCTGTGGTGGTAGAGCAGATGGGGTTTCTTCGTGTGGCATCTAAAGTGATACAGACAAAGAGAAAACAAACTTAACTTATTACTTCTACTGTAGCCTAAGAATGCTTTATTAAAGGCTTTATTACAGTTATAAAACTCACCCACTTTAAGTTGTAACTTTTCCATTCATCCCTCGTCAGGTGTCCTTTTCTGTCTGGTCCTTTGGCTTTAAAATGCCCCATACCGTAACCTTCAAAGTGGCAGGCCCAGAAGGTCCAAGAGAGATGACCTGAAAATATTGAGATCATTACCTACATGGATTTTCAAATCAACTAGCCAACCATTACATTACCCTACTCTAATAAAATCAAAGGCAGCTCACCAAATCCTTTTTATATTTAAGGAAGAGGCTGGGTCTTCTTCCAGGGCCATCATTTGCTCAGTGATCTGCAGAGGAAAATAGGATATGTAAAATATTATAAGTATGCATATGATATTTTGCTTATAACTGAAAAGCAACGAAGCAATTAAATCACAGATAATTAGATTTCTCCCTAGAAGCACATATGGCAGAGAATAAAGTGGGTTTAATATAACAAAAGGTTTCACAGCAGTAGGCCTTTTCAGTCCAAATTGGTGGCAGCACTATCACAACACCACCTAGTGGCAGTTAGAGCTTCTTGCTATACTCTTTGGCTTAAGTTTGGAGTTTTCTTTGTGTTTTCCTGCCTGGCAGCTAAAATTATTTATTAATTATTGAAAAGAAGCACAGCAACATGAGCAATGCTTTTTTGGTGGATATACTTTCAACGCTAAATGGTAGGCTATGCTGCTTTCAGCAGATATTCACTGTAGGCTAAAGGAATGACTGATTGTTGCTAGCTAAGTTAGCTACTATCTGTGCAAAGGTTATTACCAATTATATTAATTACATTAAACTATCTCATATACTCACTGCCAGTGTATATACTGTATCTATTAAGTTATCTGTGCATATCATTGATGTAATTAAATTGAATGAGCTGGCTGTGCCTGTTTGCTACGAGTTAGCTCATAGCTCACAGCAGTTTTGTTCCCATCGAAATAGGAAAAATTGTGCAGAAAACGTCAACCTTATCGGGTATTTAAACAAGGCAATGATAGAAAATCAGATTTTACTAAATTTAAATGTCTATAATATCATGTACATACCTCCGTGTTGATCAGCTTGAGAAAATGAAGTAGGAGGACTGTCGTCGGTTGAAACTGTGTAGAAATTCCCGCCGTTTGCTTGGTCTTTTGGCTATCCTTTGGCTATACAAACACATGCCAAAACAAACCATCGGACGTTGCCGCCCTTTGTCCAATCTTCTGGCTTGCCATAAACATGCCATACCACCCCCTCTACTTGATCCCGCCTTTTGCCTCATCTTTTGGCTTGCCATAAACGTGCCATACCACCCTTCTATTTTATCCCGCTCTTTGCCCAATGTCCTGGTTAACCAGATATATGCCATAACTCAGCCATATATTGCTGGCACCAATTTTGTCTATTATGGCTAACCAAAACCATATCACATTTGAGCCAAAGGGCTTTCACAAAGCCAAAAGAAAGCCAAAAATGCCAAAAGGATGCCAGAATACAGCCAAAACCTTTGCTATCTGGGAAGAGGTTAGGATGTGCCATCTGAGCAGCGCTATACAGGGCAGCCTGGACGCTGCTACAGTGAGTCAGTTTGGGGGTGAGTGATGAGACAGCTTTGGCTAGCAGGTTAGCTAGCTCACTTGAGTAGCCTACAAGAAATAAAAGGGATAGAAAAAGAAGCAAAGCAAGAGGGTTACTTTCCACGGCTGGAAAAAAAAGTCTTGGTGAGGAATTAAGTCTGATGCTGAATCTCCTAGATTGGTAAATAGGCCTAACATTAAATTAACAGTAAACTAATGCCTGTGTAGCAATAGAAAAACGAACAAACTAATTCAACTAGCCTACTGTATTTCCTCAATTAATAGCTGGAATTCAATTAAAAGGCTATTGTTTACACAAACAAATAAAGGCCAGCCCTAAACACAGGCAAAAAAAAAAGAGAAAAGAAATCCATTGCTGGGACAAAGGGACAAGGATATGATCAGAAAGTTTGTGGACTGTCAGAGAAGACTGATGGGAGTGAAGCTGACCTCCACCTCTGCTTCAGAGAGGGACAGCCTTGCACCGTCGGACAGCAGACCTCTGCTACTGAACGATGAGCTTGGTCGCTAATGTGTAAAAATTAACGGAGGGAGGCCTCTAAAAGCCTGCCTCCAGTAGGGGCCGGGTATCTAGGGCAGTTGTGTAGCTAAATAAAGGCCCCAGTTACTATTTTAGAAATACGGTAATTCAACATATGTTTCAATGAGATAGTGGAAACTATTGCGTTGCTTATCATCCTCTTTGGATAACATTCGAAAAGGCCTAGTTGTTGGCCACATGTTGGTCACTATAGATACAGTGTTAGCAAACAGTTCCTTATTCACACAACAACACTGCATCATGGGTTTACCAAGTTAATTCTTTGGTACTGGTTCACATTGCTGTGCAGTGACTGTAATGGATATTCTGTAAAGAGCAGCTGTCATTTCGCCTAGAGAAGGTGCCTGCGTTTTGTTTTGGTCAGCTCTGAGTGTCACTGAACGATGACTTCAACAGCTAAGGTGCTCAATAATGCAGCTGTCCTTCCATTGTTCTCTTGCAGAGAAGTAATACGAAGGTGAATCACTGCTGCCGCCTCGTCCCCTGAAAGCTCCCCAGAGCCATTGAAGCCTGGTATAGGAAAACACTGCACTCCATAGTCTTATGAAGACACGGCAGCAAGGAGATCACAGTGAATCACACTAAATAAAAATGTGTTTGTTGAAAACCATTTGCACGCTAAGGTGCTTTCCAGCCAGAAGGACGCCATGCAAAAGTTTAATGATAGTTCTGCAAAATGTCAGTGGGAATAATTTTCATATTGCACTTCCTATTTATCCGTCGTGCAGGCGTTGTGCTTAATTACACGAGTCCTTTTCAAAAATGTTCAGTGGCATGACAATGAGTTACTCCTCGCAAGTGTGTCCTCCTTGAAAAATTATTATTATTATTAGAGGACACAATTTTCAATCCTTTTTCCACTTTACTGTATTTATTTCATTCTTTGCTCCAGGAGCGGCAGCTCCGCTTTCTGCTTCATTCAGTCATTTTGTCCTGACCAGCTTTCATTCAATAATGGAAGTTGTTTTCACATACCTTTTTACCACATTTCCCAGTAGAGCATGTCAGCTCTGGTTTCAGCCTGACCACACACACAAGAATGATAGAAACCATTAGGTGCACAGAGAGAGAAGAAAAGTGAAATATGCAGAAAGAAAAGAAAAAGGATGAGTATGACCACAGCTGCACGCTGGAGTTATGCTCCTATTTAATTGAATAAAGTAGACAAAAGCTTTTCAGTCTCTTTCAAAGTATTCACACAAAAAAACAAGCATGGTGTACCTTTTTTTTTTTAAGTTCGCCATTATAGAGTTACATGTGTTATTCTCTTTTTCCTTAACCACTTCTAAGCTCACATCTTTCATTCAAAAACATCAGCAAACATTAGGAGGATACTGCACACATTTAGTTTTGCCTCTTTCAACACAAAAATGGACAGGTACAATGTAGGAGTTTTTTTTTTTCTCTCTTCTTACTGTAACACGACGCCTGACTCGAGCAGGCTCATGTAAGACTGAGTGCTAAAAAATATGCAGAAATCTGACCCACTTACAGTACTTACAATACAGTATATTTTCAATACCTGTTAGCACTGAAAATAATGAATAATTATGGTTGATAGCTTCCAATAAATTTCCTTGCATTAACTGAATCAGGCTGTCATCCTGAGTAGATCTCCTTCGGCTTGAGTCCTACTTTATTGTTTATTTCCTCTGGTGTACTTCAAGGATTGGTGCTACTGTAGGTCCCCTCATGTCACTTTGCATTGAATTTTGTGAAATCAGAGGCCTTACCTCACAAGGTATGCCACTCAGCTCCTTGTGCAAGCATTAGTCATCTCACACTTTGACTAATTTAATGGCCCTCTGGTAGTGCTGCTGCAAGCATGCATGAAAACACCTCTGCAAATGGTCCAAAACGCAAACACTTGGACTATGGTGTGGTCTTTAATCAAAAAACATTTACACTGTATTCTATAGCTATAGAAGAAGGTCGAGTTTCACTTGAAGGTGGGTATGTTGTTGAAAAAAAATGTTAAACTTTGTCCACACCTTAGAAAATGTAAAAAAAAATATTGGCAAGGGGCGACCCTGGCTATGGGCTACAGTAAATGATGTTGGTGTTCCTTACATAACAGCAGAAATATTATTATTATAATTATTATTATTGCCAAATAATTCTTATTAGAAAAACATCTGTGCTACACTCATAATGCCCACTATAATATTATATTCTTCTCACAAGGGGAACCTGATGGGTTGATGAAAAGCGCAGAACTTATGAATGAAAATACAAAATGTCTATCCATCCATTGTCTATACAGCTTATTTGGCTGGAACCAATCCCAGTTGGGGCAGCAGGATATACCTTGAACAGGTCGCCAGTCAAGCAAGGCACACAGTCTGCAATCAACCTACTGTGCATGTATGTGGGAGGAAGCCAGTATGAGGGGCCGTACAAGCCATAATTCATTCTTTCACTCTCACATACATACATTCTCCTTACACATACATATATTTTCACTCACACATACATACATTCTCCTTACACATACATATATTTTCACTCACACATACATACATTCTCCTTACACATGTATATATTTTCACTCATTCTCCTTACACATTCATATATTTTCACTCACACATACATACATACATTCTCCTTACACATACATATATTTTCATTCTCACACACATACATTCTCCTTACACATATATTTTCACTCTCACACACATACATTCTCCTTACACATACATATATTTTCACTCTCACACACATACATTCTCCTTACACATACATATATTTTCACTCACACATACATATATTTTCACTCTCATATTTATACATTTTCATACTAGAAGTATGTATGTATGTGTGAGTGAGAATATATGTATGTGAAAGGAGAATGTATGTATGTGTGAGTGAAAGTATAGTGGAAACGGAAGGAGTATAGTGGAAACGGAAGGCAGCATTTATCGTCTACATACTCCGGTACAGTAGGTGGCGGTATACACCTAATAAGTAATGGTTGCAACCCGAAGGGGAGAAGAAGGTAATTTATCCCTCTGTGATAGGCTCTGTGCAGAGCGATAGATATAACAAGTTTAATCATAAAATCGGCTCTAAAGGCGCCGCTGTTTCACTATTTAACTCATTTTCAGCTGCGTCACCTTTACTTTGAAAGTCCAGAGCTGGATCAGAACGGAGCGTTTGTACGGAGGGAGAGATCAGCTGATCCGCTGCTGTTGACTTTCTTTTGAGTGAAGCTAGGATAGATAAGACAGCGGCTGAAGATTTATTCAATAAACTAGAGCAATAACAACTGTCATTTTAAATTGTGTTTTGCTATTGTTTTCAAATAGCCTATTTCACTGATCGCAAGAAGTAGTGGCCAGGCTGGATGTGCGTATGGAAACAGTGGATTTTTTAGGTGCTGTGGCTACAAGCATTGTCTCTGTAGGAGACAACAAGACCTTTGTAAATGTGAACACAGTGTGGACCTATTCAAGACTTGCGTTTGGGCAACACATAACAGGCGAAATTTTTATTTAATTTATTCATGGCCACATTAAGTGAAACCATCTGATTATCCATGTCCTGCTGCGAGCGGACAACTTTCAGTGTGACCCTGACTGTATATAAAAGTAAAATATATTTAAGCAATATCACACGAGAGGGAGTGCTGTTGTATATCAGCACGGCTGTGATTATCTACGACCGAATCACAGCCGTGCTGATATACAGTACAACAGCACTCCCTCTCGTGTGATATTGCTTTTATACAACAGTGCTACTAGCGCATTTTTAGAACAGTAATAAACTACAAGAGATTATGATTTGTTTGTTTATTTAATCATTTATTTGGCTCCGCTAACAGAAATAGTTCTGCAACTGGAAGGGAGACAAGGCTGTTGCCAGGCAACACATAAACATTTCATACTAGCTTGCGACTAGCTACTAGGTTTTCCACCGAGCTGCTTCCAGTGCTGGTTCTGGTTCTGAGCCCGTGTCTGATTAGCACCGGAGCAACAGGACCAGCGTGAAGACAGACAGAGACGTTATCGATACCGTATTACATTTGTTTATCATCTATGTAATCAATATAAACACAGTTGAAGCTAAGTAGCTGAGCTACGTGGCTAACAACAGCTAACGCTAATATCAAAACACATCGCCGTCAAAACGTAGTTGCTCCCGCGGCGATTGTTTCCCCAGCCGGGTTTAGTAGAGATTTATCGCCAATTAGACGGACCAGGTCAGGTCCAGGTTTTAATGTTCAGGTCCGTTTATAACTGTAGCAGCAGCAGCAGCAGCAGCAACAGCAGCAGCAACAGCAACAGCAGTTGTCCAATCAAATTGCTCGGTTGGGACCGGTCGGAACTAACTGTTGTATAAAGATTATTATAATGAGCTCCTGACGCTCAGCTCAACGGGTGAGGAGAACAACTGTAGGCGGAGAAAGTCAACAGCAGCGGATCAGCTGATCTCTCCCTCCGTACAAACGCTCCGCTCTGATCCAGCTCTGGACTTTCAAAGTAAAGGTGACGCAGCTGAAAATGAATTAAATGGTGAAACAGCAGCCTTTAGAGCCGATTTTATGATTAAACTCTAAATTACCTTCTTCTCCCTCTTCCTTCGGGTTGCAACCATTACTTATTAGGTGTATACCGCCACCTACTGTACCGGAGTATGTAGACGATAAATGCTGCCTTCCGTTTCCACTATACTTTCACTCACACATACATACATTCTCCTTTCACATACATTCTCACTCTCACATACATACATACTTTTAGTATGAAAATGTATAAATATGAGAGTGAAAATATATGTATGTGTGAGTGAAAATATATGTATGTGTATGTGTAAGGAGAATGTATGTATGTGTGAGTGAAAATATATGTATGTGTAAGGAGAATGTATGTATGTGAGAGTGAAAATATATCTATGTGAAAGGAGAATGTATGTGTGTGAGAGTGAAAATATATGCATGTGTAAGGAGAATGTATGTATGTGTATGAGAGTGAAAATATATGTATGTGTAAGGAGAATGTATGAATGTGTAAGGAGAATGTATGTATGTGTGAGTGAAAATGTATGTATGTGTAAGGAGAATCTATGTATGTGTAAGGAGAATGTATGTATGTGTGAGTGAAAATATATGTATGTGTAAGGAGAATGTATGTATGTGTAAGGAGAATGTATGTATGTGTAAGGAGAATGTATGTATGTGTGAGTGAAAATATATGTAGGCCTATGTGTGAAGAGAATGTATGTATGTGTGAGTGAAAGAATGAATTATGGCTTGTACGGCCCCTCATAAGCCAGAGAACATGTAACTCTACCCCAGATCTATTGAACCCCAAACCTTTCTTGCTGAGAGATGACAGTCCTCACCACTCTAGTCAGTGTTACCCAGTGTTCACCCAGTACAAAGAGTATACAGTATGCATTGTAATACTGCAAGTGTAAATTCTTAAATCCAAGATGATTCCTTTCTCATGATTAAAGTGACTTCACAGAGGGAAACTCATCAATTTAAAACACCACCCCATGCAGACAGCTACATGAACATCAGTGACTGACAGATACCAGCTTTCTTGAACAGACCCATTAATCTACTGAAGAATCATCTGAGGTAGACCCATATTTCACTCGGGGGTGTCTTGTCTGTTTACACCTAAACAAACACGCAAAAAAAATAATAATAATACAGTTTCACTTGTATAATTAGTCCTTCACAAGTTCTCAACAATCATCACCATTTTGTAAAGAAAAATACTGTCATGTGAACAAATTCCTCTGAACTTAACCAATAACCACCCCAACTACCTCACACTTGGATCAGCCTATGACATCATCGATGACATAAACAGGAAGCAGGAAGTGTTTGGTTGCCACCCTCTTTCCCACCTGGCAGAAGTGAATGAGGTAAGTGCAAACACAGAAGGCTAATAATGTGTAGTCATTAAGAAACCAAAGCTTTCTGAACCACTGAATCAATATGGAGCACTTGTGTTGAAATGTTTCCATGTTTCAAAGCCGGCTAGTGATGTTTTGCTCTAAACAAACATCTCTACACAGGCTTGATCTTTCAAAGCAGAAGTATATTACAAGCAAATGCTATAAGGAGATGTTTTTGCAAGATTCAAAAAGGCGCGACATGATGCTTCATTCCGCGTGTGATGTATTGAAGCTTTATTTGGGCAGTCACATGATCTTTTGCATGGTTAAGCGAGGCACTGAAACATCTTGCCACAATACTTCTACTTTGAAAGATACATACTGTACTGTGTCGAGATGTGTTTCAAGCATAACATAAGAATATGTGGTTAAACCAACCTGATGATTAAACCAGTCAACAAAAACTGGGATGAAATTCTACATGTAGTTTTCTTAATTAGGATTGAAGAGTTATGATTTCACAGATGAAGATGGTTTTGGCTTAAAAAAAAAAACCCAACCCACAAGCACGGCTGAAAACACAAAAGCTCAAATTGAACAAATGGTGCGATGCGACCCACTTTGTGAAGCTTTCCAATTTAAAAATATCTTTTAACTTAATTTGCTCAAGTAAAGCACGCTGTGTTATTCAAGTGAACTCAAAATTCTTTCATCATGCAGAGGCATTAAGAACAAAACAGAGACGACTGTTGACAGATCCTGCTCTTGTGTTTTGTGACTGATTATATAAGTGACATAAAAGAACAAGCTTTTTTAATATGATACAATTCTAAAATTGAAATGAAAGACGTCATGGGTTCATATTTGAGACAACATAAAAACTTAATGTGCAACATGACAATTTATTTATATATATATATATATATATATATATTTATGTTTTCATTTTACTGTGACGTAAAAGGATCCAGTTAAAAGCAACAAATGGGACAGTGCAGCCTGGGTGTGATAAAGAAACTGACAACGCTTTACTTGTGTTTCTCAGCACAGTGTGACGTGCGTAGGCTACCAGCAGAGCAAAATCCATTAAAGCCACAGCATAAAAGCTGCTGTATGTATTTATGAAATGTAAACAAGGACATTAATTTTAAGTTGATGCCACAGACACACTTATCTATATACTCTTCAGTGTTTTGTGACTGTGTGTGGCTTTTCAACACACGCTTAAAGGGTTAAACTTGTTTGCATTCATGGCACAGTGGAGTGGTTCGAATAAATGTGTGCTCTAAATAGCACATGTTGTCACTGTTCACTTATTTTTCTGACCTGTTTGTGAGAGCACTGTGGTTGGTTTGACTTGTTGTTAAACATTTGTAGCATGAATGTAGCTGTTTTCTATAGGTTGTTATTACACAGTATTCAGATTTTGATGCATTAAAGGTGCATTATGGGATTTATTTTACCACGACAGCATGTTCCCAATTAAGCTGTTTCAGCCACAGAGTAGAATATAAACCTTTTCTGTTCTTTTTGACCATCTCCAAAAGGTTTCTGCAAACTTTTTTAGGAGTAAATACTGATTTATCATCTATAATGATAAATTATATTATATCATCATATATTGAGCTTATTAGTATATTTTATCATCTTACTATTATATTACAGTATATCATCATGAGTCAACTGCATTTGAAGAAATAAACAAATGGTTAATTGAAAACCTTGAAATTCTCTCAAATCTGGAAATTCAACTGGTCCTTGTTATATTCAGAAAAGTCTCTCAGTGTCTTATGTGGTCACTGGCTCATATTTCATGTAATTTAATTCATCAGCCCTGGTGATTTTGAGATAGCATTTACATTATAGCCTGCCATCAAAGACCCTCAAGCGAAGTCAGTTCAAAATATATGTGCAGCATATAAAGCCTGTGAGAGAGCTCTCACACACTCGCTGGTTTCTCACAGGGACATTTTACTGTCATACTCTTATCAGGAATCACAGTCAGTAAAGGAGGAGCACATGACGGATCATTGTCCCCGTTATCTCAAACAACATGACGTCCTTATCTCGAAAAAATATGACGTCAACTTTGTGTCTCTCTCTTTTTTTTTTAAACGCAAAACACACCCAAATAATACATTTAAGGATCAACTCATGAGGCAGTAAAAGTTACAGCCACATTTAAGAGTTCAGGATGTGGACTATAGATATTTGATAGGAAAATTACCTCAAATTATAGCCGTATTAGTGTAGGAGTAGCTGACAGTAAGTAAGCACCATCCTTTTTTTAATTCAAATGAGTGTGTACAACACTGTGTGTGAGCACTGGATTATTTCATCAGTGGATTCGGCCAGAGAAGCACGACGGTGACTCATACTTGAGCAGCTGGGTTTCAGGTGACTCTCCGATAATACTGACATTTTCTCCAGCTCTCACTCTTTTTATTAGTCTGAGATTTTGAACATGCTGTGATGAAGAACCTTGCAATCACCTTTAATGTCCCTGGTAGGGGGTGTGTGTGTATGCGTATGGCTTATGTGTGTGTGTGTGTGTGTAATGCTGATATCCTAATGGAAAGAGGTGAGATGCCTGCACCCTAATTAGTGTGATACTACTTTTACTTTGCAAGATAATTAGTGTTTTATTTAAGAACCACTCTGTAGCTGATGTCATTATCATCCATGAAACGGTGACCCAGGTGTGCAGCTTACACACACACACACACACACACGCACACACACACACACACACACTCTGCAGCCTTTTATCGCAGCAGGCCTTCTTTACAGCAGATGTTTTGACTTTGTCCTACCGGGAAAGGCAAAGATGTTATACTAATTACATTAATGATGGTTTTGCTCCATTCAAGTGTCCCAATATGCTGTGACAGTGACGCAGCATACGCAATAAATGGGACCAAAGTGGAGTTCATCCATCTTTGGATTTAACATTTCCACCTGTGCTTTCCCTGTTGTAACATGTCATCAAAGAAAAGACAGCCATTAGAGCTTTCTAAAAATCTAAGAAAATACTACAAAGAGGATTTACTGTCTCATTACAGACACATATGAACCCTTTTACCATTCAGCAGCACACTGATATTTTTAAGAGCTTTCCCACAGCAGCGAATTATCACTGGGGGGGAAAGCAGGAGTACTAACACAGGCTAACAATTCTGTACCAAAGCAGAACTGAAACAACAAAGTGGAAACAAATTGACCTGACCTTCCTGTAGTCAGTAAGTGCTAAGGTGAACTCTATGGAAGTCACATAGGTGGCTCACAGAGGGGCTGGATGTGAACACACAACTCTTTGTGTTGAGCTCTCATAAAGCAGATTTGAGCTATGCAAGATGTTTACCTTTATTAAATTTAAATAATTAATTTATTAAACAGCTTCAGAGTAATTGTGATGATTAAATGACTGGGAGAATGGAGGCTCTCTGCTCTCTGCCTTCCACCTAGCCCTAATCCATAATCTCTTGTTTATGACAGATAAGACTACACAACACGTCGTAACACATATGATGTACTGTATATTGTTATCCACCACTCCATGGATTGCCTTCTTGTCGGCTTCGTTGATAACAAATGCACATGGCTAGGGGAGGAGGAGGGTTGGCAGAACAGCGATAAAGTGACCAGACTTGCATAGTTCCCCTTTAAGTGTTCCCTAAAATTCTAAAAAAGAAAAAAAAAACATCCTCTGAGAAAACCCTGTACACATTTTGCCTATGGACATAAAGCTTAACACACTAGGAGGAATCCATGCACTGTTAATGAGGATGACTAACCCACACTCAGTGAGATAATGTATCTCTCTTACCTCATTATGCCCCTTATGGTCAAATTAATCATGTACATGCAGTTAATGGGTCGGCATCAATATGATGATACACATGATTCATGACTGGGGTGGTGCACAAAGATAATACAATATAATCAGTGAAATGAAACGGCAGTTGTTTTTATTGTTGTTGTTGTTGTTGTTTTTCTGTGTGGTTTAGATTCATTTCAACTCTGCTGCGATTCAGTCCCATGATGCTACGGGATTCTGGAGGTGGCGTACTTCAACTGCTGGACCGGACTATTTTTAGCTGCAATCAACACCCACAGCCAGAGAAAGAAACAGATAGAGGTAGGAATGAAGAGGGAATTCACAACACATGAGCATTCACAGTACATCCCCTTCTTTATCCTTGGATTACAGACAATGATGGTGTTTATGAACGCTCAGCATTTTTTAAATTGATTACTTTTGTGATACCTGAGCATGGAAAAGAGCATTAAGATTTACTTTCCTTTGTGTATTTCCTTAAAAGCATTGCTGTTCAGGGCCCATTTGCTGTGTGCACTATACAAATGAAAGCTGTCTTTTAATTCTCCACTCACAGTGCATACAGTATGGGTCCTGGATATTTTGTGAAGTGAAATGCAGTTATGCAGTATATTTGCAGTATAGTTATCAACTGCACAAACTGTAAATGGGAAGCAATATTTTAAAATGTCATTACTTGTACATGCTGCTTTAATTTTGCAGTACTACAAAGGTCGCTACCGTGCTTCATTTCTGTATAATACGTACAATCTTTGTGGCAGAAAAAGGGTGGAAATTTGAGATTTCTCACTTAAGAAAGAAAGTAAATATTTTTTGTGTAACAGTCTAAATGTTTTTGAGTATGTAACGCATCCGCAACACGGTAAAGTTTAGTTTTACTCACTGGAAACCACATGAACATCAGATGTAAGTAAATAAATGCCTGGAGCTGTGAGTGTACGAACAGCATCAAAGTCTAGATGTCTATGTCCTTAACCACTCATTGCATTATTTACATTGAAATGTGGTCATATTTCATTTAATGTTGGCGGCTATTTATAGAACCCTGAGAGAAGTGTAGGCACGAAAGGTTATCTGGGTCACGTGTAGTTTCAAGTCTGTGTGTTTGTGTGTGCAGTGCACTGCTGTTACTGTGATAGAGACAGGTTTAGCTGCGCATAATTTACAGATGTTGATACAGTTGTTGGAGGACAGCTGAGTGAACATGCTAGTAGAACATAAAAAGTGAAAAGTCACCACCATGTCCGCATGAAATAGAGCTGCATAAAAGCATGAAATCCTTGACGGCTGAATCTCTTTAAAAACTGAAGTCTCATGTCAACGGCAAATGAATTTGCTGAGATGACTTTACTGTATGTTCAGAGCCCTCACAGTTACATGGTTAATACTGTAAATCATGTCAGGAGCAGCAGGTTCCTTTTTGAAAGTGCAAAGTCAGGAGTTTTTTCACCCTACCTTATATATGCACTTAGGCTGTGTCCCAATTCAAAGGCCAGTCCCCATTTCTACACTGAATACATCACAGGTTGCCAAGGACTGTCCCATTTCAAAGGTTCCTCCAACCGATATCCCTTTGCAGTCAGCAGTGCCCTGTAGTCCATTGCACACAGATTCTCTATGATTAATTGCTGGTGTCAAAAAGTGTCATTTCACCACATTGTAAAACAGATATATGCTCATGGGAAATGTGGGAAAAGGACACTATAGTGGGTGAATAACAGGAACCAGGAAAATGGAAACTACCTCGTTGCATTCATCATTAGTCACTGTTTGCTAGCTGTTCTTAATGTGTTCAAGTGGGAAACCTAATGGAGTCTTTGTGATCTGTGTTTGACGGTTTCTATTGAACGCGACTAAAAGTGTAAGTTCAGCTGAGTGCAGCCAGGCTTTGCTGCCCG
Source organism: Trachurus japonicus (assembly GCF_045865225.1). Taxonomy (NCBI): domain Eukaryota; kingdom Metazoa; phylum Chordata; class Actinopteri; order Carangiformes; family Carangidae; genus Trachurus; species Trachurus japonicus. Next base: position 26,455,154 of record NC_140907.1, read on the forward strand.
GGTAGTTTTCTGTTGGTTGGGTGCACCCAGGAGTGTGTTCATGTGATGGTTGGTTGGAGCTGACGCTGTCTTACCACAGTACAAGTCAATGAATGAGATGACTACAGTTGCTCTGATTAAGCAGGTCAGTGATCAGAGGCTCCTGAACTCAAATGAGGGACATAAAACTTGTAAACTATCGTGCACCAACACTCGTGAGGCATTTGTTTTTGGTCAAATATCGTAACTTATCATACCTCAATTTGTTAATTTCTTGGGTAGCTATCTGTGGATGAAGTAGAGAAAATACAGATACAGATTGTACCATGTCCAGCTGTGTGTCTGTTGGGACGCAGAGCTGCTCAATTGAAAAAGAAGGAACAAAGGAGGATGACTGGTTTGGCCTTTTTGGCTGCGAAGCGAATGATGCTGACGAACTGGAAAGTTCATAGACCAGGATGTTTTTCATTGGAGGAGTGGGTTTCTGAATTTTTGAACCTCCTGGGTATGGAGCGGGTGGCAGACACGTTGAATGACATTTGGAACCAGGTGCGAAGTGCCTGTTATCATCACAAGTTCTGAAGGACTTTAAAAGTAGTTAAATATGTCTGTGTTCTCTTTCTTGTTCTGTGTGTCTTATTTTGATCTGACATCATACTTGGCATGCACTGTATATTTCCCCTTTATGTGATGTTGTTGTGAAATGTCTGTGTTTCATTGTTGTTATTGTTGCTATGTGGTTTGTACTGTGTGTCTTTTGTCTGTATGTACTCAAAAAAATTAATTAAAAAAAAAAAGGTGCTTATTTGCTGTTTTCAATAGACTGAAAAACTAAGACTGAAAGACTGGACTGATAAGATGTTGATCTGAGCTTTCAGTTGACTGAAACTGGATGTTGACTGAACAGTTGTGTGGATTTTACTTTCTTTAGTCTTTTCCTGCTGGGTTGCAATTGCTAGCTAGCCAGCCGTAGATGTCAGGCTGATGCCTTGTCAACACAAACAGTGCAGATGAATTAGTGAGCAGACTTTTTGTTTCTGCCCTGTCTGTGCTCAAAGTGATCATTAAATAGATGTCGCCGAGGCATCTGCCACTGACAGTCCATGTTCAGCTGCAAGGGATAATATGGATTTTGTTTTAAATATGCATAATCACGATGTCCTTTTTGGTGAGCTGCATATTCCGTACGTGCCTAGATATGTATGTAAGTCTGAAGATTACATATGGCTCATGTTTCAGGGGGTACAGAGCCTTGGTTTTATAATAAGGAAGTGTGTTCACAGTTTAGACTGTAATATGCACTTAACTCTGTTTTATATGGGAACAACAGTGTTGCTCACTTGTTGAATATATTAGAAATTTAAGTTGCCAGGGTAAAGTGTGAAAGGCCCTTTATCTGGTAGCTGTGAATCAACACAATTTAAATCAAAGTGAATCAAATCTGAACAAATAAATTCTGTACTTGCATGGCAAACAAAATCGAAAGGAGAAACCAACTACAATATCCATCCTTGGAGGTAGCTCAGCCTTTATGCTGTGTATTTGAATTTCAGTTTTGATTAATGAGCACATGTTCACTATAAATAAACTAAACAGTAAACACTGTGTGAGAGACATTGAATGTAAACATCCTTAGAGTGGGAAATGCTTTATAATAAGGACACACATCTTACTGTTGTGTTTCCTCCTCTTTTATGATATAACAGACAGATGACCCCCCCCCATTCTTTTTTCTAAGTGCCTGCCCTTTTGCAAAGAGTTTCCGACAAAGTCTTCCCAGATGGTTCTATGTAACCAACCATCTGGTGCGTTAGGTCGGTAACACATGAACATCACAGTCTGTTTTACTTGGTGGACTTCAATAAAGATGGCAGTGCAGCCGTTTTTATAGGACTAGACTCCTAAGAAATAGGCTCTGTTTATTGTATTTTGTTTGGAATCACTTTTCTGCTGTCTGAATGGTAGTTAAGGTGCTTCATTTACAGTATTAGCATGCCATGGGTTTCAGATGTCACAGCAGGAGTACATTTTTGAAAATATGCTGTGGTATAATTGGTTTGGTGGTATAAAGTTTCCATGAAGCAGAGGGGAATGGCTAACACAAAAAGTTAAAATATGCACCACCTACCACTTCCAACCAAACGCGATTGCTCTAAGACCCAAAAATGTCAAACAAATATGTTCGTATGACCAAAAATGTGTTAGAGCACGTTCAATTCTAAGATGAGTTCGTTCAGCATCAGCTACTTATAGCAGGTTGACTGACACAGTTTCCTTCTCATACATTCCCGTAGCATCAGAGTGAATTACACCTGCTTAAGCTCAGCATCCATGGACTTCAATGGGGCAGCATAATCGTTTTTGTCACTGCAGCAAAACTAGATGGTCTGCAGATAAATGGTATTATTTTGTCACTCCCACGGACGCTCGATCAGCATCTCTGGAAGTCAAAGGAGCAGCAGGCTGGCCTGGTCACTGGGCTGATAATTAGAGGATCTGTCTAGGCTAAATCCCTTTTTGATTGGCAGCTATTTTGAATAATAATAAATGAATTGACAAATTTTATGATGTGGGCCGAAAATTAGATTCCCTTCTTTGAAAGACAAGTAGCCACTACTGTTTCCGACTGACTTGATAGAAAGTATTCATCTACGAATTTAATGCAGCTAAGCTAAAATAAGCAACAGTAAAGTTAACCAAGCTGCGATGAGATGAACTAAAGTCAGCTAAACAAAGATATGCATACCTTGGCTGCAGCACTGTTGTATCAATCTCCTCATTTCATTCATGGAAAGACGGTGAATAAGTTGAGCTAGGAGAGTAAATCAAAGCCAGATCCAACATAGTTGATCACACTGCTCAGTTCACTCTCTGCAGATGGCAGTTAATGCACCCAGATAAGGATTCATTAGGCTACATACATCTTTAATTATTATGATGAGTTACATAACATAGATGAACTGCTTAGGACAAAAAAATGACTGTCTATCATCGTATTAATTCTTTAGATACATTTATATAGTATGTTTTATTTGACTAAGACTAAAAACCATTGCATAGGCTACACGTACAAGTTTGTGTTTTATTACATCAGAAAAACTGACAGCACCACTTTACCACCACGTCATTTCTCTTTATGTGTCTGCAGACCTCACATTAAGTAGACAGATACTGTACAAGTGAACTGACAACTTGAAGAGAATTAAGGAAGTTACTGATGGTTTCTCAAATGGATAAATCACTGCATTAAAAATGAGAAAACAGTCATTTTTAGCTCTTTTCATTATACAGTGGCATATTCAGACCATCCAATCTGTCCGTTCGACGGAGGGATGACGGTGCCTGAATGTGGTATTAGCGCATGCCTCCGTGGTGTCTTTGTGAGATTTTTTACTTTTAATGACTGCGCTAATTAAGAAGTCCTCCTCGGGTCCTGGATAAAACAGGAAAAAGCAATGATGGATGGATTTAGAGACAAAGAAAGAAAGGGAGTCGAGAGAGATGCTCAAGGGCAGCCCCAGTAGGAGATAGTGGTCTGCTCTCTGTTTCAGTTCACAGCAGGGTTCCCTTTTAGCAAAGGTCCAGGAAGTGACACTTCCTCTTAATGAGGGAGCAAGACAGCTTTTGGACATGCTGCGAACCCATTAATAGCGTTAACTGGGCTAGCTGGAGGAGAATACATGCTCCATGACTTAGCATGTCCCCATCTCGCTGTGAGAGTCTTGCACACATATTTATGTATACTGTACATACTTCAATGAGTTTTCTTCCCCTCTTTCAGTTCTGCTTACTTTTGAAATATCAGACATCTGAGTGTAGTCTATCTCTATCAGTTTGAATAACAAAACATAAAAGAAACTGTCAGGGACAAAGATGTCTAAACAGAAGCTGGTTTATAGATGAGCAATATAATTAAAGATATTTACAGTATGTCTTTGACAGTTATTATAATTCCCTCAGCAATAACACAGCTGTTAATTTAAGTAAGAGTGGGAGAAAATGTGATTTAGATTGAAACATCATTCTTGATAATTGCATAGACAACTTAAATATACAGAATATAAAACTAAACTTAATCTTCTGGTAATATACTGTATTACAATCAGACTGCCTTGTTAACACGAACCAAGGCTTTGTATCCATAGCAAACACTTTGACCACCTCCTCATTGCAAAGAATGTTTTCAATGGACATGATCCACACTGCAATTAGACTTCACCCAAAACATGTTAGACAAAACCATGTAGTGGTGCATGCAGCAGGAGACGAGGTTGCAATGAGAAGTTTCACGGCAATAATGTAATGATGATGTAATACGTAAAGTTCAAGATTTCTTGGGGGAGCAGTCTTGAATAAACATGTATCCATTATCTGTCATTTTACTGTAAGTGTTTGCTTGACTCATTCAGTTTTTCCCTTTAAAAAAAAAAAAAAAGACTTTTTTGAATTGAATCCGCTCTATTGGTGTAGTTAAATAAGAAGAATTCAAATACTTAATTTACCTAATGAAAGAAATACAATTTGGATATTCTTTGGATTTTTTACCTCTTGCCCATGAAAAATGTTAAGAATCTATTCTGTATTTTGTGAAGTGACATCATACAGTAGACTAAACTTTGGAGCCACTAAGAAATAAGTGTTGTACCTGAAACAAATTTGGACTCGGTGTGTGTGTGCGCGTGTGTGTGTATATAACCTCCAGCTGGCCACCCTGGGGTTCTTATGGCACATGAACGTCTCCTACGATCAATTATAGGACAATTAAGGAACCTGAGGCAGACAAAGACAAATGACTGCACATCTGTTCAAAAAGTTGTCAAGGAAACAACTAAGAGCGTTGTACCAGCGCTGCACACACTCGTATATACAAGAGCATCTCTCAAGGGGATAGAGTACCCTGAGTGGCTGCCAGATCCAAAGTCACCTTGTCTTAACTTGACTGTATCTGATGTGTTACAACTGTTTTGTGACAAGGCTTCTTCAAATACCTTTGAAGCAACACGTTGGTGCTTCCATATCCGCTGCTCAAATTACTACCCATCTGTCATGCTCAAGGAGCAAATTATTCTCTGTCATTATCTGCCTCTCTTATCACCCTACCTGCTCTCTGCTGGTCACTCCACTGATGCTGATGTTAATGGAAATAATAAAGATCTCGTCGGTGAATGTGTGTAAGCCGCTGCCACCGCTGAATTTCTTTGTACCCTTCATTGTTCGCCACCACTGTTGCAAATGACATCCTCGGCTCGAGCTCCACTTGTCAGAGTCTTCACAACTTTGTCTTCTAAATCTTGTGAATGTTAATGCGGCAAATCCCATTTTAATAAATAGTCGGCTTGAGAATCCTGGGTTTTAACAGGGGATCAGATTCTTGTCACTTTAGCTGGAATGCTGCCTGAACAGCAGACAACTTTTTTCCCCCTTAAACTGGCTGCCTAAAGATAAAAACCACAAAGTCCTTTTGGCTCTGCACAATGGTCACAGTAGATGATCTAATCAAACTAATTTAGGAGTTTATTTTTTCCATTGCATAATTACATTAGTGATTAGACCCTAGTAAAATCAATCGTTAATAGTCTTTGCTTTGTACTGTGATGGTCTTGACGGTGTTGCCTGAGGTTGAAGACCCTAAATGACAGGGAGTAGTGGGGCAACCACCTTTAGCTTAGGAACATGTTTTATTTAGGTCAACAAGAGTTGCATAATGACTCTATTTACTAAGAATTTACTTTACGTTATTTACTTTTGCATTTAAGAGAGCACACGGATTTCAAAGTGTGCATCTGTGTGTTTTTAAATACTGAGGGCTATAGTTGTAGCGACACTTAACAGGTCAATCGTATGGCAAAATACTTTTGGAAATAGTGTTATGATGTGTCCAGAGGCTCTGTCCATGATATCTTTACGACCTTGGTTGTTATGACAACAGCCACTGGGGACTGGGCCAGCTTGACTCTATCTCTGTCTTCACAGCTGTCCTTGAGATAGACAGTGAGCTATCGCTTCAGGGCCTACCCATAAGAGACCTGTGGACCTAAACACCTAAACTTCCTTCACGAGAGCATATAAAGTGTATCTGGAGATCTGTAAATGAAAACCACGAGGACGGCTGGAGCACCTGCATCAGATGTACAGGTATGCACGGCACACATCCCCCATGTATCAGAGGATAGAGTGGCAGTCAACAGGTGGAGCATTTTGGACAAAGCTCATACGCCTCATATGCCTATTTAAACAACGTATTAGACCAACTTTAAGTGACACTTTTTCTTCATGCAGGAACATTTCAAAGGTGGTCAAACTGAAAAACCGAGAATTAAGTGATTCTTTATGGTTGATATTAGACATTTTTCCCCACAAAGACTTTTTAAAGTAGATTTATGCTACAAACATGACCAAATCATCCAACAAATAAAACACAGTAATAAGGCAAACATGGAATAATCCCCATTAAATTAAATTTCCTAAATCATGGGGAAATTACTATGAACTATTACATTAATAAAATGAACATCTAATAAGATTATGCATGTAATGATTAAATTCTTATCTTTTTCATTCATTGTATTCCTTTTCAAAAATATTGCTCTCTTATGAAAAATAATCCAGAGAATGCAAGAAATGGCATTTTTGCAGAGAAAGGCTCTAATACTTGAACTTGACTGAATGCAAATAATGATAATTTTGTATCAAAGTACTTGCACAGTTTGTGTTTGGCCTCACATCCCATGGAATAATGCTATTCTCATTAAGCCATTTTATTCACCGATTTGACTTTGGTCCTCCACTGGACTGGACACTGCTGGTTTGTGCTGAGGTAACATATGGGGTTAATGAACTGTGTTGTACAGGACATATGTCTTCTCCTGCGTGAGAACAGCTCCTCCTTTTTCATCCAGGTGGCTGATACCAGGCTCTATAATACCCCACTGTGACTACTCATGCTCTGGAGCTCATCGTGTAAGACTACTGTGTGGAGATGTTTCTGGGTGTATCCGCTGCGCACTGTCACTTTGCAGGAACAAAAACACTTCTCTTTTCTCAATTGGGGTTATTATGATTGAACTTTTGATTTGGAGCAGTTTCATATGCGATAAATGTCACTTTTTAATGACATGAACCCAGTTTTCCAGCTGTAATAAGTGGAAGCGACTCTCGTGATTAAGTCACACGTGCTGCTCTGGTGTGATAGAAGTGGTCACGGCTTCTTTTACAGTATATATAATGGCAGTAGATTATTCCAGCTGTCAAGGGAGCTACTCAAAAGAGTTGGTCAGAAGATTAAACAAAGAGCTGCAGTGGCAATCATGTATATGAATGTGATGGTTTGAGACACAGAGGGAACTGACTTGATATTGTTGCTCATTATTTCAGCCACCGCCTGAGCTAATTAATGTTTGTGTCCGAGTTTTCACTGTAATGGTGCGATGGTGTAAAAATAGCTTGTACGGCCATAACAATGAGTTAAATGTACAGTGAGAAACAGTGCAAGATCATTTATTCCCAGGGAAAACTCTTCCCTTCTTGGGAGCATAACAATGCCTTAACGCTTATTAACTTATTATGAGAGACATTGCGATTTTCTGGAGCATGGGCTTTTCCACGGTCTACGAAAAAGACACATTTCTGCCTGTATTGTGTCTCAGACTGTGCTTTTATCCTGCAAGATCATGTTGTTGTTCTTGCACTGTATGCTTCAGCGCATCGCTGCAAAGATGGGAAGAGCACAATACATCTATACATTTACTGTGCAAGGTGAAAAGTCTTCCCCCCCCCCTCTTTCTCTTTGCAGCCTTGTTACCGCTGCAACTCAGGCTCCGACAGACGTCTTTGTCTGGATGCTGCTCTTATAGTATAACTATTGTGAGACATCTTCAACATAAAGAACTCTGTTGCTTCATTTGATTGCTTCTCAAGATACCCATGTGTAGAGTGTTGTGTTACACAGGTAAAAGTATTCAAAGGCTTGTTGATGTTCACTGAAAGTGAATTCTTTCATATAAAATCTTGCTTAAAATCTGCCCACAGGCATATTCACATTTTTCTTTATTTGTATTATTTTGACTTAAGCATATCTTGAAATTTTGCTAAATATAGACATGCTTTTTCTTTGTTTGATAAGTAAAGTTTGTCATGTGTATTGTATGATGAAAGGTGATGCCATTTTAGTTTCCTGTCTTTAGATGAAAGACTGTAGATAGTTGGTCAAATATGCTCCTCCTTTAAAGGGATAGTTCAACATTTTGGCAAATTGGCCCATTGCCATAATCGCTATAGTCATAGCAGTAGGTTCGTTACCTTTAATTGTCGGTGTAAGCTATTTTTAGAACGGCGGAGCGGTGCGGCAGGCTGCTCAGGGCTATGCTATGGAGGCTAAGGGAATTTCAATCAAACTCATCAAATACACAACCCAACAACTCCAAAAGGCTGTCGTGGACAAGTTGTGAGCTGCACAATCACCACGCTATGAGATAATAATGGAACGTTACGAGACAGAGCTGTTTTAGAGGTAAATTCATGCAAAACCGCTGATGCGCGTTGCGTTCAGGGACAGTTTTTCAGCAAGCAGACTCTGTATTTACCTCGAAAACGGCTCCGTTTCGTAACGTTCCATTATTATCTCATAGCGTGGTGATTGTGCAGGTCACAACTTGTCCACGAAAGCGTTTTGGAGTTTTGGGATTTTGTATTTGATGAGTTTGATGAGGGAAACCAAGAAATTCCTTTAGCCTCCGTAGCGTAGCTCTGAGCAGCCTGACGCTCCGCTCCTCCGTTCTAAAAATAGCTTACACCGACAAATAAAGGTAACGAACCTATTGCTATGACTATAGCGATTATGGCAATGGGCCAATTTGCCAAAATGTTGAACTATCCCTTTAACTTGTTCAAAGAGCTTTGTATAATTTAGATGGGTTTCCAGTTGCCCTGTTAAAGCAGTACTAAAGAACTTTCAGTTTTGGTTGAGTTTGGCGGTGCCAGTGGCCCAAAGCAGTAGTGTTTTGCCTGAAGGAAGACTCCATTTCCCATGAGCACTAGCGCGTAGCACCGTAAACATCCTGATCTCCCGGTGCATGGAAATTAACAGAAGACGTCCAAACTAAGTTTCTGTTAGCAGTGGATCATTTCACAGTAAACACACATACGAAATCCGCCGCATTGCCTGCTCCCTCCTCGTCGTGACTTGCGAAAGTGAAAGTGAAATTTAAGTGAGAGCCGGTTTCCCACCATGCTCCTCAAAGTTGCTTAGTGCCAGTGAAGGCGATACAGACCCCCTCAGGCCATGACAGAGGTGTCATTCAACCTGTTGTAAGTCGATGTACCATCACAAAAGTTATGAAAATATTATATGAAGGTTGAAAAGTTCCTTAGTGTTGGTTTAAGTTTTACTCTCTAAATAAATAAATGTTAAATTTACATTTAGTGTTTTCAACTCAAACATTAAATTTCGAGCTGGTTTTTAATTTCAAATAATCCAGTGCAGATTGTGAATAACATGTATTGTGGTACGTCCTCATGGGCACATAATACAAACAAAAAGGGGGACACTGCTCTACTGCTGCTCGGTTCCACACCATGGACACACAATATTTACACTTTGTGTAACTATACATCAATTAAATGTTCATGTACCTTGTCTTGCCCAATGGTCCCCCCTTATATCTATATACCTACTATAGAGTTTTCATCCTCCCTGGTTGTTAGTCGCTTTCATTGTGGGTTCAAGAGAAAACTTTACTTTGATCCTCTGTATGTCCTATACAAACAGCAGAATTAACAATTCACAAACAGTTTATCTGGAAGAAAACGCTTACTCCGCAATACTGTTCTTCTCTCCTTATACGGAGATAACGCATCAAAATATGCATAAACACGACTTTTGCCTCAAAACAGGAACCAAACAAGTAAAAATCAGGCCATTTTAGATCAAATTGAGTGAATTACTAGACTGCTGGATTATACAGTATTGGCTGTTGAGCTTTTAAGATTGAATTCCATTGTAGAAGATAAGTTAATTCCTAAGTAGACAGTGCAGATTCAGGACAAACATTTTTTGACTTATGTTTACATGCAATGGAGGGAATTTTTGGTTTAATGCATTCGCTGAATAACTTTGAGCTTTCCTTCTTTCTTTGTCCTGAAGGAGGCAGCATCACAGGCTCTTTGGTTTTGACAAAATTATCCATCTTTGAGGAAGACTTTGAATAAAAGTTGCACAGAAATTCTCTGCCAGACAGTCACATCTCTGGCTGTCACGCTGCACACTGATTTGCTCAACCAATATCGGGCTGTGTTCAAGAACAGCAGTGGCATTTGATGTTTTCTGCTGTTAAATAAAATACAAACTTTGCAATGCCTTGACAATGGAAAACAGGTTCTTATTCAATCCTGTGCTTCCATATTTTCCAAGTGCCTGGGACATCTCAGTGGTTAGTGTGACTGCCTCAAAGAGAGAAGATCATGAACTTCAAAGTCCATTGAAATGTGTTTTTCCACATCTAGTGTAGCACTCTACTACAATCCGGCCATGTTATTACCGTTTACCACAAACCCTCCGTACCTGCTATGTCTCCTTTAAAAAAAAAACTACTGTAAAGCTCTTGTACTTTGCTGTAAAGTGCCTCAACACTTCTCTTTGGGGAAAGTCAGTCGTACCGATCCAGTGCATCTTTGACATGAACTTGTTGGAGTAATCAAGCAGTAAAGCCTGGTTATTTACAGATGGAGATGAAGAGAGAGATGGGATTACAGTGTATTGAAGAAAAAAAAAAAAAGATCAACTCAGACGGGAAGTAAGGGCAGAGTGACAGAGTGTGAGTGTGCGTGTGTGCAGTTGGCTTGCTTGCTGCACGGTTGGCATATTCTCAGTTGGACGAGAGGACATTTATGTGATGTCAGCACGCATTAACCTCTCTGAAAATACATGGGAAACAAACAGGGACACATGTGCCCAGATCCCACCAGCTCTAAGTAACAAGCCTCTGGAAGGAAAGGCTACGCTGGACAACAGAGAGCCGATCCAAAAATAGAAATGGGAGGATGAAAATGGAAGGCTTCTTGGTTGGAGAGGAAACACAAGGCTTTCCAAGAATGTTAACAAATAGTGGAAAGCAATTTAGAATTCATAATTAAGCTGACTGTGAATTTATATAAGGTCTTTTTTGTGCTAAATCAATCAAGTGGCTTTTTTTTTTTTACTAATCCTAGCACGTAGAGGCCTTCTCAAGCAGGATATTCTTAAAAGCCTGTTGGTCTGACCTCTTGCTCCGTGGCTCATGACAAGATTAATTCTATTTATGTTTAAAAACATCATTCACATTTCCAACCAAAAATACAGACTGTTAAAGCAGGTCCAGATGCACATCAGTTCATGAAAACTAGTGGCACAGCAGAGCCGGAGCTTGCACTTTGAACACACTTGTGGATTGTACAAGTTCATCTGCAGAGAGTGAGTGCCAAGACTGGGGGAAAAGTCTTTAAGGGCTTACTTTGCATCATTTATATGTTAGAAGGTAAGAAAATTGTTCACTATGGACCAGATGCGCCATGTTAATCTGCCACTGGTTAATTGCAATAATACGAAGCTAATTATAAGGACCAGAATGCACGGCTTCCTCATAACTCCCCTCCCCCTGAGGACGCAAGCGTTCTACCAAGTGTAGCGACAAACTTAGCATGCTAATGTCATTGGAGAGTACAATGCCGTGGTAATAACAACAGGTTTTCTTGCTTGCGTGTGTGAGTGTGAAATCTAATTAGATTCATTGGCGTGTTACCACTGCACAAAGCCTCTGATTTCTCTGTGTTGATGGAAGAGCATCATTCTATACTCCGGAAATTCATGTCTGGGAAATTATTATTCCAAACTCAATGTTAATGTACCCGACTGGTTCAGACCTCTGTCATTGCCCGATGATAGATGGTGTTGAAACCGAATCACCTGAATGCACCAGAAATGGCAGAATTTGTCCATGATTCGTGTGCCAGGAAAATACTTTATGCGTTGTGTTTGCATGGTGGCTGCAGAATTGCTTACTTTGAGATGCTGGTCTGATGCCCTGCAGCTGTGACATGTGATCTGGAGATCTGGCGTCCTGCCTGTTTTTAACACATTAAGTGTGTATCTTGCAGAAAAAAAAAAAAAGATCATACCGGCAATGTTAGGTAAAATTAACACCACTGTTTGTGTGAATCTGTCAGAATCTTGTGTGAATCCGAATATGATACTAAGCATCCAAAAATATAGATTATATATAGTATTATTATATATAAATAAAGTATTCAACTTCATACCCACTTAGAAACTAATGTGTTTTCATGGATAATTGTAATCCTACCACAGTTGGGTGAAAAAATGACTTACGTCACTGGGAAAGTGTGTTGGTCTATTGGAGCTGTTAAGTAGTAAAAATATTAAAGGTCCCATATTATGTAAAAAAAAAAAAAAGTCAAGGTCTTTTTTTAAAATTATACAGCAAGTCAAGGTTCTGTATTATTATTGTAAGAGTATCAGAGCACTCAGTCCACAGAAAAAATGCAAAACGCCTGTATTACTAATATGAGCCTAAAAAAGGACTTCTGTAACCTTTTGACAACACAACAAAGCAGTGAACAACCTGAACCCATAGCACTCAGATTTGCAGGATTAGTTTTCTGAGCACATACTTGAAATCTGCATTATTTTTTATTTGATCACTAAGAAAACGAATCGTAAGAGAGGCTCTTTATTTATTCCCTGTAACCCTATCCATTTTCTCCTTAACAGAGGTATTTAAATACATAATTTTCAACATAGCATACTCTCTGTTCCATAACCTTTCCATCACACTCCCACCTAACTGCAGAATCACCTTGTTGATGCATATATCCCAGTCACTGACCTTGAGTCAAGCGTGGAACTTGAAAGAGGCCATCTACATCCAATAAGCTTCTTTTGAAAGCAATGAGATACAGCTGAAAGCTCCATGAAAAGCCAGTAGCTGAACTGAGATTTAGAGTATTTTACCACAGAGAGAGAATCTTTAACTGTTAATGAATTTTGATTTGGTTGAAACCATGGACTGTCAAAGTGAGTCTGATATAGTATTTTTGTTAATTGATGACTTCACTGTTTAACTCTTAACTACCTTTGGAAAAACAATTGTTGGAATCCCTTCATGTAAAGTGAGATTCAAAACCCAATTCTTCCTTTTTACTGCTCTGACATGTTAATAATGTGAATAATGTATGTGCATAATTGATGATGCTTATGTGCGTATGCATCATTAGAAAGCTGGGCTTGCTGAATAATTGACACGACCTCTTCCGTGTTCAATTGTCTTTTGTACTAATTTCACTGTTTTGCATGCAGTCTCAAATCCATTCAGAGCATGCACATGTGCCCGGGAGCGGGTGTGTGGGTTTGAATGGCTGTTAGGATTCTTAGGTGTGCTTTTTCGCACATTAAGTAATCAACTCAATTCTGCTCTTCTTTAATTGTTACTGCCGCCCCCCCAGACCTGTTTGGGAGAACAGGCTGCTTTTTCCCTTTATTCACAGTGATGAAACTGTCCACCTACTCCTTCTGCCTCTCCCACTCGTGCTCTAAAACCTTCATCCAAAGGCAGGGAGGACTGCTGTGACCCTCTGGGCTTTGTCAGCCAGCTCCTGGCTCCCACGTTACAGACAGTCCAGTGTTTTCCTACTACTGCCCTGTGGGCAGAGATGCTAATTTGAAGTGTTCCTGGATGAGACAGCTCTGTGAGAATATAAGCCGGAGTCCACAGAGAAGGACTTCTAATGCCTCTATGCTTTAATGCTCTTCTATCACAAGTGCAAACGTGAGAGCTGCTTTTAGAAATCTAAATTACCCTGGCAGCCTGTGCTACCCAGGGAAAGGTAGCTTTTGTGGGCTGTGGTTCCCAAAATAGTTTCACAAGCATTGACTCTGTAAATTTTTAATGCTGTTGCAGTCTGTATTGGGGAGCCAAACAAGTTCCACAATATAAATGAAGCAGGTTTTCACATGCTAAAATTAGAGTGTTGAACTTCAGGGATTCACAGAGATGATGAATTTAGAAGAACTGCGTCTTCCAGCCTGTTGATCCTGTCTGGGCCATGGCTTAGAGAGAACCTGTAACTGATGTTGATCTCAATTATGTTGGGACATTTCTCACTCAACATGAAATAATCAACTTAAAGCAGTTGGGGGCTAATGAGCACCATTTTTATAATGATTATTCTCTCATTTTGTCTTTATTGTACTGCGTCAGTGGAGATGTCGACAGGAAACATGCACAGAGGGACATGCAGTTGAGGTCTCTGGTCAGGTAGTGGACATTTCTTCAATTGACCCTTCGCCAACTCCTCCCACAAACGGCTATTGTCCAATCCTACGTTAGCAACCGTAACTATAGGCCTGGCAAGCTTTCGGCAGTTGAGTCATTACGTTTGCTTTTGTGGACACATTTTGAGACTAGGACAAAAAACATTTGTTTGTAGAGAAGGATGTTGTTGTTGCTGCTGCTGCTGCTGCTGCTGCGGTGGCGGCGGTGGCAGCAGCAATATAGAGATGTTCAGATACGAGCTGACTTTTTTTCCGACTTGAGCAAGTGTAAATATGGGGATAACCATATGTTCACATCCGAAATGACAGCTGTACTTTTAGGGCTTTTACCTGGGCTTTTAGGCGAGGGATCCTCCAGGCAGGGACTGCTTTCACTGACTGATACAGTGGTGGGAGAGAAAAAACATCAGCGAAAGCTGTATGTGGTTCACAATCGCCCAAAAACTTGCAGTTTGACAACCAATGAGATGACCAAAGTCTTCATGGGTTGATAGACGGTAAAATGACCAGCCCTTACTGCTGCTCTGTACATTGTCCAGTCGTGTCGTTGAACAGATGTTTTATCCTCCTGCGCGAGTCACGTCACTGAAAACTCTGAATGATCTTTGTGACTTCTTCTCTCTATTATCTCAGAACAGTTTATCCAGAAATTTGCTGATATTTCCTTTGAAATCGATACCAAATACTGCCAGGAGCATGGCTGGGAGTGAAAGCTTGCCCGGCGTAGCAACAGTAACCAAGGGGGCGGGGCTTACACGAAGGGTCAATTGTCCACCACCTGCCCACCCCTCAAAGGTGAACTTTTGTGTGTTCTCCTGTGCATTTTTTATAACCATATAACCTTTTGACTATGGTGCTACTCTGACTTCCCCTCAAGTGCAAAAAATATGCCCCAATCTCTGGGAAAGGATCTTTATGCCAGAATAAAGTAATATCACACTTCAACACCATCACCATCAAAGATGATGAAGTTTTATAGCTCTATACAGCATGTTTTTTTCTTTTGTCCAAACACTGCAATTCCATTTTATTGAATTTCACAAAATGGAGACATAATAGTTAATTTACAGTGCAAATCAGTGGAGTTATGTTGCCTAAATGGCTGATGTGTTTGTCCATATTTACAATACAATGGACCTGAGAACTAAAGCGAGACTGTTTACATCTTACTTTTCTTCAGTCTGTCTTTACTGTGCCAGATTACACTTTATTCAGCAGCCAGTGATAGAGCATTGTATCATACTCTCTTTTAGTTCTTACTTTACAAAGAATATCTCTTTCATCTTCTGAGAGGGACTCTATGTGGTGCAGTAAATGCTCCATTTTGTCCTCCTTTTAACTGCTGAGTCAGCCACATAAAGACGTATCTGCAGGTGTTGGAGTTGCACCTCAGGCCACAGGCCACATGAGTAGGTTATTTAAATAAATAAAAAGAAAAGCAAAAAAGCACATCTGGTTTGTTACATCCTTTTATTATATTTTAATAAATGGAACCATATTACCTGAGATACATGTATTATGTACCATCTCTTGTCTTTTGTTGTTGTATATTTGTATTGTTGTGTTCCCTATCTGTGCCAATCTGGTGTTGAAAAATATAAGTCATGAAAAATGATTACGCTATTATTGTATTATCTAAGTAATAACATTAATGTGAGGGAAAACTGACCAAGTTATCATTATCATTTGGATTTAAGCACACACACACACACACACACACACACACACACACACACACACACACACACACACACACACACACACACACACACATAGTACACCTGCTTCATATACCATCAGAGAAGCTTGTTCTACTGATCTTAAAAAATGGCAGGTCCAGGTCTGTTCATACCATTAGCATTAAAACATCAGTGTATGACTATGATGTGGTGGTCACTTTTAATGCACTGCATATGTCAGATGAGATTGATAGGTGGGTAGGCTGTCCAGTACGTCAGTGGTTCCCAATCTTTTTTGTCTTGTGTACCCCCAGAGCCTATTTGTCATACCATGAGTACCCCCTCACTCATACATATGTGTTGATGATTCTCCAAAAGTGGTCATGTAAGTAACACAACTGATTATGATATGAAACAAATATATTTTACACTTACATAGTGTATTGTATTTCAAACAATAATTCTGCTTCATTTTTGTTTTTATTAACTCAAATAGATTGAATAAGAATGAATCTACCTTCAAAATAAAGTAGAAAATTAATACAAAATCAACCTGCCTTTGTTCTATTAAACTCTTATAACATTCATAACAATGTTCAGCTTCCCCGAAACCTCTCCTGAGTCTGGAGCAACAGTAACTGGACGTTTGAGCCATTTATCCATGTTTGGCGTGGCCTTGGCATGTAAATTCACAGAGCTGTACCACAGGTTATTTTCACCCGGGGGGAGCTAGTGGTGTGCACAAAACATTTTAGCAATGGGGTTATGAAATGACCGGGAAAATGCACTTATGATCTTTGAAATAGATTAATAGAAGTTTCCATATAACCACTGCAATGTGATTCCCAAACAGGGGTAATTGGGAATCACTGCCATACATAACAGGGTTGGGGGTTAGCGGGGTAACTTAAGGTTCAGCTGTGGGATTTCAGTCCTTTTTTGGTTGTTTACTTCTTGCTGGGGTAAATCACCATGGTTACTGCTGGAGTCCTGGAGCCGGTAACATCAGATGATCCAATCAAAACTTGTCAACAGCCGAGCTATTGACCAATCAGATCTCTAGAGAAACAGGAGTCGCAATTTCTCCAGGAAGTGAACAAAAAAAAGAGTACAATAAAATGACAAAAAAATGAAGTGCAACAGATATTTTTATACATCAGTGGAATCGTTGTGCTTTTTAAGACTTTCCATGTGTCCATTGTGGTTTCAAAAATAACTACCGTATTTCCTCTAATAGTAGCCGGTATCTATTTAATAGCCGGGTCTGTTATAATGGCCGGGGGCGTGGTTTACACGAACAAATAAAGGCCGGCCCCAAATACAGGCCGGGTCAATGGGAAAAAAACAAACAAACAGAAAAAAACAGAATTTCAGTCACTGTGGATGCACTGGTCTCAGGCGGCCAAACACGGATGCAGTAACCCACAAGTGCCAGCAGATGGCAGTAGCTAGATCTGAAGTGCCACATGAACCCACGCTTCAAGGAAACAGTCACTGACAACTCGACCGAAGAGAGCTTTAGCAGCATGGCGTGTCACTACCCGATTTGCGACGCTACCCGATCTGTGACAAAACTGGTCACTTGTGCTCCAGCGTTTATTAGCCTAATCCTGTCCAGCTGATCGCTGCTGTTGCGGTACCTGCTACAGTAATGTGTAAAAAAATATAATTAATTGTAGGCAGAATGAAAACTGAGCACGGTAACTGTCAAATTTGAGCACCAGCATGAAACAGAGGAAGAAATAATAGCCTCTCTCAAATATAAGCCGGTCTCCAATACAGGCCGGTTCCCCTGGGCAGCTAAAGTAAATAAAGGCCTCGGCCTCTATTAGAGGAAATACGGTACATATATTTATTTTAATTGAATCCCGACAGGATTCCTGACAGTGTTGATGCTTTTACTCTCTTCTTCCATCACTGCAGCTCAGAATAAAACCAGCAGCCTCTGTGACCAGACCTGGAAATAAAACCTAAACTCTCTGATGTCTTTTAATAGAAGAAATACCACACATATTTCACATGATTATAAAAGAATATTTCAGCCGGATTAACCTCACCAGACATTAACTACTTTAAAAAAGAAATCTTAATCGCATATTCATTACAGTGTGTCCATCAGACAAAAGGCCAAAAATATACTCACTTAATAATAATATGTGCCCTTATTTACAGTAGGCCTATATGCTTAGCCTGGCATTATTACAGTAATTGGATGATTAATTATCATTTTCTATTCTGGTCTGTTTGCAATTGAACTTGTTAAACCCATCCACATTCATCTGCAAGTTCCTGCATTTCTTTTCATATTATAGGTTAAGTCATGCTGTTGACAACGTGATTTGTACTAAACGAGTTCACCACTTTCGCCTGAATCTGCTCGTAGTCACGTTATAATGAACTTTGTGATGCAGGTTGTCCAGCATTGCTAGGTTGTTACGTTGGAAACACACTGTCTGCATTGCGGGTGCTTTACGGCTGCTGTGGCTGAACTACTGTAACAAAAGGACGTGTTTACAGCAGCCGTGTCTCTGCTACATTGCTGCTAGGATAGAGTTCACTTTTGAATCGTCCAAAACACACACTATGAAACATCCAAATACCTCCATACCTTTCGTCCGTACTGACCCAAGTGTCCTGAAGCTGCCACATGAAAAAGTTGTTCGTAAAAAATGTATTTGATCTCTGTTTTAGCCTTGTTGTAGCTGTAGCTCCCGTCATTGTAAACCATTGGATGTATGGTGTAAACATGGAAGAACATCTCGCAGCAAATCTTCAGCACAAACATCAACAGGACACTTGGGGACGAGCAGTATGGAGGTATTTGGATGTTTCATAGAGTGTGTTTTGGACAATTCAAAAGTTCCCCCCCTGGAACTCCAAAAGCGTTTCCAAAAGCTGGCAGTGTGTCCGTTCTAACCCGTTTTACATTGAGTCAAAATGAAAACCAAGACATGCCACAGTCACAAAGGTACATGGCAGCCAGTTTGTTCCTTGTCTTTGGTTCAGAGGAGAAGATTTCCTGAATATGCTGAATTTGCTTCATGTTGGCTGCTGGCAAGACAACATGAAGCAAATTCAGCCCAACAAACAATTTCTGATAAAACTATAACTTGTTTATTTTCCCAGCGATTGAATTAATGAGCTGTACAGAGGCTTGTTGGCGGATGTTGATGTTTCCAAGCTGTGTCAGCTGGACTGTTTCCATTTTTTTTTTGCTATGCAATGCTAAGCTAAAGCTCACTGATGTTTGGCTGTAGCTTCATGTGATCAGACATTGGCATTGGTCTTTTCATTTAACTCTCAGCAAGAAACCAATAGCAAGTTTTTTTTTCCTGTATGCTGAATCATGCTTTTTGACCACTGTGTGTCATGTCTGCTGTCGTAGTTCAACAACTGATGTAAACCTACTTAACTTACTGAATTTGAAACGGTGTGAGTCCTGCTCTTCATGGATTAGTACCCAGGATGGCAGCTGATGAGAGCATATGAAATGAGCTGGGATTTGAAAAAAACAAGACAACACTTCCTATTAAACCCAATTTGTAAAAGCAGCACATACTGTAGCCCTTGGAGGGACTAACTGCTGCGGGTGGAAGTCTTTGACCTTAACGCACAACTTGAGCCTGTGCTACACACACAGCTGCTGTCAGCTCCACCACTCATTATTCAGCATCCTAGTAACAAACGATGGGAAACCGAAGAGGTCGGGAACCACAGGAACTGTTGCTCATCAGCCTCACAGTCACTTCTCTGTGGATTCACTTTCCTGTAAGGACTTTGTGAGTTGTTTGTCTTGTCTTTGGACTCTATGGACGATGCCGCGCACTCTTGTGAGATACAGTAGCTCTATTATTAGCTTTATCTTCAGCCAGTGAGAGCAATGAGACCACCGCGCACTGTCGGTACACAAGTCCTGTACTAACTCAGAACCAAGGTCACTCCATGCCCACTGTGTGGTTTCCACATTAATGTGTCCAGCTCCTGTTTGAAGCGCTCGGTGAGAAACTTGGATGCGTTTTTCGCTCTCGTGCTTCAGAGCGGCAGAGGAGGCAGAATGCCTTGTGTGCTCTTTATGCACATATTTGGCACAGACATAGTTTTTTTTTTTCACCCGTGTAATCATTTGTTTGTAAGCTTCGCCAGCTCAGCTCAGGGCAAGCTGTTGTCATGGAAACACCTGTCCCTTCGGATTATAGAAGCTGTCACTGGAGCCAATTCAGCAAAGGGATTTTAGCTGCCTGGTAACGTTTTGGACTTATTTTACCGCAAATTTGGCATCTTCCTGGAAAATCATTATTAGAGAGCTGATGAAGAAAGTGCGCTGGGCCCAGTCAGTGGAAACACACGTATGAAGTTTAGCCGGACCTGTCGGCATCCACTGTGGCATACGTTGCCCAGTCTGTGGGGTCACAACTGATGACCCACATTTGAATGAGCCGCACCTGCACAGATCGTCAGAGATATGTGAGCCCGGTAAAAGCAGCATCCTCTCCCCACACCCCCACGCATGATAACCTTCAGAGATCTCTGACATGCAGAAGTACACAGAGGGAGTGCTGTGTGTATGCCCTGTAGGGTAAGAGTGCAACCTTTTGACATTCAAAATCACTCAAACCATGATTAAAACATTTAATGTTACAAGGCTGACAGCTGTGGAGACAGAGGTTGCACCTTTTCTTCCTGTGTTGAGGAGATAAAGTATGTCATGTACCTGTCTTATCAGGTAAACTGTGATCCTAGTATACTGAGTTGTTGTGATTTCTAAGAAAGCACATCAGACGCAACAGAAATTAAAGGGCGTGTGCTTGCATTTATAAAACAGGAAATTCAGAATGGGGACGTGAAACACTTCACTGAGTAATAATAATTACAGTAGTGTGTACAGTGTGCTCTCTATCACACTGTTCACGTGTCATTCAGTCAAGCATTATTCATCTGTATTGAACTGGAAAAACAACAGATTTGAGGGACTGGGTGGAGGGAGTTGAATTTCAAAACAAAAGCTCATCACTCAATAAACAGTAGAGTCTGGAGTACTTAATCTCATGCATATTTAATGAGGAGATATTAAAAACGTGCTCACTCATATTGGGCACACTGAGCTGTGTGCTGGAGCTATTTTTAGACCCTCCTTCGACTGTTTCTGGCTCCGCACGTGAGGCTTTGGGAATGTCAACAGAAGGCTGCAGATAACAAGATGGAAAATGGGAAATGTCAGAGATGACAGGGCTGCTGTGAGTATCTGTGTGCATTTTTTCTAAATATTGTCACCATGATTAGCGTCAGGCTTAGAGGTGAAACACTGGCCTTTTGCCTGTCAGGCAAAGGCATGGTTATTTAGGTTTAATGCTTTTCCCCCAGTGAGAAGATGATTTGGGGAAATGCAGCTACTATTTATAGTATTGTGTAGTCATGTGTGGAGGGAGAGAGATGAAAAGGGAGAGGGGGTTAGTGATGGGAGTTATACATCTGAGTGCAGTAACCAGGCGCTAAAACTTTTGTTCTAAGGCCTTACTGTATATGTTCTACGTGGACATTAATTTGCAAATGAAATGACACATTCCCTGACTTGACTTGTAACAAAACTCTCAGAGCACTAACAGTCAGCTCTGCATTTAGTTCCCCTCATATCTGCACAATGCTTTTAGTTCAAGTGATCAAACTTAAAGAGATAGTTCAACATTTTGGCAAACTGGCCCATTGCCATAATCCCTATAGTTTAAGGAGTAGGTTCGTTACCTTTAATTGTCGGTGCAAGCTATTTTTAGAGCGGCAGAGCAGAGCCGCGAGCTGCTACGGAGCGTTTTGGAGTTGTTGGATTGCGTATTTGATGAGTTTGATGAGGGAAACCAAGAAATTCCATTACAGTATAGCCTCTGTAGTGTAGCTCTGAGCAGCTCGCGGCTCTGCTCCGCCGTTCTAAAAATAGCTTGCACCGACAATTAAACGTAACAAACCTACTCTTAAGACTATAGGGATTATGGCAATGGGCCATTGAACTATCCATTTAACTGTTTTCTCATCAACCATGTTTGGCAGCAAACAGATACTCAAATAAACACATTAAGTGGTCAGAAATGTGTTGATTGTAGCTGAGGGTTCCCTTAAATACACAGATACAGTACATGTACTGTATAGGTCAGATAACTTGATTGGTCCAGGTCATAGTTTCCACTGTCCTACCAGGCTCCTGCAGAGTTTCTGAGGTCATCTTTTGGTAATTGTGAGTGCAAACTTTACTTAGTGCCTTCTATAAATGTAATCTCCACTGCATATATTTTGCACTCATTTCGCATCATGTAAGCACAACTCCTCCATCTCCATGTTACGTCATCTGCACTGTGCCATCACCGTAGCCTATAACTGTGTGTAATCCTGGCCATGGTCCTAACCTAATATACTGGACCTGGGCCCATGAATTTATTTTGCATCCATCTGATCAAAGAATGAGCTGCCAATGTTCACCAAGCGTCTTTTAATGTTGACATGTCCGTGTTGACAAAGTTTAATCTTGCAGTTTTGAGATGTTTTCTTCTTGGATGCCGTCTGTCGAGGTTGATCCATCTGTTTTAAAAAATAACAGATGGGAATTTTTTCTTGTCAAAAGGACAGCCACTGCTCCTTCTGTTTTTTATTATTAAGGCTCTACCCACACCTGCCAACCCCTGCTTCAGCTCTGTTTTTGGCTTTTGTGGTCTACTGATGCTCCTGTAGCCTCTATAGTTCAGGTAATTCAACCTGAGCAATGTACTGTAGCACTGAACCTGATCCAGGCCAAATGTGAGGAAGCTGTGTTGGTCACATGTTGGTTTGGAATCTGATTTTAACACAGGTGTGATCACCTTTGTTAGTGTGTAAGGTAAGGTCAACATTTTAGAGGTTACATTATACTTGCCTCTCTAACCTGCTTGTTTTGATCAAACGAACCATAAACTTCATAATGGCTTGGATTTTGGATTTATATAGCGCTTTTCATGGCAGTCAAAGTGCTTTACAGAAACTATTATTCATTCATACCACATTCACACTGGTAAGCTATGCCTTTACCCACAGCTGCCCTGAGGCAGACTGACAGAGGCATGGCTGCCAATTGCACCAAACAACCCCTCCAACCACCACCAAACTTTCATACACATTCATATCAGGCAAGGTGGGTAAGGACACAAAAGCTATTGGGATATATTCTAACTGCCAACCCTCTGCTTACTGGCCTACCCCCTCTATCTCCTGTCACAAGTTTGGTTGCAAAGTTTGTCACCCAAACTTAAACTAAAACAGCACAATTGTCATGACAATACAATTTTAATTTATTGAGTATTTAATCAATATTCTACAGGGACAAACTTAGTTTTGTTGTGTTTACAGCTTGTTCATGTGGCGGGGAAATTAATTCATACATTTCAATGAGATTTGTTGGAGAGGAACCACCTTGTCCTTACAGCTCCCTGTCTTCCGGATTTATTGTACACTGATGGGACGGTTGTGTACATGTATTGTATCTGTTATGCATACAGAACCTGCAGAATGCATAGTTCAATCAGCTCAGGCTCCAGCAGGGAAGTATATTCTTAGTCATCCCACATGAATCAGCTTGACATTTTACTGAACCACTGAGATTTATCCCAATCCTCACAATTACTATCCTACATCTGGAGCCTGAGGCCTTCAAAAAAAAAATTGGACTCTTTCTGAATATTGTTTTCTAATGCATATGAGGATTTTTGTTGTTCCACTGAGGCCCACTGAAGAAGAATAATGGGCGGAGAGTAATCTAAAACACAAACTGTGGTGAAATATTGGACTTGTCATGGCTCCCTGGGGTTTTCAAGAAAAGACTAATTTGGAATAATGGTGGTCTGACATCGTTAAAATCCTGCTGTTTGTTTAGTCTGAACGTTATGACAAAATTAACCCTTGTGAGGTCTGACCCATTACATAAAGACAGGAACCTTACCTTACTGTGTCTACTGTTTTAAAAACCTTAAAAAAAATGTTTTCCATATAATTGTGCTTGACGCCTTTAAGTAAGCTAGGCTACTTCACCTGGATGTGTGTGGTTGGAAATACATCACTGACGGGGAGTCTGTTCGGCACCATTCAACCTTACAGATAGTTTTATAGAAAATCTTGCTATATGTTTCATGTGTGATCAACCAACCAATGTCCTGCCATATTTAGCAACAGTTAATCTAAGAAATAAATTGCCCTGCTTTACAATACCAATAGTTTAGATTCCCTACTTGCGCCTACATTTTTCCTGACCATCCTGAACAAATTGATTTCCTACTGTCAACGCAGCCCCTTGTTTCAGCTCAATTTAGGCCATTGTGCAATTCAAGTTGCTGGAACTTGAAACTTTTTTGACATCGGCAATTCACCCCAGTTCATACTACATGCCTTGATTTTCTTGTCAATGCAAGTTATGTAGTTTACAAGGCCCATTTTGAACTCTGTTATAGTGTTCAAGTACATACTGTAATAGCATCTGAGATTCAAGGGACAAAAAAGCATGGCGCTGAAAGCCAAAGCGAGGAAGTAACAATTGACATTTGAAAATGATTTGAAATTAAATGTCCATGCGTCTATTTATTTATATACAGTTTATGCTTGTATTTCTATTGCCATATGACAAAAAAAATAAAATGTGCAGTCGGCTTTATATTTACTTCTTTATATTACCGTAACTGTTTTGGAAGGCAGTAAGTGAACGTAAATCAATGTAGTTCAACTCCGTACAAATGAAACTGTGTAACAATTTAAGGACAAATCTGTTGGATTCAAAGGGATAGAAAAATCAGTCTTTTGTTGAAGTTTAGATCTGTCTTTGTTCCAATAATCGCTGATCCTTCACAGCCTGAGTAGATAATTTCTGCTGTAAATGATACTGACAATGTACATTATTCTTCAATAGAATATGGAAGAAAATGTCTTTTGGTCTTTTTCACCTTCCAATCAGCCTGCTTTGATGTGATGCGATGTGATGTGATGCAATGTGATGTGAAATGAAATCGACTGAGCAGTGATGTCATGATTAGTGTTTGGAAATCAGCTCAGCCTGTCAATCATCATGCCATCACAGCACCCATCAAAGCCCTAGAGAAATGAAAGCCAAGGGCACAGCGATAAGACTGACAGAGGGGGGAAAAAGAAGATGGAGGGGGAGAAATGGGAAGCTTAGGAGGTGGTGGAATTCATGAAAAAGGCTTGTTAGAAGAAAAAAGGAAAATGTAAAGTCATGAATATAAGTAGAAACTGAAATATAAATATATAGACGCATTATACGAAGACTGAATGTTTAGAGGAAAGCCAGAAAAGTGGCAAATGAAAGGATATAGTGATTACAATATTTAAAATCTTTGGGGCTTATTATACTGTCAGTCACTTTGGGCTTTAGCTGCTAATCTGATCCCAAATAGAACCTTAAATCCAGCCATCTTTATTCCTCTGCTCACTCGCAGATGTAGGCCACTAAGGACCAGCATTCACATTGCAGGCACAAATCTTTAGCACTGATCGCTGACGTCTTGTTAAGCTCATCCCTCAGCAGGAAACACAGCGTACCTGTCAGTGGGTAATTTTGAAGGGCGTGCGTTAAAACAAAAAAAGACACATTTTTTGATGTAACACATGTACTGAGTGTTTGTTTTCACCCCAGGTGCCATGTGGCTTTACTCCGCTACACGGGCAGCCCCAGTGGGAGACAAACACCTAACTCAGCATTAGATCTGTGGTGTGTATGCAAGGTGACACAGACATCAAAACAAGTGCGATGACACGATGTGACACTCGACTGCCAACTGGTTGAAGTAATGTTTCAGACGTCTTGTGATTTGTGCAAATTCCTCTGTCGTGATCTTAGCTCTTTGGCCACTTCCACACAGGCTCCACTTGGATAAACACACTCTATGCTTGACTGCCCCCCTATGTAAAGCACTACATTTGTTTGTTTGTTCAATCATAACAAGCCATCTTTTGCTCATACGGGCTGAGATAATATAATGGGCACCTTGGCATTGGCATCCGCTTTTATTCACCCACTCGTATTCATCCTCCCAGACACAGCTCTGACTGTCAGGTCTCCAAGCAGCAGCTGATTTCCAGCTGTTCAGCTACATCTGCCTATGGCTTGCTCTCTCAACTTCCCCACTGGGCAGCGGTGCGTTGAAAGCCCTGTGTGAGTTCTCTCCCTCTCTCACTCCTGGCTATCATAGGTCAGAATGATGGGCAGGTCTGACTGCTAATTTGGCAGGAACCTTCCTCGGATACACTTTCCAGCTGAGTAAGTGTTCCCACACGGCTGCTGTGACACAAAGCAGAGATTTCCTATTTTTCTAAGTCCTTGGAACTGCAAAGTATACTAGACATTAAACCAGAGCTGAACCGCACTGATAAAAAAGGTATTAGTGTTGCAATCTAGCTGCTCACCTGTTCAAAAAAAATATAACGCCAAGAGCAAAGCCTCCTTATCCTGGTTCCACACCCCTGAGTTCATGCACATACCACAGATTTGTTCAGCGATCCAAACAGATCTGACAGCTCTTTTCTACAGTTAGGGACACAACTGACTATTCATGATCGCAGTGGGTGGGATTAAAAAATGGGATTTCTGTTACCAACATACTAGCTAGCTATCTTTCAAGGAAAATTATGTGGAAAAGATGACTGTGGCTGGATAATGAATTAACATCTAAATATAGCAACACAGGTTAAAGGAATAAAAACACCACATGCTACCTGAAAGAAAAAGGAGCAGTCTGAACAGATGCTTTTTAGAAGAGTCCACAGAGTCCAACCGTCGTACACGTAGTCAAAGACTATTCCAGAGTTTAGGAGCTGTTAATAAGAAGCCGTGATAACCCTGGGTCATAAAGTGTGTTCGGAGTACTCCCAGAAGACCCACGGTAGTAACGGCAGAGTGGGGATAGTAGGGGATCTGTGATTTATTCTGGGTCTGGGTCATGTAGAGCCCTAAAAGTGAGCACTAAAACTTTTAAAATTGATTCTAAAATTGGAAGTTATTACAAGCTACCACTCGTACGTAAATCAATGTATGAAACTGCAAGTAGGATTTAAAGGGATAGTTCAACATTTTGGCAAATTGGCCCATTGCCATAATCCCTAGTCATACCTTTAATTGTCGGTGCAAGCTATTTTTAGAATGGCCGAGCCGAGCCACGAGCTGCTCAGAGCTACGCTACGGAGGCTAATGGGATTTCTTGGTTTTCCGCATCAAACTCATCAAATACACAATCCAACAACTCCAAAATGCTCTCGTGGACAAGTTGTGACCTGCACATTCACCACGCTATGAGATAATAACGGAACGTTACTTGACAAAGTTGTTTTCAAGGCAAATGCAGAGTCTGCTTGCTGAAAAACTGTCCCTGACAGGAACGCGCATCAGCTGTTTTGCATGAATTTACCTCTAAAACAACTCTGTCTCGAAACTTTCCGTTATTATCTCAGAGTGGTGAATGTGCAGGTCACAACTTGTCCACCAGAGCGTTTTGGAGTTATTGGATTGTATATTTGATGAGTTTGATGAGGGAAACCAAGAAATCCCATAATAATCCCAGCGTAGCTCTGAGCAGCTTGCGGCTCTGCTCCACCGTTCTAAAAACAGCTTGCACTGACATTTAAAGGTAACAAACCTACTGCCATGACTACAGGGATTATGGCAATGCGGGCCAATTAACCAAAATGTTGAACTATCCCTTTAAGTGTGTTCACTTGGACCAATCCAGTGAAAAGCAGCAACCATTGAGATTACGTATGCATTTCAGATGTATGGAAGTGGCGAGCTGGAAGAGTGCGCTCAACAGTAAGGTGCCAGCGTCAGTGCATTCTTTATGTTGTGACCTATATTCACAGCGTTGCTATAGGTTATGTATGTGACATTTGACGTCATAGGATAGAGAGCAGCATGGATGCATGTGCCATATGACGGAGATGGAGGAGACACACTGAGCGGACGGACCTGCTGGGGAACAGCTGTTTTACACACAGATATATAAAGCACAGGTGCTCTTTTCACAATCACACCCTATTTATCAGCATCCTTGATAATGAAACAACTCCAGTTCTCTTCACATTCCCTGACATGACATTGGATCATATGTGAAAATAGGCCAATATTTAATGCTTCACTTCTTGGACCTTTCATGGCTCACTTGGTTCTCTTCCCTACACCTCCTACACAGGAAAAAAATGCACTGGTGCTATAGATGACATGCTACTGGGGATATATAGGGATATAGGGACGATGCGCATGAGGGGCACAACTACTTCCCCTACAGCCTTTGCCACCACCCATTTTTATATTTGCACTTACGGTGACCATCCCTGTGTGTATGACACCATTCATCCTAATGAGAAAGGTAAAGCTGCACTCTGAGGCAGGTCGCGTGTCTGTCGATCATCTCAAACCCACCTTAGTGGAGGTCAGAGGAGGGGCTGATACTATTATCCCTATAGCGCCACGCTCTTCTGTCTTTAACCTCCTCTGTCCTTGATGCAGGTGTGACACTGGTTTGTATTCAAAGTGATGTTTTTTTATTTACATTTTTGTCTTTTACACATTCATACTCTCTATGAAAACAACTCATAACTCTCTATATAGTGGAACCATTGAGCAGTTCGCTCAAATGTCTAGTGGAAATGGTTTCTCTGCAGTTGTCATAGAAAGAAACACACTGGGGAAACACATTTAATTAACAATGTCTATGGTCAATCAAGTGGCCCATTAAGCCTTGACAGAGAGACAGTTTGTACAATACCACCTCAACCTGTGTGAAACACTGTCATTTTTTTAAAAGGTTAAAGCCCTGTACTTCTCTCTCCTGTTTTGACAAGCCAAAATGTCTGCTTTGAAATGGGTCTATTGCCGTGTCAGACTCAACACACAGAAACTGTGTGAGTTTGTTCATGTTGCATGCCTCTGGGAAAAAATATACAGCTGCACTTGGAGTATCAAGACACCATTAAAAGACAGCTACTGGATGAAGATCAATAGCCTGTGCACCAAAAACCCTAACAGCAGGAAATGTCTAGTGAAAGAGACATGCAAATAGCAAACAAAAATCCCATAATCTTCTGCTGAGGCTCGGAGGGCTGCAGTCTGAAGTCTCTTAGGGACAAAGAATGGTTTTATTCTTTGAGCAGCCTGCAGTTCCAACAAAAAAATATGCTTGTCCTGCAATTACCTTTTATATAAAAAGGAGACAAAGGATGGAGGATTTTTGTTCTTGAATTGTCTGGCACTGTTAGATTAGTATTTGTGTACATTTTGGAGATTAATTATTTATTTATTTTTAGAAGGAGCAATATGCTTCCAGAAATATGATTTGAATATAACATGATTAAAGACATGCAAAGTTATCAGTCTTCCTCTAATTCTTCAAACTGTGTAGGCATGTTAACCCTCTTAACCAGCACCCATACTAATCAGAGGTATTCACAGATGTTAAAAATATAGCTTTTTAATTTAAAGGTCCCCAGTGAGTTATAATCTTTATGTTCAAACAGACAATGGTTACTTACTGATGGTTACTAGACGACGTTAATTTATGTGTGGCAAATGTCATTGACATTCAGTTAATCTTCTTCACGTGTAATTAAATGATGAGGCTCATTTATATTCTACTGTGGGAGCATTACTCCCATTTGTCTGAATTTGAAGTGAATTAATGCCGTGTTTACTCATTTTAATTTGAGTAATGTTTATTTGTCTATATCGGTTGATTTCTTTCCTTTTTCTGTGATCAGCATGATTAATGAAATGTGATACCAACATTTTAGGAAGACGCTCTCAGACCCAAAGCCAACTGTGCCGTATACTGAGGAACAAGCTGTTTGCCACTTACGCAAACGAAATAGTTGGTTTATTTTGGAAATAATCTGAGGTTCGGACTAATCAGTTGTGACAAAATCCAATGGAGAGACTACCAATTAACACGGTAATTGCAGTGCAGAGTGAAGTAATTAATTCTGTCCATGGACAGCAAGTGAGATGTGCAATCCATTCATGCAGTGGTAGGGCATTTAGATTACTTTCAGGAAACCACATCAATAACAATAAAGCCTTTGTTTTTATGTTAACACTTTGGAAAATGGCTGTGTGAAATAGGTTGCTGTGATGAACCCACTGAGCACGATCACCAGACTCTGCAGACTCCCCCAGATCAAACTCCTTTCAATGCGTCTTTTAACTTTTTGTAAAAAAAAAAATGTATATATATATATAGTTATTGTTTAGGTTCATTAGCCTCATTTCCTGCCACAGGAATATTCTCCAGTAAAATTTGCAGATAACACCCACTGTTCACTCTATGGGTCTGCTAGCTGGATATATATAGCTTGCTGTGCGCACCAAGTGGCCAAGAAAATCAGTTAGCACATCAGTAAAATGTTATAATATGCAAATGCTATTGAATTATTATATCCCCTTTTTAGTCAGTATAGGAGCCAAAATATGATTTTTGCCTATGTCTTTTCTTCGTCACGTTGATGCATAAACATTTTTCATGGCAGCACAGTGATGTGGTTTCATCTTATTTACCAGTTCATTTGTGTGACTTTAGATGAAGACTGTGAGCGAGGCTCCAGTATTTTCCCTTGAATGTTGTAAGTTTCCTAAAGCTCACAATTGTCGACCAGTCCCTGTTGTCTCAAAATAAAATTATCAACCGGCATGATGGATTTGTACAAATGTGTCACAGTCGAGAGCCCACTTAGTCTCTTGTGGCTTATTTCAATAGACAATGGTCTCTGCAGTCAGTTTCACAGTCCTGGCGAGTAATTATCTAATTGTCAAGGTCTGTTTTCCACAGTGTTTGTGCAAGTAACTGCAACAATTACCAAAAGTGTACAGTTATGAACTCGTTCCAGATTACACTTTTCAAACTGTTTGTTTTCAAGTGGTTTAGAGTAAAGGTAGGCAGCACGGACTTGTTTGAGTGGCTGAATGTTGAAGTATCTGGGTGTTTGTGTCAGGCAGATGAAAAGAAGAGTGGGAGAGGGAGATAAAGATGTATTAAGGATTTAGATCCAGGCTCTGAGCCCAGTTCATTATCCCAAACAGCAAAGCCACAAAGAAAACTACAAACACTCTGATCCATCATACTACAGTGCATGTGTGTTTGTGTGTGAGTGCATCTGTTAGCTGTTCAACCGCTCCCGTATTTCTTACTACTCGAGAAAGGAGGAAAAAATATATTTGTTAATTGTCTTCTCTGTTACCCCAGTGTTTGTGCCTGGAAAAATAATATGATTCAAAAAATGCAACACATTTCTGTTAAAAGCCTTGAGCCCCATTTGGGTCAAGCATATACATATGTGTGGTTGGTGCGCTTTTGTGTGTTTATGATACTTATGAGCCTCTGAAGTGTACTCGGTAATAAATTAAGACTTCATCTGTTGTAAATGAGAAGAACCTCCCATTGATTTTCCTTTTTTTTTTTTTTTTAACTGAAATGAGGTTTGAACAAATGCCAGTCAATCCTTTATTCACACAGCATCTTTCATATGTGAAATGCAGCTCTCAGCGCTTCACAATGCAGCTTAGCTTGCTGAAAATATTATTCATGTGGTCTTCCTATTCTAGATGCATCCACAAGTTAATGTGATACTGAATGGAACAGGGCTAGAGACGAAATAATTACATGCATAATGATAAGAACTGGTTTATAACTCCACTGCAGTTAGTGTGATGACCAAAAGTGGAAATGTAATATATTCTTATTCATGCAGTGAATCATTACAGCAACAACAGCAACAAAAAAAAGATCACAATCACATTATTTGTTGTTTGCTCAAATGCCTCTTGTTCTTGTTGAGGGATGTTCTCGTTACAAGTGCCAAACCCTATGTGGGCCAGGCCGTGGTGAATTCAGATGTCAACAAAAGCAAAGGACTTAGAGACAGGAGATAGCTGCAACTGTTCATTTTAGGCATGAACACACATTAGCACTAAAATCAAGAATACAAAAAAATGCAGCAAGGAGGGAGGAAGCTGAAGTGATGAAGGCGATGGAGGGAGAAATGTCACCTTACATAGGCTGAGCTGTAAACCTGCATAAATATGATTGGATGCTGCCAGTCAGCTGACAGAGCCACAGCTCACCCAGTGACTGTGAAGCATGAACTAAACAACTGATACCAATCAGCTAATGCATGCTTGATTCTTTTGATTTAGTTTTTCATAAATGTACTGTAGAGGGATGGTAAAAATGGACCACAGATAGAAACCAGTTGTCAAAATAAGAAGACGCCTTGAAAACTGAATGGAAGTTAAGTGAAGACATTAATCCAAGTATTTCTAACCTTGATGTTTTGACGATGCTGAGACTTTTATGCTTTTCAAATGTTGACCACTGAGGGAGGGAATAGCTTCCATACATCTGAGGGTACAAAAAAAATGTGTTCTCATTAGATTATTAGATCAATAGTTATGACTACAAAAGAAAAAAATAGAAAATAAATTGGTAAATTACTCAAAATTTCATCATGAAGTGGAAGAGTTTTATACTCTCTCTGGCCCATATCCTCAAATTTCCACTTTTAGCTTACATCCAGTATATTTTAGTTTTTAAAAAGCATCACTTTTTCTACGTTTACCCTGCCATCCCCTCTACTCCTGTGTTCGCAAGTCCCTAAAATGTCAACATTTGGAGGTGCTGTTGATATTTTTTAACCTGGTTGGTTATGATCAAGGTCTATTTGAATACTTTTGGTGTCATAGTAAAGGGGGAAAAAAAAGAAATTGCTGAGATGTGTACATTTCAGTATAGGCTATGTGTTACTGGTGAAGAGTAAATGAAGATGACACACAGCAAAAAATTTATAAATTTAATATTCACACTCCAAAAAAAATCATATTTTGAATGAGTGTCCTTCAGAATGATGCTGCTAAAGCTCAAAACCTCTATCAAATGATTGTACAATGTATGAACATTATCCTGAACTGCAGCGGGCTTGTGTGAGGCCTTGCTCGATAAAGTGAATCAGTTCAAAATTTTGGCAAATTGGCCCATTGCCATAAAATAGTCATAGCAGTAGTTCGTTACCTTTAATTGTCCATTTTTAGAACGGAGGAGCGGAACCAGCTGCTCAGGCTATAAACGGAGGCTAAAATTTCTTTATTTTCACACAATTTGCATCAAATACACAACTAACAACTCCAAAAGGCTGTCGTGGACTAAATAACAACTGCACAATCACCACGCCCTGTCCTTCTGTGCAAGCTGCACAGACCTGCTAATTTAGAGGTCAGTTATTCATGGGTCTAACTCGCTGATGCGCGTTGCGTTCAGCGGACAGTTTTTTTGACAGCTCTGTATTCGAACCGTTAGAGCCAATCGAAAACGGCTACCCACGTTGATGTGATTGACAGCACTGTGCAGGTCACAACTTGTCCACGAAAGTGTTTTGGAGTGACAGGTCTGGGGACCGCTGCTACGAGGCCAGTGGGCGGGCTCTCGGCTGGCTAACGGCCGCACCGCTCCAAATATGGCAAGTGGAATCCAACATGGCGCGGTTCAAACCCCCGTAGTAGCGGCACAAAACAGACTCCCCCAAACCAATGGGTGACGTCACGGTTGCTACGTCCATTCTTTTTACAGTCTATGGGATTTACTCATGAAACAAACTTTTCACGGCAAAACAGCAAAGGTAAGAGGAAATTTACAGCCATGTTTTGGCCAAGCAGTGTCTGTGTTTGCTCGACTTTGCTCGTTTTTGGCTTCTCTCTCTGCCGTGCTTCTGTGTAGCAGCGGGTGCTATAGTTCGGCTCTTTCATATGAGCGGTAGCTGATGTGTTTTGCGTAATGTACAGTAGTATAAGAGCCAGAAATGTGGCCACTGGGTCCACACAGAGGTGCTTCATGAAGTTTGTTGTTTAGTTGTTTATTTGAGTAGTGTTTGAGCTGTGTTTGGGTCATATAAACATGTTTTTTTACACGTTGTAGGCCAGCTTCTGCTGTTTAATTTGATGTAAAATATGACTATATTCTTTCATAATTAGTGCAGTAGAGGCTCTGTGGCAAAATTTTTATTAAAATGAAATGTGTTGGTGTGGATGTAGCCCATATTTCCCACTTCAAGGAGAGCGTTGAGCTCAGCTGCTCCATTTAGACCAATGTCATGTCCAAGTTGTTTTGTGACATAGGCCTACCCATGCCTCAGAATAATTCATGACAGTTAAAAAAAATGTAAGTTTGAAAGTTAAATGTGTAATGTCACATTGGAAACTATAGTGAAAAAATGCAAAGCAGCTGAAAATAAACTCCTGTGGATTTTCATTATTTGCAAAGTCAGGGGTCCAGTCCATTGTTTCTTCGGACAAAGGGTGAATGCAGAGTCGACTGAGTTGAGTAAAACTGGTGAAACACAGTTCTCTCGCGGGAGAGTAGCCTAGACAGGTGGGGAAGGTTAAACAGTACATGTAGGCTTGTTTAAGTCAGTGATGGAGGGAATTTCTATTATTAAATATCCTCTTTCTTCCTCTTCGCTTTTATAATACATCAATCAGTTTATTTATGGTACATGGTCTCAATACGCTTTACAATGGTAAAATCATGACCTGACAAACTTGAAATTTAAGTGATGAAACAAACAAAATGTCAGACTTTGACACCATGACTTCAGCAGGACAGCAGCCTTTCCCCAACTCCACTGTAGTTCCCCCTGTCTTACACACAATCACATGGTGTCACATCAGACTTGTCCCGTGTTGTCCCGAGGGGAAATTACAGACAATGAATTCTCATTTAGTTTGGAAGATGTATCTCTTTAATAGACGAGGTGAAACACTTGAAGGTCTAACAGTTCCAGGAGCAACATCTAAGTAAACTCAATTAATGCATTTTTAATCGAGCTTTGATTTGAGCTGTAATCAACCCTGACTATCTATAACAGATAATCCTGGCAACAATGTTCGAGTGCCTGTATAAGAACATCTTTGAGTAGGATGTCATTGATAGACTAGTGGCCATCATCAGCATCATTATATAGTGGCAGGTTGAAGCAGGCTGATATGGAGAAGAAAGAATATGTAATTTTGTGGAAATGTGTTGTGCGGGCTGATAAATTGAGCACCTCAAAAGAACTGAAGTGACCTGCAACTTGTGTTTTATTTTCTCAAAATAGCAGAAAATTACCATAAAATTGCTACAAACAGTTCTAAAGCCAAATGTCAACTCAGGTCAAGTGTGTAATGACCAATATTTCAAATGCATAATGCAAAGTATTCTTTCAAGGTGGACTGCGATGCAGTTAGAGAGGCTGCTCCTGGTGCTCATTTATCAAAGTGTGCTGTATGAGAGAGCCTTCTTCACTTACTGTCTCACAATCTTTGTATAATTCTGCCAATATTATAAAGATATTATACCTTTATTTGATTGCAAATAGATGAACTGGAATAGCTCGAGAAGGCATGCAATGTATGTTTCTAATTCAAACAAAAAAGTATATACTGCCATACCAACCCATAATGCCACTGATTGGTACATAATTGCCAATTAGAAAGCTGTGTGAGAATTTATAGATAAAGATGTCGACTTTATTACATTTACAAAATATAATTGCATGACCAGCGTATAAATAAACTGTAAAAATGAATTGTGAATAACTGCTTACTTAAACATGTTTGTACAGGATGGAAATTGAAATTTTTTTTTATTTTATTTTTTTATTCCACTAATTCTGACTTATGAATCCGTACACTCATTCATTTAAATTTTTCCTCTGGCCTTGCAATTAGCTTATTTTGTATTCACTCAATTTTTGTACAGATTAGTTCTATTTCAATTTCTTGTTTACTGTGTTTTCCACAATAAACCTAAATGCATAAATTATGTAAGTCCTGCGTAATTGTATGCTACCTTAGCTGCAGGCAAAAGCGAAACTAATTGATGCACACTGAGCATTGAATGAAACACACATGTACAGTACAGTAGTCTCATTTGCTTCACATGCCACATCTCATGTCTAAATTTCATCAATCATAATGTCTCTTCCTCCTGT
Source organism: Trachurus japonicus (assembly GCF_045865225.1). Classification (NCBI taxonomy): domain Eukaryota; kingdom Metazoa; phylum Chordata; class Actinopteri; order Carangiformes; family Carangidae; genus Trachurus; species Trachurus japonicus. The sequence continues at coordinate 26,491,154 of NC_140907.1, forward strand.
GACAACTTTGTGTTGTTCTCTCATTGACTGGTGCAACAGAAATTGTGATGTTAGACAACTAAACTGCAACCTACAATAATTAACATGTTCTCTTTGCATTAATAGAAAATGTAATGTGGTAACAACAAGATTTGCTGCACAGATGTAATTAGTAGGGGACACGGTTACCCATTGAATGGAGAGGTGAAGACTGATTGAGCTTGTCAGTGAAGGATACATGTCATTTTCGAAATTAAATTAGTTTATCATATAGCACAGAGAGGTAACATGATATCTGTGTGTGGGTATGTAGTGCACACTATCTGACCGTCTCCATTTTCACAAATGGGTGTTTTAAAGGATAAGAATCATGTTGCTGCCATTTACGAGTGACAAAAGCAACCATTTATCCTACCTAAGTTTTCAGAGTGACAAACACTACAGGCTATTAAAGAGTCACACATTTGCATATTTGTGACATACAATCCAGCTATATTTAAGCCATTCTATAACTAATAATACTGTATGATTTTTAGCCATTTGTAAGTTATTCTATTCCTACACAACCAGCGTTGGCGTACAGCTGTTTACTTAGCAGTGCACCAAAAGTCATTTCTTTCATTCATTTCTGTCATGTCTTTTCTAGGGTGACCAGGTGTTATCCACTGAGCAATCCAGCTGGATGTCTTGAGCCCACACATTACACTTCCTAATAATGACACATAGCACATTTCAATCAATACAACCACATGCATTGATCAGGGACTTCTCTGAATCTCCACACAAATGGCCACAGACAGGCTGACAACTCCTACTGTACGTCAGTATTTAGAGAGAGAGATGATCATGTGTCTGTCCGATTAGCTCCGTCTATACAACATGTAACTATAAGGTGGTTTGATCCCCATGTTGACAGGGTTTACATCGCGTCAGCGCCCTCCATGGCAGTATTTTTTTTTTTTAACTAAGATAAAAATATATCAACATTTTAGACTACCTTGCATGGGCAATGGTTATCCCATATTGTCACACATAAAATGATCTTTGTTCCGCATTTGATAGATAGATAGATAGATAGATAGATAGATAGATAGATAGATAGATAGATAGATAGATAGATAGATAGATAGATAGATAGATAGATAGATAGATAGATAGATAGATAGATAGATAGATGAATTTATTTGTCCTTTACAATGAAAATTGTTTTCACCATGGCGTACAAACGGCCTTGGATTTGTTGTTTTGGTATCTGGTAACCCTACTGTAGTCTTTTTCTATTCTTCTATAGAAGTCTGGTAACCAGCTAGCCTTGGTACTTTATGACGACTCTTATAAACACTCTGGTACAGCTAGGCTTACTGGTGCATGTTATTTTCTCACTGTGTGCTGTACATCCTGATATTATGGATATTGAACGGTTTTTAAGGCAGACTTGTAATGGAGAAAAAATCAGCTGTGACTTCTCTATGTAAGTGTCCCGTACTATTGAAAGTTAGCCAACATGCACAACAGGGCTCAGGAAGTTGGACGTCCCACTGTAATACAGCCATGGTTAATGTTATTAATTGCCCCTGTGCTTTATGTATCTGCTGGAACCTGTGTGTCTGGATGCAGCTCATCTGAGTATTTCAACCCATGCAAGTCAATGCAGTGATTCTCTTTTTCCCCTACATACAATATTTAGCAGTGAGGCAGTGTTTAAGCGCTGCATGTTTCCACAGCACTTAATTCTTACCTGTTTGCCCACAACACCCACACTCATAACAACCTTTTGTACTGTGTAAAGTTAATTAGCGCTGACATATTCAGTCCATGCAGTCATAAATGTAGTGTTCATTTCCATTCTTACTTTTAGTGATCTTGACATTGCTCTAAGCAGCACTGCAGACATGGTCTCTCTCTCTGGCCTGTGGATTATTGCCTGAATTAAATTACTCTCCTGTCACTGCTTTAGTAGCTCTATTTACAGTTGCCTGTCGCTGTTTTGTTGTTGCCATGAAGACTGCTGGAGAGGTTCACGTCCAATGATCCGAGAACGTGCGTGTGTGAAAGACACAGGCGCAGACACACAGTGTTGTTCATTCTTGGACGTGCATCCACACAAGTGGACGATCATGTCACTTCGTCTTCCTTTTGATTGTCACTGTGGTATCTCAGAGCTGTCTGTCAAGAAATCACGGGAGATCAACATGAAGGACGTCTTCCATGGCGATGCTTCAGACCACTGAGATGCCAAAGGCTTTTTGCATAAGGCTCAATACTGTATCGTCCTGTATGGTGTACATGGTGGGGGAGGAATGTCATTTTAATGTCCTATTGTAAATGTTAGAACCTGGCACAATTTTACAGGCCCTGCATATTTGTTTATCTGTTTACCACTGGGAACACAGAAAAGGGCAAGGATTATCAAATACAAGCCTTCAAAGCCCAAAGGGGGCAAAATAAGATCCTTGTATCATTTATGTGACATCTTACCTTTGCAGTGACAATGTCTGTCTGTGGAAGGAAGATGAAATATACTTAGCATAAGCAGTAAATATTTTAAGGGCTGGAGCTCCATACAACTTAACTTTGGCATACTTTTTAAATATAGCACCATGTCTGCAAACAATGAATAATTCAATAACACATTTAAAAGCACACATGCATGTTTTAGCAATCAAGGTCTAATGCAAGTTCTCATACTACATTTCTGTAGCTTGGTGTGTTAGTCACTGCCAACGGGTTGAGACAGTGTACAGTATATGAGGATGAGGCTTGAGTCATAAAGTAGGTCTACTCACAGATGTTCCACAGATGTGTTAAATGATTAGGACTGAGTTGAATATTCGTTGGTACTGTATCTACGGGAACAAGCACTCGCACACACAAAAAAACATTTTTGTGATTCAAAAAGTAGCTACTACAAGTAATTTTGTCTTTAATAAATGTTTTTTCTCCAGTCTCATGTATAACTGCTGTGAATGCAGACCAAAAATGCACTTTCCTATGTTTTGCAGAATCACAGCAGAAAATGTAATTAAGAGAGTAGACGGCGGCCTTGTAAAACCTTTAGTGCATTCAATAGTGACATTGATGAGGGCTGCACAAAGGAGAAAGTATTTAAAAGCTCAGTCTTGTTACAGACAAATTATTACTCAATTCAAACAGAGGCCAAGGCACACACCACAACCTTTTTGAAAATTACAGAGAGATAATGTTCCTGGTAGAAGAGGCATGAGTCAGGGGTGTCACATTTCGGACAGTTACACTCATTAACTTTTGAACCTTAATTATGCAGAATTATGGGCAGATTAATTGGGCTTGGCTTGCTCGGTTTACTGTGTTCTTTTTTTTCTCAATGGTTTCAGTTCATGCAGATGATAAAACTCTTTTTATATTCAACATCAGCAGGATTATTGAAAGTTCTGCTTGGCTAAAATAAACAGGTGACACGCATCACAGATGTGTGAGTGGCATTGGAGATTCTCAAATTTCCGTGGGCCTTCGGTGCAGCTCTACGAATATTGCTGTTTGTGGGTTACAACTGCTTTTTGATACAGGTGTCCGCTGTGTGGCTGACGAAGGTACAGTGTGCTGCAGATTGCTGCACAGGTTGATTGTCAGATGTTTGTCTTGGGCTGTGAGGACTGTTTCCTGCTGTGGGACAGAGGGGGACCAGTTTTGACCCCCATTAAAAAAAAAAAAAAAAGCACCAAAAGTCATGCTTGTGCTCTTTGAAGGTGTTGGGACGAACTGAGCTTTTAGCTTTTGACTTTGACTTTTTTTGCTCTGAACCCATGTGTTTTGCATTGCAGTGTGGCCATAGACACGCCTCAGATTTAAAGGAATAGTTCAACATTTTGGCACATTGGCCCATCCCTATAGTTTTAGGAGTAGTTTCATTACCTTTATTTGTCAGTGCAAGCTATTTTCAGAATGGAAGAGCAGAGTTGCGAGCTGCTCAGAGCTACGCTACGGAGGCTAATGGGATTTCTTGGTTTCCCTCATCAAACTCATCAAATACACAATCCAACAACTCCAAAACGCTCTGGTGGACAAGTTGTGACCTACACATTCACCACGCTATGAGATAATAACGGAACATACAGGACTAAGTTGTTTTCAAGGTAAATTCATGCAAAACAGCTGATGCACGTTCCCGTTGGGGGCAGTTTTTGGCAAGAAGTCTCTGCATTAGCCTCTAAAACAACTTTGTCTATTTCGTTCTGTTATTATCTCATAGCGTGGTGAATGTGGTGAACTATCCCTTTAAATCTGGCTTAGCATCAGTATGCTGAACATGGATGGATAGTGATGTGTGGATATAACACTGTATGAGAAATGTGTCTTGTCAGGTTGAAAGCCTTGTATGAACTGACGGCCAATGGGAATTCCTCTCAAAGCGGTTGGACATATGGTTGTTGGCAAAGACACAAGCCGTGCTGTGCTTGACATTTACACCATCAACCTCAACTTGGCTGGTGTTGCTCTGCCCTCGTCTACTCTTTGAGGGGATGGAGATGGTCATGCCACTCCGACCCTCCCGTTTCAGATAGGACTGACCTTATAGCCAACAGCTGCTGTTTGTTGTGTAACCACCATGTTTCGCCGGAGCTTGCAGAGCAATTTGCAACCAGAGGATGAAAGCAGTACAAGTATTTCATCTCCTGGTGACACTTGCCTCAGGTGACTCCCTCAGTTACGAGGGCAGTTTGTGTTTGCGGCCCTCAAGCGAATACATATTAAGATCCATCCGTCCTTGTCCTCAGATGTGCCTCCTTTATAAACCGATAAAACACTCACTTTCACTCAGGTAGCTTATTGTTTCTATTCCTTTGTATGCATGGTTTTAGTACATACCATTTGAAGCACTACCTGCTGTTGTACAGCTGCTCGGGCCTCCTGCATCTGGGCTGTTTCCTGTGGAGACGACATCTGTTCATGTTGATTGCCTGCACTAACTCATATCGGGCACAAATGAACACATTAAACATTTTAGGGCACACATGGTCATTCATTTGTCTAACAAATAGATTCACAGTCACATGTTCTTCTCACAAATGGGATGAAGAGGGGACAAAATTACAACAGTGGAGGGTCCTCATAGAGATAGGATGAACAGTAGTGTCTCTTTTACAAGTCTTTTATTCAACCCACACACAGACACACACACACACACACACACACACACACACACACACACACACACACACACATACACATACACCCACATCCCATCATTGGAAAACTATTAGTGACTCAATTTTGCAGTCCAACTGGAGGCTGCATCTGATGAGACTGATATGGCAGACTGCCCAGAACAAGAGGCCTGGGTCATGCCCACAGACACCACCAGCTAAAAACCATTTGTGACATAACGGATGCACAGTATCTAGAAAAGCTTAGACCACCACCTCAGATACACACAGACAGCCAGCTACTCACTTCTGTGGCTGCAAATGTTAATGTCAGTCCAGCAACTGTACTGTAGAGATTAAATGGAAGATGGTGCCTATCTTCTTTTTTAATGAGTCCTCACTAAGTGAGGGATCTGATTTATAAAAGGAGAGACATATTCTTTGGAGCACTGTCTGCTTTTGGGCTTTCTATGCCTGAAACATTCATGCAGATTGTCATCACGCCCTTCTCTAATCAAAAAGTAATCTGCAGAGGTCAAAGTACAATATGCATGTGAAAACTATAAAACACCACGGGTCACATAATTAAAACTGTCTTTTATCCTCTTCCTTCGGGACTACAGTTTGAAACCCCCTCGGAGGTTACCAGCCTGCGCCCACAAAAGTGACACTTCATAAATCATAATATGTGATTGAATTAGCTTTCATCTCAAATCTTTCTCTTCTGTGTGTTTTCCACAACTTGGAGTGTGAAAAACAGCTCTGTATAGAGAACAGGGACTATTCTGATCTTTAACCGTGGGGGCTACTGCATAAAGCAGTGTGAGGTGTTTGCAAATGACAGGGATGCTGAGTAGAGACAGTGAAGCTATCTTTCTTCATCTTCCTCTCTCTGTCTCTTGGAGAGAAGATGGATGTGGCTCCATCAGCTGCTTCCCACAGGGTTGATGATAGTCGCTTAATACTCCAATCCACCGGCTAATGCTGATTTCTCTTCAGATGAGATGCTCTTGCGATGATAAAATGAACAGGGAAAACACCAATAACAGACCTATAGTTTGTCATATTTTGTATTTTCTATATAAGCATTGTCATTTTCAAAATAATTCTGCCTTGTGTTTGTCCTCTGCAATGAAAAAGCCTTACAGTATACAACACGTGTTGCAGAAGGAGATCACATTTTATAATGATAGTTTTTCTCTTGCATTGATTTGTATTATGTTGAATATACAATACATTCATGATATAAACTCTGCTTGTCAGGCTCCTGGTTTTGTAAAAGCCAAACTTGTAACTGTTAAACAGTGGCATACTGTAGACACATGACATCAGGAAATTGGTAGATTCAATGGACTTGTATGAAAATCAGCCCTTTAGAGCGTGTCCTCCAAATAAAATCTGCCTTACAGATTGTTTGTGCAAGCACATTATTACTTGCGACAACTAGCATTTGTGTGAGATAGCAGCATCAGTCTTTTCAGTAACCCTAACCTTGTTTTTGTGCCTCGATCTAACCAAACATCTCCCGGTAGCACAGTCACGCTGTAAAATGTTATTTTTCTGTGGCATGCCTCCTGCTGCTGTAGGGGTGCTAATTCACATGATGCTACTTTTCAGTGTATTGGATGATAGGAACAAATGGCCTATAGGTTCGATGACTCGTTGCCCTTTTTTTTCCTGCCACCTTCATCTCTATCCCTCTCATCCTCTGGGCTCGTGTCTACTTTGGCTTTCTCTTTCTTTCTCTTCATTAGAGCATCTTTCATGTCTTTTGCTTGACCCCATTTCTCCTCAGTCCTGGCAGCTTGTTCGTCCTAAAGCATTTTTTAGAAAACATATCCAGGGTCAGAGTCATAGGCACTAATGGTCGAGAAGAGTGTGCTATCTGAGGATTACAGTATGTCTTTTACCGCTTGACAGCTGACTAAACCAATGAGTAACTTGACTGCAAGATAGTTACCCATCTTGGTCTCTGTCTACTTCTGTGTGTGTTTGTGTGTCATTCTGCATCTCAAATAACAAATTGCTGCATAATACTCAGCCTAAGGGGAGCGATCTCACAGAGATGCTTTGCTAAAGATGAGTCCTCTTTACACCTCGCCTTGTATTGGGCATAAAAGGTCAGTGCACTTCTGGCTGTCTGGCCCAAGCAAACTTTTGTTCCTGAGTAGTTTTCAAAATAAAACGTATACACTGCAAAAGCCAAAAATGATAATGTACAAATTAATGACAGGTTAATATCTTATAAGAGTCATTAAAAGTAGGGTACAAAATATAAAATATAAATGACCAAATTGTTGATGTTTTAAAGCGGGTATAATTTACACTTTTAGTTATTCCCAGCTCTACAGGATTTTTTTCTCATCTTTCAGTTTCAGGGTTTGTGTTATAAAGGAGATATTTGAAATTTTGCTATACTACATAGCTGGCATTAGCATTAACACCTGCTTACTTAACAACACAAAATTCAAAGCCTTCGGTTTTCAGTCTTAACCTTGAAACCCAGGATTTGCAGTAATTTATCACTTTGTGCTTTTGGTGTCAACAGAAGTTCAATAAAGTTGAAACTTGTCTGCAGAGCAATGCATTGACACCCAAGTAAACAAATGTAATTCTTCAGTTGGCATAATATAACGACCACAGGACATTCTCCGTGCACCCTTTTCTTGATCTCACTCATTAGGATTGCGTGCACAGCATGCATGACTGTCTCTCTTTCGGGGAGAATGTAGCGATGAGTAGCCTGTATGACTTTGTGTTATAAATTAATGAGTGTGTATGGCGAATGAAAACGTGAAGTCCCATCGTTGTGTGGGCATGATATCCGCTAGGGGTGGGAGAAAAAAATCGATTCACATAGATATCGCGATATCTTTTTTGACGATTTTTAAATCGATTTTTTTTTTCAAAAATCGATTTTTTTTTTTTTGAAATTTTTTTTTTTTTTGAATTTTTTTTTTTTGAATTTTTTTAAATATTGTGCAATGTGTATTTGTTAGCCTCTTTTACATACAGAGAGTACAGGCTTTGAAAAGGGTTTAAGTTCATTTTATAATGGAGTATGTTAATTTATAGGCTCCTACAGTGTTTGTGTGCAGATAAATGTTAAAAATGCGACTAAAAATCGAGAGAATCGGCAATATCGTAGAATCGCAATTTAAATCGAATCGGCATCCAAAAAATCGTAGAAGAATCGAATCGGGAGAAAAGCATATCATCCCAGCCCTAATATCCGCATCAGTGCTCATAGCCGGTTCAGGGGTCGAGTGTCACAGCACCATGGACAGCGCTGATTTTGTGTGGAGTAGGTGTGGAGTAGGTGTATGTGTATGTATGTATGTATGTATGTGTGTGTGTTTGTGCGTGTATCTTTTTTTCACATTTGATTGTTGGATTGGATGTTGAGATGGCTGTCGATTCAGACTTCTCCGAATCGAATCAACAAATTGTTGACTATTTAGGGTAACCCTTGAGTCACTGAGCATGTTTATATGTTCAGCTATCAGAACTCACAGCTGTGCAGCAGCCCACTAACCACATTAGGTTATTTCTGTTGCATCCTTACCTGTTTGCCTTCTGATGGACTCCACAGAGACAAAGAGATACAAGTACACTGCCTGCCAGCAATGGCATGGTATTTCCAGAATGACAAGTGCAGCTCTGTGTGTCTCTATTGGCCAAAAGGGAATCAAGCCAGATAAACCTGACTGTACCTGTGAAAATTAAACCCCAAAACACACTCGCACATCTTAGAGCCATTTCAGATGAAACGGATTTGGGGCAAGTCCAGGAAGGAGCAATAGAAAAGCACTGAACATCAGACCGATCCCTATCACCTTGGGAAGAGTAGTGGATTCAGTGACAACACATACTGTAACCCAGTTCACCACCTCGAAGATAAAGCTGCACTATAAGACAAGGCACAGATCAGTACATTTTGAATGGCCTATTCATTTTGCTCAGACAGCTTTACTGTCAGAGCTGTCTTTGATTTGTAAATGCTGTTCTTAAAAAGCTGAAGATTGTTTTACAAGTATACGCTGGAGGTTGTGTTTGCACTGTTCTCTTAGAATACAAATTCCAGGAAGAAGGTGTTTTTTGTTGTTGAATTTAATTCCTCCTTATTTAATTAAACTACTATCTGCGCAGTGTGTTTTTCAAATGCGTCTGTGACATGGAATTCATTTAGGCATGGCAATGTAAAACAGAAGTAATAAAAGTGACAAAGCCTTGTAATACAAAACTAATTGCATATTTCAATGGCTCATCCCCATCCCTTATACAGAACTCAATATTTAACATCTGTGCCAGCCTAAACAGAGTGCATGGAAGTTGAAACTTACAAAGCTTATTGCTTTACATTTTGTGTGGTACTGTAAACTTATTCACTTTCTTTCTGAGAGTTTAGAATCAATAGTCCTATGTCCTATGTCCTCCTAAAAGTGTTGCTGGAGCCAGCAGCAAGTTGTTAAGTTGGAGGTCTTGTTGGCTCCATGCCAACACACAGAACCAATCCACCTCTGATTTTGGACGTTTTAGACAGGGGAGATATATTGTGGTAATTAGGAAGCTGATATGCATTGTGTTACTTTCAAAGAGCCATGCTACAGTAGCTGCTTCCTTGTCTCCAGCGTTCATGCTGATGAACTAATCTGGCTGCTAGGCAGATCTGAGTGAAGCCTCCCTTCACATTAGGTATTAAAGTGAGTGTTGTGGTCAAGAAGACCACCTAACCTGAGACCGAGTCAAGACCAAGGCCAAAGCATACCAAAACCAAGACTTTGAGGGGGTTGAGACCAAAACAATGCAAGACCAATTTCAAGACCATCAGTGTATTCAGTGCTATTTAGTACTCATAATAATTGTTAATAATAACACTACTGACGATGCGTCCCAAAATTTGACTTACCAACTTACTATCCACTATTCACCGTCAAGTCCACCAGTTCTTTTTTGTATGTGCTCGCACAGAAATTTACATCTCATCCTGTGTTTTTTGAATCTCAGCTAAAAAGAGAAGATAACTTATATAAAATCTACACCATATTCAATTGAAACAAAAAGTTTGGATTGAACAGAATTACACAGCACAGAGCCTGCTAAAGTCTAGCACAAGTTTTTTTTTCAGATGGTTACACAATACTTTTGTAGAACAATTTTAATTATCTTCAAGTTATTGAATTACATTACATAAAACAAAGTGAACGAGTGACACACAGAGAGAGATTTGCAGTTTTAAAAAAAAGATGTCACTGCAGCTGAATGGTCCTGAGAAAAGATCCCGAGTCCAGCAGCTCGACTGAGACCAAGACAAGGCACTAATGAAAGCAAATAAGAGACAACATAGTCCTGGTGGCTCATTTATTATGGAACTGCTTCCGAATACTGGGTGTGTACATTTCGATTGAGTGTACTTTTATAAGTAGGCCTATAGTTGAAAAGTATATCTTTTGAATATAGAAGATATTCAAAAGATACATGGAAATTGCACTTCCTACAGTGTGCAACATTTTAGCCACAAGAAAAATCATTCATTCACATTGTCATTGCTAATTTTCTATTTTTGTATCAAACAACATTCATCCTTGAAACAATCAGTAGATGCAACAAGCAGCAACGCACAGGCTTCATAAAGCACCCTAGAAGTAATTCATTCATGTTCTCATTCATACTTTGCCACAGCGAACACTCTCATACATCCATGCTACGTTCATGTTCATTCATAATGGTGCTCACGTCCACAGGCACACTGTCACCGGGGAGATGATTGCTTCTGTTCCACAGTAGGCAGCACAGTGGGGGTTGGAGTTGTGTGTCTGATGCTCAGTCTGCCCCAGGCGTTCGGCACATGCAATCTCCCCGTGAAAATTTATGCACACACACTCAAGTTCTTTTTAACGGTCTCCTTGCCTTCAATGAAACATGCACGCGAACAAATGTGCAAACACATGCATGCATTTTCTTTTGAACTACGAATGTAAACAGACATGTAATACGTAACACTCAGAATAGTGATGAGGACATTTGCATGGAATGAGCTGCTGTTTGTCTGAGTATAATGCTAGTTATTGCAGTTACTGATGTGATTTCCATGTCAATGGAAGGAATTGGACAATAGCAAGAGCTGAGAGTTGCTTCAGTAATCTGGCACTTCATACACCCACCACGAGGAACCTAAATATAAAAATTGACAAAGTAAACAAAATCATATAGCCTGTAGTATACAGGGGCACACCAAGGTCTCTTCATTATCATAAAAGAGATATACTATGTGACTCGAGGTACGTTTTCACTTGGTTATTGGGTTATATAGATTATCCTTCTAAATATACTGCAGCTCCTCTTTCCTTGGTTCTTCAAGGGAGCTATGCAATTATTCCAAAGATGTGTAATTAAGGTAAAAATTTTGCATAGTTCCTCTTTAAAGGGGCAACATGACCAGAGCTGTGCTTATCTCTTCAAATGTTACCTTTTCCTTCTGAAAACCCAGTGACAAGTCAGTTTTTATTTTACCGCTTTTCATCATATTTGGTTGTTTTCCTGTCTCTATTTCTGAATTAGAATGTAATCCAATGTTGAGTATATTTGTGGAACAGACAGGAAAGAAATTAGGTGGGTCATTAACTCAAATTCTACTCCTATGTGCAGAAAGTTTCCCAAAATGCAGTCACACGTGTGGTAAAAAAAAACAAAAAAAAAAAACATCCAAATCTCCTCACAGGGGGGACTGCCAACTTTTATATTGCTAATTAACAGGTTGCTCTCTGCCAAAATCATTGAAAGCAGCAGTGCCTTCACTTTTACTTACTTACAAGTACTTAAGTCATCCATAATTGCACTAGCAGTTATATCAAAAGACACAGAAAAATCCACTCACTTGGGACGATGGATATAACCACACAGCCGTCCGGACATCACGCACAGGTTTCTAAAGAACAGTTTTAAAAGCTCAGAGTGAGCTGCCCAACCGTTGCCGTCTTGGCAATTCTGCCCCTAACTTAATCCAAAACTGAACAGAGAGGTTGGGTTTGTGTGGAGCTTAGTTGCCCAGTTTGTGGTAAACACATTCTCACCCACCTGTCATTCACAATGACCTGTCCTCAATGAACATTAAACCTTTTCACTGTCTGTATGTCTGTTGTCACAAAGGCAGGATTTTAATTGACTCCCTTCTGGAGCCTGCCTCAAGTTGTCATTTGAAGGGGTGCAATTTTTGGCACTTCTATGTTGGCTTCATTTTCCAGCCCTGGAGGTTGCTGCTTGCGCTGTACAGATGATTTTTTTTTTTTTTTTTTCGGGGAGAGGGGGGATTATGAGAGAGCATGGTTTTACAAGTGCCTTTGATTCAGGAAATGCATAAACAAAAATGACGCAACATCTCAACAGAAAACTTACACAGCTTGTCCTTGTGCATACATTAGCACATCTACTGATCAATATGCAGGTGTGCATACTAAATGAATAAATACATTAAAAGTATTAAGTGTAGACATGTAGAGAAAAAAAAAACTCTAGGAAGAAATCTAGAAATACGGCAGACCTGGGCATCATCTGTGCCTTGTGCCTCCAGTCACTAAAACACCAAATGCACTGCTGCTACCTCTGAGCTCAGCACACTTGACTCCACTTTACACCCTGAAATTAGTGCCTGTAGTGTCACACACAAAAAGCAGGTCATGGCAGATGGTTTAGGTTAATAAGATAATGAACCAAATCAGCCTCTAAAATAGAATAAAATATTGAATTTTTTTTTGACTACTGGACCTTCCTGATCATGATTTTGGATGACATTTATGTTCACTGAATGAAATTATTTAAATGGACAGTATATGCCATCTTATGTTTGTTTATTAAAATTCAAGTTGGGCTTAAGGTTAAAGGTGATGACGCAGATCTTCAGAAGCAAACTGGACCAGAAAATCTAGCAGTAAGCACTTTAAGACACTCAGCTCCAAAACTGGCTGAGAGGAAGCTACTGTTTGCTGTGGGAATTCCAAATAAGGAGAATTTCAACACTTCTTTCCACAGCAAGACCCCCCTTTCCCCCTACCACATAAAAGGGTTCCTCTCATCTGCTCCCATTAAATATGGCCGTAAGTCTGCAGTGCAGTAATCCACTGAGTGTGAACCAAGACAGGTCTGATAATCTTGTCATTTCTGGCTTTCCTGTAATAATAAATTATAGACCCTCTCACAGCTCTTCAGGGAAAATAGCTGGAAATGTAGCTGTAGCGCAGACTTGACAGTTCAAAGTAATATCTGTAGTTAATTGTCCCCTCAACATAAGATCACTTTCTAATAACATTCATATTAGAGTAAAACTTAATTTGAGCAAAGGCACGTGGTTGAACTCTGTTCCCATAACTATGATTTTATTAGTTTGCCTAGAACCTGTGGTTATTTTTAGTCGACGGAGCCTCTTAGCAACTAAAAAACTTGTGCTGCTTTGAGCTGCCACTGTTCAAAGTTTGGTGCTCTGACTCTGCTCTGTTCGTCCTTTATCTTCCTCAAAACATAACGCTATATTTGTATCGACAGTATCTAAAGTTGTAGGGTCTGCTGTGTCTCTCTTGCATCATGATTTTGACCATTAATGCTGATAATGTGTCAAAATACCTTTGTTGCTTTGTTTTTGAGGTCTTTCTGTTTGAATTCAAACAGAACAGTCCCCCTGAGACCACACAGCTAATCTGAATTTAGTTCCTAACACTGAACTGGATGTTTACTGTTTGGACCTGGGAGATTAAAGTGTGTCTGATCACAAATACATTGAGCACTGAAACCTTCTGAGACGTGAGAACAAAAAGTGAATTTAGACACAAACATGTGCATGTTCAGGCACCTCTTTGTTTCAGTTCTCCTAAAGTAAGGAGTTGCAATTGCAATGACCTGTGTACACCAACATAATATATTGCCCTCCTGCTTTTAAAAGAGTCCTGAGTACTGTAGCCTTAAAGAAAAAAAAAAAGCATCTGTTGACTCCAGCCTGAGTTTGGGAACAAGTGTAGGTGGAGCTGTGCCATGCAACTCAACATCAGTAATGTGGTGAGGAAATAAATAAACAAATTTGTTCTCAGTTTATACAAAGATTGCATGAAAAATATAAGTGCAGATGACATAATATAAATAATATAATAATAACAATCAAAATCAGAAAGAATGGTTTTTCAACATACAGCTACAAATTCTGTCTCTTCTTTCAAATTGTCCCTCAAAATACAGCCAAATCTCTTCCATCTTCTTATATTAACAGATAACCCTCTTTTATATACAGTCTATGGGATAACCACAATAAAATTCTAATAAATAGACAAACTATGGCTGAAACTTCTAGATGTTCTTAAAAAGAAGAAATACTACTTACAAACTGTAGACTGCAGAAAAATGGTGCCAATTGCGCTTCACTCAATCCTCTAAGGTTTAAAGTTTAAAAGTTGTACAAAGGAAGAATCATCAACATGTCACAGAAATGTATCTTTTTTCCTTTTCCTTGGACCCCAGGTTCGTCTTTAAAATGATGAGTGTTAGTGAATTCTCAACCCCGAAGCTCTGCTCCTCAGATCCAGGTCTGATCTCTGTGTTCTCTGCTGCCACATCAAGAAAGTCAAGAAAAGGTATCTTTTCATCGCACCAACTATGATCTTTATTGGAATGACCTTTCACCTCCAAACTTTTGAACGTAGTGGATTCAGAGAAATTTCACTCTGTGGCATAAAAACCTGCTCTTGTTGGGGCTTAAAAATGACATCTTGTTGAATACTAATGCTGGCGAGGTCAGTGTTAACGCTCCCTAACCTCTTGGTACTGTTGACCCTTGCACTGACAGAGTGAGGCACAGGGTTTGTATCTCAGCAGCTGTAAAGCCCACAAACCTTAATTACATGTGAAGTGCCTCAAGACTTAGTCCTTGACTTATTTTTTTCTTTGCATACGGTATGCACCTCTGGGTCACTTAATCATCTCCCTTAGTCAAAGACACGACATCTCCTTGAATTCCTGTGCGCTCAGTTAAATGTCAAAGGGTAAGGGAGATGGTCGGCACTACTCTGTAAAGTCACTGGCATGTATTTGTTCCTTTCAAGGCCCCAACATGAACTCTGTTATGCATCCATCATAAGACACTCTCTTGTTGATACACCATCATACAGTTTCATAAAAACCGTCTGGGTTTCATACACCACCAACCTAATGAAAACTATCATATCAGTTTGTGAGGACAGAGGCCGAGCTAAATAAACCAGAAACCTGAAAGTGTTAGCAATAGCACAACCACTAACACTGTATCAGCCACTGCCAGTTACAAGCTAACAGACAAAACAAATAATAGATGCTAATGACGCTAACTGTTCTCTGAGATTCAGACCTGTGGCCATGTCTCTCTGATATTTCCTTCACTCACCATCTTGATACACAATTCTTTCTCCGGTCTATCTAGCACAAGCTGCAGTGGTGGGCGGGGCACAAAGGCCTGATCCAGATTAATGAGGAAGTAAGTGAAGATGTCCGCCCTGCCCCAGTTTCTTATAAAGGTCTAAAATGAGTTCTATTCATGTGTCCCATGCTGATTTATGACTCCTGTCCCTGTGAAGTAAAAGCTGAAGTAGCATGATATCGTGGTGGCACAACAAGTGTCTGGCTTCAACTCTGGGGATGATACATGTAGTTCTAACCGTCAGGATCTGGATCTTTAACCGTAACTGCACAGTTGTAGTTGCCTAAACTTGACAAAACCAGGTGGAAGATGTGCAGTGGTTATGGACATTTTTTGAAACACTAACACATGACGTCATTCAACTTACCAACAGGGAGCACCAGATCACCAAAAATTCACATGGCTGGTTTCTAAAGACAATGGCCACCTGTTATAGTTGTTTGTGTGAGGGAGCCAGTTAAAAATGCCTTGGTTGAAACAATTAGGGTTTTCTGACCATCTGTGGTTGTTGATTGTGAAACCTTAAATCAATTCATTCACTCAAGCTGTATATGTTTCTCACAGAAGGAAATTCACAACACATCATCGGTTGATCACACAGGCACATTGGATGTGTTGCAGTACTTCTTCTTGAAGTAATTTGAGTTTTATTTTGTTGGGAGGCTTTGATTGGAACATATGGTAGATGTGATTGGATACTGGATGGATGGACTTTGCTGAAAATTAAATCTGAACAGTTTCAGACACCACTGGACCAAGTTTTAAGCGGAGACACTGAGGTCTGTGGATTATGCCGAGTACATGCTGCTGGCCACCTACACTGAGGTGTGACCCTGAGAAACTGACAAAGGAAGTGGTTAAAGGGATACTTCACCCAAAATTAATAATTCACAATTTTTTCTACTCACCATCATGCCAAGGAAGGGTTTGGAGAACTTTCGGAGTCATCAAAAGGCGGGGGGGGGGGGTCCGGCTGGCAACGGATTTTCATATAATGGCGGCAGATAGTGATAGTTCACTTTTTTTTTCTTTTTTTTTTAAGTATATTTTTTGGGCATTTATGCCTTTATAGATAGTACAGTTGAGACAGACAGGAAACGGGGAGGCAGAGAGAGGGGGAATGATATGCAGCAAATGGCGCCCGACGCGGGACTCGAACCAGGGCCGACTGCAACGAGGACTGTGCCTCTATACATGGGGCGCCCGCTCTAACCACTACGCCACGCAACACCCCGATAGTTCACTTTTAAATTGTCCAAAACACACACTATGAAACATCCAAATACCTCCATACTGCTCGTCGTACTGACCCAAGTGTCCTGAAGCCACGACATGAAAAAGTTGTTCGAAAAAAATTTATTTGATCTCTGTTTTTAGCCTTGTTGTACAGTAGTAGTAGCTCCCAGTGGCTCCGTTGATGTTTGTGCGCATGCGCCATATTTACTGTGAGATGTTCATTTATTGTAGTAAACCATTGGATGTATGATGTAAACACGGAAGAACATCTCGCAGCAAATCTCGCTACTACTACAACAAGGCTAAGGCCGAATTCCGAATTCCCCTTAGCCCTAGCCCTTGGCCCTAACCCTTCGTTTTGCGCGTTCACGTGAAGTGGTAGGGGTGTCCCAATTCTGGTTTAGACGAGGGTTAGGGGGAAGTGGTAGGGCTATCTCGCCCTCGAAACTGAGATTTTTCAGGGGCACACTACGGACCGAGGGCTATGGCAAGTTTCCCAGAATGCATCTTGCGGCAACCGGCAGCTGATTTATTTCTCACTGTAGCGCTGTTATTACGTCATTTTGTTAAGTTTTAATATTTTTTCATGCGAGAAAGTAGCTGTTTAGATCCCCAATGTGCGGTCGGTTTATCCACATGAGGCTGTTTAGACGTTTGCTCCGATGTTTTTCGGAGAAGTGAAGCTCCACGTTGGAGCTTCCACCTGTGGAGCAGATCAGCGGCTCGTCATGGAGACACCACCCCGTCCGGAGAGCTTGTCAGCCGGCCAACCTCCCGACCTCGTCCCGGTAGAAAAGACGGACGCTAATTAACTTACCCACAGGGTTTTAAAGGTTTACCGCCGCGTAGTTACATTCTTTTTAGTAGATAAATGCTCATCTCATTGATGAAATGTAACAATTGTCGCATTAATTTGTTTGAATTAAAAGTGAAGCTTCATGTGTTTTGGACACAGAAGCAGCACTGGGGGATCTGTAGCCTATACAGAAATCACCACATTTACATCAATAAATAAATGTTTTACAATGAACCGATCATTCTTCATTACATTTTATTTTATTTTATTAAGTTAACATGGTTCCGAATAGAGGATTTGTGGCAAAAGCTCGTCACGTCTGCTTATATGAAAGCCAGCAGAGACGACTGATGACGCATGTGATTGTTGAAGTGGTGTCCCAATTCGTAGGGGTTGACTTTCAACCCTACTCCTTGTAGCTCCGTTTCAAGGGCAAGGGATAAGGGCTAGGGGTAGGGCTAGGGGTAGGGGTAGGGATGAAAAATAGAATCGGAATTGGGCATAAAAACAGAGATCAAATAAATTTTTTTCGAACAACTTTTTCATGTCATGGCTTCAGGACACTTGGGTCAGTACGGACGAGCAGTATGGAGGTATTTTGATGTTTCATAGTGTGTGTTTTGGACAATTTAAAAGTGAGCACTATCACTAACCTGGAACTCCTAAAGCGTTTTGATAACTGACAAAGTTCTCCAAACCCTTCCTTGGCATGATGGTGAGTAGGAAATTGGTTAAGTTATTGATTTTGGGTGAAGTATCCCTTTAAGTGATATGAGTGAGATGTGTGTTGTTTCTAATGTCCATGTCTAATTTGGTATTGGCCTAGTGCAAGCACTTCTGGTGTTCTTCCATTGCATTCGATAAAAATATACCGTCTACCTGATGCTGCCTTTCCTACAAACAATCAAAGTCAAAATGGAGAAGCAATTTAAACATGCCCTGTCAACACAATATCTTTCTCCCTTGGGTTCTTCATCTCAGCATACCTGGTGTCAGTGATGTGGGAGGCAGGAGTCTGAAAGAAAATCGGGTATCATCTGTCCAAGTAATTTTTTTTGAATCATTTTGATGAAAGTAGATTATATTAGAGATATGAAACAGACATGATTAAATATATTGTAGCCATTTTGTCCTTCAGACAGTAAGAAACAGACCACTTTCTATTTATAGGATCTCTATTTTTAGCCACAATGGTGCCACAGGAATTGACAAATTGAAAAGCTCAGCACGTGCCAGACTTTGCCTCTGCAGCTCGCCCCCTTCCACTTCCTTTAACGCATCTTTCTTCATCCTTTCCTCCGCCGTCTCAATGAGCAGTTTGTTTTTCTCGTCTCCCTCCCTGGCATTATGTCTCACTCTTTTTCCTTTCTCTGTTCCTTCTTTACCTGCCCTCTCATTCAAATCATCCTCTGACTCGCTTCATCTCACCCCTTCCTCTCCCCTCCTCCTCCTCCTCCTCCTCCTCCTCCTCTCCATTCAGTCGTGAACCACTGACTACGCAGTCACGTTTTGCTTCATACTTTCAGAAACCCCTGAAGGCAAGCCATTTCAGGATATTTCACAGCAGAGCAACACACCAACTCTGTCACTCTCGCAGACGTGGGCAATACAAGCCCACGTCAATGAGAGCGCACAGTCACGCACACATACCCCAACCCCGCACAAGCGGGCTTGCTTCTTTCTTTTCTTTTCTTTTTCCGCTTCGCGCATACAAATCCTTAACCTGCCACAACTGATAGGGTTTTACCACACCGAGATGTTTTTGTGTGCCATTTGCAAATAAGCCAAGCAGCAACAAAAGCAAAGGATGGGATTTGCTGGGGGCAAGAAACGACACAATTCATATATAGATTCATAAATGTATGAATGCAGCAGGGCTAAAAATAAAAACTAGTTTTATTTATTTATTTTCTTTCAACACCCCAAGCCCCCCCCCCCCCACCCCACCCTTTACTCCCACACTACCCGCCCAGAATCATTCAGCTCATGCTTCTGTCTTGCTCTCAGAGGGAATGGGCTAAAAATAGAGGTGTTTCCCATGCACGTTCCAGAATTATTTTCCTCAGTCTCTAACCCTCGCTCCCCCTCCCTCCCCGGTCTGTCCTCCACGCACACACTCTCCATTCATTTGCAGTCCTCAGTCAGCCAGATACACAGCAGCACACAGTCATTTAAGTTGGATGGTTGCCCACATAGGCAGGGGCTACTGCTCCTTATCTATACCCACACAGACACACACAAGGACAAATATATCCATGTATATAAATATATTAATATAAATAATATCTATTCAGTTTGCCAATTTGCTAGTTGCTCTTTGTGTGCCAGATCCATAACAAGCAAACAGTAACTGGCTTGGCTCAAAAAATACATTGGGTGTAAGAGGTTTGTGGATGAAAGAAGGGGGGGAAAAAAGTCCAATAACAGCTTTGTGTCCTTTAAACTGTGTACAAACTTGTTGTGAGGGAAACATAATTGCTGCCTGTATTATGTTCAGGCAGAACGTTATTTTCCAAAAAAGAGTTGAAAGTCATAACAAGATGGTTGTGGTGGATTGTGGGTATACAAAGCTGAGCTCTTGGGTGTAGGGAAACAACAACATTTTTAAGATGTAGGGAAAACTTAACGTGTGTTTTTAAGTGATGTGTAATGTCAAGAAGTGAAGAAATGAGCTATGAACATCAAAAATATTCATGTCACATAAGCACGTAACCAGACTTACATGACATATCCAGTTATCTCTGTGACGGAGCATGGTAGAATCTGCAAGATGTACAGCAGTCAGAAAAACAGTGACGGAAACAATGACCACTGTAAAAAGCTGAAAGAAACATTGAACACTAATGTATCTTCATAATAACACATGCCTTGATGTGCTTGCCTCTTGGATATGATGCATAGGAGCGTAGGAGTATCAGGTGTACTGGTATGTTGCTGTCATGGTAACATAAAGAGGGACATGCATGTCTTTTTTTCCTGACATGACACACACAAATGTGGCACGAGGGGCACACATAATGGACCTGCATATAAATGGCAACCCAAACAAACAATTATAGTAGGCGATATAGTATGTATTTTTCAAGGCATATAATGTATGCAATGCAAAGAAAGTATGGTGGACATTGATGTAAGATAAATATGATCGAAGGGAGAATGTAATGAAAATAAAATGATATTAAATTAAATTGCTAGTATCCCATCAATGTAAAAGGAATAATGAATCACACAATAAAAAATATGCTAAGATGCTATTCTAAACAAAATCTAATATGATAACTGTGTTTTGTTGTTAAATTAATGCTTTTTTAACAATATGCGGAAGATCTGAACTGCGGGTGGACATGGTGATATCAAAGGGGGGCAGTCAAGAAACCATGGAGACGAGCCTCGGCTTGAAAGTATCTGGAAAGCAATGATCCAGAAGACAGGGCTGCACTGTTCCATACAGTACATACTGTTGACAAAATCAATAATAACACCCTGCAGTCTGAAATGCCTAAGTAAACTGTGTTTGGGATTTGATTTATTATATATATATATATATATATATATATATATATATATATATATATATAAAAAAAATAAGACAGATTTACACACGCAATTTAATGATCATCTTGTTTAGAGAGGCAGAGGCTGATTACAGTCGGCTATAGCAGCTGTTTTGTCAGTGTAAATAAAGGATTGTTAAACTAATGCAGCACAAGTCATTGAACATAAGCCATTATGGTATGTAAAGACATAAATAAGGCAGCACTAAGAATGAGAAAATTCCAAACGTCCATATAGTGCAGCTCATGGCGCACACAGTACATTGTTAGCAGCTCAGCAGCAAAGGTCGAGCTCAAACTTCCACAGCTCCCTCTTTACTTCTGCTCCTTAGTTATTACTTCTGCTTCTTCAAATGAAGTTGTGTTTTGCCCGCCTCTTTTTTCTGCTATCATCGTGATTTTTATTGAGTTTGGTTAATTAAATTTTCAGTTTCCCACCACAGCCATCCTATACCTATGCAAATTTACTGATTTTTTTTTTCTCCCCATGCACATCTGACCCTCTTAGATTGCATGAACTTTAATAAATCTGGAGCAGCCAAACCTGTCTTGTTATCTTGGTATTTGTGTGATCTCTTCAAAGAGAGGATGAGGATGAGGATGTGCGCACTCCTCTGATTTCTCTCAAGTATAACCTGTAGATGTATGCATATGACAATTCCTGGATTATGTATAGCAAAGAGGGATGACAGGGTTGTCTCGAGTGGAAGGACTGTCTGGTTTTCAAGGGAAGAATCTTATGGATGAACTTGTGTTTTTGATTGGTCGCTCAAAGGTCACCCGACAGCAGGGCTTGATTTGATGGCAAATGGGATGGGAATGTCACTGTCACAAAGTCTGTACATGCTTTCCAGCTGCAAGGTATTCCCCTTCCTATAGGCTGTGGTCACATGTATTTCCGCTGCACTCACCTGCATCATTGCGGTGCTGCCTGGTAACACAGCAGATCATGTGAATCCTGTCTCATACCTCGGCTGTTAAAAGCCATGTCTTGGCTCAACACACGTGTGGTCAGGCTGCACGGTGACAGGGGAGTAGCCTATGTGCTATTTTAAAATGTCTCACTGTGTGCTGCTCTTTTTACAGCTTGCAGCTCTATCTCAGTCATTTGGAGTTTCGTTCCACTTCCATGTTCTTGTTTGTAATTTCATTTAACAGATTGCTTTCTAACAGCTACATCAGAGCTGTATTCACCGTGTTGATTTGTTGCTACTGCGAACTGAACGTTGCCTCACTGAGAAACCAGCAGGAGGAACTTTTTTCCTCTCTGAGATCGGTGATTAGTGCTATTGTTCAGTGAAGACAGGTCTAGACAATGAGGTATGGGTGCTCTTTTGTCAGTGCATCAATGTTGAATATTGCGGGGGGCAACGGTGGCAGAGGCAGCAGTTACAGCGAGCTGTGAGATGATGAAGGTACAGACGACAGGCTCTCAATGTGCACTTTGTTTAAATGAACACATCTTCAACATCCTTCAGCAGCACTGTATTGCACAGCAAAACATGCATGGAGTTTGTGCTACTCATATCATCATGTATTGGAGAAAAGAACTACTGTCTTTATATAAATGAGATTTCAGAAAAAAGGTGAAAGGAAATCACCTGCTCCTACTCATGGTTTTTCTGTTTAAACTGATATTAGATTAAAAATTATAGGTCAAAGTTTCAAAGCGTGAATCATTTGCTGTGAAACCAAAACAAGGACAAAACCAATGGATGTGTCTTGTATCATCATCATCACCATCACATCTCTCAACACCAAAAACAGCTCTGTAGAGCACTTGAAACTGAAGTTCATGTGTCCAAACACTGAAACATCCCCCTCTTACAATTTTTTCCCAGAGTTCTAGCTTGCGAGCAGCTTGACACGAAGCCCGAGGAGCAGAGCAGTTTCCGACAGCGCCCTGAAAGTGTTTGTCAGAGTTAGCGAAGTAGCAATGCAAAAACCTGACAACTGTGTTAGTTCGGAGCTAATGGAAAGTCTGTGTCATTGCGAGGCTGATGCCCATGAGATGAAATTAGGTGTTGTGAACGGTGGAATAGCAAGAGCAGAAAATGGGAGTTGATGTGTTTTACATCGACATATATTCTGCCTGTTGCGCCCCAGGTGGGCACTGAGTTCTTCCATCTGATAATCTGGAGCTTCTGGACTAAAAGCTGTCGCACCAAGGGGCTGTTTTGGACAAGTAGTTGACTTAGACTATCACCACCAATGTACCAGTCACTGGATCATTTTAACTGTTAATAGTGCTGATATTGATAAAGGTAACGTAATTTATCTGAAGAATTTATGCATTCATTGCATTAAAACATCTTTTTTGTTGTTTTTTTTCCATATAAAACTATTTTTTTCATTATTATATCATCTATTTGAATTAGTAATAGTCCTCAGTGGCTTATCTGAAAGTAGGAAGATGGATATCAATTTGAGTATATCATATAAATGTAAATAATACAATGCAGTGGTGGAAGAAACATCTTTAACTTATAAGTAAATATATTTAAAACATTAAAATTAGTTCTGTAATTGAAATTGTACATAAATAATCTTCTTTACTTGGAAAATGCATATAAAGTAAAAAAAAAAATACTTTGCAGAAAAATAACACTGCAACTAAGACGATAGGCTAATATGCAGCATTTTACACTCATTTTACACAGTAGGCTATATGTTTAAATTCATGCAACTGTTCCCACACTAAAATAGAAATCTAGAAAGTTGTGAACTTATAAGCATGGTTAAGTTCTGTGATCCACCATTATTATAACATTAAAAATGCATAAGAGGTGGATATAAAGAAAAAAGAGGGAAAAGCAGGAATATCAAGTGACAATTTCTGGTTGTTTATCTCCTCAGGAATATTCAGCCTAATAGACTGTCAGTGATAAGTGCACACAAGTCCTTCAGTTTAACGGAGAACGTTCTTCCTGTCATTTCAGGTCACAGTGTTCTTTGTTGTGTTGTGCTTGTCAAACAGAATCAAGCTAGTTTAGGTAGACTTGTTCAAACTGTTGACAGGCTACGTTGTGTTGTAGTGCTGAGTACAGACATCCTGAGGGTGGTAACAGAGTGGAAGATGAGGACGTCTCCACGCTTCTTACGCAACACTTTCTAACCATCCCGTGGAACGAGTAATGAAGCCAGTCTCAGAGAACTGGGAGCTTCTTTGGTGGAGACCTTATAGGTCCTCCACCTTATTCCCCCTGCACAGAACTGCAGGAGCATCTTGGGTAGTGTGTTATGCCATTAGACTGTACAAAATTTACCGCTGATATCCTCCTGCAAGTGTGGAAGATGTTTTGGGATTATGGAAACAGGAGTCTCGCAGGTGCATTACATCTCTCACAAATAGCTACAGTACATGGCATGGAGAAATGGACAGCACTCAGCAATAACTTAAACGATCAATGAACACAAGTGCTGCAGTGCACATCTTTCCATATCAAGGTTTCCTGCCATCTCAGAAACTCATTGAGTCTGTTTTCAGTACTGCTGCCGATACTCTCAGAGCAAATGCTTGCTAAAGGAAAATCCTGCTGCTCAGGTGTTTCTTTTAACCTGATATCAAACAAAGGTATGGGTTCAGATTTTTCTGTGGGTGTATAATTTACACTAAAGTTATAAATGATTATGCTTCCTATAGGGGACAAGGACACTTGACCATGATAGAATTGCATTTTTACATGATACAAAATTTCCTTACACTATCACGCATTGATCAAGTGAAAGGGAAAAGGTTATTTTTCAATGTGAACCTTGAATGAAGTGATCTAATGTACAGTATAGTGTGAACTGTGAACCCAGTGCTGGTAGAATCACACTAAGAATCAACGTCCTGCTATTTGAGATTTAACAAAACTACATGTAGATTTAATTGATGAGCCAAATTAAGTAAATAGCCTACCTTAAAGCAGAAGTAAGCGATCCGGTCGTTTTGGCTAACTTCTCGTCAGCCGATGGAGTTAGCAGCCCCGGCCCTCGTCATGGATCTATTGGTCATGGATCTATTGGTCATGGATCTATTGGCCTCGTCCCTACGTCACCACATTCACGCGCATCCCTTGGCTGCACACACAGAGAGGACCGCCCTTTTATGCCGTTCTCTCTCCTCATTGGATAAAGGTTGTAGGATACAAGGAAAGTTTTCTCCTCGGCTTACAGCAGAGCAGACTGACTGACAGACGCGTGTTTCGGACCAAACACTCTATGTAAGTGATTGCAATCGGAAGATATAACTATTTAAGACTTATATTAACACAAAAATTCCTCTTACTTCTGCTTTAAAGGGGACATGTAATGGAAATATCACTTTTTAAAGGCTCTTTAACATATATTTGGGTGTTTGTTTTGCCGTCCAGAGAATTGACAAAAAAATCTGTAATGTGCAGGCTCCCTAGGTTGAAATCCACGTGGTTTTACGAGCTGTTCCCTCAGTTGTCTTTCAGTGATGTAGCAAGGATTTGAATTTGCATAATACCACCCCTACCTGGGACCGGTAGAAGGGATGGGGTGGGGCAAGCAGTGGTTCATTTGCATTTAATGGAAACCAGCCGTTGCATGTCTTTAAGACACCGGGAACTATTTTAATTTGTGGAAAAGGGGCATAATATGTCTTCTTTAACCATGTGAAATTAACCTGTAAAGATATATATTATACAAAACCATGCAATATCTTTGCAGGTTAATTTCACATAGTTAAGGTCATGGAACATTATTATTGGGGAAAATACACATAAAGAAAGTGTGTTTTAGGTCAGGCAAGTGATAAAATCATAATAGTTAGAAGGGACAGGGATACTAAGCATCATCCTACATAAATCATGCACTGCAGCAACGTCCAATATGAACAGACACTGGACTGAATTCAGATGTGAAATCATCTGCTGGATGCAAGTTGTCGATTGATTGAACGCACGATAGTCAGATACATACTTGATAAACCAATCATGGATTAAGACTTTAGTGCTATAAGTTTACTTTAGATTCATTCAACCCTTCAGCGGTAACAGAAAAATCAATTATGGCAGGCTAAAACATGTCTTGCTTCAGGGCACCTGAGTGGTTCTGCAGAGCAGGGAATATACTTTTACTTCCTGACCCGGATTTAGCATTCCAGTGCTGGGATCAAACCGATGAGCTGATGGCCGCCTGACTGACTGCCACAGCTAATTTGTCCCTTCCACTTAATAACGGTTTCCTTGATAACCCAAGTATCTATAATTCTATTCAATTACTCTTAAACCCAAACGCCTTCATCTTGAGCTATTCAAGTGTTCTCTGAAAATTTGACTCAGACTGATTGTCTTTCCCTCCGGCTAAATTTGTGCTACAATTGAATTTTGGTGACATTTTTACTAGCGGGTGTGACACTCATGAGGACCTACACTCTGCCTGTTTAATGTGCTCATTAGCATTCAATTCACTTAGACCCACACTAGCACCAGGTTAATCCGCTCTCTGTTAAAAGCAGCAATAACAACCTTGGGTTCTGACCCTTTTTGTTGCGCTACACAGTCTATTATTCACTGATCTATTTTCCCCCTCCAACTCATTAGTGTCAGATGAAGTAGGGATATACTGTGGAGGACACTTGTGATTCTGTGATAGACTGGCTGATCCCCTCATATTGGATAACAAATCAGGTTTTATGCTTTATGTGTCCTAGTTGTTTGGTGTTGCGTGTCTGTTAAGCCCTCTTGAGAAGTGTCAGAAGTTTACTTAAATAAATAGCAATGACCCACAAAAAAATATTTAGTCAAAATGATGAAAAATTTGATTTGAATTACAGTCTAATAGGTGGTATTGGAAGCCATTTAGGACAGTAAGAGTCTACACATCCCATTTTAAACTCATGGAAAGTGCTCGTTAGGTTTAAGGAATCCACACTAATAATTTGATATATCAGTGTCTGTGCTGAGAAAACTTCAGATTTTCAAGAAATTACTGAAATTTTCAAAGATCACTGAGGTCAGATCTGCCAAGGTTCTGCCACTGTTACCAGCTAATACAGTATAAACATAATCCCACCAGTAAGACATTTATTATTTTTTGCACAGTAACATTTATGGTTGATTAGAACAGTCTTTATTCAGACTGTGGTGGCCGCTGGTTTAAAGGACAGCTCTGATTTGAGCAGAGCTGTACCACTGCAATGCCTCTTTAATAAATTGTTCTTTTAATCAATAGTCATTATAATTATAAGCATTTATGGGGTATCATAATATATGATGGAAAAAGCAAAGGAATATTGTTATCTGTGTTTCCATCCACACACACACACACACACACACACACACACACACACAGAGGCACATACAATCCATAACCTAGATATCCTCAGATGGAGGTAAACATAGGCTTAAGAATAATATGCCTCATCTGACAATATTCAACAGAATGATAAAGGAAGTCAGATTAAGGCAACCACCTGCCTATGTTTTCTTTGATTTTTCAGTGAATCTGTCAGGTTGAGCTCATCTGCCCGTTGGACTAAACTTCTCGCAATCTCTCCATTGATCGGCTGCCTGCTGTGAAACTATACACTGGTTACCATGTCTAAAAAAAAAAAAAAAACATGCTTTGAGGGCAGAAAGAGAGATTGGAGGTGAATTTTGTGCAAGGACGACAGACCACATGTTTAATGTATGCTGCAGTGTCCGAAGCTGACTTATCAGTAAATTGATAAATCATTCAACAACGCTGGAAGAGTGTATAATAAAATATACGACGACATTACAAGCAAGTTAATTAATGGTAGTCACATTGTTTGGCACCTCATAAGGGTTCCCTGACAACACGTATGATACTGGAAATCAGAACAATGCACAATTTATGTACAGAAGGTAAAAAAAATAAAAATAAAATGAATGTAAATATTAAATATGGAGGGAGAGATGGATAAATGATTCAGTAAAACAACAAAAATATCAGACATGAAGCCAAGAATAATGAGGTTTTTGGAAGAAGTATTGTCATTAATTACTTAGATTAAAGTATGGAAATGAATGACTCTTGCTTCTTTGATACACAAGCAAACCCATATTATAGCAGATTTAATTTTATGTTAAAGGAGAACTATGCAAGTCCGGTTGTGTAGTCTTATCTGTCATAAACAAGGGATTACGGGTTAAGAGAGCTGGGACACCGGGTCGGCAGCATTTATCTTGCGAGGTTGGTTTTCGGCCAAGAGACACTACGTGGAAGGCAGAGAGCCTCCATTCTCCCTCCTAACAAGTAGCCTAACAAGTAATTTATTTAACCATCACAATTACTCCGAAGCTGTTTGATTAAGGAAAAAATGTAGGTAAAAATCCTGCATAGTTCCTCTTCAATGTTAATGTTGACTGGCTGTGAATTTAAATAAGAAATTTTCCCAATAGCGTATTTGGCTACTGACTGTTTGCATTGAGCCTTGTCATAGTCATATGCAAATCGAGGTGAACATTTACATATGTACGGCAGAGAATTCACAATGACTTCAGAGGCACAGTCTGTGTATCGCCCATTGTTTTCCAGATTAGATTTCTATGCCTTGCCATCTTGGGAGAAATCCAACTCTCGTCATGTCCGTCCCCAGTGAGAAACCTCTGAGAGCTTCAATTGTGAGAAGCAAGAGGCAGGAGGAAAGCTATTTTCTGCACAGTACATTCTGCAAGCCACAGAGGCCCGAGCAAATCTTATGTAAAGGGAGAAAATGTGTTGAAGAGACGGGTCAAATCCTGTAAGGGTGTGCAAGTGTTCTTGAAGGTAGAGTTTTCTCTTAGGGCCAGACAGCTGAATGCTCTTGACCGACCAAGTCAGATAGTTGTCTGTGTCACTTGCTGAAGATTATAGGCAAACAAAATATAGGGAAAGAAACATGGGAAAGAAACATGGGCAAGAAACATGGGCATGAAACATGGCTGTGGTGTAGCTACTTGAATAGTTGGATACTTTAGCTATTAAATAACCAATATCAATTTGATATTGCAACAACACTTGTTCATGAAGTCAGTGTGGTGGCCTTTAAGGAACTATGCAAGTTTGGTCTCTTTTTCACTGTTTTGGTTGCTTTTCTCCATGGAACTCCCCCTTACTTCAGTTTCATATATTATTCACTGTCGCTAAAAACTCACTGCTAACCCTCCTCCCTCCCCACTGGCCATGTGCATGTGTTTGTGGAGTAGTGCCGTATGTTTCCCGCAAGATGAGAGCAAGGACACCAGGTTGGAGGCGTTGATCCTGCTAGGTGGGTTTTAGGTGAAGAGACCCAAGGCGGAACACAGAGAGCCAGCTTCATTCTCCCTGTAACAAATCATTTAAAGGGATAGTTCACCCAAAATTCAAATTTCACTCATTTTCTACTCACCCTCATGTCAACTAAGGGCTGGGAGAGGTTTCAGAGTCATCTGTGCCTTTTTGAAGTTACAGCGGGGCTCCGCGCAGCACTGCATTGCCATATGACGGTAGCGAACGGGGCTCACTTTTCTTTGTCCAAAAAGACACACCAAAAAACATCCAAATACCTCCATACTGCCCGTCTGTAATGTCCCTCTTGTATTGAAGCCCCAACATGAGAAATTGTTCTGAAAACGATTAAATAGGTCTATATTTTAAGCTTGTTTGTAGCGGAAGCTCCCAGTGTCTTAGTTCAGTGTCAGTGCAACACTTCTCATGTTGGGGCTTCAATACAAGAGGGACATTACAGACGAGCAGTATGGAGGTATTTGGATGTTTTTTGGATGAAGAAAAGTGAGCCCCGTTCGCAACCATCATATGGCAATGCAGTGCAGAGCTTCACCCTAAATGTAGTATTGATCTTCTCATATAACTGTAAGCATGAAAGAATTTCCTGACATGTGGACATATTCCTTCAAAGCTGAGACTTGATACTTTAACTTTATCACCGTGTGTGTGTGTGTGTGTGTGTGTGTGTGTCTTTCCCTCCCTGACCATGCTGCAGACCCTGTCGCATGCTTCGCTGCACCTCTCTGAGGAAAAACATTAAATCTTCTCGTTAACAGCCCAATTCCCTTTTCAATTACATTACTTTTTCATTTGTCTGCCATACAGCTGCTGAAAAATCACCAATCACATGTCATCAGGACAGCTTTATATTTAATTTACTGCAATGCTGCCTGGGACCTGGGACTATCGCCTTGAGATGACCGTTTATCTGTACTGTCAGACATTAGCATTGAAGACCCAATCTCATTAGTAATAATTAAGAGAGGTAATTTTTTTATTATTAGATTTTAGCAGTTATAATTAAGCCAATCACCACTGATTTTCTGCTCTCTCTCTTTTGGGAATATCATTCATTTACAAGTGAAATTCAAGGTGGACACAATTGTGTTTAAATTAATACGCTCACAGTGCCTTTAAGTCATGGAGCCAACCGGATGAAATAGTTAACTTAAATCTCAGAGAGAGATGAGAAAAAAAATCCAAGCTGCTGCTACAACTATTGTGCCTGAAAGTGAAAACTAAAAATGTGTCACTCTCTTCTGGTTCCCTGCGGTCCTCATCACATTGTTGCTTTGATTCATCAAAACTGTGAGCAATCAAATGTGATCTTCATCAACACATCAACAGATTTCACTTCAATTTCTTTTTACTAACTGTGAAGTTAATCAACCAAAGTTGAAGTTGTTGTATAAAAATTATCTTAATTTCAATTTTATCAAAGTCTAATTAACATTTTGATATGTTTAATGAACACATACCATGAGAGCCATTGGTTTTATAACTTTATAACTCGCTTTTATAACTAGTCGGCTTGACTATTGTAATGCCTTATATGTAGGGGTTAGCGCATCCGCCATCACCTGTCTTCAGATGGTACAAAATGCTGCTGCACGCCTCTTAAGTGGCATAAATAAACGTGAGCATATTACCCCCATTTTAACTGCGCTACACTGGCTGCCCATTCGTTTTAGGATTAATTTTAAAATTCTTTTATTTGTTTTTAAGTCTCTTAATGGCCTGGCCCCACCATACCTTTCTGAGCTGTTAGAACCTTACGCTCCTACACGCCCCCTCAGGTCAGCTGACCAGCTGCTCCTGAAAGTCCCGAAAATGACCACCAAACTCAAAGGGGACCGTGCTTTTTCAGTTGTGGCACCAAAGTTATGGAACGACCTGCCTCTTGATATCAGACAAGCTCCATCGCTGCATGTTTTTAAAAAGCGCCTCAAAACTCACCTGTTCTCCATAGCCTTTGACCCCGTTTTAAATTGATGTCTTTTATTCTGCTGTTAGTTATTTATTGTTTGACTAATTCACCTATGCGCTATGTTTTAATTGTTGTATTGGTTTTGTATAGTGTTATTTTAAATGCACTTTATTTTATTCTTTATTATTTTCTGTTGTGTTTTATTTGTGTCTTATGCCAATTGTATATTTTGTGTGTGATTTTGTACAGCACTTTGGTCCACTGGGTTTTTAAAGTGCTTTATAAATAAAGTTGGTATGGTATGGTATGGTACATAGAGTTGCATGGACAGCAACAGTGGACCTGAATGAAGCAATCAGACACAGACACTGCTTTTAATGTACATTTTGTTCTGAGATACACAATGTCTTTATTAGGTTGGAGCTGCTGTCATGACAAAATCAGAAACCACATACAGTTAGTTACCGACAACAGATCTGGTGTGATTTAGGCTTCATCTAAAATGTGCATTCAGAGGAGGAGCTTGTTCATGTCATAGAGAGAAGGGACTTCATGCTTATGGAGCAACCCATGGAGTAATCCTGACTGTCTTCTATGGACAGTAGCAAAGGTTTGTCCAAAATGTTCCATGAATTGTCAGTGGTTTCAAAAGGTTTCTGAAGGGGGTCTTCTTGATTGATGTAGCATTAATGTCTCCAATTGTCAACATAGCTGAGTTTACAGTGAATCGCTTGACTAATGTCTGAACTTTGACTAATTGCAAAACTCCAACATTCAGCCATCCAATCGTATGACTTGATCAGTCAGTCAGGGACATCAGTGTTTATACTGAAAGCTCTATACTGTTTTGCTCCGTAGCTATACAGTACGTCAGGCAGTCAATTTACTGATGTTCTTGTAATGATGATGATGTGTAAGTAATAAGTTGAAACAAGGCTTCTTTAACACCCATCATATCCTATGCAAATCTTTCCCACTGCAATTATCACTCTGTGTTACAATGACTGTGAACAATGTTTGGTTGCACAGTAACACTACGTATATTAAGTAAATAGAAATTAAAAATGGAAATACAATTAAAGCACAGATAACACATCCATTCATTCAGCTAATGCCATACTGCTATTATGTAACAGTATTAAAATGAAATGCAACAAGAGGGAGAGCAAATCCACATCTTCATTAAGACAATGCAGCGCAGTCACGGAGGTGGAAAAACTGAGACAACAAAGAATTGCAACCACGGAAAAGTGAAATCAACAGAGCAAACAGAAATCAAAGTGATTTGATTCAAACTTAATTTCTCACAAGGGATTAAGGGGAATTCTGAGAAAGACCATTTGTTGGCGTAATAGCAATGGTTTTCTTAAATACACCACTCTTTGCAAGAGTCTGAGTTTGGTATCATGTGTTTGTGATTAAATGCCTGACTGGCCTTTTTCCTGTGGCTCTTTTTTTTTGTTGCAGTCTGATGATCATAGAGTTGTAAAAAAGCCATTTACTGGAGTTGCAATCAATGTGACTGATCCTCACCTTGACAGAAACACAGGTGGCGTGTGTGTGTGTGGTGTGAAGGTCTTTAGATATCTTTAGTGCTATAATACTGTATAACTTATATTCATTTATTTTCATAGACTTAAAATACGCAGGTCAATTTAAAAGGAATCCCCCTCACCGGGAGCAGGAAAGGCCATTCATGAACTACTTATTTAATCAATACATTACCATATGAAATGGTAAGGAGTGATGGCTTCAGTATGACTATAAATATCACAGGTCCACACATCACTGAAGGGCAGAATATCATTAGCGTTGCCTCATGCTGAAGTCTGCAGATTATTCACAGTGTGTCTCAGGTGCCCCTGGAAACTGTGGCCCTCCCCCTGAGATGCAGCAACTCCAGGCTCCCCACAGAGCCGGGATTAATGCTGCGTTCAAGACAAGTTGGAACTCGGAACTTTCCGACCTCCAACTTGAAAAAGTGTGATCGAACGCCACCTCAAGTGGGAGCGAAAAAAATCTGCCATGAGAATTATTTGTATGATGTCACACAACAATCTGCACCCGTGTAGAGGTACAACGTCAACGGTAAAACATCAATTAAAATGCATTTAGATGCCAAAATACATTACAATGTTCTTATTTTTGTTAAAATTTGTTTTATTGCCTTACGTGAAGCACTTTGAATGCAAAGTTTGTCCCAGCCCGCCCATGTTTTTGGTTATTCTGGCGTGGTGCCTATCGAACGCTTTGAAGTCGGAACTAGGAGTTTTCACCTGGGAAAGGTCTGAGTTCCGACTTGTCTTGAACGCACCAGGGAGCTCTGGTCAATCGAAACCTGTAATTATTATGGGATTAGCTTCAGCTGTGTTGAGAGCTATGTTTTTATCAAGATAGAGTAGAATGAAAACCAAGATGTCCAGCTTTCCGTTCTTGTGCGGCTTAATTCAGGTTACATAACGGGGATGAACGTAATGAGTTAACTGAAAACATTGATCCTACCGGATGATTGGTTGTAAAATCAGAATCACGTAAAAACACTTGATGGCAACGCTGAACTAAAAACCTGAGGCTTAACCGGCTGCTGGCAACAAGCTTAGGCCAGTTGTATAAAAACTGTAGCAGCCTATCCTTGACATGAGGGCAATCCAGTGTGTTTGAGGAACAACACTATTTCCAGTAGTGTTTGGCTAGAGTTAATTAGACGTACATGCTGATGTTTACAGCTTACATTAGCAGACAAAGACACACCAAAAAAAAAGGCGCCCACCAGCCTCAGCAACACTGTTTTTTTTTTTCGTCGTGCTGCTAACCTATCATGGTTGACCAAGGGCAGATGGAGGAGGTTGGAGTTTAGCAAACATTAAATTGGTGAAGTTTCTCAAAAGTGTAACTAAATAATCTGAAAGTACATTGAGGAAAATCAATAATAGCATCTTATCCCAGAAAATTGAGAGTGAATCTGAGGACTGCATTTACATTCATTGGCTTTCTCTTGTCTCCGATTATATTAGATGTATCCATCAGAATGGAAATTCAGCTGCGAGCAGAAACAAGGATGCAGCAGGGGAGGTCATCTGTTAAGGTGCTCACACACTCTCTCTCTCTCCCTCTCTTTCACACACACATACACACACTCTCTCTCTCACACACACAAAAGCCTTTAACACCAATTCCATCACTGTTTCACCCTCAGCCTACCTCGACTATTAAAGGGCAGTTCCCGTGAGGTGTCCTGCAGCAGGTCGAGATTATCGCTGCCCGTAATCTCCCAGGACAGAAACAATACAATTCCTGTTAACTGTCTCAGGACAGTAATGGCACTGCAATGGCCTTAATATACTGAACCATGTGTGGCCGGTGTAATTCTGGTCTTCATCCTTTCACTGGTGGTCACCGTGGCCTGACAATGACACTGTCAGGCGATATGATTCACTAATGGAGCGGGCTGGGTATTGATGGAGGTCACAGAGTAAAGACGGTTTAGTGCAGCCAGAACCCTTGAGGGGAAAGTAAGGCCGCTCTACCTGCTTGGTTCATTATAGGCTGGCTCTGAATCAAGTCAGTGTGTGTATTATCGGGCCTGTGCATAAAGGGACACAGTGTCATTTATAGTGCTTATATACTGCACATAGTTACTTTCATGGGTCACCCATGTAGGTGATTACTGAGTGTTTTTCATGACCATGTATATCACTTACTGGCAGTACTCAGTATATTGTTTTTTTCTGTTAGGAAAAAAGGACAAGGTGAAAGTTGTGCAGTCGAGCACATAAATGAAACATTTAAATCATGACTTTCTGTTGATAAAGTGCATTCATGTTTCAGATATTTAAGAATAATGAGCTCAAGGTCTCCATACCTGACCTTTCCTGTGCATTTACAATTTACCCCAGTGTTTCAAATGTGGGACATTGTTGGATAAGGAACACATTTCACACTAACCTGAGTGGTGTTCAGCTACTCTGGCAAACAACTCTATGGTCAAACTAAACCTTTTTCCAAACCTTATGTATTCATGTTTTTTTGAGAATAGAAAATTGGTCCATAAGAATACTCTGAATAGGAGCTGGCTAAAGATACAAGATAAAGCATTTGACCAATTACTTTCTATCTCAAATAATTCAAAATGTTTGTCATCAAAATGACTCTAACTGCCGACTCAAAGGGAACAGCTTCATCAAATGCGCCTTTGAACAGCTCCAAAGCATCCACACAAACACTCACATATTGTTGACATTCAAACATATTGACTGATCATGAACAGTAAGCTGGCTGCTTTGATGATGGCAGATAGCCCGAACAAAAGCTACAGTACAAGGTTAACTCAGTGGAGTGGGTCCATCTGTCAGAGGGTCAGTGGTTTGACTCTGGCTGTTGAAGGGAAACATATTGAACCTCAAATTGGCCCTGATGTATCATTAAAGCAGAAGCACGCGATCCGGTCGTTTTGGCTAACTTCTTGTCAGCTGATGGAGTTAGCAGTCCCCGCCCTCGTCCCTACGTCACCACATGCACGCGCATGCCTTGGCTGCACACACAGAGAGGACCGCCCCTTTATGCCGTTCTCTCTCCTCATTGGATAAAGGTTGTAGGATACAAGGAAAGTTTTCTCCTCGGCTTACAGCAGAGCAGAGTGACAGACAGACCCGTGTTTCAGACCAAACCCTCTATATAAGTGATTGCTATCGGAAGATATAACTATTTAAGACTTATATTAACACAAACATTCCGCTTACTTCAGCTTTAAAGCCCCTGTACAGACATTTCATTTAGTGTTGATTTTGGCGGCCCCTGTGGACAAAAGCGGTGGTGTTTTGCCGGAAAGGAAGACTGCATTTCCTACTGTTGTGAAGACGTTTGTCTGGCCGGCACGTGTAGATTTGTTTTGGAAACGTCAGAAAGAAGACGGGATGGCTTTGAAAACTTTTAGCAGCTATCTGCAGCGTGCATATGGATGAAGTGATGTATCTATTCGAATTGTTTCGTCAGTGGTCCGACCCGACCATGCCTTCCTGAGGTATAGAATTAGACTACTTAGAAATAGCGTATCTTCACACTGATGGGCTCATTTGCTGTTGTAGGTAACAGAGACACATCAGCAGAAACCAGAGACTTTTGCGTATCCAGTTAAAAGCTCCGTACCGGGGCTTTACAGTAAGTGTGTGAATATGGTAGAAAAGTGCTACATGTGTAGGGAAAAGGGTTCTATGAATGTTTGTGTGTATGGGTGAATGTGACTAGCAGTGTAAAGCACTTTGAGAGGTTGAGATGACAGGAAAAGTGCTATATAAATACAGTTTGTTGACCATTTACAATCTGTCCAAACCTGGCATGAAAAGAGAAGTGGGCACTTGTACGTTCAGGTGTGAATGCAGCTGAGATGCATTGACAACACATTTGAGATCCAGTCTCTCAGAGTAGACTATGTTCAATAAATATACTGCGCAACACTGATGATAACAGTGGTAGTGACACATTTTAGAAACGGATGCAAAAGACTTGTTTAAACTTATTCCTTTAATTTCCGTTTAACACCTGTCTTTCTGCACAACCTCCTTTAGCCAGATGGGGGTGGACATTTCAAGGTCAAGAAAATAGTAATTTATGCGGCGCTTAGCCAGTCTTGGCACTGCCATGGAAATGGAACCCATAATCTCGTTATAGGTGATCTAAATCAGTGATGCATAGCAAGCATGCATACAACAACCTTGTAAACACCTGCTTGAATACATGACATGTAGGCGTGAGCGCGTGCACACACACACACACAAAAACGCACACTCACTGAGAATCCACACAGTCACTTTGAGTTGTGTGACACTGTGGTCAGGTAGTAATGATGTCAACTAATAATCATTTATTACCATTATAACAATCTGTGCTTAGTCATCTGGCTCTTGATCTAAGTGGTAAATTGCACGTAATGGCCCGGAGCAAGATGGTGAAATCAGTAATGACATACGAGTAAATTATACAGCAGAGGAGCCCATCACAGGTCATAGATGGTGGCTGAAGTGTTTGTGTTATTGTTCATATCCAACCCCTAATTATTCTGTGCATACTTAGATAGATGTGAAGACGTTCACTTTCACCGAGAGAACGATCTTTTATCGTGCCAGTTTGAAAGGAAGAGGCGGTACTTATGTGGTTTGGGTGGTGGAACAGTTTTACTTTCATCTGTCAGCAGCCATTAAGCACTAGCAGA
This sequence comes from Trachurus japonicus, assembly GCF_045865225.1. Lineage (NCBI taxonomy): Eukaryota > Metazoa > Chordata > Actinopteri > Carangiformes > Carangidae > Trachurus > Trachurus japonicus. The sequence goes on from NC_140907.1 coordinate 26,528,635, forward strand.
ACACTGACTAGCTAAACAAGGTTGGCTCACAGTGCTCCCTCCTCACTCTATGCAAATGTGTCCCTTTGATGTTGAACCAGCAGCACAGGGAAGGACAGCATGAGGAAGACAGAGAGAGAGAGAGAGGAGGGGTGGGGGGCTTGTTTTTAATCAGCAACTGGTTCTAATGAGGACCTGTGTCAGCAAAACAACGTGGCCACGCTGCCGACTGACCCAGGCAGAATTTCAAATATTATTCATAACCCGGGAATTTGATATAAATGGCTCCTAGACTTTGTTGTTACTGCTGCTGTTATTTCTGCTATTATATTGTTTGGGGGTTTTTGGCTGAAAATCCGACCAGGGCCACTGTCCAGCAGTTTTTTTTTTTGTTTTGTTTTTTTAAGGAAGAGCAGGAAGCTGTTATTCTGCAAAGTGTGGAATAATTTCACAAACCTCAGACCATGTAATGAGCTGATTTAAAGGTTTTTGTTGGCAAATAATTGTTTGTTATTTGTTTTCACCCATGTCTGAAGATTTGTCAGCAGGGTTATGCCAAAAAAAAAAAAAAAATGCACTGAAGTTGTTGAAGGGATCATCGAGCCAGTGAGGAGCCCATTCAAATTATCTGCAGATTTGGATCATTTATTATGAATTAGCTTTTTGTTTTTCTTCACAGACTACAGAGTGTTGTTTTAGATTGGCCTTGGTGAGTGTCCTTCTAGTTTTCAATAGTTTTATAGAAGTTTTCTAATAATGCAATATACTTATGTTACAGACATTTCAAATTTCACAAATTGATAATCGAAGAGAATAACTACCAAGTGAGCATTTTACAACTGGTACAGAGACATTTATGGTCAATGACAAAAAGACGAGATGTTCACAAAATGCCAGCTGTCATCAGCAGTCATTAAACATCAACATTTTAAAATTTAAATTGAAGAATAACTACCTACAGTGGTGAGCATATTACTGCACTATGAATTCCAGACTCTGATCCTATAATATTAGGGGGAATTGTGTAATATTATGTATGTAGTATCACAGGTAACCAAAGTGAACCTCGAGCCTCCTGTTTTCAGATGTTCTACATATTTGGCCTGGGTATGGTATCTGCTCGACTGTGTGCCATTGCAGTTACATCCACCAAACAGCTATGTTTTTACCCTTTTCAAGGTTTACGCATAAAGTACTGAATCAATTCCCACTGAATGTGGTGCAGGGATTGGGAATAAGCCCAGGGGGAAATTCATGAATCTGGATCATTTTTCCATGAATTAAAGTTTTGCTTCCATGTAGTCTATTGTTTGACATTGGCTTTGCTGAAGGTCAGCTTTCCATGAGTTCCCTAGTTTCTATAAGATATGCTATTACAACTGATCATTGGCTGCTGTAAATTACAGTTTTGAAATTTATTTCTGCCATGCTCCCTTCACTCTTCGCTGGAGTCATGCGTGTTATTAAAAAAAGGCACAAAATGTAATCTATAAGGTTACTTGTGTATATTATTAAATGTAGTTTCCATTAGGCAGCCATAATTGTAATGCCAAGGGGGCAAATGAGTACGTACAGGTATCAGGTAATAGTTTCAGGCAGTTTTTTTTAATTAAAAACTAGAATGACTTCAATTAAAGCTGCTACTGTGGACGCAATTGATATACTGCGAGTTACTGCAGTTTAATTGAAGAATTACTGAAAGGAGAATGCAATTTTTTTCCTGGTTAAGCAATGTGTAGCGGCAGGAAACGGATGCGTATGCCAACCATACATATCAGTCATTAGAGAGAGGGAGAGAGGAAGGTGACAGACCTGCATGTGGCAGCAGAAAACAGCCAGGGAATATTCATGACATGTTCCATACATCAGATGTAAAGTAAGTTCCACCCAGTGTTAACAGTGTTTTTGCACCTGACGTGATGCTGCTACTGATGCCTGCCAAGTGTTATACCACATTACATGGATGCAAACTGTTGATCCAACATCACAACATGCCGAGATCAAAATAACATTTGCTTCATTTTAATCTGAGCAGAAAAACATATTAAATCAAACTGTTCCTCTGCCTAAGTGACACTCCTCCATGAACGCAAGTTATCGTCTCTTCATCAGCTTTTATTGAGATGCCTTGTTAAACAGAATGAATTGAGAGAATCTGAAACTAAACGGGAAAACATCTTATAAGTGTAATTACGGGCTGCTCCAGTTTGCATGTCAGCCAATTTGCAAACTGTATACAAGTATTAACTCATCGTCATCATCATCTTGTATTCAAAGCACAGAACTGGCATATAATTGCAGAGTAGACGTCCTTAGAGGAAGTGGGGTAATGTCCCTAATTAATATTCTGAGTAAAACAAAAATAGTAATTAGTAAGGATTAATAAGATCCTGTGTGAACTTAGCAAATGCTAATTAAACAATTGGGCATTGAGTCCATAAAAAAAAACTTACTCAGCACTGTCAAGTAGAGGAGACAGTCGAGACATCGACTACGACGCCCTCTGAAGACAAGACGAGACAATAAGAAAACCACATTCAGCTGTTTGACACAGTGCCTTTAGAAACACATCACTGCTGCAATGTGCATGCAATACAAGGTAACAGTGCTGCAGCTAAATGGAGCACAAAAAACATGGTTATATACAAAAAAAAAACACACACACTGAATGATGCCACCTGAATGTCACATATTAGCTCACTAAGTGACTCGACTGTTTTTCTTACTCAACTCGCCGTAATTATGTCATAACATTTGTACATGATAGAGAATGGTAGACTTTTGACAACTCTTCTGTTTACAATACTTTTACAAAGTGCTTTATACTTTTCAGAGTGCACAGGGCTGTCTCCACAGCCAGTGTCTAGCATGTGAGAAGACAGCTCAACCTTTCTCAGCTTCCCCATGTTACACTGCTTTGAGTCTTAAGTCGTTGAGAGTGAGTGCAGCAGCGGCAGCAGCAGTGAGTTCAGCTCAAAATGAATGTCTTCTTGTCGCCTCTGCAGCAGCGCTTGAGACCCGTGTATAAACAGTGGGTTGTGCCATCAATCTGCAGTATGTAGAGCTTCGGCATGCTGCTGGTAGTATATTCTCTAGTACTTGAAGTGTTTGTTGTTGACGGGTTTGTGGCCTTTCCGCAGGGAGGTAAATCAGTGTCCATCAACAACATAATTATCCAGGAGTGCAGCTGCTGAAAGTTGGACCTGTATCCACTCGTCCTCTGATATCCTTTATTGTCCTATTGTTTCCAAAAAGAAAATTGAAATTCCTGTTTTCAAAAAGCTTCATCATGAGGGAATCTGTATGCATATCTCCATATTTTCTGGCCCTGCTCTCGCTGGATGATGTTGTATTATCATCTGTCATTGGCTTGCAGACATGAGAGGAAATGTGCATGGGACAAGATGTTTTTGTCCAAAGTCCAAAATGTCAACAGTTTGTTTTTCTTCACCAGTGAGGTTTGAAAAGTTGTTCAGTCCAACAACAGATCCACCAAGTAGCCAAAGTGTGTAATTTTGATTTGGAGGATTATGTACTGTTGGTTCAAACAACCACAGTTTGGTTCAGTTCCCACGGGCCGGTCGGCCACTTGTGTTTTCCGTTGGCTGGTGCTGTCATGAAGTGAAGTCAATCCATAGCAGCTGCAGACTTTCTGTTGCATATCTCTGGGCAGCAAACTAACATCAAACATCGCAGAGAGTTTGTTTGCATCTGCTCGGAGGCTATCTGTGCTGCAGCTCATTGCCTTGATTAAAGTGTCTCCGTTAAGTGGCAGGGTTCGATTTTTTTCTATACAGTAGTGAGGACATCCCCAACATTGTGTCACTGAATGTGATACATTTGCAGTCAGAGGGACATGTTCAAACAAAGGCAAATACTCTCGAGGCTTTAAAAATCTGCTGAATACAAACCTAATCTCTAATTAAATCGACAATCGACAAGTGAATAAATCCCCAGTCAATTTTCCGACCCTTACGTATGGTCGTGAGCTCTGATGTGGATGAAATTTGATATCCATACAAGCAAATGAAATTAGTTTCTGAGTTCACACAGCAGAAAAAAAGTTTGGGATTCAGGAAGCAGCTCAGAGCAGAACTGCAGCTCTTTTGCATTGAAAGAAAGTTGGGGTGGTCCAGGTGTCTGATTAGGGCCGGCCCCTTGATGTGTCCCTGTCAGGGTATTCCAAGCACGTCGAACTGGGAGAAGAAACCGGGTCAGAGCCAAAACACGATGGAGGGATTATATATTCCATCTGGTCTGGGAACTTTGGGTCCCTTGTGAGGCACTGGGGAGTGGAGTCAGGAAAAAGGGCATATGGGCTTCTTTGCTTAGACGGGTACCACAAGGACCTAAACCTGGACAAGTGATAGAACGGGGATGGATGGATGAATGGATGCGCCCGGGGACTGACAGGCATGGACTGATCATGTAAAAGAACAGAGAGAAAGAAGCAGAAATGAGCTCAGATGCACAAACGTCTTCATTTTAGTGACTCTACCTTTTCAATCATCGATATGTGGAAGGAAAAGATGTAATTTAGGAGACAGAGTACAGTCCTCATCTCTTTTCTCATTCGTGAAAGACCACCGCTTGTTACATGCTCACACCTGTGGAAGCAGCCATGATGATTTTTTGTTTACACTTTTTGTGTTTTTACGGTCCTCATCATCTACAGCACCTGAAAGAGATGAGTCTGTCTGGTGTTTCAGCAAAAATATATTCTGTCTCATACATTGAGTTGAGTGTTTAAAGCAGAAGTAAGCGATCCGGTCGTTTTGGCTAACTTCTTGTCAGCCGATGGAGTTAGCAGCCCCCGCCCTCGTCATGGATCTCTCGTTCTCTCTCCTCATTGGATAAAGGTTGTAGGATACAAGGAAAGTTTTCTCCTCGGCTTACAGCAGAGCAGAGTGACTGACAGACCCGTGTAAGTGATTGCCGTCGGAAGATATAACTATTTAAGACTTATATCAACACAAAAATTCCGCTTACTTCTGCTTTAATTGCCAGTCTCTAAAGCATGTCAGCAAGCAATCAGAAACCTCTGTGGGTTGTACAGTAGTTAACATAATACAAGACCCTGTCTGGGAGCGAGTGTTACATAGGCCTACATCTGTATTGTCACTCATTTAAATGATCACTTCTTAATTATAGTGCATTCAAACATGGTTTCCTTAAAATATCCTCCTTATATTCAGACACTAGTCAGTCAAGATAATACAAGGCAAAGTATTTCAGAGAGAAACTTAAAAGTGGTCAAAATAGGCCTACTCACATTCAGCGCCCCAACTCTGAACACCAAAAGAAAGAAAGATTAATTGTTAAAAAATGAACTAACCAAAAAAGACAACCAGCTTAAACCAAATGCAGAATATCCAATTACAGATCATCCTAACTAGAGATTTTTACTCCTCAGCCTCAGTCATGCTCACAAAAATGCCTGAGTTCCTGCAGAAACAGGATGGTGGCCAAACACCAGCTATCAGTGATCAGCCTGCTTCACTTGCTGTGCCATTATTTAGCACAGAGCCCAGTGATGTGTGCTGCCAAAATTCAAACACCATTGTGGCTGAAATAATGGGGTGTGGTGGCGTCCTGGGGCTCGGTTGATAGATCCAGGACCTTTTAGGCACTGATTAGTGCTGATTGCCTTTGCTAAACAAAGACTGGCGTCTCTCTCTCTAAAAAGAAAGCAAGGCTTACAACATTTGAAGCGAAGTTAACTTAAAGTGCACTGCTCAGTCATTAGACTAATGTGCTAACCATACAAAGGGCCATTACTGCTGGGCCCCTTCATGTGGGGAAAAAACATGAATATCCATAATGAGTGCTCTACAACGATAGATTTTCTTAAGCAGTCTACTAAAGCAAACTTAGCTGTGAGGTGGATACTAAACTGGCTCTTGCTCTCAACAAATGACTCTTCTGTGTTCCTCCAAAATCTCCATTAGTGCTGTTTCATTGTAACTTCTGTTTCCTCTGTGTGTTGTGGGAAAACAAGACGTCTTAACAATGCAACTCTGCAAACTTCTAAACAAATCCGAGGGAGCTGTAAATAGACACACGCTGTTGTATGCGCTGTTTGACTTGGAATCATGTCTGTCCAATGATGGTTGCCAATTATTGCGTTGTGTTGACAGAGGAAAGCTCATAGCTACACAACACAGTCTGCTAGCCTCCGTATAGTTATAGATAATGTGCCGTACAGAGAGAGGGATGTCAGTCAAAGCACCATCAAACTGTCTCACTACAATGTCAATGTTAAGAGATGAGACGGATGAAGATGTACAATGACCTTATAAATTAACATAATATCTCACAGTATGTCCTGGTTTAAAGTCAGTCACGTGCAAATGTACACATTAAGAAATTGGGCCTTATCGCGGCAAACGAGGTGAAAGCTGTGCCGTGTTCAACCAAATCCAGTACAAAAATATAAATGAAATAAACCTGTTCTGCTTCACAGCTTCCCTCTACTGTAAGCAGCCCCACATTCTTTAAATGGCTCTAGTACTTGTACCTGCCCATATCATGGAAGGACAAGTGCACTGGAGTCAAACAATCTTTTCATCAGCACTGCTACAACTAGTGGCTCTTTCAAGGGCACTCTCACCTGTGATTGTGAGCGAGATACAAATGGTACCATCTTCTTCTAGTGCCTACTGATAGCAGCTTTCCAGTGCTGGTGCAAATACTGTATCATCAAAACACTGAGCTCACCACAGAGGACGGTGCAATTCAATGGTAAGGTTTTTACCTCTCAGGTTTGAAATAAACTGGTTTTGGTAATGATCTAAGACATAAACAATGGAGCTGGCTTTACAGTTGTTCACTTACAGTAGCTGAGGCATAATGGCAGCCACAGTGTCTGCCATGTCGTACCTTTTGAAAGTCAAGGGCAACTCACGATCGTATTGCAGCTGTTCACTCATCCTTTCTGTTCCACGCCGTGGTGCGTGTGTGTTTTCTATGTAATGTAGACCCTGAATTCTCATCCCCTCATCCCCTCTGGTCCATGTTGCACTTCACGCTATGACAGTTGTAACAACCACTTATCCTTCCCAAAGTCATAGATGTTATGAGTCAGCAGACCAATGTCACTGTAGGGGACACTGGAAATGCAACATGCTAGCTGTTTTTTTTTTTTTTCAAAGCCTGACAATCAGTACAAGGGCAAGCTGCAAGGGTATGAAACTGTAAGGTAAGCATGTCAATACTTGTCACGTGTGCATGACCAATTGACCATGTTGGGCCGATGCTGACAATGAGTGTTTTGCATCCTGTATTTTTTTTGACGATCTCAGGGTGCAATGCAAAGTTACATCATTATAGATGAAGTTCACCATTCAAATGTGTTGTAAGGTTTCTGTTTATTCTAGTGGATATTCATTTCGCAGTGCATACATTTGCATATATAACAAGGAAGTATTGTGGTATTATGAAAACACCAATACAAACAGAGTTTAAGTTCATTCACGGACAGCACAACAATACACTGTGCTCATCTCTCTGCAGAAGTAGGGCATTTTATCATTGTTTTTATCCAGCTTTAAAGCGGAGCAGTTTATCACATATGAAAAATTTGCACTCATTTCAGAGATATGTTTCAGATTCACTTGAGCCAAATAAACTGGCTAATATATTCAAACAAATTCTAGGCACGAGATATCTCACGGCTCCAGGGCTCTGGCACAGGACTTGGTATGGATCTACTTCTGACAGGATGCCCTTGCGTTTCAATGTGTGTATGTGATTGTGCGTGTGTATGCATGGGCATGCATGTGCGGACTGTGGGCTGAGGTGAAACCCAGAACAGATGCCCTGGTGTGCTGGACTCAGAGGTCTTTGAAGAGCTTTTATCTCAACAGATCAAAGCAGGTTATAGTTTCCCATCCTGTCAGTGACACCTGTAAATACCATACTGTCTAGTTTTTGACATGTGTTGGACTGTGCTGAAATCTGATGTGACTTTACATATAGGGGGAAATGGGGTGAACTTGTCTTTACTAGACACTGAGGGAGTGCACACGAGAAGCAGAAATGATATTGTTTCATTTTCGGCTACTACGTCCTGTGTTCACCATAGACTGTAAAAAGAATGGACGTAGCACCTATGACGTCACCCATTGGTTTGGGGAAGCCTGTTTTGTGCTCCTATTATGGGCATTTGAACTGAGCCATCTTGGATTTTAGTGGGAGTCTACTTTCCACATTTGGAGAGGTGCAGTGGTTTGCCGACCCAGAACCCGCCCACTGAACTCAAAGCAACCAATTAACGCCGGTAACTGTCTGCGAACCTGACACTCAACGTAACCACCCCCCCATTTATGTACGAATTTGAAGCCTAAACAACACTAAAACAGTTGTGGTACAAAAACATTCACCCCCTCCACAGTGTTGGAAACTATCAGTAGAGACCAAAAAAATTAAATGTACAAGGCTGTAAATATGTTTTTTTTAAACTGTAAAGTCGGCTATTTTAACATAGGGGTCAATGGAGTGTTGCTCACTTCCGGTCCCAGCCCCCAGAGGCAGACGGAGAACTGCAGCTTTTTGAACGCAGAAGTGGTCTTCACTTGTAGAACCCACAACTCCCCCCTTGGTGTTTTACCACACATTGTTTGCACTCCGGTCCAATCGCTGCAGAACGGGCATGACCGTGTTTCTATGATGACTGACCGGAAAAAGACCTGTGTTACGTGCAGTGCAGTTTGAGAACAACGACGACTGGTTTCATTTCGATGGCCGACCCTATCCGAGTTTACCGAAGACGAGCTGAAGGAAATGGAGGAGAAAAGTGAAAGAGGGAGAGATGCCGTCAGAACCTCAGTGCTGGGGAAGTGGTCATCTGTGGTCACTGCCTGACAATGGCCACTGAAACTGAATGTTTGTGCTGCCAGTCGGACTCAGACGTGTTTTGTCAGTGCCTGGACATTATGCTAGATGCAGAAAGTTGCTGCATAACGTATAACTGGAGGAGAATGGGTGAGTTGTTTTCTTCTCTTTTCAATAGAAACCAGGCAAAGCTAACAGATGTTTGATGCGTCGTGTTATGTGCTGGGACCCTGTTTGGACGTTTGGTGCTGTCCTGAGCGTAATTTGTGGCTATGAGTGGCTTATTCACCGCGGTTTGCGCATGGAGAAATAGACTGCGCTGTTTGTTATGGTGCGGTCTTTGCTAAAGTTGCTACAACTATAGAAGCTAGCGGTTAGCAGACTTCATCTCTCGAGGGCCTAACTCTGTGTCACGGTGCGTTGGACCATGGGTTACATTTACGCCAGAATATCCCTTTAACAGAAAACCATATTGTCAAATGCAGTTGAGTAAATTATATCTTATGTGATGCCCCCCCCCCCCACACACACACACACACACACACACACACACAATCTCTCATGTAGACATTAAAGTGGCCATGCTACACTGCACGACTCTAAAGATCCACTCTTTGTACTAATTTATGCATACTGGTAATATCCAACATCCTTTTAGGCAGCAAAACCCTTCCATTTCTGTTGAATGAATAAAGAGATATAGAGCCAATATTAATGCGACCAACCACCAAGGTGAGATGAAAATCCTCTTCAAATCCTTTTAATTCCAGTTAAAACTACAGCCATACTACTGACAGCGCAAAAACACCATGGTGTCCGACACAAAAATATGTAAATTAAGCACCAAAACGCTTTCTATTCAGATCTAATGTTGGACTGCTGAGCTGCCATGTGTGGCCAAAGCTGCCAGGTCCCGGGTGACAGAAGAGAGAACTTTGATGTAATACTTCAAAAAGTAAAGAAACACAAAATAAAAAAAAGCCTCTGCCGATGACTCCAAACGACTTAAAATGTACCCCTTCAACTCTGTAGGTCAGAAAAGTGTCTGTTAAGGGGGTTGTTTGTAAGTTTTCTCTGCCAGGAGTGGGTGGTGGTGGTGATAACAAGAGCTCCAGCCAGTGCTGTGTTCAGCAGACAAGAGGTTATACACACCCTCTGAGTAATGCAATGTTTTCAGGCTGGATTGGAGGCTATACGATGATCCACTATTGGGAAATAGTACGTAGACTGGAGCTGCCGGTTAATTAGCAAGCTAATTTCAGTAGAAAAAAACATAACGAAAACATGATACAACAACAGTTAACATTGGCGTATATATATTTCTACCTTTGAAAACCACTCTTGGCAAGTTAAAGAGTTTGATGACCAGTTTTGGAACATTTCCTTCAGACTGGAAAGTTAAATGGCTGTTAATCCTAACTCTGGTTTTGTAGCAATAGCAAAACTAACAAATCACTTAATTAAAAGCTCTTTTCTTCCACCACAGATTTCTGCCCATTCAGATTTGTAGCAAGTTTTCCTGATAGACAAATGGGATAATGGGAAATGGGAAAACTTTCAAAGAACCTTTCCATTTCTACATTTGAATTAGCTAATTTTGTGCAAGTACTATGTTGTATTTCCTTGCAATTCTCAAACACACGCACCAGATGTAATGTGTATATCGACGTGTAAATGTGTGGTTTTGTCTACAGTAGTTTTAAGGGTTTCAAATAGATTATTGTTGGAATCACACTCATCTGTTCACTTGTTGAAAGTTCCCCAAGCAACATTCGACCAAACACCCTCACAGCCTGTGTAGACCTTGATGCATTATGCATATGTGAGAGTGCCTACAGTAAGTAAAGAGAAAACAGGCAGAATACCTGCACTTTACAGAGAAAATGCCAAATGCATCTCATGAAAAAGCACATAAACATCTTTGAATTTGATTGTGATAAGAAGTAGTTGGCTAAAATTGTAAACAGGGACCATGTTTTCATCAGCTTTAATATGATCGATGCTTCCCAGACTTTTAGCCAGAGCTGTAAAACCATTTTAATCAGGGCTGCTCTGAGGGTGATTTAAGAGCACTGGAGTTTTCTCAGGCCACACAGGTACACGACTTAATATAGCGGGCACGCACACACACACATGTATCATTGCTACTGTATAGACATAAAACTCATGGTACCTTATTTCATCTTTGATGTATGTAACACTAAAATCTGAGTAGAACTAAGTTGACATCCACTCCCAACTCGCGAAAAGAGGCAGGGAACAGATGTCACAAGAAGAAGAGGAATGGAGTGAAAAAGATGAGGGAGGTGACTGGCAGTTACAGGGGAGATTTTTCTGATGAGCAGGACTTTGTACGCACATTGCATTTTCAAAGACATAAGCCGACAGCTGCAGAATTAAATGAGGACTCTGTCAGTGTAAGAGATGGAGATCTGCAAAGTATTGATTTGTTCATTACAAACTGTTGCACGCATGGAGAAATGCCATTATCGCACTTAGTCAATGCATGAGCAATAAAACATGATTGAGCTGTTTACACATTATTGGGAAAGTTGTGGTGCCATTTTACATTTATCCCGAAATTGCTGACAGGCAGTTATATAGGACAGGACATATTCATTCATTGGAAAAACTTGACTATGCACATAGGCTATTCATAATACAGGGGAACCATGCAAGTCGGTCGCTTTTTCGCTGTTTTGGTCAGTTTTTTTTTCTCCACGGAGCTCCCCAGTACAGTTTCAGTGTGCATATTTTCAGTGTTGAAAAGACTCAACGCTAACCCTCCTCCCTCCGCCCCTGGCCGTGTGCATTGGTTTTCAACGAAGCTGGCAAGAAAGCAATCTGTGGAGTGATGTCTACTGAGGTGGGTCTCATTAACAAGAGACTACGTGGGTGTGTTTGTGTCGTAGTGCTGTAATGTTTCTCGCGAGACGAGATCAGGGAAGCCGGGTCTGAGTTGCTGATCTTGCAAGGTTGGTTTTCTGCCAAGAGACCCTAGGTGGAAGGCAGAGACTCCATTTCCCCCTTTACAAGTCATTTAACCATCACAATGACTCCAAAGCCGTTTAATTAAGGTGCAAATCTTGCATTGTTCCTCTTTAAATGACAAAAACAGCCTGATTTGTCTAGAAATAGTGGAGAATGACATGTTGTTTCATTGTAAATTGAAGCAACTCAGGTAAAAATATCAGACTCTGGTGAAAGTCTCACTAAATAAAGTTCCTCAGGGAGGATGATTTGTTTTTGTTTTTGTCCCGGCAGAAAAGCTGGATAAAGAGGAGGCTGGTGTTGTTATTGTTGTCGATGGTAGTGGAGACAGTTTAAATGAGGATTAAAAGACAAATGGTATACTTTGAACTGCAGAACACAAATCGAACCATATGCTGTCTTTGTTAGATCGGTCCAGTATCCATGGGAATTATGTCCGTGTTGGATGATCCAACAGCACACAATTCATGTCCAATGCCAACGGTCAGTGCCAGTGCAGGATGCACCTCTTTATGCAGCGGGGCGGAAAGTGAGGATGTAGAGGTGCAGGTGGTGGAAGGGTGAGACGGTCCAGCTGTCATGCCAGTATAGACGAGGAGTTTGTGTCCCATCACGAACCATCTTTGCGTTTAATATGTCCAATACATGACTGTGTGTGTGTGTGTGTGTGTGTGTTGCAAGCTGCCACCTACCTAAACACAACATTAGGACTGTAGGCAGGATAAGGTTGGTTGGCTCTACAGTCCAGCTCACTACTACAGCTCCACTCATTTATAAGTTGTATCATGTTTCATCTATACAAATATGGAGGCTAAAAAATAAATAAATCTATTTGCCATTTTACATTATGTATCAGATTTCTTGACTAGAACTAGAAAACCCCTTAATGATTATCTGGCAACCAGTCCTGCTGATTAAATAGTTTGGTATATCACCCCTTGTAGACTGTAGGTTGTTGATTTAACACAACAAATAAGATATAATGTGTTAATTAGTGAGCTTCAGAGATCCTGGCAGGTGGAATCTGGACCGTCTGGACAGAGCCTAGCTGTTTCCAGACTTCGTGTTAACTGGCTGTTTTATTTGCCGTACAGACATGAGGGTGGTAGCAATCTTCTCTTTCACCCGTTTAGTAAGAAAGGTAATTAAATATCTATAGCTATGACCACGCTGTGTGCTGATATGTGGATAGTGACATCAACAATTAATTAAAAAAAAAAAACATTGGCAATAAACATCCAAACATGTTGTCATTGGACATCATCCAGTGAACATCATCTAGTCCTGTGGTAGCAGCCTTGTGTCTGGTGTGTGGGTTGGTTACACCTAATACATTCAGCAGCTGAGACAGCAGGCCTGGTATTGTTTTCAGCATGTGAGTCTGTCCGTGTGTGTGTTATCATGGGAAAATATGGCAGAAAATACCACAGAGGTGAGTTTGAGTACTTGGTTGATTTTTGTATTAGTGTGTCTGTTGACAAAACAGTGAAAAACTTTACAGGTGTAGCTAAGGTCAAGATGAAGGCTGAACTCCAACTGTTCAGTTTTTCTACACATGTATAGTAAGAGACACAAACAGGCTGTTGTCAATCTACTGTAACAAGCATCAGTCAAAACAGAGGTCACATTTTAAACTCTTATGTAATGTCCTTATGTGGCAACATTAATGACCTTTTTTGTTACAGTTATCTTAATAATTGCCTTTTCTGGCTTCATCAAAGCGTCTCTTTGTACGGAGAACACTGCAATTACTGACTTTTTCAGCGTGTGATTGTGAACATGAGCTGTGATTATAAGCTCCACAAAGTAATTTGATAAACAGACTAATGAGCAACATACTGACTGCAACTTGCTGATCTACTTTTGTGGAAATTTCTGCCAATCACGCACACGTACTACTGTGCACGGTCTGACTGGAAGTATTTCAAATTCGGTGCTTCATCCATGCTCCCTGCTGCTGCTCTGCAAGCCACTGCTGTGTGTGTGTGCATGTGTGAGCGACTGCATCATATGTGATTGCTGCTGTTTATTGCTCAGCAGACAGCACTTCAGATGTGACCTGCCCAGGCCTGCTTTTACTGCAGCAGCAGGATATAATTTACCTCCTCATGCATCCTGCATACACGACCGTGTGCAGAAGGTCCTGTAAAGCACAAGGGCCATGGCCCAGACTTAAGTCTATTTGGGGGACATGCGCCTCCCTGGAGATTTATTCATTCCCATTTGTACAGCAGCTACATGCGCTATTATTCAGGTAAAACATGATGTTGCCGTAGAAAACAAAAGTCTGAATAATATGTTTTTGAACTGTCTCTATCACTCTGAAACCTTAACAAATTTCAACAATGACTGATTTTCACCAGTGCCACGTAAAAGAAAAAACAAAAGTCAAATATTGTCTTACCTTACTAATCCTTACCCCTGCAATGAGTTTGGTATAAATCTACAAAAAACATTTAACAGCACTTAAATCCAGACCATAATAATCATCTGGAAACGTCCTCCACTCAAACAGGAAAATGCAGAACAAAAAGAGTGTTAAGATCTCTGATGGCCAACTGAAGATGTGTGCGTTTCATCACTCGTCCCTTACCTCGGCTCATTTTCACCTCCTGTCCGCCTTCTTCTTCCTTTGCTTTCTCCACATCTTTTTGCCTTCCTCACTTTCTCTTTCACTCATCCCCTTCTCTTTTCTTTGCTTCTCAAATCTACACCTCTTTTTCCTCCTCTCCTCTCCTCCTCACACATGCTTCTCCTCTCTTCTTCTTCCTTTTACTCCTCCCTCACCCCCCTCAACAGCAGCTTCCTGTTTCATCTTCTGGTCCACCGGTCTGTTCCTGTCCTCTTCTCTGCTCAAGCAAGTTCAATTGCTACGTCATGATTCACTGTGTATCTTATTGTAAGAACATATGATGTTTAATTCTTTTAATTAGATGAAATGATTCATGTTAAAGCCATTTAAAAACAAACATATATTATAGCAGCACCCCAGATCTAAAAGTGCTGCCCATTCAGTTCAATAGGAAAATAAACTGTATTGATGTGTGAGAGGTCTGGATCTAGGCCAAGTGGTAAGTGATCAGTCAACATCTCCAATTTCTCTGCCCAATCAAAACAATCTGCAAAGAAACAGTCTAAATCAGAATTGTATTTCCATCCATCCACACACCACATCTTTAGTCTGTGAAACTGAAGCATCTGCACAGTTGAAGATGAAGATGAAGATGATGTAGTTGCAGCATTTGTGTTCAGGGCAGAGAGAGAGTGCAGTTCACTGCACGCTAGGAACAAATAAATTAATATCTCTAATATATTAATGGACATAATGCATTATCAGCTTTAGCCACGAATCATCTGCTATACTGCCACTGCTTCCCCTGATTGCTATCATCTGTTGTCTATCACGCGCACACACACACAAACACACACACACACACACACACACACTTCTTACATAATGTGTTAGGTAACAAGCACTGCCGGGCTTTTTTCATCATTGGTCTCAGCCAGTTCAACCAAATCACTCAGTCCCTGTTATCTCTTAATTTGACTTATTAAAAGTAATGGCTCCTTTGTCCACAAAATGCAGCATCTTGTTATCTGGATCAATTTGTAAATCGCTCATTATTTCCAATGAGAAGCAGCAAATAACTCACGGCACAGCACGGTGGCATTCAGCCAGCATTTGTGGAGTGGCTGGGACAGGAGGGACTGTGTAATTCAATAAACTGTTTACCCCCACAAAAATCAAAATTCAATACAGTTCAATTTTATTTATGTAGTGCCAAATCATAACATACATCATCTCAAGGCACTTAACAGAGTAAGGTCAAGATCTTACAAAATTATAGAGAGATACCAACAGCTCTCAGCACAAGCGAGCAGAGTGGAGAGGGAAAATCTCGCTTTTAAAGCCTTTTCAAAATGTATCATAACAGCTCAGTCATGCTGTTCAGGCCACTTTGTATAAATCTGCCTCATGTATTTCAGACAGCGTTTTAGAGGAGTATTTCCTTTGGCAAAAGTGCACATGAAACAATTGAAGTTGCTTTTGTTTTTGGAACTGCACTGTGTTGAAATACATGGATGAAAGTTGTGGGAAAATATCCACATTTCCAATTCATATTTCAGCCTGCTTGAATTTTGCTCAAGGTGTGGTTACTAGCTGAGAGCAGTAGCCTTTAGTGTGGTGTGTATTCATTTCTTTTGCTTGGTTTGTTTTTATTTATGCATGTTTTTTTCATCACTTGTATCCTAGAGACCGATTTATAGTACCTATTGTGCATATGTCTGTGTATACACACACTCTAGTGAGTGTATATTCATATGATAATACATTTATACATGAACAAACTCCAGTCAATTCAAATATGCCAATGAAAACCAATACAGTAAGCAGCATATTATGGCCATTGTTTGTTTGAAATAAAACAAACAAAAACAATTTCTGAGTTTATTTTCAATTTTATAGTTGATAATTTAACAGAAAAAAACTTGGATATTCTAACATTGTAACATCAAAAGGCACAAGAAAAAGCTTTAAAAATGTGCCTCTTTTTTCCATCAAGAAAGGAAGTGCATCTTTACACATCACAATTAGATTCTTGTTGAAACAAATGCACGGATTTTTTATGTTTTTTTCTCATAAATTTGTGACTTTTTACTTGAAAATTCGGAGTTTTAAAATTTGGCCTTGACATGCCATCAAAAATGTGACAAATGTGGAAAATAATGAGTTTCGGCAAATTTGAGTACAGTGAGCCAATAAATGAGATCATCCACAAATGGTCTCCAGGGTATGGGGAGGGGGTGGGGGCTGCCCTGCGGTCACTTAAAAGCTTGAATTTAATGATCCGTGAAAAAGCCAGTGAAAGAATTTTAGGTGCCGCCTCATGAGACTTTTCTGTTTTCCACACTGGTACATGTTCAAGAAATTATGCATTTGTCCAGATCCTTTGCAGAAGTTGCCAACAGCTCAAAAAGTCTGTGATGTTTCCTTGTCTGTGATGTTGCGTCTTTTCATGCGGTGGAAGTTTCCAAACATAAAGTTTTACCAAAATATGTCATTATAACTTCAAATTAACGTGGAGGCCAGAAGGACGAGCATTAAATTCAACCCCCGTTGTGGCAAATTCACTTATGCTGTTAGTTAGGTTGACTGTCAACAAGAATTAATAACAAAAATACGCCGCAGCCTTCAAGTATCAGCATGTGTGTCTTATATTCTGTGTCCATATGAAAGATCAAAGTGTGCTGACAGGTGGTCATTATATCCATTATATGTTTTTATCCGTGTGCATACCATGTTGTACGAGGTCACTGGATCGTCTGCAGCGTGTGAGCCGAAGGGTCTGAACACTAACTCCAGCTGGTTGAACTCCAGCTGTCTAAACATGATGTCACACGCCTGTGCTCTGGTGTTGACACTCAGGCTCTAAACTGACTCCCATACCCACCAAGTCGTCACTGTGGAGCGTGGCTCAGTGTGAAGTCAGACTGGAGCCTGTGGAGGGAGCGAGGCCTGGATTAAAGGGAGGGGAGGGTTGAGAGGCAGGTAAATTTGTGACAAACATATTTCATTTAATTTTTTTATTTGTTCCAGTCAAGGTAATTTAACGACTTTTCCCAAACAACCATACCAAAACACAACACTTTCTTATTCCTAGGTTGGAAAGGAAATGCATATTAACTTCCCCCTGTGCTTTAAATAGATACACATTTCCTTTTTATTTGACTGGTAGATTTGGTTTAAAGTTCAGTCTTGATCTTTGAGTTAACAAGACAGTGTCACCTCACGGTTAATTTAATAGCCTCTGATTATATAAGTTGATAACCAGTAATGGAAATATAGATGATCATCGTATTGAGCAATTTAAAAGCTTTTCGTCCATGTTGGCTGGCTGAATAAGATAATTTTTTTTTTTTTTAATTTTCATGGAGAAATAGGTGAAAAGGTGTGTTTTATAGTCGGCCACAATTGACTGGTGGGATAAAATGTATATTAATTTTACATATCTATCATAGCTGTTTCTTATATTCCAGCCCAATTTTAACCAGGCTGTAATACAGAAGTTTTTTGTTTTTTTACTGTACTTTTAGTGCCATATTGACTTTGTTCGCTACTAAAAGACATAAAACCAACATGACTACAAGATGTACATTTTAACAAATTTGATGCAAGCTTTTAAAACAATTTTTATAGAAAATGCATGCCATATTCAAACCATATTTTTTTATCGTGCTCCCAAATACCACATGAGAGTCAAAAAGTCAGTTGTAGTGATTTAAAGCAGCTGAACATACTAACTCTAACTCAAACATGAGTAAATAGTCCTGTGGTTGCATGGGGACTATCTTCACCCTCAATCTAATACACATTTGGCGTGCTAGTGGACATTTACGTGGACAGAGATGTATTGTGAAGTTAGACTGAGTGTCAGCTGAGAGTCATTGAAATAAAGCAACATGTCATCCAGTGCAACTGTGTGGTTCACTCATGTGAATTTTGCCATTGAACGACACAGGAGCTCTACAGCACAGAGGAGCTCTCTCAGCCTGCAGACTACACAGACTGCACGGGCAATTTTTAGTTGGATGATTTCATTGTTGGTTTTGGGGGTTTTCATGGGATTTGTTAACAATCAGAAAAATAATAGGATATTGCCTGACTCATCCTTTTAAGACATTAAAACCTGTCCATCCACAGTGAGCCACATCCATTATTTTCGGTTCATCTCCGCTCTATCCTCCTAGCTGCATGGCTCAGCTCAGGACGGCCCTAAATATGACAAACCCTGCATGTCAATGTGCGAACAGAGGCGGGGTGAGCGAGTGTACAGGCACACGACAGGGATTGGGCATCAGTGCAGGGGAGTCAAAGTTAAAATAAAAGACATGCACGGGTGCTCAGACAAACACAAAACACAAACGGTCTCATTACCCTCTCTCCCTCAGCAGCACCTGTTAGCGGGAACAGAGTGTGCAAAACACAAAGTTTCATATTCATGTGCTGTGCAAGCGTCAGGGAACACGGCACATGCAGATGTTATCATTTGTGTGGCAGAGGCACAGAGTGAGTGGAATTGGTAATACACTCATTAGGAGGCGGGTGGCAGAAATCTCATTAGTTTTGACCATTTCATAATTAGACAGGGGATTTATTATTAATCACACCATTAAGCATGGAAAGGCTCAGTCTTGTCCCATGCCCCTCCTCGCTCTTAATCCCCCTGCTCCTGTTCACATGGGCTTGATTGACATTGGCAGAGGTGTGACTGTATGAAAATGAGACCTCACCTCCTCAACATAAGTAGAATACTAAACTGACACAGTGCATGCGCGGGAATCCAGCTTCCTTCACAGTGACACCACAGGAAGTTTACCTGGAGGTGTCGCAGTGCTACAGTCACAGTGACCATACAGTGTTTCCGACACACAGCAGCCAGCAGCTTTTCACCACCCTCCTCCCTCGCGACTCTTTAACTCTCTTTAAGGACTTTACCCAGAAGTCTGTGCTGTTATCCAGTTACACCGCATTATAAATTAATCCTCCTCAGCTGTCTGACCCAGAATCTTCTCCCCTCTGTGCCAGCATGCACGCTGCTTTCTGACCTCCGTCATTTGTTTTATCAGTGACCCCTAATTAACCAAAAGTGGCCTTTCAAGTACAGGGCCTGGATCGGCTCAGGGTCACTGTCACGCCTCCACGCCGGCGACACCCCAGAGGCGGGGCATGTTGTTATCAGGGTGTCCCGTCCCACTCTCATGGCCACGATATCTCAATAACACCTTCATGGAATTTCCTCAGATTTGGCTCAAACGTTTATTTGGACTCAAGGATGAGCTGGTTACTTTGAGGGGGGTCAAAGGTCACGGCCTTGATTACCTCACAAAATACAAACTGATTAGATTTTCGTGGTTGAAGGTCAAAGACCAAAGTCAGTGTGACCTGACAAAGCACTATTAAAGGGATAGTTCACCCAAAATTCAAATTTCACTCATTATCTACTCACCCTCATGTCGACTAAGGGCTGGGAGAATTTTCAGAGTCCTCCGTGCCTTCTCGGAGTTACAGCGGGGCTCGGCGCAGCACTGCATGTCCATAAGACGGTAGGGAACGGGGCTCCCTTTTCTTCGTCCAAAAAGACACACCAAAAAACATCCAAATACCTTTGGAACAATTACTCATGTTGGGGCTTCAATACAAGAGGGACATTACAGACGAGCTGTGTGGAGGTATTTGGATGTTTTTTGGTGTGTCTTTTTGGACGAAGAAAAGTGAGCCTCGTTCCCTACCGTCATATGGACATGCATTGCTGCACAGAGCCCCGCTGTTACTCAGAGAAGGCACAGAGGACTCTGAAACTTCTCCCAACCCTTAGTCGACATGAGGGTGAGTAGATAATGAGTGAAATTTGAATTTTGGGTGAACTATCCCTTTAATAGCCATTGATCAAGACTTCATACAGCAGTTATGACAAACTTTCAAATAAATGGTTAATATTGTATATGGCTCTGGATAAACAGAGATGTAACGTGAAACTAGTCTGAGTGGTGGAGCCGTACAGCAGCGAGGCAGCAGCGCTAGTTGGTTAGTTTGTATGTGTGCCTGTGATGGTGCTGCTGGGTTTGGTTCACACACATACACTATAGCTAAGTGTGTATTTCACCTCTGCTTTCTTTCTGTCTCAGTCAGTTACTCAGGCAGTTTTTTTTTCTATGTGAATTCTTACAAACAGAAACTCGCAGACACAACTCCCGCTTACACCAGCATTTGTTCTTGAATTGCTCGATCAATAGATGCATTGAAGAAAAATCTTCTGTCGTGTGACCTCTCACCATAAACTTCACGCCGCTTTGTATTATGTACTTTGCTTGTCTCAGCCAGAGTGACTCTTGTTGCATTTGCTCATTCACACCGGTGGACTTGACACTGTGTGGCGCTTTAGCACTACTTAACCTCATTGCTTTGCACTCTGTATGTTAAGTACTGTAACTCTCATGGCTCATGTGAATTGTTGGTTAGGTCCATACAAGAAGAGATTTTATTGTGTAGTGTTATAGAGAAACAGGCCTGTTTTTCAGGTTGAGTGTGTGTCTTGTGCTTTCTTTCTTTCATTTTCTCTAACACGTTGTGCTGCACTACAGTAATTACGGCTTCCTTCAGGGTCATGTCTTTTTTTTTTTTCTTTGAGGATTTTTTTTTTTTTACCAAAGCAAATGTGAAAGCCTCTGCCTGATGGGACATTGGCAATCAGATGCGTCATCAGCCCCATTCAGACAATAAACTGCTCATTGAAATCATATGGGAAATTATGCATGAGTGTGTGTGTGTGACTGACTGGACAGAATGGATCAGTGTGACTGTGTCATGAATGGATCCCTGTTCTGATGTGGTTAATTTCCAGGGACAACACATTGATCACTTTCAAAGTAAATCGGCTTTCCTTTTTTACCAGCAAGTCATCTTCACATACTGTTAAAGGGAAACTTCGTTTTTTTTCAACCTGGGCCCTGTATTCATATGTTTTTCTGCATACGTCACTCACTATAAAGAAAAACATATGAAAACAGGGCCCAGGTTGAAAAAAAATGAAGTCTCCCTTTAAGGTGTGTGTGTGTGTGTGTGTGCTGTCTTTATTATGAGTGGCAAGAATTAGCGCTGATCTTATTGTCTTCATTATAGGCCTCTTTCCTTTTAATTGCAGCAATTTTAAAGTCACTGCAAGACATTTCCCAGCTCTACCCCAACTGGCGTTTAAAAAAAAAAAAAAAAAAGTGGTGAAAATCTGATTAAAACGTCAACAACCCAAGAAGTGCTTTTAAACTGCTTAAGCTCTATTAGGTGAAGAATGTATTTACTTTGAGGGCTAATCAGCAACTCATTTCCATTTTCTCTCTTAATTTCCAGCAGCTTTTTCTGAACCGTGCTCATCACACCAGGATGTTGTTTACTATTAAAACTATGATAAGCAGCTCATTTTTACAACAAGAAAACACAACTCTTTCCCTGGGAATAATAAACTGAAATTGAAATTGGTTCAACTGATCTGCATCGTTGACAAGGTTTTGGTTAATTTGTTATTTCTTTTTATCAGACAGCCCCTCCTCTCCAGTTGTTGAAGTGAGTCTGTATTAGCTGCTGCTCTGACCACTTTGGCTGTTTGTCAAGTGCCCTGTTGTTGCTGTGGCTGCTGTTTGTGCCAGGCTTCCAGAGTATACAAATGGGCCTCACATTACATATTGTGTTCTCGTACTGTGCCAGCATTACAGTGGTGTATGTCAAAAGGTTTCATGTACTTGACATCCTGAACTTTGTACAGAGTGTTGTTAACATAGGGCTGTGTGAATATGTCATGTGCTTTGGAGGATGCATGGGATTCTGTTTTCTCCATAAATACAAATACACAAACTGTCTTGGACGCTCTTGCAGATTTTTCTTCATTATGCACATCTCTTCAGATAAATACATTTGGCTGAGCAGCAATGTTGGCATCTCAAGAGAAAAAAATAAAACAGAAGGTGCAATAAAGGCTCACAGAGACAGATTCTTCAAGTAGACCTTGACGCTACAGTGCAAGCCTTTTTTCTTTTTTCCACTGTAGACAAAGTATTCATTCACACTGCCATTCGGTGTAAAATGCCTCCAATCCATACAGGCCAAAAATGAAAGCATAAAAAAGAGAGGAGCTGTCAGGTGTCATATGATCACAATATCCCTGGGTCGAATCCAGATGAATACGGATACAAATTACTTTATTAATCCCTGAAGGGAAATTCATTTGTTTGTCAGCTCATCGACCATTTGCAGAAGAATAAAAAAGCCTGATGGCTGAAGGTACAAAGGAGCTTCTTTCTTCGTCCTGCAGCAAAGAGAGAGGAGCCGTCCAACACCGCTGTTTTCCTGGTACATCATCAAGGTGCCATGAAGTGGATGATCCAAGTTGATCAGAACGCCCTCCACCATCTTCAGTGTGCGTCTCTCCACCACATCCCCCAGTGAATCCATCAAGGAAACATGATTGAAGTGCCTCAAGATGCTTGGCCTGTATCCTTGCAACAACTTCATGGAGAACTTAACGTGGAACTGCAGCAGTAGCCATTGGCGGGATGTACAAAAGTATTGTTATGATTTACTATTTTCTGAGTCTTCACCAATATCTCCGGCTCATCACTCTTGATGGGCAGAGAGTTGACATTTCCCATGATGACTGACAGCAGAATGGACCCAGTTCATCTCCACTTCCAGGCCTTTAACCTTTGCATCACCAGCACTGCAACGACAAAAGTGCCTCTTTATCTCAGCTGGAACAGGGTGGCGGCTTCCAGACTTGCTTCATTTCAGTGAAAGAAGCTCCTCTCGCTAAGATTCTCCTCTCTACACAGAAGTAAGCAAAGGTTGAGACTTTGCTGCTCCCAGATGAAGCGCATGTTGTTTCATGTTATCCATGCACCTGGCTGTTGTTGAAAATAATGCCACAGGGAGCATGTGGATCAAGAACAGGCAAGTGTATTCATAAAAAGAAAATGACCAATTTAGCGTGAAGAGCATAACTTAATAACAAAAACAACAATTCTGTGACCTCTCTGTTTGAAATGTGCCATGCAACTTTTTACTCATGTTCAAATGACACAACACTAACTTCAGTATCAGTCTCAGTAACAGCTCTCCTTCAACAACCATCATAGTCTGAAGTTTCTAAGCCGTTTTTATCCACCCAACAATTTACCTTTAACATTTCCAGGTAGCATTTAGTTAAACTAATTTGAATTGTTTGCTTAAAGCAACATGGCATTTGCATCTCCAAGAGATTATTACAGGAAGAGCTCATTTTCACTTATTTATTTATATACTTAAAGGCTCAATGGAAGCCTGAAATGAAGTAAACCTAAATTAGATGAAGAGCCATCAGTGGTTAAGCCCCCTCATCACTTGATTGAAGAAGCGTAATCTAGCTTAGTGTTCTGTTGGACCATCCTCCTCCTACAGACACATGCACATGCACACATATGCACTCTCTCACACAATAGACCACACACACTCCCACTATCCAGAGCCGTCTGACGAGGATTAGCAATTGAAGCGCCGAGGCGTGGGAACCACTTCCTCTCCCAGTGTTTTCATGCTCAAATCAGGTCTCCTGAGGGAAATGACATCAGTGTGGTTCAAAGAACGATCCGTTTTAAAACAACAGGGGCGTCCAGCACCGGGATTTGCAGCAGGTCGTTCCTTTAAGTCATCGCTAGGCTGGAGGTGCACAGGTCTTAACCAATGAGTGAATGAGACAAACTACTCGCAATTTCAAATGGATGTGTATGAGTGCTTATCCTAATCATTGACAAAGTTGCTACATTATATTACCGGTAGTTATTTATTATGTCCCTTTCGGTGTGGGAAAGGGACACACGACACGAATCAAATCAAATCAAATTATATTTGTATGGCACTTTTCATGCATAAAAGCAACACAAAGTGCCTCACAGAGGCTAAAAATAACAAAGAAGAAAACACAACCCTCCCACCCATAAATGCGCACGGAGACACACACACTCACACTCACAAGTTTACACCCACGCACTAGCTGTCATTAGAGAGACATGGCCGGGCTCCAAGACCTGAGGCGAGAAGAAAGCCACCTTTGGGGGCCGACCACGCTGAGAGGGCCCCCACGAGGCCCACGACTAGGGAGCGTTGCCACAGAAACAACCCCGACCCGGGCAGACAGAAGGCCCCACACTAAGGTCCGGACCCCTCTGGCCGCCCGGGCCAGAGCCATCCACAGGACAGCACCCCCCCATTGGTAGACCAGAAGCAACTCCCTGTGTGGTAGGCCCCCATGAGGAAACACTAGAGATAAAAACTAATGGACTAAAACTACTAAAACAGTAAAAGCTAAAAGACTAAAACGGTAAGATGAGATAAAAAGTATAAAATAAACAAAGTACAGGCATTGCTTTACATGTAGCTAAAATCATACAAAATAAGGATTAAATATGATAAGAAGGCTGATTAAAAGGAATAAAGAAATAACAGAAATCAATTAACAGCCTGATTGAAAAGGTCGGTCTTGAGCCTCTTTTTAAAAACATCAACAGTCTCTGCGGCCCTGAGGTTCTCTGCGGCCCTGAGGTTCTCCGGCAGCGCTGTTCCACAATCGGGGGCCATAATAACTGAATGCTGCCTCCCATTGTGTTTTGGATCTGTCTTTTGAAGGCCAGTGCTGGAGGACCTCAGGGTCCGCGAGGGTTGATATGGTTGAAGTAGGTCAGATAAATAAAAGGGCCCAAGACCGTTCTCGAAACTAGTAAAAAAATCGATTTTTGGGAAGACCAGAGAGCAGGGCATTACAATAATCTAAACGACAAGAGATAAAAGCATGCATTAGCACCTCTGTCCTGGCCTGAGAGAGAAACAGGCAGACTCTGGCTATATTTTTAAGATCTACTCGGGTCACCTCGCTAATTTACGTGATGACGCATAGCGTTACATGCCCACATCGTTCCATCAGTGCTCAAAAATTGGTCAGCATGTGCTGCATTTCGAGGGACAAAAGTGCCTCACTAGCTTCCACGCTGCTTTCCATTGTTTACTTCGCTGATGATGTCATAAACACAATGACATCATCAGACACGCTGCAGTCAACCTGTGTTTAAAAAACCAATGTCGACCTGCTAATTTTAGTGGGAGAGCGGCTTCAGTCTCATTTGTGTCGTATGTCTTTAACATACAAGAAGATTTCAGTGGCTGAGCTGACAGATCATATGCAGGAGCTGTTTGGTCTACTTTAGTGCAAACATCATCACACGACAATGCCTCTTTGCTTTGTGAGGGAATAATCAGAAAAACAGTTTATAGTTGTTAAGTATCTGGCTCAACTCTCCTGTTAGTCACAGCAGGGTTTCCAAGATTGTCTATCATGAACAGGTGACCCATTGACATGTCTCTTGATAAATAAGATAGCTAGCTTGTCTTGGCATGTCCCGGATCTATCTCTGTGCCGAGTGGGTGCAGAGAAAAGAAACCAGTATCGATCTCTTTAAGCGAGTGAGAATTTGTCAGCAAACATGTTACATTCCCCAAACTGACTTTTCCTTTAACCACCTGGACACAAATACAAATCTAATCACACAAAGTTGTAAGCAGCGGAGAAAACCTGTTACAAATGAAAGTTGTCCACGACCCCTCTGGTCACCTCCATCGTCTCATCCATCAGCTTCTAAATCAACTTGCCATTCCTAAATCCTTTCCCCTGTTTTGAAACACATGAAAACATCCTCTGTTTACTATGTCTCTCCTCAGCTCCCTCCACCTGCTTCTCTTCTGTCTTTCCTCTTGAGGATTTCATGACCTACTTTGAGAAGAAGGTTTTCGAGGGCCATCTACTCTCTGCTGCAACTACACACAACCTGCTCCTTTAACCCCACAAACTTTGACTTAGCATGTTAACTAATCGTGATAAATAATATAAAAAAAACCCTGCTGCTGCTTTCCCCCAGCGTGGTTTCGCTCTGTTCTTTCAGGCCTCTCTGCTCCAAAGAAAGGTGCCTCTGTTGTTCCCACTGTTCCCAGCTTGTTGCCAAATGTACTGATCCAACATGGCAAGCACAAGCTGTGAAAGATCTTCCCACACAGTGTCAGCAAGTAAATAAAATAAAAACCAAATTCCTCAAACACCTTTCTGGATGTATAACATCTTGTTAATTTCACAAATCTTTGCTTTTCCTTATCTCTCTGGCTGTAGCCACAGTGTGTGTAGATGTTTCTTCAGGCCGATCTGGCTTTGATCCTTTTTGCCTTGAAGAAAAAAAAAGCAATATAAATGTATTCTACTGCTACCTTCATTAAAGGTAGGTAGAATGAAACTCTAAAGGTAACCTTTGCCTTAAGTACTGCAAAACTGCTGAACAGCAAAGTAATGTTCTTAATCAATAACCACTACCAGTGCAGTTCTCTTCAGCTTTGACATCGATTTTTTTTCAGCACTGTCTTTGAATTACTTGCGGCAGCTCTTGTTTACCTTTGAAAAGTTATTTCAACAAAGCGAGAAAGAGAGCCCTAACAAAGAACAGCTTCACGATAATGCCTTTAAGCTCCTTTCAATCTTCCCTTGTCACTTAGGAGCGGGCCAAGGAAGGAAATGTGAGGGAAAACAGAGCAAGGGAGGAGAAAGTGGAAACTCGGTCGGGGACGCAAGAGAGAACAGATCAAGACAGATATGCCACCAGGAACTAAAACCTTTCCAATCTGGCAAAGGGTATTTGTCTGATTTGAGTCAATCTGCCGAGGACGACAGTAGAGGCACAGAGAAAGCCTCTCTCAAGTGTGACCTATTGATCATGCCTTGCAGCACATCCGTAGGTGGGGCTTATATGACCAGTTTAGGCAGAGCGGCAACGACAACCACAAGAGACGCATGGGATCTACCTATGGCAGACAGCTATAGTCAGCAGGGAAACAGCTATGACTTGCAATTACAGTGGTAACCAGTCAGGAGGATTCCAAAGCTGTGAAGGGTGCTCAGAGCGGAGGAAGAGGATGAGGATGAGTGTGCTTCCTTTGGTTCCACATGCAGGCAGCACAACACGGCACAGCACAGCAGCAAGCTGACAGACACTTACAGGATGTAACAGCGGACAGAGAGACACGGAAGCAAGATTTTCCCATGTGGTGCCGCACATCTGCTGTCAGCCTCATTAGTGTTAATGGCATGTATGTGTGCATCAGTATCTGTGATATATTAATATACTGTATGTATTAGATGCACAGATTTTACCTTTATCAGTGTGACAGCAGAGGTTACAGTATTTCATCATATAGCGCTGAATACTAATTCTGTGGGAGCTGCACAGCTTCAGCAGCACATGACAGGATAGATTATTGTTGGTTTAGTAACTCTGAAATAATCTGAAAGGTGTAAGGTGTGACTTACTGTAAGTAAGTACTGTGGTTAATTGCAACCAATTACCAAACTTGCACATTACAAGAACAGTTTCTGAATTGATTAATTAAGTTCTCAAAGTAATGACATTTTCTTTGTAGAGTAAAAAAAAGAGCTGTGAAATGGGAAGTAAATGTGACATCTAAATGAACTGCAACACAAATAAGAGTTTCACACTTCGAACACTTTAAGACTTTCCTCATTTTGTACTAATAGAATTTGCATAATTAATATAAAAAAACAACTCCCATTCTCAACAAACATAATTTTTCGGTCCTCATGACCTATATGGAGGCATCCTGAAATAGTGCAGCTCTACAGCAGCGTTTTTTTTTCGTGGTCACCACATTGAATGTGCTATGTTGGTTACTTATGATACTGCAGCCGATTGGTTAAGTTTAGGAAAAGATCATGATTTTGGTTCAAGTTAGTGTTTCCTCAGCATTTGATGACCTTTGTTGTCATGGTAGCTATGATATTGACATTGTTGATTCGGTTGAAAATCCTAATTTCATAGGGAAATCTAGTCTTGTGATTTACTGACACATTAACATCCTCCTAATGACTAGTTAAATCACTAGTTACATAGTATAGGCTACACCATTGCCCATAAAGTTGGAATAATTTTCTTTTCAGACACATTCTTCTTTTTATTCCTATTTTAAAGGTTAATTGTTATTTAATTTTCACATTGGTATGTTTGGAAGAAATTGATCAATAAAGTTTTGAGAAAAAAATCAAGAATAGATCACGTTGTCACAATCATTTCATGAGAAGAGGAAAAAAGGCCGTTAATTACATGATAATGTCAAGAAATAGCCAAGAAATAACAGTCACAGTAATGTCATATTTTACATAAAGCAGAAAAGATTACACATGTTTCATGCTTTGAATTTTTTGGGAAAGGCCTGAACTTTTCTTGCCATTGTTTTTTTTCTGAGCTATTTCTATACAATCAATTGTTATTTCTCGGTTGTATTTCTTCACACTAATTAACTGTTATTTCTTGGCTATTTGACAATAATTAACGGCCTGTAAATTAAAGGGTCACCAAATATTTTATTCCAATTTTATGGGTAACAGTGTCTTCACGGAGGCAACTATTATCCATTAATTCCTAATAACTCATTGGGCATTATCCCTTACATTTAACTGAATAAAATATAATAATGTTTATAATATATATACTATAGTATATAATATAAAAATATGTGTTTTTAAATGTGCCTGTATTTTTAATCCAGCATGAGTCTGCCATCTAGCAGACTGAGAGATAAGAGCAGCCCAGTCTTAAATTATTGTCCCATCATTTTCCAATAATTGTTGTTATTTATGGCTGGTTTGTCATCATCATTTTAAATGGAGGCTGTTCCAGTTCATGGACATATTTACCTCAGTTCAAGTGAGTCAATTGCACTACAATATAAAGGGGACAATTCTTGGAACAAAATAGTGTTCATGCACATCATGGTTACACCAGACCATCTTCAGATCGTCTCAGTTGTTTCCTGCCATGTCCCCAACAAGCAATAGCTCATTGTTCTGATTTTACAAGAGCTCCAGAGAGAGACCTAAAGATGAGATGTAAAACTACCTGAAACATCTGATACAATCCCAAGAAACCAAACCAGGAAAATAGGATAACATTATTGTAATATCCTAAAAATGATCTTTTTAGATAAGTGCTACTGCTTCTCAACCACTTACATAAGATTTCCTTCAGGTGTTCCACAGCTCCCACCAATACTGTACAGTCTAATCTAATCAGCCCGGAAACATGGAAGTGTCACCTCTCAAGCACATCCTATGATCCATTTCATCCCATCATTAACTCGCTCAGAAGTGAAGCGATGAGTGGACAGCAGTTGATTCTGAGGGTCAGTCTATTCCCCTCTTAATAACCTGTGTCAGAGCTCATATCAGATACAGTGTCATGAGCTCACCCTCTCCACTCTGGCTCATAAAAGATACAATGAATGTAACCTTACCAATCTCACCTAGTTACACACTTCCCCTCATCAAAATGTGTGTATTTTAAATCCCCAGAAGCAATTGTGACATTTATATGGTGAATGCAATTATCAAGTTATTTTGCCACTGGGGAACCTGGTGATGGAGGAGGAGAAAGAAAAGAAAACATGACATGAGCTAAGATCATCTCAGTCTTGAGATGCTTTTGGGGAAAATAAAGGTACCAGGTCAGTACAGGGACTGTGTGGGTGTGTGGAGTTGGCATGGCTTCTCTCACTGTCTGGCACACTAAAACAATATGACAAACTCAATTATGTAACTGCAAAAGATAAAATACTAGAGATGCAATAGTTGGACCAAACGTATTAAAAAATGAATCCACACGGTAATGAGGAGGCAGGAATCACAAAATCATAGGAGTCTGGCACTTCAGGGGCGTGTTATTAGCCGCGGAGAATTAATAATGATTACAATGTTTAATCTGGTAACATGGATTGTACCGAAGAGAAGACAAGGAGAGCAGAGCAGCACCTCAGGTGGAACCGTTGGCATGGGAGCAATTGCACCCACTTTGCCTCAAGGGAAAACCTCCCACCCACACCCCGAAGCAATCTGGTGTGTTTGCTGCCACTGAACTTTACTTGTGTTTTACATGTTGGCGCTTGGTGGAAAGAAAAAAAAACAGAAAAGAAAGAAAAATACTACCAATTCTTCCATTTAAAGAACAGAGTTTATCATACATGAGAATTTGTAACATCATTTTGAGCATTTTTGTGAAAATATTACATTTTGAGAACTTTTGACCGGGTTTGATAATTGTGGGTTAGCGTCACTGTAACATGCCCCTTCTAAGTCTTGCAAGTCTAGATTGATTTACTTTGTGTTGATGATGGATAATGATGACAATCATGACTGATAATGATGGATAATTACATATAATGGAAAAAGATAAACGTTTTGCTGCATTAGTACAAGTACATTTTGGAGAGTGTAGAGTTGGTTTTCATCAAACGCTTATGACTGTAAAAATGTGAATGTGAAGATTTTGATCTTATGACAATGAGCTGAGAAGGGGTTCCTAATTGTGTGGATTATGTGTGAAATTTTAGTACTCAGGAAAGGTGCAGTTGCCCACTTTAAAAAGGAACGATGCAAGATTTTTACCTTAATTAGTTTCAGAGTAATTGTGATGGTTAAATGACTTGTAACAGGGAGAATGGAAGCTCTCTTCCTTCCACCTCTTGGCAAGGTGGAAGGAAGAGGAAGAGGGTCCAACCCGGTGTCCCATATTTAGTCTCGGCAGAACCGCGCCACAAATGCCCCTTAATCTACAATGTCTTTTTTATGACAATTCAGACCACACAAATATACACAAACATGACATATAACATTATCCACCGCTCCATGGATTGCCTTGAAAACAAATGCATATTTTGTTCATAATAATTGTGGAAAAAAACGTGCACGTACTGTTTTTGTATGCACTTGAAGTTCACAAAGTTATTGTCATTGTGAATGGGATGTAGAGTAGCTCTCTGTCTTCAGCGTTGTCATTACAAGCACTGTGTCTTTCCATTGCCGTTGCTGTGGTGGACCTGGCTGTAACAAGGCATGTAGCCTACTACGAGCAGCAGGGTCGGGTTGCCTGGCCTTTATTGTTATGGAAACAATAAAAAGACACGCAGGTAAGATTGCAGAACAGTAAGAGATGGGATTAACAATAATGACCACTCACACAGGAACCAAATGGCAATGTTCTTGGGTTTTGGCTAATCTCTGCTCCTAACACAGGCCTGCTTTGCTCCCGTCATAAATACTACGGCCACTAGAGGTCGTCTAAGAATAAAACAGGTCTACAGGTCATAGTAATAAGCTGCTTCCACAAATGACCTATCGGCTTATTTTTTCCAGCATGGCAGTTACAGGTTTATTTGGCCAACTGCTAATGAGAGACCATAGTACATGTTTCTCTCTCCAATTAGAAAACCATTTCATATTCGGCATCAGGACAGAGTGTATATTCCTTCACCATACAAGATGGTTGAAATGTTTATGCAAATACGCTGTGATTTGTATATGTAATGCATTCTTAAAGCTCTTTGAAATTGTTCTCACCAAATTGATAGGAATGCATGAGGGATGCATTCATGTGTACATGTGAGTGCAGGCACCCTCTTTTCTCATGTTTAAGCATGCAAGAATCACGCTCATACCAATTTCCATACTGATTGTGGTTATAGGTGGAGGACAATCTCACATATTTCTGATTTCTGCAAGATTACTTTCCCAGTGGTGAAAATGAAGCCATGTCGTAATAGCTGAAGTTGTTTTTGTTCCAAAAGGCATTTCGATGGTGTGGTCTGTAACAGATTGAAAGTAAATGTCACATCAGCTTTGCCACAATAGGGGGTCATTTTTATTCTTCTTTGTCTTGTTTGGATTGGATTACAAAATCCAAGAGTGGATTTTTTTCAGTTTGTCTTTAAAAAAGTTGGGAAAAAGATGATACTTGATGCTAAAACATTTACAGTCTCGGTCTTAATGAGTGCATCAGTCTTATAAAGTTTAGATGTTGGACAGCCTCAGAGTCTGAGACAGGTGTTTCTGCACTTGAGGAATTTGAAAAGCGAGAGGAATGTGATGGATCACTGATCGCTTTGTGCACAGTGTCATGAGGAGGGAGTGGTAACCATGGTGATTTTTGCAACAGTATAAGTTGCCACTGGCCTAAAGAGAGTCATCTCTGATCATATATATATATATATATATATATTGATCATATACAAACATGTAAATATGTATGTGCTATAATAATCATGGACCTAACACTGGGGGATAGTGAGTCTAGGGATTTCTCGATTACATGCTGTCATTCCGACATACCACCATTCCGACATATGGTACCACCTTACCACCATTCCGACATTCCACTATTCTGAAATATGGTACCACCATACCACCATACCACCATTCCGACATACCACCATTCCCGCCCAAGTCCCGCCTTCCCCGCCTCTGATTGGCTGGATGAATTCTCCTGCGATTGACGTCATCTCACAACAGTACTGTAGTAAACTAAAATGGACACAACTGAATCACTTAATGTAATCAGATGCCATGGTGTAGTGGTTTGCATTTTCGCCTGTGGTGTGGTGAATCCGAGTTCGATCCCCGCTGGTTTCACATTCCGAAAAATGTAGTTTTTAAATTTATATTCCAAGTTTACATTTTGAGTTTGAGAGAAGTGTTATTGTGCCATTGGTTAGGTTTAGGCAATGAAGAAAGGAGTTGGTTAAAGGGATAGTTCACCCTAGAATGATATTTTTTAAGCTTGTTTGTAGCGGAAGCTTCTCGAAGCTCCTCTTCCTGGTCCGTCCAAATCTCGCGTGATTTGCGCCGGCGTCAGTGCGGTTACTGCGAATCACGCGAGATTTGGACGGACCAGGAAGAGGAGCTTTGAGAAGCTTCCGCTACAAACAAGCTTAAAATATAGACTTATTTAATTTTTTTCGGGACAATTACGCAATTTGGGGCTTCAGCACAAGACGGACATTACATACGAGCAGCATGGAGGTATTTGGATGTTTTTTTGTGTGTGTTTTTTTACGAAGAGCTCTGGTGTCCCTTTACAACCGTTATGGACATGCACTGCTACGCTGAGACCCCCTGTAACTCAGAGAAGGGACGGAGGACTCTGAAACTTCTTCCAGCCCTTAGTCCACATGAGGGTGAGTAGATAATGAGCGAAATATCATTCTAGGGTGAACTATCCCTTTAAGTTTAGTTAAAAGACCAGGTAGAGTGTAGACAGGCCAGATAAGTAGAGAGAGTCCAGGTAGATCTAGGCACTTATCACACTTTGCCGACAGCCTGCGTTTCACAGCCGTTTCACAACCAAAACAAACAACCAATCAGGCGAGAACCCTTCTAGCCAGTCGAAAATGGAGCCCATCTAGCCAGTCAGAGGCGGGAACGGCGGGAAAGGCGGGACTTTCCCGGACCCATCCTACGAAAAAAAATATTGCATACGGTACCACCATACCACGATGCCGACATGCCATCGTCCCACCATTCCGACAAGGCTTTCAATGTAAGGAAATGTGCGTTACTCAACAGGTGACTCCCTTCTTTAAGACATGCTGATAGAGGAATATCCACATTTGGTTATCTGGACTCTCTACTTATCTGGACTTCCTCTATCTATCTGGCCTGTCTAGTCTCTACCTGGTCTTTTTACTAAACTTAACTAACTCCTTCCTTCATTCCCCAAACCCAACCAGTACAAAATGTTTTGGGGAAAAAATATGCTATTAAAGGAATTGTCGGAAAGACAGGTGTTTTTTAAAAAAAAGAAAATAATACCGTCATTCCAACCATAGGAGGCAAGAACTGTCAGAATGATGGGATGTTTGATAGAAAATTAAGTGTTCTATTGGGACAATTAGAGGCCAATGTCGGACTGGTGGGGTGTCGGAATGGCGGTTGCCGGTTGCCCCCCGGATTTCTCACAATGTGAATTTCAAACATGGCGTGATTGTCAATAACAAGTCATGGGCATGATCATCACAAATGTGCTGCCATTGTGAAGGTGAAGATGTGTCTGCATGCATGGATTAAAAATGTTTCAACTTGAGCGAAAGACTTGCGAATCAATCTGTGTGACTGGCTTCATCGCTGCAGAGGTGTCTGAAGCAAAAATAACGCACACAGTCGCAGACATGCTCAATACACTGCTGGAGTTATTGTTATACTTATAACACCTGTACAGTCAACACACTGTCTGTCAGGGGTGAATAAACACAGATTGCAAAAACCCTTGACAGTGTTTTTGCCTTTACTATAAAGCAAGTGATATGGCTTCATGTCTCGTCAGCACTGGTATAATTTAGTTTAAATCTAAATTTCATAGCACTCTTGCTCTACTTGCATCATGAAATCATGACAACTTCCCCACAATAAAAGATGTTCTGAGCCATAAGATGAGCCCAGGATGTTATAATTAAAGAATTATTTCACTGGTGCGACTCCTCAAGTCATAACTCCGTCACATAATCCTTTCATGTTATGAAAATGGATTGTGCTCATTTCACAAAAGATATTTGAAGGCGGTCTCCGCTGATTACTAAAATTACTCAGCAGTTTAACTTAAAAGGAAAAGGTGCTTTGAGACTTAAACGACATAACTCGTGTCTTCCCTTCTCTTTAATCTTTCAAAGATGTTTTTTTTTCCTTTTTTCTCCTTTAATTTACAAGCAAATTACAAACAAAATCATCTTCACACTCATTGAGTTTGTGTCAGCGCTCTGTTCAATATGTCACGCCATGAAGCCTGTGCATTGTTTGTTTAGGAAATGCCAGAGAAGTGGAGGGCCAGTCATTTGTGTTGCTAAATTTAGGCCCTTTCGAAGTCTCACTTCATCAAAGCAAATGCACATCAAAGCAGCCAGCTGTCTAATTCACCTTTTGGAATACATTGCTTCTCTATGACTCTCTTCAGAGATTATTGACACACTATAAAGCTAAGTGTGGACTAGTTCCATAAAGAGCACGTGTGTTTGGTTAATGCCTGACTTTCTTTTAATTGTCTTTATTAAACAAAACAAAAAAAAGCGTGTATGTGGTGTTTTCTCTGTACGGGATGAATCGCTGACGCTGACCTTGAGGCGCAAACAGTCAGTGAGCAAACCTGACTGACTGCAGAGATGTGTATCACATATGGATTTCTGTGAGGCCCTGCAGTCTTATTGGAATGTGAGATCATCCTCACTAAAGAGCATCTGCCTCATCATAACTTAAGGCTTGAGTTCTCATGTGTTAAATCAGATATGGGCTCATGCAGCCAACCCTGAAGTGATCAATGCGAGTCACGTGACGACAGCTTGTGTCTCGCCTCTGCTACACAAAAAAAACTGCAGGATGATTATGTACACATGAATACATTTTAATTTGTGGTGCAAATGTGAAATCATTTTTCTCTATACTTTCACTGGACAAATCCTCTGCGTGGATCATCGCTCACTGCAAACGTATAAACCAGCTCCAGCTCAGATTTCATTCATTATCTGCCTCCCTGAACTCTTAAAAGCTGCACCGATACTCTGTCACGACAAACACAGTCGGAGAAGTTTCGCAGAAAAAGAAACTGTCATTATCAATCACTCTCCTGATGTTACAAAGATCACTTAACTTGTTATTCAACTCATTTATCCACCCTTCACACATGTGAAAAGAGAACAGTGGAAGAGGGGTGTGTGGTGTGTGGCGTCTGGTGTGTGTGGGAAAGTAGGCTAGAATAAAGAGTGTTTTCTCTTTTCAGACTGATGTCAGTCAGGACTACATCACAGTAATTGACCCCTTAAATTAAAACAACATCCGCTTGTGACCACTTGTCATAGGGTGTTTGATAACTTCTCTCTCTTAGAAAAGAAAAAAAAAAAAAAAAAACTTAAAAAGTTTCCCCCATTTCCAAACCAGGGCAGCAGTTTGACTACCCATAACATGAGCTGTAGCCCTAAGCCCACAGTTGGAGTCCCTGCACTGTCCGGACATGTAGTAGCTTTATATTCAGCCTTTGTTTGAAGAAAATAAAAATAAAAAACGTGTGCCAACTCATTTTGAAAGAGCAACAGCTAAGTTCAGAGACAGGGCATTTGTTGAGCAATGATGGAAATATGATCTCTTGATTACAGGGCTGAGCTGCAGACAGTAAAGCTTTGAGTATCTAATGAGATAGATTACATTTTATTTAGTGTATTTTATGATTGTCATCAAAATTATTATTAATATTTCAAGTGCAATACACACAACCACTGATGTGTCGACTGAAAGTGAAATGGTGCAATGTCACCGTGTTTGTTCAAAGTACTAAAATCAGTGTGTGAGTTTGACAGAGGCGGTGACAGTGAGAGCTGTTTTTCTGTGAGGAGGAGCAATCTGTGGGTCTGCAGTCTGATGTTTTGATTGGTGTCACGCTAAATCTTGCAAGTTCCAGTGAGATCAGAAGTTCTGATGTCAGAGGAGTCCGCAGAATAATCTCACTTATTATGTGTGAAAGCCCATCTTCGCCTAATCTTCCTCTGTGACCATTTTCATAACTTGGAGACGTAATCAGACAGATCCACGTGCGCGTGTGTGTGTGTGTGTGTATGATACAGCGCTGTACACATCCATATTTGGTTGAGACTGTAACATTGGCAACCCGGTGAACTAACCAGTTGATGATTTCAAATGCATGTCATGAGGCCATACACAAGCCCAGGAAGCTTTGTCTTGATTAGCATTGCATTAATGTTGTTCATCTCAAGGGTTATTGTACTGACAACACAATAGAAAAAGCTTAGAAAAAAAAAATCTTGATGAGGGCAAAAAAAGACAGAAGATTTTAATATATGAGGAGGACAATCAGGCAAGTGGCAACAGTATACAGTAAGTAAAAGTGACTGAGACTTTTCATTAAATGAAAGTCTGTGAGGCACTGTCACCTCACCTCACAGAAAGAAAGTTCTGGGTTTTGATCACTGGGGACTTTCTGAGTGGAGTTTGCAAGTTCTCCCTGCGTCTGATCTCTCCATGAACTCATGTTCTCCTTGTCCCACAAGATAAGACATGCATGCATGCTGCTCGGAGAATCCAAGCTGTGAATATGAGTGTGTGTTGGACTTGTTTGTCTCTATATGTTTGGGGCCTGTGATAGACTAGTGTACCCACCCTCACACTCTGGGATTGGCTCCAGCCCCCCTGTAGCCCTGCACAGATAAGCAATATAGCGATGGATAGGGATGGATGGATGGATGGATGGATGGATGGATGGATGGGTAGAAAATCTTTGAGAAACAGAAGATGAACTTGATGTTTAGACTTGAAGGACAAATATAGAATATAATGATGTGATTAAGGCAAAAACAATGATCATTGATATCTAATGATAATGAAACTGTGTATGCTGTGTGTATGTGTATATATATATATATATATATATATATGGGGCTAAATGAGCTTAATGTGGTTCATCCTGGCATTAACTACCGTAAAATTAGTCAGAATTACATTTTTATTAACCCATTTTAATCCCATCGGTCAGGAGTACATGGGGTCAACATAAGGCCATGCTATGATGATAACAGTGTAACTAAGGCGTAACAAGAAACAGTTTTAGGCCTGGAGCAGTGCTCACTATCCCGGTACAATGTGGTGCAGTAAAGGAAAAAAAAAAAAAACTTGAGCTCAAAGGCTTTTGTGTCCCTTACATGGCCTGTTGTGCATCACTTCATGTGGTTTTTGTTCTCGACTCACAAGGAAAAGGGTCTAGGGGAGTTTTGGTATAAGGACTTTTCCTTACATGATGACTTGTCGGAGTTCACAGGTGGCTAATTCAGACACCGTGAGTGAACCACAAAAATATTGGTTTTATATAGGCTACATATATACAGTGTATATATAGGGAAATCTTGCCTTTAACTGATAGGTGAGTGGAGAGGGGGAGAATGACATGGAGCAAATAAAAGGGCTGCCCGAGTCAGGATTCGATACAGAGCCGGCTGCAGCAAGGACTATAGCCTCTGTATATGGGGCACCTGCTCTACAAACTGAGCAAAACGATGCCCCATTGGTTTATAATTTGCCAGTGGCATTTAGCCTTGTCTGTCAGAAAGGTTTTCAGATGTCAGGAGGTTTTGGAGGCAGTGGTTTTTCCCACACTGTTTAGCCTGCCATTCAATTATCCCTATAAGGGAAAAAAAATATTGAACTGAAATACTGAACATTTATTTATACAGAGTGAAGCTCTCTAAACAACCCTGTCTTATATGATGTTTTCTGTCCAGCTATACACTGCTGTAGATGTATTTTCTTGGAAGCGTAATCACTGGCTGGATCATGTTCAGAGAAAACACTTTTATTTTGATTGAAAAAATGTTGCACGAATCAGTGGCAGCAAAGTCACCAGGAAGTGGTTGGTTGCAGTGATATCTCAAATATGTCATCTTTTTTCAGTACAGGACCAACAAATGGTGGTGAGCACTGAGACATGACTGATATTGTGGCCCTGTAATAGCTGTTAACATACTAAACGAATGACAGTTACTGTGGAGCTTATTACCAGTGTTTGTTGACTTAACATCAAACTGTGATCGCCGTGCAAAGAATGACCTTTTATGGTGAGATGATTGGAGCAGGAATGAGAAATGGAGATTGGCATAACATTGCAATGGGGGATATTTAATTTTTCCGTTTATTTAGCTGGCATATTGTTTCATGCGCAGATGAGCAGGTACCAGATTTTTCATTATGATAAATCCTGGTAATATGACATGTGTAAGCGGAGGCCCACGACTCGGTGAGTCAAGTGGCATTGGTTGAGGTTGCTCTGATCTTTAAACATGCAAAGGTGACTACGGGCAGAGCAGGGTAAATATTCAGTTTCTGAGTCTGCTTCCAAATGAAGAGGGCATACTCACTTTCCCCCAATCATGCACAGTTAACATTTGGCCAAACATGGCTGCCAGGATAAATACTCCATGGCAGGGCTGTTTGGTCAGGCAGTTTTGACCCATCACATCTCTCCTCTATTTGCTGTTAGATTTTACATCCTCTCAAATACACTCAAAAAACACGGAATGGATACAACAACCATGGCAATATCATATTATTAATGTTTTATTTGTCTTCACATTATATAGCACAGGACTTTTTTTTCCCCCAGAGTCAAAGCAGCAGCATTAGTAAACTCACCAGACGGTGGAAGGGAACAGTTATTCTAATTAAATCCTTGTGATTAAAGAAGAAGAAATTGCTTGGCAGGGAAACAAAGCCAGTGGTTAGAAGGACCCTGCAGCTAAAGTCATAATATCCATCTTTGGAGACCATGTTCAACTTTTGGATTAGAAAATATGTGAGGACCGTTCACCTAGAGTCTTCAGCATATATGGAGCTGCAGGGCTGCTAAGGATTCAGTTGTGCGTTAACCTTGCAGGCTTTAACCTTGGCCCTCCTGTGCCTGTCAGGCCCTGCTCATGATTATGCCACTTTGCTCCTCTTAACACACTCCTCTGCCCTCTAAATGGTAATCACCCACTGCTCACTAGTTCAGGGCAATTTTTGGATGCAGCCCTGTCCGTTCTGCATGCAGCCCATCTCTCTTTCTTCCCCTCTTTCCTTGTGGCCAAAGGGAACCCCGGGGGCTTGTGGGGGAGCCAGTCATGGAGAGCCTGATAAGGTGCAAACTTTGAATAGCATGTGAAACCCTTCTCTTTCTCTCCGGCTGTCTGTTTTTTTCTCTCCCACTACAGTAGGGAGAACCTGCGCAGAGGTCATCCATCACATGTCCCTCTGTATTTGTCCTTTTCCGTACTGAGATTGAGCTGCATGTGTGGTTTGACCGATAACTGAGCTTTTGTAGCAATACTGGGGAGACTTTCTCAACGCATTTTGATTACTGTTTTTTTCTTTTTTCTTTTTTGTCTACCTTGAACGTGAAAATCCAGTTATTTATAGGCTACATTGCATGGTAAGGTTTTCTTGCATCAGGCCATCCAACAGTATCCCTGCATGAGATAATTTTTACCCCCGTCTTTTTATTTTAGCAGCACTAGACAAAGGCTACAGCGGCATGGGTGACAATGATGGGTGGGAAAAATACAGAATATACCAATGGAGAAATGTAATTAATTAACAAGCTTCCAGACATTAACATGGTAGTCACTGACTTGTTGAATAGGAAAATAGTAATCCATGCCCCAATTGACCATATTTCCTTACGTCATCACACAGGGTGGGTAAACAAACCGTATAATTGCTGCGTCCCTGGCTGCAAGCCATACAGACGTCGGGAGTTTGATGAACTGCTTTCCTTTCATTGCTTTCATACTTTCAGTGGAAGAAAATGTGATAGAGAGAAGAGTGTTTATTGGTGTTGTTTTACAACTCTTGGTGAGCAAGGAGTTTGATGCTGAGCTTGAAACATTTTTCTAAACTGCAAAGCGAGTTGTGTAGCAATAGGAGAAGCTACTCTAAAGCTCCTTGAAAAGTTGACTCATGTCACATGTTAACGATTTAAGACCGATTTGTCCTTGACTGACCTTCATTTATACTGCGCACAGACACCTTTAAAGGTGTTCAGAAAAGAAAATCAAATTTGAGCCCACTGTGGGTCTTAACATTAGTGTAATAGCCTAACTCATCTATCAGATGATGGAGCCCAAACTTTGTGCAAAATTCTATCTTCAAGTAAATCCGGGATGGAAGTGGGGTTGTTTTTTTTCCGCATTGGATAATGCAGGCACACAAATTATGCGTCACGCTGCACACGATTCATCAGCCACTGATATTGGATCCGTCATCCGTCAATCCAAACGTCTGAGACACACACACCGAGCTTGGTCTCGCCCTAAACATTGAATATCCCACCGGCTCGATAACGACCAATCAAATTAGTTTTCCTTATTCGGGTAAACTCGTGCGGCAACTCGTGGAAACTCATAGAAGGAGGCGCGACAAACAGGACAAACGGCCATCTCTGAACACCTTTAAAACATATTAACAATTATTAGGCCTACTATTCATGCAACACCAAAAAGTTGGGCAAAAATTCCTTTAAAGTGCCTTTTTTTTTTTGGACTTCTCATCAGTCGCTTCAACAAATTGTTTTGACCCCAAAACTCCTGTGTTTACCTGCGGCTGCTTATAATTGAAAGTTAACACACAGTATGTCCAGAGACTGATTAATGAGAAATGAGTAGCCTATAGAGAGATGGTTTCAGAGGTACAAGAGGGACTGAACACTGATACACGGAGCTGCGTCTGAGTTTTAAGTCTTACCCCACTGTAGTAAAATTGGAGCCATGACCTACATTTCAAACACTTCAGCTGTGAGATTAAGTATTGGTGTACTTCAAAGGAAGTGAAGAATGTGTGGCCTTAGCGCCTTGAGCAATGCACGCTCGTCCACCACGAAGTTGATGCCGATGTGTTTCTATGGGAACAAAATGACACATACTGTAGATGGGTTTATGTTAACCCAAAGAAATTCCTCCTTTTCTGTGACTGCAATCCTCAGATGATAGTTGTTTAAGACAGATTATCACGTCTGTGTGGTCGTTGCCTCTGCGCTGATCCTCATTTTCAATTTGTCCTTCCTTTTAGACTTCCCATGCTTTCACTCAGCCTGGCATCTCATTTACGTTCCCTTCAAATCCCACTCATTCACTGTTCCTGTTTCTCTCTTTCTCCATCCTCCATGCTGGATGACACAATCCTGATCTGAGTTTGGTTTCTAATATAGGGACGTTCGCTCAATGTAAAAACAGATTGAATCGAGGATGGATCGAGTGGGTTTCTCCATGAGAGCTGGTGTAGCGTTGGTGTGCAAGTGTGTGTTTGTGCACACATATGTGGGGGGGGGGGGGTTGTGTGTCATGAAGGTCCACGCTCAGTCAGATCCAGGAATGCTGTCACATCCTATCCTCTTCAACACTGGTCTCTGTGCTCTGTGGGCTAGCATGGTCTATAAGAGATGTAGATATAAATACTACACCGTCTTGGCTACACCTTCTTCTAGTGTCCCGAGGCAGCTGCAGCCTCAACCTACAGTACTCCATTGATCGTAAGAGGCCATTAAAAATGATTTGACTGTTGTTTTAGACAAACAGCATCAATAATCTGAGGGTTAATTCATAGTTCATAA
This sequence comes from Trachurus japonicus, assembly GCF_045865225.1. Lineage (NCBI taxonomy): Eukaryota > Metazoa > Chordata > Actinopteri > Carangiformes > Carangidae > Trachurus > Trachurus japonicus. Next base: position 26,571,025 of record NC_140907.1, read on the forward strand.
ATCACTTGAATGGGTTGGTTTAACCTGGGTTGGTTTAACCTAGAATACAGCACAGTGAAAATCATGCATGCAAGGAATGTACATTTATTTTTTTCAAAATACCTCTATTTAATTGCATCTATTTGTCACTTACAAATCCAGTTTCCCTTTTCACTTTTTGTTTGTGTTTGTATCATTTAATTGTAGCCCAATTTTCCACAGTGGTAAATTAAAATAGTCATTTATTTGCTCTTTCAGGATAAGGCTGGCCTTTTTAATTTGTTTTGCGTATTGTTACCAGTTCTGCATTAGTGCCCCCACCCCCACCCGTGAGCATGGTATGATTGTTGGTGCCACACAGGTTCTCAAACTGCTCATCTCCTGGGATTTTCAGCAGTCCCAAGAGTTTTAACTCAGAGTGGTGCCAAAAATAGCAAGGTGTCTCTGTCCATGGAAAAACCTAGTTGATGAGAGAGAGCAAAGGAGAACGGCCAGACTGGTTGGAGCTGTCAGAAGGGCTACGGTAACTCAGATAACCAAGAACAGAGGAGCATGTCAGGTTCCACTCAAGTCAGGTTCTGTCAACCAAGAACAGAAATATGAGGCTGAAGTGTCACTTAAATCAGACAGTTGAAGACTGGAGAAACATAGCCTGCTCTGATAAATCTCAATCTCTCCTCAGGCACAAAAAAGTGTCAGACTTTTTGCTACAGCAGCTTGAATCCATGGACCCAACCTGCCTTGTGGTCAAGCTGCTGCAGGAGGCATCATGAGTGTCTTCTTAGCATTTTCTTAATATGAGGCTGTCATCATCTGGAACTTTATTTGTGGCTATGATTGGCTTTTTTGATGGCGGTTTGCTGGTGGAGGAATCAACAGCAGTGTATTGCTATTGTGTGTTCTTTGCTGAAGTTGCTACAACTAGATAAGATAGCGGTCGGCAAACTTAATCTCTCGAGGGGGGGGCCTTACTCAGTGTCATGGCGTGTTAGACCATGGGTTAAATTTACGCCGGAATATCCCTTTAAGTCAAATACAACAGGAGTCAAACCAAGAAAAATACAGTAGTGACTCAAGAGTACCCCCATGTTAATATTACTGTAGTATTATCATAATTAGTAGCTGACTCTGAGTCATAGCTTGAATTAAACCATATTTAATTAACGCAGGTCTGTCATTTGAGCTTTATTTTTATTCCTTTTTCTTTTGCTCACCATTGTGAAATTCTTCTTGTTAAATATCTTAGCATCTTTCTCTCTGTATGGTTTTGTGTAAGATCTCTCTCAAAAAGGGGATGAAAGAACCTTGGTTCATGTTGTGGATCAGGGCTGCAGTGTGTCTGTGATTGGACACGTGTTAATTGACCATTTTTAAAAGAACATTGAACATTTATCATCTGTCATTCAAGTGTCAGACTGCTGGAAATCTGCGGCTCACAAGCTATAAACTGTAAACATGCTGAATACTGCTGTCACTCACATTAACACCAGGCTGCCGGGCACAGAGACAGGGAAAAGTGCTGCTTTTCCATCCCCCGCACACACACACAGACACACGGACACACACACACACACACACACACACACGTGCACACTGTACAACAGAGTGAACTCGTGTTTATCTCCCTGCACTCACTCAGAAAAGCAGACACTGCTGCCTCCATCTGGACATCAGTTTGAACTACAGCGTGTAAAAGCAGGGCGGTTTAATGACGGCCAGCTTCCACAGCTCCTCCACATCTTGTATGTCAGGACCTCGACCGTGGCCTCAAAGCACAGGGCGACTTATTTTCTCCACGGGGTCACAATATTTCATGATCCATTCAGCAAAATCTTAATTTGCGAGGTGAAATTGGAAAATCTATCATCATTTTGTTGCTCAAAGTGGTCTCATTTAATTTCATCACCGAGCCCAAGGGCATGTGTGTGTGTATGTGTCTCTTGGATGAAAGTCTGATTGAAGCTTCTCGTGTTTTTTTTTTTTTTTCATTGTTATTTTTAGTGTTTCTCGTGTGTCTGGTGGGTTGTCTTAAAGTCGTGCCACAGCATAAAAGCGTCAGTGTGGGGACTGTTGTGACAGAAACTGTCCTTGTTAAAACTGCAGCATTTATCAGCTTCTGTTGTTGTTTCTCCTGATGCAGTCGTTTGGTTTGTGACTCCTCAGTCCTCACAACTGATAAATGTGTTGTTGTAATACTTTGTTGCATAGCTGAAAGTACACGGAGGTCATGGCCTCTGTATTTTTTCTGTTCTGAGAGTATGGGAGCCTGAAGTGCAGTTTAAACTTTTTAAGTTGCACATAGTGGGTTTTTAAAGGCAGATAGCAAAATCTCCTACACTCAGTGTCCTTATACTTGACCTTCAGTCCATAGAGAATTGCTTTTAAACCTTCTTTTGGAGAATTTGTGGATATAAGAGTTACATGAAAAATAAAAAATTAATAAGCAGAGAAACATTCAAATTCAAAGTAAGTATGGCTCTTATATTCAAACATCCTTGCTGTGATTTTCTGTGAGCAGTTTCGCTAAAGGGATGTTTTTTATTCTCAAACTGTTCTTTATCAATAATCTTTACTGGGTTCTGAAAAGATAGAACTATGATTATGTAAGAACCAAGCAAGATTGGAGAAATCTGAAATATAAATGCCACTTAGCAATAATGTTTTTCATTCTGTCGTATCCTGTTAAACATCTCATGACCTCTCAGATTCATCTTATGAGCCCTTGTGGGTCTTTACAGGGCTGTTTGGGAACCAGTCGTCACTGGTTGATACGCGGTCTGTTTTCCAACTTGAAGCTGCACACAGACTTTGAACAGACTGCTCTTAATGGGCAAACTTTCCCTGGCTGGCGCTCCTGCCAATGACCTAATGCCCTTTGCCATGTTAAACAGTTGGGTAGTCTGTGTTTTCCTTGTGTAACAGAGGAGCTGATACAGCCGTACACATGGAGCTTTCAGCTGTTGCTGCGAGCGGCTAAAATATTATTGAAAATGATTATATAACTGTGAGAATACAGTAGAAAAACCACCCAGGCAAGGGATGGGGTCAGCTCTGTGCACCCTCATCTTTTTTTCCATTTTAATTAGTTTTTTTTACACTGTAAAAAAAAATGTATTCGGTAAAATGAATAGATCTTGTCAGGAAGTCAATGTTTACAAACACTGACCAGAACAAGTTAAATGTATGAACTATTATCAGTGAATTTTCATGAGATTTTTACAGATATTTAATTCTATTCTCAGACTTCTTTATAATAATGACTGGATAAGTTAAACTGTGGCTCAATGTGATCAGTTTTTACAGAGTAAAGTGGATTTTTTTCTTCTTTTCTTTTTTTCCCCCATGCTTCATTGTAAGAAAATATGAAACGATGAAGCTTAAAGTCCTGGAAATGAATCTCATGTAATCCACCCACTTTGGCCACACACCAGATCAGAGCAAACACTCCTTTATCCGAGCCATTTATTAGAGATTCTCTGATAAATGAAATCCTCCTGCTTCATTTGGGGTTGAGCCGCCTCAGCTCTATCCAGCCATTGATTGGGGATGTGCTCAATAATTCATATAATAGCATCGGAAAAGAGCATGCGATTCATCATTAGTCATGTCATTTTGGTGTAAGGCAATGACCCTTGCAGCCATGCCAGCTAAATCATCCTATGACATTATGGATGGGGTCATTTGTAACTGTGTCATGCTATGATTACTCTGTTACAATGGATCCTTCTGACCTTAGTGTGATTCAGTGACTTAAGAGTGTTTGTGCTTTGTGATCATAGAGTCTGGTTTTTATTCATATATTTATTCAGTTTAATGACAGGGGTTTCTTGGCTCAGGATGTCTTCAACAGTTTTGGAGTTAAATGCAAGTGTTCCTGTCCCTCAAACAAACACTAAAGAAGTTACTTTACGAAGGAATAAGTGTACAGTATGCCTTTGGGGGAAATGTGAGATGGGATGTTTTGGGATTTTTGACCCACACACTCTGGCCTTTGTAGATGCACAAAATTACATTACCATCAATGCAGCGTATCAACAATAAATGTAACGTAAGGTGAAGGGGTTACTATTCACACTGAAGCCTTTATTTGAAGATATACTGTGTAAGTCACTTTATATACCTTTTTATAAACAGACATTACAGCTTGTCATAAAGCACAAGTGGCATTAATAACATTTAAGATGACTCCCTATAAACCACTTAGTGGGAGATGGAATTCAGCCATCACTGATTTTATTATTGAGTCCTACTGTCGAGTGTGAAAGTGAGTCTTCTCTGGAATAGAGAAAGCAGCTTTCAAAGTGTTTAAGTGACATTGAAAGATTCATTCCTTCAACATCCTGTGTCCTCTGTCACGTAAACTGTCAAAGGCAGAGTTACACAAGAAGGGAGACATACAGTAATGATATACAATGAGAGGACAACTGTAAACAGATTATCTAAGCAGGACAAATACATAAGCAAACTTTGAGAGGCTGAGTGAGAGAGTGAGTGCACATAAGGGGAAAAACTTCCACCAGCTGTTTTAACATATATTTATATATTCATTTTATTGAATAAGTATATTCTTCTTACAGATTTGCAGATAATTAGTCAGCCCACTTGCCACATCCTGGCTTTTCCCTAAAATTAACAAACTCAGTTTTTGTGATGACTATCAAGGGCACTACTCTTTATAATATCTCATCTATTGCACTGTCTGCCATCATTAGTGTCTGGTGGATGAATAGTACATTTAGATCATAAAGAGACATTTGTATTACAGAGAGTTTGTCCTCTTTTCCAGTTTGATCCAGATCCCTTTCTCCGGTCGCAAAATCAGCTCTCCAACCGGCCGCAGCTCCTCTCGCTTCTGGCATGCTTCGACGTTGAACTTACGCAGAATGGCTGCCAGAATCACCTTCTCCTCCATCAGTGCAAAACGCTGACCTGAGGGGCATCGTAGTGAAACGCACACACAAACACGCACATACAGCATTAATTCTTCACAGATTCAACTGCCCACTCTTAAGAAATTAAATCATGTATAGAAAACAGATCCACAAAAACCACAAAATAAAGCTTCTCCTGCTCTTCTCACCTATGCAGTTGCGGAGTCCGGCAGAGAAGGGGATGTAGGCGTATGGAGGCCGTCCAACCGAGTTCTCCGAAAGAAAACGCTCAGGCCTGAACTCCTCAGGTTCAGGAAAGTATCGTGGGTCACGGTGAAGAGCATAGGTGACGATGATCACATTGGCACCTTTGGGAACCTTGAAACCATCTGAAGGTAAAAACAACTTTGTTAAAAGAAGAAAAATGTAGGATTGTGAATTTCACAGTATAAACTTATGCCAATGACAGACAGATAGGAGATGTCCAAATCTATTGCTCATAACTTGATCATCGTTTTTACTGGTTATAATGATTGTGTAATCGCCAAATTATTTCATATTGTCTGGGAGAAAAGGTTTTTATTGCAATGATATCATACAGAATTTTGCAGAAAATAAAATCCCAGTTGTAATAGAGGTGAATTATATGTTATGTGATGCCTGTGTTTGATTAATGCCATATTCAAGCTGTCTTTGCCTTGAATTCTTGATCAAAGAAGACACTACCTTTATATATTATATAATCCACCAGCAGCTACAGTACCATAGCTCATTTTACTCTTCCTACACATGGACTGATTGAAATGTACGTCTCCCTCTTCACATTGTCGCTGTTCTTATTAATTTGGTAATAAAAATAAAAATAAAAATAAACTCATAGGAAATTGAGGAGGAGCTAAAATAAATGGATTGTGACAAAGAAAACAATTTTTTTAATGAAAAAAAAAACACAGAGGTTGCCTGGCTTTCCTTGGCTTATTGTTGAAGGGGGAAAAAAGAGAAAATACCACTGCCTCAGGGGATTTGCACTCAACAAATGAATGTTTCATTTAAGTGTCATCACTCATCTGCAACTCACTGATATGGCAGTCTTCACGGATGCCGCGAGCGAAGAACGGCACAGAGGGATAGAGTCGCAGGGCTTCTTTGATCACGCACTCCAGGTATCTGAGGTTCTTCAGGTCCTCTGTGTTTATGGGCCGGTCAGATGTACCTTTGCACATTAAACAGGAAATGTTGTGAAGCTACTCAGCAGAGACTATAGATAAACAGAGCAGAGCATATAGATCTTAGATAATACGCCCATTGATAAATTTGAGCTTTGCTTTCCCGCTGATGCACTTTTGCCTATACTGTATGTTCTTGACATATTCATAACATACATGTACTCTCCCACCCACTACACTAGATAAAGTTTGGGCATGCCACATATTGTATTGATAAAGGTCAAGGTCAAGTCTTCTCAGCACTGATCTTTATACTGTAGGTGTTCACTGATTTTGAACATGTGATAAAATACATGCTTCTGTTTTTTGAACCTCAAACTGGTGTTATCGTGGTATCTATTGTTTCTACATGGCCGTGTAGCTCACGTCATGGAAAAATGCATGGCGGCCATGGTAAATCCACACACGGGTGGAAATAATTCAATTACTCCATGTATTTTGGCAAAGATTTTCACAGCTATTATCCCCGTTTAAGCTCCCCTAGACTTGTAAAGAACAAATGAGTCTGAACAAAGATGAGTCAAGGCCTTCGGGCAGAGAAAATAAATGATGTCATGAAAGTGAGAACGCGTGTTGTCATTGGGGGGTAGAGAGACGGGATGTTGCTGTTACCGAACACCTCCTGAAGCTCTTGTTGAACTTTGCTGTGCGCCTCAGGGTGGGAGCCCAGCAGATGTAGAGCCCAGTTCATAGCGGCTGCCGTAGTGTCATGACCCTGCAAAATAAAGACAGCTGAAGTTAAATACAGATTTTTTTTAACTTTAGATCATAAAGTAACTAGATGTTTTAATCACAATATTGTCGTCATCTTGGCATGCTAGCAAACAACCACAAACATCAGATCAAGTGTTGCAGCCGATCTGATGCACAGGTATATGCAGTATAACCACTTAAAATTCATCAATAAAAAATACATTCAGTATACCCACCACAACAAAACTAACCATAGTCTATGTGATACAGGTATGAACGATGTACTGTAGGCTACCCACAAAACCATTAGGATTTCAGTATACCCACTGCAACAAATTAGACTACACCACTAATCAGACACCCAACTACCCTGCAGACCTGAGGTTCACTGCCAAGTGGGATGCTAATTCACCGTGGCTTTATCGCTATAATTAACTCCCTTTTCCATTACAACATTCATCTTGTGATCCACTTCTTGTATGAAATATTGTTTGGTGGAGCTTTATATAACTTTTGAGTTTTGTTCATGGGCACTAACCTCAAACATGAACGTGTCCACTTCCTCCTGAATGTCCTCATGACTCATCTTGTTGCCGTTCTCATCTGTAGTCTTCAGGAGCATGTCCAGAAACACCTGTCTTTTCTTTCTTGTGGCCTGGTCAGAGTCGTTGTCTGACTCAGCAGAGGAAATATTCTCTGCTCTTTCATGTATCACCTGAGATGAAAGGAGGTGGAAATAAATACACAGAGTGTTCACCTAACCAAAACCATTCATTTTCAGGCCGCTGGCTCCATGAAATACTCACTTTGTTTGTGAAGGAGTGTAGGACCTTGAGGGCCTTTTCCTGTTCCTGACCATCACCAAAGTACTTGTATACAAAGTCAGGCCAAAACCAAGGCATCCTCTGTCTGCGGCTGACATAGTCACTCATTCTGAGGACAAAAAAATGAAAACATTTTTAAGTCATTATTCTCCTTATACATAAGTTTTTAAAATACAGACAAAAAAAATGACTTACTTGTACACACTTTTCACATATTCTGACTCAGAGTTGCTCTGAGCGCAAACCTTCTTTCCCATTGCAGTTTCTGAAAAGACATCAGTGCATGAATCCAGAATCTTGCATAAGCCACCCAGCATATTTTATATGCATAAGATGTTAAAAAAAAAATGTTTATCCATACTTGCAGATTTAACATTCATATACTCACCACAGATAATGTCCAGAGCACAGAGGGTGATGTGATTGAAGCAGTTGAATGTACCCTTCCCCGCCTGTTTCTCCAGCTTCTCCACCAGGATCTCCGCCTGCTCGTTCATCACCTCCACGAAGTCTGCCAGGATGGAGAAATGGAAGGTGGGTGTCAGCATCTTCCGCCGCTGACGCCACTTTTGTCCAGTGCTGCTCAAAGGGAGGGAAACGAGTCAAAGTGAGTTTAAGAGTGTGGGGGAACATTTGGGCCCTTGTACTGTACATATTCTTTAAACAAAAACAAACAAAAAAAACCTAATTCATAGAAAATAAGAAATGACAGGAGAAGCAGAAATTACCTTTGCTCTTTTTTAAGAGGAGGAGGATTACAGGTACACACCTAGTAAGAAGACCGGTTCCAAGCCATGGGTGGAGGAAGTTGTATGCATAAGCTTTGTCCATGTGAACGGAGTTATTCAGAATTGTCTATAAAAGACACAAAAGCAGGCAACAATGATTGTATACTGTAAATTCAGGCTTCAAACACAGGCGGAGATGCAACTGTTTTAATGATTAGCAGTAGCAATTGTGCAAAATATATACTGCAGTCCCAGCATCAACAGTGTAGTGAAATGCATTGTAAAGCAAGAAAGTAGCCCCCACTCATTAGACGGAAGTTCTTTTACACATAGTGGGTCTCATTCATGAAACGTGAGTAACACTGTGTGTAGATTTGCACATAAAAGCTCACTCTACTAAAACTCTACTCCGGATTCATGAACGGTGCGGGAAACTCAGATTTGATCGTAAACACGTGTGTAACTTCATGAATGCCAACCCATCGTAAACTAACAACACGCCCCCGGTGATCAGCAATTAGCATAGATCTCCATACATGAATGGCCATATAAGGAGATCCTGACCACCATATTAGGAGGTAGGTGCATCCTGCTCACCTGCGGCCATGACGCAATCAAGGAAAGAGGGAGAGAGAGAAAAAAAGAGAGATCACGTATCAAAGGCCGCGTTCAGACTGCAGGCAAATCTGATTCATATCTGATTCCTTCTCATATCCGATTTTTAGGGCTGACTGTCCACACTGATTTTAGCAAGTGTCCAAATCGCATTTGGCTCTGTTCAGACTGGGCCACATTATTGACCCATCTGACAGGTTGCTGTAGCAACGACGTCGGAGCGGAGGCTCCGCCGTATGTGACAGGCGATGCCTCGCGGACGCAGCGGCTGCAGCACCGGGCAGATCAGCTGCAGCACAGTGATCTGCCCGGTGCTGCAGCCGCACTGCCCCGCTAGTTTCAACCTCAGCCCGCCTGGTGTGTCTGTGTGTGTGTACGTGAGGACGTGTGTACGTGTACCAGAGACTGGTGTGCGTGTGTGTGCAGCCACAGAGACGGGAAACTCCAGCACTCCAGAGCTGGGAGCGCGACGGCAGTCGGCTCCCAGGCAGTTTGCATAAAATAAAAGTAACAAGGAGGAAATTGATATTTAACTGGAGCTCACGGGACCGTACGGGACCTGTAACACAGTGACAGCGCCGCGGAGAGTGACGTCACGGACAGTCAGAACCGATCTGAGTGTTTGGAGCTGTTCAGACTGAGACGCATCTGTCCAAATGAGATCTGAAACTACCTCCTGGAGGTGGTTTCGATCCGTTTTGCAAAAATCGGATTTCATGTGATTTGGGACTGTTCAGACTTAAAAAGAGCCATCCAGTTCCAATCTGGATGGGATAAAAATCGGATTTTTGCTGGCAGTCTGAACGCAGCCTTCATTTTGGGTGAAGTGGAGTCCAGAAAAAATATTTAATTCTCTTCTGTTAGTAGTGGTGTGACTGGGACAGGTCAAAGGCGTGGAGGGAAGAAACAGATTTAGTGAATTAAGTAGGCCTATCCTTGGTTGATTAAAGAACCGTTTAAGAAGTAAAGCCAGAATAGTTCGATATGAAACATGAAAGAAAAAGAAAAAAAAAACACAACTACAGAGCTACAGCAGCGACGGGAGGAGGAGGCTCTTCACAGCCTCAGCTGTAGAGGAACATGGTTGTATCAACACATGAAGTTATATAGGCAGGTTATATTGTTACAGAAGCACCAGCCGTCTGTCACAGCTCCATCCAAACCGGTGCTGACTGGGTGAAGTGTGCGCCCACCGAGCGTGTAGCAACACAAAAAAGTTTTTTTTCCGGTTTTATATCAGATTATTTTCATCATTAGATGGAGCTTTGACGTGTTTGTGCGTGTCCGATCCCTAAAACGTCTCTCTCTCCAAATATTTCTAATTGTTTGTCATGTTTAAATTACGTGTTTCAAAGGCGTCGGCGTATTTTGAACATGAGAGAGAGTAATACGGATTAAAATTGTAATTTTCAACAGTGAGTGAGTTGAAGCAGTATTTATTTGCATTCCTACATTTACACAAGCGCTACACACAGACCGGAGCAGGTGTAGATTTTGTGAGTAGCTACGAAAAAATCAGCACTACTAAAAGATTGATGAATGCGGAAATCCACGTAAATGTGCGCTGCTCAGGGTTTACACACAAATCCGTGCTGCTCACGTTTCATGAATGAGACCCAGTATGTGTTAGGTGGGTGTGGGCAGTTGCTTTACATGTCACTGAGCTGGAAACACATGGTGACCCGTAGATAAGATAAGATACAGGTTACAGAAGATAAAGCATAAAGACATCTTTGAGTACCACATGCAGAATAATTGTATAGCCTACTTGTTGTGAATGTGGAGCTGTAAGTCAACATACCTCAACAGTTTCAGCACTATACAGAATCACAAATGGCACCGGCCCAATCCAGAGTTTAAACATTGTTTGATCTCTGAACTCACGGGTGAAATCCTCAATTTGACGGAAGAAATCTGAAACAAAGAAACAGCTGCAGGTTATATACAGTACACAGTAACAGAGCTTTATCCAATCAGTTAAAGTCAGCCTGTGTTATATTTTTGCACAGTTTGAGTTCTACTGATATTTCATGACTTGTCTGCACATACGCAGTTTAAATCTACTAATGCAGCATCCTCCAGCAGCATGTTGACTACCCTCTTACCTCCTGCATTGGTTTTCAACTGCAAGGCGTTTCCAATGAAGGGGTATGTTGGCGCCAACTCAGGAATAGGCTTCATCTGAAACCACTGATGCAGGTAACCGCTGAGCAGTTTGTAGGTGATGTAGGTCAGGGCAGCAACGAAGACGCTGACTCCAAGTAAAGAAATCATGTTGCCACCAAGTGAAACTGCCATCTTTTCCTTGCAGGCTGTGCACACAGTTCGTCTCTGTGTGTGTTGTAAAGTTACCATTCGCGTTCATTATGTAGTGGCGGTCTAGTATGTGCAAGGTTAACTCCTCCTCTCTGCTGTTAATCCATTGAAAATTTACTAGGGCAAGGGGGATCACTGTGTTTACAGCAGTATCATAATGTAGGCAATGTTATACACTGATTTAGTGGGAAGTACAAATATGGCAGATATAGAATATGAAAGTTTCACTCTTAAAGAGTACCCACTTTGTTAAATATTGGCACAGATTATATAAGAGGATGTTAATGATTTACCATCAGAGCTGACCGGCCCCCAACAAGGCCTTTGTCCGACTTAACCTCACCCTGTCTAGTATTTTTCATGGCACGCTAGACTTTTTAATGAATGACAGCCTTATCCCACATATCATGATTAGGTTTCACCGTTGAAAGCTCTAAAATGATGCAGATAAAAACAGAGGAGTGTTGGCCATATATTAGCTCAGGGGTTCTCAAACCTTTCCATGCCAAGGCTCCCTGAATAACATTAGCTTCTAGCTGGGGACCTCCCTTGCAAACCAGGTCAACACTGCAGTGTATAAAGTCATGAATAATATTTTTGACTGGCAGGCAATTAGAAAAATGAGCATGGCAAATAAGGTTTTGATATGTTACATTATTATCAATTATATTTGATAATAATGATCAAAATATAATTATTATTTTTTTTTGTTATTTGCATTTTTTCTCAGCTTCAATTTCTCCTCCAATTTGCTGAGGACCCCCTAGCACCCTCTGGTGGCCACCTACTTTGAAAACCACTGTATTACATGGGCATGGCTATTTAACCATTTGAATCATAAGTACTAATGTTTAAATAATGATCATCAGTCATCCATAAATTTTACATATTGGTGGTTTTTATTTCATGGTGTAATTAGAAACATATTTATCGGATTGACTTTAGCAGTGAATAAGTAAGTAGTAGTGTAAACACAGTTTCTGGACTTTTTCATTTTTGAGGTCATGGTTAGTTTGACCAGTTACTGTAAATCATTATCTCTTTGACCAAAATAAACATCAGGGCCACTGCTGTTGTTCACACTGAGTACATCTGACTCTATTGGTGGGCATGTTGCTCTCTTTTTTAAAAGCCCTTTTTTATTCTATATTATGTAGCTATAGAAAAACTTGAATTGAACCTGGGAGCTGACCAAGGTATTTCTAAAGTATTGGCTATCCCCCTGCTGCATGTTAGGGTTCACAAAGGTTCATTAAAAGACACTTGTCCCTCATATCCTGCAGAGTCAGTCAGCTTGGTGCCTTGTCAAAGTAACCAAAAAGTGCATCTACTGAACTTAAGTTTCTCTCTTTTAAAAGTTTGGAGAAAAAAATGTTGCTCTCCTGCTATTGGATATTTAACTTAAAACATGGCTGTTAACATTGACCTTTGGCTCCTTAAATATGACTTTGTTTTGAGCTGCAGCTGTGCAGTGTGTATCTTCTTGTATTATCATACTGAGTACAAAGTCCCACTTTCTAGTAATCTTATTGATCAAAGGAAATATTGTACTTCCTTGTTACAACCACTAGATGTCAGAGTGGCACAATATTCAGTCAATCTGAAGTACAAGACACCCATATGTACAGTACATACCGTATACATACATATTATTTGAATTATTTTGATCAATTCAAATTTTATTCACTTCAGCATACAAATTATTACTAAGAATGTGTTGTTGAGACTTCATTTATAATTTACATTAGATTGCGCTTTTGAAAACAGTACTTAAACATGATGCATTTGCATCACTTGGACAGGCAAAGAACTGTACACACTCATACAAACATAAATAGCAGTATACCAGCATCATCAAACTATGGTGGAGCCAAGCCACATGGAGCAGCATGGGAGCTATGAAGGCCACAGATTTCTACTCAGCTGGCACTATATCTTAGACATACTGCCTGAGTATTACTGTAAAAACATACTAAGTTCAGAACAAACACAATAGAAGAACAGAGAGTTCCTTAAATATTATGATTAAGGAATTCATTATTTTTCCAGTTCTACATACAGACAGCAAAACAATCAGTGACTGGTACGTATTCGACTCAACTGATAATTACATAAATAAATATGTAAATATTCCAACTCAAACTTTCAATTGTTATCAATGAAAAACAGTCACTGTGTCAATCGATTAGTCATGCCAAGTGCTATGAGGAGTTTCTGGTGAAAGGCCGGCACCCTCTCCTTGTGGTCATGCCAATCCAGGATACATCTTGAGCGCAACATGCCCCTGCGGAGGAAGAGTGACTGAGACAACTTGTAGTCATGCACATCCTGCAGGAAGATCAGAACCACAGAGTCCCTGCTGGCTTCAATGACTTCATTAAGTGCATGATGGGCTTTAAATCTGGATGTGGAGAGACAAACATAGAGAGCTAATTAACGCTCACCATATTTCAACTGTCCAGCACAGATATAAGCAGTATAATCAATTAAAAATATACTTCACATGACAAAATTGAAAAGAATGTATTAAATAAAGCAGTATATGTTTGATTTACCGTCTACACCAGGGATCTTCGAGAAGAGTTTCAGTGACGACAAACACGATTTTACGGGACACCCTCATATTATCCATGATGGATTCAAGCAGTGGCATCCCAGGAACTCCATCTCGGTCCTCCAAACAAAACCTGCACCTTTTATCCTCTAAGGGCACCATGATCTTTTCCACCCATCTGCTGTCTTCCTCTGCGTGTATAATGTAAGCGTCATATTCAAATTCCCTGCCCTCTTCAACACTGGCGTCACTAAATCCTAACGTGCGATTGATCAGTATGTTCCAATAAAACTGGATCCTCCAACCATGGAACCGGACCAGAAGTGCAGTTACCATCAGCATCATGACAGCTGTGCTGCTCAGTATGTAAAGAGCCTGAAACGGGGTCATGTCTTTGCAAGAGAGAGTGTCAAAGTCCATGATTGAGCGATTGAAGTATGAACGCGGCGTGTTGCACTTATACTGGGTTCTGAGATCTGGCACAGCAGTTGTGTTGGTGTTATTCAACCATGTGACAAACCAAAGGATGCTCTCACATGTGCAGTCCAGTGGATTCTTCTCCATGAGAAGAAGACTGAGGTTGCTCATGGGAACTTTGAACACTTCAGGCCTCACAGATGTGATCAGGTTCTTCTCTAAACGTAAATCCCGCAGTGATGTCAGTTCATCAAACACAGAGTCCTTAAGACTGTTCAGAAGATTGTTTCCGAGGCTTAGTTCACTGAGGTTATGCAAACCTCTGAGACCCTCCTCTGGGATCTCATCCAGTCCATTACTATCCATCAGTAAGGTGCTCAAGTTCTGTACCCTATTGAGGAACAATACTGGCCCACCTGGGTTGGCACTCTTCCACAACCGAGCTAAGTTATTGTGTTGGAGCTTCAGCACCTTCAAATTCACAAGGCCCTCAAATGTATTCTCTCTGATGTTAGCAATGTTGTTGTTACTGAGATCCAGATAGGTGAGGTGGATCAGGGGTTTGAATGGAGAGGGATCCAGATTCGAACCTGTGATATTAATGCTTTTTGCCAAAGTCAGAACCATAAGATTGGGCACGTTTACAAATGTAGTGGGGCTTAGTTTGACTTTCTGGTAGTTGTCACTCATGTACATCACTTGGACCTCACTGAGGCCTTCAAACTCTGCACCAGTGAGAATTTGATTTATAAAATTATGATCAAGAAGGAGAATGGTGAGGTTTTTGAAAACTGAAAAGCTTCCAGGATTAATGTGTGATATATCTGCTCCTCTCAGATCCAGCCGTCTGAGAGGGGATCCTGCGAGTGACACAAAGGTCTGGTCACTGATGTTTCTGAGTGACGTGTAAGTAGTCCAACTCAAATCGAGGTCCTTAAGACTTGTCAAGCCTGTAAACGTGTATTCTGTGATTGCCCGAACTGTTGTATACTGTAACGTTAAACTCTCCAAGGCGCTTAGCGGTTGGAAAGTGTAATCATCGATGATTGGAGTGGCAGAGGTGTGACCTTTCACCAGAGCTTTTGTCATTTCAAGTTCTTTCAAACTTCTCAGTCCCTGAAATGTGTCTTTAGTCAGGTGCTTGAAGTTGTTATTAGCTAAAATGAGCGTCTCAAGTCTGGGCAGCCACTGAAACGAGCCTTTATCTATTTTAGCCATGCCATTCGCAGACAGATCCAGAAATGTTATATTTTCTTCCTGCAGCCCTGTAAAAGTTGTGTTCAAGAGTGTGACCAGATTCATCTTCCGAAGAGATAGTGCCTCAATGGATGTTCCTGACAGCTCCCGGCAGAGTTTGGAAATAACCTGGATGTTCATCTTGCTCCCATCCATGATTAAAGTCTGCAGGCTTGAAATGGGCTTAAGGCAACCAGGCTCCAACTGCAACACAACAAAACAGAAATCTTATATCAAGACAAAAAAGGGAAACAAAACACACAACTGAAACTAAGGTAATACAACACATCTACTGGTTCTCAATTTCATTTCTCATTTCCAGGTTAATTTCTTACCACTCTTAGAGGCAAGTGTGAGAGATTGAGGACTTGAATAAAGGGCGAATGGCTAAGGAAGGAAAAGTCATCTTTCGCCAGAGTGCCGAAGTCATTGGACGCCAGACTGAGGTTCATGAGTCCAGGCAGCTGAGGCTGAGAGCCGAGCTTGGCTGACAGTAGTTTGTTTGTGGAAACATCAAGAGATTTCAGGTTCTGTTAATCATGACACATGAACAAACACAAAATGTAGTGTTATATGCAAGGTTTATCAAACAGAAGGTCCCCATAAGTGATGTGAGATATAGGCTATTGGTTTTTAGGGAAACCTTTACCTGTAGGGCAGAGAAGGGATCTCCTTTAAGCTTAAGCCGATTGCTAGCCATATTCAACCGTGTTAGACTGGTACAGTTGCTCAGATCCTCTTTCTTGAGCAAATGAACTTCGTTGTGTTCAATGATCAGAGTCTGTAGCTGAGGCAGTGTCTGGCATAGACGCTCGTCCAGTTTGGTGATACTGTTGTAACTGACATCGAGGTAGATGAGTCCTGGGTACGGGCTTAGTGACAGAGGGGAAAGCGCCACCAGTCGGTTGTGAGACATATCCAAGCTGGTGATGTTCCTAGGGAGGTTTTGAGGGGTCGCATTGAGGCTGAGGTGGCTGCAGTCGGCTCTGCCATCTTCCACAAAGCAGGACGTCCTCTTCTGGGAGGCTATGCATTGGTACGGGCCGGTCAGAATATAACATATGTAGGAGCCATATTTGCGCTTTTATTTTTGGTGTTTGTACTTGGCGGGTTTTATTGTTGTAACCTCCGTTGACACCGGAAGTGGCGTCACGCGCTTCCGGGTCGCGGGGGTATTTAGGGCCAGGACAATTAGTGCCAGGTGTGCTGGTCGAAGGCATACAGTTTTGACCGTGTCTTTATGTGCTTTCGTGTCCCATCCGCCAAGGAGGTATTGTGTATTTTGTTATAATAAATGTGTGTTTTAGCACAAACCCTCGCCTTGGGCACCTTTTGTTGTTAGCTGCACTAGCACGCGTCCGAACACTGGAGACCAGCAACCGTGCCCCTCTTATAGGGAAAAGAAGGGCACGTACAAAAGTCAAAACTGTATGCCTTCGACCAGCACACCTGGCACTAATTGTCCTGGCCCTAAATACCCCCGCGACCCGGAAGCGCGTGACGCCACTTCCGGTGTCAACGGCGGTTACAACAATAAAACCCGCCAAGTACAAACACCAAAATAAAAGCGCAAATATGGCTCCTACACACCGGGCCCCAAATTGCTTCTGGGAGCAACCAGGGCAATTTATAAACATACATACATAACAGGAGCCATACAACAAGCAAACAGTAATAATCAATATTCAGTCAAAAGCTGTGGTGGCGGGATGGCAACCCGCAGCCCCAATGGCTCCGGTGGCAGACCGGCAGCTCCAGCAGCTTCCGCTGACGACGACCAGCAGCCCCTATGGCCACGGTGCAGACCGGCAGCTCCAGCTCCAACTGCTCTGCGGTGACGACCCGCAGCCCCTATGGCTGCGGGGACGACCCGCAGCTTCACTGCTCCGCGCCGCAGCCGCTCTGTTGCCGCCGCGCCGCTCCACCGCCCCGCTGCGAGTGTAGATCCGCAGCCCCAATAGCTGCGGTGGCAGCCGGCAGCTCCGGCAGCTCCGTTGACGGTGACCCGCAGCCCCTATGGCTACGGCCACGGCAGGCAGCTCCCGCAGCTCTGCTGACGGCCAGCTCTCCACTCGCTCCGCTGGCTCCGACATCCTGCAGCCCCTATGGGCTCCGGTGACGGCAGCGACTGGCTCGGTGGTGTGGCGCGGCTCAGGCCTGATCCCTCGCAACACGAACGGCGTTTGTTCTTCAGTGAAGACAGTTTTGACTTTTGTACGTGCCCTTCTTTTCCCTATAAGAAGGGCACGTACAAAAGTCAAAACTGTCTTCACTGAAGAACAAACGCCGTTCGTGTTGCGAGGGATCAGGCCTGAGCCGCGCCACGCCACCGAGCCAGGTCGCTGCCGTCACCGGAGCCATAGGGGCTGCAGGATGTTGGAGCCAGCGGAGCGAGTGGAGAGCTGGTCGTCAGCAGAGCTGCCTGCCGTGGCCGTAGCCATAGGGGCTGCGGGTCATCGTCAACGGAGCTGCCGGAGCTGCCGGCTGCCACCGCAGCTATTGGGGCTGCGGATCTACACTCGCAGCGGGGCGGTGGAGCGGCGCGGCGGCAACAGAGCGGCTGCGGCGCGGAGCAGTGAAGCTGCGGGTCGTCCCCGCAGCCATAGGGGCTGCGGGTCGTCACCGCGGAGCAGTTGGAGCTGGAGCTGCCGGTCTGCACCGTGGCCATTGGGGCCACCAGCTGAAGCTGCCGTTCATCACGTAGCCATAGGGGCTGCGGGTCGTCGTCAGCGGAAGCTGCTGGAGCTGCCGGTCTGCCACCGGAGCCATTGGGGCTGCGGGTTGCCATCCCGCCACCACAGCTTATTGACTGAATATTGGTTATTACTGTTTGCTTGTTGTATGGCTCCTGTTATGTATGTATGTTTATAAATTGCCCTGGTTGCTCCCAGAAGCAATTTGGGGCCCGGTGTGTAGGAGCCATATTTGCGCTTTTATTTTTGGTGTTTGTACTTGGCGGGTTTTATTGTTGTAACCTCCGTTGACACCGGAAGTGGCGTCACGCGCTTCCGGGTCGCGGGGGTATTTAGGGCCAGGACAATTAGTGCCAGGTGTGCTGGTCGAAGGCATACAGTTTTGACCGTGTCTTTATGTGCTTTCGTGTCCCATCCGCCAAGGAGGTATTGTGTATTTTGTTATAATAAATGTGTGTTTTAGCACAAACCCTCGCCTTGGGCACCTTTTGTTGTTAGCTGCACTAGCACGCGTCCGAACACTGGAGACCAGCAACCGTGCCCCTCTTATAGGGAAAAGAAGGGCACGTACAAAAGTCAAAACTGTCTTCACTGAAGAACAAACGCCGTTCGTGTTGCGAGGGATCAGGCCTGAGCCGCGCCACACCACCGAGCCAGGTCGCTGCCGTCACCGGAGCCATAGGGGCTGCAGGATGTCGGAGCCAGCGGAGCGAGTGGAGAGCTGGCCGTCAGCAGAGCTGCGGGAGCTGCCTGCCGTGGCCGTAGCCATAGGGGCTGCGGGTCACCGTCAACGGAGCTGCCGGAGCTGCCGGCTGCCACCGCAGCTATTGGGGCTGCGGATCTACACTCGCAGCGGGGCGGTGGAGCGGCGCGGCGGCAACAGAGCGGCTGCGGCGCGGAGCAGTGAAGCTGCGGGTCGTCCCCGCAGCCATAGGGGCTGCGGGTCGTCACCGCAGAGCAGTTGGAGCTGGAGCTGCCGGTCTGCACCGTGGCCATAGGGGCTGCTGGTCGTCGTCAGCGGAAGCTGCTGGAGCTGCCGGTCTGCCACCGGAGCCATTGGGGCTGCGGGTTGCCATCCCGCCACCACAGCTTTTGACTGAATATTGATTATTACTGTTTGCTTGTTGTATGGCTCCTGTTATGTATGTATGTTTATAAATTGCCCTGGTTGCTCCCAGAAGCAATTTGGGGCCCGGTGTGTAGGAGCCATATTTGCGCTTTTATTTTTGGTGTTTGTACTTGGCGGGTTTTATTGTTGTAACCTCCGTTGACACCGGAAGTGGCGTCACGCGCTTCCGGGTCGCGGGGGTATTTAGGGCCAGGACAATTAGTGCCAGGTGTGCTGGTCGAAGGCATACAGTTTTGACCGTGTCTTTATGTGCTTTCGTGTCCCATCCGCCAAGGAGGTATTGTGTATTTTGTTATAATAAATGTGTGTTTTAGCACAAACCCTCGCCTTGGGCACCTTTTGTTGTTAGCTGCACTAGCACGCGTCCGAACACTGGAGACCAGCAACCGTGCCCCTCTTATAGGGAAAAGAAGGGCACGTACAACATATGACGATGACCCATGTCAGGAGAAGAGAATGAGCGGAGTACATCGCTTCAGATACCTTTACAAACAGAAAGATAGAATCAAATCTGTGTGAGTCTTGAACTGATGTTTTAGACATGATGGAAAGAACAACATTACATCATGAATATGGAAAACAAGATATCAGATACACTGAGCAGACCTTAAACAATACTAAGACATATTCTTATTTGTACAAGTCCAATATTCACTCCACCCCTTCTGGAAACAAGTTAGGTGACAGTGAAGTGAAACACTTAGTTAAAAACAATGGCTCTCTGTGGGTAGCAACATCATAGTCTGATTCATGCGCCTTTAAAATACAACACTGTCCAGATGTATCATCAATATGCTGCTGAAAAGATCATTACTACATCATCATATCATATTACAACACAGACCTGAACCCATTTAAAAGCTGTCTCCAGAAGTATTTGCTCCAAGGGCATAATAATAATTATGATTAGGTTATTAGGCTACTATAGGGTTGCATGCATGTGCATCCTCATAGCACTCTTACTTAACACTATTTAGAAAATAAAAGCAGAGTTCTTACCAGCACAGAGTTGAAATAAACTCTAGATCCCCAGGAAACACACAGTCTCAGTTGCAGCTCAACCTTATGACACAGCCACTGCAGCAGTAAAACCAAGAAAATAAGGAAATGTGACGGCGCCCGCTCCGGTTTCGTTTCCACATAATGGTTTGGATGTTTGTCATGCAAGAGGAAAAGCAGTATTAGGAAAAGTACTCACATCCTACAAACCATCCTGAAGCCAGTGATGGCGTCCTCGGAGTTATTAAATATGCCCGATGTCTGATGTCACATATACTCTGATCAACATGGCTCCAGACATAGGTGAAGGTTTGGTGACGCGTGGTGTAATAGGCGAGGTCAGACAGTCACAGTTTGGGGCGGACATCTGAATAGGACTGTAACCGAAACCGTAATGCACACTCACTGTTGGTTACGGGTTACGTAAGGGCACATTAATAACAGATAGCCTATGACAAGAGCTCCACCTGAACAAAACTGTAAACGGACGCTTTGAACATTAATATGAGGAGGTCACGTTTGCGCTGTTTTCAATAAACAAACTTTGCGTGATAAAGTTGTGTGTGGGATGATTACCGTAAATATAGAAGTAGGCGTGCAAGACGTTTAGCGCTCAACCAGCAAAACTTTTCTGCGAACACTGTCATTGATTAGATTAAATGCCTGGTGTTGTATTGTTTGTTGTTTGGCTTTTTTTTTTAATTTCCTAAAAGATAAATCCATACTCACGCCTAATGTATGAGCACAATGTATCTTCTGCTGACAAGAACCAGCTTGTCTTCAGCCTGTGATGTCTCAACCACTTGATGAAACAGGTCTGATTTTGCCTTTTACAGTGATCCGTCCTACTGGAGAACAGGTGAAACATAAATTATTTGACCCATTATTTTGTACTGAACTGCAATGACATAGACTTGTCAATATCATATGAGACATTCAGTTTCAAGGTGCTGTGTAGACACAGTTGTGGTGTTGTTGAGTCCTACCTTCAGCCACCGGGTGACACACTTATATTTATTGTCACAAACAGAACTGAGTAGGACTTTGGCACCCAAAGAAAGAATGAGAATTATATCCATGGTTCAGGTTTAGTGGCAGCAGCTGCACTAAACTTCTGCACCTGTGGCTTATGGTTCTGCTAAACAGACTTTGTAACTATTCATATGCAGAAGTAGGGGGTTTCCCCAAAGGACCTGGGTGCTCAGATCCAAGAGAGATTTAGCACAGTAAACCACTAAGAACAGTGTGCATTAGCAAACCTTGAAAGAATATAACACACAAACATAAGTTGCCTGCAAACCACCACACTACATTTAATAGAATCAACATAAGGCTGCTGTGAATTGTCTTTGCAAAAGTATAAGTCGTAGTAAGTTGTGGTTCATATTTATTTGCATAATTACTCTCAAACCTGAAAGCTGCCCACGCCCAGCACAGCCTTTATGCCTCACTTGCTTTTGTTCAGTGGCACTTAAAAAGTTTTGAGGCATTACTCATTTAGTCAAGTTCAGGCAAGGAAAGAATCAGTTCTCTGATCATATGAATTGTTAATGTTTAAGTGGGAATTGTTTTATCACAGTACATATAAACGGTCCTTTTTCACAGGTTAACATGGGATAAATGAAACCTAAGTGACAAGAACACATCCAGGTAAAGTAAACACTAGAGGGCAGTAAAATACTGTTACTGGTCTTGTGCAGCAGTTGCTACAGGCGCATAGTGAATAGTGACTTACAGCTTTTTTTTCTTTTTTTTTTTTTAGGTATTTAGCATTGGATTTTGGCTTTATATGGAGCTTCAAGGGATGCTTGCCTCTCAAGGCTTCACCCAGTCTGAGCCCTGAAGAGCACAATAATAACGAGTCAAGTCAGCTGAGAGTAGAAAAGTATGGGATTTGTGTCTCTGTGTCAAACAGGACACAGAAATAAGACAGTAATAAAACGTAAATGAGATTTTGAGTGAAAATAGAATCTAGCTCTTATGAATCTACTTGATCGCTTTTATCTGTTGACATTATCTGAGGCATCGTCCACAGTTGCGACATCACCTGTTTATAGGCACATTTGTTGTAGGTCATCTTTCTCTGGGTGACTCAGATTAGATGGATGCAACTTGCTCTACCTGGGAAAAAAACAATAGCAAAACAATCCTGTTAACCAGTCTGTTAGCCTTCATTTGGAGCTTCTGTGCAGATTGATTTTTGGCTGTCTAAGAATGTTATTAGTGACAGATCAATTATTTTTGTTTCTATTTTTGACCCTTTTTATTTTAAATTGATGAGGTAGTTGTAAGGTGCATGCATCTTGAATGAAATGCATTTCCCCGAAGGCGTCCATTGCAAGTGAATGGATTGTGGCTAATCTGTCAAAGTGTCAGACTACATATCAGTATTAAACACTAAACACTCAACACTCAGTGCATTACTGAGACGACTGTCCAAACACCAATAAATTTGAAGGTAATGACATGGCTAAATCCATTTTGAAAGGTCAGTTGCAATGTAAAGGCAGAAATATCCTGGGGCTAAATGAATCATCAGCAAAACCTGCACCTCTTCGAGCAAAAAAGCAATTAACGCTTTGTCATTGATTATAGGTGAGATGTGTCATTTCACCGTTGTTAAACATGGATTTGTGATTATTCTTAGAAGTAACTCATCTCTCAGTTCAGACAAACTGCTTGAAACATAAATATTAAAATTGTTCATTATCTGTTGACAGTTCACTCAGAGTGGAATACCCTCAGTGTAGATTTTAAATCTTTAATCATAGCACACTTTGAACAGTGTCTTAATTAGCCTGACATCATCTGTCACGCAACAGGGCGCATCTATCATTCCCTCGTACACCATTAATCCAAACCTGCATTGTGTCAGAGTGCTGCACAAATGAATGTTTCATGTCACTGAAATACAACTTTCACTTTGATAAGAAGTCTGTACTTATCTGCCTTTTTTAAATTTGTTGTTTGTGCTGCATCAGATCCCATCATCCTCAGCGTATAGTGCAAATTATTTCATTTTTTTGTAAACATTCTATGTAACTAATTGTTGTATTGTGTCTGAAACAGGTCTCTCTTGAGACACTGTGTCTCAATAAGATTACCTGTATAAATAAAGGTTAAATAAAATAAAAATAAATAACTTGCAAACACTTGCTAACAGTATTTTCCAGGTCCCTTGTCCACTTCCCTAGATTGATTATGTGGAGATTTATAGAGGACACTGACCCTACAGTGAACCTTCATCACAGCATGTTTTCTCTCTCTAGTAACTGGAATAATGCTGTGGCTGAGGATGACTGTGCAGCATGTCTTTGTTTTTTTTCTAATTCTACAATATGCAAAGCAGAAAATGTTGCATTGCCCTGAGGAAATTAACACTGAAATTCTAAGCACTTTCCCACCTCCTCCCTCTCCACAGTTATACAGAAAAACAAACACATACACCTTCACATCCACTCTTTCCCCCTCTTTATCCTTCCCTTTAGATTAATAGAGCAGGTCCTTCCTGGGGTAGACCTCAGGCCACCTGATTGGTTTAGTCCTGTGCTGTGCTAAGCCCATGGCAGCTTACAGGGCTTTGTGCCAATGACTGGACAGCTGAAGATCTGTAAAAATGTGGAGAGAGTTACCTACATGGCCAAGTTAATAATGTGTTTAAAAAAAACACACACAACAGAGAGAAGATTCAGGGGTTTTGTGCACTGCTATAGCAAAAGCTACATGGAGCAGAGAGGGCCGTGATGAGAACCAGAGCAAATGATGCAGCAGGGAATCGGTGCTGCTCCGTTCTGCTAAATCATTAGGTGCACTGTCAAGAGCTCAGGAGGGGAAGGAGGCAAACACAGACATGAGAGCTGAAAGGAATCAGGTGCAGATCACATTTTCTTAGGTGAATTATTTTGTAGAAAAGGGATTAAAGGGAAAGACAAACACTACTTCTGTGGACTGAGCATGATTTTACACTTAAATGTAGCACGAGCCAGTGCGTATCATGCGTGCGTGTGATTGAATGCGTTCATGCAAGAGGGATAACTGGTAGTGGTGGGGGGGAGGCAGCAGCTTCATCAGTGGGAGTGTGTGTGTGTTTGTGAGTGTGTGTGTGCCACATTCTTCATCCTACCGGCTCCGGGTAAATCTCCTCTCCCTCTTTTGCAGACTGAACCTCTGGAGTGGAGGAACGCTTCAAAACAAAGGGTGAGTTTGCCCTCATGGCTCTTCACTGCTCTACATAGTGGATGTTAGCCCGCGTTATGTAATCATGTGCATTAAATCACTCTGTGTTCACCTCCCTTCACTACACACATATGCTCACATTTCTGTGCTCGTTAGTTTATCTGTTTATTTGCCCTACAAAGATCATTAAGTGTGGCAAATGGGAGTGAGTTATGGTCAGAGAGCAGTGCACCATCATCATTATACGATGTGCTCGGCAAATTTTTATCTACTGTATGTGCAGCTTGAGTGAGAGAAACAAAACGTGGAGCATTAAAAGCAGAAGAATGTTTTTTAAAGTCTTTGTTTGCTTGACTTTGCACTGGCATTTTAAGTGTGGGGGGTGGGAGAGGGGGTAAATCCCCTATTTCATCTTCATGTGTGGCTGGTGAAGATGTAGCAGGAAAAAATAGGATCGCTGTGGGATGAAGAGATAAAGGGCAGGCAGAGATGTGAAAGAGCGAAAGGGTAATGTACATACAAGGAGAGGTGCAGGCAGCAGCAGTAATGTTGTAGCATGTTCTTCCTGCCCTCTGCAGAAAAAAAGACACTGCAGTATATACAGCCCCCCTCCCCAGTTTGCTGACCAATGATGTTTGGAGGTCAGACTCCCAGCTCTGCTACTGGTGTCTGCCACTGACACACAGCTTGTCCATGACCACGGCGGCTATCACACCTCACAGGGAAAGGGAGGGGCCCCGCTGGTGAGAAGCAATGGATGTGCATTTTGATTTTCAATCACATGCTGGAGGGAATACAGAGCAGAAACACTGATGTATTAAGCTCAGTGTTCCTTATCACAGTCAGTTTGCCCTTCAGTAACGACTTGAACACACTTACGACATGCATGACTCCATCATATGTCACACTGCACAGAAGATGAGCAGTGTTTGATACAGAGATGTAGCATAGAAAATTATATATGTCCTTGCATTTATATGGTATACAGTATTATTATACTGTATATATGTGTATATATTGAGGATTAACATTAGCTGATGGTATGTGCGTCTCATCACTGGCTAGTGCTCACTTAGTGCTGACTCAGGTCTCTTCTCACTTGAAGTGGTCCCCAGGGCTGACAGAACATCAATACTGAACTGGAATCAGCAACATGGATCTACAACTGTGCCATTAACTCTCTGCAGTGCAGCTCAGAAAAATGCACTGAGAGACAATACGACGTGTAGGACAGCCCGGTACTGCTTGACTTGTGATGTGACAGACAGGATAAGACACCTTTGAGGTTTGGAGACATCATTTTTTATCATTACTGATTATTTTATGATCGCTGCGGTCAGGGTCCAAAGAGAGGCTTGAGAAATTCTGGATTACGCAACAGCTCTGTTCTAGTTCCCAGCAAGTTCTTAGAAATATATTCATCCTTTGCTGGTAAGCAAAGCAAGATAAGAGAATAAAAGGGCAAACATAATATAAGAGATAATAGAAGAGTTTTTTTTTATTTTTCAATGAAATAAAACTGATAATATTCATCTTCTTAAATATATTTTAGATTTTAAGGATACATTAGGAGATCTAAAAGTGTAGTTTGCTCTCACTCTCTGACCTGTCCCCCCACGGGTTTTGATTTTCTGTGTGGAGCCGAGACTGCTGGGATTTGACCATGTGCTAAAAGGTGTGAGACAAGTGGCCCTTTCAGAGGGAGATTACACCTTTCTAGCAGCAGGCTGAGTGCATGAAAGGCAGGCTGAGCTTTGTGCCAGCACCTTAAGCTTTGGCCACAATAATCTGGCAGTGCCAACAATCCAGCCTGTCAGTGATAGTTAACAGATGGGACTCCATGCCGTCGGGATTTAAAAAGCCATGTGGATGGAGGCAGCATTGAAGGTGTAATTGCATCTTTCAGAATACAATAAATAAAAATAGAAAAGGGTCCAATTCCAGCAGAACTGTTCTAAGTTGAGTTACGGAAATCACATTAGCTGTCCTTTGTCATCCTCTTTCAGGACTGTCATTAATCTCCAGGAAAGGTCACACAGCTGGCAGCAGACTGTGACTATTGTCTCATAATTCGAATGTGCTGGGAGGAATAACGGCATAATACAATGGATGATTTGTATCCTCAACCAAACAAACAAAGAAACACACTAAAAGTAGATATGAGCAAAAATATCCCATTCAACGTTTTGTATTTGATAGGATTTAGTTAATTGGTGAGTGTGACTCGGTCTCGGCTTAAAAATAAATAAATTAACATTTTCTGCTTTGTTCACTTCCCTGTAATAAGTTCATCCCCTTTGGCTAAATACACAAATATTTCTGTGGGTCATGTGGTCAGAACTGATTTAGCGATTTAGGTCCCGTTTGATGGTGCAGCGCTGTTACCAAAGAAGGAAGAGGGAGATCCAGGGGTCACATTCCTCATCCCAAAAAAATTCTGAGCCTCAACAGATTCCTCGGCCCCAAAGACAAGAAATGATATTCTACTGTCCATTACAGTTATTTCAATTTCCTGTTATATGTTTGTGCTAAACTTGTCCTCGCTGACAGCTGAAATGTGAAGTATGACAATGGCTTGACGGCTGTGATGGCTACAGTTTAGTGACTTTTACAGTTTGTTTTCTCTCCTGCTGCTGCACTTTTAGAGGAGTAAAGAAGTAAACAGAGCAGTTTTGTGTTTTTCACCACGGCTCCTTTAAAACTAAATTATTCTTCTCTGGACAAAGAGATCTTCCTGGCAGTCAGCTGCCTGTTCATTCTTTCATTCAGATTCCTAAACCCATTAAAAATTGTGCACTGTTGTCTGCAAAATTGTGTACCAGTATTGTTGTATGTTTGGTCTGGACTAATCTCCTCCCGTTGGCTCCTAATGAATGTCCCCGCGCTCTCCCCTCTGGCAATGCAGGTTTGATAGGATTAATTGAGCCATTACTTAATTACAGGCCCGAGAAGAAGCTGAAAATCTTTGAAGAGGATTTACAGCTTTACCAATAAATCAAGGACTGAATTCTGAGGCAGTTTTTTTTTTTTTTCATAAATACTTTCCACTAACAGGCTCATTAGCAAGTAGATGAAGGAAAGAGCTGGTAATGCTGTAGATTCTGTCAACTCTGCAGGAGCGGCCCCAACTGGTTTCCCCACTGCTGATATGGAACATCACAATAATCGCTCAGTTGTAGTATGTGAACAAAAAAAAAAGGGAAAAGTGCTGTGTTGAATTACAAAAGCATTTGTTAATCTTAGACAACATGAATTTCTAATGATTGGCATATGGGAATGAGTCTTGTCAAGCAATACAGAATAGAAAACTTGAATTGAAGCATACACCACGGCCATGTTCAACATTTCAATGTGACAAATGCATAACATTTAGATATACGGGTGTACATTTGTATGCACTCTACATGTAAAACACGTAAGAGCAACAAATATAGGCAAATGCTGTGGGTGAGCGCTTTAGAAAAATGTATTATCTGTTTTACATGCTGACATGTCAGGCTAAAGCGTGTTTTAGCTTTTACTGTAAAATGTGAATTGCTCTAAACATTCATTTTACCAAATTATGTAAAAAATAATATACCGGTAGGCTATATATGTTGGCTTCAATAAGGTTGATGATCTGGTTTGCTGACTAATAGGTTGATGCACGTTCTGGGGTAGATGATCTCCACATTGCCCCCTACTGGCTGGTAGCACCATAACATGAAATTTTATAGATGGAATATGTTTCCAAAACAGACAAACAAACTAAGTAAAACAGAGATACAATAATAGAAATTGACACTGGTACTATACATTTATACAAGTCACAGAATTTGATTTGATAGCACAGACTTAGCTAAACTGGCTGAGAGTGCTCATACCTGAACACCCCAGGTGTGACATACACAGTCACAGTCTGTCAAAACCAGCCAGGCATCGTCTGTTCCCTGCAGGGTGAACAATCTATCCAGCAGGATACAGACATCACCGTGTTGTTATTATTTCATGTTTGCTTGTGTTTTGGTTTGTTTGCTAGTGTCTCTAGATGGGTGGGATACAGGTGTGAAAAATGTGTAATATGGGTGAATAATCTGAATCCTATAGCCTAGGTAAAATCAAGGCCAGGATAAGAAGAATTCATGGTTTCAGCTGTGACCTTTTGATAGCTTATATTTAATAATGCCACAAAACACTTTTTTGCAGGCGCCTTGCATTTGCAACATGCATTTGCATTATCAGTTCCAAGCATAGATTTCTTTATCTTTTTATTTTTAACGAATTTCAATGTTTCATCTTGCCATCTAATGCAAAATACAAGTGAATTAAAAATGACCAAGATACAGTAAGTTTAAATTTGCAACATATTTCGATGCAACCAAAATCTACCAACATTTGCATCATGTTATACAATCTACCACATAAGTCCTGTATTAAAACCCTCTTCTGAGTTAATTTCAATTATATCTGACAGATTCAACTTATTATTTCTATGTGTAGCTGCACTGTAGTTTGTAGCTCATGTGTTAATCACCTGTATTGTCACACCTTCAAACCCTCACAGACTTCTCTCCCTAGCTGAGCATGTGTGCATTTCCTCAGTTATTAAACACTTGATTGTGTGAACTTGAGAGGTTCAGAGACCACGTGAATACTCACCATGAGCCAGCTGGCATTTCTACAAGATGACTGGCATCTCATTCTCTTGGAGATGCCCTTCTACACAGTCATGGAGCTGCTCACTATTTTTTCTTTTTTTTTGCCTCTGTCTACACTGTGTCTATGTTACATTTAGTCCAATGTTCCTTCCTGCTCTTCTGAGGGGGCAGACGTGGCATCAACATCCAGCTATGCAACATTTCATCAGACACAACACCACTTACCAGTCCACTTAGCAGCCAAACAGCTCAGCCACAGTGAAGTGTACTGAGGTGGATGTGAAGTGTAGAGTAATGTTAGAAATGTGTTCTAGTTGAGAGTCTGTCTATCAGATATTGTGTTTGGTAGAAACACGTGGCACACATGAAGAGGTATGTTACGTAACAGACAAAAAATAATCTGCCCTCCCTTCATGGCCTGATAAGGAAAAGGAGAGTGGTGGGTGACTGCTAGGGTACACAAAACTCACCCAAGCTTTATCTGAACATAAATGTCTGTACAAAAATAGTTATTAATCATAGAGATGTTGAAATATTTTACTGAATCAAAAGCCTAGACCTGTTGAAGCTACAGCAAAAGTCAGATCATTTGTCCTCTGTAACTACTGAACTGTAACAAATTTAATCGCATCCAAAAGTCCCCAAGACAATTAATTAATTAATTTTATATATATTTTTTGGGCTTTTTTTTGCCTTTTAATGACAGCATAGTTCAAAGAGAGACAGGAAATGGGAGGCAGAGGGGGGTGGGGGTGGGGGGGTGACACGCAGGATAGGGCCGCTCGGCGCAGGATTCGAACCGGGGTCGCCTGCTGTGTGGACCATAGCCTCAACACATGGGGACCAACTAAGCTAAACACCGCCCCAAGACAGTTCATTTAAAACCAGAAACGACAACTTCATGTTGATATGTGTAAAAGTTGAATATGATGACAAAAACAATATAGGTATTCATTGTTACCTCCAACTCTTTCAATTTTGGATTCAAATTACAGTAATTCAATAACCGAAATTACTGATCCAATCCAATAATCCGGTCTTTTCTTTTTCTTTTCCAAAGCAACCATACAGTCATTTTTTTGTTGTTGCTATTTATTCATTTATTTTTCATCTATTCATTTATTTTCTGACTACCTGGGGCAGACAGATTTGGGTTAGGGATCGAACATGCATGCACACATACAGAATATATGAGAGAAAAAAGACAGTAAAAAAGGAGAGATAGATTGTTGAAACTATATTTGAAGTTAAAGCAGAATTAAGCGATACGGTCGTTTTGGCTAACTTCTCGTCAGCCGATGGAGTTAGCAGCCCCCGCCCTCGTCATGGATCAATTGGTCCTCGTCCCTATGTCACCACATTCACGCGCATCCCTTGGCTGCACACACAGCCCTTTATGCCGTTCTCTCTCCTCATTGGATAAAGGTTGTAGGATACAAGGAAAGTTTTCTCCTCGGCTTACAGCAGAGCAGAGTGACTGACAGACCCGTGTTTCGGACCAAACACTCTATAAAAGTGATTCCCGTCGGAAGATATAACTATCTAAGACTTATATTAACACAAATATTCCGCTTACTTCCGCTTTAACGCAACACAGATTTCATTCATATTAGAATAGCAGTGTAAATGCATCCTTGTGTCCAAGCTGCTGTTCTAATTACAGTGTTGGACTGTGTTGCTCTGAACTTCCCCTGACTGCTGGACAGCTGCTGACTCCTCATTTGAGAGGAGAGAAACAGCACAGTCTGCCTCACACACCGTGCCATGCAGATGTGCTGAACTTGTAATATTGTCACAGATTCTAGAGCAACTGCCTCTGTCAGCTTGACATGGCTGTAAAAGAGAAAAAAGTGTCTGCTCTTCTATATGAAGATGTCAAACACCTGACTCACAGAAATACTGTGTGGAAGTGTTACAGTATGTTGGGTATAAGTGTTGTAATCCTATTTATTCCTAGAGACCAAGTTGTTTTAACTATTATGCACTTCAAGGAAACATGGAGGAACATTTCTCAATGGGACTTGTTTTAATTTGTCAGTCAAATATATTACACCAATGCTGACTGTTTTGATCAATACCAACTCTGTGAAAAATGTACAGCCATGTGTGAGAAATGATAATGCTCTGAGGCTGTTGCTACGAGTGGCCATTTACAAACAAGGATCCATGTTATCATAGAAAATATTAATTAGTGCAGCTTTAAAGACTTGGCAAGCACTTCTGGCAGACTGCAGATAGAATCTGGCAACCAAATCAACATCAACTTTGTTGACTATTTTAGAGGAACTAGTCAGCAAATGTATTTGTAAAGCTAAATTACGCCTCTCTTCTTGCCTCTAGTGTCATGCCAAACTTTTTCAGTAATATGAATTACTATATAATGCAAAATATTAAAGACTGTATGAGAATATTACCTTTATGATGACACCTTATGCCAAATACCCCATAGAGAGATGATATACACAGTGATACGCAGTAGGGCTGTCATTCATTATGAGGATTGCCAGTCTCGACTCTTGCAAAACTACATCTAAATTTCAATAAATTGAAACGAGCAGAATAAAAAAATAAATGCACTCTTGTGTGGTTCGTGCATTTTATTCCACACACCTAACCCTGAAGCAGAAAGTGTTTTTCTGTCATAATACGCACTGTCATGCAGTCACAATTCACATGAGGTGATCACGTCAACATGGGCTGACAAAATGATGATGTCAACTTGCGTAAGCTAAAATTTAGCCTATGACTCCCAACAGTGTCTTTCTTCTCTTATCCTCTGTGTCCTTCACGTTGCACTTTGTCATTCCTTTATTCTTCATCTCCTCTCGTCAACCTGTTTTTTTTTCTAAGTCCTGTTGTGTCAGCCTCTCCCTAGCATCTGTCATAACACTGCAGTGCCAGCAGTGACATTGGCATTTTCACTGGGCAATGTTCACTCTTTCTGATTGATATAGCACAGTAGGAAGCCAGAGGCCAGGGTGAGTGTTGGGTCAGATGTAGTGTGATTTGTATTTTGGTGTTTGAGTAATGGTTGGTTGACAGATTACGGGGGTTTTGTCCTCATCTCCATTGTCAGCATAATGTTGGCACAGGCCCATGGACGTGTGATTAACAGTGACTGATGAATAGAAAATTAGACTTTTAAAGCAAGAAAAAAACACTGTTAACATGAAAGTACAAGCTTACAAGAATAAACTAGAGGCATAAAGGTCAGCAGGCACTTTCCTCAGTGACACTGCTAAACGGAGAAATGATGCCGGGCTCTACATCAGCAGCCGTCTCCTCACTCCGATTTACCCCGGCATTTCACCTGGTCAGCTCTCAGACATCAAAGCCAGTGAGCAATGTAACCAGAAGTGGCATGATGTCATTGCCGGACAATGTCCTCATGCACTCATATGCCGTCCCCTCATTCAGCACCACCGTATTACTTTAACATTAGCCAGACGAGCGAATCTCGGTATCAGCTGTTCCAAATGTGGATCTCTTTGGAAAGCGGCAGTGGAAAGATGTGAGAGAGTGCCACTGCTCAGATAAAAGAGTTATTTTCTCACAAGATCCATGTGCCAGCCTGTGCTCCTGTATTGGGGGGGGGGGGGCTATTCTAAGAGAGGCTGTTATAGGATGTGCTCTTGGTATATGTGAAGGTTTGGACATTAGATAATTGCAGACATGATGTGAATTAAGACTTCGGCCATAAAAGCATGACACATGGCTGATGACGTCACGCCCTCCAAGATAAGGTTCATGTTGCTATCCAAACAGGGAAATACTACTAAAGGAAGCATTATTATATATTTGCATTTGGATTAAAGTCTGGCACGCCCAGAAAATACCTGTGTTGACAGTGGTTTTGTTGACCTTACTCTTATCTGAGGCCAGCTTTTGGATTGCAGTCACGTCATCACTTGACACCGCTAAATGAATATTGCACACTGGTGGGCACCTCCACTACTACCAGTGCTTAAAGCCCACTGCTGGCTATCAGAGTGGGGTTGGTGAAGATTCCTGTGACTATATGTAGATACACAATCCAAGAGACATTGCTAGCCTTGCCCTGTCCTAAGCTCCGCCCCTTAGTATGTCTGCACCTGTATCACCAACGGACCAGCACATACCAGACATAATGTATCGTCATCATCTTCCCTGGGCCCCGTCAGAATGGATTGCTAAGAGCATGTCTGCGGGATGGCATACCACCTATAAAAAGGCACCTACTTGACAACAGTAAGATTCAGGAGGGGGCCGCCTATACTGCCGCATAAGAGCTGGCGATAAAAGAGCGAACACATGCATGCCCAAGTGCACGCTCACACAAAACCACGTAGGCTACACACAATAATACACACTCACAGATGTAGCCTTGTTGACACCTCACAAAGGTCAGCTATCAATAACGGTCTAAATTTGTACACCTTTAATGTTGACAGAGGAAAAGGTCCTTTATGCATGTGTTAACGACAAAATCACACTGCAGCTCTAACACTTTTCATGAGATATTTGTTTTAAGGTAACTTAAGGTTATTTATTAGATGGAATGTTATAGTGTAAGGTCTGTCTATACACAGTAAGATATGTAAAAATAAAAAACAATGGGGAAACCCTACTTTTGATTAAATCTAACTGCATGGATGCATATATTAAGCAGGCTATTTTTTATTATGTGCGAGTAGTTCAGTTTTAGGATTAATATACAGCAGTGTGAGCTATATGCTCTTGTTTATTTGATGGCTTAACATCATAATAAAGCTGTGAGCAGCTGGAAACATTTATTCAAAACCGATTGTATTCTACAGAGAAGCACATGCATTCCTGTGGTGGCAGGTTAAAGAGACATATTTTGCCCTTTCGTGTCTGTTTCCATATCAAGTCACTAGACCATCTATAACAGCCCTCTAAATATTTAAAGAATTCATGGGCAGTAGGGCTTTTAGGGTTCACATTTTCACCCCAGGCCTGTGGATCCATGTGTCTGATGCTGCACTGAGGCTTCATGTTTGATGCACTGTAGTAGATACACAAGATAGTTTTTGTTCTGAACCTGTTGATTTAGCTGCTTGTTGCAAAAGAGGCTGCTAATTTTATTTCTCTAAAACAAAAGCAATAGGTGCTAAAAAGGCCATGTTTTCAGGTTACGAGATACCTAGCATTGACTATAAAGGACTGCTATCCAGTCTGTAAATAATTGAACGGTTTAGTGTGTGTGTGTGTGGGTGGGTGGGTGGGAGGGAGGGTGGTTGTGTGTGTGTGTGTGTGTGTGTGTGTGTGTGTGTGTGTGTGTGTGTGTGTGTGTGTGTGTGTGTGTGTGTGTGTGTGTGTGTGATGGAGACACACACACACACACAGGGGGAGAATTCCACAGTTAAGCCATCAAAAATCAAGACACACTTCAGCAGCTCTGCATAATGAAGACAGAGTTAAAACAAATACAGTTTTGTTTCAGGGCAACACTCAGAGACATAAAACCATAATTCATCGTCTTGTGTTTATCCAGCAAGGGCAGCAGACCTCACAGCAAAAATGTCGGCTTTAATTTGAAATGCCATGTGTTAAGACCGGCACCATGCCAGGTCTGATATAAATGCACACCTATCAGAGTTCAACTTCAGCCCTGCAATATTAACACCGAAACATTTGCCATGCGCTGCAGCACAATAATTAATGATTTGCAGAAACTAACTGGAGAAACTCATTTACCCAAAATGCTTTGTAATCCTCTATAAACTTTACACCTGGGAACAAATAAAAGGTAGTGTATGTCATGTTGTCCATGCTCTCACAAAATCTATATCTGTGATAATGTCAATGACAACATCTCTATTCAGTGTTATTTTTGTACTCCCTTGGTATTAGGCTATGTGTATCCTATAAAGAAAATGTGTATTTTGTTTTGCTGTAGCCTATTAATACAGGTATTTTCAAATCGTCAAATTCTTCACAAGTATTTGTAACTCTATCCCTAAAACACAAGTTAGCCCTTCCTTTAACTGTCCTGTATTTCTTCAAGGATGTCAAGCTACTTGTCATTTATTAATAGCGCCGCGTTCCCCTTGAAACAGTTTGATGACAACCTGATGTACTGCCAAGGAAACAAGGCTGGATTACCATCCGGCAATCCGGGTCAGCCGCCAAGCTGCCCAGAAACCCCAGGGGTCCCAGAAGCCTCTTGTCCTCTGGGTCTTCATCATTTACTTACTCACAAAATTGTTAGAAATTTGGACCCCTGAAAGAGAATATAAAATGTGACAGGCCCCTCCATCCTTCATTTTGGCTCTGATCTGGTCACATTTGTTATAATGTGGTGTGATATCAACTGGCTCTTTTTTCCCTTTAAAGGACAAGATAGTAATCCTTCAGAGAGGTGTAAACCAGAAATCGATCAGTGCAACTGGCAGTTTGATAACAGATTAAATATTCAGTAGCCTACATAATAGTGCCAAAACGTGAATAACTTCAAATATTTGCTACATTATAAAAAACCCAAGGATGCAATTATCATAGTAGCCTAAACTGAATTTCTGGCAAGTAAGCCTACCCCTGAGGGAAATGATGAAACTGCAGTGTAAAGTGGAGGTCAATGGGGGGCCACCAATTTATTTATTTTTTTATAACTAATTTGTTTTGCCCTGGGAGTTAATGTGGCCAAGAGGAGAGTTATAAATTTGGACATAATTGAGTTTGTGTTGCCATGCGTGCCCACTCTTGGTGGTGGGCTCTGTAAATAGCCTACTAGTTGTCTGGCCATTTTCTATCCAGGAAATGATAAGTAGGCAAGTAGCCTACAATGATGTTATACGTAGCCTACTGTATTTAGACACAAACAAACAAATCTAAAATAGCCGAATGTGTCTCACAACTACTTTTCAACTTCATGTGTGTTATATCTTCTGGAGACATACCTACATCAAAACACACAGCTGGATCAATTCATTATGTTTTTCTAATATAATGTGTGAACTGACCCAGGGTGAGCTCAGGCTGTAGCGTGTTTCTCCTGCAGATAAGAGATTAAAGTGGCACTTTCCTGGTAGCGGTGAGCTGCTGTTGTATGGTAGTAGCCCAACAACTGTGTGTGTGTCCTCTGTGTGAGCAGTACTGATTGAACCGCGGGCGTTGCCATGGCTACACGACGACCCAATGAGAAGCTCGCGGTGGACTGTTGCTGAATGAAAATAACAGAGGCCATTTTGCGCACGAAGCTACGGCATCATTCAACAATAATAAGAAAAAAAAACGGAAACGGGAGGCAGGTTCAGCCCATTTCTGGATAGACGCGAGTGTTTTTTTTTTTTTTTTAAGAGCCAGCGGCGCGGTGCGTTGCGGTGCGACGAGACGAGGGGCGCTTGTCGTCAAGAGGGAGGGGGATACAAAAAAAAAGGCATGCGGTAACTAATTGTGCCGCCGCCGCTTCGTCACTACTTCTTCTCTCCTTCTCTTCCCCTGGAGGTTTACGTTGTGAGGTAAGGAGGAGACACAGCAGGAGGTGGGGGTTCGCTTCACTGACTGACTGACCCCCAAGGGAGATAGATAGATAGAGAGGGAGGGAGGGAGGGAGGGAGTTGCCTTCAGTTAGCTGACTGACTGACCGACAGCGGCGGCAACATCCATGCGCGTCGAGAAGCAGGTGTACGGTTTCATCACAGGGACACGGCGGCGCTAGCTTCCCAAGACGTTGTTGTGGCTCGCAGCGTTTTGTGTGCAGTGAGTGCATGTGTTTGTATGTGTGTGTGTGTTACTTTTTCGCTCTTGGACCTCTGTCTTTTCCTCTTTCACATGGATGGAAGAGGCTGGTTATCCTTGTGTTGCGGAATTAAGCAGCAGTGGTTTTAAGAAGGTAGGTACTGTAGGCACAGCAATGTTGTTGTTGTTAAGGGGGTTGCTAAAAGAAGCTCTGTCTGTCTCTCTATCTATCTGTGTGTGTTTCCCTCTCGCACCGCTTTTAGCAGCTGCTGCAGCGGACCTGACCCGCTGCTCAGCTCTCTCAGCTCAGCTCACTTTCGTGTAGTGAGGAGGTAAACAGGCTATTTTAAGTGTGAGTGTGTGTGTGTGTGTGTGTGTGTGTGTGTGTGTTTTAAGAGCGTTACAAGCAACAATGACCCCCATCGTGTACAGTACAGTATAGGCTACAGTAGTTGTAATCGCTCAGCAAATGAATCAGCTCATCCGGCGGGATGCGGTAAGGTCGCCTGTGTGTGTTTCCTCTAAAGTGCATACCAGTGGATGGTGGCTGCTGCTGCTACTGCTGCTGCTTCTGCTGCTGCTGCTTCTTGTGCATTAAAGAGGGATGCGGTCGGTCAGTCAGGGCTGGGGCTGATGTGATGATGTTAAACACTGAAACCACGGGTATTTTGTGTTTAATGTTTAATGATCAGCGTTAGTTGTGTGTAGACCGTCAGCGTACGAGAAATGTGTACAGTATAACACCCTGCATCATCATATTAATGGACGTGAATTGAGATATCCATGTTTAACCTAGATCTCAAAATGCTTGGGATAATCTCTATTGTTAGCTCCCATTAGTGCCAGAAATGCATTTACAGTACAGTAAGCTATGTCTGGTCTATAGAGCAGCCTTTTTTTTTTAACCCCCAGTGTCTCTTTGAGTTTTGCTTAGTGCCTTGTGGAGCTACTTTATTGTTACTAACACTAGTAATCCCACAATACAATGGTGTATTTGTGAAGACCAGTGGTCAGGCTGAGTGTAAAGTCAATATTGAGGTGCAGGTTTTCCTCATTCCTGCCGATGCTTGTTGCGTTCACCTGCCATCAAAGGTCTAAAAATCAAGCCATTGTCTCATCATCCAGGGCTTGTATGAAAATCCAAGTGAGTGCTGGGAGTTCAGTGGTACTGCAGTAGCATTTTATGTAACCCCCTGGTGTCTTCTCCAGCTGCATATCATAGTACAGTAATACAGTAAGGAAGAGTAAGCGTATATGTTTCTTTGGTGCCACCTGCTAGCTGATAGGAAAGGATGATGTAATGAGGAAAAGAAAAAAAACAAAACAAAAGGCCAGCAGCAACGGTTGGTATCTGTACGATGCATTTGAATGCTCACTGAACAGGGAGAATGGGGAGGTGTCTAGGATGCACAAAGTGTAATACTATCACTCCGGGAACCTCATACCACTCCCACTGTGGCCTACCTGGCCTGTGAGTGTGTGTGTGTGTGTGTGCTGTAGGCTTTCCTGGTCTGTGATATTGATGTAGTATTTTATTGCATGCTTGTCACTCAGGGGAGGGGGAGGAAGCGACACAGCAGGCAGCAAAATGACAAGCAACAGTTGGCTGCTATCTATCTCACGAGGGGCTGCTGCACCAATAAACAGCCTCTCATAGGGGCTTAAATATACACACTTAATGGGCGATCATAGCATTTTGACTTGATTGATGACCGATGAGCCAGAAAGTATGTCTCTGTTAGCGTTAACTCGGTTGCACCTGCCAGTTTAGAGTTACGGAGAGAGACAGCTTGTGTATGTGTGTGTACATGCATGTTTCAGTGAGACAGGCCGAAGGAGGGAGAGTGAGAAGAGGAAAGAGGATCAAGGCAGGCCATCAGGGAAAAGGAGAATGTGATACATTTTGCTCTGAAAGTACAGAGTGTAACGGGGGGTTATACTCTCATAGTTGACTTTCTTCCTCCCTCGCAGTCTTTTATCT
The DNA here is from genome assembly GCF_045865225.1 of Trachurus japonicus. Taxonomy (NCBI): domain Eukaryota; kingdom Metazoa; phylum Chordata; class Actinopteri; order Carangiformes; family Carangidae; genus Trachurus; species Trachurus japonicus. The sequence goes on from NC_140907.1 coordinate 26,609,779, forward strand.
CTTTCACACACACACACAAACACACACACATTCCTTTTAATTTTCCTTTGTCTTTTATTTCCTTGTTTTTTTGTGCCTCCTCTTTCCTCATTGTCCCTCCGCTGCCTTCTTGCTCCTTTATCTCCCCCTCTCTCTCTCCTCTTCTTCAGAGGCTGATGTCATGGCTCAAGTGGTGTGTGAAAAGCTTGCCTAATTCTTAGTCTAGCTGATAATAGGGGCCGCCTGCAGGACATGCTTGCACCCGGAGCTTTCTCAATGACCCAATCCTAGAGCTTACCATGCTGTTTGTGACTGTTACCAAAACTGCTCAACTTTTTTCTTTTAAACCTAAAATGCTGAACCAGTTCCCCTTTCTGAGGTAATTCATTTGTTTTTGGCAGTGGGAAACTGTCGGGATGATCAATGAGTCTTGGTTACTGAACCAGTTTTAAGCCTAGGATGTCACAGTGATGCTCTATGTATCTGTAAAGGAATGAAATAATTGTGAAAAGCTGATCACCGTAGTAATGTAGTAGCAAAAACACAACACGACACAGGGGCATACAGATGCATTTGTTTTCATCAAGTGTGATGAAATAAATGTTACATTGGCAGCAGAGGCAGAAAAGCTTCAGTGCCTTTCATTGTAATTGTTTTCTACAAAGAGATGAATGCCCTGGACCTTTAAAGAATCACCAATGACTTTTTTATCAATACAGTAGCTACTAGAGGTTTTAATGCTTGGCTATCTTAAATCTCTAAATAATCAATTTGGTAAAGTTTATGTAGTACAGATTGAATTTTCCCCATTTATCCTGGCATCTAAAGACAAATTCAGTCCAGTCAGTTTTGATCGATCAACTCCATTGGCTAAAATAAGAAGCACTAGTTTATCAGAGCACTAAAAAAAGGCAGAATTTATAAACAGTCTTTAAGTCGTTGAGGATCGGGATATACTTTAAACAGATTAGCAACACTACACAGAGGAATTAAGTCGTCTCATCCTGCTCAGCTTGTAGAAAGAAGACTAGACGGCTGCCTTTAGAACATGTTTAGGTTGGAAATGTACTTGAGATGATGTTTGCTGGCTCCTTGTACTGGCAGATCATGGATATCGGTTAAACACAAATCATCATTACAGTTCATTTCAAATATAAACCTCATTTTTGCACCACAACAGTTTTTTTTTTTACAATGTTATTTAGTTCATCATTGCACATGAAAAAAGTCAAGCAAAATACTATGTTACATCCTGTTAGGTGTCCATTACAACTCAAAAACGGATATTTTAAAACTGATGTAAAGTATTTAGCAAACTAAGCTTTATAATTTACTGTACGTCCTCTGCAAAGAGTAAGATGTTTCTGTTTGGCATGCGAAGAATGAGATTATGTTTAGCAGGTTTTATATGTTGCTTCTGTTTAAAAAAAACATTGAAACAAACAAACAAAAAACTGTTCACCGCATGAATCATATATAAATTTGAGATCCTAGCAAGTAAATCTCTGCACAGAGCAGCAATACTTTGGCACTGTGCCTCTTGAGCAATGTAATTTTGGATGCATTTTTCCCTTTTTTGATCTGTTCCCAGGTTTAAGTGTTTTCCAGTAAGTGACACTTACTAACGTGTACATGAGCAGCTCCTCTGCTTTTTATATCCCGCCACTTACTTAACTAGAAATGGCAGGACCTTGCCGAAGCTGATAATGAATTAGGTGTTGAAACTGTACGGGTGAGACCATGTCGACGCGGCCACTGTCGTCCAGAGTAGCTCATAGGTCAAAGTGTCAGTGCGTTTGAGTGTGAGTGTGTGTCACTTGCTGTAAAAATAGTTTGCTCGGGTAGTTTAATGAGATCATTCCCAAGCTGATGTTGTGTCATGATGGGTTTTAATTGTTTAATATAAATCAGTCCTTTTCATGCACAACTTTGGTAGGAGAGGCTCGTCGTCACGGTTTAGATACATGAGGGATATGATCTGAAGTTTAAAACTTACATCCATCAAATGTCAGAAAGTTTGGGTCAGTGTTTGTTCAGATGGTGATGGAGCACTTGTTGGTCACATCTTATGTAAAGTCTCAAAGGGGTTAAAGGTTTAATGTCTGAAGCAACTAAATTCATATGCCTCAGCCCTCCATTACTTTATTGGTCCCCTGATACTTCCCTGATTTTGGCCTCCAAGGTTACATCAGTAGCACCTGTCACTCGTCAGATTTTCACCATACTTCACTGATCCTTGGCACGTGACCAGAAAGTTTCTGGGGGCCAGTTGCTGTTTGATCATGTCTGCTGACACACTGATCACTGTAGTGCACTCTGGAAACACCAAGGCCTGAAGCTGGCGTGTTTGGTGGTGGTGGTTGGGGGTGGGGGGGGGGGTGGGAGAATGCATAGTTGTCGGAGGAGTGCTACTTATCATCATCGGAGCCATCTGTGCCTTTGTAGATGGGATTTTTGCATTACCACTTCATCATGAGCATGATGAAAGCCTGCACAGATAGTGTTGATCCAGGGCAACTCCACTAAAGTCCATCAATGCTTGATTTAATAGTTGACAACAGGTTGACACTTGGCTGACACTGTCCAAAAGTTTACTGTTTTATATTTACATTTAAAGCACCACACTGTAGTTGACATGTTTTTACATCCATGTAAAGAAGATCTATGACAATACTACTGACTGCTACTAAAAGAAAGGCAGTGACTTCAGTAGATGTCGCTTCATTGTTTAATAGAATAAAACACAAATTAGGCAACGTCAGTGCTTGTAATCATCGTACTTTGAATTGTTTTGGCTATCTGTTTCTGTTGGGGCAAGTAAGCCACCTTATCAGCATTCACATGCCACTACTGCAGCTGCAGAGCCATGAGTTAATGAATTTCCTTTTGTAGTGGCTGCTGAAGGCTTCCTGCGCTGTACCTCGCGGTAATTTGTTAGTTGCAGATTTTTGTGCCTGTTTTGTTTATTGTCAAGTGCGGGTTTGAAAGGGGGGAGGTGGAAGTGGTTCAAATAGCATATTGCACAGTAGCTGCCTGGTTGGTTTTAGGTATCCAGTCTCTAAATATGAGATGCTAATAGCAGTAGTTACATCATCATTCTGGGAATAGCAGGGAGTCTGGGGTCTAGAGGTGCTTCTGGCTGACCTCTCTCCTGTGTATATTCAGACCTGTGTGTGTATGTGTGTGGTCATTTCCAAATATACATTCCCATATGAATTACACAGCAGTAAGATTATTAATGACACAGGTGAGTGGACGTATAATTAGGCTGTATATATTTTCAGCACATCTACGTGCACACGGTTTGTTTGTGATTTTTTAAAAAGGGGGAAGGGGCACCGTTTGTGTCTCTCCCTGTGTATGTGTGTACATCACTGTGCAACACTTCTTGACAGGCAATCAAAGTGTCAGCAACAGAAAGTGAAAGAAAATCTCATGTGAGAGGAATTTGACACTCCTGTCAGTTTCCGCGTGGAGTAGCCCACTTTACATAGTCCCACACTGATGACATTGGCTACTGCATGACATTAAAGCCCGGGAGGAAAGATGGACATGTGGAGGCTCTGTAACATCCCATTTAACAATACATAACTCATCGAAGGTGTACATTACCTGGTGTAACTGTGGCATAGCACCACCATATGTGTATGACTGGCTTGTATGTACAGTACGGGAATGTGCGTGTAGAAATAGCCTGTCTTTGCGTGCATGAGTGTGCATACTACATGGTATGCATGCATGCAAACTTGTGAGTGTGGTAAAATAGAGATAGTCAGCCCTGTCACTTAGCCCCCACCCGTCCACACTGGGGGGTAACTTTCCAGTCTCATAGATGAGCATGCCTGCGTCTGAAAATAGCCGTATCTGATCACTGCTTCACCCAAACAGGGAACTCTCTTTCCCTGTCACTCCCTCTCTTCGGCTCTCTAACTTTCTCCTCATTCTGTTGTCTCTGTGCTTCCCAGGCATTAGACGGGGGAAGATCTGGGAATAAGGCTTGACCGGGAGGAGAGACTTACCCTGACCAGAGAGCAGAGGAACAGAAGAAGGGAGAGAGAGGGAGAGAGAGAGAGGAAGGAAGAAAAGGTGCACAGAGCTCACCTACACCTGACTCTTCTTAGCAAGTCTCCAGGCTTTTGATTTTATGACGGTAAGAGTTACAATTTTTATGCTTGATGGACTGTTGCACCTGCACTGGTTGAGAGGACTGGCTTTTAGGATTAAATGTCACAGGAGAATAGTAAACACTGTATTTTCATGCCCAAGCTTAGGAGAACATTAATTTATTACATTCCTGTTTTTTACAAGAGCCCATATATCCTTACCACAAATTTGTTATTCCACAAGACAATATTCAGCGTAGTTCAATATATTTATATGTGATTTATTTTGAAGTGTTGCGCTAATGTCACACACACACAGATCTCACATTGCTGTTTACTGATTTGTGACGCATCTATATTTACTTGCTGTGAACACATCAATGCTTTAAAGAGAAAGCAAATTAGAAGAGGCCTGAATAGTTTTTACAGCCCAAACACTGAAAAGGGAATTGTATTTATCTGTTCTGCCAGCACCCACAATTATACACCCAGAGTGGAATTTCAGTCTTTTGTGATGGTGGACAGCGTAAACGGTGTCAAATAAAAACAGTGGTTTCGACCACGGTCACCTCAGAAATAGCATCAGCAAATAGCTTAGATTACTGTTTTGAGGATTTAAAGGTTTTTATGCATCGACACCCTGCAGATTTATTGTGGCCTCAGTGAAAAGAATGTCTGAGTCCCATTAATTAAAGGGGAACATTTAACATTAAAATTATACACACAGCACACATACCATCAAAATTCACCAGCTGAACTTTATCCTATGTTTTTTTTTTATTTTTTAATCTCAATAAATTAAAAGCTCCAATTCAGTCCTTAAAACTCCTCCAGTCCCCCTTTTTTCTTCACCTCCTTATCTTCCCATAATTTTGCCCCAGAATCTCATTTTTCTCCCTCTCTCTCTTTTACATACTTCCGTCTCCCGTTACACCCTTTTTTTCGTGGTCTCCTCTTTCCCACTCAACAAAAGCCATGTACCAATCCCTCCATTAGGACCGGTCTCAGAGGTGTTGAGGAATGTCACCTTGACCCCTTGGGTACACAGTAAGGGGTGGTTCCCAGCCTTGGTTCGTAGCTCAGTTCGTTTGGTTCCCCTTTCCCTCGCACCTGACATACCAAGTTCCCTGTAAAGGTCACGGTTTACACCCCATTTTTTTCATGGTTAATGTGGCATTATTAATAGATGCAAACATTAAATCTAATCCCACTAAAACTATATCTGTTCGCAGAACTCTCTAGGCCTCTTGTAAAACTTAGTATTCAGTCACAAGCTTTATCATTTGGGACAGAGATGGTCTGATTGCTCAGTTCAACTTGTATCACCTGTAATGTAGGTCTAGGAAGTAGTTTAATGCTGGACAGAGACCAAAATATGTTATATATATTTTTTAATTTGCATGTCAAATGAAAGTATGAAAGTGTTTTGATGGGTGTGTGCTGAGAAAATCAGGGAACCTAACAGCACCTTTCAACAGTGTGAAAGCATTAATTCCTTTGTGACTGTCACTCTGCCGTGACCGTCCTCTTCCTCATTCCTTCCCGATACGGGGGCATTTGTCCAAAAGCTGATGTACAAAAGGACAAAGACATTCAAAGGCTGCCTTTAGGCTCTTGAATTTCAGTCTCATGTGTAATACTTTCAGTAAACAAGCATCGGTCTCGCTCTGACCTGCACAGTATCTTTTGAAGATAGATTTATTTATATATAACAATATTCAACAATGTGTTGGTTTATTATCACTTGTCACAATGTTCTTCTTAATTTACATCAGCAGTGTTGTGTTATTTAATTATATGGATAAAATGGAAATAGATGCAATTGTGCATTGAACTTAATAGGACATTGGGGTCCAATCAAATCTACAAAGCTGCTATATCTGAATCTCATGTTCCTTCTGTGAAACTAATAATGACATAACCTTTTAGCTCTGTGACGTTTACTATTTATTTCTAACCTTATGTTGTGTGGGAACTCAAAAATGTTGAAATTATTGTATTTCCTCCGTGGCACCTGGAGAACACAGATAGATTTCCCCAAGGCTCAGGACCACCTTAGAGGGTAAAAGGTCTTGTCTAATGGCAGTAAATATAGCACCCCTGCTAATCAAGTCCCTCTTATCTTCATGCTCGACACTTAACACTGGTACCTGGGGAATCCAGACTATGTATGGGGAATGTAATCTTAGTCACGGCTGATAGCCACTCCACTCTAGTGTATGTCTTGCTACAAATGTGCAAACATCCAAAATCTTTTCTTTTTTTCCCCTCCTAAATAAAGTGTAAAAATGAGATATGAGCAAGTAATTTTCTCTCCAAGATTTCAAATCTTACAGAGCATGAGTTTAATGTTGGGAAACTACTGTGTGTACACGGCCTCCTTTTTGTCTTGTATTAGTCGGGGAGCCACAGGCTCAAAAATGGGTTGAACCTGACATCGTCCGTTATACTTTTTATTTGTGTTTTTTCTGTTAAATTTGACACTAAGGAACAATAATTGAGGGGTCTGCTCTGCCGGAAATATCGCGAAAAAAAATTGTGGCCATTTCACTGTATGCACCCTTTATTTTTCGACAGGAAATTGTAAAAAATGATTTTTTTCTTCAAATCCTCAGTAGCCTGGGTAGGCTGTCAATGAATGCATTTCAGATACACAGAACACATGTGGTGACAACATCCACTGAAAAAATAACTCTTAAAACACATTTCTACATGATTTTGTATCAATTTTATGGAAAAAAATTAGGCGTTTTCTCACTTTTTCCCAATATTTTCATCTTTACTTCATTGGCAATCAACTATGGGTCCAGGTTATGACATCAGTCAATGTGTCATTATTTTCAGCAAACAGTATACTCATTCCAGTGAAAAAATTATAAAAATCCAACCAAAATCATTGGTTTTATGATAATTTCACTACTAGCTGGCGATCAACAGGCTCAGAGCCTCAATAGAATTTTAGGCTAGGCCTACTCTCGATATTCCAAAAGACATACTGGATGTTTAGCATCATGGTACACTCACAAACACCAGCTTAGTATTTGAATGAGTTTGAAACAACCAACAGTTACCAGTGTTTCTAGTTTAGCTGTTAGTTGAAATTCAACTCCCGTGGGAAACCCCCTAAAAAAAGTAGTTGGGGTACCTGTAACCAGACTTTCAAAAATTCCGAAAATTTTATTTTGGCCTTAAGTAAGTTGTGAGGGGTCAAACTAGGGGTTTTTCACGATTCTGAGTTGATTGCAAGCATTAGCTTTTCATCCAAAACACTCCTTGGTGTGAAAAAAAAAAAACAGCCACACCCACTTTTCCTGTTCATCGGAAAGGAACAACCCCCTCCCCCCACCAATAGAATGTATTAGAAGTTATTCCTTAGCATGGCACAGGTTGTCTTTAATGTCACATATACTCAATATAATATAACTTACATTCAACCCCTTTTTCTTGGTAGGACCCTCCGGGATTTTACAATGTTTTAATTGCAACTATTAACGCAAATTCAACCAGTCCTCATGTATTCTCTTCCGCCACGCAATTTATCACCACAACCTCTCTGTAAATTTGCTATCATAGACCACTGTGGCTAATTATGGTCACAGGAATTAATGATGTGATGTTGTCAATAGCTATGTGATTTTCTTTTTTGAATTAATAATAATTTGTAATTATTGTTTTCATATATTAAGCTATTATGCGGATTGGGAGTGTGAGAGAGAAAAAAAACACTGGGTGCACACCAGATTTCACATACCAGTAAAAGCTGAAATGCACACACACACACACCCTTCTCACTGCTGGGTATACATGTAAATTAAAAAGTTGCTTTATTGGTTTGTTTTTTTATTATTTGCCATGGTAAATAGGCCTAAATGTTGCTTAGTGGTAGTTAGTTGGTTGACAATATACAACTTTTTACGTCTGATACATTAATATTATCTAAATCTTTTTTGAAGAACTTGATGTTTTTCATGCCACTACATTAAAGCAGAAGTGAGCGATCCGGTCGTTTTGGCCAATGCTGCGTTCCAGGCAGGCTTTTGAAACCGTAAATTACAGCTTCAAGTCACAACTTACGACTTTGTAGCGTTCCAGGCAACCCACTCGCGTTTTTCCGACCTGTTTTACCTGTGAAAGTCACTATAACGGCCACTCGTAACTTCCGACCCGTGAACTCGTACCAGATCGAACTGGTACGACTTCACAGGTCGGAAAAACACAAGTTACGAGCTGCCTTGAACGCACCGTAACAGTCCTCGTCCCTACGTCACCACATTCACGGCTGCACACACAGCCCTGCATGCCGTTCTCTCTCCTCATTGGATAAAAACTGTAGGATACGAGAAAAGTTTTCTCCTGGGCTCAGAGCAGAGCAGAGTGACTGACAGACCCGTGTTTCGGTCCAAACACTCTATGTAAGTGATTGCTGTCGGAAGATTTAACTATTTAAGACTTATATTAACACAAATATATCACTTACTTCTGCTTTAATAACATGCATAAGAAACCTATTGTCAACTTAGCTTAATTGTTAGTTGACACAGGTACAGGTTCCTTCCAAACATTTAACTCATTGAGTGCCAACCACGTAATTTTACGTTTTTCGTTCCCATGTGTTGTGTGCCAAAAAACTAATTTTACGTGCCCTCTAGGAGACAAAACGCGTGCTAAAGTGCCCTCATGGCAGCCAAAACATGTGCTAAAGTGCCCACTAGGAGCCAAAACGTGTGCTAAAGTGTCCTCTTGGGAGCCAAAAACGCACACTGAAGTGCCCTCTAGGAGCCAAAACGTGTGCTAAAGTGCCCTCTAGGAGCCAAAACATGTGCTAAAGTGCCCTCTAGGAGCCAAAACGTGTGCTTAAGTGCCCTCTAGGAGCCAAAACGTGTGCTAAAGTGCCCTCTTGGGAGCCAAAAATGCACACTTAAGTGCCCTCTAGGAGCCAAAACGCGTGCTTAAGTGCCCTCATGGCAGCCAAAACGTGTGCTCAAGTACCCTCTAGGAGCCAAAACGCGTGCTAAAGTGCCCTTATGGCAGCCAAAGCATGTGCTAAAGTGCCCTCATGGGGGTCAAAACATGCTAAAGTGCCCTCATGGGGGCCAAAAACGCACACTTAAGTGCCCTCTAGGAGCCAAAACGCACACTTAAGTGCCCTCATGGCAGCCAAAACGTGTGCTCAAGTACCCTCTAGGAGCCAAAACGCGTGCTAAAGTGCCCTTATGGCAGCCAAAACATGTGCTAAAGTGCCCTCTAGGAGCCAAAACGTGTGCTGAAGTGTCCTTTTGGGAGCCAAAACGTGTGTTAAAGTGCCCTCATAGGGGGCAAAACGTGTGCTAAAGTGCCCTCTAGGAGCCAAAACGTGTGTTAAAGTGCCCTCATAGGGGGCAAAACGTGTGCTAAAGTGCCCTCTAGGAGCCAAAACGTGTGCTAAAGTGCCTTCTTCAGTGGTGAGGACGCGCTATTATGTGCCCTTTTTTTTCCTTTTCGCCCCTGCCCTTGTGCACGCCACTGCTCCAGCAGCTCGGAGCTGAAACAGGAAGCTCTCAGCCGACAGTCCTGCCCGGTCTTCATCTGGAGCAACACCGTGTCCTCCCGCGGTAAAATGTGATGGTCTCTGGGTCAAAGCAGGCCGGCACCACCGACCCGTACCACAGAAGGACCGCGACCACCGGTGGGACCGGTGTTCCCGACCTGCTTTGGCCGAGAGACCATCACATTCTGCGTTGAGAGGCTGTGACACGGCACGGTGCATCTGTGTTATTGTTGTTTATTTTTAACACCATTTTAACATCACCTTATTTTAATAATAATAATATCTTTATCTGGAATCACAATAAGGTTTCACCAGCTTTATCATATCTGATATTCTCATTTTGCTTGAAGGCATCATTAATGAAAGAACGTAGTTAATATTATTTTCATTCATTATATTCATATTTTATTTTTATTGAGAAGATTGTATGCTAGCTGTTCAAAATCATATTCCTGTTCTGGACATGTGTGCTGCTCATATGTCAGGAGTCAATGTTGCTCTTTACTGGATTGCCAGCCCCAGGTGTTTTACAGTTGTTCTACCTGGCATGTCACTGTTTACATTACAAAATTCAAAAGGGGTTCTGGAGATATCTGTACAGTGCTCAACATACATCAGCACACATGTTATGAGTTTTTAACTCATAACATTAAAGTAAGGTTAATAACATTACTTAGATTACAAAATATTTAGCACTCTATTAGTTGATGCAAAGATGTATACACCCCACAACAAAAGCTGGTACCTGACAGCACTATGTGTTTTTTGTGTCCTCTCTTCATTTCTGGCAAACTTGTTTCAGTTTTTGCTGGTATGTGAAATCCAGTGCATGTCCAGTGTCTTTTCTCTTTCATTCACTTGCTACCGATCCATGTAATAAATTACATTTAGCCTATTGTAATTTTTTAATAAATTTTGCGACATTGCAAAATCCTGGAGGGTCTGTATAATGTCCTACAAAGAAAAAAGGGTAGAATATAAGTTATATTATATTGAGTATTTAGTAGTGATATGTGACAGACAACCTGTGCCATGCTAAGGAATAACTTCTAATACATTCTATTGGTGGGGGGAGGGGGTTGTTCCTTTCCGATGAACAGGAAAGGTGGGTGTGGCTGTTTTTTTTTTTTTTACACCAAGGAGTGTTTTGGATGAAAAGCTAATGCTTGCAATCAACTCAGAATCGTGAAAAACCCCTAGTTTGACCCCTCACAACTTACTTAAGGCCAAATTAAAAATTTCGGAATTTTTGAAAGTCTGGTTACAGGTACCCCAACTACTTTTTTTAGGGGGTTTCCCACGGGAGTTGAATTTCAACTAACAGCTAAACTAGAAACACTGGTAACTGTTGGTTGTTTCAAACTCATTCAAATACTCAGCTGGTGTTTGTGAGTGTACCATGATGCTAAACATCCAGTATGTCTTTTGGAATATCGAGAGTAGGCCTAGCCTAAAATTCTATTAACATGCTCTGAGCCTGTTGATCGCCAGCTAGTAGTGAAATTATCATAAAACCAATGATTTTGGTTGGATTTTTATAATTTTTTCACTGGAATGAGTATACTGTTTGCTGAAAATAATGACACATTGACTGATGTCATAACCTGGACCCATAGTTGATTGCCAATGAAGTAAAGATGAAAATATTGGGAAAAAGTGAGAAAACGCCTAATTTTTTTCCATAAAATTGATACAAAATCATGTAGAAATGTGTTTTAAGAGTTATTTTTTCAGTGGATGTTGTCACCACATGTGTTCTGTGTATCTGAAATGCATTAATTGACAGCCTACCCAGGCTACTGAGGATTTGAAGAAAAAAATCATTTTTTACAATTTCCTGTAGAAAAATAAAGGGTGCATACAGTGAAATGGCCACAATTTTTTTTCGCGATATTTCCGGCAGAGCAGACCCCTCAATTATTGTTCCTTAGTGTCAAATTTAACAGAAAAAACACAAATAAAAAGTATAACGGACGATGTCAGGTTCAACCCATTTCCTTGAGCTTTTGAGCCTGTGGCTCCCCGACTATATAGTGTTTATAAAGAATTTAGCTGAAAGAGCAGGGTCTATATTTGTTTCTTTCCACTGTTACTGCTCCACCATCCTCCCTCATTCTTTATACAGCCGGGCAGTGTTTACTATCCCAGGATCTGAAAAACCTTATGTCCTAATTTCTGCATTCTCCCAAAAGACCCCCCCCCCCCCCTAACATTAGGGTCTCTAACAACACATTGGTGCCACATAGGAGAAGGAGAGATGAAACAGTGGCAGCAATGGAGGTGCTGTTTACTGGTGATGCTGTGTGTCCCCAGACGGCTTAAGCCAGACAGATTACATAACACAACACACTGATAATGGCTTCCTATGTCATTATTTTAGCATTCATCGATCATATTCCTCTTTCATAATCTCTCCCTCTCTCTGTAATCTATTTTTCTTTCTGTGTTCATCTTTTCATTTGCATTTTTATTTAATTCTTGTCTGTGCTCCTTCTTTTTCTAATTTTTTCTCTCCCTCTCTTCCTCTCCTCAGAACACAATACAGTAAATGCATCCTCAGCTCCTCGGTATAGAAATGGTCAGATAACAAACCCACGAATTGTCACATCCAGTTCATTCTTCCTCCCTCATAGCCCCGACTCGGTAGCGGGGCTTGTGTTGCATAATTGCATTAGTGCTCTCAGGCCAATGGCTCTGCTCGTTAGTGGGGTTGTGATGCAATCTGCAGAACACACGGGCCTCTGTTGTTTGCAGTACAGACAGTGAGTGGGCACGCAGGGTCAGTGTATTGACCTCCCCTATCCATTCATACAGCCAGAGGGGGGTCTGCTAATGAGTGGCAAGGTTGAACAAACAAGGCTGATAAGAGAGACTTTGTTGGAAATGGCTGTTGTTCAACTAGTGGCAGTAATGTGGTGGTAGAACACTTACATGGAGCTGATAGAAAAGACCTGCATCTTTCAGTCTCTCTGAATGTGTTAAAATCCTGATGTGTGCTGTGTTTGTTTTTAAATTTGGCTGAATATTTAACATGCTCTTATTGCTCAGGGTCATTGTTTTATATAAATGTAAATGCATCCAACAAAGCTGCTTTAAAATCAGTGTAGTCATGACAGTACACTGAATGTAAGAAGGCTAAGTTGTTGTTTTACAATGTTTTCAGCTTTATGGCAAGTTACCCAAGTGGTAATGATACACAATAGCCCTTAAACACACCTCGCTGCGAATTGGAATGAAATTTCTTTTTCATTTTTGCTGAGTAATGAGACCACATTAAATGTGATGCCACTACTTAACACAGAAAAGAGCTTGGTTGCAGATTTTGCTTGTTTAGCAACACAATTAAACAAATAAAGACGATTATATGGTCGGACTACACAACGCACCAACTCTCAGTCTATGTGGAGCTACTGCAGCCTTGATAAAAAAAAATCAAAATAGCCTCATTATTTATTAATCTATGATCAAGATGCATCGGCTCACTCTTACTGCACCACTGCCCCCCAGTAGACACTGGCTAACTGTCAGGCCAATATCAATTCATTAACTTGTTCAAAAAGAAAGTTTGGAAATGGGAGACAACAAGTGACAAGTTGTCTTTGCAGCAGCTGATGTAATGCTCCACTGCTGAGGGACCCACGGGGTGCACTGACACTTATCAAGTTTCCTCTGCTTGAAGTGACTTTAAGTTAAGAGTCAAGACTGTCAGTGCTTCAGTGACTTACTGTGATTCAGAAATCTAATGAAAACTCTTGGGACATAGTTGTAATTTACCAAAGTTCACTCCAGAGCTATAGACGGCCAAACCCACGGTCCTCCTCCTGTGTTATAGCGCTGAGCTATCTGCTGTTGAAATGTTTACTTGTTTGGCTGGTGTCTAACATGAATACTTGAAACACTAGAAATACTTCAAGCTGTAAAATACCGTATCCACTTAAAGCACAATGGGCAATGGCTTACAGCTAGACTCTTATTTTGATTCCCAAGCCATTTCTATTTTTTTTTTCTCATCACAACCCCAGCATGCCCCACATTTCTACCACAAAAATGCACCACTAAAATAACTTGGCTCCTATTCAGTAATTAAGGATTGAAGCAATTCTAAATTCTGCCTTTTTTGGAGGGGTCACTCTCGCTGTCAGCTGGTTTTAAGGCTCGCTATGTCTCGACTGAGATTTATGTTGGATCTCCAGGGACATTTTGTTGCCTCGTTGAAACAGGATTTGTTCTCTACACTAAGATTTTTAGAGATTGCTCTGCTTTGTGCTTCACTTTTATCCGCATCAAATTCCTGCTTCCAAGCTTGTATCTAATGTTGACTTGACTGCACTGAGGATGATACATGATGATACACATATGATTGTCCTGTAATATTTTTGCCAGAGTGTTTTTTTTTAACCTTTTTTAAGCTTGTAACAGCTGACAATCTTGTCATTTATAGGAGCAGCTGAATAGAATCTATCCAATGACTTTTTGGTGTGGTCTTTAAATAGATTTGCTAAGGAGCTTAATCTGTTGACATCCTGTGGGTATGTCTCAGTCTGAGTGACCACTCCAGGGTTGGGACCCTTGAGGCCGTAGTCGGCTTATCTCCAATGACTGTTCACTCTCTCCTGCTGTCTTTACACATGCATTTAGAAATTAAACTAGCTATAATTAAAATGATGACCTTAAAAAAACTCTTTGTTTTTCATGACGTTCAGTATAAATGTGATGAGTTATTTTGCATTTTATGAAATTACTTACGTAATAATTGATCTATTCGTATTCGGTTGTATTCATTCACGGGATGATGCATTTTGTCAAGGTGTATTTATTTATTTAGTACACATGGTTGCTGGAGTCTCATGACAGATACAGGTGCACTATGTCATAAGTGTCTTGTACAATATGCATGCTCCTGGTATCTCTCCCTTGTCTCATAAATGAGACAAGCTATGTGCAGAGGAAGATTTGCAAGGGGAGGAGAAATAGCTTCATAAATTAGATTTGAGAAGAGTCTTTGTTCACTGTGTTTTGGGAGATTAATATTTGGCAGACCTTGAGGAATTTTTGGGTCAATTTGATCAGGGGGCAAATAAACTACTAGGCTTAAATAAAGGAATAAAAAATAATGCAATAGTTGAGTTGTGTTCTTGTTAAACCCTCCTGCCAAAGTCAACGACGACTAAAATACAAATGAGCAGTTTGTTACTGCGTTGTTCCACACAGAAATTAGACACATGGACGACATGTCTGTCAAAATAACAAGGGGAATACCTGAGTACAAAGGGAGTAAAGTTAGTAAAAGAAGCTTAGACAAAGTAGTTCAGAGCATTTCCATTGGTTGATGCCATCCTGCAGGGTACGACGGAGGTTTGATGAGCTTATAAATAATATAAACTATAATCCACAGTCCTGTACATCATTTGAAAAGGTTATGTGAAAGTCATAAATACTTATTTGGACAGTTGTTTTATTTATTTTTTTCATGTTTTCATTGCTATAGTTTTTGGTCGTGGAAACACGGTGACACATTTATTTTCAGACCCTTGTTTTGTCTATGCCACGGCAGACAGCCAGTGAGTAATGCCAACCCTGCTCTTTGAGGACATGTTTGTGTTTTTCTTTCCTTCCTTTTGTTTGTTTCCTTTCTTTTGATAATCATACTGTCCCTGTTATTCTTTAGCCGTTCTGTTACGTTGTTTGTTTTTTGTTGTCTCAGCTAAATGAAATATTTTTTTAATAAGGGCAAAGATAGTGGAATCTTCCCACTCTCAAATGTTTTAATCTCAGTCTCTAGAGGTGTTGATTAAACCCAACTTCATCATCAAAGTCTCCACTTGAATTTTATTAGGTGATTTAAATAGCAAACTCAAATGACGCATGAGAATTCCCACATTTTTTTGCTGTGATTCATCGATTTTCTTCTAAGTTAAAAATGTTGTCAACAGATAAACAGTCACATGTTGTTGAGGAGAGGAAACCGGTCATGCCGTGATGAGCTCAAATCAGCAATAAGCACAGGAACATGCACTTTTCATAACTGCTTCAACAGTGTCTTATGTTTCTAAATGTTTGCGGTGCAAACCCCATTAGTCCACCGATACAAACCAAATGGGTCCCAGTTGGTCACTCAACAGACTAATGAGATGTGATGGGCTCGTGGTGTTGGACCTCACGGCTTTCTGCGGCTTATAGCTCCGACTTGTGTATTTGCAGTCCCATAGCTATTACGTTCAGTAATTATACACACCAGTCTCCAGAGTGGCCTACCAATGCCTAAATTACAGTCGGCGGATAAACCACGGTAAAGTAAGGATATAAAATGATTCGAAAGAAACTGCTCTGGCCAGAGAAACTAGGACAAGGATTGAAAACAACATCGGAGAAAACAAGGTCTTTTTGTTTATTATCAATTCATTTGTCGAGTTAATTCAAAATTCATTTCTGGGAATTGACATTTAAGTTCATTCATTAGATTAGAAATGATAAGATAGCAAGTGTTTTGATCTGACAACATTCATTCCCACCTCTTCCCTTGTAAGTATTACATTAAGCCTTTTCGTTCTGGGGAAGCTCTCACTGAATATTAATGGAAACATTTGGTGCCTCTCCAGATTAAACAGCGATCTGCATGCTGTAATGCACACGCTGCTAATGATCTGATTCAGTATCTGAAAGCTTGAAAAGGTCTTATGTGGAATGATAGGCAGAGTTCTTGAGAGGTGTAGAGCCTGGTGCGTTTTCTTCCTGGGTCCAGCCATAACATTACACCATGGCCACAGCTGCTGTGTCGCCGCTGATCTGTCCCCAAGAAACATGATCCTGTTTATAATCTGACCATCATTTGGACGCCGACAGCCCGCGACGCCAGACCCATGATTTACCCCAATGCATGTGTGTGTGTGTTTCTCACAGATAGATTTACGAGGGCATACTGTATGAGGGTAAGGACTGGGTCTTGACTCTTGAGGGACTGAAAGTATCCCATGATACATGGCTCGACTTCCTCCTCACCAGAACAGCCTCTGTATTGAACCACTTAGATGTTGGCAACAAAGTAGATGTACATCCAGGATTTATTACTAATAAAAATGATAATAATCAATGTATGAGGGTTGTATACAGTGTATTTTGTCTGAGAGAAAAGGGAGAAACTCTTTTCTGTAACATTTGTATTGCTCACATTACTTCTGTGGCAGTGTATGTAATGGCTAATAAGTACCTTTGCAAGTAATTTACAATTGAGCAGCAATTAGAAAGGACATTATTGAGAAGGTGATTAAATACATTATATTAAGATCCTTTAAGGCTTCAAGCTTTAATCAGAAGTCTTGGTTAATGCACTGTAGCTCTAAACTGTGAAATGATGCTCTTGTGATATGTTTAAATAAAAGTAAAACATCACTGACAAGAAATATTTTTTTAACTACCCCATAGAGACGTCTTCTCTGGCTGCCCAGTGGCTCACCTGGTATAGCACATACCATAAAGGCTTAGTCATAACCGCAGTGGCCGGGGCTTTCAATCTGAATCGAGCTTGTTAAACTGGCAGCATGGTCAAATAAATGTTAAACTATGTATATAACTCTGGTGTGGAAGTACATACTCATGCGACACATCTCTGTAAAGTTAAGATTCGATTGATGCTGTCCAATCATAACAGCAGGTACAATCATGTATAGGCTAATTTTACAGGAATGCTCCGGGGTTAATGTTACGCCATCCATCTAGCGCCACTCATCACTATAGCCAACTGCCAAGGCAGTTTACACATTCATGTTACAATATGGCTGCATACCATCTCCAAAATAAGCCTGTGTAAAAGATAACCACAATTATCAGGACTTGTACTTGTCAAAGTGCAGTTATAAGTTATCATCATAGCCTCTCAACAGATATTTGATTGTCAAGATCAGAAGCTGTAGAAATGCTGAAATTCCCAATAGGAATTAACTCACATTATAACACAACTTCTGTATCCAGTGAGGATCCTAACTTATTAGTGATATCAAAACACAAAATGTATTAACATAGACTTTATATCTAATGTAATACCTCTTTCAAACATAATCAGTTACAAGACAGTTTATTTGTATTTTATTCTCCTGTGCTTGTGTGAGAGTATTTTATTTTAGTCTTCTCTTAAAATTAAACAACCTGTTATTCAGTATTAATAGTTGTCAGGTTGTTATTCTCTTGGATTAAAGTCATAAAATTGTGGCCAAATAGTCATATTTTCACTGTTTGGGTTAAGACAATATACAAGAATCTATTATTTTGTGTCTAGAAAATACTGAAATCTCCCCAGTAAGTAAGATGTTTTATATCAAATACTTCTGGAGCCTTCACCACTCATATTGTAGCAGCATGTGTATGTCATAGTTATTTACATACCAGACATGTATGATCCCTGCTGTAGCCACTGTAGGCTGTCACTTGTAGTATCTGTCACACACGCTAAGTCCCACGATGACACACATGTGCACGCATTCACACCAGGATGCAACAGTCTGTGCTTTGCCTTGGGCTTTTAGTGTGTGCCGCTATCGTATAAATCACACACCCTACCCTAGTTCTCAGAAAAAGGTCTCCATATAGCAGGAGACAAGTATCACATATGGGTACAGTTAAGTAAACATGGCATTTTGTGTCATTTATCAGTGCCATTTATGTTATTTATGTTTCAAATATGTGCCGTAAAGAATTTGCAAAGGTCATTAAGGCTCTCACTCAGCTGGAAGAAATTATGTTCCCACATTTGGGCTTCATGGGTTTTGGTTTTGGCTTTGACGTAAACATGTTTTTTGAGCATGACAAGCAGTATGCGTTGATATAAATTGTTTTTTTTGCTGCATAGTAAGTCATAAGTAAAAGGGAAAGTGTGTAAGTGACAGACTGTACAGGCCCCTAACAGCTCTGATGAGGAGATCTCTGTTCTTGAAGCTTGTATCCTTTTCATCACAGGCAGCCGAAGTATATATCTGTTCGGGACAAACATTTTACATGTCAGTCTGTATCTGTGTCATTTGTTAGAGCAGTTTCATAATCTTTCTGATTCTTTTTTTCATAAATATCTGCTGGTCATGTTTATTTATTAGTCTTTACAACTGGTTCAAGTTAGGGCTAAGTTTGTCTAGGTAGGAGGCAGTCTTTGATATAACATGTGCACACATTTGGCAAAAAAAGATAGAAAAAAACAACAGCAGGGTGCTATGCTATTTAAGCCACGTAATGAAAATGATTTGCCGTTTCAGTTCCCGTCACACTTGACACTGACTGAACAAATCATAGACCTGCCGATTCAGAAGTCTGCCGCCAGGCTCATGCCACTTTACCGTCCGGGGTTCTTCAGAAGCACAGTTACTGTAATGATTCAGTCCGTTTATCAGATGTTTGTCACATTTCATCCTCCTAGGATGTCTGCACCTTGGCCTGTTGATTTTCTCAACATGGGGGGGAAAAATGAAATGTGTGAAAGCTGAGCTGACTTGCAGTCACTTGCAGTATGTCAGCATACAGCACTCCTGCTCCTAAACACCATTAATCTCTCCTGACTCTCCCTGCACAGAGAGACCTTGGCTCTTGGGCAGCAGGAAACTCTCTGTGATTTAATTTTAATGCAACAAATTTAAACTTGACGTAATTTTGTGTAAATTCAATAACTCGGTTATTTATTGTTGTGGCTTCAGGAAGATCATTTTGTAAATGTAAATCATTTGGAGAGACCGTATGTTTTGTAGTGTGAAAAATACACTTTATTTTTTGTCTGAAAGGTTTTTGTATTTTTTTTTGTATTGTAGGAAAGTGTGTTTCCCTGCAGTGGATCAGTAAGAAGTGCTCTTCAATATGAATACAGGTATGTGCACACACAAACCATATCTGACATTGCTGTGGGGTGAGGTTCATCCATCCAGACCAGGTCCATTTTTACCATCTCTTTGGCAAAGTGGAATATATCGGCTGTCAGTATTTGTTTATCCACTGACCAGAAAACTATTGTCTACATTTAATACATCAAAATAAAGAGTCAATATGTTCAGGCATTTCAGGCCACCTCGCTATTTTAAAAGCTGCTATGTGTGCTACTTTCCCTCTGCCACAGGCATGAGTCTGTAACTCTAACCCTGACCCTGTTTCACCATTTTGGTGCCGGTCCATTTTGGGCCTCAGTTATTGTGACTAAAAGCATCATTGAGTATCGTAAGGTTGTCACTTTTAACCACAGTGACGTATCCCACCTTCAATACTTTTCCAAAGCTCTGTCTTGAACCTGGCTGTCGTCCCAAGCTGTAGTGTATTTCAGCCGGACAATCAATAAGAAGCTATCTGTCTTCAAGCCTTCTGCACACACTCCACTCACCAGCACTGCCAGTGGCTGCTTCATCCCTACTGGTTGTTTGCCTGTGTTTAATATAGAGTACAACACAAAAATAGCTCTGTATGTTGTTGATGTTGAAAATACCTCATGACTAAGAATTACACCAAATTGATTTGAGGGAGAAAATAAAACACACTTGACCCACAGATTTGAAACAGCCTGTGCAGTAATAACCAGAAGCTTGAATTGCAAGTAACTTATCTACGTATTTGCAGCTTTTCACCACATTTTACAATGAAAAATAATTGGTGTAATTATAGGACATCGTCTTGTTGCACAGTTGAGTTCGTCGGTTCAAGTGTTTAAAAATTGTGTCAGCACAGATTTTTTTAGGCAAACTGACATACTACAAATATATGCGCTAATTGTTGTCAATAATCATGCTAAAGCCAGTATAAATCTTATGATTCCAATTTCCTTTAAACCAATGCATCTAGGACTTGCTCTAATGCTCTAGTTCCTGTTGTCTTGATCACACAGAATCTGACAGAAATATCTTTCAGAAAATATCAATTTTATCATCCTTCTCCTAATTTCTATGAGCTGCCACCCAGTCTGTAAAACTCAGGCTCTTTGAATGCATGTGCTTTGCTGTCACTTGTTTGGGTTGTGTCTCTGGCCGGATGCATTTGTGTTTGTTGAGTGTGTTTGTGTTATATGCATGTGCATGTGCTGCTGCTGCTGCTGCTGCTGCTTCTACCTCTATGATCCAACCCTGCCCGGCTGTGATTCCTCAGATAGCGGAGGATACGCTACCAAAAGCGTGGCCTTGTCACTCATACTCTCTCCCGTGAAGAGGGTCCAGAGCTCACCAAATCTAGCCACAGGTACTAACACTCACAAACACACAACCAATTAACACAAGAAGAGTGAACTAAGTATAAAAAAATCAGACCACTTAAAGAAGTGACTAGGCTGAACTGCACAAGGTAAGTCTTTAAAAAAAAGTGGCTTGTTGTTTTCCAGAATCATCAACCTGATATGGCTTTGGGCATATTTGAAATACTTTCAAATATTCTGTGGCTCTCTCAGTATGCTTATGCAATGTTTGACTGCAAGATGCTATTTTCTTTTCTAATCAGTTCATTGTTTAATTCTTTTATTTCCTTTGGTGGAGCCTCTTCCGTCTTGAGCTTGTTTTGCTTCCTAAATCAGTCATAAGTCATACCATACCCACTGGTTGTTGATGCTAATCTTCCTTCCCTCTGACAGCTCTCATATGTCATGCTCTCACTCTGCTTCTTACCATCATCTCCCCCCTTCATCTGCAGTTTATTCTACGTTTCCTGCTGCTTAAGTGTTTTTAGTCACTGTTTTTCCTGGCTCTGTTTCCTTTTTGTTCTGTGACTGTTTCTCCCCCTGTCAGGATTGATTGGTCAGATGTAACACAGTTCCCTTGACCCTAAGGTTTCGGAGACACGGAAATATACTTGGATGGGCTTGTGCATTCACTAGAATGGCAGCGCTCTGCTTGATTCCTTCTGATCAGTGGTTCAGATTTTCCCAAGCATATCTGCTGTAGAGCTGCAGCATGTATGAGCTCCTTCATCCTAGTTCTTTTCACAAATGATTTGAAATTATAAATTAAATCAATATTAATAACCAACAAGCTTTTTGCAGTGCTCAGTTGACTCTATATTTTTTGGGCTTCCAGTGGTAGCTGTACCCAGCTGCTTTTTCCTTTCCTGCTGCTGTGCCTGCACCTTGTCAGCACCCAGGTTAACAGCTGCACCCATGTAGGCATCCTGGCACTGTCAGCTTCCTTTTTACAACAAGAGGGCACCGCCTGAAAGCTGATGAGCTGCTCTCACGTAGAACACAGTTAGGAGCTTAGAGGACCCAACACTGTAGACTAAAGAACTGAAGCAGGGTTCCCACCATTCCTTGATGTCCTTAAAGGGGACATATTATGGAAATATCACTTTTTTAAAGCTCTTTAACATATATTTGGGTGTTTGTCTTGCCTTTCGGCCCCCAAAATGTCCATGATTTTACGAGCTGTTCCCTCAGTTGTCTTCCAGTGATGTAACTAGGACTCGGATTTGCATAATACCACCCCTACCTAGGACTGGTAGAAGGGGCGGGGCAAGCAGTAGTTAATTTGCATTTAAAGGGACAGGCACTGAAATCAGCCGTTCTGAACAGGGCTATTTTGAGAGGGTGAAAGAGAGCTGTGATGTTTGATCCTTGGGGTATTTTGACCAAAGCATGTCACAGACATGTCTTTAAGACACCGGGGAACTATTTTAATTTGTGGAAAGGGGACATAATATGTCTCCTTTAAAAAGTTTGTGTATTTGAGAAAAAAATAGTTTTTAAAACTTGACACTAATGGACATAGGTCAAGGAAAGTATTTTGATTCATAAATTCTGTGCAAAATTAAAGCTGTAAGTTTTTTCTGATATAGTTTTTACCTTAATGTTACAAACAAGCTAAGTGATGGCGTCTGTGCTGCCCTCACTATCGACACATTCAAGCATCTCTCACTTTTTTCATTGTTGTTTAGGAGCTTCTGTACAGCTTACCAGTCCATATTATAAAAATTGTCAGATCCGTGTCTTTCCAAGAAACTGGGCCTTGAAATTGATGTCTTTAAAAGGTGTGGGAACCCTGCTGGAGGTTTCAGGGCATATTATTGTGTTTGTGTTTTAGCCAACCAAACCAGCCATGAGGATTCAGTGACAGAGGTGGGTTTGGTCTTCTTCAGCAAAAAACAAAAAACAGATAGCCAAACCCCTCAAGAATGCACAGTAATTGTTCTGCTGTGCTGATATTAATTGTCATGTTTAATAATCTCCTCTGGAGGATCACATCCTGTCTCCGTCATGGGAGTAAAGTCATGTTTCATCAAGCAGTTTGCATGGAAAGCAGTCAGCGCTTATAATAATAATGGAGCCAGTTGTCAACTGCAGTATGCCTACTCTAGTACTGCTGTTGGAGTTGTCAGTTTATTATAAGCATTAGTGTTGTTTTCCATCCTAGAAACTTGACAGGAGCACTTGAGATGATTAGAGTTGTTGTTGTAAAAACCTGCTGAAGCAACACAGTAGTTTTTAGTGAATGCTAGATTGTTACAAGATGAAGTTGTTGTTGGACTTCTAACCAAAGTATTTGTGGATGCTATCATGTTACACCAGCTGGAGATGTTGTGCATCAGTTCAGGATAAAACATCTGATCCTTAAAAACTGTTGTGTCAGTCCTGTGCTTTCTCTCTTCAGTCTGTCCTCAGATGTGTCTGCTCCTTAATTTCCATTATCGAGTCCTTGTGTTTGTCAGACTAAACATTCTCATAAGCATTTTTTGGAGTGACAGGATATTGTGTAACTTCTTGAGATGTAATCCTGCTTTGTAGTGTTGACATTTGCACGGATAAATATGACCACACATCCACTCACTTTGCTTATTTTTGCTGTGTGTTCTCTCGTTCCTCAGGGAGTGATTCTCACTCGTCAGACTTGGGTAAGTTCCTGTGCCTTTTTTCGGTGGTGACTGTTGACATAGATAGCACATGACAAAAGAGTCTGTGATACACCCCATAGGAGGCCATAAAAGTTAATCAAACACACTGTGGTGGCTGATGTTAATTAGATTAAAATCATCTTCAGATTCTTGGCGGTCCCGCAGTGCAACAGATGGCCTTAAGAATGGAGACGCCAGCAACTCGTCTCTTGCTGCCAAAGGCTTCCGCAGCGTCAGACCCAACCTGCAGGACAAGAAGTCACCAACCCAGGTGAAATGTCTCATGCACTATGACACATGTTAATGCTTTTTTTTTTTTTTTACCGCTTACAGAAACAATCATGCTTTGTGATAAAAAGTTATTGATACTTGATGATTTGTAGTATCAAGCTTTTTTACTGATGATTTCTTTGTCAATGTTGTTTGAACTTGTTTTGGCTGCTGCTTTCTAATTGGCAAAAAAAAAGGATACCAATCACGTGCCGCTGCCCCCCCCTAGGAGGGACAGTTTCCAGTTCTCACCCACTGGCGCTAACCCACCAGACTATAGCTCCCTCGTAGCCCTGGCTAACGACTCTGGCGCTGGAATGCTAACATTCACTCAGAAAGAGAGGGCATTTTTAAAAGAGTCCTACACTATTAATAGCACATCTTCTTACTCCTACTCAGAGACCAGTGCAAACACAGTCCAAGAGCACACCGTTTCAAACGATATCAGCAACTGTAGTGCATCGGCCACCACTAATGACCAGGCTCAGGGGCGCAAAGTGTCTTCCCTCAAAATAACCCCCGTCACCATCCCTGACCCTCCTGATCACCTCAACTCCTACCTTGATCCCCAACCTAAAAGCCAGACCACAAGCTCCTCCCCTCCACCCGCTTTCCCACCCCCACAGAAGGGTCGCACTCTCTCGCACCCGTCAACGCAGACAGCCTCGCTTTCTGTCCACCTGAGCCCAGAGAATCAGAAAAATCCAGAGCCTCAACTTCCAAATCCTGCAGCGGAGCTCAAGGTCCCAGTTCAAACCCCAAACCAGAGCCCGCATCCAGCTGCAGCCCAGGTGGAGACGTCAAAGGCTCCTCCCGCAATTCCACCGAGACCATCCCCTGCAGAACTGTTGGTACATAACTGAAGGAGCAATGACTGTGTGTGCACTGTAAGGTTGTAATAAGACAACATCACTGGGTTTTTTTTGTTTTTTTCTCTTGGTGACACACCGACTGCAATGCAAATAGCTTTACGCTTAACTAAATGCAGCCAGGATGTGCTAGATGGAGAGAACAGAGGTTCTTCTGCTCCAGATGTTCCTTGGAAAAGAGACATGGGTGTTTCTGGTGCACGTCATGTTCTGCTTGTGTGTGTTAGATTGTTTAATCTTGGTGCTGCCATGCATCCAACCAAACTAACTGGGATTCATTCTACATACCGTACATGTATGTGTGAATGTGTATGTGTCATAACGGTTTCATTTAATGTATACCAGTGTTTCTGTCTGTATAATTTGCTGCCATCAACAGAGTTTGAACTAACAGAGCATCTTCAATTCACAGCGATTATCTTTTTTTTTTGAGAAGACGATGCCACAGACTCATGACACCTGGTTTCCCCCCACCGACAACACTTCACCTTGTGTCAGGCTCACGTGTTGCATCCACACATCCTCTGTGACAATGTGGCTAATGAATGATATCACTAAGAGCTCTCCTCCTTTCCTTCTCTTCCAATCAACTCCCTCTCCCCTCCAACACCAGGGGCATTCGTCCCCCGACCCCTCGGCACAGCGCTCCCGCTACCGCAGCCGCAGCTCAGAGTCACTCGACTGTCTGTCAGGCTTAATGCCCAAGACCTTATCACCCACACCCACCCCGTATGTTCCCAGCGTGAGCGGGCCGAGCTTCGCCACGTTCAGCGGCGCAAGCTTCGGCGGCTGCGCGTCGCCCTCACCCTCCCCGGTGACGGTGTCCGCTCTCAGCCACTACTCGTCCTCCACGGCGGGTCTGCTGGACGAGCTGCAGATCGGTCTGGACTCGTCGCCTGGCGCCTCACCCACGCCGTCGCCCACCCTCAGCCACGTTTCTACCTACACATCCACTGCCGGCCCTGACGATGTGCTAACAACTTCTGCGGCCTCCACCGCTGCAGCAGCCACTGTCACTAACGTAATTATCGCAACAAGTCACCGCTGTAACACACATCATTACCAAAAAAAAACAAAAACAAATGGTCCCCTCCCTCTTCCCCCCAACTGACCTTGGATGGCTGAACCAAACCTGGATGGCTGAAGTGTGATTACTACCAAGTCTTACCTTCCACTAACCATCAACTGCAACCTTCCTATCCACAACCACAGTTAAATTCAGCCTCACTATATCCTCTTTATTCATGTCGATCTGTCTGTACTCATCAGAGCTCCGTGTCTGTTTGTGCTTGTCTATGTCTCTCTTTGTTATGCCTATTCTGCAGTCCGGTGCAATTACACCGTCTCTTGAGGCCAGTTCATATCAAAAATTCATGACAAGAAATTTTTGCAGAGAGGTTGCAGCAGGGTGAAGTGGCCTTTTTGGAAGTTGTTGGCCTCGAGTTGTTGCCATCTTGAAAGACATGGACCTGTCCACTGGGAGTTGGAGGCTGAACCCATTATGTTTCCTGTCATATCATACTGTATCATAATGCCCCGAGTGTAGACGTACTGTATAGAAGTCTGACAATAAATGTGGTATCAGCGTGCATGTGCAACTTGTCTTCCCAGTTATACAAGACTGGCATTGAAACTGAATTTCTGTTTTTGTCGGGACTGCACGATTTAGTCTGACTTAGTCTCCTTCTTAGCCAGGTAATTAGCTGGGTGTCTGTCATGTCAATCAAAGTTGCGTTGCGTTGTCATTGTTCACTCCAAGACTCGCAGCCGTCAAGCCAAACCTCTTCTTCAGCTTCAGCCTTTCATCCATGTGGTGAAGTGAGAAAGTGCATTTTATGTGCGTGTCGTTCCACCACAGTTTCCTTTCTCAACCTCAGTCCCACCTACAGATGTGTTGATTGCTCTCGTTGCTATTTCGGCATGTGTCACACAAGCGAGCAGACTTTGGAAATGTTCAGTTGAATTTAAGAGTGAGCCAGTGATTCAGAGATCTTACACTATAGTGCGTTCTTTGGTCTTCATCTTCAACTCCTCTCTGCTTGTTACAGTAGCTGTTATTTCTCTATGCTCAAGCACTAAAGTCAGAAATAGTCCGTTGCTTTATCATGAGTTGATCAGTTTTGAAGTGACTGCGTTTGTTTTTTTTTGTGCTGTCTTGAATCTTTGATCTGAACACGGAGGCCTTGAAAATGAAAATCTGTTTTTATCCAGATGAAATCACATGTCCCTGTGTCATGTTGAATGGAAGCGCATATCTCCAGCAGAGCCTCCCATTATAACTACGCCCTGCTTGCTGTCTTGTTTATGTTCCAACTAATTTATAATGAAATGTATCTGAATATGAAAGTTGTCTATGTTTTACTGTTCCTGTTTTAATCTCTGTTGTTCCGTTTTTATAGCAAAGTGATTCAACAAGTCCCCCCCCTCCCCCCTAACTAACTCCTTCCTATGAATCACATCAGATGCAGTATCTGTCTACACGTACACCCACTCCAATATCAGACCTGGCTCTTCTACCGTCTTATTGCTACCCATGTTTGTAGCAATAAGATGACTAATATTTCTTTTTACATTTACACTCAGTTTTTTTTAGAGAACAATCAACAATTGTGCACTATTGTACACTTTGCTGCCAGTTGTGATTGGTAGTCTTACGGCCTCTTGTTTCTTGCTTGTGGGTCACTCTTAGGGTCAGGTCCTCTCTCACGCTATGAATGGAAGCACCAGCCATCCACAGAGACCCCTCTCTCCCCCGTCTTATCCTCCTCCCCCCGCCTCACTCCACACTGGGCTCCCGAGGCAGAGCAGGAGCTCGGGTGAGTCACTCTCCTTTTGTCTCTTTTCGCCCATAAGAGATGCTTCACATCATACAAATGCATGATTAGGGAAGTGATAACACTGCATTGCAAATCACCAGTGAATGAAGTGCTCAGAATTTCAAGAATGTGTAAATCTTATGAAGCAGCACGCAAGGAATATTTGTTAATTAAACTCACAGTGTTAGCTTTGAAATGATTTTGTCAAATCTTATTCTATCATCATTGATCCCTATTAATTTAGGAGTTTATGGGTTTTTAGAGAGCAGATGGTATTTACAGTGGCACGCTATGTGAGATTTACCCATATCCATTAGCAAGAGACAGAATTAAATCATCTCTGTTTGTCTCTCCTCTTCACTTATGTATCTAGAAGGCAGCGAGTGTGTCACCAGAGAATCTGTGGTGTCAGGCCACACCAGCGTTTGCAGCACCGTGCCCATCGCCCGCTTCTCAGAAGAGGAAAAGAAGGTCTCTGTCATTAAAGCGCCTCATTACGAAGGCATCGGCCCCGTGGACGAGTCTGGCATCCCCATCGCCATCCGCACGGTGAGGTCACACACACACACACTTCAACTAAAACTGACTCGGGTAGGCGCTGCTTTGGGACAGAGGGGTGTCTTTGACCCATTACCGTTGTCTTGATATGTGACCAGGCTCATGAAAGGGGATTACTCTCTGCTGTCAGCAGCTTTTGAGCCCATATTAAAAGCCCTTTCTCTCACTCGCACATCTCAGTATATCTTTTACTCTCTCCTCCTCCGTGTGCTAGTTATAAAGATGAGCTCGGACAAGGTCTTTGCTCTCCTACTGCAAGGTCCTTGATGCCTACTTGTCAAAGCGTGTGTGTCTGTGTGTTATCTCTGTTAAGGCTGTTTGTGTATTAACACTTCACACGGTTATCCATTTCTTGTTGAGCGGCATTTAAAGGCTGACGCTCTGAACTACAGGATGAAGCAGGAAGAATGAGGGATAGGCAATAAAAGCAAAGCGAAAAGGTGAAAGGGGGGAAGAAAGGCAGGAAAGGATAAAAACAGATGCTCCTTATTGTGAGCAGACAAACATTTTTGTGGCCACTCTGTTTGGTAACCGTGGAGAGTGAAGTGGTAATTGGACTGTGCCAGTGCTTCATGCACAGTCACACACACTCCACTGTGGAGGCAAAATACCTCCTCTCTGACCAGAATCCAGACACTGTTTAGTGCTACTGAATAAAGAGCGGATTAAGTCTCTTTGCCATTTGATAGCTCTTTTTTGAAGTGGCTATTAGATCTATACTGTATACACAAAGACGCACATTCCAGGGTTTCTCCAGGATTTTCCAGGCACAGCACCCGAGCTCCCTTTTTTTTTGTTGCAACAACACGGCTTCGTCTACGCTATGAAACCAAATCTCCTGAATTGATTTCTGAAAATAAGCACACTCAAACGCCACACACATTCGCACAATGGATGCGGTGTAGAAGCTGAACAAGTGACTGATAGTATTGTTGTGTTTTTCCAGAGCTATGACGGCCAGATGTTTGGATATTACAGTGATTTATAGACCGTGTATGTTCAAAAGCTGAATAGGCAATATTCAAATTTTGAGAACGATGAGAAAACTTTCTTTGTTGCTGGGAAGCAGTGAAAATGTCAAACTCACTGTAGACTAGAGTATAAAAACATGTAAATGATTAAAAAGGCCGACATCTGATTTTCTGTCTGAAGTCAAGGAAACAAAATTGACGTTGAGGCATCATCAGGAGAGAGATTTAAAACCAAGTTATTGCCTTTTTTGTGTCTCTCATGAGCATGCATGAATGAGAAGAAATGGATAAACAGGTAGAAGAAATAGAAAGATATGGACCTGACAAGACCTCCACCCACACCTGCTTCACCTGCACTGTTCGATCCCCTAACAAGGAGGAGGAGGAAGAGATAAACAAATTTGACCCCCATCATCCATTCTTGTGTTTCATTTTAACACAAATCCTACTATAAAATGGTTTTGCCTGTTACTACAGTCCTTGAGTTAACAGTTAAATGTGGTTTTATATGATGAGTGAGGTTGAGTGGGTACATTTATATGAACATCCCAGAGGCTGAAATAGTTCTTTGAAACGTTTTCTAGTTTCACAACAGAAAAGAGGAAATATATTGATTGATATAAAGACTAAATGACTTAGTTTTTCAGCATGCCTATATTTAGCATAAGACAAGAGATGAATGTGTAAAACAACAACACAGGATTAAAACTTTATTTTACTAGAATGTGAATCCACCTTGCACACTTGTGATGCCAATGATTCTTGAATGTTTTTATGCTAAATTAATACCAACAAATGTCCTTTCTCATGTCATCTTTAAGTATTTAACTGAACAACCTTGATGAACAATGTATGTAGACAATATATTATACAGAATGTTATACAGGTTATTTTTTCATCAATAATTCATCTAGTTCTCAGTTTAAATCTCTTGATGTGAAAAAAGGCTGAGGGTGTGTTTTCCTCTGCTCTGTTGTTGTTTTGTATAAAACAGTGGGAGCACTTGCCAGTTCCTAACTTAAGTTATCCAGTTGCACGCAGCATTTCACGGCACTTAAATCTTTACGATCTTTTCTCTCTCCGCAGACGGTGGACAGGCCTAAGGATTGGTATAAAACTATGTTCAAACAGATCCACAAGGTTCACAAAGCAGGTAAGTCTGCGCCGTATCAGTGCCGAGCAGCAGCAGCTCATTGTTTGTTGTGATTTGATTGTCGCATTATGAGGCAAATTGGTCATGCATGCATGCTGCTAGTACGCGCGCGCGTGTATGTGTGTGTGTGTATCTGTGTGTATTTCTGTGGGTTTTAGCAAAGCGGTTCTTGTTATACTGAAAGACCTCGAAGAACCTCAGAGCCAGAACTCATTAGATGCGAGCAAGAGAGTCTGGAGAGGAGGAGGTAATTGAGAGAAACCTCTAATAGACACAGAGCTGTCCTGGGAAATCTGCTCTAATTTTGTGGCCTTGACAGAATCACACAGTCGGTACAAGGCTTGTTTGTTCTAAGCTGCTCAGGCTGTTTCTACTGCAGCACACACACACACACACATACATATACAGTACAGAAGCTATTTCATGATGATGTGAGCCTCAAAAACATCCGCAGGCTCGTGATGGTCTATTTGATGTGTCTCAGAATTCCCGAAACTCCCTGAATATTCACATCTTCTTGTGGATTTACTGTACTAAGCAATGCTCCCGTCCCACACAACACAATCTCTCTGTCCTTTGAGTGTCTTCTATTATAGTACTGAAATATTTTTCTGAAAACTTGTGTAGCTTCTTTGTTTGCAGAAAACAGCAGCTTTGGTCAGATTGAGATGCTGCTGTTGTGTGGTACCGTTTCCCTCCCTAAAAAGACACAAAGACATAACAGTTGTTGGAAAGCAGCTGAGCTTGTTGTACATGAACAGAGGGAGGTGGATTGTGCTGCTCGGGTGCTTTTGATACTTTCCTCTGTGAAAAATGGCCACTATTGGAAATTACTTTGTAACTGACTGTATTTCAGCTGACTGAAGCTGCTGAGGAGGAGACTACACACTTACACCTCAACACTGTGTCTGTGCATGTATCCCAATCAGGTTGTATTTCCTTTCCTCCACAGATGACGACTATTCCGATACATACAATGCAACATATGCTGTCATTAACAACGGTGAGACCGGCTTCATGTCTAACACGAGTCATTTCCTCCTGAGTCCATCCGTCCCCTTCTTTGGCTTATTACTTCTCTGTCCTGTCCCACAACAGACGACTACAGCCTGTCATCCACCGCCACCATGGCCCACCCACCTCCCCGCACACACACGTACAGGCCGCTGTCCAAGAGCCCCTCGGACAACGGAGGGCACCTGGGGCCTCGGGAGCCGTCCCCATCCCCTGTACCTCCACCGCCTCCGCCCATGCCATCCCTCCTGCAGCTGAGGGCCAGAGATAGCGACCGGGACAAAGACTCCCCAGACATGTAGGGAGAACTCTTTTTTTTTTAATTATTATATGTCGTCAATCAATCAACACAAAATGATGTGGTTTCCAGCTTAGTTTGTCATCTGTAATAACTCAAAGAAATGTACATTAACTCTTTCTTTTTCAATATTATCTACCACAGTTTGTGTTTGATTTAAATTTTAGCAGTATCCAAATATTATATATTTAGTTTATTAACAGTTTATTAATGTCAAACCATCTTTTTATGACCCCAAGTTCTTTCTCAACTATGTCCAGAAGGTGCCTCAGATCTTTACCAGAGCAAAATAAATGTGTGTCATCAGCAAACAAAACAAAATGTAATAGCTTGGACACATTACAGATATCATTAATGTATACAGTAATAAGTAACTTTGGACCCAGCACAGAACCTTGTGGGACCCCACATGTAACATTTTTCATCATTTAGTTATTGTTGTCTATTATCTAGATATTTAGCCATGAATATGCTATGCCCCTGAGGATTTGTTGTCAGTGGTGTCAAAATGCCTTTTGTTAGTCTATGAAAACACCTATTGTGTATTCCTTTTTGGGGTTTATTCAAAATAAGTATTCAACAAAAATTGTGTCTGATATGTGTTTTGTTTTTTCCTGCACCAGGAATGAATGGGGTCCTCCTGACAGGAAAGTGGATACACGAAAGTACCGCGCGGAGCCCAAGAGTATTTTTGAATACGAGCCCGGGAAGTCCTCTATTCTGGAGCATGAAAGACCAGTGAGTATTCTTAAAATATGCTCTTGTACCTAATTATAATAGATTCTGATATTTCGCTGTCAGAATACAGTGACAGATTGCTGGTCATTATCACTTTACTGCCTTCCTTCATGTTTGATTAACCTGTGAGGCCTGCAGGAACTAAATCTGTACTCAGCTCAGGCTGTAAAAATGATTTTATATAACACTCGGCAGCCGTGATACCCGCTTCCCTTGCTGGTTTCACACAAACATCTTGAAGGAATATTGAAATTACTGTGACAGTGAAATGATTCTGTGCCTTTTTTTTTTTTTTGGAAGTAAGATTTCAAAGGAAAAGTCAAAAGGAGCTAGAGAAAAGAACAATAACACATTAAACAACTTGACACTATTGAGATACAAATGATTGAGAAACACATCTCCCTTCCTAACTAGTTATTATAGTCTTTGTAGATATGAATACATTTTTTGTGTGGACTAGTTTCTGTCAGAGACTATGTGGGCATTTAAAAAGGAAATGTTCCTGCTGCCGCATCCTCCAGTGACTGTACTGTACTCGCTGTTCACTCGGTGTACTCGATGAGTGGCGAAGCAGACAGCAGAGATAATTACTGTGAAGAGGGGAGGGTTAGAAATAATAGACATGAGGCATCTGAAAGAGAAGGATGGCATAATGGAGAATGCGTTCTAGAGTGAAAAGAAAAGCTTTTTGTAAAGGTCTCACAGATGTTTAATGTGATGACTGCAGCGAATGCTCTCAGGGCAATAACGTATGAGTCAGAGCCTGATAGACAGAGGCAATAAAATGAGAAAACTGTAGGAAGTAGAAGTGAACCCACGCGGGCTAATCTGCAGTCTGAGATTTCTGATGTATGTTGTGTTTTTTTCCCCACTCTCCAAGGTAATTAAAAAAAAAAAAGATGTTGCGGTCCAAAATGGCAATTATAAGCCATATAGGAAATAACCGACACCGTGTTTCTTTACTGTTGGTGCCTACACAGCAATCATGTGACTGGCAGTCCATGCTCAAGGCCTCTTTTTTTTATTTTTTTTAGAGGGTGACTCATTTGCCTCAAAGCTGAATTCTCTTTTTAGCGAGAGAGATGTAGCACCAAAAAACACCTACATAACAGCTCCTGGCAGTGTTTCATTTGGCATGAAAAATTCTGTCTGTGTGGGGTTGGGGTTAGAAAGAGCAGACAGAGTAGTAAAGCACTGCATCATCTCTCCAGTTAAAATAAGAGAGCATGAAGAAAACTCTGCACGCTAAAGTGTGCAAATGGAAACAAATGGCTTAGTCGAAGTTTAAACAAGAATCGAGTAGATGATTAACTCGTTGCACAGTGGGAGCCGGTGTTTTGGCTTACCTGCCTGTTTCTGTATGTATGTATGTAAATACAGTTTATTGCAGGTTGATTTGATATGCAAGTGTCCTCTGTGTTGGTTACAAAGAAAGCTGAGTGTTGAAATCCTTCATATGACATCAACAGAGATGAACTTCTGCTTCCCTCAAAGCAATTTGTCTAAAATTGACTGCAGGGTATTTGGATGCCTTATCATATCAGTTCTTAACTCCAAGGGAAATATTTGCACGTCTGCCCTTATGAGACTTGATGTGGATTTAGGAGTTAAAAAAAAAAAAAAAACAGAAATATTCTTATTTAGAAATATAAACTGGTTAGTGATTTATGATGCACCCTTTACTTGACGTTTCACATGTTTCCCCAGGAGCCGACAGACAGTCAGGACTCACAACAGATAAAAAAGCAACAACACTGTCTGCATAACTCTGTGTTATGATAAAGAAAATATTTGACTATGATACCATCCTGCTCGCACTAGTGCAGAAGTGAAACCTGACGCCATATTAGTCCTCCCTTACGTCTTTTCCTAACAGTTCTGTAATATGTGCTTCCTTCCTCTTCTTCAGTGTAATGAGCTCTTCTGGTGGAAAAAAAAAAAGCCTTTCACTGTGGGTGTGGAATACAGGATTTACTGTGCCATCCACTGAGCCTGCACTGAGGTGTAGGTGATAAAGTTTGGTGTTAAATATATAATGATCAAAGTAGCATGCTGATTTTAATTCTCTCTTACCTGTCCTTGGCAGCAGTAATGGGATATTGTCCCAGGGATTTGCAGCCTTGTCTTTTTTTTTTTAATGCAACTGAAATTAATGAGCATCAATTCAAAAGGAGCCGAGATGCTTAAATTATCTGCCTCTTCAATTGCCTAGAGTGGCAAGTGTCAGTGCATATTAGATTATTGGGCTTATGCAATTTTAATTTCTTTGTGATAACACGGCACTATGGCACACAGGCCGCCATCCAATCAGAGCCTCTCATTAGTATCTGTCAGCAGTAAATGGGTTTTTGCATCATCACTTTTTTGTCCCCATTAGCCAGTGGAAAAATCTTCATCCTGGTTCATCCTGTGCCCATCTCCCTGTGCCACCTTTGCCCATTCCTAACCATGAGGTCCATGTCTCTCTTTGTGTGTGTGACTTCTTTCCACACTTGCTTTCTTTCTGTCTTTTCTTCTGCCTCCTCTCTCTGTCACTGTTGTGCTTTTCCCAGACCTATGATGACATAGATTTAGAGAACGAGCCTTGGTATAAGTTCTTTTCCGAGCTGGAGTTTGGGCGGCCGGTAAGTCAGGGCCATAGCTTCTCCCTCAACCACAATCCTGCCATAGGCATACACCCACTTGGTCCACCCCACCCATGATTCTTTTTTATTTTTATTTTTTTAACGTGTCTCCACCAATAGACCGGGTGGGGCTAGTTGTTTGGGCATGTGGTACTTGTTGGGTGCTGTGACTACCCCTCCCCTACCCCCCACCCTTGTGACAGGCTGTGTTATGTCTTTGCGTTGCTGGGTTCTTTGGTCTGGTGGCTAGCAGGCAGGCAGGCACTGAAAAAGTTTTTGCACACAAACCTCGACATTTTTATTTGAGTTGGTTCATTTATTGCAAATGTCAAATTATCAATGGAAGTAGGTTAAGAAGCAGTGTGCTCCAGATGCTTAAAGGACCTAATTTATGTCTGGTAGAACCGCACTGACCAACCAGTCAGTCAGTCAACATTGATAAATATGAAGAAGGATGAGTCTTATATTGATTAAATATTGTCCTTTTGTTCTGCTGAGCAATCTAAGTCTCTTCAGCATCTCGTGCACACGCTTACATGTGTATCAATTAATCAGCTTTTTATTCAGCCTGTTTATTATCCTGTGATTTATTCACTACTGCTAGTATTTTGTTTACCTTTACTATGGAGGAATGCTCTGTACACACACAAGCCAAATGCCCTTAGTGCCCTCTGCTGGATGCAGGTGGTAATAGCGTCCTGGTGGCTCAGGGCAGGGATTGCCTCTAGCCGCAGATCTGGCATCAAATTACCCCCAACCTGACTGATTTACAATGTGTCATGAGGATCGCCTCCGTCCATGCCAGAGCATGACACGAGGTGATGACTGGGCTTATTCAAAATGTTCAGGTGCAAATGTCACATGTGGAGCTGACATGACTCCGTGTCCTCTGGAGTCATGTCGGGCCGCGCGTTGAGGTTTCTACCTGCAATATTCTGAATGTTTCACAGCACGGAATAAGCCTTTAGAGTGTAGACGGTTTCCCTCCATGCACTGCTCGGTCCAGCAGGGACCGAATCTCACAGTATGTTCAGTGTGTGAGTGTTTATTGAGGTGACAAGTCACACATTTTGTCTGAGTGAACAATAGTTTATGTGCACTAGTAAAGCAGCACTAAATCACAGCGTTTGACAGTGCAACTCACTGCACTCTCAAATAAACACAACACCGCAGCTTGTGCTTCACTGGGCTTCCTGCTTTACAGCTTGCTGTCACACTCTGCATGTGTGTGTGGTACACGAGCACATTAATGTGTGTGTGTGTGTGTGTGTGTGTGTGTGTGTGAGTGTGTGTGTGATATAAAGGGTAATGTAGTAGGATAGTTTATTTTTGGCTTTGTCTCCTCATAGTATGATTATGATTTGTAGAGTTTTGCCTAGAAATAAAACATTGACCGAAGGCGTTAGATTGTGCGTACGAACGAGCGTGTTGATGTGCAGGTGTGTGCTTGTGCTTGTAAGTGAAAAGTGTGTAGATTGTGTGCACATGTGTGCATTGTACCTGCATTCACATGTGCAGACTTTGTGAACTAGTCCATCTCTGGTGACTCAGATTCTCTAACGGGTGTCACTCTCTCCACATGTTTCTTGTTTGTTTGTTTGTTTGTTTTTTTTGGTTTCTCCCCCATGATGTCACCACTGCTTCTCCTCCTTCACCTCATCTTCACCTTCCTCCTACTCCTCCTCCTCCTCCTCTCCTCCTCCTCTTCCTGCTCACTACCGCTGCTTGGGGCTCAAGCCTCCTAAAAAACGGCTGGATTATAATCCAGACATCTCCGCTCGCCAGCGCATCGAGGTAATCTCACATTCATGAGTGTCACAGTGGTGTTTTTTTTTTTTTTTAATCTCACAATTTCTAACCAATCGTAGAAAGCAAACTTTATGCTGTTAAGTAAAATGTAAGATGCTTAAAGTGAGTGTAGTGTGTGTGTGTGTGTGTGTGTGTGTGTAGTGCCAATGCAGCAATGTGGCATCCACCATCCACTGCAGGATGAGTGTGATGTTTCTCATAAAAGCTTTGAAATGTTTTTTATACATGCATTTTTTTTTTTTTTTGGCTCGGACTTGTATGAAGATCTGCTGGTTGTACTGTTCAGAAAGAAAATATGTAGATTTTATTTTGAGCTCAAAACATAATTCACTTCCCAACATTGCTGTGCGACTGCATTCGATGATTCCTCCGGCAGACCTTTTGCCTTAAAAGGTATTGAGCATCCTTTACCACTAAGACCCATTCCGGCTGATCCATGCCAGGTTTTGCAGGGCAACATTTTGCCCCCTGAGCTCGACTCATAACATCCTTTGCTAGATCACCTTTGCCATCATCCTCCAGAGCAGCAAGAGAGAGAGCAGATATTTATCTTCAGCGATCGCACCGGTAGGCCTCTTCACAGTCAGGTGTGCCATGTGGAACCAGCATCCATCGCACCTTACGCTGGGGGAGTGTTTTGAGTGTAGCACAGCAACAACCGCATGCAGGCTGTGCATTGTGAGCTGCTCTGCCCCAAGTCTTTGTTCGTGCGGAGCTCACTTTTCTCTTTTGTTGTCTGCCCTATTTCAGACATCCCTGCACATCGCTCCTGCTGACAAGGCTCCGGAGAGACCTGCGAGGTAACCTCTGTTTCTTTTATTTTCCTCCGCATCAACTCCATCCACCCCCTCCCCCATCCTCTCTCCACAGCAGTGGCCCTTGTTGTGATTCAGCACTGAATCACAACTGTGCTCTCTCTTGCCCCGGCTCTGGTGCAAATAGCCTCTGTGGCTGCTATTAGTGATGGTTTGCAAGGATTAGTGTTCGTCTTTATTTGCTTTTGTCACTAAAGGCAGGCTACTTTGCAACTCCCTCTCTGCAAGCCAGAATAAATTAACCCAGCACATCTATTGATTCTGCCCTTCACCTCCTATCCTTCCCTCAACCCCCCCTCTTCCTCTTCTCATCCTGCTCCTTTCATCAATGGCCTGCTTATTCAGTCGCATTCTCCTCGGTGAACAGAAAGGGCAGAAATGGGATGTGATGAATAGGCCATGCAATTCATGTAAGTGACATTCAGTGTGTTTGCGCTGACTTTTTCACTTAAAGTCACGGCGACTCCTTTGTACCCTTTAAGAATAGTGTCATTTCAGCAGGATGAACTCAGATGTAAAATTTCATTAAATTTACATAATACCAAGACTTTTTGACGTTGAAGAAAAACCAGAGTCTTGGCCGTCGTTAACAGTAGATGTAAATAGTAGATGTACATGCAGTAGTTCACGGTTCACCTGCTCATAATTTTTTGACAGCAAACCTGAATGTCACTTATGACGCAGACTCTAGGGCACTCTGTTCTTTTTAAAATCATACTTAAAAACTGTAAAACTAAACTATATATGTGAGCACAGGGAGAAGGAAGGGGGAGACAAATAATGGTCTGAAACCAGCTGACACAAAGCAGAATGCAAATACAATGCGGTTACACTTTATATATACTGTATATAGTATATATGGTGTTCTGACTTTGTTACAGCGCTGCCAGCGACTACAGGAAGAGACGGAAGTCGGAGCCGTCAAGTTCCCAAGTCAACGCTCAGTCTCAGAGCAGATCTGTAATTTCCCCTAAACCAGTGGATGCCTACAGACCCAGCAGCAGCCTGAAGAAGCCTGTCATTCGTTCCTCACCATCCTCACCCTCCAGAGCCAAAGGTAAACACACACACACACACACACACACAAATGCCTTCTAGTCACTTGATATTTTTTTGCTCTATTTTTGTCTATTTTTCTCTCATCCCCTGTTCCCCCCAGACTGTCATATACGTGGACTTTGCTTACCACATTGCGAGAAAATTTAAGATTTGTTGTCATTCCTTGTGTTTTCTTCACACTATAATGTCACTTTGCCGTGGTCATAAGTTTCCTTGAACGGTGTTGGCGGAAGTCAGAAGAAAAATCACCACATCTTCTTTTTTCCATCATATTTTCTCTTCTATTTCGTCTCCCTCTCCCCAGCTCCTCCATCTTTTTTTTGCTGGGTATTATTTCTTAACCTGCTTTCCTCCTTCTTCTCTCTCACCACGCTGCTCTCTGTGGGACATCTGAAAGGTGGGGACGCATGCAACATGTATTCAAACAGTTTGACCTCCCCAGGTCCTCATCAGCGCCCCTGTCTGCCCCCTGTCCCCTCTGACCCCGACCATTGCCAGGAGGAGGAGGATGAGAGCCAGGACGGCAGCTCCTCCTCCAAGCAGTCCGTCTGCTGTAAGAACAGCTGGCCGACCAAACGGCAGGACGCAGCGAGGTGGAGCGGGGCAGACGAGGTGCCGCGCTCCCCCGCCAAGCTCAAGTCACGCAGCTGCGATGACTTGCTCAGCGACGGGCATTCAGGGTCAGGCGGGCGCAACGCCACGCGCTCAGAAAGCGCCGGGTCGCTGGTGTGCGATGGGAATCCCTCAGGTTCAGCCGGATCCGCTTCCACTCGCTCGCTGCCGAGACTCCACCGGCGGCGGGCGCACGATTCACCGGGCTTTCTCCAGCTCTATCGCAAAATGCACCAGATCGACCGAGCTCAACTCATCCCATCTGAGGTCATCCGCTCGGTCCGCGCACGCATCCTAGAGCTGGAGCGCCAACCTCACCTGCACCGGCATCGCCTCTCTCCCTGGACGCCGTCTTGGGGTATGGAGGTGCCGCGCGATATGGTGCCAAACCGCATTTCTGAATACGAGCGCCTGATTCAGAAGTCTAAGTCCATGCCCAACCTGGGCGATAGCGAGATGCCTTCAGGCACCACCACTCCTGGTGGCTCGTCGTCTCGAGCCAGCAGCGGTGGTGGTGGCACGCCCTGTTTTCCAAAACGGCGTTTTTCCATAGAATCTTTACTTGAGGAAGACAATAACGGCAACAACGGAGCAGTACCTCACTCCATGGATCACTTGCATCGACCTCGTAGCCCCCCTGAGGGCCAGCCACGTGGCCCGGAGCCTGGCCACGGGCGGCCCTTCCCCGCTCCCCCCATCCGCCAAGGCCAACTAGCCAACCCAGAATACTCCGACAGCGAACAAGACGCTGTCGCCTCAGACCTCAGTGACTTCATCCAGGTGGAGGGCTCCTCATTTTGCAGTGAGAGCGACTTTGACCATTGCTCACTGACCTCCTCTGAGAGCCTGTACGGCTCGTCCACCCTCCACCACCACCACCACCTCCGTCACCACCACCACCACCACCACCACCACCATCCTGGGCATCAGAATCTGGGCCAGAGCCAGGGCTACCAACACCGCCACCTCATCAGCACCTGCAAAGGCCGCTGCCCGGCCTCTTACACGCGCTTCACGACTATGCTCCGCCACGAGAGGGAGCGAGCGCGGCAGGAGCACCAGAGACCGTCGCAGCAGAGCCGCAGCGGCAGCAACTCGCAAATCCAGAGCTCACAGTCCCAGCAAGCGATGTCCAAGCTGGCCTTCCTGGTCAGCCCAGTGCCTTTCCGCAGGAAAAAGGGCTCACCACCTACCTCCAGAAAAATCAGCGGCGGTGGAGGTCGAGGCAGCAGACCTAAGTCCAAACAGGCCATTTACGAAGCACTAGACGCAGCCTTGAGAGACATATATGAGCACATCCAAGCAGAGAGAGGCCACAGGGTCACGAGGCCGCCCGACGACAGCATCCTGAGGAGAATACTGGCCGAGCTGCTGCCAAACGTGCCTGAGCGGAGCTCCTCGCTGCGGGGGAGGAGGGGCTGTTGGCACGGGGGTCACTCCTCTGCGTCTTTATACCCAGATGGAAGCCCCACTGGATACGCCTCGTACAGAGAGGAAACCTCCACACCACAGTTACAGTCACCACGGCTACAGTCACCAATCAGTGCCTGTTACGGACGCCACTCGGACACCTCAAACAATAATGAATATGGAGAGGAGCAGGGCAATGGAAATGGTCTCTGTTACTCAGGTGGAGATAAAACACATATCACACCTCAAGTATGTGCATGTACATGTTGTGGTGTAGCCACTCATACCTACACAGTCTGTCCTTTTATATGAACATACTATACCAAAATATGCATCCACATACATTTACTGTCTCTTTCAGTTTTGCCTGCACCCATGGCCTTATTCCCCCTTGTTGCTCAGCCAATACACCCATCACTGTGCTGTTCTATATATTCATATGACCCTCAGTAAGACCTGGTGGCCATAAATTCTCAGATAAAACTTTATTCTTTCATTTAGTCCTGCTCATGTTTCCCATCAGTGGTCTGCCAGGAGGAGAATGAGGGGATGGGAGTTTCTGGAAAGCTCCTGAGTCGAAGCTTGTTCAGAAGATGTTAAGTTTGAGGGACAGTACTTAAATGCTGAGCGAAACAATAACAAAATACAAACAATCAGGTGCAAGTCAGAAAAAATGGAGCCTTCTCATGCTACTAAAATATGATACTTAGACACTTAGAAAACAGGAGGCCTGTTCTTTGCAAATTAGGTAAAAAAAAAATATATATATATATATATATAGTATATATATATATATTTGAGAATTTATGGCATGCTAGACTTATTGGAGTAAATTAATGTGAATATTCCTCTGTTTGACTTTTGTCCTCGTTGTATTTGTCCATTTAGCAGGTTGATTTCTGGAGCCATCCTCTTGTCCTACAATCATTTTCTTTTACCTCAAGCCAAACGTTTGCTTTTCTGTTTGTTAATGATTTTATTTTACATTTGTTTCTTGGGGCTGTATTCTCCTTTGTTGAAGGATTGCATGTGTCTCTTTGTGTCGTATTGTTGGAAAAGTCCAGTCATTTTGTTTTTTCCCTATTGAAATGGAAATAAAACACACTGATTTGTTTTTGGACCCAAGCTTTCATTCCCTCATTTACCTGTTGGAATGGCATCATCATCATCACTGTACCAGTAGTACTTTCCCTTTGTTTTGTACCGTGAGCATGCACGACACGTGGCATGGATGTGGTTACTACGGTAACTCCTGTGACCCTTGTCATGTGTCTCTACCGATCACAGACCAGGATGTCTCCAGAAGTTATTCCACCATGGATGGACGCCACACACCCCAGAGTAGAAGGCCTACTCCCGATAGAGAGGTACAACACTGAAGCTGGTTGCTTTTAGTCTCAGCACCAGCCTGCATCACAAACTACATTAGCATAAGATGGATAAATGTTCAGTATGTGTTTCTAGTTCATGATTTCTTTCTATGACAATCATAAATAACGTTTTATTAGCTTCCACTCGAACTTGAATGAGGTGTAATGAATAATTGAAGCTCAACAGTACAATAGTTTCTTTTATCTTTAGCTTCACAGTCCCACAGCACAATCACATTTTATCACAAACATTAAAAAGCTTGTCTGTTATGTTGTGTTATAGCTGGTAATGGCTGCCGGCTTTCTCTCTCTCACTCTCATCTCCTAGGTCTCCCATAAACAGATGACACAACTTATTCTGTTCTCTCTCCTCCATCAGAAACAGCCAGCAAGAGCCATTTATGATTTTAAGGCACAAACAGCTAAGTGAGTAGATAAAGCCGCTGCGCACGCACAGCAAAATGAAGCTCGTCTGCATGAATGTCTTAACAGCACATCAACACGCCTCCACTCACTGCTTTCAATGTTATTATTTCAGATTGTTAAGCGTTTCTTGCATACATTATCTTTTGCTTTTTTAAAACAGCTTCATCTTCATTTATCTTAAAACCAAAGCTTTGACTGATTTATTTATTTTTTTTAAACATATGCATGAGTTGAGTTCTTTGTGCTGGATCTCACTTTGTTGTGGCTTTTTTGGCTGATATTCTGAAGCGATGCTTTTTAATGAACATAGCTCTGCTCGTTCAGCTCACATCTTCCTCATGCCCGCGCAGTGGGACAGACATGCATGCAAAGATACTTTAATGACATGACTGTGTCACAGGGAGCTGACATTTAAAAAGGGTGATGCGGTCAACATCATCAGGCAGATAGACAACAATTGGTACGAAGGAGAGCACCGTGGACGGGTGGGGATATTCCCCATATCGTACGTAGAGGTAAATGTACCTTTGTACCTAGTTGTGTTACAATATATCAGGTTTGTCTCGTTCCCCCTTCACTCACATACTCATTTACACCTTCATGCACAAGCAGAAGATGCCGTCCACAGAGAAGCAGCAGCCGATCCGTCCTCCTCCGCCAGCACACGTCAGAGAGATTGGAGAGGGGGTGGCACGATACAACTTCAATGCTGACACCAATGTGGAGCTGTCTCTCAGAAAGGTAATGGCTGCATGCAACATAATATACTTAATATACTGTGCGCTACCACTACACATGATTGTCTGTCCACAATTTAGGTACTTAGAGGTTCTATACGCTGTTTTATGTGGTTGTAGATGAGCAAGTAGTCTAATGTATATGCTTGGGGATGTGTCTATCTGCGTGGGGATGTGTGTATCTGCGTATGTGTGTAGGGTGAGAAAGTGATTGTGATAAGGCAGGTGGATCAGAACTGGTATGAGGGGAAGATCCCAGACACAACCAAACAGGGCATCTTTCCAGTGTCCTACGTCGACATCGTCAAGCGCTCTCCGTCCAAGAGCTCAGCCCACCACATAGATCCACATGGTCACCCTGGCATAAGGACCCCAAGCAGCACACCTGTGAAGGTAGGGGAATCACTACAACTCGAACACACAGCACAATCCAACACAACAAAACAATACAAGACAGAGAGACACATTTTAATCAATTATTTTGTTTTAAATCGAAAGCTATTAAACTATTGTTGAATCGCTTTATTGTATATGTTTTATATTTAGAAGTAGTGAATGTTAAATAACATGTACTCACTCATGTAAGTACATTCCTAATTCTGCACAATGGAGTAAATACTGTCCTGTGTAACTGTTTGTTACAGTTAAATAGTCAAACACACACAAGACACACGCTCTACCTCTCTGTTACAGTTTTATAAATCACACTCTGTTCCTTCCTCTTCATTTTATCTTCATGGAGCCTTTCTACCATCTACCTCCACCCTCCACCACCCGTGACCTTCCCTCCTCCCCTCACCCCCCGTTGAGAAGGCTTGACCTGCTAGCTGTCACCGACGAGTGGCTGTCCCTCACAATGGTCCCATCGGCGTCCACTCCACCTCACTCCATCGCCGTCACCCCTTTACCGCCAACACCTCCCCCTCTTCCACCCGACCTCACATTTTTACAAAGGGCTCAGGAGCGTAGGACGCCCTCGCCCTCACCTGCACCCTCACCCGCACCGACACAAAGAGGCCTGGCTCTGCTTCCCCAGACATTTTCCAGAACTCCACCTCTTAAAGAAGGGAGACTCGGTGTAGGTCACGCCCCGCCTGCTCTGCCTCTTTCCTTCCCTCCTTCTCCTGTTCCTTCTCCTCCTCCTCCCGCCACTCATTTTTCACTCACCTCTTCACCATGTGACTCTTCTCTGCGAGACAACAGCAGCTGGGAGTTCATTGAAACGCCACAAAAGCTACGCAATGCTAAGCCAGAGTTTTTTTCCTGCACAGCACCAGAGCCAATTAAATCACCCACACAAACTCCACAGTCGCACAGGCCGACTGCACCGGTAAACAAAAGCCACAAACCCCCCGACATCGAGCTGCAAGTAAAAGATCCTTATGACGATCTGTTAACTATGATCCTGGATGGTTCAACCAGTGCGGAAAATGTTGACTTTTCGAGGTGGTCTCCGATAGATTCCCCACCAGCTCCGCTAACCCACGAAACCCAGAGCAGTTTAAAGCTAAAAGCAGAGGAGCCGAATCAGACAGAATGGGAAACCCAAGTGCCCACTCCAGCCGGCCAACCAGCAGGCGAC
Organism: Trachurus japonicus; assembly: GCF_045865225.1. NCBI lineage: Eukaryota > Metazoa > Chordata > Actinopteri > Carangiformes > Carangidae > Trachurus > Trachurus japonicus. The sequence goes on from NC_140907.1 coordinate 26,654,343, forward strand.
GTTCGGTTAGAGGTGCAGTTTCACAAGCCAATGACGATGGAGCCGCTGTCCATCACCTGGGGAGAGCAGCCAGAGACTCTGAACGATGACGAAGCGGTGGAGTTTGAAATGCCGCTGTCTGTCGAAGGGAAAGGATTTACTGAGTTGTTCATAGAGGAAGAGGATGACGATTTAGAGGAGAAAGAGGAGGACATTAGAGTTTTATCTGACAGACTCAGTCCACAGGTAGAGCATGGTGTGAGCTGCGTCTGCTGAGGGACATGGAGGAAAATGTTTCTGACAGCAGGAAAAATACATTACTTTTACATTCTCTGACAAAAGTTCAGACAAAAACGTCATTGATTTACTCAAGATTTATTAAAAGGGAAACTTAATTTATTAAAGGGACAACAAGGAGTTTTGGAAAGCGAAGTGTTTTCACACTACATTTCCCATGAGCCTCCGCGTGTACGGTGAAATTCTTGGACCGGCGCAAGACGGACGAAAGTGAAAGCATTTGCCAAGAATGTTTTAAATAATAATGACAAAATAACGATAAAGACAAAACGTTATATTTATCGAAAATGGACCCATTAACAAGTGTGGGTAACGTAGATTCATCCACATTAATATGAGACTTTTTTATAACCAAATACAAACTCCTCGTTGTCCCTTTAAATCTATGTTTCCTGGTTAAAATTAATTCTCTTTTTGTTTGTTGTTACTGTCCACAGCAGTGAGTGTGACTTGATACAGATTGAACACAAAGTGTGTAACATAGAAGTGGGTCAACAGAAACATGTTTAAGGTTCTTAATGTAGTTAAATGGCTTATTTACTAATGGGTTCCTAATTGGGTTCATGGGATTAATGACAACTCTAGTTACTTGATTTATTACAACCAGGGGAGACCTAATAGACTAATGGTTGGGACACGTACTACATGGAAAACTGGGACGCTAAAAATGGGACAAATTCGACATATTTCCCAGGATTCCTCAGGAGAGTATTTTTCGATGCTGCATCTAAAATCTTTTCCTCCACGTCTCCTCTGGGCTTCAGCATCAGGATTGAATCAAATCTCAAGTGTTTCAGCTTCAGTGTTGACGTGTGTGTCATTGCCTCCGTAGGCCGACGTCTCTCCCTCCGCCCTGACGTGGCTTTCTCACCCCGGCCTCTCCTCACCCTCCCTCCCACCTCCTCTGACCTCCACACCACCTCCCCCTGCTTCTTCTCTGTCCTCCCCCTCCTCTGTTCCTCCTCCTCCTCCCCCTCCACCTCCTCCTCCTCCTCCTCCTCTTCCACCTTCATCTTCTTCCTCACGCCCTCAACAGCACTATCAGCACACCGCCCCTCCATCTCCCCCTTGCTCCCCTCGGCCCCCGTCCCTTCCCCTCCTCTCGACGTCGCCCCTACATCCGGCCTCCCCCCCTCCTCCACCTGCCTCACCACCTCCTCCCCTCCTCTCCTCTCAGCCCTCCCCCCCAAACGTCCTCCCACAGCGTTCAGTCTCCCAGCCGTCGGGCGCACCCTCTCGTCCGTTCTCGTCCTGCCCAAACTCGGAGTCGCCCACTTCCTTCCCCACTCAGTCTCCCCCTGAACCCCCCTCCCCTCCTCACCCCATCACTAGTACTCGCTCTCCCCCAACTCCCCCCACTGTACCCCATGCAGGACATAGATCCTCCAAGGTGAAGGTAAAGCTGCAATGTGGAGATGACATTGGCATTGATGTTGGTCGTGTTTGTGGTGACAAAAACCTGATAACGCTCTTCGTTGTCTGAGAAGCTGTGATCGGCTTTTTCTGATACTTTTATTGACTTAATTATTAATCAAGAATATATTTACGAGTGTATTGGTATTGAAATAATGATTAGTTGCAACCCTAACCAAGACACTAACATGAACTGCTCTGTGATGATATATGGCCAGCAGGGAATATACTAGAGTTAAAGGGATAGTTCAACATTTTGGCGGTGCATGTTGTTTTGAGATCCGTGGGGCAGAGATACAATGGAGGTGAACTGGTTTCCCTCATCAAACTCATCAAATACACGATCCAACAACTCCAAAACGCTCTGGTGGAGAAGTTGTGACCTGCACATTCACCACGCTATGAAATAATCATGTAACATTACGAGACAGAGTTGTTTTAGAGGCGAATGCGTAGCCGGAACTACTTTCCAGACATGACTGCTGGGCGGAGTGATTTTAAAACAAGTAGTTCTGAGTATTTGTTTCGTCCGTCGTAATGTTACATGATTATTTCATAGCGTGGTGAATGTGCAGGTAACAACTTGTCGTAGTGTTTTGGAGTTGTTGGATTATGTATTTGATGAGTTTGATAAGGGACAGGGGACCTCTGCCCCATGGATCTCAGAACAACATACACCGATAATTCAAGGTAATGAACCTACTGCTTTGACTGTAGGGATTATGGCAATAGGTGAATTTGCCAAAATGTTGATCTATCCCTTTAATGTGTGTTGTTGGCGTTGGTTGTACTGTTGTGTGTGTCCAGGAGGATTTTCATTGGCATCCGTGTGTTGATGGATGATGTTTTTACGGCATGTCATCAGCCCGCAGTGCTTGTGCTCGGCTCATAGTTAAAAGTCGCTGACCTGGTCGCTGTTGAAGATTATAGGTGTGTTGCTTCTGGTCTTTCTGCCTGTTAAGCAGGATCCAGTTGTTGGTGGTAAACCTCCTCGTAGCCCCATCTTGTCCCGGAGGTCCTATCTGTCATCCGTTAGAGGTCGAAGGGTAGGGGGGCATGTCTTCATTCAACCATGCTCTTGCAGTAATTCATGTCTCTGTGCAGGGAGGAAGTCTTTAGAGATAACCATGATCAGCTCATACTCTGTAACATGCATGTTAAAGACAGTGTAAGTTTCCACAGCTGAAAAGGAGAAATCGTAGAGTCTCTGACTGAGATCATCTGTGTTTCTGTTCATAATCCTTAAACTCTAAACTAAAGACCCACAAATACCACATGCTGATTTACAGTCTGTTTGTGTTTCTCTCTCTCTCTGACTCAGCGATTAGTACAGGATGCCCTCCACGGTGGAGGAGACCCGTAAGTGATATCTATCATTAATACCATGATTTTCCTCAGGGGTAATGTGAAGTGTGTAAGCACTGAGTGGATTTAAATCAGTATTTATGTTGCCAAAGAATATAGAGAAGCAAAACATTTGTAATAAAGAGTCCTGGATGTCAGTTCACAATCTGTTTGTTTTTCCTTCACACAGATACCAGGCCTTGTACAACTACATGCCTCGCAACGAGGACGAGCTGGAGCTGAGGGAGGGAGACGTTGTTGACGTGATGGAGAAGTGTGACGATGGCTGGTTTGTTGGTAAGAAAACACTCGAACATATTGTGTGGGTTGTTTTTGTCAACCAAAAGTATTTATGAAAGGGTTTTTTTGACACTTTAAAGTGGTTGATGACTAATGTACTTTTACACAAGCTGGTTTTTAATTGTAGGGTTTTCTAATGGAGAATGTCTGCAGGTGTAGTTGGCTCTGGTGCAGAAGTATTGTGCAGGTTTCTACAGAGACCACTAGATGGCAGTGTGGCACCACCACATCCTGTATGTGTTGACATGACTGACTGACGATGACAGCATGATCTCTCACAGCTGAACCGTTTCAGTTTGATGACCCTGAGACTCTTGTCCATCCTAACCTTTGCATTCTTCTACAGAAAGACGTTCGCCTTTAAATAACATTTCCAAGTGTCTCAGCTTGACTTTGACCTCCAGGGTTGGCTGATTCCCACACTGCAGTGAGCTCGAGCGACTGCCAGGTTTTCAGCCGAGCGTTTCAGCCTCCCTTTATTTCTCTCTTTTGTTCCTGCAGGGACCTCGCGAAGGAGCAAGTTGTTTGGAACCTTCCCAGGAAACTACGTGAAGCAGCTATAATGATGATTCCAGACTCCGCCCCCCCATGGTCCCGCCCCTTTCCATGACACATCCATCGCCCTTCAGCACAGCACCTGCAGGACACCACCACCACCGCCACAGCCACCACCACAACCACCCCCCCCTAAAACAGCGGTCCACTTTGCGTGTTGCGTGCGGCTCGTGGGCTCCACACAGACAGAACATTTAGCTCTAACTAGCCATCTTTAATGGAAGACTTCTATAAAATAATGTTGTTTTTTTAAACTTTATCTTTTTATCCTTATTTTTCTATCATGGAGAACCCAAACTTCAGTGACCTTTAACTTTTGACAGTGATGGAATGATAAAGGAACTTTGCAAACACTCGTTGATAGTGAACAGTGCAAGGCAGCGATGCTTTTTCTCTGTTTCAGCTGATTAAGGGCAGTAAGATCACCACCGTCACCTCTTTCTTGTATTTTCCATCAGTATCTCCAACTTTAAAAACAAAAAAACAACAAAAAAAAACAAACACTTGTTACATTTCATTTCAGTGTTCAATTACAAATATTCGCAAAGACATTCGGTGCAGAGAGAGTTGCACAAACAGTATTGTGTCATCAGGCCTGTTGTATGAACTGTGTCGTATGTCAGGTTAAAGGAGTTTCTTCCCATAGTTACATGTGGAACAGACTGTGCATGTATCAATGTTATGTGTGTTACCCAATGTATTGATCGGTCGGTAAGAATTTAGGGATATTATGACTTCATTATTAAGCTGTTATCTCAAACATTGCAAAGGAAAAAGTGGAAATAATAGTATTGACGCTGTTCTACTCGCTGTCTGAACCCGATAACATTAGATTTAAAGTATAAGATTAGAAAACACAAATATTTTCAACGTGTTCTTCTTCATTCTTCACACTAGGATTGATGCACTTTAACAAAAGATTTTAACACAAATTTGTGTTTGTTTTATTTCAGATTTCACTTCAGATTTTGTACACTAGTGGTTGCTATGACTTCGGGGCTCTTGGGGGATATTGATCATGCGTGGGAAGTATATGCAAAAAGGTTATCGACCTTTTTTAGGTATTATATTTATTAGAGGACAAACGTCGGGGCAGACCATGTGATAAGATTATTTGAGGAAGGATGGAACAACAACTTGCTTTTTAACATGTTCTAACAGCGGCAAACTCACATTTGAATGGATTGTTATTTTATTGTCATTGTACGGAGAAAGTGCCGAGACTGAGTAATGGATGGGCTGCATTGAATTAATATACCAGGTGTCATGTTGTTTTATGTTGATTTAATTTAAGTCGGACACAATATGAGACGGGATTCGATCAAAAGACTTCAGTCGTGTAACTGCAGTTTCTCCACTTGACTTTGTTGGCTTCTTTTAACCCTGTTGTCAGAGTGAATAGGTAGTGTGTCACTGTTCATGTGTCTAAATACTATTTGAAATTATCGGCAATTTCCATCATAGCGTGTCATGCTCAGTGAATATGATCTTTGTTGTTTTTGTTTGTTTGTTTCTCTCACAGAAGATGAACAGTGACAGCAAATCAAATGTTAAAGCACCTTAAAAGTATATTTTGTTTTATCATTCATTGTCCTCCATGTCACCCCCACCCCCCCGCCCATTATCCACTATTTCAGATGGTGTGAGAACACTTTGTGTATGCGCGTGTGTGTGTGTCTGTGGTGTTTTTGTAAGCCTTTTGTATGAGAGCTGTAAAATGGCCAACATCCACTTGCTTTATAAAGTCGGCTTTTTCTCACCCACCATCACATTTGGTTTCCTCTCCTTCTTTCTTCACGTTACTCATCATCAGTGGTGCTAATCTCCACTCACACTTTTTTTTTTCTTTTTTTCTTTTTTTTCTGGACAGCTGTTATCGTAGCCAGGCACACAGGTCTTTGTTTTCTCTCTCTCTCTCTCCAGTTATTTGTTGTTTTAGGAGTCAGTGACGTATTTAAACTGAAGTTACTGTAGGTAGATTGAGTAGAGTTGGTGATTGCTGCCTTACATCCAACTCACTTATTTTATAGCCATGTATACTGTATGTAAACTCCTCTTCTGTGATGCAAAAAAAAAAAATCATTTATGCATTATGTAGTCTAGAAAACATCAGGAAGGTGTATGGCAGTGTGCAAAAACTCTAAGCCTTTGATACAATAGGAACAGATTTGGAACAAAGACATTAAATTGGCTCCTGATATGTTTATACATGCAATTGAAAAAATGTAAATCTTATATGTTATTCATGTTAATATAAAATTCAATGCACACTCTTGGACCTAAGTATTTCTACAATATCTTAGCATTTGTTGGATGATTTTATGGGGCTGTATTGCTAATAAAATCCAGCTGGTAGATGAAATATTTCCATTTTCTTTTCTCCTTTCAGCTGAAAAGATAAGAAAACTGTTTGCTGATGACTGAAAAGGAAGTCACGTGACATTTAAAGGTACCCTGAAGTGTTTTTGACCTCTATATCCTACCACTTTTTTTCACACACTCACACAAAGTTGGTGAGGGGATCGTATCAATTAAAGGCTGGAAGCTGGAAATCTTGCTTTTGCTGACCTCCAGTGGATAAAAAGAACAAAGCTGGTTTTAAACAGTATAAAGTTTCCTTACTGTCAACAAATCCCAGAAAAGAGCAGCAATTTATGTTATTATAATATATCTCTTTCTAACTTTCAAAGTATTATCAGTCTGAAATAACCTTATATGTGTTGTATATCCTTGACAATAGGTCACAGATCCATCACTTCTTTTCTCATTTCTAAACATTTTTTCCGAGTCATTGTGCTCTGTATAGTTTTTTGGCAAAAGTCACACAAACAGTGGTAAAAAGTATGTTAACACTTTTGTGAGCTGTGGGTATGTTTATAAAATATCACCACACTTATTACTTCTCATCTTCCAGAGTCGACTCTGTAATCTGTGACATCACTGGTGGGCATGGTTACAGGATAAACTGCCGCTCATCAATCACTGACTTAGCCTTAAAAGTCTGTATATCAGATATAACTATTAATAGGTATTATATAATATAATTATGATATATGAATGATTAATAATTGAATTATGATTCCACTGAAATATAAATTAGTCTGTGTCATGTAAAATTTGTGATCTTAAATGACCTTACAGTATAACAAAATGTCTCTTTAGAGGGTTAATCAGCTACAACACTGCATGTGTGCTTTTTATTCAGGAGAAATAGAACAAATGTGAAGTTAATTCAATCATACTGTTTTGTGTTTCTACTCTGAGAGAGACATTTTGGCGTATGAGCATATCATCGTCAACTTCCCTGATTTATCAATGCCTTACATTGCCATGGTGACCACTGAAACAAAACCATGATGCTGGTAAATGTTGAAGCAATTAAATTGCACAGAATAGGATTTTTTTTAGCTGTATGCAGATGATGGATCTTGTGGTGCAGTTTTGATTTAAACTCTTTAATCTGGCACTTTGTTTTTTTTGCCTGTTGAAATCTTGCCGTACTCAGAGCCAGAGCTTGTCACTGCTCACTGAGATTAACATGCCTTACTCACAGTGTTTTTTGACAGTGATGTATGGTAGAACTATAAAATCCACTGGGTGTTTTTCATAATTTTGGGATATTCTGCAGACATGAAGGAAAAGTAGAAGCAGAAAGGAGAAAGGGTTGGAAGAAAACACTAATAATATAAACAAAGAGCTTTTCTTGTGTAGGCTTGTTGAGGATGAAGAACAATGTGTGGCAGATCCAGTTTGTGGCATAAACAAAGAGAACGACATGTGATGTGTTGAAAGGTCGGACTCGAAATGAAACTGTATTGTTAACAAACTCAGAAGTGGGGAGTCCTGGTTCCCATCCAGATCAATAGTGGCTGGAATGTGCTAGTGGGACCTCCAAGGCCTCGGAGCGGAGCGGAGCCTCCAGACCAAATAAGGACAGGAGCAGCAGGACCCGTCAACCAGAGAGAGAGAGACAGAGACAGAGGGGAGACCAGCCAGACTCCGAGCTGCCCGGGGATGAGAGGAGGAGGAGGAGGAGGGGGCTGCATGGTTTACATCCTCATTCTGTCCACAAGTGTCCACATACCTACTCGGTGTGATGAAGTGTGTGTGTGTGTGTGTGTGTGTGTGTGTGTGTGTGTGTGTGGGCCAAAACTGGTTGTGGCAGGGTTCTTATAGATCCTTAAAAAGTCTTAAAAGGCATTGAATTCATTAATCTAAAAACAAGGCATTAATTGGCATTAAAATGTCTTAAATCAATCTTTCAAACGTATTAAAAATGTTAACACTTGTGTTCATTGTGAAGTCGGTCTTAAATTTAATTTCAAGTGGCTTTAAAAACGTGTTAAAAAGTCTTAAATTTAACTTGGTTTACGCTGTAGGAACCCTGTGTGGGTATAAGTAAAGTTTGAGTTGCACCTGATTTAAGAGACAATTACGCACTGGTTTCTATTTATAGAGAGAGAGAGAGAGAGAGAGAGGTATGAAAAAGAAATAAGAAGAGAGAAAAAAGAAAAGGGCTTCACAAGAAGTTGGAAAACTGGCGAGTGAGCAAGTGCTGGTGGTGGGATACAAACAGAAGAGTCAGGTCCCAAAATCTGACAAATTACTTCACTGCTGGGGTGGGGTCTGTCCACTCTCCTCCCCCTACAGCCCCCCCACCACCACCACCACCACCACACTCCTCCCCCAGCGTGTGTTCAAATTCTCCATCACTTTCATAGTGCCTTGCTCTTTCACTGTGCTCCCCGCAGCGTGCAGCTCACTGCCCCGTGCTGTTGTTATCTAACAGCGGCAGGAGACTTTTTTTTTTAAAGGGTCATGCCACTCAATGTCGTGCTCAACGGCCCGGCCCCCTGGGGGTTTCGCCTGATGGGAGGAAAGGACTTCAACCAGCCCCTGACCATCTCCAGGGTGAGTGAGTGAGTGAGTGGAAGAAAGTTTCAGTTTGCAGAATCAGTTTTTTGGGTTTTCCTCTCAATCAAAACAAACCATCTAATGATGCTTTCCTTTCCTTTCCTGGCACATTTTTACAGTGTTCTGGGCAAAAACAGGGGATTGTTTCACTCTGTTTATAATGTTTTAACCTGAGCCAAATGTCAAACAGTGTAAATAGGAATGTGATTTTTAAACTGTTGTGTTTTAAACAGTGCAGAGGCATTAGTCTTGGGTTCGGCTTCAACATTTGAGCTCTCCAGGAGGGTTCATTCGAGAAAGAGTCTGTGGCATGAGGTCTGCACCTGTGCCACAGTAAATGCAAGGGGCTTAGATACAAATAGCAACTTACATTGTACTCTGACATATGCACACACACACACATACGGCTGTTTCACTGAAGGGATTTCAGACTGGCAAATTTAGGAGCATGGAAAATACCCCCTAAAAGTGCACTGCATTACTGCAGAGCATGTAAATCAATTCAGTTTAAACAACCTGGTAAGAAAACATGGCACCTGGAAAAGACAGAGGAACAGGATGGTGGAGTTTTCCAGATGCAGGATGAACTTTATCTGTTTGGACAAAGTGGTTTAATTCAGGGAATTCACACTGACAGCTGAGGCATGGCTGAGTCAGAACAACGGATTTGTGTGTAATGATGATGTTGTAGGCTCTGTTGTGATGTTTCTATTATAACAGAGCAGCTGTTCAGGAGATAGTGAACCTCGGCTTTAGGGTCAACACGCAGCATCACGTAACAAATCATCCTCGTAAAGTGACAGCTACAGGTGGAGCGGAGAGATGACACATTACGCAATGGATAAGGAATTAAACCCTCAGTGTAGTTCAGTGAAGAAAACTTTACAAACACAGATACAGATTCTTACTTAAAAAAAAAGAAGAGAGAGCAGACGGTTTGAAGGAGTTGTGGCTGCAGATTGAGATGAAGTGGATCAGGATTTATCTTCATCTGAGAATAAAAAGGATAATTTCCTGGAACTGATATGGCATTTCCTGTTGATAGGAAATGTGGCCAAACAACTGGATCAAATGTAACTACAAAACTGAAGATACCAGTAAGACTTTAGACCATTTAAAGGACCAGTGTGACAATTTGAGAGATATTTTTTTTAATTCACCTTTCTTTGCAATATAAGAAAACTGACATCAAGCTTGTGGTAAAAGTTTCTGTTTACCGACACAAATACTGAATCTTCTCATCAAACGATGTTAAAACAATCCCAAAACTCTGTTAACATCACAACAGTACGTGCTTTAAATGATTTCCTCTTCTGTTTTCTTCACTTTTTTTTTCTAAGGACGACAACAAGTTTCATTATTTCTAGTTGTGGCATTATTATCATCACACTTCCAAATGGACACATGGCTCCATCAAGACTAATTAAATTCACAGGAAGACAATCCTAATGGTGGAGTAAATAAAACCAAAAATACCAAATATGAAATTAAATTAAAATGAGGGAGAGAGTGATAAATAAACAGAGGAAATAATTACACACAAAAATAATATAGACACAAATGTGCCTCAAGATGCATAAATAGCATCATTAGGATTGTATTGCAATAACAGCTGCAGTAGCACCGAAAGATTTCCTTTTCCTATTTTCACTTTCATAATTGATATTTGCCTATCATTTATAACTCTTCAGCAGTGAACATCCTGCATATGAACGCTGACGTCTTCATCAGTGTTTGGCCTCATTTGCGAGCCGTGTCCCCAGAGTCCTGGATCAGATGTGGGGAGATCCAGTGATCCCGCTCTGTTGGGGTTATGTGCGTCTATATTTAGGGGAAGATCTCAGGAAGTAACTGTCTAAAAGCACAGTCAGTTAAAAGCTCCGACCAGCGGCTCTGTCCTATAACCTAACACCTGTTGTGTTAGCGGACACTCGGCGGCTCCACATGAGAACAGTGATGAGAGAGGGCTGGACTGGATGAGGAAGGAGAGGAGTGGAAAAAAGAGTGGCAGAGATGAATCAGTTAGAGTAAACTATACATGAGCTGTGGTACAAGAAGCATGTGCTAGAATGTGCTGGTAATAGAGACGTGCATTAAAGAAAAGACTCTGATATAGCCGAGGAACAGTCTGTGTTGCGTTCAGTGTCTAATGTGACAAATGGACGGGATTGTTTCTGCAGCAAAGCCACAGACTTTCATTCAGGCACAGTGAATCGACAGTGTCTCCCTCCACTGCCATTTTTGGTCAGGAACATCCTCCTCTCTCTATGACCCGAGCCAGTGTTCCCAGCTGGTCGAGGAAAGTAAACACAAGTGATTATCATCTTTTTTTTTCTCCAGCAGACAGCAGCAGCCTTAAAGGGACACTCCATAAAAAAACATGCACTTCAGGATCGGTTTAAGTGATCCTCGAGTCACGGGAGCATTACAGTACTGAGACTGTGAAAGCAGATGTATAGTTTCTTCTGTGCTTCTGGAGGAGCTGAGAAAATAACCCTGGTGATGTCATCATGGTCATTTTGGGTCAAGTGTGGAGACTACAAATTCAAGTCTGCAGTAGGCTAAATTAAATACTTAAGTGAGGTTTCTATCCAAATTTGATTCAAATTTGAACTGAATCTTGAGAAAATTTGCTTAAGAAAATGAGAATTAATGTGCATTTTCTTTCACCACCCTCACACTGCTATCACTATTTTTGTCATTTGTTGTCATTTCCTACATCATCATTTATTTGCCCAGGCTTTTAGTGATACACCATCCTTTAAAAGCAGCATTTTAAATTTCCTCTTTTTTTTATGTGGCCAGTTGTGAACACAATGTTGACACTTTTTCTTCAAAGTAGGAATGGATGCTGACATGTTAGCAAATTGTTGACGGTGAGAACATGCAGCAAAGATAGGCTAGAAATACATCTTCATTCACTCAGAGTTGTGTTTCTAGGCACTCGGCGACTGTAAGTCCAATATTCATTCTAATTTTAACTCTGTTTGGTCTTCACAAGCTCCTTGGGGGAAACGTCTTATCTTTAGCAGCAGCCATATGTTCTACCAGTCACTTAATTAATCAGGCTGCTGTCTGGTGCTAGATATTGCGCATACTTTAGGGTTTGTTACAGCTTTTTCTTTTTAGTATATCAAGTATGTAAAGTGAAGTTAAACCTGCTTTAAAACCAAAACAATGAGCTAAAAGACCCTAAAATGCGCCTGTATAGTTAAAGGGAGCTGTAGAGTTTGGTGATGGTTTTCTGTGGGTTTAGCACAGTGAATAACCCATTTCACTTTATCACAGTCATCTAATCCACTGTTACTATATAAATTATATGAATAATGATGTGTACAATACCAAATAACGGGAGTACAATGTTTTTAATGCAAGATTAGCAAACATGTATATATAGCATGTTTGTTTTTCTAATATTTTGTGGACAGTTATCACTGTAACTGAATTCTCTCTCTTTTTTAAATTATAAGCGTATTGAAATATACTAGAAAATTGTACTGGAGTACCATTAGAGAAAATAATTCAGCTTTCATGTTCTTTCTTCAGTTTTCACAAGGAGGCAAAGGAAGAAAAAAGGAAAAAGTGCAGAAAACAAAGGCAGGAGGTTGTAGCGAAAGGACAGAACAAAGCAAAACAAAGAAATAGAGAGAAAGAAATAAGCAAAACATCACATGATGGTCATCGTTTGAACAAAGACAGCTGTTTGACAAGACAACTGAGCTGCTGCAGCTAAAAGAAAGAATCCAATAAAAAGTTGTGCATGGATTCAGGTATCAGACATCAGAGCGGTAGAACATGCAGTCAGGCAAATGCTCCGCTGTAATTTACTGCTCCCTCTTTGGCAGCATGAGGCATCCCCTCAGCACTTTCATCCACTGTTATTTATAGGCAGATGACCTAATTCAAGTTTCAGTGTAACATCCCAGTGTAGCAAAGTTTCCTATGTCCCGTAATGCAATATGGCTGAGCATAGGTCATGCCCTGTGTAAGTGTCTAAGTGGGAATGTTGGGTTTGGTTGGAAGCTGCCTCCTGAGGTATTCCCTCTGACCTTGATGGCTTGTCTGGGAGTCCTTATTCATCCTGATCACTTCCTGGCCGGTACAGCACATATTCCATCTGGATGCTGTCATTTAGTGGGAAGCTGCACGTGTTTATTTTATCTCCATGACGGGGGGACGGACGGTTTATATGCATGCATACCAACCAGGGCAATGTCTTTCATGTGTAACAGAAACACTCCTGTTGCATCTAAGAACAGGCCTGTGTTTTTGCAGAATACATCTGGTGGAAGAAAAAAAAGAAAAGAAAAATGAACAAAAAAGAGAGAGAGAGATTTAGGCTATTTAGAGGAGTCTGTGTTTTTATGTTTTGTATTCAGGCCAGGTGAGGACGAACAAAGAGAAACATGAACAAGGGGCCTCACTGTTGGGTATTGTACTAAGAGACGACGCGCCAGTGATGGAGAGCAGACCTTAAGTTTTCACGAAGCTGCACCATCTGCAGATAGTGAGCTGTTTGAATGGGTTGGATAAGAAACAGTAGGAAAGGCTGTTTTCTGTTTTCTGGCTGAGCAGATGAGAAGACATCCCTCCAGGATTCACTATGAAATGTAAAAAAAAAAAGTCCAACTAAGAAAAGTAAATTTCTTAATCTATTCACAGTTTACAGTATTGATCTCTTATATTAACTTAAAAGAACAATATTAGAAGAAGAATTTAACACTGAGTTTCCCATATGCTATTATTAGGAAAGTGAACTTAGAATACATTTATCCTCAGACTCAGTACAGTGGCTCAGACAGGTCACAATACAGTTAAAAAGCTACAACACAAATGCAAAAGCCACAGACACAATGAGAAACATAAACCGCATCCATGTTGTGGCTTTTGCCTTTAAGTTGATGTTGCTGTTGTGTTGGCCTGTCAGGGCTACAGATCCTCCTCCTTACCATACTTGAAATTAACAATTTGTTTCCAGCCGATACTGGGTTGTTACAGGTTTCTGAAACACAGATTGAATGTTGCGGTCACAGCACAGCAACGTTTAGAGTAACCACACATCATATTTACTTCAATAAAAATAGCATTTTTGTCTGACTTAACTGCTTCAATGGAAATACACAAAAAAAGCCTCTAGCATTACAACTGATTGATTATATACATTTGTTCTTGAAAAGGGTAAGTACGGTATTTGGGTGTTGTGACTTACAGGGTGTTCAGGTTTAAAATGCTCAAGTTGTGTACAAACATAGTTTTTCATACATTATAGCTGCAAATCTTTTTAACTTTAATTTGAAGAAGAAAAACAGTTGTTTGTTGTTGTTTGCTGGTTGAATATGTAACATATTCAACCTTTCCTGCCCTTTGACCTGGCTGGCTGGTCTTGAACTTCTCATGACCTCAGTGGAGCTGTCAGATGACTCTTATTTGACTCTTAAAGGCTTATTTTTGTTTGTGGATGGAACTCAAAATATAATTATACTGAAATTACTTATTCATTGGTTTATTTTTTCTGAAGATAAAACACCAAATTCATATTTAGGAGTTAGATAAAAATGGGAAATAAAAACAAACAAAGAGAATTAGCTAAAAGTCCTTCAGGTTTCCTAACGTGCTGCCAGGTGACAAGTTAAAGAGGAAACAACATAAAGTCTCTTATAAAGTGTTGATATAGGATCTCTAGAGGTGCTGTAGGGATAAACACCATTCCTTTATAATGTATTATGTTGCTTTTAAATGTGATGTGGTGACAGTTAAAGCCACAGAACAAGAGTCACAACATTTTCACATGCATTAAATCATTCAGTGGTTCCTCATGTTGTGTATAGAGCCATGAGTCAGGTTATCAGGTCAGGTCATCTTTTAAAAACCAACTTTTGAAAAAATACACATTTAACCCCTTAGACACCTAGTGTTGCACTTATTTTTGCAGGGCATTTACTGTAATTTCTTGGTTTAGTATAAACCATGAGCCACAGGATTTCCCTTTTATTTTACTTTTCATTAGTTGTGTCATTTGTCTGCCCCTGTTCTCTCTTCTGTTCCTGTACAAGCACCTTGTAACTATGTTAACAAAGGTGCTGTATAAAGTAAAATAAGATATATAACGTTTATTATTAAATTATCATGCAGCTGTAATGTTTACCCTCTTTATCTGGTTCATCGTTTGTCACCATCTCATGGTGACATGTCAGACCAGTCGTTAGTCGTTGTTTAGGCAAGGCAAGGCAAGGCAGTTTTATTTGTATAGCCCGTTTTTACAAACAGTTTGTCTCAAAGGGCTTTACATGGCATCATAACAACATCCTCTGCCCTTAGACCCTCACATCTACTGAGGAAAAACTCAATGGAAAACCCTTTTAGGGAAAAATCAGAGAAACCTCAGGGTGAGCAACAGAGGAGGGATCCCTCACCCGGGACGGACAGACGTGCAATAGATGTTGTTACAGACAAGAAAACAGTTTATGTTTATAAACAGAGAATATGGGAAACATGGAAATGTTAACAACAGCTGGAGAAGGAAGCTTCTGGTAGGCAAGGGAGACAGGGAGAGCAGGCCAGCTTAATGGGAGGACTGGATGGCAGACTGGTTCATGGGAGGGGAGCGCATGCAGGCCGGTTTAACAGCAGGGGAAAAGGGGGGGTAGGGGGGCGATGCAGGCGGCAGTTGGCGAGGGGAGTTTACACCTTTGCTCTGCTCTCCTGCAGATCACCCCTGGCAGTAAGGCCGCCCTCGCCAACTTGTGCGCCGGCGACGTCATCGTGGCCATCGAGGGAGTCCCCGCTGCAGACATGCTGCACTGTGAGGCCCAGAACAAGATAAAGGAGTCCTTCAGTCAGCTCTCTCTCACCGTTGAAAGGTTGTATGAAGAAGACACACAACAGAAAACACAAACAGGTGTTGAACACAATGAAATTTAACACATGCGGCTGTGCAATAATGACAGTGTTTACGAAAGTTACTGTGCTGTTTTTGGTCTGGCACCTGTTGATTCGAGTCTAAGTTACATTTGAAACCCAATGTTATAGTGTTGTATTGGATTACATCTTCTTTTACTGTGTCCATCAGGTCACATCTTTGTGTCTGCAGCTGTGTCCAGACACACAATGAACATCTTCACACAAAACCTATGTTTAAATGTTGCTTTTTTCCCCCTCGTTTTATCTGAATTGTTATTTTATTTCTTTAATTTTTAAATCCTTATAAGGCAAAAAATCATCCATGAAATCAGCCAATCATCTCACAATGGTTTGGATTTTTTCTTTGGACCTCTTACAGCGGTTTCCCCTCCTAATAGAAACCACAGTTTTTCTCTTGTGTATTAAAACAAGACTTCTTAGTACATTATTGTTTAGTGCTTACCGAAAATGATGCAAGTCTTGTGCTGCAAATGTCAGTGAAACCTTTAAGGGTTTTTTTTTTTTACTTCCTCCATCTGCTCTTAGTTTAATCCTTCTGCAGCTGTGAGCATGCTCCTGCATTTTCTTTTGTGGATTTTACAACAGGACAATATAATATTCAACGACACTTTAAAAAACCAAGTGACTTTGCTATGACTTATGAATTTGGCTCCATTCAGATGCTTTTTTTTTCAGTTTGAATTTGCTTGTGAAATTGTAAAATGGGAACCAGTGGTAAGACCAGACATGTCAGCATTAGTTCAAACCTCAGTCCTGATGTTTTTATAGGTTTGGATTACAGACTCAAACACGCACACACACACATACACACACACACACACATACAGAAGAGTTATTGAACAGTCAGTCCATCAGTCATGTTGCGATGACCTTCTGACCAGGATCTGTTTTTTAACCCCCAGGAATGAGTCCAGACTGTGGTCGCCTCGTGTTGTGGAGGAGGGCAGAGCTCACCCATTTAAAATCAACCTAGAAGCAGAACAACAGGTTTGTGTGACAGAGTCTGAAGAATGCATTCACATTTATTTTAGCCTCACATTGTCTCACTGCTGTTCTTGTTCCCTTTGCTGTCTGTTCAGGAGTTGAAACCTATTGGCACCGCTCACAACCGGAAAGCTCAACCATTTGTTGCTGCAGCAAACATCGATGACAAGCGCCAGGTGGTCAGCACGGCCTACAATACTCCGATAGGCCTTTACTCCTCAGGCAACATCCAGGACGCCATGGAGGGCCAGATCCGAGGCATCATCCCTCAGAAGCCTGCGAGGTGACTGATCGCAGCAGTCCAGTTAAAAGCCTGGCACCACACAAACTAACTAACACTATAAGTGTGTGAGTTGTTTAGCCCGACCTCTGCAGTGCACATCCATCCATCTGTTTCTGGTACCAGGTAACATTTGTTATCTTGGCAGCTAATGCACAGACAGACGTATTTAATGGGAATAGCGACAGGTTATACAATAATTTTACCATAGTGGCCATCATCTCAATTAGCAAGTCACACGATGGGCAGCAGTAACAATGTAAGAATGTGAATTGCATCAAAAACATAAAAAAAAACCCCACATATTTCTAATAATAACATAAAATGAGTAATTAGAAAAAAAGAAAGATACAAAACACTTAAACATGCAGGTTCAGGCGATTATAATGCACAACAATCAATAATACTATATTGCAAATATGGTGTTGCACATGAATAAAGAGCAGTGTGAGATCAATAACATTTTGGCTGCTAAATTTAAATTCAAACCCCTCAAACAGTAAATTATTCCTATTGGCTGTCTTACAACAGTATTTCCTCCTGTCTTGGTAGATCCATGTTCATCTGAGCATGCATAACTCATCCCTGCACATTTCATTCTTGGCTTACACTGTAAATCATGACAACACACCATAAAGCATCCCATCAACCTCAGCTTAAAGCTAAAAGACATGCAAAAATCGAATGACCATGCTAACTGCTAACGTTGCTCACATGTAAAATGTTAATATTCCATGTTGCGTAATAATTTTTCTCATTAATAATAAGTTAATTGTCTATGAAAAGTACCCTTCAGGCCAAACAACAAAAATACAATTTCTCAGATATAGCTGTGACGCTTGTTCCCTCTTTGATTCCTGTTCCCCTCCAGTTCTGGTTACATTTACTTTAGCCCACCTGTTCTTTACATGACTCACCTCTTGAAGGCCACTTCATCACCCCGTTGGTCTGAAGGTGTCAGCTGAATAGCTTAATGCACCGCAGTGTGTCAGCCTTCAGCCTTCCCATGCAGTCATGTGGATTTCATTAGGCTACCTGATATATGGTGTGTCACACTGAGAATATACAGTATTACCACAGCTCACAGGAATGAATCTTTCCATGGCTTAAACCACAACTTCTGAATAAGACATAAATCACGTCAGACCTGGGCCGTGGCAGCTGATGCAACGCAGACTCTCTGCTAGTTTCAGCTGATTTACATGGACCTTGTAATGTATTCACACAGCCGCTATTATCAGCAGACTATATGAAATCATTTTAGACCAGAACATGATTATGATAGAAGCTATTACAATGTGCATGAAAAGAGCATAAATCTCAACTAAAACTGTTCATTAATCAACATCTTTTCTACGTGGTCTAGTCCATGAAGTTCACTTAAAACTGCAATGTATCATTTCTGCCACTAGCAGGAGGCAATCCCCTCTTACTGTAAATGAAATTAAGTGGTAACAAGGTATTGTGTGTGTGTATGTGTGTGCATTGCTCAGCCCCAGGACTCTGACCAGCATCGAGGACTCTGATGTGTACCGGATGTTACTGAAAGACCAGGAGGAGCCCCAGGAGCCTCGACAGTCTGGCTCCTTCAGAGCCCTGCAGGACTTTATTGACAGTGATGGTGAGCTCTTCCTCTTCCTCCAGGACAATATACAGTATTTCCTCCACTACACAAAAACATCTCACATGTTGAAATCATTCGGTATAGCAGAGGAGGTTGACAGTCTGAAATAGTTGTATGTTTTAAATGGTATGAAGATGCAATATTTCAGTTTAAAGACATAGAAACAGATGTTTTACATTTATTTATTTTATGCTCTTGCTCAGCTTATTCTTCAAGGGCTGTTTTGTGCTGGGTAAAAGAAAAAAAAATCCAATAGCACTATGGTTTTGATAATAAGCCTAACTTTTGTTTGTCTTTTCTCTGAGCTTTCCTCGTCAGTTTGTAGTGGACGGGGTTTAGTTGGAAACCTGTTATTTCACATTCGCCAATCAGATATGGTAACTTTTAAAACCCCTTGTAGCAACCTAAAAAAAAAAAACATGCCCAGTTCAAGTCCAAGTTTAACTCCTTCCCTGCTGTACAAAGGAGGTAAACTTATCCCCACCTTTACTGCTGCAATATTTACACAGTTTACATTAATATCATTATCCATAATGAGCGTTTTAGGCACATAGTGATGATAATACTTCTGTGTTTTTGGCTTTTCTTGTAATTGAGTATTTCTACACTGTGCTGCTGCTACTTTTCCATATGTAAAAGATCACATTTCCTCTTCCATCAGTGATTAAATATGAACACATCACACTCACACAGTCTAGAAAAAGCAGAGTGGGAGTGTGTTTAATGTTTAATAAATGAACATAGAAGGAATTAATATTCAATACAATGGCTTTAAAACAAGTTTGTATTGCTACAGCAATTTTATCTTCATGAAATGTGTCAGGAATTTAAATGTACTGAAGGATACAATATTTTTTTTTAATATCTACACAGTTCTGGGGTTCACTGTCCTGCACAAAAACAGCTGGACATGTAAACAGGAAGAACCAGGGATTGAACCAGCAACCCTACGACCAGTGTGCAGTATCTCTGCTGCTCATTTTATGTACTACAAGTGCTCAAAAATTGTATTCATAGTAATTCAGGGAACAAAGATAAAACCACAGATGACATAACATTAGCTTGCGGATTATATATGCTTTGGCACTGACACACTCATATCTTGCATAGTTAAAAGCCACACAATATGTCATTATGACACACCATGTGTTCCCCTCATTATGCATGGAGAGACGCGCAAGAGCTGCACAACACGTCGTTACAAAACCACTCGTGTTTTTCTTTCATTCATTGAGAAGTAAAAAATGTGTCAGACACAGAGCTGGGTAAGGCTTACAGCCTGAAAGGAGGTGTCATGTAGGATTCAAGTGTCCCTGCCTCCTGTCTCTAGAGTGTTTTGTTTGTATTCATCTGCCCTAATCATGTATGAGTACAGAGTTGTCTCGTTGAGTGGTTTCTCTCCCATGTGGGCAGGCACTCGTCCCATTGTGACCAGGACAGTAAAGGCCCCCACGACCAAACCAGCTCCACCCACAGGAAACCTGCAGAAGCTGCCCGTCTGTGACAAGTGTGGGAATGGGATTGTGTGAGTAAAAATAGAGCAAATCATCTGTGATTCACATTCAGACCCAGCGTGAATCAATCCAGACAAAGGATGAGAGAAAATTACTCCAACAATGTAGTCTACGTACTACAACAGCACTGTAAGCAATGTAAAGCTTGTATAAACATGAATTACCATTTGAACATACTGTACTCTGCATGACTGGGACATGTTAGACAAAGAAAAGTTATCAAACATAAAATTATCTGCCTTTACATAAACAATTTATTCATGAAATGTATAGATTGGAAACATAAAGCTAAACTGAAAACAACAACAACAACAAAGTGTTATAAAAGCTAATGTAAGCGCATCATTGTGTTAAAAAATCCATCATTATTGCAACTTTTGTTTTAGGTCAAAGGAGACATTTGAGAAAGTTGAAGACTGTTTGAAATTGATTTCGGATACCCTTTTAATTTACAGGCCACTAATTACATGGTAATGTCAAGAAATAGCCCCAAAAAAACAAAAAAAAAAAAACAATTAATTGAGTAGTAATGTCAAGAAAAAGCATAGAAATAACAGTCAATTTCATAGTAATGTCATGTTTTTCAAAAAGGCAAAAGATTACATAACACATGCTTTTCCTGCTTTGAATTTTTAGTTAAGGCCAGAATTTTTCTCCACCAAGTCCTTGCAATTGACCGTTATTTCTGGGCTATGCAATCAGTTGTTATTTTCTGGCTATATTTCTCGACATTACTATGAAATTGACCTTAATATCTAGGCTATTTCTCGACATTATGATGCAATTAATTGTTATTTTTTGGCAATTTCTTGACATTATCACATAATTAGTGGCCTGTAAATTAAGGGTTACCCATTCATCTAAGTGTCTTTGATTCTTAAATTTAGTATTTGTGTATTAGTTTTCTGTGATCAGGCATGGCTAAACATGCAACGCTGCACATTTCTGCTCACACCAAACAATGATGCTCAATGCGGTCAAAGGTAAATTGACCCCTGCTCAAACTGGTGTTTAAGTTTTATTGTGAAGTTGTCAGTAGTTTTACTGATTTGGTCCGTCCAGTGTTTTTTTTTTTTTCGGCTGCTTATTGGTGGTTCACATAACTTTTTGTTCTTCTTCTGTCTCTGTTTTTCATGATACAGCGGGACGGTGGTGAAAGCACGGGATAAATATCGTCACCCCGGCTGCTTTGTGTGCTCTGACTGTGACGTCAACCTCAAAC
Organism: Trachurus japonicus; assembly: GCF_045865225.1. Taxonomy (NCBI): domain Eukaryota; kingdom Metazoa; phylum Chordata; class Actinopteri; order Carangiformes; family Carangidae; genus Trachurus; species Trachurus japonicus. The sequence continues at coordinate 26,675,690 of NC_140907.1, forward strand.
AAAGGGGTTATTTCTTCGTGGAGGGGCAGCTGTACTGTGAGACTCACGCTCGGGCCAGGATGAGACCACCAGAGGGACATGACCTAATCACAACTTATACATCTGAATAGATCCCCCCTCCTCCTGAGCGCAAGACCCCAAGCACTTACACATGGCAGGCACATACACAAACAGACACACACTTCGGCACACACTCCTACGTCCTACGTCTGTTTAAGCGATCATCTGCACTTTGAAGTTGTCTGTGTGCAATCATATTTCAGCAAGAATATGCTTTTCTCTGTACATAACTGTATGCTGTGTTTACCTGGAAACCACTAACACGTTGCAGGTGATAACTGAACAGTCGTGTTGTTTGAAGAGCTCAGCAGAAGAGACAGCAGCCACTTTATTTCTTGCCAGTTTCTCACAGTTTGATGTCTTTCCAATAAAGACGCTCTGTTCATAGTCTATGACGATGTGTACTTGTTGTCTTGGGGTGATACTGCTGCGAGTTTTGCTATTACTGCTTCCAGCTTTAGCATAAAAAGTTGGTTACTTACCAGTGTAGAAGAGAGTTCATTATCAAAGTGAGTTCATTATACAATTTCTAATCTTATCATTTTCCAATACCCTGTTGCTGTACTGTCCAGTCTGTCCTGAAGAAGTGCTGTATGCCACCATTACCTTTCTCTGGCACCATTTGTCCAAAGATATGAGTGCATTCCCATCAGCTCCAGCTCTACGGATCTTCAGTACCAATCACCAAATTAGCCTGCTAATGCTAACACAATAAACTAAGATGGGAACATGTTAGTCACAGTTCTTCCTGAATGGAAGTGTGTTAGCATTGTTATTGTGAAGCTTATAGATGTTAGCATCTGGCTCTCCAGATACTTTCCAGGACCATCACTGTTTAGGCATTTTTGTTGTTGTTGACACTGTTAAACTGAGAACCAAACACTACATGATGGTTTGCACATGAAAGCAACATAACAGAGTGGCTAAGTTGCACAATACAATTGATACAACTAATATAATGATTTAAAGGAGACACATTATGCCCCTTTTCCACAAATTAAAATAGTTCCCTGGTGTCTGTGACATGCTGTGGTCAAAATACCCAAAGGATCAAATATCACAGCTCTTTTCATCCACTCAAAACAGCCCTGTTCAGAATGGCTGGTTTCAGATCCTGTCCCTTTAAATGCAAATCAACCACTGCTTGCCCCGCCCCTTCTACCGGTCCCAGGTAGGGGTGTTATGCAAATTCAAGTCCTAGTTACATCACTCGAGGAAAACTGAGGGAACAGGTCATAAAACCACGTGGATTTCAACCTAGGGAGCCTGCACATTACAGATTTTTTCTCGCATTTTGGGGGCCGGAAGGCAAGAGAAACACCCAAATATAATATTAAAGAGCCTTCAGAAAGTGATATTTCCAGAATATGTCCCCTTTAAAAACAAGACTTACTGTATAGTGGCCAATAAATAGTGTAATGTTTACAGTAGCTTCCTTCTCACTGTTGATAATACTTGGAGCAGCCATCTTGGATTGGGAGTTCAGGGTATCCGAGAATATAAAAGCACAGCCTCACAGTGCTGCAGCATGACTGTGTAGACTGTTTAGTCTTGTTCAGTGTGAGATGTTCACCTACTAGAGTGATGTTGACATTTCACTAGCTTTGACAGAGATGTGCTTGTATTTGTTTGTCAAGTTCAGTTGCACAAGCTACAAACAGAGGCCGTTCATTTGGCCATATAAAGACTTATCCTGGCTGAAATGTGTGCTTTGAACATCCTGAAATTACAAGTAGCCTACATTTTATGCTGCGGGGGTCATTTGTGAAGTTTCCAAAGGATGTATACCACAACAACCTATGACTGTTAGTCTTTTTCACAGAGGACATTCTGACAGCAGGATAAACATGCATTTATACTAAAATCAATAAGTGCAGAGGCATCAGTTTTCAGTTTACTGTAAAATTTAAATAGGACCGACCCTTAATGTCATTACAACAGCTATGCTATGAAAAAAAGTATTTCATACTGGGGTAGACTTTTAGATGAACTGTTACCTTATTCTTCCTATAAAATGCTCCCAAAATACTTCAAACAACACACATACAAAAATAGCTAAAAGCAAATCAGTTTTCTTATGCTGGCTTCAAGGGCCTTGCACATGCACACAGGTGATTTCACTTAGTGTGGCTGATTGGACCAGCGTGACTGTGCCAGCCAGCCCTCCACCTGGGCTGCAGTCTAATCAGCACCACAAGTGAAAACACCTGTGTGGGTGTGCTTCATCTGCTGCAAACTCTGAGAGCGAGTAGGCCTACACACACACAGTAAGCCTGGGTATATTTGGCATTTTTGGTTGAGCAACTGCTAGTGATTTGTGCAACCTCAAAAGATTTTTAAACAGGTCACTTTCACTGAGTGAGTAAATACAGCTAGCTAAATGCGTGTGTGGAGTGTGTATGTGTGTGTGGTGATTCATTCGTTTTTTTTAAAGGAAGCAACAATATTTCCTGCCAGCTGGCACGCCAAGATACCACACACAGCAATGTATTTGATCAACAGGACAAAAGTTTCTGAACATTGGTGCTCTGGTGAAGTGCAATAGTGTCAAGGTTATGAGATAAGAGAGAGCACTGGCTGATGTAATACAACTCCCTGGTATCACCGTTATTGATTTGGTCGCTTTTAGCAAAAGACAGCTACTTTACAACAGCATTTGACAGAGGGTGCTGTCATTGTTTTTGTCCCCTGTTAAAATACAATATTGATTAGAATCCATTAAACAATTAGAGAAATTAATTTAAATTCAAGCTACATAACGTAATAGTTCCGCTCCTAATAATTGTTGGCTTCATCATTCGCCATTCGATAACTTTAATTAAACAGTGCACATAGAAAGGGCAGCGGGGATAAAATGTTGCCGCTACAGTTACATAACTGTCTGTTTAGGCTGAGGATAAAGCACAAGTCGATAATTACACACACACACACACACACACACACACACACAAATACACTTATGTTTCTCAGAACTGCACAATTTTATTTTAAATTCCAGTTTTCAGTATGTATCTGTTATATGTCATGATACAGTCATTGAAAAACATTGCATCAGGGCACAATACAACCGTGAATCAGCAGTGAAGTGTCAGAAACAGAAAATCCATACGATATTATCATACAGATATGAAAAATGACACTCCTACTAGTTACCATATGAGTCTCCAGTGACCAGTTCTCCAACATTAGGGACAGACAATCCAAGAACAATGTTAAATCAATACTGTAATTAATTCAGTCTACTGTGCATATCACACTGAGGGAGGGGTAAGATCCTGTTGAGACACTGGAGGGAGCTACAGTATCGTTCTTCAGCTCTTTCAACATCTCACATGACAACAGAAAAAAACAGTGCAGTCAATCTGAGGTACTGAGTTGCATGTTTTGAGGTTAGGAGATGTCTACTGTCTATATACAGCATAGCCTACTGGTGTGTGTGTGTGTGTGTATATTCAACTGTAACACTGCATATATATATAATATCAATAATATAATTTTGACTCCTTATGAGTCTCTTTTCATATGTATTGTTGTAATATGTAAAAAACAAAATGGATAAACATGACAAATTCCCTTCTTGGGTTTTAGCTGGTAAATCTGCTTTGATTTAAAAAAAAAAAAAAAAAAAAAAGAGTAAAGAAACAAACTTAGTGTTTGGTAATACAAAGGGTATTCCATAACAATGCAGTTTTCCCAAAGCTTTTCACCTCTTGTTTTGGTATGATCCACTCTCATTAACCCTTTTGTTTTCCAGGGGCTGACTTTAGGTGGCCGAAAAAATGAACCTAACGTGAACGCTGATACTGCTCTACGTCTGCTGCATCTGTGAGTAAGCTACTGTTTTCAAACATGTTAGCTACAACTTGCTGAAATGACATTATAAAACTGAAGCCAATAAATGTTGAGTTATATTGCTTCATACATGAAGTGATAGCTAATGAATTCAGCGTTAGTGAATCTGTAGAAACTGTATGTTTAATAACAATGCCCCTGCTAAATGACCACGAGCCTCCATTAGCCATCACTGATTAATAAGCTGCCACACTGTGTTTCACAACTGGCACTTAATTATTTTACAATAGAAATACAATTAAACAACCAAATCAATATTCACTCCATATATGAAATGTCATTAATTAAATATTAATACATGGAGTATGGATAGAACGCCAAGAGAGAGTCGTGCAGAGAGGCTTAAGTGCTTTTTCCTATGAAAGGCAAAAGAGAGGACCATCAGCATAGGAGGGTAAATTGAATTAGTTTCAAAACTATTGTTCATTTTACTTGATTAGTAAGTATCCTCCCGAGGGCACATTTTGTGACAGCAGCAGCTGCTCGGACAGTTAAAGAAACAATTATTGATTTAGTGCTGAATGCACCATTGAATAGCTTACTAAAAATGGAGATGCAGAGCTAATATCCCAGTCCCTCGGCTCCTCACGTACACACAAAGTAAATCAGTGAGGACCTGGTCAACAGGAAGGGCTCTTCAAAACCTGAGCGCCGGTGTAATCACTGTAAAAGCAAATAGTGGTAATTAGGATGCTCGCTGCAAACAAAGACAAGTGGGGGAAGGGGAGGAACTCTGTAGAATAAGCCCGTTTCTGCTGAAACCATAATGCAAACACACAAAAGATCGTATAGATTGTAACAGTCAGAGCATTTGGCACAATGAATGTCAAGGCTGAAACAAAGTCAAATATCGATATGTTTAATATTTACTTCACATGTTGGTATACCTCCATGCTCTATGTTATGGATTCATGTGTATTTTTCTTTTATTTGCTCTATAGCTTGTAGTACATTTTACCACCAGTGCTTCTACACTTGACTGTCGATTGAAAAGTTATCTTACATTATGTAACAAAGTTATACTGTATTACATTGAAGCAGACTGTTATGTGTGCTCTTATGGCATGTAAGCCAGGCTTATGTAATACAATATATCACATGACCCCTATGAGGCTCAGTACAAGACCTGTCTTTATACATCTGAATGCTGACAGTTATCACGCTCCCCTCCTTCATCACCGCACAGACATTTCCAGTGTCAGGATGTTGCAGATGATGTGCATCTCTCATGCAAGACCCAGTTTTGTTTTCTGTTTCCAAGGAATCAATATTTAACACATGGAATCAGAGATAAATGCCGTTGCATTCATTTGTCAAACATCTTCGCTGACTGACAGCTCCTTTTGACGTCAGTCCATATTCAGGTTTTGACGGCACTCCAGGTTTTAGTCCAGCAAAGCGCTCACAGTAAACACTCAGCTTTTAAAACAAGTTTAATTAAAATTAATTGACTAACTTAATTATTTAGTTGTTTTTTTCAAATGTATCAATTGTGCAAAATGTCAAGGTTAACTATATATATATCTTCAACTATGATAATAATATAATAATAGTGTAATAAATCACACAGGTGCAACTTGCATTACAGATAAGTTACTGCATAATTTCACTAACGAAACACCCACAATACATCCTGTATGGGACTACAATCTTTGTTTGGTTTGTTCATGAGGTTATACACTGTATGAAGACTGGCACACTTTGATGTATCAAATGTCCTTACATCCTTTGCCAAAATGCTATATTCCTAGTTAATATAAGCAGATATTACTTTCCTAAACATGTGTATAGTAATAATATAAATGTATCTCTGAATTAGGTTTTCAATTTGTGAGATGAGATTGTTCTAAAAAAGCAGCAACAACGCAGCATAATGCTGCCCTCTTGCAGTTATGTATAGATCCCAGAACATACTGAGATATACACTGTGAAGCTAAACAACATGCACAAGAAAAGTATTCAGGCTTCGTCATAGTTTGTGAAGCATTTTACGGTGGTAGCGAACATGTGGCTGACGTCCGCGCTGCCGGGTCAAAGCCGGAAATATTCGGCATGGGCCTGTGCTCCAGCTTCAAACAAGAACTAATGATTTAAATATGCCCTTTTGCTTGATTTAATAAAAAGGGGACTTGGAAAGATGAAAGCTGATTCACTTGCCGAGAAGTTGCAAAGTATTGAATTTTAAAAAGGTCTAATGGATATCAACCTTGTTCTTTGAAATGATCATCGTCAGTTTCCATATTCACAATTTCAGTATTCATGTTTTAAGAAGCTTTGAATGCATCGTGATAACGTTCTGGGATAACTATCTAAAATACACTCTTTGAATTACTGTGTATAGACCATGCAGGTTAAATGGAGTGGAGCCAATATGGTTTAAAGCGTACATGAGTGACTTCTCTGGACACAGTTAATGATAATATATTTTTAGATATTTCATGTCTGTGTGAACTGAAGGTTTTGTTATATTTTATTTCTGTGAGTTTTATCAGTTTGAAGCAGTTGAGCCGAGTTCAGTGCTGGTGTTGACACATGGATCCAATGTCAGAGTCACTGTTTCCTGAGCTGAACTCTGGAGAGCGTCTCGGAGATGGTTTTATGGTTGATGGAGATGTAACAGGCTTTTACTTGATGTCACATGTTCTCTTGGCAACTGACCGTAACCTCTCAAGGTCTCGCTGCCTCGGTATACTGTTAAAAGCAGAGCTGTTACTGTATAGCCAATGGGCTGATTGAAGGACTAATTCATATATATGTTGTTTAGCATCAACTATAAGTCTTTGAAGAGCAAGGTTGTTTTAACATATGCCTATTTTAAATTATACATGTGTATATGTATTACTTGTATGGGAATATAATTTTTTTTCAGGATCCTTGCATTTTTTGCTGTTTAATTGTCCTGTATTGCTATGGATCATTATGAACTGAAATGAATTTTATTTGAGGATTTGACCATGTGTAAAGCTAAATAATGTAAACAACCTATAGAAAAGAACATGGATCCTCATGTATGCCAAGTTACATTCACAAACACTGCCACAAAACTGGATCATATTATGCAAAGGAAGAATATTTATGCAGTTAGACCATAACAACCACATAGGGGAGTGAATAACGCTCAGGCTCTGACCCTGAGTGAGTCGTGTTTTACTGCTGACACATAACACATATGTGTTTAGTGGCACTTTAGTCTGAATTGGAGAGCAGCTGTAGCATCAGGATTTAGTTGTTTGCCATAAATACAATATTCTAAATCACTGGGTGTAAGATGTGAATGTAGCGCTCGGTGATTTTCACACAGTCTCTTAAACACAGTCTTTATCATCACTGACTGCTTGAGCGCCGAAGCCTGGGTCATCTCTGCCTCAATTCTAGATGCAAATCGTCAAAACGTCAAGAGCAGTAGTCTCACAAAATCAACACCAATGACAAGCACAGACAATCTGAATCACAGACAAATATCCATTATTATTTGACTCACAAAAACACTTGATCTGACGAGCATTATTGTTTGGGATTAGTTAGTAGGACCCAGTTCTTTGTACGGACGGTTATTTAGTTTTGTTTTTGGGTTGTTTTTTTTGTTGTTTTTTTAAGTCAAAGCCCTTTTTTATGTTGATTTCCATTCCATCCAACCCATAAACAATTTTCATTTCCAGAGCAAAACGCCCACAAAAGCAAATGCAAACTTCCCATATCCACAAATGGTAATCAATGAAGCTTCCTTGACTGTACATCTTACACATTTGTTGATCTGCTGTCGGTGCACGCCTTGCCCTCCCCCTTTAGTGTGTCTCCGTTTTTTGAGCGTCTCGACCTCAGACTGAACGGCCTGTAACACTTACACACGGACAAAAAGGCCGACCTGTAGTTGTTGTTCATCCAGCCGTACAGGATGGGATTGACAAACGTGGAGCACATGGCCACAATATGGAAAACGGTGAAAAGCAGCTTGAAGTCTTTCATGTAAAGGACGGTGCTGTCGATGTCAACAGCCAATTGAAACGCATGGAAAGGCAACCAGCTGACGGCGAAGACCACCACCATGGTGAACAGCATCTTGGTGGTCTTCTTCCTGCGCTGATGGCGGTCATTACGGCCTCCGAGAGTCATGTGGTTCTTCAGTTTATTCCAGATGCGGAAGTAAGCGACAGAGGTAATGGCCAGTGGTAAGCCATATTGAACCAGAAGCATCGATAAACTGTAGACGCTTCCGTTCATGCTGTCTTCCGGCCACTTCTCCATACACACCTGAATGGATTTGTCTGGTGAAAGATCAAATGTCCCGTACTCCCTGAAGATGGCGAGCGGGCTGGCCAACAGGGCGCTCACGGCCCACGTTATGGCGATGACCACTGCACACATGTCTTTGGACATCTTGGTCTCCATGTGGTAGACGATGCTCCTGTGGCGGTCCAGGGCGATGATGTTCAAGGTGATGGTGGACACGTGCACGGCCATGCCCTGAGCGCAGGGCAGCATGAAGCACAGCACCTGGCCGAACATCCACTCGCCGTACAGAGTGTAGACGAGGGTGAAGGGCAAACACAGCGTGTTCACCAGCAAGTCTGCCACCGCCAGGTTCACGATGAAGAAGTTGGTCACGGTGCGAAGATTTTTAAACTTGTACACGACGTATATCACCAAGGAGTTCCCGATGACTCCGAACAATATGATGGTGCTGTAAGCGAAGATGAGGATGATCTGGACTCCGATCAGCTTGGTGCTGTCGTCCAGCTTCAAGAAGTTCTCATCGACTATTGTTCCTGCAGTTGAGCAGCAGTTGGAGGATTTGACTTCAAGTTGTGAATCTTCGACTTGACTCATGTTGAGCTGATGTACTGTATCCATGGCTCACAGTCCCCATATGTCACTCTGTGAAAAGATTAACTTAAAATTCAGCAATCGACATACAGTAGGCTATATGTTGTGACCCAGACAAGGTCAATTAGTTTTTTGTTGTTGTTGTTTTTTATGCATTAAGCAATCTGGCAAAATGTTATCAGCATTCTGTCAAAACAGTTCGGTTCTGAAAAACATACAATACACATCAATCTATGAGTAGATATTAACAACAATTGTCTTAATTAGGGCCACTTTGATGCTGACTAAACATCCAATGTGCATTGCAGAGGAAATTGATGGGATGGGACATAATATCCTTCTTTAACATGGAAACAGTGCCCAGAAACCACATCTTGAATATTGTGCAGCTCAATGAGCTGATGACAGGGGCAGGCTGCAGATGACACCTTTAGGAGATAGACAAAGAGAAAACTCTGGACACTGACAGCAGCTGTGATTTTTTTTTTTTTTTTTTTGGGGGGGGGGGGCACATTTTCTGATCCATAGCTATCTTTTAGTAAAGCAGCATCTCTCTGACCTAATACTGTCAGTAGCTCCATACAGTGTCATCTGGTGAATTGCTCTTTGTAGATATCTACTTGTCCAAACAAAAGGCACAAAATACACAATATTCATATTTCCACCTCTGGAAACCACCTCCACCACCACAGCCACACTCTCCTTTTAATAAGTTGCTCTTATCTATTAAGGATCATAAAACCTGAATTTGTGATTATGAACTAAGACAAACAACCTGCTTTTAAATGTTTATCTCTGAGCTGCCTGCCTCAGCCTCTATAGAGCTACTGTATGGGACTGCCAAGCGTTATTTATCTGATACATGTGTCACTTTAAATGGCTTTATAAGTTAAAATGCAGTTGTGACTGAGTCCTACAGTAGCAGGTGATAATGCCATACAATAAAAAATCACATTAAATACAAGTCCTGGGTCAGTTGCTATTACATGCAACAGATCTTTCTTTCTTTTTTTCTCACAACTGTCCGCATCAGAAAATCAAGCGCACGCCATCAACAAGCTTTTGGTTCAGATTAAAATCCACTCACCTCAATCTGCGGAGTGAGATTTTTTAGATTCTTCTGAATGTTTCTGTCCAGTTAAGTTTTTTTTAAAAGCGTCTCTTCTTTTCCTTGTGTTATCCAGACTAATAAAACGATCGATATCCATCAAGGGAGCGCAACAGCAACGCGCGCAACATTTTGCCAGTGCGCACTGCAGCCGGTTTGGCACTGAGGGTGCGTTACTACCTGCCCCGTGAGACGCAGAGAGACTGATATATGAGGCGGGTTGAGCAACAGGGAGGAAACGAGTCCTTCCCTGAACAACATCCTGAGACACACTGATGTCTGACTGCTGTCTATACCTCTGTCTCCACGTGGCTGCGTTTTTTTATGCACTTCAATCTGGGAAAGTATACGCGTCTGCTCGCGCTGGAGTGGAAAATGTCATTTATCCTGCTGTCTGTCAACAGTGGGGAAAAGCTAACGCATTGTGTATCTGGAGCGTTTTTATTATAAGATCTCAGTGAATAAAGTGTGAGGACATCCAGCTTTAAAATTAAAAACCGTCTGAAGTATCTAGAAGCAGAGCATTAATACACTTCATCATAATCTGCTTAAATTGATCTGTTTTTCTTCAGGGTCTGAGGCTCTGCTCTGGGTGTGCCTCTCTGCAGACCAGTCAGCTCATAGTTACACAACAGACTGAAATGAAAAAGACACTCATGACTAGATCATATTACCTATCAGTCCTTTTTAATAAGAGGCAGCAATTAATTTAGAAAGGATAATCATTAATGTACAGCATTGACATGTGATTAGAATATATATTTGTTGTGAATCTTAAAATGGACACAGCATCATCACTTTGCTCAGATGACATTTAACTGATGTTACAGATGAGATGTTACATTCCTGAAGCCTTATTGACTCCAGCGCGCATAAAAATATATAACTAGAAAACTCACTTGCTGCAGTGATAGATTACTAACATGTCATACCATGGTCAATGAAGTGTAGTATACAATGTGGCCATCCCATCCCAAACAGTGAAAGCCCCTCGATGGTAATTGGGCTCATAATTTAATTACTGCTGTTATAAACCAAGACACCATGTAGCCGTTAGAAATTGAGTTACTGTCAAGCAGCCTCTTTGGCAAAAGCCCACTTCGCTCAGAGTGCAACAACACAGATGGTGAAGTAATGAGAAAAGCCAGGAAACCCTGAATAGATGGGCATGTTAGTGGTGCCCCCATGATTTTAGGAGTTGGAGCAGATTGTAAATAGTGACCTTGCTTTCAATGTAAATGTCAGCATCAGAAAAAGATTCACCTGTTGTCATTTAACTGTCCTATATCCTGTATCATTTTGGACTTGTTTTCAAGTTTTGATTTGTGAAAAATACCTTTTGAAATGTCTTTGATCATCGTGATCCTCAACCCTTTTTTTTCTGAATGCCTATACAAAGAATAGTTTAGTTTAGTTTAGTATGTTTATTTCGGTCTCATAAAAACAAATACAGTAGACAAATATAAAGGTATAAATACAAAACAAAATAAATCAGAACAAAAAACACAACAAGCAAATCAATTTACTTTGACCGAAAAGGTGTAGGCTGAAGCATCAGCTTATTTTGCCTACCCTTCTTAAATTAACATTTTTCGTTCACTCAATAAAGTGCATGTCCTTACACCAAAGACTGTGCCGGACCCAACTCCAGGAAGAAGAGGAGTCAGATACTTTCATGTCAAAGAGAAATTAATTGAAAGTTTCGAAAAAGTAAAATTAACATTTTCTCTGCAGCAGCACATCATGCAAATTGGGTGGCTGAGTTAAAAAAGAATTGTGATTTGGGAGCACAGATCCACTGTTATCTTATTGGTGCTTGGTAGGTAGCGTGCAATGAATTGATCAACTTTTTTATAGAAAAAAAATCTGTGCTGCAACTACAAATTAGATTTAATAAGAGCAGTGAGAGTGAATCAACATGATGGAGTTGCAGAAAACCATAACATTTGCAGAGCACAGGTGAACAACCAATAAATCTCTGTGGGATTATTTGACACAGCCCACATTCATATTGTCAATCATACTCGATGTGAAAATATTGATTATAGCAGGATTACATACTTATGAAAGGATTTATAGCAAATCAAAATCCCACTTTTATTAGATCCGACAGGATCAAGTTGGATTTTCTTGGTCTCTTGATATTACATTACATTTCTACATAGTTATCATTTTACCTCTGGCAAACCAAGTTCCAACAAGACTGCTTATAGCGCTTGATGGCAATTTCACCAACAAATATTATTTCATTCTAACTGTGTCCATGTATACCTCACGTCTCTCAGTTGGCTGCACAAAAGTAAAATGCTAAATGTATTTCCTTTGTTTTTTTGTGCATTATCTGCCCCATTTAGAGCTGAATTATATTGTCACAATTCACATCCGTTGAATAAGAACTATCCACGGCGCTAAGTGGAAATGAGCACTGAACCGGTGACTGAACATGACGGCACAGAGAAGTGACTGATTATTGATGTCTCCCATCTAAATAGAATCATGCTCCAGAGATATCCGGAGTGATTGAAGCATACCTAAATACCTGCAGGAGTTTCTGTGGCTTACCCACTGTGTCTGAGGAGGACAGCTGCACATTTATCATCCTGAGCAGCAGAGACATTAAGATGCAAAGCTACACAGGGCACCTATGTCAGGGATATTTAATCATAGCCTGTTAGGATTATTGACCACATGTCACCAGTTCTTTACAATGCTGCCAACTCCTGTGTCTAAGTCTAAAAAGCAGATTTCAGTTTGGAGCTAAACTGTTCAAAAAACTTCTCACTGCATTTACTATCATGTTGACTGTGCTGTTGTTGTTTCATTCGGGGCTCTGTGTGTTTACTGCCTTATCTCTAGAGGCAGCGGAGACTAAACAGAATCTAAATGAGGTGATCATGATCCATCTTCAGTCATTCCTGCAGCAAATTCGCAGTCAGATAACAATAATACGTTGCCCCCCACTTTCACACACACCAGGCTTCCATTGTGAGTGTATATAGTCAATTTAGACATCTATTACCACACTGCTCTCGCACAGTGAGTGAGAAATAGTCTTTCTGCCTGCAGCCTGACTGCTTCTCTACCTCCCTATACATCATGATTACTACAGTTGCAGCTGAGCCATAGTATTTAATATAGCATTGGAAAACAAGAACTATACAGTCTGTGCTCTATAGATTTCCTAGCAACATGGGTTTTTCTTGAAATACCATTTTCACATCAGCAATGACTGAACTGCAGCAGTAAATACTATATTTTGGAGGGAATATAACTCCAGATAACTCCATATAACGACCAGATTGTTTTCAGCTACTCCAAAGACTTTAAGCATCAACATTTGGGACTTGAAAAGTGAAAAAAACATCATAGAATAATTTTAGGCACTCAGTAACCTCAGAGTGCGTTTGATGCCTAAACAACAAAACATATTTGCTGCTGCAGATAGATGGATATGTTATTTCCAGCAACAGGTGTGGAATCAGAGTTTTTTTTTTCCTCTTACAACATATGAGAAAAGATAGTTTTTTTTTCCATTTTTGTCTTGTCCATAGGGACAAGGACAAACCAGTTATCTATTTCCAAGGCTGAATTCAAGCCTGGGGATGAAGCTTTAGTCACGGTTCCATATTGCTACTCACAGAATTGCCTTTTCTTTGGTGGCATTATGTCTGATTATTATAAAGTATTTTGAACATGTAGCCTACTATAATGTTATGAAGCTTAGAGCATTAACTGGGGAACTGCACTGCAATCAAAACAACAAAAAAACATGCAAAGTGTTCCTGTATAATCAGCTCTTTAATGTAGTTAATAGCTTCCAATAAAATAGCAAATTCAAATATCATTGACTACAGGACAGGATCATACTTTTTTGTTTGCTTGTTTAACTTCAGTCTAAAAACTGAATTGGTGTAGAAACAAGGCAAAAACCTGAGGTACTTAGAATAGGTGATCACTAAAATAGTTGTGATTCATGTCACAAAACTGTTGAAGCCAACTAACTGGCATCCAAGGTTTGGTAGCAACAAAGGAATGCAAATTCTAAATGTGACTTTTTTGAGCGTAGAACACTGGTTCATCAGACACAGGTTTTAAATGGTCATGAGTTTCAATTTTGTTTTGCAGTGCAGTTGAATTTACAGTCCATAGCTGTCCCTTGCATCCACCTGCCGTAGGAGCATATATAGCTACTCCCATATATCGATAATGCCATGTTGTGCAGAACCAACATTTGTTAAGGCACCAGACTGCAACTAAAATCCTGTTCTGTGCATCACAATAGGATGGCACCACAATACCTGATTATTGAGGTTGAGGAGAAGTCCCAACAGGTGATTGGATTCATTTGCAGGCCAAAAATGTCATGTGCTGGACTGGACCGTTTTTCAAACCTTGGCTATGGCCCTTTGTCTACACTAACTGTTTTCTATGTAGCCTTTGTGGTGATTCTGTTGTATTTTCCTTCACAACCTCTCTAGAGAAAGCAAGTCTTTTCTGACAGTCACTTCCTAGATGTTCACAGCCCCTGGGAAGTTCGTCTCTGAATTCTAGAGAAGCTTGGACCTGAATTGCAATGTTTCAAATAGACTATTGCTAAAGAGGCAATCATTTATTAGTCTTGCAGTGGTGTGGGAACTATTTCACAGCTGGAATGCTTGGACTTGGAAAATCCCTCAAGGCTGTGGCTGGGGTGAAAAACTGTTCAAAATGAAGAAATAGCCCCTTACTTATATGCTCGAATAGGCAATACAAAGAAATAACCTCTTTTTAGAAAAATAAAGCCTTTACATCAGCAACAAGAGAACACTGATGTCTTCTGTTTGCTGTAATGATCCTTCTGAATGGTGTATATTATACTGTAGGTATGTTTATGCTGGAAGGAGAATGTCCTTTTATCCTGGAGATAGGATGGGTTTCTGTTTGTCTCCTATTTAGCCTTCATCCTTTATTTTCGAAGAGCCCATGTGATTTGGATTTGATGTATGTATTGTTTGCTAAATAAGGGAGACCCTTCATACCATGTGCGGAATATAGAAATGAAAATCGAATTTCCCTCAGTGAGTCGAGACTAAAATCAGAAAGGTGTCAGTTTTAGACGTGACAAAACCAGGTTACTCTTCAATTTTACAGGGGCCGTGCACCTGCACTCCACTTAATAGAACTTGTGTGTTTCTGCCCATTACATGAGCCTCTGTGAAATCAATACATACATCTTCTCTGCAGGATAAGTGCCCTAGTGTAATGGCGAGGCAATTATCCTTAATTAGCATCGGTCTGTATCGCTCAGGTTCAAGGTACAGATGATACATTTTTTCAGTTTGACCTTTTCTGCATTGTCTTCTTTACATCCATCCTGAGTGTCTAGCAGGTTTGAGTTTGAAAGAAAACATCTCTGACATCATTCATCTCAGGATGAGTTTCTGATTTCTATGATGTTCATAGGCTACATGAAGACTTGAGGTCTGTTTACTAAAAGTCCTGATGGATGTGGCTCAGTTACTGTAATTATGGAAACCGATGTTGTGACCAGTTTTGGTCTTGTGTTCACTTCATATCAAAATGGTGCTAACAGGAAGACAGAACACTAAGCCTGCAAGGTACAGATATTTACTTGTCTTTCAGATTGTTTTTCGATCTTCACATTGTTTGTTAATGCATTTACTCATTTGGCACACGCTTTTATCCAAAGTGACTTACAGGTAAAAGTACCAGTAGACTTCAGTGCAGAAGAACCACAGTGCAAATATTAAGTGCTTCATTTATTCAATAAGTGCGAGGAGATTATATCAAGCAAGCGCACCAAAAACTGATAGTAAGTGCTGGTTAAATGAATTGGGGTATTGCAATTCTGCACAAGTGTCTTCATTTTAAGTTTAGTCAAATTATTATTACTTAGGGAGAATTTGTATAATATTGTGTATTGCCAAACAACAAATGGTTTTAAATTTGCTGTGCTTTGTTTTTGATATTGTTCATCATGGATTTTTGGCACAAAATGTTATTGACACTAAGCTTTGAATCAATAAAAGAGTCTAAGATGAGATCCACTTCAGAGATAGGTACAAGATACAATGGTTTTAACATTTTTGCTCTGTTTCCAGTTTCCACAAACACCACCTGACCCTAAATCCCTTATTAACTGCACAGTACAGTATACAGTATATATGTGGACTTTGTCCTTTGTCCTCCTGGATAATATCATGTATTTGTGTCACCAGTAAGCCCAGCTCTGTATTGACCAAGCGTTGGTTTGTTTTTTTAGACTTTGCCCCTTTATTTTTTAATTTTTTGGTCACAGCAATTCTCAGATTTTTCCAATCAACTTCTCTCGTGAGATTATTCAGCAAGGTGTTTGAGTTTAACGTTTTGAAGCCCATTTTGTTCCTTTGACAGGCTTTCATAAACTCATTGTGGGTACATATTCACCACCAACAAAGTATAATGACAATATATTGACTAGGGTTGCACAGATTGTTGGCCAAAATACACAAATATGTCAGATAATTACATTTTTTCCAAGAAAAAAAAAGAAGAGTTATTGTGCATCCTATAAAGATTATTCCTTTCTCATGTCTGTTTCTCCTCTGGGTCATGAAGTTATCTTGAATGTTGTCTCTTGATCACATTTACCACTCTGAGCCTGAAATTGATGAAAGTATTCATCACTGTGAAATTCAGAGTTGCTTGTATGAATAATTCTTTATCACAGTTGAGTATCTCCTGTGTTCGGTGACGGTCCATCTGGGTGATCTTTTTTTTTTTTTTAATATGAATCCTTAGGGAAAATGCTAAAAATAGGTCTTACGAGCATTGCCCAGTGCACAATGCTATGCTATTCCTGTTGTGGTTACAGTGACAGAGAGTTGACCACATTCTCTGTAGTAATCAGTAAAACAGTTAACTCAAATTGAATTTTTTTTTGTGGCTATTTTTTCCCAAGAATTTATTCAATAAGACGTTCCCATAGCCCCTTTTAAATGTATTTTAAATAAATGTTTTTCCACTGGGTAAAACTGAGACACGGAACGTAAATAACTTAGATGGCAGCAGAGAAGATGTGAACATAAGTGCAAGAAACACAACGGGAAACTGGTAGGAATGCAAGTTTAATGGGCTGACAACAACATATACGCCAAACATCTGTCAAACTGATCTATCAAAGTAATATCACACAACAAGGTTATTGCACTTTGTCCAAGCCAACATTCAAGCTACAGCATGATACAAGGAGTATCATACGGATGGCTTTGTTTATAAAGCACATAAAAGTTATTTTCTTCTATGCTCCGGCTACGTATATCATTACTATAGGATAAAGTATATCATAGGGGAATATCTTCACTGAGCTTCATCTCAGACCTCAGGACTTTGCCTTTGTGCTGAGTCAGAGTTCATATATAAACCATGAGCTGGAGCTGCTGAATGAGATTGATGTCGAATGTCGGAGTCTGAACATTAATGATGAATAACAGATAAAATTAGACATCTAACAAAAAAAAAATGGGTTTCTGATAGCACCAAGGAGAAAATCCCATTAATGTAAAAAGAAAGATAAAACATCTGTAGATATAAAAACAAAATCAATAACTGCTCAAACAATGTAAACACACAATAACAGCATTTCATTATGGTGTACACATTATCTCCCAGTGCCTTTTTGTCACACAGCTAAAGCACGGGGTTTCATTTCACCGTCCACCAGCTATACCGGTTACTTGAGTCTTTCCCCCGTGAGGCCTTTAGGCCGCCATCCAGATGGTGAATGAGATGAGCACGGTCGGCAAAACCGTCAGCGGCGTCACACACCCCAGGTACAGCATGATTCCCACACCGCAAAGAGCAGTCAAATACGCACTCATCCTGCTGCAGACGATTTTCCTTACGGTTGTGCAGAACTGGAGGAGAGGATGTGAGAATTAGACAGTGATTTAGGGCAAAGTAAATAATAAAGTAGAGGAGCAGCAGCTGTGTGTTGTCAGAGGAAGCCTTCATTACCTCCAGGATGTCAGTAAATTGGACATAAGGCAACACTAGATGGAGCTGCTCGCCTCATGAATAAGTGACATTACTTTTCACTGCAGTGGACTGAAGCCAACAGCCCACTGCAGTGAAAACATGCCTATACTGCCATGGGTGAATAAGTCCGGAGTTCGAACTCTAGCCAGTAATTTCCTCATAAGAACATTCAGATTAGCATTGCTTTGCACTGAGTGTGACTGGCAAATTGTCCAATAATCTCTTTATCGCTAAACTCCTTATAATAACTGAGGGGTTTCCAAATGCCACACGTGCAATAATAACTTGTGGTTCTGCATGTGACCTTTTTAGTAATGCAGGATGCAGATGTAGAAATAAGGATTGCAGTGGATAGAGACTGGTACTCATTGTTCTGTAATGATCATTGACAGTAAAGCTGTTTGACCGTGACAAACAATAGTTTTGTACAGAATATGTTGAAATATTTACTGTTAACACAAAAACAAATGCAATTCAATAGCATGTCTTTTCAAATCTGTCTTAAATCAACACTCGCACATACTGTATTACATTGGTTATTGATTGCCTTAATTGTTCCTCTTGTCCACAAAGGCTGTGAAAACATTTCATCATCTTCTAATGTGATTTAAGTCTCAGATTGAACAAAATGTATAGCTACATCCAAGCAAAACTGTATTTCAAAGTTTAACTCAGTGAGATAAGATATAAATTATATTATCTGAAGTTTTTTGTGCAGTATTCCTTCCCTTTTTCTGTGTGTTTGTGAGTTTGGGAAGAGTTATGGACACACACAACTGCAGCCACTAAAAACTATCTCTCTGTGATAGGCATGTCAGGATTGTTTTAAGACACACTTGTGAACCTATTATTCAATCTCTCACTGACTGGAGGCCAGTAGTAGACTGTAGTACCTGGTATGTCTGGTAGCTGATAGCCATGCCGTATCTGCAGTACATGACATAGTGTTCACAGTTGTACCACAGTAAACTGTAGGTGACGGAGCCCAGGAGCTTCTCGGCCCTTCGAGCCACCTCATCCCCGTCCAGTGGAGGCTGGCTGCACACCTTGTCCATGTGGTTGACCAGGATATCTGAGCCATAAGCGAAATCCACCAGCGAGTCCACCCTGACACTGGCCACTTTGGTGATCACCCCAAATAGCAAACGGTTATTTGTTACCATCTTGGCAACTGCAGATTTATTCTTTGTTATCACAGGCAGGATGTCCGGGATGAGATGAGCCACACGGTTGTCGCCCAGGTAGATGCCGAAGTGGGTGAACAATGTCCTGGGCACTTCCAAGAGATCGCCACGCTTGTAAATTGACAGGTCATACTTTGAGTCCTCCTCCTCCTCCTTTTTGGAAGCTACAAAGAAAAAGTTGAGTAGCTGGTAGAGAAACATGATGTCGATGTGCAGCACAGTGCCCGACTACCTGAGCATTTTATGTGCGTTGTGATTGGGGAGGGAGGGGCCATGGCTGTTAGTAGGATTAGATATTGGTCAACCTTTCAATTTGATTTTGACAGAAACAAAGCAGCTTTCTCTAATCACTTTGTTCTGTGGCTCGGATTTTGAAACTCAGGCCTTGTTCGTGGTGTATTAAGGTCAAGGGTCCTCATTAAGACGGCTGAACTGGCATTGAAGTTAAATCCTCATTTAAAAGGTTAGATATTGAGTGATTGTGCACAAAAAAACAGCCTTTGTTATTCATTGCTAGATTGGTCTGCGACCGTTTCATCATTATTCAGCACTTTCTTGAACATTAAAGGGACAACGAGGAGTTTTGGAAAGTGAAGTGTTTTCACACTACATTTCCCATGAGCCTCCACGCACACAGTGATATTCTTGGACTGGCGCAAGACGGACGAAAGCGAAAACATTTCCCAAGAATGTTTTCATTCATCAAGAATGAAAGTAGGAGGTTCGAAGACGATTCGGCGCCGTTATTCCCATGACCCGCCGGGCAGCATCAGCGAAACCGAAATGCTGGGCGAGCTGACCACTAATAATAATATCAAAATAACGATAAAGACAAAACTATATATTATCGAAAATGGACCCATTAACAAGTGTGGGTAACGTAGATTCATCCACATTAATATGAGACTTTTTTTATAAGCAAATACAAACTCCTTGTTGTCCCTTTAATCCTTAAATCTTATAGAAATATAATAGTGATGTTCATTGTGACAATATATCATCACAGGTTCCGATTTAGTTGTAGAATTGGGTAGGTTGATGAAGCTCAATGTAATTGGTTAAATTTGTTTTCAGTTATTCACTTATTCTTAATACTAATTATTTGCTTACACCGAACAAGTTCCACAAACAGCGCAACATCCTAATCAGCCATTACAGCTAATTTAAGCCTCTGCTTCCACTGGCATATTGGTAGGACCACATTCACACAAGACACATGGGTAAAAATAAATTGTTTATTAAACCTTTGTCATATTTACATTGCTATAATAAGTACAATACTATAAAATATCCACTATATGTACATTATGATGCTCAAAGATATTGTTATCAGATATTGTTACAGTCCATGATGTGCTGTATTTTGTGAAAACTCATAATGTTATCAATGCATTTACCACACTGTTATGAGAAGACAAGTACAAGTCATATAGTAAATTATTTATGTACAAAACATTCAACATGGTCTACACAATAAAATGAAAGTAATTGTAGTAAAGTAGATTCATGAGGCATCACATGACGAGCATTTGGAAGGGGTTCCCGGTCAGTCGTCTCTGCCAAGTAAAAGTTCAGCTCAGTTCATTTGAAAGGTCTTTGTGCTGAGGCCTCCCTTTTTTCATTTTTACCCAGCCATCCACAGAGTGAAGGGGATAAGAACTGTGGGTAATGTAGTTGAAGGCGCCATCCCGAAACAGACGATGGAGATAATTCCTAGCAGTCCTGAAACAATGACGCTGCGCTGGTCTCTGATGATTGATTTCAGACGCTCGCAGAACTACAAAGGGGAAGAAGAAGAAAAAAAGTGAGTGACTTCACGTCTCTTGGCTGCAGACAGTTTCAGCTCTGCCGTCACCTGGAATGTGTTTGTACAAAAAATCATCACATATGGCCCCAGTCGTTAAACTGCTGTTGTAAATCAGTGTGCAAGGTTAAACCCAGTTCACCCGGTGTTGGGGTAGGTTGTGCACCACACACACAAGTACAATATGAACTCTGGGTCGCCCCTGTATTATCAAGGTTTATAGCAGAAGTAAAAATGAAGACGACACCCGAGAACACATTAAGGCTCTGGGTAAAAGAGCTGTGGCTTGGTCTCACACAGCAGATGTCATTTAAGGAGGTTGATGAAACAGGATGTGTCAGCACCTGGGTGTAAGGGAAACCCTGACTTAAACTTTTGGTCGTGTCTGGTAGGGGGGACATCAGTCTTGTTTTTTTTTAGACCTTATTTTTGCACTATGTTCCTTTGGTGCAGCTCTATTAGGCTACAGTTCAGACTCAATTTGAGTTCCTGTTTGTTTGGCTGTGTTGGTATTTGTGTGCCCTCTACTAAACCAGAACCTGGATTTGTCAGGATTTATGGGCTAAATTGGAGGGGCCCTAACTGAGGGAGTCAGTAGGGGCCCAATAACATATTTCCCACCTGCCTACAAACATGTTGTGGTCGATCTTAGATTTCTGATTATGGATTTGAATAACAATGGGCTCTTTGCACAGCTACTTCCTGAACTTAATGCTGCTCCTTTCTTTCCTGTCTTACATTATTGGACAAACTGATTAATCCAGGTGTGTCTGAGTAGTCACAATGGTCAGACACACCTGGATTAATCAGTTTGTTCAATAATGTAAGACAGGAAATAAAAGAGCAGCATTAAGTTCAGGAAGTAGTGGAGCTGTGCAAAGAGCCCAGTATGTGATGATTCAACTCCAACATGTAGAATATAACTGTATTCATCTAAACCAGTGCTTACTCTGCGCCATTAGTCTACTAATGACCTGAGTGTTGGCCCCAGTGCCCATCCATACCTTCTCTGTTTGGCGGCTCGCTGCGTGTCCGTATCTGCAGTAAGTCACAAAGTGTTCACAGTTATTCCACAGCAGACTGTAGGGGATCGCTCCGATCCTCTTCTCGGCTCTCTTGGCGACATCTTCATTGGAAAACGCCCGCGCCTTCACCATCTTATCCATGCGGTTGACCAGGATGTTGGAGCCGTACGCAAAGTCCTCCAGCGTGTCCACGCGCACCGTGGCGCACTTGTAGATGCAGCCGAGGATCAGTCTCTTGTTCGTGATGACGGAGCCGATGAGCTTCGTGTCGTTGGTGAGCGCGGGGAGGATGTCAGGGATCAGGTGAGCCACTTTGTTGTCACCCAGGTAAATACCGAAGTGGGTGAAAATGGTTCTCGGGACCTCGAGCAGGTCTCCTCTCCGGGGGGTGCACGGTGGGCCGCGGTGGTGCGTGGGGGGCTCGTGCTCCTGCTCCTCACTGTCCAACCAGCTGGACTCAAAGAGTTTGAAGTTGGAGAGGAGGGAGAGCTTCTCCACCAGGAATGTCAGCAGCTGCAGCATCGTGCGAGTCGTGCAGGGAAACGTCTGTGAAGTGCTTCAGTGAAACGAGCTTTTTATCCTTTAGTGGCACGAGGAAGAGGGAAAGCCTCCTGGACACGAGTGACCTTGTGCACGTGTGCATTCTCCTTCCATCACCTCCTCAGCTCTGCTGCATTGTTTTCTTAGTCAACACATGTGCAAACGCTCTCCTCTAATCCTCTCTGCTTTTGCAGTGCAGAGGGAGAGAATTAGCTGAAATAAACAGAACTTGTCTAATTTCTTCCAACGTTCATTCTGTGAAATACAACAAATACACAAAGCTTAGTTTAAATGCGACTGAAAAACATTTTAATTCAGTCATCATTTCCCAGGATTAAAAACATATCCCGTTGGCTTTTGCTTATCTACCTCATGAACTGGCAACCCAAAAGAGGTTCTGAGTAATGAACTCCATAGCCGGAAGATATTAGGCACCAATAACCCATGTAAAGCCATTCATTACTCTCTATAAGCCATTATTACAAGGTGAGTGTTAGCAAGATTATTTGAAAACAGCAAAGAGGAAAGAGGAGGATCTTTAAAATCAAGGAACTTTCTAGCTGTGGAAAGATTTATATCTACAGTACAGTAGGCTATGGATGCACTACATGGGCACAGACCTGACTAAAAACTTGCATTCATTTTCAAAGTTCCACATCTTTTATTTGAGTTTTTTTTTTTGACAGCAGATTGAGTCCTTGAGATTTTAGTCTGATCTGCTGGTGGAAGACATTCGGATCATTTATTCAAAGAGGCTCTCTGTACATTTTCTGTGCCACATAATGTATGTGGTTTCTTGCTGGGAGTGAGTGGTGATGGCTGCTTGACATCTGACCTCTGAGCAGAGCTACATCATGAGTGCAGACTGGAGGCTGCAATTTGAAAGTGATGAGACAAGGGTAGCTGGTTAGCATGCTAAAAGAAAGATTGATTTAAAAAAAAGAGTTAATTGGCTTTGCTTTCCACAGCAGTTGATTGAACTTAAGTTGATGTGTTTTGTTGCTTTCTAATGTGTAACTTCACATCTCAGTAGTGTAACACTGGTTAGTGTTCATTTTCACTATAAAATGAGTTCTTATTGAATGACTCTTCATTTGGGGCACTTTGCCTACTTTGGGCTAACATAGGGCCCATCATCACACATTGCTTCTTCCAGGGCCGGCCCCTGGCATAAACACTCTATGCGGTTGTTTAGGGCCACAGCCGTTAGGTGGGGGGCCACATGATCAGAAAGGTACCGGGGTTCATCAAGTCATTTAAACATCCTGAGGTCTGCACGCACGCTATGAGCTTTATATGTAATTTAAAGTCAATATTCAACTTCTTTTATCTCACATTTGAGACATTTGGTGAAAATAGAATGGCAGAATGACAACATTTGTGCTCAAAAAGCAATCTTACAAAATGTCATTTTAGACTTGTTTTCTACACTTATCTATTACTGTATTCATATCCCATTTCAAGCACCAAAACAGTTCATTCTCATGACTGAAGGTGTGTTTTCACAAGGGATTTGACATTTTTCAAAAAGCAGACCTCACATTTCCAGAATTTGGCCTAAATTATTTCTTTATACAGTGTTCTAGGACAAACTGGCCTCAGTGTGCTTACAGAGGAGGTTCTAAAATTTAGACGTAAAACACTTGAGTATTGTTACATCTGCAAGTATCTTAAAAAGATCAATCACACACAAAACTTGTTTAGGGTCACCAAAATCCTAGGGCCGGCCCTGGCTTCTTCACATCATATCTCTCTTGTCTTAACCATTAGTTGCACACAGGCAAAGTGGATCATTTGATTCAGTTTCAATTCAGTTTAGCAAGAATTCATGATTACATCTCATCTCATGGCACTTTAAATGATAAGGTTATGATCTTACTTTATTAAAGCAGAAGTAAGCGGAATATTTGTGTTAATATACGTATATCTTCCAACGGCAATCACTTATACTGTATAGAGTGTTTGGTCCGACTGTCAGTCACTCTGCTCTGCTGTAAGCCGAGGAGAAAACTTTCCTTGTATCCTACAACCTTTATCCAATGAGGAGAGAGAACGGCATAAAGGGGCGGTCCTCTCTGTGTGTGCAGCCAAGGGATGCGCGTGAATGTGGTGACGTAGGGACGAGGACGGGGACTGCTAACTCCATCTGCTGACAAGAAGTTAGCCAAAACGACCGGATCACTTACTTCTGCTTTAATGAAAAGAATGCATCATATGTTGTGTGCTTATCTCAGTTCTTTCAATAAATCAATAATTCAACAATAAATCTCATCTCAAACTTGGCCTGATGAATGACAGATTAGTTTGGGCCCCTGACAAACTGAAATGTGCTGCAATGAACCAAAATAATGTGATTTAAAGATAAAAGTTTTAAGAAAAGGTCACTATTTTCCAATTTGATAAAATAATGGCTGTTGTTGTTTTGTTGTGATTTTTCCCCCCTTCCCAACTTCTAATTGGCCTATTAAGCTGATTACAAGCTACCTTAGCAAGTCATTGTCTGGAGGTTAGACGTCGCAGACACACAGAGGCCGGTCTGTTCTGTCTCGTCATCAATCCAGGATCAGCCCTGTGGCTGCGCTGGATGCCCTGCACTTTCTCTGAGAAAACTTATGATAAGATTCTTTTGACCAGATTATACTTTAATCCTTTAGGATTCGATTACACGCTCATCCTTTAACCCAGAAAATACCTTGAGAAACATTCACAGCCTTTTTGATCTTGTGTCCTTTGGATCATTTGTCACAGTACCTTTTCTGACCTAGATACTGCAAATTCCTTGAAAATGGGGATAAATGATTGGTGGTATTTAATTTAGGCCAGTCACTGCTTTTTCACACTGTGGGAAAGCCCCTTTAAGCCACAGAGCATACATACCCTACTTTTGAGGAACTGTCAAGTGCAGGCACCAAACATATTTTACACACAAGCCTTGATTAATTAAGGCAAAGCTAAATGAATATTCATTAAGTTCATACACCAAAAACATCACATGTAGTTTATGCTGTTTTAGTTTTTGGACCAGTCAATATTGAGTTACAACAAAGAGCCGAACTTAAACTGTCAGTGGGTGTACAATGCTGAACTGACTTGAAACAGTTTCATTTATTTACAGACACATAACATTATAGCGTATTGTGTATTTCGGTGCAGCAGTTGCAAAGGAGGCGAGGCAGAGAGAGTCGGCCAATAACCAGAGGGTTGGCAGTTCAAATCCCCTTACCCACCTTTCCTCGGGTGAGTGCGTATGAATATGAATGTTTGGCGGTGGTTGGAGGGGCCGTTTGGTGTGTGTTGTGCCATGGAAGGCATTATATTTTATCATGATGTAATTTCTAAAAAAATACGAAACAAGTGCGTACAATATAAATCAGAGAAAGTTATGAGCCAGCACAGGCATGAGGAGCAACGTAAGACCAATATTAATATCCTAGTAGTGTAAATAACATGTAAGATGTGCCCCACATCTTTTATTACGGAGCAGCTGCAGGACAAAATGAACCCACAGCAAACTGAGATGTAGGCAAATTAAACACGGAAGCAATAAATTGACAGAGCCGAGTACTGTGGCATGTTCAGGTCAACTCGGGTGCTTAGTAACGAGGTCAATGAAAACCAAAGACTACTGCGTCATATGACAGATGTTTTCCCGTATGATGATGTACGTATTATTACGCCAAAGTGGACAACAAAGTGTCAACCTGGCTGCATGTTGTAGCTCAGATCACACCATGTTCAGCTGAGTCGACTTACCGTCTGTGACCGCAGCTTGAACCCTGTGGTGGCATTGCAACAAACCTTTGCCCTCTGTCCTGGGGAGATTTACACCATGGTCAAATGGCTCCAGACTTATAGTTGCGGCCTATGAGGCACCCTAACAAGGCTCTTTCAATGTAATTCCTGGACCGACGACCTGTTCACTATGCTGACTTTGTTTTTCAGCCTTGAAACTTAAGTTGATTACTGAAGGACGCATTTCCTAAAGCCGTGAAAAACAATGATTCAGCACAGTATTCCTACAGTTGGATTTACAGGGAAAACCGTGGGGGACGTGCAGCTGTCAACTTTTTTTATATAGAAAACTTATAATCAATGAACTAATCTTGAATTCTGCTTATGTGTTGTTTTTGTATTCTGTCAGCCTGTCCGAATACATCAACAAGTTGAGAACAACAACAACTCAAAGCACGTCTTAACGTCCTGGACACAGTGTTTAAAAATGGGTGTCCGTGTCTTTCATGGCACTTGGAGGAACAGAGAGAGACACTTTCCATCTGGTGTTTCTACACAAAGAGGCCAGTTCAGCAAAAGTTCAGCACTGTTTAGGTTCATGTCCCTGGCAGTTCATTCTCAGGTCAGCAAGGCTTTATATCCATCCTGCGCCCTGGTTTTTCCCACATTATAAAACCCTCACAGAGGTAGTTAAGGTGAGATTTATCATCTAATGTCAACACGGGGGCAACAGGCAAAGCATTATTAAGCTCTATCTTGTTACATGTATCTTCACTGTTTGTTTTGATACAATAAAAAGGGGTGTGTTTGCCATGTGTAACCTGAAGAAAACCCTCAGGATAACCTCAACAGTGATGTTGAACTGTACATTTAACAAAATATTCCAGCGATAGTACAATGTGTGGTTGAAGAAAACCATTCAAACATTCCTGTTTGACCTCAAAGAGATATATTTTCATTCACCACAACTCAAAAGGAGCACAGCAGCATGAAACCCGAGTCATGTGTTTATAACCTACTTTTACTGTCCATAATATTTATGTACTATATATGTCTTTGAACACACCACTTGATAGATCAGTTCAGCATGTAGTTTCTGTATGAAACCTTAACAGCTCTGTTATTATTACTGTGAGCTGCATCTGATGCTGATGAGCCACATCTCCACCATACATACCTTTAATCTCTTGACAATGAATTGAGAGCTCTGTCTGATACAGTTATGCACAATAGACACATATTTAGAGACTATGTTCTTCCAACAGGAATGATATTATTTGTTATTTTCAGAAAGTCCAAGCCCAGAATGACATGTTTACCTCCAAGTGACAAAGCCCTCCAGTGGCTGCATCAATTATGACAGGAGCGGAGTCGGGTGATGACATCACACTCAAAGTCCATGCTGAGAGGAGGTAACCTTGGTCACTTTGGTTTGGGGGTTTTAATACTGGAGATTAAAGGTTATTACCAAATTAAACTGAAACAAATTTTCCTGGGATAAGATTCCAAGCCTGGAAAACTTTTATTTGTCTTGTACAATGATGTTTAAACCACAGCTATTACCCACAGAGAGGCTGTGTTCAAAACATTATCCCTGTTTGTTTGTTTGTTTGTGGTCAGTTTTAATCGTGTTTTCATCTCATACAAATGCAGCTGCCACAGTTATCTGCAGGTTAAAATATGATATGTTATATCTTGATGTAAAGTTGTGTGTTTGTATGGAAGCCCAATACTGCCAGCAAAACACACAAAAAAATGCGATGCATTATTAAAAAAAATGGTGAATGTCAAATTTACAATTGGATAATGATCTAGAATTGTGACACATTAAAATCAATGTATTGTATTTCTAATGTGTTTATGCCATAAATTAAGTCTGACCTTTTAATTATGAGTAGTGGATCGGTCAAAATTGGGGGTTAGCAAATGAATATCAACAAGTCTTCCCAATTAGACAACAACATGGGCCTCACAAATGACATATGATATTAGGATTTTCTTTTTCACATCTCCCGACACCATCTGTCAGTCTCTCCTAAAACAGTTGAATAAAATCAAATCATTTTCTACTCGAATTATAGCTAAACAAATATGGTGATTAGGCTTTGGTACAAAACTGATTTGCATAGGATTACAGATGCTTTACATTTTGGCAAATACAACATTTATAGGTTTCATAATCTAAACAGTAACATTCATGACTTCTTAAAGTAAGGGAACAATGGAGGCATATCATTCTTATTTTCAATCCAAAAGTTCAATTTCCAGCATCATCATCATTTTATTTTTGATAGAAATGGACTTAATCGTAGGAAATTTTAACTGACATCTGCCAGTTCATTTGTTTATTCATTAGCACATCTGCACAGACAACATGTTTTAATGTTTCATGTCTGCTAACAGTGACTCATGATCCCATCTTTGATATTTGTCATGATGTCAGATGAATAAGAAAAGGTAAATACACTGCCCTATCTCTTCACTGCCCGTAGGTTTATTGGTCGTTGTCCAGGTACAAAAAAAAGTGTCATTGCACACAAAGATGCGTCGTCATTCTTTTGGATTTGCCGTGTCACCTTTCCGGACACAGAGTTGCAGCTAAATATACAGTTTGGCGATGAGTCACATACAGCTGTACTACTGTCAGTCAGTGGGATCGGTCAGTTGACAGATCCCACCGAATACTGGAAATGACGATGGTTGGACATTTGAGTCACAGCCTTGTCTGAACAGAGTGAGTGGGATGTTTGCGTTTGAACCCCTTATCGAACACTGAACTGATGACCCTGTTCAGATAAATATCCCGCAGAGTCAGGCTGCACTTCATTCTCCAAGAAGACAAGACCACAACTGGTGGCTAAAACAACATGGCTCCATCACTTCTCGAAACAGCAGGAGGACTTTTGTTACTTTTCTCCGTCACTTCAGCAGTAAGTCCCCGGTTTACTTTTAGAACCGATGCGTTTCTCTTGAGTGGAAAATCAATTTAAATCATTTTGTCCTTTTTTTGTGTGCAGCAAGTAAGAGGAGACAACCTCTCACCCGTCTGCAACCCAAATGATGGCTTTGTAAGTAAACAATAAATAAACTAGACTGTAAAAATAACCTTTTTACGCTTGCTGTGCAAATGTGTCTATTGATTAACACACCATCATTGATATTCTTTATTTGCTTTATGTGCACTTAGGGACAATACTGTCCTACAACATGTGGAGTGGCAGATTACCTACTGCCGTACGTTTCAAGAACGACCAGGGATTTAGACAATATGCAAAGAGAACTGGAAACAATTGCTAATTTGACCCAGGGGGCTGAAGAAAAAATTGTCTACATGAAAGACTCTACTGTTGCAGCTCAGAAGAGTTCCCCACAAGGTACATATGTGTTCTTTTATTATTATTATTATTATTATTATTATAAACAAACAGTTGCATGTATTGAAAGTGTTCTATAACTGTTATTAATCTACTGCTGATATTGAACCTTCATTTCAGACTCATACGTCAAGAAGGCATCAAGCATGATGGATGATATCCTTCGCTATGACAAGACCATCATTGCACAGGAGCAACAAATTTTGTAAGTTACTTCAACTGCAATAAGATATGATGCAATAGTCGTTTATTAGTTCTTCGGTGTAACAACTGCAAAGTGGACATTACAAATGAAATGCCAAATACATGTCAAATACAACAAAATTGCAAAAGATAAAAATGGATGAATAGATAGTGTAATATAGTATGTACAGATGTTTTTAAAAAAAATAGCAGCAGATGAGGACATGACATCTGACATTTGTTTCACAGATTAAGGCACGAATCACTTTTCACATTAAAGTATCCCTGGACAAAGAAATGAACAGCTTATACCTTTTGATGCATTGTACTTTTAACAGTATGTGAAGAATATAAAATACTCCATCTCTACCAGTGTTAATGTGAAAATGCTTCTCTCTCATGAAGCTATATAGGTAATGATAATCTGATTGCATCAAATGATATTGAATACATGTTGTTTTGACATAGCTGAACTGGTTCTACTGCCCACGCGTTCGGGTCATTGCACGCCAACCTAACACAGATCATTGGGCAATTTGCCACCCACCCACTCCCACTCACCTTTATACACTTGTGAGCTCAGACTCATGTGCTGACTTTATTTAAGGCAATTCAATTTGATTATGCCACTTTTCCAAATTTGATTTGTCTTTTTTTTTTGTTTTTTTTGTTTGCCGCTACTGCTTTCCCATCTTCTTGTGTGTGATGAGTGTATTGTATTGTTTCCTTCTTCCCAGTGAACTTCAGAACCTCATTTCAACTAACGAGAGGAGAATGTTAGAACTGAAACAAGCCTCCATTCAGCTGCAGCAGAGATGCGATGAGCCTTGCCAAGACTCAGTTGAGATCCAACCCATCACAGGAACAGGTAAAAAAAAAAAAAAAAAAAAAAAGATCTGTGACCCTCGGGCCATTCCCATTTCACAAGAGGTTTCTCAATCCTGCCTGGTCTGAGCACCGTTTGTCCTTGTTCAGTGTTTAGTTAGAGACTGAGATCAATAAGGTGCATCAGTGCAAAGTAAACAGATTTATTCCAGATGTAATTTGTTTTGACCTCATTTCAAAGAACTTTTCAACTTTAAAGTAAATGTGGACAAAGTCACTTTAAATGTAATTGTGAAATAAATCTGATGATTTCATTTAGGATTTACTATTAAGGAGTTTAAGGATTCAACCAGATATTTTTTTAACCTTACTTACTTAACATACTCAGTGATGTTGAACTATTCTTTCTCATCTTCTTTTCCTTTTCTTGTCCATTTTTTTAATCAGATTGCCAGGATATTGCAAACAAAGGTGCCACTAAGAGCGGTCTTTACTATGTGAGGCCTGTCAAAGCCACTGAGCAGTTCCTGGTCTATTGTGAGATTGATGAATTTGGACGTGGCTTCACGGTGTTACAGAGGGTATGTGTACCTGGGAAAAATGCACTTGCACTGCTTCCATTATTTTATTATTTTGTAAAACAAGTTGATAGTAATAGATTACATGCTATTGATCTGGCTGTCGCCCCTGAATGCAAACCACTGATATGACCGTCAAGAGACTGCACAAAAGTCATTAAGGAGGCAAAGTGACGGCTGTACTATAGTTAATACTATATAGGTTTTAATATTTTCAATATTTACTTTGGATCCTTAAAATAAAAGTGCAATGCCCACTTTCATAATCCCAGGCTGGCAAAGCAAACATATTTAAGGTGGTATAGCCTAGTTTAACTCTAACATAAACATATTCTTTTACAATAAAATGTTGCTGAGGCCTGTTGTGTAGGTCCTTAGATGTCTGACTTTCAATCATAGCTAACGATTATTTGATAGACCTAGATGACAAGGCCACAACAAAGCTTAATTTGAAAATGTTCACACTGAGTGAGCCACTTAATGAGCCACTCTCTCTAGTTACATACAGAATTATAGGGAAATGTTTTGTTGGCCAACTGGAGAAACATTAATTAAACATTAAATAACATTAAGTTCTTTCGCCTCAACAACACATTTTGACTCTGCAATTATATTTGTGTCTGCATAGAGACGTGACGGCAGTTTGGACTTCAACAAAGACTGGGTCCAGTACAAGGAGGGCTTTGGCTATCTCTCACCGGACGACACCACCGAGTTCTGGCTCGGTAACGAGAAGATGCATCTGCTGACCGCCAGTGGGACCATCCCAACTGTGCTGAGGATAGAGCTTGTTGACTGGGAGGGGAACAAAAGGTATGTAAACACGCACACATGTACGATAACAGATTATATAAGAGGAGAGCAAATACAGTCAATTACACAGCAAACATGACCCCCAGACGATGAGGAGGAAGAAAAAGATGACTAAGCAAAACACTCCTATGTGCCCTCCTTACTCCAGGTATGCTGACTACAACATGTTCAGACTGGGATCAGAGGCCGACAATTACCGTCTCACCTATGGTTACTACTTTGGTGGTGACGCTGGCGATGCTTTTGATGGCTTTGACTTTGGAGATGACCCCAGCGACAAGTTCTACACATCCCACAATGGCATGCAGTTCAGCACCAGCGACAAGGACAACGACAAGTACGACGGAAACTGTGCTCACCAGGACGGCTCTGGCTGGTGGATGAACAGATGTCACGCTGCACATTTGAACGGCAAATACTACCAGGGTAAGACCACATACTCTGACCGATGCTGACCGAAGCCCTGTAATTATGATGTTGTGATTAACAAATTACCCACAGTGCATCATCCAAAACCCTCATCCGAGTACATATTACAGCGCAAACTCCTTTGAGGCCTTGTCTAAAACCTACACTGTGCTCTGTTCATCCAGGTGGCAGGTACACAGAAAAGGATGCAGGTGAATACGGCTTCGACAACGGCATCATTTGGGTCACATGGCACAACCGCTGGTACTCCCTGAAAGAGACCACCATGAAGATCATCCCCCTCAACCGCATCGCAGCAGGCGGCGGACAGCAGGCCGGTGTGAAACAGTTTGGTGGACTTGGAGATAATTAAAAAAAAAAAAAAAAGTAAAGTAAACGCACATGCTTGAGGTCAATACTGAATGCGTCCAGCGCAACAACCCTGACGCCACTGTTGATCAAATAACATGTCTGGTTTGTGATTTGTCACCATGTGATGTTTGCATGCTTTGGTGATCTGACCCAGCTGGACACTGATGTTGTCATTTCCTTTTCCTTCGTCAGTGTTGTTTTGAGCACTGAATAAATAAATGTCTTTTCTGTACCAGATATGGTTTTGTCCTTTCTTCACTGGGCAGCCTTTGGACTAAGTTGGCGCCAGTCTGGAAACACCTCACAAAGTCCATATGGCAAACAGCTGTTGTATAAAACAATATCCAACTGAGACTTCATGTCTCAGGAAAAAAAGAAATTCAAAAATGCTAAAAGATGATGTGTCTGAAATGACTCTGCAATACCCTTAAATGTTTTTTCATAGTAGGCTACACATGAAATGCAGGGCACCGCCCTGTAGGAAATATTATCTTAAATATAAGTGTTTCTGTCCACATCGTCTGCTAAAGGTATATAATGTGTATAACTCCACTGTGACACAACAATCATAATCTATGAGTTTCTTTGAATGTAGTTTAGCACAAAACCTGTGATTTAGTTTTCCTCTCAGTGTACACGTGTCTCTGGATTACTGACAACAGGTCATACTCGTAAAGATTACAAACACCCACACATGGACACATAAGCATGTTTGTTTTGTATTCAAATAAAGAGCTTTTTTTTTATTGATGAGCAATTTGTCTTCACAGAAAGCAATTTAAATACATTCAAAGAAACATGGCGAAAATTAATTTTCTTTTCTTTTCTTTAAAAAGCAGCAAAGTGCAATCAGTCAGCTGCCTCTTGTCTCCATGAAATTAATAATTAAAAACTATTGACCAGCACAGTGAGTGATCTTCAAAGCACTTCATGAGGCCACTTGGAAATAAATAAATTTAGGAAGTATATAATTAATTTTCTTTTACTTAAAATTCAGATGAGCAGAAAAACTCAAGGTTGCACTTCATAGCTCGGCCCATCAGGTTGTTTACAATGAATAAAAGCAACCCACACTTATTTTTCCAGGACAGAATTTCAGTTTCAGTTGAACTGATGAAGATGAACTAGCAGGAATAATGATTAGATTTTCAATATTACAACAGCAAAACCTCACCAAAACAACTCTTCGTTATCAGCTCTTATCAGGACATTCCTCTTTTCATCAGTATGATTCACATTCGAACAGTTTATTTACCTTGCATTGTGTAGGACTACTTGTGCCCATGCATCACTTGTGGAGTCCAAATTCCAGCTGGCACAGTGTGATGGTTGTGCCAAGATGGCAAATGCCTTTGTATGGCCTAACGTTTAGTGTTTGCATAAAGACCATGCAAGGCCGGGACTCCTGAGAGTCCCTGAGGTCAGCTGCTGTTTTTGAGAATTGTATCTCCTAAAATGTCCTTTTATGCCAAAACATGGCAACCCACACATCAGTCACTGGCTTTTTTTTCCCTTTTTTTGTGCCACTGAAACATTGGAAAGCCATTGATCTCTGTACTTTGTAGGGCAAACATGACCTGGTACACAAGGCAGGACAATCAAACTGTAACCTGTGGTCACAATAAGTTACACTCACTCAAACTGCATCCATTGTATTACAATGGTATCAGTAAAAATACTGTATTTGATAATACTACTTTATTATCGACGATTAGATTTTCCTTGGAGAAAGTGTTTTTGTTCTTTTAGTTTAAAGGGATAGTTCAACATTTTGGCAAATTGGCCCATTGCCATAATCGCTATAGTCATAGCAGTAGGTTCATTACCTTTAATTGTAGGTGTAAGTAAATTTTCAGTACGGCGGAGCGCAGCAGCTGGCTGCTCAGAGCTACGCTATGGAGGCTAACGGAATTTCTTGGTTTCCCTCATTAAACTCATCAAATTCAACATCCCAAAACTCCACAGCGCTTTTGTAGACAAGTTGTGACCTGCACAACCACCACGCTATGAGATAATGACGGAACGATACGAAACGGAGCCGTTTTCGAGGTAAATACAGGGTAAATACGGAGACTGCTTGCTGAAAAACTGTCCCTGAACGCAACGCGCATCAACGGTTTTGTATGAATTTACCTCGAAAACGGCTCCGTTTCGTATCGTTCCGTCATTATCTCATAGCGTGGTGGTTGTGCAGGTCACAACTTGTCTACAAAAGCGCTGTGGAGTTTTGGGATTTTGTATTTGATGAGTTTAATGAGGGAAACCAAGAAATCCCCTTAGCCTCCATAGCGTAGCTCTGAGCAGCCAGCTGCTGCGCTCCGCCGTACTGAAAATAGCTTACACCTACAATTAAAGGTAACGAACCTACTGCTATGACTATAGCGATTATGGCAATGGGCCAATTTGCCAAAATGTTGAACTATCCCTTTAACAGAGTAGCAGCTTGCCATCCCGGCCGACAGGGGGCGATGTCCTATTTCCAGCGTCTGCTGTTGGTGTTGTTTACTTCCGGGTCACCCAGTCGTCAGTCTGTGGTGGTGGAAGTGGTGGTCATGTTTTTACGTTTGTGATACAATTTTCGAGTGCGACCAAGCGATATATATTCAAAAATAGTATTTTCTTCAGCCGGGGTGTCACATCTGGACATTAAAACGCCACCATGACGGAGGTAGGTCGATGTTTTATCTCCTCTCGTGCCTTTTTCTTCGCTCCCGCTCACGCGCTGCCGCACGGGCAGCCACCGGGTTGGGCCCCGGCTATTTACTGGAAAGCGTTGCAGTAACGTTGTGTTTTCTCCTCAGGAAAACATGTAGTAAATGATGGAGTGAAATAAATACATTAAAGTAAGAAACACATGTTTTTTTTTCTCCCAAGGATGTCCAGAAACACTCGGTCCACACTCTGGTCTTCAGGTCTCTCAAAAGGACCCATGATATGTTTGTGTCCGACCATGCGAAATCCATCGCACTGGACGAAGAAAGGTAAATCTGGTATTTTACTTTTAAACCGTGCAGCAAAAAAACAACAACAGCCTTTTTACTGTGCGTTGTAATCCTTCCAACGCTTTTACGGTTCTTGAAACTCTCCTCGGTCTCTCCTACTTCTCCTTTACTTCAGTATTTACATTTCATGCTACTTCTAAGATCTATTCCCCCAGAGTTTAGACGCCGACACCACACTTTATACTCAACTACCGGTACATTTATCTGATACTTTTAATTTATACTCGAGTAATAATGTCGATATCGAGGCTGAGACAATAATGAACAACCATAATAAATGTCTTAGAATAATGTCGAGTAGTTTATTGAAAGTTGTGTAACAAAGGAGGATACAGGCAGAGGAGTGTTTCCCTTTCATGTTTCCAAAGAAATCAGCTGACGAGATTCACTTTATCTTAGGTCTGACAGTATCCTTAGCGAAAATAAGAAGCACAATCACAAATACATACAGCAGTAGTAATATCTGCCTGTATGATTGCAGTATGATCATTTTTACATATTGTGCACCATCCTAGGTTCTGGCATTTATATTATTGATACTGTTATATGGTTTGTGCATTTATTATAAGTAGCTACTCTACAGGCATGAGAATGAATAGTTGGGGTAATATTTTACTGCTGTGTGCAAAAGTTTGTCTACCAAAGAGCAATTTACATAGAGCCGAAACTGTTAATTGGTTATTAAAATTATTTTTCATGCAGAAATGATTAATATGTGATAAAAATTGAACAGTGCTGTTTTCTTATGTCAATAACCATGGTGGGTTTCAGACTTTTGGCAAAGAACTAATGAAAATTAAAAATTAATAATTGCACCCCTAATCAACAAGTAAGTATTGTTATATACAGTTACATGTGTGACACAGCAGAGAGGATTTTCTCTCCTTGTTTGTGCCAGTGTTATGCACTGTATCAGACAAAAGTCTAATGTTTTGTCCTGTAAAATAACAACACGATAAGATCATATCATCACTATAGGATGCTCATTCTCATCGTCTCCTGTATTTGCAGCCACAAAATGAAGATGGGCGTGAAACTGAAAGCGGACTATGATGCCGTTTTACACATGCCAGTCCTGAAGGAATGCAAAGAGAGAGTCTCACTTCTTCCAGGCAGCATGCTAAGCCAACAGAGCTACACGCAGCCAGGTGAGGAGGAAACAAACACTGCATGACAATTAATTTACCCGTCATAGTTCACTTAAACCATTTCTTTCTGTTCGTGAATACTTATGTATTTGTTTTTAATGTGTATTTGAAGATGACCCAGAATACCTGATTGCCGGGACACATGCTTACCCATCTGGACCTGGTAAGTACGATGCTCTAAATTGAACTAATCTGCATGTTTCTGAGTTTAATGAGCTTGTTCACCATATTGCACTGTTCTTGCGAGTGTCACACCAGTGTGTCTCTCTCAACAGGAGTGGCCTTGACCGCTGACACAAAGATGCACAGGAATCCCAGTGACGGAGGAGTCCTCTCGATGGCACTGGCTCTGCCACCTTCACAAGCCAGGTGAACATTTACCCTCCACCACATAGGAGTGAAATTATGGATAACTGACAGTTTGTCATAAACACTTTTTTCAGGATTTCCTGCAATTTATTATATGTGAAATGAACAATAATCAGTTGTTTTTTCTTGTGTAACTGAATCACAGGCAGGATATAAGCCGCACAGCAGCGAGCGTTGGTGACATCCACCGACACGCAGGAGCAGCAGAGAGAGTTCACCCCCACTCGACCGCCGTGGTAGGTCGCAGAGGATTTCCACGTTCAGTTTATGTGATATCCTCATTATCCCTTAACAAAGTGCAGAGTTGATAATGGATTATTATTATTGGAAATTTCAGTCACTCCTGGAAGGAGGAGGCGGCACCAGAAACTCTGCTCTCATGAGGAAAGCACCAACCATGCCCAAACCTCAGTGGCATCCACCATGGAAACTGTTTAGGGTAACTACACATCATTTTCCCAGTGTTTTCCTTTGCCTTTGTAGACATACACGAAATACCCGTGTTTTTAAGTCAGGTCTGATGACGTCTGTTCTGTCTGACAGGTCATCAGCGGTCATCTCGGGTGGGTGAGGTCCATCGCCGTGGAGCCTGGGAACCAGTGGTTTGTCACAGGATCCGCTGACAGAACCATAAAGGTGAGAAAAGTGGATGACAACAATAACTTTCTCTGTCAGATATTTAACTGATTACCGTACTTTTCAGACTATGGAGTGCACCTGAGTATAAGCCGCACCAGCTAAATTTGAAAAGAAAATACATATATAGGCCGCACTTGAATATAAGCTGCAGCTTTTCATGTTGTAACATGAGATGAACTGTGCAAGTCCGCTCCCTTTTCCGCTGTTTTGGTTACGCTCCTCTCGCCCATGTGCATTTGTTGACAACGAAGCCGGCAAGAAATCAATAAATGGAGCGACCGGATAACGTTACTTGTTTATTTGTTTATTTGTTAGGATCCCCATTAGCTGCGCTCTAGAACGCCGCTAGTCTTCCTGGGGTCCAGTTACATGGGGTCCGGTTACATGACATATACGATGTTACGGCGTGTGTTTGTGTAGTCTTAACCATCATGAACAAAAGATTACGGGTTACGGAGCGCGTTTGTGTTCAGAGACGAGAGCTGGGACACCGGGGCGAGGGAAAAAAGTAGCGGCTTATAGTCCGGAAAGTATGGTAATTATTCTGTGTATAGACCTTCACATATAATAACAAAGATGCCACAGAAAAGTTATCGTTTGGTCATCTTAATGTTGAGAAATCAAAATAAAAGAAAGATAATCTTGGCATTTTTGCTTGTGTATCTACCAAGTTTAGTATTTAGCCCCTTTTGAGTTTTCTGCTCTTGTCCCGTGTCCTTCACCTTTCATGACAATATCCCTCATGTCGCCTCAAGGTGGCAGTCTTCTACAGTATGATGATCCTAATATGACTGGAACAATGTTTGTTGTGACAGATCTGGGACCTGGCCAGTGGGAAGCTGAAGCTCTCTCTCACCGGACACATCAGCACGGTGCGCGGCGTGGCGGTCAGCAGCCGCAGCCCCTACCTGTTCTCCTGCGGTGAAGACAAGCAGGTCAAATGCTGGGATCTGGAGTACAACAAGGTAACGCAGCGTGATGTTATTCAGAGGATCTTAATATACAACTTAGTGTATATAATGAGGCATTTGTTGTCTGTGATGTTGCATTTCTTGTAGAAGTTTCAATGACAGAAATGTGTGTTTTCAGGTCATCAGGCATTACCACGGGCACCTGAGCGCCGTGTATGACCTTGACCTGCATCCGACCATTGACGTGTTGGTGACGTGCAGCAGAGATGCCACAGCGAGGGTAAAACTAACTCTGCAATACGAGATCTAAATGTTTGTCGTCTTTGCTCAGAACAAGGAGGAGACGTTAGATTTTAGATTTTCATTTCACCGCCATAACAGAGTCAAACCGTGTAGAGAAATTTTTAATGTGGATTCAGAAATGAGTCCGTTTTGGAGACGCCAAGGGTGTTTTCTGCATGAATGGATGAATAACTGCTGATGTCTAAACCTGCCACAGTACACAGCCTTTTAGAGAAGTAGCACAATAATAAGCAACACACTCGTCACACACTCACTCAGAGACCTGTATTGTTGATCAGTTGAGGTAAATTCATGCAAAACCGCTGATGTGCGTTCCCGTCAGTGCAGTTTTTCGGCAAGCAGCCTTGCACCAACAATTAAAGGTAACGAACCTACTGCTATGACTATAGGGATTATGGCAATGGGCCAATTTGCAAAAATGTTGAACTATCCCTTTAAAGTCCTAATCACAAACATTTAGACGAATCAGCTGTGCAACACAACAATGTTGTTGAATATGTTTTCATTATGATACTGATCAGTGTGATCAACAGGCATCTGCAGGATTGTTTTGTTGGACTTAAAGCAGAAGTAAGCGGAATGTTTGTGTTAATATAAGTCTTAAAGCCGAGGAGAAAAGTAACTTTCCTTGTATCCTACAACCTTTATCCAATGAGGAGAGAGAACGGCATAAAGGGGCGGTCCTCTCTGTGTGTGCAGCCAAGGGATGCGCGTGAATGTGGTGACGTAGGGACGAGGGCGGGGACTGCTAACTCCATCGGCTGACAGAAAGTTAGCCAAAACGACCAAATCACTTACTTCTGCTTTAATGTGGTTTCCTCTCTGGTCACACAGGTGTGGGACATCAGGACCAAAGCTAACGTCCACACGCTGACCGGTCACACCAACACCGTGGCCACAGTCAGATGTCAGGCTGCAGAGCCACAGATCATCACCGGTAAATACATTTTACAGCTCCAGTCCTCATCAATATATCGGCCATGTTGGTCTCTGTATAGCTGCTGCCTCCACTCCTCTGTCGCTGCTTTGTGTTTGCTGATGTTGAATTAACTTGTTGCAGGAAGTCACGATTCAACCATCAGACTGTGGGATCTGATCGCTGGAAAAACCAGAGCGACACTGACCAATCACAAGAAATCTGTCCGAACTCTGGTGCTGCATCCCAGACAGTAAGTTCACCTGTGGAGTGATGTGTAGCGAGTTAGATGGTGACTCTTCACGCTAGATAGTCAATTTACTGGAAACTAATAGTGATAACAGTGTTATTCGATCAACTCCCGTAAATGACCTGTCAAGTTAATGCTGATCTTTATCATTCTAAAACATACAAACTCGAAACTTCAGACAGGAACGCAGTGCATGGAGTGCTTCTTGGGTGTTGCAGAAAAGTGTATCCCTCAGGTGCTCTTCAGTTGGGGAGATCCATAAAGAGTTGCAGACAGAAAACCGAGGCACTCGTGAGGGTACGACCAATTAAAATGCCTTTATTGGTACATGGCTAATCTATTAAAAGCGAGTTAACGCGTTTCAGCCAAACTGGCCTTCGTCAGGACAAAAGTGAAATGTTTGTCAGTCTCAGTTCACAGTTAAGTAGGTAATTGCAGACAGCTGCTCAGTGTGAGCAGTAGAGTCACATGACCTGAACAGCAAGACCTGCCAATGACAAGCAGACTCTGTACAAAAAGAAAGAAATAATAAAATCACAGAGTCAATAAATCAGCATTGCACATTACATAATCAATTAAACAAATCAGAAATGCATACAATATAAATATTGAGCCTAATAAGAGACTGAGGAGCCGTCATCAGAGTCAATCTTAAAGGACAACAAAACACACCAATAGTCACAAAATACACTCACAGAAAAGGAGAAAAATCGAGTTCTCCATTCAACCCTGGATACTGAGTGGCCTTTAATGTATAAATCCAGAATGACTCACTTTGCAGGAGTATTTTGAGTCTATCTCCTCCCCTGATAGAGTCTTTAATATGTTCTATGCCTGATATCTTTAAAGAGTCGCAACTACCATGACTTACATCTTTGTAATGGACAGCCATGGGGTACTGTGGGTTACTAGTTCTAATGGCATGCTTATGTTCTGCCAATCTTGCCTTCAATTTACGCTTTGTTCTCCCAATGTAGAAGCGTCCACAGGGGCACTCAAGTCTGTAAACAACAAGGTATTGCAATTAATAAATGCATTTATGTCAAATGTATGACCAGATGTCACATCAGTAAAAAAATTGGCATTTATCATATTGCTACAGTGATTGCAATGTCCACACCTGTGATTACCCTTTAAGGTTGAAAGCCAGGTTTTCTGTGATACAGGAGGGAGATGACTCTTAACAAGTTTGTCAAACTCTTCGAGACAAACTCTTCGAGACAAACTCTTCGAGCTCCTACTCTGAAAGACAAACTTGTTAAGAGTCATCTCCCTCCTGTATCACAGAAAACCTGGCTTTCAACCTTAAAGGGTAATCACAGGTGTGGACATTGCAATCACTGTAGCAATATGATAAATGCCAATTTTTTTACTGATGTGACATCTGGTCATACATTTGACATAAATGCATTTATTAATTGCAATACCTTGTTGTTTACAGACTTGAGTGCCCCTGTGGACGCTTCTACATTGGGAGAACAAAGCGTAAATTGAAGGCAAGATTGGCAGAACATAAGCATGCCATTAGAACTAGTAACCCACAGTACCCCATGGCTGTCCATTACAAAGATGTAAGTCATGGTAGTTGCGACTCTTTAAAGATATCAGGCATAGAACATATTAAAGACTCTATCAGGGGAGGAGATAGACTCAAAATACTCCTGCAAAGAGAGTCATTCTGGATTTATACATTAAAGGCCACTCAGTATCCAGGGTTGAATGGAGAACTCGATTTTTCTCCTTTCTGTGAGTGTATTTTGTGACTATTGGTGTGTTTTGTTGTCCTTTAAGATTGACTCTGATGACGGCTCCTCAGTCTCTTATTAGGCTCAATATTTATATTGTATGCATTTCTGATTTGTTTAATTGATTATGTAATGTGCAATGCTGATTTATTGACTCTGTGATTTTATTATTTCTTTCTTTTTGTACAGAGTCTGCTTGTCATTGGCAGGTCTTGCTGTTCAGGTCATGTGACCTCCTACCTGCTCACACTGAGCAGCTGTCTGCAATTACCTACTTAACTGTGAACTGAGACTGACAAACATTTCACTTTTGTCCTGACGAAGGCCAGTTTGGCTGAAACGCGTTAACTCGCTTTTAATAGATTAGCCATGTACCAATAAAGGCATTTTAATTGGTCGTACCCTCACGAGTGCCTCGGTTTTCTGTCTGAAACTCGAAACTTGTTTTGTTTTTTATTGTCGACAAGAAAATCCAAAAAGTAAATCATCAGGTTAATTAATAATGGATATAAATGTTAGCTGTAGTTTGTCTTGAACAACATGTTTACCAGGCACAGAAAGACATTTGACTAAATTCTCTTTCAAAATGCTTCAATAAACAACAGAAACAAATGACAGAGTCTGTTCACTTAGCCTTTTTTGTTTTGTTTTGTTTTGTTTCCTTGTACAGATACACGTTTGCGTCTGGTTCTGCTGACAACATCAAGCAGTGGATGTGCCCGGACGGCAACTTCATCCAGAACCTGTCGGGCCACAACGCCATCATCAACACTCTGGCTGTGAACTCGGATGGCGTGTTGGTGTCCGGAGGTATCAATCACTACCTACACTGTTGCTTTCCGACATAAAGTACCTTTATTCACCTACTGATATTGATCAGATAGAAATGACAAGAAATTAGCTTTTCAACATCACCTAACTGTGTTCTCTCTTCAGCCGACAATGGGACCATCCACATGTGGGACTGGAGGACGGGCTACAACTTCCAGAGGATTCATGCCGCGGTGCAGCCCGGGTCTCTGGACAGCGAGTCGGGCATCTTCGCCTGTTTGTTCGACAACTCAGAGAGCAGACTGATCACCGCCGAGGCCGACAAGACCATTAAAGTTTACAAAGAGGACGACACAGCGGTACGTTTTAGGAAAGGTATTCACAAGTGGGTCGATGTCTCTGTGCTCGTTTCCAGCTACTTTAACGAATCTGTTTTGTGTTTCTTCTCTCTTGCAGACAGAAGAAAGCCATCCCATCAACTGGAAACCAGAAATCCTCAAGAGAAAAAGATTCTAAGGATTTTATTTTTATTATTATTATTATTTGTTGCTCTTGTCACAGTAACAATGTTATATTTTTATTTCTACCAAACCCCCCTGTTGTAGATACATCCATCAAAAATGCTTGTTTAGTGATTTATCATCAGGCAGATTTCTTCATAGCAAACATCTTTAACAAAGGCGAACGCATCTTTAGACAAAAAAAAAAAAAAATCAATTTGTCTGCTTTATTCTAAAAACCACTTGCAGTCTTGATTATATGATGTCAGTCCGATGAGGCGGCCATGTCGAACGGCCAGGAACTTCCCCGAGTGTTTGTTCTTGATGATGACGGCCCTCTGGTGGCTCTGGTCTGTCTGGTCCACCAGAAGCTGCCACTCCTCACACACAGAGGGACTGGTGTGGGAGTGGACCTCGTTGCTGCTCGGGTCCAAACCTGCAGACAAAACCAACAACATGTGTTGAAAACTTGGTAGAAAAATCATCTTTTGTATCGACTCGAGAGTTGTACAGGCTTGGAAAACAAAAAAAACATTGCCCACTTTTTTTTCTGGCTTGCAATGTGAAAGTTATTTTGTTCCATTTAATAAAGACACACATTTTTCACACTCCTGATGACTTTCTCTACTCACCGAGGTATCTGTTCGTCACAACGTTTCTGTAGTATTTACAGCCGGAGCCTTTGATCTCCTCCCAGTAGCAGCGATCTCCAGGTGTCTCATCGAGCTCCACTGTGTTTCTGCTGTCGCTGGTCGAGTTGATCATCTGCTCACCTGTAAACGCAAGTTTATGATCTACATTCATTGTTGAAAAAAATAACTCATTTTATTTCAGTAAAACCTGTTAATCGTACAGTTTAGTTTCAATGTGTAAATCCAATCTTCAAAATTAAAGTCACTTCAACCCTGGTTAACAAATAATATCTCAGCTCAAGACTTATAATAACGACTGTATCAATGACAGCATGTCTGCTTCCAAATGATGATTGGAACTAGCTTCAATCAAACAAAAAACCTGTGCAAACTCAAATATCACCTTAAACCTTGTTTTGTTGTTTTGGCCATATCAGGAAAGACAAATGACTATTGTTTTTAATTGACATTAACCAGGATTGTGCCCACCATGCTTTTGTCTGAGGGGGAGTAGAAATCTCAGACACCCTGTTTGTGTGACTCTTTAGTTAAAAACTTCAACAGTTCTTTTTTTTCTTTTTTACATATTTAAGAAATATTTACCCAGGATTTTTATTCC
Organism: Trachurus japonicus; assembly: GCF_045865225.1. Classification (NCBI taxonomy): domain Eukaryota; kingdom Metazoa; phylum Chordata; class Actinopteri; order Carangiformes; family Carangidae; genus Trachurus; species Trachurus japonicus. The sequence continues at coordinate 26,720,193 of NC_140907.1, forward strand.
TAGCTCGATTGGCAAGTGCTCTGAAATCACATTTAGACTTTATATTGGGAAAATAAAATGGTAACACTACATTTTACAGGTTTATAATTTCATGAAATCTGATTAATGGCATCTTGTACCAAGTATGTAGTGGATGGATAATTTATTCTTGTGCCATTTATTACATAGCTAAGTTTATTAATGCTTCATTTTTAAAGTTTTTACCATCAAGAATTTCATCAAATCAAAGCAAAATGTAGCTATGGTTGGTGTTTATTCTGTCACCGCTATTATATGTGTTTATATCTTAAGAAATCCTAACAGCTCAGGAGAATAAGAAGCGTTTGTTTGCCTGTAATTTGAGTAAACCGGCCGTTTAAGTGGTTTTCAGAGTGTATAGTCTGTTTTGTTGTTGTTGCCAATATCTACCTGACTCCTGAATGTAGAGCCTGGAGAGGGCATGACGAAAGGCTCGACCTGGTTTCTTCTTCAGGCAGGGTTTTGGTGGTTTTGGCTCATCCACCTCTTCTGTGGGAGGTTCCTCCAGGGCCAGGAGGTGACCGGCGTTAAACATGATCTCCTCCTCCAGAGACCTGAGGCACATCTCGAAGAGCTCGTCGTCATTTTCTGCATTCCTAGAAGATACCAGCAAGGATGGAAGATGTTTTTGCAAAAGCTTCCCCTGTGTTTAGGTATCTAGAAAACATCTAGCACACTTCTAACATTACATATTGAGCATCAAAATTTGTTGTTGTTCTGTACATATTCTTTCACCTGCGCCCCTCCTCCATAGGGTTGCTCACCTGAAGTCCACCCACAGCAGACCTGCAGTGATCAGTCCCAGCCACTCACTGGCCTCCCAGTTCTTGGCCAGCATGACGGGCACCATGATGACCTCCCTGGTGTCTGCGTAGTTGAGCTCCTTCTTACAGCTGCGGGACGCCTGGTAAGCCGGGGTCATGAACGGACAGATCACCACGGCCTCCTCCACACCTGCAGCCATCCTGAAGACAAACACACAGACACAGCTTTACAGAGTTTATATTCTTATCCCCAACATGTAGGAAAAATGCTCACTGTCCAAAAAACTCTCTTTCCAGGTGCGTAGGCCAACAAACATTTAAGACAACAGGAGGAAAAAGCTCATACACTGGTCAGAAATGGGAATGTTCACCAGAGAGATTGAAACATTTAATGGTCCATCAAACACACCAGGTGTGTGATTTTCCCCTTAAGACAGACTGAAGATGGCTGTGTAGGCTGAAACGTTTTTGTCTTAGTTGCTTTTGTTTCTTTGGTTTTTATTTTATCACCATGGTTGCACTTTTTTGTTGTTTTTGATAGACCATTAAATGTTTTCCTGCATCCATCAATCTCTCTGGTGGACATTCCCATTTTTGACCAGTGTGCGAGCTTTTTCCTCCTGTTATCCCAAACATGTAGAAATGTTAGATAAAAACAAACCACATTCCTCTGTACTTACGCATCGTTGATGTTCCCTGTCACCCCTCCTTCGATGTCCATCCACACTGGCAGCCCGTCATCTTTGAGACGGTCGTAGATCTTTTTCACAAGAGCCTGGTCGTCCCACTGGTAAGAGAGCATTATATGAGACGGCATTTTATCTCCTCTCAACTCAAGTGTATCTGGAAATAAAAAAAGCTGCTGAGACGAGGTTTTCAGTTTGCTCTCAACAAACCAACATGGACAAAAGGAGAGTCCGTTTCTATGCAGCTTGTTTACCCAGGTATGCTGCTCAGGTTACATCTGTTGCCCGGTTACAGTGGCTGCGTACACCAGTGGGACAACACTTGATGGAGACCTGCAGGAGCAATCAAGTCGTTAAACAGAGATGTGGCCTAAGATTAAAAGTGCTTCAACCAGTGAAAAGTGGCCTGGCACATTTGTATAGAAATGAATACTCTCCATATTTGGTGTTATTTTGAGCTCAATTTAAAAGACAATTACTTCAAACCCTCTTTTATCCTTAGGAATATCATATTCATCAGTAAAAAAAAAAACAGAACAAAAAAAAATAGATAAGTAAGTCAATGTTTTTCATTTTTAATTGATTACTGAAACATTATGTAAAGTAAAAAGTTACTCCAAGTTTTTTTTTTCTGTACATTTAAACAATATATTTAAATTTAGAGTAAAAAATAATTCAGATTAGGGTTAGGGTTAGACTAATTAAAGATTTATTGTCATTTGCTCTATACAGAAAAACAATTAGAAAGGTAGGGAAAGTTTTTTGTGAGTTCATATAATGTGTGTGACTTAATTTTATGTTTATATTCTAATAATATTATTATAACCTATTTATTATTGCTGATCGTGATAATGCATTTATTCTCTATTTTAATTCTATGTGTTTTTATGGATATCTATCAAGTTAAGACAAATAATTGAGATAAATAATCATAATATTTACAAACCCTCTCTATAAAATGTACAATTTAACAGATTAAATTAGTCCCGTTTACAACAAACTGCATTTTCATCACTGCACATTTTTTTGACACTAATTTGACTCCATATACCTGTTGCCCTGGCCTTCTCTCCTCCTTCTCTCCGGTAGAGGGCGCTCTTACAGCGCTGTAACTTTGTGCCAAACATTAAAACGACCTCGTAAAATCACTCACTAGATGTAATTTCCTTAAACAACTTCACCAGAACAAGATGAGTTAAATCATAGACTTGAATGCTCTGAACTTTCTAATATGACTGAACTCCTCCTGACCTGAGCTGTAGTATCTTTACTCCTCCACCTTTCCTGCTCACTTTATGACCTCCCACGGGTCAAACATACACCAACTGTGAGCACGCGGCCCTCAAGGTAATCTCCCGGCCTAATTAAATCTTAAGCAATCAGGGCCACAGATGGAGCCGATCAGCGTGGGACGAGCCGCCTGCCAGGAGGTGTGTTCAGTTCAGTGCGCGCAGCCGGAGCTCCGTGTCGTGTGGCCACTCTGTGCCGTGCCGTGATGTGTGGAGGAAGACGCCAAAGGGGATTTGCGCCCTCGGATGTGCGGATTTCAAGTCTCCAAAATCATCACGCAAGGAGGAGCTGCTGCTGAGACACTGCGATGGAGAATGACTGCAGGCTGCTGCTTTCATGTGCGCAAAAATGCCCCGATATGCGTTCACCTGTCTCTAAGTGGAAAAGTCCCCTAAAACGTGAGTGATGCGTGTGTGTATGACAAAGAAATATGTAGTCTTAATTGGACTCTCAAGCCAAGAGATCTGAGGTTATGTATGAAGGAGAAATGGGTTGCAAAAATGCCGCAGCTTTGCTCCTGCGGACGCTCGTCCTGGCGCTGCTGTGCGCGCCGTCGCTTGGACAGGTGTTCAACCTGACGCTGTCCGTCAAAGAGGGTCTGCCCGCGAGGACCATCGTTGGAGACCTTGGAGCGTTGCTCAGCAGGCCGAGCACGGGCTTCTTCATCTCCGAGAGCAGAGACTCGTATGTGTTCAGAGACCTGGAAATAGACGCGGACACGGGGATCATCTCCACGGCCGTGATCCTGGACAGAGAGAGCAGGGACAAGTACGAGTTCGTCGCAGCCACTCTCACAGGTGAGATGATCAAGGTGAAGATAGAGGTGGAGGACGTGAACGACCATTCGCCTGTGTTTCCCTCAGAGGTGGTCGACCTGGAGATATCAGAGCTGAGCCCCCCGGGGAGTCGCTTTCAGCTCGAAGGCGCCAAAGACAAGGATGTGGGTGAGTTTGGTACCCGGGGATACAGGGTCACCGAGAGCGAGACCGGAGGTTTGTTCCACCTGGATTATCGCAGCGGATCTGAGAAGAACCACATGACCCTGGATCTGATCCTGGACGGCAGACTAGACAGGGAAACGCTGGACTACTACTCCCTGACCATCGAGGCCTTCGACGGCGGCATCCCGGCCAGGACGGGGACCCTCCAGGTGAACATCCACGTCCTGGACGAGAACGACAACCCACCCGTGTTCAACGAGACCGAGTACCACACCTCGGTGGCTGAGGATGCTCCGCTCATGTCCGCCGTCTGTCAGGTGCGCGCAACCGACATGGACCTGGGCGACAACGGCAGAGTCACCTACGAGATCAACAGGCGCCAGAGTGACCCCAACGAGGTCTTCTCCATCAACGAGACCTCGGGGGTGGTCTACCTCAACAAGCCGCTCGATTTCGAGACCCAGGCCTTCCACGAGTTGATCATCAGGGCGAGCGACAACGGGGCTCAGCCCGAGTACAGCAGCACTTTCGTGGGTGTGAAAGTCCTCAACATCAACGACAACAGCCCCACCATCAGCATCTTGTTTCTCAGCGAGACGGGAGATGCGGTGGTGTCGGAGGCAGCGGCGGTCGGGGACTACGTGGCCCGGATTTCGGTGTCGGACCCCGACCTGGAGGAGCAGGGGGTCAGCGTCACACTGGAGGGAGGCGATGGGAAGTTTAACCTGAAGCAGACGGATGATTTTCTTTACGCTTTGTGTGTCAACGCGGAGCTGGACAGGGAGGAAAAGGATCTGTATGAGCTGAAGGTGCAAGCGTCGGATTTCGGGAGCCCACCGCTGAGCAGCGAGACGGTCTTCCTGCTGAAGGTGGCCGACACCAACGACTGCCAGCCGCTGTTCGACAAAGACGCGTACATCGTCAGCATCTCGGAGGACGCCCCTCAGGGGAGCTCGCTGATCCAGATGCAGGCCCGAGACGCGGACGAGGGCGTCAACTCGGACGTCAGGTACTCCATCCTCAAGTCCAGCCAGGACGCTCTGATCAGCGTCGACCCGGAGTCGGGCCTGGTCACCACGGCCGCGGGTCTGGACAGAGAGACGCAGATGGAGATGTGGTTTCTGGTGGTGGCGGCGGACGGAGGCGAACCGGCTCTGTCGTCCACGGCCACGGTCACCGTGCTGGTGGAGGACGTCAACGACAACGAGCCGGTGTTCCAGCAGCAGCTTTACAACGTGTCCATCCCAGAGCACAGTGACCCCGGGAGCTGCTTTTTACAAGTATGTTGGAGAACCAGCAAAGAAACACATTTACATCACTCATTTTCACAATTTTTATGAATTTCTGATCATAGATGGTAGGGGTGGGAATCTTTTATTTACTATCTCACGATTCGATTTGATTCTGATTTTTGGGGCTACGATTCGATTCAAAATCAATTTTCGATTCAAAACTATTTGATTCATAATCTGCTTCAGTTTATCGGTGTGCAAAGGATCCTCATGGTCTACTCCAGTCTGCTTTGCAAGACAGAATGACTAAGACATTTTTATCCATGCTTAGATGGGATTGTTGAAACTGTTGCATAAAACAAACAAAATTAAAAGTGCCTCTTTAGTAAAAGAAAATAGTGCAGTTAAACATGCTGCCTTTTAAATTCTAAGGAAATGGAGGCCGACAGCCAGCAGATTTGTTTCATTTTTTTATTTTTTAAAATCGATTTTGGGACATTTTATATTGATTCTGAATCGTATTAAATGAGAATTGCAATTCTTATGTGAATCGATTTTTTGGCACACCCCTAATAGATAGTGATATAGAGAAAACAGACAACAACACAAAGGTCTTCAGCTTGACTAAGACAAAAGTAGCTTCAATCTATATCCACAAAGCCATCAGTGTTTCTCACACACACACACACACACACACACACACACACACACACACAAACACACACTCTGGAGTTCAGTGCTGTGTCACTGATATGACAGAAGTGATGCCTGGTACTGAACTCCTGCTGCCTGGCACGAGCTGCAGCCAATTACAAAAGAGGCTCTGTTTCCATCCCTGAATGCACAGTACGTAACCTCGGCCGCTACGGGTTGGATGATGTAACAAAATGACATTGGATCATCTCCTTGTTGTGATTCCTTCGCTGTCAGTCGTTTCGGTTTAGAAATCTGAGTTCTGCCAGCACAGCTCAGCAGATAGTGGGCAGGACGTCTGACAGTTGTCTAACATTTATCATCCAGACGTCAAATGACTGAAATCCTTCATCTAGATAATACATATATTTTGAAAATGACCAAAGTTTAAAAAAATGTTTTGTAGCTTCAAACTAGATAAAAGTCCAATTTTGGTTTTTCCCAGGCAACAACAAGTCTGACGCATGAACACAGTGGATATGATGCAACTGACCGGCAACCAAATGATGCAGAACATGCTCATATAGAAACAACACATTTCTCTAGGAGGAAACATTTACTAAGATAAATAACACAACTCAAGAGCTATATATAATATAGGCCAATTCATTTTTAGACATTTTGATACGGAAAAGTGGTTAACTGTAAATACAGTTTTTCTCAGTCGCTTTGGTGCTATTCTCAGATCAGAATGAAAGTTCTAATAACTATTAGTTCAACCTCCACAACATGTAGTCATTTGTCCACATCATAGTAGCAGTTTCTCCTTCCTCGGAACAAATTGCAAATGCTTTTGGACATGTATCAGTTGCTCTCATACAATTCTCTGTTGTTTTACAACATTATCATTTGTTTATGTCCTGTCAGTCAAAATTAACTATACTTTTGAACGCTGAATAGTCTTTACAGTTTTTCTCTATTGGTTTGGCTCAATTCTTGAAACAGAAATTACATTCTCAAAATAACATGGACAAATCTCCAAACCACCTTGCAAATGTTCACAACAGAATGGCATTTCTCATTGATTTCATCAAATTGCAAATGTCTTAGTACATGTCTCAAGTGTCTTAGTGCATCTTTGCAAATGGTTATGTACAAGTACCCTCGAGTTAGCACAATGAGCATACATTAAGCACATTTTCCAAATGAATAGATCTTGCTGATCTAAGCTGATTAGTTGATTCTCAGTCTAATGGTTGCTCTCTCCAAAACATGTCAGCATGATTTCACTGTGTAAATCATCATATGCACAATAGTCTGTTCAACTGTCAAAATTAATCAACATACTGTAGGCTAATACCATGAAAACCATATGAATTTCTTGCAGCATTTCATGAATTCATGACAGTAATTGACAGTCAGGTGAAATTAGAACTTGACTAACGAAGGAGGAGTTCCTACATCTCAGATGACCAATCAATCAGCTGTTTAGCTACCTGACTGGTGCTGTCTATGATTGTGAATGCTGCCAAACGCGTATATATAGAGCTTGGCTAGGGCCTGTACCTTTTGCAGTATAAACATACATACACATACATACATGTACAGAGAACTGTGCCTATACATTTTGTTTTTACAGTACATAATCTTGAGTTACTTTATGTAGGCTATATGTGAATAAAAATGGTTACAATTTCCTTGGCAATATGAGTGCAGTGTGTGTGATGTCAAACTTTGGAGGCTGCTCTTACTGTAAAGTCCTTTTCTTAGGTTTTATACGTCTCTGCCACAGTGACAAAACATCTAAGCATTTTGACTTGCAGTGCTCACAGAATGCCACAGGGATGATGCATTTTGGGGGCACTGACTACTTACATGAGAAAGAAGTTTGGTTTTGACACATAAGTAAACTGTTTTGGGAGAGATATGAGGTTCTGCAGCTCATCCATGGTGTTATGCTGAACCATCCAGTTTATTTTTGGTAAAAGCACTAAGTGAATGCAAATAAGCCAAAAGCAATTGAGAAAGATCTTTGCCATTTTGATGGTACTGACACTTTACATGGTAAAGGAATCTAGTTTTGAAGCATGTGTGAACAGTTTTGGGAGAGATATGCGCTTTTGCTAGTGAGCTGTAATGTTGTGCAGAACTGTAAGACTGTTTGGCCAAATGGTCTTATAGTTTTAAGAATGTAATTTCTGTTTCAAGAAATGAGCCAAACCAACAGAGAAAAACTGTAATAGTCCTCATTTCATTGCTTGAGTCATTACATACAAAATTGTTGAACTAGTTTTCAAAATCTGTCAAACTAATTTTAGGAGAAGTGCAAGTGGATGTGCAGGAATGATTTACAGTACTCTGTAGGTTCAGTTACTGTACTGCAACATTGTTTACGTAAAGTTGTTATGTTTGTTGTAGATGACTGTAGTGTATTTTTCCTTTGCACAATGCTGTGAACAAATCAGAATTGCAAAGAGCATATGCAGTAGAAATGTGAAACATACATATTCAGTATCTCCACTAAATACAGTAATGTGTAACTTTACTGTAGTTTTCACATGGCTGTACAAGTAGTGTATAGTGCTGTCTTGAGCATTTTCAGGTAGTATCATCACTTTTTGCATTGGAAAACACTTAGAGAATAAAGTGTCCTAATGAAAACATGACAAAGCCATTTGACTATCTTGTTCATAAACGATGGTGTCAGGACTTCTCATTTTGACGACACTGACAGTTTCATTGACATGAGTACTTGCTTTTGAGGGATGGACAATCCATTTTGAGCAAGTGACGCGCTTTTGCAGGTCATCCACTAGGTTTTGCAGTTTGCAATAATTGTTCTGAGAAATGCACTAACTGTTGTGCAAATGTTAAGAGTGATGTGAGAAAAGCACCAAAGCGATTGAGAAAAACTGTAAAATGCTGACATGACAAAATCAATGGAAGTGATCAAATTGATAGATAAGATAGATAGATAGATAGATAGATAGATAGATAGATAGATAGATAGATAGATAGATAGATAGATAGATAGATAGATAGATAGATAGATAGATAGATAGATAGATACTTTAATAATCCTAAACAGGAAATTATGGTTGTTACAGCATCAGCATTCACATGTCATTCATTGTACCAATAAAAAAGATAAATAAACAGATCTATCTAAAGAATTGCAGACCTAAATATAAAATTAAGCTATAAACACCCAATAAACTAATAAACCTACAAGTAGAAATAAAAATAAATAAATAAATACATCAGAGGTAAAAGACTAAAATCAGTTAATTATTATTACATTATTATAACAACAAGTTATTTTCGTTCTTATTCACACACACTACAAGTTGCTCTGTTAAACCCTCTAATAAGGAAACAATGGACAACAGTTATGATTTCACAGAAACAGCACGGCGAACAAGTGATGTAAGATAGAAATGAAAAGTGAAAGCAACAAGGTCTGGTTCCTTTATCCAAAAGACCTGTTTCTCATAAATTAATCAACTTTTATTTTTATTCAGATCAGTTTAGTCATAAAAAAGACAGATTTTTCTTGACCTCCACGAAGAAATCAGACAAACTAAAACTAATGCAGATCTTTATTATTGACTTTGACCTTATTCCTCAACACTGGATGGTTTTGCACTGACATGAGGAGAAATTCAAGATTTTAAGTTTGTTTTCTTGGCATCAGCACAGCCATAAATAATCTTATCCATTGCATCAGTTTCAGATTCATATGAAACGAAACCCGTCATTAAAAAGACACAGACCATGATCAGGATGTTCGGCTAAATGCTCTGATGACTCTTGATGTTCACAAATGTGTATGTGACATGAATAACCGTGGTAACTAAACACACGTTTACACTGATATAACAAGGACTGACTGTGTGTGTGATGTGTATCATCAGACTTTGACCCATGATCTCAACGACTTCTGATCAGAGTTCACTCAGCCTGACGTGCTATCGTCTTTCTTTTTTTTTACGAGTGGTAAAAGCGGTCTGTCTGTGAAACGTGTCTCTTTTAACGAGCACACGGAGACATGAAAGCAGCTGTGTGGGATCAGAGTGAGGAGTGGCTTTTACAGCGGCACTACGTCTCCTGTCTCCTGTTCTCCACCGACCGCAGTGACGCTCGTTCACTCTTTCATCAGGGGGATTTTTCTTTTATGCTTTTATTATTATTATCGGCCTTTTCAGTCAGATCAAAACTAGTAAAATGATCGGTTACTTCAGAGGCTACATCTAAACATTGACAGATGACGTTGTTGCTGCAGGGTCGCAATACTGTTAATAAAAGATCTGTTGTTACAGTTTCATGTTTAGTATCTTTTTTTTATTAATTATCGCTCAAACACAAACCTTTTAGTCATAACTCAAGACGATTATTTTTCATGACTCTGGATAAACAGGGATGTAACCTGAAGATAGTGTTAGAGGAGGAAACATACAACTATGCGTTGGCAATTATAGTTTGATTTAAAAAAAGACTCATATAGTGATTATGATCATTTAATGCAGTTACACTTTTTTTTTTTTTAGCTCGAACAATATCATTTAAAACAACATGGACAATCATCATAACTGGGATGTGCAAAGGGGAGGTATAAAACCCAAAAGGGCTTATATAAAAACCTCACCCACATATTCAAAAACCAAATTTGTTATAATTTAAAAACAATAGACATAGGAAATAATTAAACAATAACGAAAAATAAGTAGAAAAGTAAGTGATTAAACAGTAAATATTAGGAAATAAGGAAAAATACATACATAAATGAATAATACAAAACAATAATAATGAATGAGATGATGAGAAAAAGAAGGAGAGAGAGAGAGAGAGAGAGAGAGAGAGAGAGAGAGAAAAAGAAAAACATGACAATAAACGTCTTATGTCACTTAAACAATGTTTTTATTCTCTTTGGTTTCTTAGCATCTCTAACAGTGTGTTTTGTTTTTTTTCATCTTCAGGTTGTGGCCACAGATGCAGACAGCCCAGACTTTGGCACGGTGCTCTACTCTCTGTCCGACGGTTTTGACAAACAGGACAAACACCCGCTCTTCCAGATCCACCCACAGACCGGAGAGCTGTGCGTCTACCAGGATATCGATCGAGATGCCGGACAAACTGTCCACGACATTCTGGTCAAAGCTGAAGATCCGGTGAGTGGATTCATGCATGAATACTTTTGTGTGTTTCATGCTTTTGTGTTTTAATGATCACAGAACGTCATTCATTCTTCTCTCATCTTCCCAGGGAGGCCTGAGTGCTCAAACCTACGTGCACATTGAGATAGAGGATCTGAATGATAACGCTCCGGTGTTCAACCCTGACGAGTACGCCATGAGCATCAGCAGCCACGCCCAGCCCGGCACTGAAATCCTCAACGTAATCGCCACGGACCGAGATTCTGGCAGGTTTGGACAGGTCACCTACGACATCCTCCCCGGTGACATGTCCAGTTTGTTTGCACTGGACAAACAAACAGGTCGGTGCAGACACACAGAACCGAAAGAAAACATGTAGATATTTAGACAATGCTTTTAATGTCTACAGTTGTAGATCCTTTAGATTACAGTAATAGATTTTAATGTTATTTGTGGAATAAGTTATTTTCTTGACCTTGTCCGTGAAGGTTCTCAGTCATCCAGGTCATCTTATTCTTGTGGAGTTGTAGTAAAAAGCAACTGGACTTCTTTTCTTGCTTGAAGACGTTTCACCCCTCGTCCAAGAGGCTTCTTCAGTTCTGAGACTAATGCCAGAAACCCAGGTATTTAAACCTTTGGTTTCACTAGAAACCAATCACAGGACCACCCACTCTGGGTTTAAATACCTGGGTTTCTGGCATTAGTCTCAGAACTGAAGAAGCCTCTTGGACGAGGGGTGAAACGTCTTCAAGCAAGAAAAGAAGTCCAGTTGCTTTTTACTACAACTCCACAAAAATTTCTTGACCTTGATTTATCTCTGTGTCCTTAAGTCCTGTAAGTCCTTGTGGTCCTGAGAGGCAAAAACATGACAACACGAGATGAAATATGTCAACAAAACAGAAAACAGTTCAGATTATGTTAACAACTTTAGAAAACACAAGAAAAAAAAAGACAGACAAAATGGGAAAATCTTCCTACAAAATCCAGGTTTGGTCAGTGATACCCATCAACACCCATGAATGAATGAAAGTTTTGTGAAATATTGCTGTGATTTGACCCTCAGGGCCACCATACACACTCTTTGTACTTGAGTTATTACATCACCAGCCAGTTTGTCACAATGAGATCAACTCCAAACACAAAGTCACACATCAGTTGAGCCTGTTGTTTTTTTTGCTCTGTGTTTGGATGACGTCTCTTGAGCTTCAGTGACTTTAAGTCTTTGTGTGACTGTGATGCCCAGAATTCAGGGATAAAGAACAAGTGCTTACTTGGTGTAAGTCCCTGTGAAATGATTGGCAGTGTCACTGCTCAGCAGGAGGGGGCAGAAAGCCCAAAGCTTTAGATCCCCATGTGGCAGAGAGTAAGATAAGATTTAAACCCCGGCCACAATGTCACACTAAATAAAACTGTGACTAAATGCAGTAAGGGAACTATTTTAAGCTCCTTTTAGAGAGTTTGAAGTTTCTCTACCTGCAGATGGTTCAACACGCCGTCATCAGGAGGAGGTTTGAGTCAGAGCTCCCAGCAGGAGACACAACAGTGTTGTTTTATTGTGAGATTGAAAATAACATGAGGTGACAACAATTAATCCCAATCTTTAGCCTTGAGTCTGTGATGCAGTAGTTGACTGATGTAAACGTTGCTCAAATTAATGTTCTCTGTTACAAATCTGGATCTGAACAAAGGAAATTCAGCATCATTCAGTGTGGAAAATAGTTGATGAGACCAAATGGAACTAATTTCATCGTTAAAAAACGTATTTTCAGAGGAAATCAGCAAATTCACATATTAAAGAACCTATGATCAACTTGTCTTGCTGTTGTTAAATTAGACTTTTATTTGGTTAAATCTGGAAAAATAACACTTATAAGAGGGTTACTAAAATGAAACCAAAAGCCTAAATGTCTAACATCGGACCTGTTGCTGCAGGCATGCTCTTCCTGTCCTCCACGCTGACGCACCTGGGCGCAGCCAGCGTGAAGCTCTCCATCACAGCGCAGGACGGCGCCGGCCTGACCTCGGTCAAACCCGCAGAGGTCACCATCAACGTGTTACGCAGCGCTCAGGCTCCAGCTGTGTTCCAGAGGTCACGCTACACCTTCACCGTGCCTGAAGACGCACCACCAGGGACCTCAGTGGGGACGGTGGAGGCCATGAACCCAATGGGTGAGTGTGTTTCCAGACATTATCCTGGTTATTTGCTTGTTAAAAGGGTTTTCCATGGAGTTTTTCCTCAGTCGATGTGAGGGTCTAAGGACAGAGGATGTTGTTATGATGCCATGTAAAGCCCTTTGAGACAAACCGTTTGTAAAAACGAGCTATACAAATAAAATTGCCTTGCCTGTATTGTAACAACAGACAACTTATATTATAAAAAACATCTTTCTTTCACAGCTTGTATTGTTTGTTTTTTTTTGAAGAAAGTTTTTGTTTTTAGGGCCAAATTTTGTTTTCACTGTCAAAATGTTATTGGCTCTCTGCCCCTTATATGACCTTATACCAAGTCCAGTTAAAACACCAGGATTATGAGATACCATAGATGTTCTTTTTATCTTCCTGATTAAAATGAAATTAGCTTGTTGTTTTATGCGGGGAAAAAGCTGCTGTTTTATTATGAGTCAGGGTCGAGTGAGTGGGTCTTGAATTACAGGTAAATGTCATTGTTATCCAATTGGAGTAGGTGTACCATAATTATATTTACTTACACTAACACTTACTTTTCTCATGGACCCACTTCAATTGAATAGAAGACCACAGAAGTTCAGTGAACTAATTCATTTAAAGAGCAAGTTTCTCCAACACTGGACACTGTAGAGAAGCCGTATTAGAGCAGGATTTGTGCCGACAGATGACGGTGACAAAGACAATTGAACGAGATCATTGTCATGGCTCAAATCTCCTTCCAGACATGAAGAGGCAAAGAGGAAGTTGCAGTTTAATCTTTAATCCGCCTCCTATAAGCCTTGTAAATAGATGACAGATGACAAAGGCTGCAGGACAATTGTTCAACATGTCGTATCGGTGTCGTTACAGGTCAAAGATAATCCTATAATCATAAACACAGACTGGTGGAGTTATAAAGATTAATGATGTTGTGTTGTTATCTAAGTATGTGTGAGTTTATGGTATGATGTCATTGTAGGTGAAAGTGAGCAACATTTAAGATATTTAAATATAAAACAGGATTCTAATTAAAAGACATATACAGTAGCAGCTTTTTTTCTTATATATTATATTTATATATTTATATTTATAACCACACCAGATATTCAGTCTCCTCTTTCCCTGAAGGGTTTTCCCAGGATTATCCTCTCCTAGTCCACTTGTTATGTGCCACTAACCCCACAGCAGCTAAACAACTCCACTACACTAGACAGTCATTTAAGGTTGTCTAGTCAATTAGCAGATTAGCTCCTCAGCTTAACGCGGACACAACAGAACTGGGCCTGTTTGACAGGGGGGCGGGCGCCGCTAAGCTCTCTGCTTGTTTCAGTGGTTTGTTGTCAATGTTAAGGTGCCACAAACACTTGGAAGGGATTAACAGGATCTGCACTGTAATGACTTCATTTGTTTTACAGAGTGTGTGAGCTGTACAGAGTGTGTGAGCTGTATATTCCTGTTATTGTTGTGATATATACGATATGTTCTGCCTCTTTACCATATTTTCCAACTGTGACTGTCTACTATAATGACCTTCTCCGCTACTTCTTGTCATCACATTTGTTTTCTTTATCGGCACACACGTCCCTACAAAATGGTAGAGATTTAAGCTTTCCTGCACACACTCTTACCCACAACAATATGTACTATATAACAGACTCTTGTGGAAATAGTAGCAGCATTTCTTATTCAGGCATCATCACACACACTGCAGTAAATACACACAATACAAACAAACCAAACAGTCCAAGGCACTTAATGGACTTGGACACGTTTTTTCTCATTCTCAAAAATAACCCTCTCACTTTTGAAAACCAGAAAGCAAATAAGCAAATATTTAAATTTATGTTAGCACTATTATATAATTTGAGACCATTCACATCTGTAACACTCAAAAATAACTGAATAGATCACTATAAATCAACATGATATTCTTCTTTCTTTTCCCATAAAATCCCTCTTGTCACTGCATTTACATTCAACTATGAAAGAAGTCTTCATTTTTATTCATCTTCCCTTCTCTGAATCTTAATTGTCAATGCACTAAATTACAACTATTTACTACATAATTCACAAAGGTCAGGATGCATCATATGGAAATCTTTCATTGTCTTTTTGTGAAGTTATATCGACCATCCACTGGTGCATGTATATACAACTTCCTGTTAGCATCAGTTGGAAAATGTGTTCATTTATTGTGCAAAAGCATTGTATAACACTATAAATATTAATATACCACAACTAAAGTTAAGGAGAAAGATCCATTGAGGCGAACCAGCCCTTTAATGTTTCTCTCCATTCTTCATGTTATCAATACAGTAAAGACTCTTTGTCTTCACAGATTTCGGGGAATCCGTATCCTACCGAATCTCTTCTGGAGACCCTCAGGGTTTGTTCTCGGTCCATCCGAAGTCCGGCCTGATCAGCAACCTCAAGCCTTTGGACCACGAGTCTCAGCCGTACGCACTGCTGGTCCTGCAGTCCTACACCGACACGTCCCCCGTTTACAGCACCACTCAAGTCAACATCACTATCGTCGACGTCAACGACAACGCTCCCGTCTTCCCCAAACTCGGCGACACCGTCACCGTGTCCCAGAACACGCTCCCAGGAACAGTGTTGTTCATCGCTCATGCACATGACTACGACAGCGGCGCCAACGGGAGGGTGCGCTACTTCCCGAAGAGCAGCAGGAACGGGACGTTCGTGGTCGACCCCAACCTCGGGACCGTGACCTTGAACCGGAGCTTACAGGCGGATCATCAGCAGAGGTACAGCCTGAAGATCGTGGCCAAAGACGAAGGAGAACCGTCCCTGAGCTCCACGCTGACCCTCTCGGTCAACGTGGACCGCAGCAGCACCGAGGACAACCTGGCCTTCGAGACTTTAGTCTACCAGGTGGAGATAGGCGAAGGGTACCGCAAAGACTCCCGGGTCATCCAGGTGAGGGCGCACCGGACGCGCGGAGCTCACATGTCGAACTCGGGCCTCGGCTACTCCCTGGAGGCGGAAGCCGGGTTCCCTCCCGCTCCGTTTCGGGTTCACCCGAGGACCGGGTGGTTGTATCTCGCCCAAAACCTGGACTACGAGACCGAATCCACGTATCGTTTCCGAGTGCTGGCCGCAGCCGGAGAGGCCTCGCTGGCCAACGCCACATGTTCGGCCACAGTCATCGTGCTGGTGCTGGACATCAATGACAACGCTCCGGTGTTCAGCAGTGACGTCTACTACTTCACCGTGTCGGAGGGGTCGTCCCCTCAAGGCCTGGTGGGAACAGTCAGAGCTGTGGATAAGGATTCTGGGAAAAACGCCCAGCTGTCCTACATCCTGCTCACAGATGGGAAATTCTTCCGCATCAACGCTAAAACAGGTAAAAAAAAAAAACATTCACGTCATTTCATCTTGAGCTTCGGTTGCTGCAGCTTCACATCCTCACCTCACCTCACTCTGTCCTCTCTGCGCCCGTCCAGGTGAAATCATCAACTGG
Source organism: Trachurus japonicus (assembly GCF_045865225.1). Taxonomy (NCBI): domain Eukaryota; kingdom Metazoa; phylum Chordata; class Actinopteri; order Carangiformes; family Carangidae; genus Trachurus; species Trachurus japonicus. The sequence goes on from NC_140907.1 coordinate 26,736,560, forward strand.
GTGGCGTTGGACCGGGAGCAGCACAGCCAGCACAGCCTGAAGGTCATGGTCACAGATCAGGGTCACCCTCGACTCAACGCCACCGCCACCGTTCACATCCTGGTCACCGACATCAATGACAACGCTCCGCAGTTCACACACCTGCCTGTCAGCAAACAGCTCAACGTGCAGGTGAGAAAGAATCCACGTGGGAGTGAAGACATGTGATGACCAATTACATTTCTATAACTAAATTTGAAATGACTCAGTGCTCCATTATATGGTGCATGTGTAGGAGCATTAACAGTAATGTTTCTAAATGGCCACAGTGAGGCCATGAACAAATGCCTGGCAAAACTAACACAATGCATAAACAAACCACTTAAATCAATACATGACATTTTATTTATTTATTTATTTGTTTATTTGAATGGGACAGTGCAAATTAATGGACATAAGAACATGTAAATATGCCGGATGCTAGTGTCACAATAACATAAAAACAGTTCAAAAACAATACACATTACACACAAAAGGCAACGATAACAATGAAAAACATATTGAGAGACACATTCATTGAAATTGAATAAAATCATCTGACACATGAACCATTACTAAATATGAATCTTTAAAATGTGCTGCAGGCTTGATATGTGCTGACTGTTATTTATCCCCTGCAGATCTGGGCTGGTCTACCCACAGGATCTCTGGTGACAAACATGTTTGCCAAAGATCTGGACGCAGGAGAAAATGGAACAGTTTCCTTCTCATTGGTCACAGGTGAGTCACTGAGTGTCACCTGTGCAGTATGTATGTGTGTGTGTGCTACCATGTGGCATTTAACATCACATTAAGGTTCTGTATATTCCCCTTCCCAGCTGATTTTGATGAAGATGATGATCTGGGACACTTTGAGATCGACAGTGAGAGCGGAGACATCCGAACCACAGAGCTGTTCAGCCAGGAGGCCGAACTCTACTACACTCTTAAAGTAACCGCCAGGGACAGTGGAGCCTCGCCTCAGGAGGACACGGCCGTCGTTCATGTACAGGTAACAGTCTCTCCTCCACCATCATGCTGTGATATCTGGTTTTCTTTTATACTTGATACCAACTCAGCTTCAAATGTGAGTCTTCACTCGTTTATTGATGTCGTGATTATTGGATTCATCCTCTTGGTTACTGCAGTGCAGCGTGGGGAAGAAAACAATACATAAATTGCCAACAAAAATAATTTACAGAAGAGATGGGTTATATTAGTTTTGTGTAGTAAAGGATACCCTTCTCATTGTCTTCCACAACCAACAATGATAAGTTGTTGGAGCTTAAATTTAAAATCAGATTTAAAATCTGTCTTTCACAGGTGTCAGTGGTCAACATCTGCATCTTTAAATATTATACATCAACAAATTCTGAATGTTCAGGCTTATCAAGGTCTAACAGGCTGCAAATGAATCAACTCTGTATTAAGTGCATTTGTTCCCCAGAGCTCCTCACAGACCAAGTCAAAACATGGTATTACTAACTGCTTGTGTTTTGTATTGTTCATTCATACACACTGGTAACAAGTCCAGCGCTCTGGTTTTGTAAATATGATCTCTCTCTCGAGATTTCAGCTTTACTCTTAATGGAGAATAAGTTTAAAACATGTAAAACAAAAAAGCCAAAACAATGTTTAGAAATGACATCTCTAATTAGGAGATTAAAAAATGATCTTTATATAATCTCCATAATGTTCCACTGTGCATATGATAAAAAAAAAAAAATACAATATATTATAATATAATATAACTCTATCTTATGGCCAATGCACTGCATGTGGTGCACATCTGGCACCAGGGGGAGACATTTATTCTTTTTTCATGAGTATACCTCTGTGACCAGTGGATGAAATGTTATGTTGTATTTTTCTTTCCTTTTTTTATGTTTCACATTTTATGTATATTTTGTTTGCTTTTTACTCCTTCCTTGCTTTCTTACATGTTTTAATTTTGTGTGAGCAAATAAACAGTTTTTCAGTATTTGAATATTCATGTGATCTGCAGGCTCATGGCTTAGAGGCTCCGTACGGCCGCTCCGACCACCACATCGTGAGGCGTTTCACGGTGAGAGAGGACACGGAGCCGGCGGCCGTCATCGGCTCTGCAGCCGTTGCAGATAAAGGGAAGTTCCTCTACTCCATCTCCGAGGGCGACGGCAGCGTTCACTTCGGCATCGACGGCTCCTCGGGCGACATCTACATCAACCAGCCGCTGGACTACGAGTCGGCCGTGCAGTACTTCCTCATGGTTCGGGCCGAGGACGCCGCCCTCGCCGCAGCGGCCAACGTGACCGTGCTGGTCAACGTGATGGTCGAGGACGTGAACGACCACACGCCCTGGTTCCCGGATAAACTGGTGACGTTCGGTCTGAGGGAGGACGCCGCGGTCGGATCGCTGGCGTTCGCCTTTCACGCCAGAGACGCCGACGGGACCCTCCCCAACAGCGCCCTCCGCTACACTCTGACCTTTGACCCCGAACTCACCGCTTCATCCCCAAGCCTCCCCTTTCAGATCAACCCCCGCACCGGGAGTTTGACCGTAGCGGCGCCTCTGGACCGCGAGACGACGCCCGGCTTCGCCTTCACCGTGACGGCCACGGACCAGGCGGAGAGGAAGGAGGAGCGAAGACAGACGTCAGTGACGGCTCAGGTGTTTCTGCTGGACGTCAACGACAACCGGCCGGTGTTTGTGTCCGCAGACACGGTCCAGGTGATGGAGGACGCTGAGGTGGGGAGTCTGCTGCATCATTTCCTGTCCATAGACGGAGATAAAGGAGAAAATGGACTCGTCTCCTTCGTCATCATCGCTGGAAACAAGAATGGGTTTTTCACATTAGAAGAGAAAACAGGTAAGAGTTTTATAACCGGTGTTGGACTGTTTTTAATTCAGATAGACTCATGGACAAGCCGTGCTGGTATTACACCTCTCTGTATATGTCTTTGGAAATTATGTATGTAGAATAACAAAACAAAAAGGTGTCGTTAGTAATAAGAATTATTTTTAATAGTAATGATAATAATAATCTTTATTTATACAGCACTTTTCTCAGCACAAAGTCACAAAGTGCTTCACAACAGTTTAAAAACACAGAATACAAGCAGAAACAGAAAAAATCTAAATAAGGCACCATATGTGTGACAGTGAACATAATAATTAACATGCAATTCAAAAGTTTTTAGCTGCGGCTTGAAGACTTTATGTGACGTCCTTACTTATCAAAGGAGGTCACTTTTTAACTTTTATTTTAAGTACGACTGCCCTTCTCGCTCATCACCCACCCTCCCTCATCTCCGTCAGGGCTTCTGTTTCTCTCGGCCCCTCTGGACTACGAGAGGCAGCGTTTCCACCGGCTGACGGTCCGAGCGGTGGACCACGGCCTTCCCTCGCTCTCCTCCACCCAGACTCTCACGGTGGAGGTGGGAGATGTGAACGACCAGCCGCCCGTCTTCACTCAGAGCGTCTACAACGCCAGTGTGGCCGAGAACAGAGACCCCGGTGAACCGGTGGTCAGGGTCTCTGCCACTGACAAGGACTCAGGTAAGATTAAGGGGAGACAACATTATTATAGCTTTTCATGTCATTGGTCGTTCAGCATGAAGTTGCAATTTACTTGTGTTTTTAAGGTGTATTATTTATTATTGGAATCTATCTTTCGTATTTTTTTATTTTATTTTATATTCTATGCATATGTTTGCACTGAAGGAGCTGCTCTTAATCTCATTGTACATGTGTATAGTAGGGGTGGGCGATATGACGATATTAGATTGTGAAGGATTAGAGCATGTAGACGATCTGCCAAAGTGCAGAGATCGTAGGATCGTCTCTAGGGCACATTCTATAAATTCCAGTTCTATGCTGATGCACCGACGCACCTGACGTAGCCTATTATGTCATCAACCTGAACGACCAATCATAGTGAATTACGGGCAGTGACGCGCTTTCTTACCCGCCTGCTTGTTTGTGTGTGTAGCGGTAGCTGCATGGTGAGCCATGGCTGATGAATCCAGGTGTGTCTGACCATTGTGACTACCAGACACATCAGTTTGTCCAATAATGTAAGACAGGAAATAAAGGAGCAACCTTAAATTCAGGAAATAGTGGAACTGTGCATAGAGTCCATTAAAATCTGTTCAGAAAGGCTCTTTGACCTAAATTGTCTGTTTTTCAATTTTTGATTTAAGATCGTGATAAAATCGAGATCGTTATTTTATTTTTTTTAAATCGTGATATGATATTTTTGCCATATCGCCCACCCCTAGTGTATAGTGACAATAAAGGCATGAAAGACACATGCAAATAGACAAGCCACAATCAATTCAGAAAACATCATCAATTTTGTGCAGAAAATACTCACAATACAAGCAAATACACAAAAGGCTGCAGGTAGCACCGATGACAATGTAAGGACACTGTGACAGACCTTTTGCTGTTCAATCAATTTTTTGCTTAAAAGCAATAAGCTGTGCATGGATGCAGTGCAACACATGTTTTATGATGAATCTACATCTGTGCTTTTTGGTTGTGTTGTGACTGTGAGTATTTGCATTTGCATTTGTGTTGATCTGTCAGGGCCACCGTAGCTAGGTGGCAGCACCAGCATGCGTCTGTAAAGCCTCACAACCTCAGACCAGAGTCACATCGTACATTTAACCAAACTGTTTCTTTTAATGTGACTCATAAGAGCTGTACTTAAAAACACTTGTTTGACCAAATGGTGAAAAGAGGAAACTCCCTGACAAGCTTTTTCAGAGTTGAGCACTTATGTTATGTTTTGGTTAAACCAAGGTTATCATTTGTTTTGTTTCACTCCATTAGCAGCTTCATTCAGACCGGTCCCTGCCCCTCTTCTCCCCATGTGTTGCTCCATTTGTGTCTTTTTTTTTTGTTTGTTTTTTTTGTCATGAGCTACTTTCACTGTACATCCTCGCAAATCTCATTCATCTGAGCCCCCCCCCCCACTAATCACATTCACAAATCTGCACGTCGGCCCTGTTTATTTTAACACGTTGTGCGCGGGGGCCCGGCCCGATCCCCATCTCTTCTCGTCGTGTTGACAGTACGAGTCCTTTTTAAACAGTGGAGGTGGAGGGCATGTGGCAGGACAGGAGGGGTTTCCATGTTGAACTAACATTCTTGGGGGTGAGAATTGTCCAAGAACAGCAAGCACACAGCTCCTCTGGGAGAATAGAAAGGTCCCGTCTCGTGATGATTTCCATAATCCAAGCCATCTGTGCCAATAGGCGCCGTGTTTTCATCTGTCTCCTCAAATCGCCGCGTCTGGCAGCTCAGCCCGCTCTCCCACCACCCTTATTTGATTATCATTTGTGCTGCTCCTTCCCCCCCTCCCCCTCCTCCTCCTCCTCCTCTTTCTCTGCGCTCCCTAAAGATGACCATTGTTTTGCGCCCGTGTTGGTCTCTATATCCAGTTTCCATGTGTTGGAGTCGGTCAGAGGAGATGTGCAGTATTAACAAGTGTGACAGCTAACCTTTGTTGTACTCTGCATGTCCCGGGTTTCACTCCGTGGAGCACATGTTCATACGTTTAGAGGGATTTGTGTTTTTTTCAGAATGACTGTGCTGTCTTCTCCGAGAAACAGATGCAGTCTTGTTAGTCATAGACAACTTTCATGGTCAGATGCGATCACCACATCGTTAGTCATAGCATGGACACATTTGTATCAGGACATCCCAGTGACAAAGGACGAAAAGATGCAGCACACACAGCACTCAGTTAGTTACAAAATAATAACAGGCTTTTAAATTCTTGCCAAATATTTCAGAAATCAAGATTTGAATGTTGAGCTTGTGCACCGTCTGAAACCATTTACTCTTTCACACACTTTTAAGACTGATTAAAGCTCTTTTTCTAATGAAATTAAATAGTTATATAAACTACTTGAAGTAATATTGTTATCTCATTTCCTCAAATTACAATTTCTCACTTACCTCCAGAAAAAAGAGAACATACATACAAACAGTTACCAGTTTTCATAGGGATCGTTTGTTGCCAAGAAGGTAGGATAAGTATTCAAGTCATTTAAGCGTCACCCACTGAAGTTCATGTGTGACTCTGCAGGACTTTTGTCAGTTTTTGAAGGTGACACATGACAGCGAGTGATGCCAACCTCATGCATCTGTTTCCAGTTTGACAATCAGATAAGGCTTATAAATCTTGACCTGATGAGGTGTTGAACTGCAGCTTAAGTTTGTTGGTTTTGATTAAAAGCATGAACGTTATTCTAAAAGTATGATCTTGTTTTACACGTAAAACAATGATCATGTATCATATGCATGCATTTCTTTTATACTTCTGTGTTCTATTCTTGTATTATTGATATGAGAATACAATAATAGCTGCAAAAATACTGATTATTTACTCAGTAGCCACTTTATTCCACCTGTACAGTGTAATAATGTAATGCAAACATCTGTTCTGTCTATAACCGTACATACTTTTGACGCCTATTATGTCCTGTGTTTTCGTAGTCTGTTTGACATAATGTAATTTAAATTACGTGCTTTAGCATTAGGGATCACAGTCAGACGTGTGGTTGGACTGTAATGAATTCAGAGGAGTCTCTAATCATACACTTTTGCAGATATGTATATGTACCTAATAAAGTGGCTAATTAGTTTATATATCAAACATATTATAACCTTCAGCAGGACTATTCTGTGAAATACTATTGAAATGGTATGGAGCTGCAATTTTTTGACAAAGGTAAAGTGTGTCGAAACAAACCATTTGTTGTGTTTGAAGTTGATATGTTGACTTTGCTTTTTAATGAGTATATTTTTTATTTGACGGCTAAAACAGAGGGGCAGAGTATAAATCTATTTTACAATCTGCCATTTGATCATCTTTTTTGTCGCTGTCTTATAACCGCACAAAAAGAACAAAAATTAACAGGACTTCACTTCAGCTTCTAGCTAGTTATTCTTTAAAAATAACATTTGTTGGGCTCTATAATGGCGTTAACTTTGACCTTGTGTGTCCCCCCCTCAGAGGAGAACGCTGTGGTGTGGTACAGTCTGTTACCGAGCCCCGGCTACGACCTCTTCAGCATCAGCCCGTACACCGGTCTGATCACCACCACCTCCTACCTGGACCGAGAGCAGCAGCAACATTACACACTCAGGGGTAAGATACGCACTAACACAATCCTGGTAACTTAGTTATACTGTAAATATACTTATAATAAGTACACACTATTTAGCATTAGTTAAGCATTAATAACTACTGAATTCTTCATTTATAACACATGAATACTCATTAGTATGTAGTTTAAAAATACAATTAGTGCTTATCAATGATGAGTAAAACATTTTAACTGTGTTTATAAACTACATACTAATGAGTATTCATGTGTTATAAATGATGAATTCAGTATTTAATGCTTAACTAATGCTTAATAGTGTGTACTTATTATAAAGTGTTACCCTTTGTTCAATCAGGTTTTCCTTTTGAGATCAACATCTCTGTAAGAGATCAAGAGCACACACACACACACACACAGCATCAGAAACAACCACACACAACTTCTGAAAACGTTTCAAATTTAAAGTTTTGCTGGATCCAGTAGGACTCTCAAGTTCAAGGTTTAAAGTATTGCACCATTTCATATCATACACAGTCATGAGTATAATATTTAACTGCATCTCCTGTGGTGAAACAAGCAATCCAATGACGGAGGGGATTTTTAAACTGCTGCTATGTCCTAATAAAAGATGACGGGTCAGACTCGTTTGATTCAGCTCAGCAGGTGAGTGATGGATCGATCTCGTCATGTGTTCAGCGCCCAGCGATTAATCAGAGCAACATGTTGCAACGTCCGAGGAGAAAGGTTTGGAAAGGTTGTGAGAAACAGTCCAATCAGTCACAGTCCAGTGCTGATGTCTGAGGAGACAAAAAAAATAAAAAAGCAACACCTCACAAAGCCAGTTCCAGTTGGACGTGTTTAGCGTCTTTATTGAGGCAATATAAGTTCAAAGTCCTCGTATTGATCGTTGTATTATAAATGGCTGTGATCAGGATTTCCTGGTGGGGGGAGCAGTTGTTGTGTTTTTTCTTTCTTTCCTTTGATACAAGCAGCTGTGATTCTGCTCTGGCCACCTACTGAGGCCAAATCCTCCATGTGAAATGCAATAAAAATATCTCATAACGAAATGAAAATCAGAAGTAGTTAAAATGAAACAATCGTTACCCATTTTTTTAATCCTTTTTTAAAAAAATATTTTTGTTATTATTCTCTGCTCCCCTCTGGTTTTCATTCTCTAACCTCCTCTCGTATTGCGCTTCACAGCCAAACTCATTAGGAATTTAAGGTCGGCCTTCTTCTGCGTGGACGCAACATTATTCAGCAGATTGATTTATGTCCGGGAAAACAGTAGACTTTTTAATGGGCTGAGGTACAGTGTGTCTAACCTCTGCTGACTGCGCTGCTTCACCCTGAGCCTTTTGAAGTGTTTGCCTTCGCTCTCTCATGGGCATACACAGTAATTACATCCAAGCTGTTCAGCAGTGTTTAGTGATAAACTGCTCTCAGATGTTTTATCATAATATTTGTACAGTCGAGAGAATGATGAACAATTAAATTTAATAACAAAATATAATAATAGGAAAGCCTTGAATGTCTTGAAGTTGTGCCAGAATCACACAGAGCTCATTGGGAAATACGTATGAAATATGTGGGGGACAATTTTCTCTGGCTGCACATGAATTTGGAGAGAAATAAAATACCAGCTTCTTTTCAGCAAGTATTAAAAGCTGTCGCAGAATACTTTATGTTGACAGGTTGTTGTTTTTTTTTTACTGCAATAAAAAGTCAAATGTGGCTTCAGTCTTTGGTCAGCAGAGTTGGAACCAGTGAGACGGCTGCATTTTGACATACTGAGCAAAACTGTCTATTTCAATTAACTGTTACATGTATAACTTATGTTTTCATTATTGTGCATCGAAGGGGGCTATTACTATATTAGTGTGTGGGAGGGTAGCAGCATGACTCTGGTCGTAGCAAAGCTGGTCTGTTGATCAGCTGCTCCGCCATTTTTCCTCTTAACACAAAGCAGATCAAAGTTTTTATGTGTAGACTTAGGCTACAATATATTTGGTTTATGACCAAATATCAGCAGAACTAATGACATTCCCATGAGCCTCAGCTCTGCTTTGTGTTCACTGCTGATTCACTGGGGTTAGGATGCTAACATGCTAAACCAAGATGGTGAATATGGGCAACATTTAACCTACGTAACATCAAAAAGCCATCATTGTTAACATTTACCAAGCAAAGCTGTAGTCCTGTTCCCCATTGCTTGTTTTAAAGGCTGGGAATGAAACGAGAACCATGAATTGGGTGTTGTGGAAAAGCAGTTTACTGTTTTTCGTCGGTCTACCTCTGTGTCTATGTACCACTACCTCCTAATATTAATTGATTTACTATTGAATATTGATTGTGTCTCTGTGAGCTAGATGAAGGGAAATGTCAAGGGATGTCACAGGACAGAGTTTCTTTGATTTGATACTTTAAAAGGCATTCAAATAATTCCTGAATCAATCAATCAATAAATACTTGAGATTTAGAAATGGATTTACAAACACAGCATAGATCTCTCAAAATTTAACAATATGACTAAGTCATGAATGAATCCCAGAATATGAAAAATGGTTTTAAAAGGTAATTTAAAAATGTTTTTCCTATCAGCTAAATCGATTAGCTTTATAGTTTCTCTTATTAGTCTTTCCATAACACTCTGTGGCCTTCATTGCTGGTAAAAACCCCACAGTCTGTGGATATGATATTAATCTCCAACCAACCAATGAGGTTGTTACAACAAGTTTACACATTTTGAAAATGTTGTGAAGCTGACGAAAGCTTTCACTAAAATCACAGTCATTTTCGTACCTTTATGGTGTCTCTGTGGTGATGTTTTGATATTATGAGTATACGTGTGAACTCCTCTGAATTCCCTGCCCTCAGTTCAAGCTCGTGACAGCAGCTCGCGGCCGCTCTCGGGCACGGCCACGGTGCACTGCTCTGTGCTGGATGACAACGACAACCCTCCAGAGTTCATGCAGTCGTCCTTCCAGATCAGCCTGCCAGAGAACCTGCCGGCTGGCGTGGTCTACACGGCTCAGGCCTCCGATCCAGACCACGGAGAAAATGGAACAATTCATTACTCCATACTGGGTGAGGAACATGGATATCAAACAGCTTGGGTCACAATTGAGCCATTTTAGCCATGAAGTTACTGATCTATTTCTAAATTGCTGTCCTTTAATTTCCACTGTTTTCTTGTCGTCTTCAGGTGACGACTACAGGGGTCGCTTCACCATCAACAGTCACACAGGTGTTGTCGGCACCACGCAGGTCCTCGACCGCGAGGACAGGCAGAATTACACGCTCAACATCCAGGCCCGAGACTACGGCCCCACCCCGCTCAGCTCCTCCACCCAGCTCCAGCTGGTGCTGCTGGACCAGAACGACAACATCCCCTCCTTCACCCGTAAGAGCTACCACGCCTCCGTCAGCGAGGGCCTGCCCGTCGGAGCCGAGGTCCTGCAGGTCAGCGCCTTTGATCCCGACGAGGGGCCCAACGGGGACGTGACCTACTCTCTGACAGAGGACAGCAGCCAGGGGGCTTTCTCTGTCGACACTTTCACAGGCGTGATCCGCACCACCAGGGCTCTGGACAGGGAGAACAGGGCTCAGTACACGCTCAGGGCCGTGGCTACCGACGGCTGCACCCAGGGGCCCCTCAGCTCCGTGGCGTCCGTGACCGTAACGGTGGAGGACGTGAACGACAACGTGCCCGTCTGTGACCAGAATCCCATGAATGCGTGGGTGTCCATGAGGACTCTACCGAATCAGATAGTTACCACAGTGACTGCAACAGATGGCGACCAGGGCGAGAACGGGACCGTTCATTTCACGTTGTCTGACGAGGAAAATCTGTTTGACATCAACACCGAGTCGGGAGAGATCTCGCTGAGGAGACGAGTGCGGGCCGGGTTCTCGGGGAGGAAGCTGCAGGTCGCGGTTTCAGACCGTGGACGACCTCCTCTGACCTCCACATGCCTGGTTTTCATCCACCTGAAGGGAGAACACGAAGGACTCCACTTCACCAACAAAGTGTACAACACCACCGTCAAGGAGAACAGTAGAGCTGGTAGGTTGCACCACCTCTTTTTCTATTGTTCACCATTTGATATCATTGGAAAAAAAACCTCATTGAACTTTTCACTTTCCCTTTGTCCAAGGCACTTGGATTGCAAAAGTGGAGGCCAGTGACCCAACCAACATCAGACAGAGGATCACCTACACTATATTTAGTGGCAATGAGAATCACATTTTCTCCATTAACCGTCACACAGGTGAGAAACATAAAACTATGCAAACAAAAACACTGTTGTTTAAAATGTATTTCTCTTGCTTTCCATCCAAAGTTCAGTTCTCTTGCTTATGATTAGCATATTGTGTTAATTTGCAGGAACATTCTTTCATCATTTAAGTTAAGGCTAATTGCACAAATTCCTATTCACTGATGCGTTTTATTTTCCACAAGAGGATCCAGAAAATCCAGAAATCCTTTTGATTTAATTTCCTCGTCAGCGTTCATGTTCGACCAATACGAGCTTCCAATCAAACTGTTTTGAGGCTCCACCGCTCTCTCTGTGTGCAAAACATCCTTACAGCTTATCGCATTCATCTGCTTGTTTATGCAACAAGTATTTCCTAAAGAATTATGATCGTTGCCTGCCCGATTTTATCTCTTCTCAACCCAAATCTTTTTGGGACTCATGTCTACATACGGTATTGTAGTAGGCACAGACACAGACACTGAAACACTGAATATTATACTAACATTTGGGCTGAATTCTAGGGTTACAGCAAAAACTTGAAGCTGAGATTGCTTCCATCGACACATTTTTTAATGGTTGAAAAGTCATGTTTTCTTTTCCACTACTTTCCCGTCATTTTTCCCTGATCCAGTAAAAAACTTGACATTACAAGGCCACAGAGAAAAGTAGACCATTTACTCATAAATTAATCTTATAATTTGTGATATATTGTTGAGTATGGTAGATTGTGTTTTAAAAGAAACGTTACACTCAGGCCTGTTGTTCTGAACAGTACTTTCCTCGGGTTAACGTCTTGTGCAGGTGAGATCCGGGTGCAGAAAGACAACTCTCTGGACTTCGAGGTGAGTCCTCAGATCCAGCTGGTGGTGCTGGCCGACAACGGGCTGCAGACGGCCCACTGCAGGGTCTCCATCACCCTGCTGGACGTCAACGACAACGCACCGCTGTTTGAACACAGCAGTTACAGAACAGCCGTCTGGGAGGGGCAGGTGCACAACACCTACATTATGCAGGTACACTGCCCGTACCCACACTAGGAACATCGAGACGATATGTCATATTTAATTGCGATGATTTGGTGTCCTCATTAAAAATCCCACTTTTTCCAAAGGTGTTTGCGTCCGATGCTGACAGTGGGCTGAACGGGCAGATTGAATACTCCATTGTGTCCGGTAATCATAATGAAGCATTCATCCTGGACTCTGTGCGAGGGATCCTTGCTACCAACGTGTTGCTGGACCGTGAGATCACTCCATCTTACAAGTAAACGCACACATGTAACAGTATGAAGTATTCTCCCACAGTTAGCACGGCATTTAGAGAATCACTAGTTCTCTCAGTTTAACAGGTTGGTTGGTTTATCTGAAGCTGAAACGTGGTCCTAGGGTTTTCTTTCCATATTCTCACCAAATTAATATAAAGTACTGTCCTTTTTTTGTAAAAATTTGAATTTATTTCATTGGCAAACTTTCCTGGGCACATACAGTAGGAGGAGCTGTGGTTTGTGAATGATATGAAAAAAGACTTAAATTTTTTTTTTTTAGCAAGGGGGCGTTATTAATTTATTATTTGCTAAATTATTTTAAATGGGAGATCACCTTTTATATCAGTGTGTGGTCACAGTTCAGGGCTGTAGGGTCAATATCGCATTGTGATTTGCGAACACTACCTGTATACAGATCCCACATTCTGTAGTGGGAGCATTAACGTTAAGAAAAAAATACCGTATTTAAGATCTTCAAGGCCCTAATTAGTGAGTGTTGGTTTATACACTGTTGCCCATAAAGTTGGAATTATTTTGTTTTCAGACACATTCCTATTTTTATTCTTATTATAAAGGTACGTTTTGAGAGGATATACACTTTATCTATCAAGAATAAATCACAATAATTTCATGAGAAGAGGTAAAAAAAAAAAAAAAAGGTTTATTCAAACTTCATGGGCAATTGTGTTTGTCTGAATAAGAAAATGGAAATGTCGTCATTTTGCAAATCACAGCTTCCATTATGCAAATCTGACGCAACGGGCCCTTGGTCTTAATCCAGCAGTTTCATAATGGCTGTGCTTTTCTTTATAAGACACACTGCTGACAGATTTGCTGACAACATAAAAACTCAAATGGAATATTCTTCCGACTTCAGCCATGGCAGCATCACCGCGGGCCGTTGTGCAATTCTTGCTTTTCAAAATGACACATTGAAAATAGTCAAATGGTAGCAGTTGAGTTGTTTTTGATTTGGAGGATATTTTATCTTGTATAATAAAATCAATACTCTCCAGAACATATATTCTGTCGAGTGCAAACATTTGTTTACCTCTGTACCGAAGGCTGGTTCTGCAGGCAGCAGACAGGGGGAACCCTCCACTCAGCAGCTCCACCACCATCAGGGTCCAAGTGGTGGACGTCAACGACAACAGCCCCGCCATTCCCCCCATGGAGCCGGTAGTTATAGCAGAGAGTAAGACCAAGCTTCACCTCTTAACGCTTTTAATGACACATCCTCAAGGATAAATAAATAATACTGTGTTCCCTCTATTCATGCTCCCGTCTTCACATGTTCTGCTTCTCTTCAGATCTGCCAGCAGGTTACATGGTCACCCAGGTGACCGCCAACGACGTGGACCTGAGCTCAACCATCACCTACAGCTTTTCAGACAACAGCAGCACCAACAGCCCCTTTGCCATCGACCGCTACACGGGCGTGATCACTCTGACACGAGCCCTGGACTACGAGGAGGAGACGGATTACGCTCTGACAGTTTGGGCGTCCGACTCCCTCCACCAGACCACAGGGGAGGTCAGAGTTCAAGTGCTTGACGTCAACGACAACGCTCCGGTCTTCACCCAGGTCTCCTACCAGGTACAGATGATATATTTCTCAATAAAAAAGGGAGACAACGTTATACAGCAGCTGGTTGGGGTCAGCGAGCCATGAATAAGATGATAATTATGTTCATGGTGGAGATACAACTTTCTATTAAGACATTTCAGGATTTATAAGATTAGGCATAAATTGTTTATCAATGTCTTAATAAAGAGATACTAAGGATAACTTTTGGTTTGCCAGTTTAAAGAAAGTCTGTGTGCCTTCAGCATAACATGGTTTGTCTTTTTTAGGTCACAGTTTCGTGAAGAATGTTTTTTATATTATTATTCTAGATACTTTTTCTGAGAGTAAACTGTCTATCAGTGGAGCTAAGCTGGGGGACGTTTGCAAACCTGGAAACCAACTACTCTTTGATAGTTTATTAACAACTAATGTAGCTTTTAATACCCTTACAAATCCTTTGTAAAGTATATCTTGTCAGCGATTGGCACCTTAAATACATCATGATGTGACTCATTTTTTTTAAGGTGGAACTGTCAGAGTTGGTCACAGGAGACACACTGATTGTGTCGGTGTCTGCCACGGACAAAGACTCAGGACTCAATGGCAAGATCATCTACAGGCTGCTTTCATCTCCTCTGCAAGGCTTCTACATCCAGCCAGACGATGGTAAGAAGACTAATGAATCCTCCAATAGCGCTGATATAAATGTCGATTACAGCAAACCACTTACTGTGTGAATAGAAAAGGAGGACTTTAAGAAGTCACTAGAGAAAAAAACAATAATACCATAGTTCGATAGAAACATAATTCTTTTGTAAATTATATTACTTTAAATCTTTACAAGATTCATAACTTATGACTGTCTGGTGGTCTGATTCTCATATCCATCCCTCTTATTCTCTCCATTAAAATCAGTTTCTCTGGCACTGTTAAAGCAGCACACGCCAAAGAAAAGCGCAGAGAGAGTCTTTGCCTTGTTATGAGCAACTCGGCGAACAATATCAGCCGTTGCTTGGAGTTTTCATTGTGCCAGTAGCAGTATATTTCTCCAGTGTTTGTATTTTCGAAGTCTTGGTTAAAGTGCTTCAAAAGAGTCATGCCTATCCTATTATCTCCCTTTTAAAAATCCAAACCCCAAGAAAGAAGATAAATCCTGCTGAGCTGAAAACCAAACCAGCAACCCCCTCTGTACTGGCCAGTCTTTCCCACTCATGAGTGATTTATGGACTTCTACGATGTTTGAACCCCAAAGTTTAATATTAGAGAAATGTATTTGACGTGTAATGTGGTAAGGAGCACTAATGGAAAGTGAAATTTGTATCAACGTTGACTAAAGCTCTCTAACTAGAATCCAAAGCTTTAATGTGATGCTTTTTGCAGCGCCATGCATCTCAGTTTTTCCATGCATTATGTGTTTCACAAACACAAAGAGGTGGTGCTGCGTTAGAGTAAAGCCTCAGAATTAATAAAGTCATCCCGGAGAAACGTTTAAGTGGCAGTGAAGTGGAATAATAAATTGGATGGACAAACACTTCATTGTCATCCAAGAGGAAAATTCGCTCTTACAGTCTGCATATGGAATTCATTTAGGAATTGTCATACAGGAAATTATGTTGCATTGTGGTGTCTAATGACAAGGGCAATTTTTGATTCAACTCAGCTCGCAGTATATTGTCATGCAAACAGACATGTTTTATAGTTCTTATTCTGGAGAGAAACACGTCCAGTAACAAACTGCATATTTGTTAAACCATCTGTTAAGTCAATTCAAGGGATTTTTTTTATAGCTTTACATTGGTGAGGCCATGTCTATATACCATGTAAGCAGTTTCACATTTAAAAAGTGCACTGAATTTGACGGCAATAATATTTAGATAGTAGCATAAAAGATATAGAAATTGATATATTATGACCTTATTGACAAAAGTTTGAGCCAGATGTGACCAATGTTTCCCGTCAAGCAGAGAAAGAGAATTAGCATAAAACATTAGTTTCTGGCCCCCTGATAGTAAATCTGAAACCATCTCTCTCTTTCGATTTTTTTTCTTACTCTTTATAAGCCCCTGAGAAAAATACCAAGGCTCCTTAACTGCTCTGCTATGTTTACCAGCTAGTCTGCTGTTTATTGCTGAGCCTGTATGCTCAAAACAGCTGCATGTTTCTGCTCAAAAGCTAAATAAAAAAACAAAACAAAATGACAACACTGGCTATGAGCTGAAGTAAACAACATTTTTATATTAATCCCAAGAAGTGACACCTCAGCAGCCATTGTATATAGCACTGTTTATTTCCATGTCTTCTGCATCATCATCTGTCAAGCTTTTTTTTTTTTTTTTAATATGTAGCTTTAGCCTCAGCCCTTTAGCACAATAGCATACATGTCACCATCAAGTGCTTGGCCCCTACTATAAGGCATTTTTTAACAAGCAAGACAACATGACCTTGATAAGCCAGCTACAACACATAGACTGCCAATTCAACAACAACATCAATAGCTTCCTAGCTAGTAATGAGAGTCTGTGTTATGTAATGTATAAAAATTGACGAAGAATTTATGGTAGTAAATCTGGCAAAGTTATCGCTGTAAACTGCAACAGAAACTGGCTTCTTCACTATGAGAAACTCCTTTTTACATTTTACAGGCATTAAATCCAGTGCTAATATAAAAAAAATTGCTGTCTTACAGGCTCTGTTTTCACCAACAAGCCTCTGAAGGCCATCACCAACAGCAACTTGATCCATCTCCTGGTCGAGGCAAGAGATGGAGGCGAACCCACGCACTCCACCGTCACCTCCATAGACATACTGATTCTAGACACCAACGACCACGCGCCCGTGTTCCACCAGGACGTCTACACCCTCACCGTACCGGAGGACACCCCGACGGACACCACCCTCCTGACGCTGTCCGCAGAGGACGAAGACTGGAGCCCCGAAAACACCCGTCTGCACTACGCCATCACCAGGGGAAACGAGGAGAAGCGATTCTGTCTGGAAGTTAAAATGCTCCAAGTTGAGAATCAGATGAAGAATCTGGGGAAACTCGTTCTGTGCAACCCTTTAGACCGAGAGACCACGGAGACGTACACACTGACGGTGAGCGTGTCCGATTGGGGAACGCCTCCGCTGAACAGCTCTGCAGTTGTTATGGTGACCGTGACGGACTGCAATGACAATGCCCCCGTGTTTTCCAGCAAAGAGTACCATGCACGGGTGAGTGAGAACAGCCAAGTCGGTACCAGGCTGGTCCAGGTCAGCGCTCATGATCCCGACCTGGGGATCAACGGCCTGTTGAAGTACGATATCATCTCTGGGAACAGCAAAGGACACCTGAAGCTCGACCCTCACTCTGGCCTGTTGGTGATCAACCACTCGCTTGACTACGAGGAAGACTCAAAATACACCGTCACTATCAGAGCCACCGATGGAGGCGAGTCGTCTGAAGGGCATAATGTTGCTTTTACAGTCGTCTTCATCACCATTATGGATGAAAATGACAACACTCCATACTTCACGTTTCCGACCATTAACTGCTCTGTGTTCGAGAACCTCCCGGCATTTACCCACGCCTGTTCGGTCCACGCCCTCGACAATGACTTAGGCCAATACGGTCAGGTCGCCTACTCCATTCTGTCCTCCTGCTTCATGGACTACGGCAGTGGCAGCCCAGACAGGAAGGAGGCCTTCGCCATCGACCCACTCACAGGAGACATTCACACCAGACAGACCTTTGATTTCGAACGCGAAAGCGAGTACTGCTTCGTGGTGGAGGCCAGGGACAAGGGCGACAAAGCAGCGACAGTGAGGGTGCAGATGACCGTCAAGGGAGTGGACGAGTTCAGCCCCATCTTCACCCAGAAGCAGTACCACTTCCTCCTGCCTGAAAACGTCCAGAGCGGCGAGACGGTCGGTTATGTGATGGCGATGGACCACGACGGAGGGGTGGATGGGGTGGTGGAGTACTCCCTAGCGAGCTCGTCATCGTTTTTCTCAATAAACAAAACAATCGGTGCTATCTTCGTGTCAGGTCCTGTATTTCGCAGGCGAGGTCACACCGAGGACATGGTGCAGATGGTCGTGTCCGCGAGCAGTCCCAGACCGGGCTCCAGGTCTACCACCTGCATGGTTTTCGTCAATATCTCTAGCTCGGCAGAAGCATTCACCGGGGTTCCCCTCGACGTGCAAATGCTCAGTCTGAGCGCCTCATTAATCATCTTCCTCTTCATCCTCGTTGTTTTTGTGGGCATGGTTCTCCGGTACAAGATTAAAGAGACTGCAATCAAAAAGGCAGCCGCCATCGCCGCAAACTTGAACCGTAGCACAGGATCGTTCAGTCGATCCAACAGCCAAACGCCGAGTGTCATCTCACTGCAGGAGATAAAACGGCCGAGCATCTTGCTGACCACCAGGGACGTATCAAACCAATACAATCAGTCGGACTCGAGCGGCCGTGGGTCGGCAGAGGGTGAGACAGCTGAGGACCAGGAGATCAAGTGGATTAATCAATACCCCTGTCGTAAAAGAGACAAATCTGTGCAGGACAACCAGACCAACGCAGAGATCCCAGATCCTGCCTTAGCTGGAGATACTGTCTCCTGCCATTCTATCGACGTAGGGCCGGAGCATCTTTTATCAGTCAATAAAAGTTTAGTCTCAGGGATGGCCAGCACAGAAAGCCTGCACCACTTCAAAGAGGAGGGAGGAGGTGAGGGGCTTCTTCCTGCAATCCTTAGGGTGAGGGATTTGGAGGAGAACATGGGGGCGAAAGGGTACGCTCCCCTCGCTGAAGCCCACGGCTCGGCAGATTCTCTCTCCTCGCTGATTTGTCTAGACGAGCAATGGCAGGGCAGCTACAGCTGGGACTACCTGCTGGACTGGGAGCCACGCTTCCAGACTCTGGCATCCGTCTTCGCAGATATCGGGATGCTCCCTGACGAGGAGCTTCAAGGCGGCCGCGAGGATATGGCGGCAGAGTCGAGCTACCTCATGCCCCCGCCGCCTCTAATAACAGGAGTGGCTCAGGCTGGCATCAGAACTGTACCCCCACGAAAGCTGGGGCGAGTGCCAAGTCTGAGCAGGAAGCCCTCTCACCGCAAATATGCGTACTCGCCCCTAGCCAGGAACACGGGACTTACCCCGTCAGTCATGACACCAACTTTCTCCCCGTCACTGTCCTCTCTCACCATGAGGACCCCCAGTGCCTCTCCAGTCGTCTCTGAGACGGGCGTAGGGGGCATCAGACTTGACTCAGGGCCCCTCACTGCAAGCCTGTTGGAGGCAGAAATACAGGTGTAGGCAGGAGGTTTGACCTAGATGCATTTTATTTCATCTTCCATACACTATCTGAGGGTATTTCCCCCAAAGGGACACTGCACAGTTTGACTGTAACTTAGGTTTACTGATAAGATTTCAAAGAACATGTGAATACATAAGTCATTTTAGTGATAAAACGATTAAGTTCTGGACTCACTTTCGTTTTTTCAGTTGTTTTGGATCCATGTGTTTCATGGGTCTACTGTATCTAGACTCAAGGGGGCGATACCAGGCAGCACTGACATATGAAGGTAATATAGTCGTTTAATTTCTTAGTTTGAGGCTGATTCCTTAACTTTGTTCTTTAATAAAAAACTAATATCTGGAAAAGCCCAAACTCAGCCTTGCATTATATTTTTTATAATGCAGCACTCTGAATGAGAGCAGATGTTTGGGTCAGCAATTAATTATTGAATGTTTTATTGTAAACATGTCTACATATGCAGAAAATGAAACACTCTGTTATTGCAGTTGGTTGCAACTTCTAAATGGAAACTTTTTCAAGGTTGGTTTAACTTTAATAACCAAAGAAAGGCAACATTGTTCTGTGGTTGAGTCTATCTTCCTGGAATAATAAAAGCCAGCGTTTTGAAATCAGGCCCTTCTTTGCCCCCCTCTTCTTTAATATATTCTGCCAATAAAATGCCAGTAAAATCCCATGACGAACAGAGCTTATTTTATTCCTTTCATATAGGACAGTTCTTAATTTCAGTATTATGTTGTTTGGCCAGAAAAGAGTCAAGGCGTATGCAGACATCATCCAAAAACAAAAACAGAGAAATATGAGTGATTCTTCACTGACACTAATTTCATATGGATTCAAGACGTGGGATCTACAGTATTGTACTACTGTCACTGGTCAGCATGTTTGCAGATTTTTTATAAACCACTTCCAGGTTTTCACTGTTTTACATTTTCTCATGGATAGAAATGATCTGTTCCCTCCATGGTTGTTATGTGTGTGTGCTGACTGTAGACTGTGGACACCTTGTTAACAAAAAAGCACTTTGAATTTTGAGTTTTCATTTCAATAAATTTGCAATAAATTAATTCTGTATTGAGTGTTTTCAAGATTTTCAATCAGGAAGATTCATCATTCGCTTGTGTAAAATGTCTTATTCAGGACAGGCTTTCTTCATAGATAGATAAAAAATTGAATTAGACAAGAAAACTTGCATAAAAGTAAATAAGTTGTGATTTTTAAGGGCCACACAGAGCTAAGACCAAACGGCTGCATTTTCATTTACCCGTGCTCGAATGTAAGAAACACTTTCCCTGAATTTTACACTGCTTGGTTTGGCTTTAGGATAATCCCACTCGGGTTGAGCTGTCTCTGCAGATTGTTTGCAGTAATGGAATCAATTTATCAGTTCTTCAATGTTTCCACAAAGCAGCGCCACATCTTAAAAACCTTGTCAGGTTTAAACCGCGCTGATGATCGCAAATCTCTGCCTCTGAATCCCTGCCCATGTCGTAGATGCGCTCAGCGATTCCAACATGAAATGTGAAGGGATTATGTGAAATAAAATGGCTATTCAGTGTGGTTATCGGGCGAACAGCGTTCATCAGCAGCGACCCAATCCTCGTCTGTTTACTGATGGACCATGAAATAAGTCATTATCCAGCATTGTTGCATGTTTTCTTCTCTGTTATTTGCTGTAAGAGGAGGCTTTGGAGGAAACTTGACATCCTTTTGCTAACAGTGAACCTGAACATCTAAGAATTCAGCTTCTCCAAGAAAAGTAGAGAAATACAAAGTGATTCAACGTGGCTCCACTTGGTCTGCTGTTAATCCAAAATGTGTTGCCCGCGGGGAACATACGAGCTGAGGAAGCTGAGGAGCTAAAGTCTTTATCAGATAGTTTCATGAAAGATAATAAACAGTCGGCCCTCGAACCGTACCAGCCAAGTGTGCCCTGCATGTAGTCACTGATAGGTGCGTAATTATTTATTGACTCAGTTCAGTCTCTCCTCTGCACCGCAGTGGGTTTTGAAAAGCTCTGCACTCTTCTGTGTTTGTGATTTCAGCAGGTCCTTGGCCTCGGGATCACGGCGTTGGAAGAGATCTGGAGCTGTATCAGGTGATCTGACCAAACAAGCTTCTGTGTTTCAGTGCAGAGCTCCACAGTCCACACCAGCTGATCTGTGGATCTTTATCGAACACGGCCTGTCACTCAGTCAGGCAACTCAATTTGCTGAGAGAGGTCAAGAGGTCTCAGGTACAATCTGTTTTGTTTTTTTTACATTAAGGTTTTTGGATTGTGATAATTCAGCTGTATGCAATCTATGATTACAGCCCTAGGTTTGCTGAGTATAAAATGAGTAAATCAATTAAACACTAATCCATGAAAGTATATAAAACATGATGACAAAATAATGAAGGATTTCAACACAATCACAGTTTTTGTGAGTATAGCTGTCAAGTTGATCAGAGGTTAAGGGTGAGCCCCCCACCACAGAACAGTCTTTATCTCCATAACCAAAAGAAAAGATTATCATCTGATAAAACACAGCTGTGCTCTCATCCTGGATTGGATTTCATATTTATCTCAATTTGCATTCTACAGGGATATGTAAAACGCATATATGTTCTGGCTTGTATCTCAAGAGACTTGCGGCCATATGATGCACTGGAGGAATTTAGCTTGCATTCACTTGGCAGAGAAAAAGTTGTGGAGTGGGAAGGTGCAGTCGAGGTGACGGTTGATTTTATAATGTATTATTTATGGATTGCTTCATTTTCCACTTGCCTCAACATGTGATGTGATGTTTCCTCGACTAGAAGACAATATACAGACTGTATATGTTGCCCTGTAATGTTTATATATACTGTATATACAACATATTTTTGTGTTATGGCTTAGTGCATTCAGTCTGTGTCAAGTGTATGCAAATGGCTTTTTACTCTACACATGGCATTTTAGTTGTCAATCCTTTTATGTTTGAAAAACTACATATGTTTGGTGAAACTGCAAAACAACAACTTCACCGTCTTTCCAAACTCATTCTCAGCACTTGGTTTCACCAAAGTAAAGCAACACTGTCAAGTACTGAAAGCTGACATCAATGTCTGGTAAGATTCATAACATGTTTACTTATCCTGTGATCAGACACTTCCTGATCTCAGTAAAAAAAAAAAAAAAAGAGAAAACGCTCACATCAATGTCCGAACAGAGTCATTATAATGTTTACTCGCTCTCTGATCAGACACTTCCTCATTTCGGTTCTATTATCTCATGCAGACAAACAACTTTTGTGACTGATTGTATTATACGACATTTAACATTTGAGATTTTTTGTCATTTTTGTTAAATGAAAACAGCTTTTATGGGAGCAAGGCTTAAGCCAGAAGCCGCTCTCCCAGGTTCAACTGGGTATTTGAAGAAATGCAGTTTTTTGGTACAGTACTGCCGTGTTAGCTTCATTTTTCAGTGCAGGAAGTTGCTGCTTTGAGCTTGCATCAAACCACACAATTCATGGTAGATTATCAAACGTGAATGCCTCACTTTTACTGTTTACATCCTGTTTATGTGGTGACGATGACCCTAAAAATTCCCAACTTTGCTTTTTTCTGAACTTTTTGTTGTAAATAAATAGGAAAAAAAAATAACTAAGTGATGCTGGCACTTCAGGAAATTTAAAGGAACTGCTGCTATTATTGATCCTATCTGTGATAAGCTGTACAAAATAGTATCAATCCACCTATCAGTCCTGCTGTATAGGTCTCAATTTGGAGATGCATCCAAATATCAAATGCCCAAAGATATTAATACTGTTTGATGAGGGGTTTCAGACACTTTTTTGGAGACAAGTGCGGAACAGCAAGGATCAGGGTCTGGTTGCCTCTTATTAGTGGTGGATATGCGGTTGTTGGGGAATGATATTTGCCCCGATGCAGCTTTTACAGAATGCAGATAAGATTTTAGTTTAGAAGTGAGCCAGAATATGTTTATGGTCTGAGCAGCAGGATTTTGGCACAAAACATAAATCATCATCTTCAGTATTATAAATCACCACTGGGCCCTTTGACTCCAGACAATCAACACATGTGCAGAGTCTAGATAGTTTTCCATAAACCTTTAAGTTCATTTATGCTGTGTTGTTGAAAGATTATGTAAACATTGTCACACAGAGAGCATGCTTCATGCTTCATTTGCGAGCTGGAAACAATCCAAATGTTTTCTGTTTTCTCTCTTCCACCTTTTTCCCCCCACCTAAAACAAAGGGGGGCATACTTGACAGGAGAAGGAAAGGCTCACCGTTTTTGCATTTAGGCATTTTTTATCATTTATTCATATATGGCTTTTTTTTTCCATAGACATATATAATCTCATCAAAGAGATAACAGTGCAGTTTACATAAAGAATTAATCACAGAACAGGAACAAGTAAACTGCACTCAGTGACCAGCTTACCTCTGTTTTTATCAGAACCATGTGCAACATCCTTTCTATGCTTTTCAGATGTTTGACAAGTGTGTGGGACGATATATGCCAGAGTGCGTTGCTGTGCTTGCTCCTGATGGAAATTAATACAGACGTGATGTGGGATAGCTGAGCAGAGCTGGGAACATGAGTTTGAAGTGGGGATGGTAACATGCAGAGCGTACAGTGTAGAAACTGGCTTGTTGCTCGATAAAAAAAAATTCTTATTGAGGCTCATGTTTTTTCATATCTTGAAGACTTATGACTCTAAAACAACAAGCTTTGCAATTGGAAAAAACATACCAAATTGTTCAACCATCAATTTCAAATGCTGAATATGAACATATTAGCACATTAGAGAAAAATTGAAGTAAATTAAATTAGATTCAAAGGGACCAGTACATACTTTTTAATAGTTAATGTGTACCTTACATTGTCATAATGCTATATTATCTTAACTTAAAGACACATCTACAACACTACTTATCCATTTTTCCTTCCAAAACTTGTTCAACAATGTAATTTTAGAATAAAACTCTGCAGAACTGCTTGGATGAAACACTAAATATACATATATTCTGGGCAGTTTCTACCCCGAATCCAAAACATCCACAAGTCCAAAGAAAGTATAAAAATGTACAGAAGCTTATGAAAGCGATCCAAATACAAATCTAGCGCTGCTGTAGGGATGGTAATGTTGGCCTGTTTATCAGTCCACCACTTTGGTCCAGACTGAAGTATGTCAACAACTATCAGTTGTATTGCCATGAAATTTAGCACAGACATGTGCAGAGCCCAAAGGATGAATCCTAATGCGTTTGGTCACCCTGCAACCTGTTTCCACTAGTGCCACCATGAGGTTGTGGTTTTGAGTGAAAAGTCAAAACAAATATGGGATGGATTGTTTTAAGTTTTATTTCGTCAAATATTTTAGTTTATGAAAACGATTACTTTCCCTCAATCCTCAGCTGTACTTTTGGTTTAGCACTGAATAGTTAATAGCAGATGGTGGCCATGTTCAATACGATACCTGTTTAACATCAGCTTGTTAACTTTGTCACTGAGAGCATTGTTGGAAAAAACAAACAGCGAACAATGCTTGCGTCAAGTGGGTCTCCACTGGGAACCATCACCGCTGTTGTCAACCGAGGAAAAACTTTTCAGAGCCACCTTTGAAGTCTGCAGGTGGTTTAATACAGAAATAACAGGTTTTTCAGTTGAGTATTGCTCACAGTATAAACCTAGCCTAGCTAGCAGCACAATAAGTGAGACAAGACTCCCTATTCCCGCACACACACACACACACACACACACACACAGAGTCAGGCCTGGAGCCCCTTGAATGAGACCAGTGGGGAGAGGGAAAAGGGAGCTTTGTTGGTGGAGGGCAGGAGAAGGAGGGTCAAACAGGCTTTGGATGTATGAAGGAGCCTCAAGCATCACATTTGGGTCCAATCAAATCAGTGATGTTTTTTGGCCACAATATATAAAACAGATGGAGGAGTACGATTCTTTTGTATAAACGCTGTTCGGATTGAAGAAGTAGCTTTCTTTTTCTTTTGAAGGCGATTGATCTTTGCTTAGCAGCTTTCCTTTTTGTTTTCTGAATTGTTGTCTTTTCTTCCACGTCTCAGACTGAAGCGTTTAAAGCTCTTATTTCTTCAAGGTGTTGTTTTGTAGTTTTCACTCTTGGTCTTTCTGTGATTATTTTCGTGTTTTGACGGTCACTTGTGTAGCCTTCTGTTAACATTAATAATACTTCAACCTTTGACCTGCCTGTAATGTGAGGCCTAATAGATATAACCGCAGACTTGAGTGTGAATGTCACCTCACCGGAGTGTCTCTGGACATGCAAAGTTGTCTCACACCCTCAACTGACCTCTGACCTCACAGGAAAGCAGCAGGGGATGAAGTGTGCTCGAGGGGTGGAGTGGGGGGGTTGTCGAAGCCACAAGGTGAAAACACGAGGGCAGGTGCTCCCTACAGGGGCCTCTGCTCCCAGAATAAGGGGCCTGGTTCTGCTGTGATGGATGCGTCTGGATGAGATGCCAGGCCGCTTTGGGGCAGAGTCCACAGCAGGGGGGGGCACCATCTGGGACCAGAATGTCAAGGCTGGCCCGAGGGTGGAGATTTATACCCCAACCTCAGGTTCAAACGACTGTGTCTGACACAGTGTAGACGAGGTGGCAATGACAGCTTTCCTCCCTTCTAATCCAAAAAGAGTCCATCCATATTTGTCTGTGGGGACATCAGAAGGATGAGGGGTTCAAACAACTTTAGGGTCAAGTTTTTCCAACTTAAACGTCTTCCCTTTTTTCACTGGGTGTCCCACAATGCATATCGCAGAGATCTCTCCAGTGGGGCCGCAGCTTTGACTCGCTGTGTTTGCTCGAGTGAACAAAGGGGAAGCTGATGTTATGCACAGCTCAGAAAATGTGCAAAACTAAAGGGATCTTTTTTTTTATGTCCAACTTCAGCAGCATGCATAAATTAAGGACAGGCAGACTGAAACAAACAGACCAAAACTTTTTTCTCCGTGTTTTCCTCAGCCCCCTGAAGAACTTTTTCCAAACCACTCCACCATCCTCCACACACACTTACATACACAATCCAGCCACAACGACCATGTGGAATAAACACAGATGATGTGTAGCATGAGTTCATCCACTGACCAGTGAAATCTCCATGGGTTAGCTCAGGGTAACAAGAATCGGAGGCCCTGGCAGTTTTTTGGTCGGACCTATTAGTGCCTCGACTGCACAGGGAGGTTGGACGGGGAGAGGTATTAAACAATTAGGGCCATAGACACAGATGTGGGAGACAGAAGGAAAAGCTCAGTGTGTGTGTATGTGTGTGTGTTGGGGTTCCCAGGCCGATGAAAGTGGTTGTGCAGGACTACGCGCAGTGTCCCATGTGGAGCTCATTTTATCCCTTCACTTTGAGAATAATCTACAGTGTAGAAGCATAAAGCATGTGTGCATTTATACTATTTAGTTTACTGGAATATAAAAGGAATGTGGCTCTGTCTGTGTTTCTTAATGTACCTATAAACAGAGCAAATACATAAAAGAGACGGACACTATAACTGGTGTATACAGAGAAATGAGTATAGAAACAGGCCGTATAAAACAGGGAGCCAAACAAATAAACAGGACAAGTGGGTATATATACAGGCTCCATATGTATATGAGTAGAGAGCCTGGCAGCCTATGCAAAGATATTATGGAGGATGTATTTCAGCTCTGAAAAGTGAAAATACACTGACATACACTTATTCTATAAAACAATATTTGATTTTTGTTTTTTGTTTTTGTTTTGTTTTTTAATCTGCCTTTAATTTAACTTCTGTAAACCATTGATTACAGGCCTATATTCACTTTCTGAGATTTATAATAGGCCTACAAATTCTCTTCATATTATCTGTAATTTAATTGTCTATTAAAGTCACACCTGAAAAGACAGTATTGATAGGCAGTTTTTTTACACACATAAACATAATGTATAATTTCCTCACTGTATACCTTAGGTGCAAGGTCATTAGCCTAGCTTAGCATGGATTAGTCTGGATGTTAGTTGAAGCAGCTCAATGAAGCAATTTTATTTCTTTAATCTATGCCAATAGTAGGCTCTTTTTTTTTCAAGGCTACGGGCCTAGCTAGGTAGCCAACACCTAGCCTAGCTGTTCATAGCCAAAATTGGCGGCAGTGGTTCATGAGGTAGAGCCGTCCAATAATCAGAGGGTTGGCCTGGTTGGTTCGAATCCCGCTCTGTCCCAGTCTGTCCTTGGGAAAGACACCTTACCCACCTTGACTCGTGTGAATGCTTAATGAATGATCGTGGTGGTTAGGGGGGTTTGTTTGGCGCACATTGGCAGCCACGCTTCCATCTGTCTGCCTTTGGGTATTCGGTTTCAATTAAAAAGCGCTATATAAATGTAAGCCATTATTACAGCCTCTAATTTTCCCAACATAACTTTTTTTTTTTTACAATTCTAGTAACAAAACCAATACATTGTGTTCAGTCATGCATACTTTTATTTACTTTTTATTTACTTTTATAGTGTTTGCAGAGGGATTTCCCTTTTACCATAGAGCTAAGTTTCTGTTCTGTTTCTTCCTGTTTCATATGCTTAACTTTTCTATCGCCCAATTCTAGCTCCATAATTAACATGCAAACAAAAACCCTCAGAAATAACATGAAAATTTCCACAGTATGTTGCTAGTGAATTTCACATTTTGGTTTTCTAAAACAATGAAACACATTTAAACTTACATGTAGGCTATTATTTTTGTCTTATGATGTCAGTTGTGTTGGAAAGCCTAAAACTAAATAGCATGGTCACCAAAGCAAAAGAAGAATGACTCTATTATTCATTATTCATTATGCATGGACTACGACAACCCTGAAATGATTTTAATATTAAGTCATCTGGATTAAATGCAAGTTTATATTCTTCAGAATATAATGGAGCTTTTTGTTCTAATATTCCTAATAAGCAATGGGATGTTTCGTTGATCTGCTCCCTGGGCAGAGCCACGGAAACCAACAGTTTGAGGCAAACAACAAAACCGTCTAACCACCTTGACACTGAGCAAGTTTGTCACTACCTGCTCACTATTTCAGTTGTAATAGCAGTTTTAAAATCCAGGCATCATGCATGGACTGGATTCGAATAAACGTTATATTTAAGCTTGTATACACTGGATGTGTCATCTGATAGGGCATACGTAACCTCTGGCAGGATGAGGCTGAGCCAGGGCGATGTTTTGGTTGGAACGCTTTGAGTCGATATTGTGCCATCACCATAATTTAACCAGGACTGTCAAGCAAAGATTTGTAGAATATTTAATTAAGCACCACCACAGAGAAAGATAAGCATGGCCGTGTGTTTACTTTCTACTCATGTGCAAACAGAGCCC
Source organism: Trachurus japonicus (assembly GCF_045865225.1). Lineage (NCBI taxonomy): Eukaryota > Metazoa > Chordata > Actinopteri > Carangiformes > Carangidae > Trachurus > Trachurus japonicus. Next base: position 26,765,424 of record NC_140907.1, read on the forward strand.
TCGTAGCGGGGTGACGTTTCAGCGCCGTGTGACAGATACAACCAGGGTTTCAAACGATTCGAGCAGAAGCACTTTGGGGGACTTAATTTTGTTGGATGTTTGAGGTTGGAGAAGCCCTCTGTGTTAAAGGGGGAGCCATCATTTAGTTAATGTGAGGCCGTTTTTTTTTTTTTTTAAAGTGTGTGCGCAGTGATTTGAGTTCAGGATAACTCTAAGGTCTTTTCCTCCTTACTCTCAGCAGGACTCTGCAGGTTTAATGTGCACCGCCTCAGGCTTGTTCCATCCGCCTCCACACACCATTAGACTGAAACACACACATGTACACAATGTAGTGACGCTACTGAAAGTCAGGGCTAACACACTCTTGTCTTCTGGGAATGTTTTTAGGAATAATAAAGGGCTTGGTGATTCCCTCTTACTGCATTTTGGCTGCTTTACTCTGTTGCCACCGTAGGAGAATTCAGCATGTGGGGTTTTTAATGTTTCCTTCTTCATATGAAAACAACAGGAAAACAATGATGACATGTTGGTGGGTCTACAAGAATACCTAAAGTTAATAGTTGGCACTTTTACAAAAGCATTTACTCCTGTGGAGGACAAAATGTCTACATTTGGAAACTGGCTATAAAATAAAGGTTACAGCTTAGTGAAATAAGATGGTCAGACATTATGTAGCTACCAGAATGAAAAGATGATATACAGATGCACAGGTTTAGAAGTAAAATGAATAAATTGATCAAGAAATTTCAGTCGAGTTTTCTTTAGCGTGCTCCTGCATGGAGGCCGGCATTTTCAACACACTATTGCTAAATACGCCTTTCATTCATCGCTACTTTGGTTAGCTGTTTATCTTTGCTGCACACATCTACTGCATATTTGCTTGTGTTGGTTGCCAATAACAAACATAAACAGCTAGCTGTGCTGGTGATAAATGGAAGCAGTGTTATTTAGCCACATTTCAGGTAAGATATGAGTGTTTGGAACATAATGTTAGACAGACGGACAGCAGAGAAGGGGATTATGTTGCAGCAGTGGTTTGAGAAGTTATGGGCATTTTACACCATGAAACTGCAGCAATTGAAGTCCATTCCAAGCTATAAACATTTTAAATAAAGAAAAATATCTCATACTCATACTTTTAGAGGAGTCCTATAAGGATCCTATTCAGATTCTGGGTAAACACTATCAAACCAAACTACAAAGGTTTAAGCCTCGTTATGTTTAATACTATTAATGGTACACAGTACACAATCTATGTGTTATAATGTGCATGTCTGTAGGTGCATTTCCATAGACACAATAACTTTATTTGAGGGAAAGTGGGAGCAGTAAGTGAACACTGGAGAGAGACAAGTCTCCTCTACATGTTTATGTGGAATATTACACAAGGAAAAAACAGCTTTAGTCACGTTACATCACTCATTGGAAACACAGAGCATTTACAATTGTGTTTTGTGGACTTTTCTAAAACTGCATTGGAAACCTGGCTTGTGATAAGAAGGTGTAAGAGGGCAAACCACAGGTAAGAAGTTTTTAAGTTTGGCTCTTTTGCTTCATAGCTAATGATAAGCAGCTGTTTACCTAGAATTCAGCATCAAAAATAATTTTGTTACTCAGTGGTGGCTTCAAAGGTGGAAAAACTTTACACCCTTAGCTTTTGTCTTTATCACATCTTTTCTTCTTTTGAAGTTAGCATGCTAACCAGCTAGCTCTGGCCTGTCTTGTCACTTCCTGTTGGCGATGCACTGTAGCCTTCACTCTGCCCTAAAGACAGGGGGCATATTATAACCTCTTGTATTAACAAGACAATGATGTTTAACTCAGGTGCTTACAGTAAGTGGTTTTAGCATTCATTTTGATGTGACTTTTCTTTACTTTCAAATACATATAAATGTATTTGTCTTATGTTGACAGTGACACCATGATTTTGTATTTTGTCTTGTGATGCATTTTAGGCTAGATGTAGGCTGTGACGTGTTAAAAGTACAGTATGTAAGAAATCTAAATCAACTGGCCGTAAAATCCTCCTAATATGTCACAGAGACTCAGGAATAATGTTCATATAACATGATGAACTCACCAACAACAATAGTACAGCCAGAGTATTCGCATTAAAAATCTTTTTTTGCAGACTGCAAATCATGTTTATGTTTTGAATTTACATGTTTACATGTTGCGCCACCTAGCCCTCTCTCCCAGTCACGGCAGCATCAGTGGCATTTCAGCCTCCGGCCTGGTCCACTGAGCTGCCGCTACGACTGGGAGAAAAAAACAGATCACTGTGTTTTGAATTTGACTGCAGTAACCATTTTTGGCCACATTCTTACATATTGTACCTTTAAAGAAATCAAGAATCAAGAAATTTCTGAATTCCGACATCATTGCATTCACGCGGGTGACGAGAAAAAACATTGATGCCTGAAAGAAGTTTGGCATAATATGGATGATTAACATGAAAAATATATTTTAGTAGCCTATGCTTATTTTGGAAGCAGAAAGATGCATGAAAACATTGACAAATAACATTCTTGCCATTAACGATGAAGGCTGCCATGTTTCATTGCTGTCACTGACGACCAGTCGGAAAATCGGAGCTCTGAGATGATTCCCGGATGGCCGACCTGTAATTTCCAAATTTGATGCCATTCATTTCATTTTTCACAATTCGAAGCTCTTTTTTTCCGAGTTGCAAGTTGCCTTGAACGCATAATTGGATAATTACAAAAGTGCTAGAAAGCATTTCTCTATTGTAGCTATATCAGAAGGGCTGTGCTTGGTCCTGGTATGGTTTAATATTCTAATATTTGAATTAGGTTTTCTTAGTAAATAGGCCAATGGGTGTGCAAAACCTTCTTCACTTCATAATTGCCTCTGAGGATCAACCACAGTTCTGATATTAACAGCAGATAGAAAACACAACAAATATGATTTCATGGGATGTTTTCCTTCTGCTCTTATCTACGTGCCTTTTCATTCCACAGCACTTTCATATTTCCTAGAAAACGATGTGCACACTCAGCATACTCAAGCATGAGTGTATTTTTTGGCAGGTTGGGGGTATCTGGATAAAATTACCCTAAATTACATTTACTTAAGTTGAATGGAGTTATAAGTCTTATGCATAGTAGAAAAACTAACACATTTTATAGTGTTAGAACAGGGGGGGAAAAATCACTTACATCTGGAAAATGACAAATGATTATGCTAGAGATCTGTTTTCTGTCCATGCTGGTTTGTGTAGGAGATAATTATATTTTGATGGTTTTGCCCCATTCTTGAAACTGTAGAAAGCAGCTGAGAGTCAAATCCTGTTTCATGGTTCAGAGTGGCTGTTTTGAAGTGTCGGGGTTGAATCGGTGAGCAGAGGTTGCTCAGAGTTTGGGCTGAACTTGGTGGTAGGTCTGTTTCTGTTCAGGGGACACACTTCTCAACTATACCTCCAAACAAAATGTGTCCTTGTTGTGGTGTCACAACTGTGAATGAATACCAAACCTTTATTTACACTTGAGCCTGTGTCTGGTATTCCAGAGGTCACTGTGGGTCACTTGCTAGCCCGCTGCCACCATTGCTAAATTAAGAGGGGTGAGTTTTCTTTTTTTCTTTTTTGTAACCCCCAAATTCCTGGGATGAAGGTATGTGAGATTATATTTCACAACACAAACTGTCAAAAGATAAATGATCCATGACTTCTGTCAGAGTGGTAATTTGTTCATGTCATGGAGAACTTCTCTTTGTAGGCTAGGAAGGAAAACGAAGCACTAAAACAAGATCAGGATCATCTCTCCTTATTATTTCAGAGTTTAAAAAATAATAATAATTTGTTCAGTAATAATAAATCACCACAATTAAAAACATGTTAGTGAGCTAATGCAAAAATACACTATTAATCAGTAGGGCCCATATTTATCACATTTCTCTAAGAATATTCTCAAGAGCCAAGATAAATTGACCAAAAGAAACCTTGATGACCTAGCCTGATTGAAGTAATGATATTAAGGAGCAGGCACAGCTGAATCATCCAAAGTAAAAAAAATAATATGCATAATGCCATTTGGACTTTTTAAGTTAATTTTATTCAAGCAAAATCTTGTCCAACTGCAATTAATTTATAATATAAATATAAGATTAAATGATGCAAGCTTTATCTGTTCCTAAACAAATGTAAACAGTAATGGTATAAAGTCCTATTTGTGAATCAAATGGCTTAAACTATATCATATCTATCATAAGTGTATATTCAACAAATTATTTGTCATGAATGATTCAGTTTTGTGCAGTCACTCCTTGATTTTTAGTTATAGGAAGTTTGAACTCTGCAAATGCATGGAGCTAGGATAAACATATATTTTTTAATTGTTTATATATTTTTTTTAATTGTTTATATATTTTTTCTGCTTCTCATCAATAAATGATTCAGTAAAAGCTCATTAAGTCATTTCAGGGTTTGAAGAATGTGTGAGGATGGCAAGGGGCAAGACTGTTGGTTTCCCCCCTCTCCATATGCGGTGGAGATCAGCTACGGGTCACTCAGAAAACACTTCTCTAACTGCAGAGGCTCTTGTACTTTGGTCTGTGTTGTAAAATATCCCTGGGAGCCCTTTCACAGTGTGATTCTTCCAGCTTCAGTATCGGTCAGGGTTCAAAGAGCAGGGCCCGGCAGAAAGATCTGCTTGTCGCACTGATCCATGGACATCCATCCTGCATGAATATAAACCTGTCTGTGTTTTATGGTACATGACACGTTTCGTCGAGCCTCTGACACAAATCTGATCGCTTCCAATACTGAGAAGTGTCTTGATTGTTCCTGTGTGTCTCTGTAGTCATCACAAGCCTATTAAAGCAAAAGGATGGTCCCACTTTTATATGCTGGTACCGTAAATATGAAGCGACAGCCAGGAACCAGACCAGTTAACCTCTACCCAGAGGTAACAAAATCGACCCAAAGTAACCCAACTTTAAGACTCACTAATTAACACATTGTGTGTTGTTTATATTAATCCAAAAACTGAATGACGTTTGGTCACTTTGGGAACAAGTTACTGCTTCCAGGTCAGAAATACTAACCCCTGTAAAAATGCAACTTTACATTTTTATAATCATATTCCTGTAGATTAAACAGAGGGCATAGTTTATTAGTGACCTCTGAAGCTGTTTCCTTAACTCCGGCACTAAGCTAAGCTATAAGTTAGGCTATCTGGTTGCTGATATTAGTTTTCCTAACTCTCACCATATTTCTTAAATGTCAAATTATTGCTTTAAATTGCTCATAAATGACTGATCAAGTAGTATTGCAGACCTTTAACTTCAATAACAGGAAATACAACTATTCCCCTGCCCTCTCTCACCATGTTTGTCCACTGCTATATGTAGTCTATACATTTTAATATGTATCTGGTTATTGCCACAGTCTGGTAGAGTCGTCTACAAGTCCCACAGCTGCTCTGAAACCCCATACTGAGTCAATTAGACCAGCACAATGTGAACATCAATTACACCAAGGAGGGACAATCTATATGACTCTGGTGCTCTAATGAGATTAATTCCTCTTGGATGGGATAAATTCCTTCCCGAATGTCAATGTAGGAGGAGTGATTGAAGTTAACAAGCTCATTAGTGAACTTCAGTGCATTGTTCAGAGCTGTATGGCTGATTCTCAGTTGGCAGTCAAGGGGCCGTGGAAGATAAGGACAAACTAGTGGTTCTAACAGTCGAGCCTTGGGGCTGTTTTCTAGTGTGGTCCACTAAAGACTCCTTATTTTATCAAGCATTATTGTAGTTCTCCATAAATCCCATCCCAATCTAAAAAAAAAAAAAATCCTAAATAACATATTTCATTAAATCATCTTGCAATACTTTGGGAATTCCCCGAGTTCATTTGCTCCTAAATGTCACAAATATCGGTTCATATTTAAAAAATAGACAGTCATTTATCAAAAAAAGGGCTGGAGTTAGATGTATGCATTTGTAAACTGTGGCAGGATGGTACATGTTCGATCCTGTGTGCGTAAACTTTCAGTGCACCAATGAACATCCACCTTGGGCGACACACCTTACTTGTCACCATCAGTTCATTGAATTCACTGTAAGAGTTGATTTTCAAATGGGATTTGTTGTCAGTAAGATAATTCAATTCAGTCTAGTATATTGTAGTTTTTTGACATCCTCTGTGGGGCTGTTGGGAATCTACCTAGAAAGAAGACTGGTCTACTTTATCATGACAACTTTGATGCTCCTCCTATCAGGATTGTTCACAAGCATTCAGTAAATTTGTTCCTTAACCACCAACCAAACCACTCTTTTGAACCTGTCTCAAATATTCAGTGGTTGTATCTGACAGTAGTCTAGCCTTTGGTGCTTCATGAGAAAAAAGTTGGTGCATAGACGGACTAGAAGGTCTGACAAGCTGTGTCTTATTTCCCCAGTTATAATGACTTTGGTTGACTTTCAGCATCAGGCGATCTTTGGAAACTTGGGATCAGTTTACATCTATCCCGAGCCCCAAACCTTAACTGTGGTGAAATCGTATTGTTAATCAAAGTGAAATAAGATAGTGTTTGATCCAATCCAGTTGCATCTCATTTATCTCCCTTTTTTTGGTTCCTTATTCCTTTCCTTCACGTATCGCCTTCCTTTCTTGTAACTCTTAATGATGAACTGAAGTATGCGTCAGTTTGACCAGTTTACCACATGTTTTGCATCTAATGCCTCAAGCGTGTGTGTGCCAGGAGTCTGTTTACAGCTGATCACATTCAGTCACCTATGGGAAAGGTTAGCATGTGACCTACTACACCGCAGGTACAGTTTAGCCATGTTGACCTACTGCTCATCTAAAAGGAGTCCAGGTGCAGGTTAACAGGGGGCTCCAGCCCTTAAATGGTTGTGTAAGTGTTTCTACAGAGACCCAAACAGAATAGGCACACTTTGAAGGTAAGGGGATAAGAGGAGGAAAGTTGGTCTATAAAAGCAAGTAACCTAACCTTTGCTGGAGCAGTCAGTTTCCTGGCTCTTCGTGGTGTTAATCTTGATATATTTCAGGGATATTCTTTACTTTTATTGGTTAGTTCAACCAAATTTAAGACCTCAATCATCATCTGTCTTTGGAAGAAACAGTTGTTTGTAGCTTTTTTTTCTCCTTTGATTTGGCTACTCGCAGCATTTGGTGAAGGTTAAAGGAAAATACTGTGGTCGAGATTGATTCAGGAAAAGTTTATGGTGGCTTCAGACACAACTTGTTTATTTATATTTAACCAAACCCATGATCGTTCCCAAATCTTAACCAAAGTGATTTTGTTTGCCTAAACCTAAGCACAGATGGGAGTCTGGCCTCTTCCAATCAACACCATTGCTGTTCATAATTTCCAGGAGACAGAATTTCAAAATTAAATCATGAAGAGCAGAACAAATAATGAGATCATGAGACAAAAGTCAATGAAGCATTAAGATCCCTCTTCCCTTTCCTGTCTGTGGCACCATACCATAGGTCTATTCATTCAAAGTGGGGACAAAAAACAACATCAAACATATAGTTTAATTCTATAAAAAAAGGTGATGCAATGCCCTGAAACAGCTGGACGCTATAGATTTTTTTTTATAACTGTTACTCAAACTGAGGTAAATTGTGCATTTTTGGGAGAATATATCAGGTTTATGTAGATTTTGTGAGTATCCAGACTTACAGTGCAACAGCATTTCATTTGTAAATGACGTCTTAAATTGTCAGACGACTCTGACTGGCACCCCTCTCGTACTAGTAATAACACATTCGGCCCGTCACATTGTCTTAATAGGTTTTGAACACAACTTTTATCAACAAAAAGTAAAATGTTTAGACTTCCCATTTAATCTGATATTTGTCTCTGAGACAGATGTCTTAAAATCTCAATTGAAAACTTGTTGACATTGTTGAATCGTATACCAGTTATAACATGTGCCTTTGTATCACTACTGTATCACAATGAGTCACAATGAGTATCATAATTAATTAGGACTCCTTTGTTAAGGAGTTGGGAAACACTGCATCTCCAATGGCAACACAATCAAACACACAATTTGAGGGTGCAGACTATTTAGACATGCTGGTTTCACCCAAATCGCCATAGGTTCTGTCTTGTTTTCGTACGGAAAAGAAAAAACAAATTAAGTGGAACCTCTTGCCAAAATATCATCTTTGTTCAGGTCTGCTAAGAAAAAAGAAATCTTGGCACATGTGGGACAATAAACTTTAATGACAAGTTTAATTCGGAGCAAATAAACTGCAACTGTGTTTTCAATTCAAACACTTTTTTTCCACATGTTTAAAACAAATAACTCATAACCTTTTTTGAATGATTGAAGGAGCTGCTGAGTGGAGAGGGCAGGAGGTTCTGAGACAATACAGGAATCCACATGTGCCACTTTGCGCACTCATTGCCTCTGGAAAAAAAAAGGGGGAAACATATTGCTGAAGGTGCAACATGAATTCAATTTAGCTCCATTGTGCAGAAATCTCAGCAACATATCTCCAAGCCCTGGGTAAGTGAAACCAAAAAATATCAGCATATCTTGAAACAACAAGAGGGGATGTATGTATGTATGGGAAGATATACTTTTGTAATGTGGGTGAAGTGACCCTTTTAACATGGAGTTCCTCAGGGGCTTTTACTTCACATCCAACATTGAAGTGCTCACTTGTTTCACCAGGAGGAAGGTCGAGCCTGAGAAGAACCACACTGCCTGTCTGCAGACCAGACTGTAGCTCAAGGGGGTCTGAGAGCGGATAGGAGCCAGAGCTGCAGAGCAGGAGGAGGCAGATTTGGTTTCACCCCTGGGTGTGCTGAGCGGAGGTCTCCCTCTCACACCAGGGCGAACAATATTTCATCATGTGGTATGAACCTGCAGACATGCCCAGAGGATTTCACCACTATACTCCTAATGATGGAAAATTAACGCTCCACTGAACAGAGCTAAATGCCCCCACTGACAACATTTCCAAACTATTTACAGCGTGGGCCTTAAACGCAGCGAAGTCAAAGGATCACTCAGGATATATTTCTGTTGATTTGGGCGTAATGAGTAAAACCTGTCAGACACGTTTTGTTATGATTTCCATGAAGGGCGGGAGATGAAATAGAGAGGGAAATTGTTAAGAAAACCACAGGTGATAAAATACGATGTGTTATAATTAGAAATCAGAAATGTCTCTCAGACCCCGAGGAGAGAGAGAGAGAGTTTGTTTTTTGTTTTTTCACTTTGACTTGGAAGACAGATTTATCCTCAACCTTCACCTGATATGAGGAAACCGAGTGAGTGCGCTGAATGGAGCAGCGGTCTTTACGCACAACATCCAGACTCCACCCAGACATGCCTGGAAGAAAAAGCTCTCGGTCCAGTAGGGGCTGGCCACTGACAGAAGCTCCTCCGACCACGCTGACTGATGCTCAACAGCCCCTGATCAAGCTCCCGTGTTCATATCTCTGCAGCTTTTACGCGCAAACAAAATGAGAGTCCTCGTCTCCACCACGGTGGCACTGTTGTGGCTCATTGCGATGCCCTGCACGGAAGCCATCCACGGATTATACAGTTTCGGCCAACACGACTTATTCTACAAGAAGAACAACTGCAAGCCGATCCCTGCGACCCTCAAACTGTGCCACGACATAGAGTACACGGAGATGCGCCTGCCGAACCTGTTCGGACACGACACCATGAATGAAGTTGTGCAGCAAACTTCGTCTTGGGTCGCGCTGGTGGAGCTAGAGTGTCACCCCGACATGAGAAAGTTCCTCTGCTCCCTTTACGCACCCGTGTGTCTGGACGACATGGACGAGCCCATTCAGCCGTGCAGGTCCCTGTGCGAGACCGTCAAGCTCGGCTGCGCGCCCGTGATGTCCAAATTTGGCTTCCCCTGGCCGGAGGTGCTGGACTGTGACCGCTTCCCGGTGGACAATGATCTGTGCATACCACCTGCACCCATGGACAACTTTGTGCCAGTCACCAGGGAAGGTGAGCTTTTTGTTAATCTGTAGGCAAATGTACCATCTCTCCAAATCCTACGCGCACGTGCCAGACTCACTTAACTGGCACATAACTAATGAGAGATCATGTATGGACTTTTACAGCTCCTTACATGTGAACATACTGATATCTTAATCCAGTTTATTCTCTTACATTAAGCCAAATAATCTGTGGTCAGATCTTGTTGTGCCTTATACGTATTTAATAAATTGATATTTATTTAAGCATTACATGTTTATTGTCACTATATCACAAGTTTTATTTATTTGTTGTTGTTGTAGTTCCCAGAGTGTGTGATGCCTGCAACGATACAGATGAAAACGACAATGAAATTGTTGACAAGCTGTGTAAGAATGACTTTGGTAAGTCCATCCATTCATTTTATTAGAGCAGTAGTTCCTATAGTGAAGCTCAGAGACCCCAGGGGGTCATTAGGGGAAATCACTGCTGGTTGTGTTTTACTTCATTGTGATTAACAATATAGATGCATATATGTCAAAAAGTATGATCTGCATAGTGTTTTTGTGCCAAAACCCCGACCCTCACTCTCTTTGCTGCATGTTTTAAGCCTTAAAGATCAAAGTCAAGGAGATCTCCTACATCAACGGTGACACCAAGATAGTGCCAGAGACCAAGAGCAAGACCATCTACAAGCTGAACGGCGTGACGGAGCACGACCTGAAGAAGACGGTGCTGTGGCTGAAGGACGGCCTGCAGTGTATCTGTGAGGAGATGAACGACATCAACGCTGCCTACCTGGTCATGGGCCAGAAGATGGACGGCCATCTGGTCATCACCTCGCTGAAGCGCTGGCAGAAGGGCCAGCGTGAGTTTAAGAGGATTTCTCGCAGCTTCCGCAAGCTTCAGTGCTAGGAGGGGGGTTAAAAAAAAAAACACACAGCATGTGTTGAAGATAAAGTTCAGTTGAGCTCTTCCCCGTTCACATTTTCATGATTGGTGTACAGTCAAATTTCACTCTCTAGAGTTCAGCAAAGATGCTTCCCTGACCTTCATGTGGCTCTCACTGGTTTATCATTAACAAAGCACTAAATCTGCATCACTAAGCACTAAGGGCTTCATATTTTATCAGTCTTTTTCTGGAAGGTGCTATGCAGTACACACAAACTATATACATTAACCAAGCAAAGAATATGTATAAAAAGTCAAGTTTTAGTTGCTAATAATGCAAATTATATACAGTGAAAACACAAAGGTGAATAATAACAGACATACAGTATAACTCTCTGTTGTTGCTGTCACCTCATTAATTGCAGTTAATTGCACTCAGCTGGTCCCGGGGAGTCACTAATTATATGATTACAGGGAAAAGCAGAATTAAAAATGGCGAACTCTAATTAACAGACATGGTGTATTGGTAAATTCTGCAAATAGGATGATTTTCTTTTCTTTTCCACTTTCAAAAAGTTGTGTTTTTCTACTTTATTTTAAGGGGCTGAGCTCAATCAGGGTTAACTCCTCCAATTCTCCATTAAAATCTCATATTACAGGAAAAAAAAACCTTACATTACATCAAATGCCTTCGTTGCTCCACAGTTAAGATCCTATGGTGGGATGCTCATCTGTCCTAGCTCTATAGACACACTTACAAAGATGGAGTCGTGTGTGTGGTGCATACTGAGTGAAGCTGTGCATAGTGTGTGACGTTCAAAGACAAAATAATGTTTGTGTTTTTGTATTCCCACCATTTTTCTCAAGCATAAATGAGAGATAGCTGGCTATATTCTCTTCCTGTCCCACATTTTATTATTCTTGGTTAAAAAAAACAAAAAAAAACTTTTGTACTTGAGCCTCTGCATACTTTTCTACCACAGTATGATAAAATATACATATTTTTCTACTTCAGGCTTTCACATGTAAAGTTTTTGGTTTGCATCTTCATCCTGTTGTTTGATGAGTTACACAAGTTGGTTTCTTTTGGTATTAATGATGAATATCTGAGTTATGGTTGATAGTGTTGATTTTCATGAGCAGTAACTTGATAAGCGCAAATAACCACATGGCAGTGTGTATGTGTGCAATGTAAAGTTGTTGTGTTTTTTTTTCTTTTTTGAAAGTATTACTGTGTAAATATCAAATACTATGCTTTATTCTTGTATAAAGTTTCCAGCCATTAAAAGCTGGCAACATTTTTGTTGTTGAATTGAGTGTTGTGTTCAAGTTCACACCTGACTATCAGCAGAAACTTAAATAAATAAATAACAATAAAAAAAAGACCACAGAAAATAAAAAATAAATAAACTTGCTTATATTATTGATTAAATGTCGCCATCTAGTGGAACTCAGTGGTAATTGCAGTTTGATGCTTTTAAACATTTAAGTTAGTCAGTTGGTGCTTTCTTAAGACCTGTATCTACAGTGTCATTCCTCTAAAACATTTGTAGCTACTATGATTAACTTAATTGAGTGTTCAATGCTGAAAGAATCTGCTATTCAGTCATATTGAATATCGACTTTTCATGCTTGCTTGAATACATGCCTTTATTTTCTTTCGTTTTGACCGCGCTTTAAGAAACATCTAAGAAACGTGACACACATCGAGTTCCTGACACCCATTTGCTTTTCACTACTCTGACTACTAAGGGAAATTTTTGTACTGCTGCTCATAGTGCTGACAAGCATTGGGTATGAATGAGATGATTTTTAAGAAATAGTCCACATATCCTCTTTGCTCTTTTAGTTTATTTCTTTGGTTGTATTTCTTTTGAACATTTTAGTACTTTCCATTGTTTTTTGTGGCTGAAGGTCTTTGTGATGTTGAATTTTGATAAACCCCGCCATATAAGAGAAATCTTTATACCTAAAAGCAACAGATACAATTGTATCTTAATCTATGGAGGTCATTTTTGGTCTATTTGTGTGACCAACGGTCCAAATCTAGGTCAAAGGTATATCATCCAATAACGTGAGAATTTGTCTCTTAATCTTGAGAATGACTTGAATGATTCAATCGACTGCAAAAAACTGTTGGCGATGAATTAATAATTGTCAGCATTATAAACACCTCCACTTGATATGAGACCCGAGGTAGGACATTCTTCACATTCATCCAGGTATTGTACTACCTTGATGACTCAGACTGTACCGACATGACAGAATGAATCACTCCACTGGACTGGAGGAGTACAGTCAAGAAAAATGAGGGTTTCCTCTGTTCTGGTGATTGGTGGGGAGTCCCGGACATTTTCACCTCTCTAGGTGAATCACACTGGTGGCACATGAGCTGCAGAGGGTTGTCGGATGAATCAAGGTGTGAACCAAGAGAAATGTGGTGTAATCTGAAAGATTTCCTCTCATGAGGAGAGAACCCACTTTACTTGTGTGACATATTATATCAGAGACTTCATACATTGTCCTGACATCCACTTCTCTACTTCACACTTTGATCCATGTGCCTCTGACAACTGTCACATGACTACCATGTGACGTTCATGAGTCACTTACAGCTACTGTGTGACATTATAACATGATTGATCCAGAAATACCTGGGACTCCCCACCGGCCAGTAGAACAGATGAGGCCTCTTCAATGTCTGCCCTAAAAGTCTTTAAACCCTCCTACAGTCTAGACTGGGGTTTCACTCTGACCCAACAAGGCGCTGAGGTACAATGTTCGTATGGTTCAGGGTCCAATATCAAAGGAGATTTTGTTAAACATTAATAGAGGATTGTAAAAAAAAAAAAAAAAAAAAAAGCTGCTGCAAAAGGCAATACGTGTGTGATATTGTCGTGAATGCAAAGCATAGTCAGGGGCCTGCAGCTCTGATGGCTTTATACACAGGCCCTGAATGAAACTACATGCATTTATTCAAAGGGAAAAGGGTATTTGAGGCACTTGACTTGAGTATCTTCATTTTCTGTTCATACTTGTGCATTATACTTCAGTGGGGGGAATTATGTTTTACTTGACGGCATTTGTTTTGAGACAAACAAGAATTTTGAGAGGGACTTTATCCATTGTTTAGATTTCGGTCCTGGATGTATGCAAATTAGTGCATATTTCATTTGATATTGCCTCATTTACATATTTAAATTTGACAAAACGTGTAATAGTACAAAAAACATTTGTCTGAATGTACTAAGTGATAAACTTTGGAAGTTTAATGGTGATATGTGTTGGTTAAAAACTCTACCCTATTCACATGTAGTGTCCCCCCTTAAGGCGTTTAAATAGCCTACTTCTTCCATAGGCTACATTAGAAATGTTGCATTTTCCCCATGTGATAATGTTAACGCTGTGAGAGCTATACATGTCAAACTAATAGTGTCTTTGCAACAAGTGATGTTATCCTTAACATCCAATGTTAAATTGGTGTTTTATTTCCTTTTTGGAATTAATTATATCCATTTTAGGTCTGTATGTTAATCTATTATTAGATACAGTGGTAGACACAGCAATAAATGTCAACTTCTGAGGTTATTTTTGAGGCAAAGCCAGTGACTCAACAGAAAATATCCCTTGGCTCAAAGGCCATGTTTTGGTGGTTTTTAACTTTTCTTCATTGTGTTATTCTAAGTTAAATATTGTTTTGGACTATTGATTCAACAAAGATGACATTTCAAGGTGTCACCAGGTCATTTTATTAATAATTAGGCCAGGTTGGTAAATGTACTCTTCAGATTAACTGAAGAATGAAAATAAGTAGTTAGTCCGTCAGTTTGACATTTAAAGGAGATGTTATGCTTCAATCGTGTCATTAGATTTACATTTATTTTCTTACCCCCAATTTGTGCTTCTCCTCTCTGTCTCTTTCTGTCTCTTTCTGCCGTGGGTACTGCACGATCCAAATGTGCCACAACAGCACTCATTTATTATTATATTATTGCTGTTATTTATTAGTTACATTGATAACACAATGGCCTATGTGCAATATTATTTCCACCAATTTACTGTACCCTTTCAAACCATATCGATTGAGGTAGACAGTTTCCCACGATGAGCCTGGTTCTGTTATGGGTTTATTCCTGTTGAAAGGGAGTGTGGCCTATAATCTTTGTCAAAACAGTTGAGTTTCACTTCATAATAAAGTATAATATTGACTTTTCCCTGTGAAGTTCCTTGATATATATCATATGCAAATAAAATCAAATTGAATAACATAACACACTCATAACATGCTTCCTCCCCTTGTAAAATGGTTGATATGATGGGAATTTTACTAAAATAGTGACATCACAGGCAAAAAATTAAAGCAGCATGAGGTAATAATGGCACTAAGATCTGCTGTAATATTTTAATTCCTACATAGTTGCAGTGAAATATATTTCCAAAGTTTCAGAAGGCAGAAATACCCCAGAGGACCATTAAGGAGACAGCCAATGATCAGTCATACTTCATACTGTATGAATCATGTAATAGTCTGGACAGCTGGGATACAATCACTCACACACATACACACATACACACAAACGCACACTCACACACACAAGTTGTATCCGTATGAAGAACCAGTGAAGCATGTTGCCTTCAAAGATGTAGGAAAAAACACAACCTATAGGGTGAAGATGAACAACCCTTAAAGAATGACTGGCGTGGGCTATATGGGGAATTTGCTATGACAATACAAATGCCCTGGTGTGACGTTTAGGGGGTGGGATGCGTAAAAATCCTGTGTAAACTACCGTTGGGAAAATTGATGCTTTTGAATACTTATGATTGCAAAATATTGTGGGGCGGCCTGGTGGTGGTGGCGGGCGGGGGGGGGGGGGACTTCATTTTTGTGGTTACTTTCCACTGAAGCCCACGATGACAATTATTTTCAGGTGGTTTTTAAATTTAGCTACTTTGCTTCCCTTTTCATTTATGAAACAAAAACTAAAACGTGGTTCTCTTATCAGAAACACTTAATAACTGCGCCTCTTGCTTGAAGTGTCGGGTTTTTTTTTTGTTTTTTTTTATCTCTTTATTTTACGACGGTCATGAACGCAGCACGCACCCAGAAGTACTTTTCCAGACGTCGGTGGAAGCTTGCATAATAAAACGCTTTAACCTGTAGTTATTAAAAGTTTATAATAATCCCGTGTATTTCTTTTTACCAGTGGTGCCAACGGGTTATTATAAAAGCGTTTTACCTCCCAAAAGACGGTCGACGATGAATCTTTAGAGAGCAGGCAGGGCTCAGTTTGACGAAGCTCAAAAAGTACGTGGGGAAGTTCCCTAGGAAATCCCCCCAGACTCTTATAATATTCTCGACACTGCTCAGACCGTCGACTCGGTCCATTTCCAAAGACACACGGTTAGAAGCAGAGGTGCCAAATGTTGGATTATTAAAATATACATATTTATATTGTTTGTTTTGTGTTTTGTTTTTTTGTTTTTTTTAAACCAACCGAGCTCGTAATGGATAACTTCAGTATGAACACGGACAGCGACTTGTTGAAAGACAAAATCCGGAGTTACAGCACCCTGAACACTCTTTATCATGAGACCCGACAGGAAATCGACCTCCTGAACAAACAGATTAATGTAAAGGACAACATCATTGCGGAGCTGAAAGTGAGGCTGGGGAGATACGAGAGGATCTACATGACGGTGGGAGATAAGGAGCCTGTGGTTATAGGACCGTCCAAGTCTTTGCTGGAGAGCTTATGTAAAGAAATATGCAAACTGAAGCAGAAGAGGAACGATGTTGAGTTCAAGGCATCTCGACAAGAAGAGGTAAACTTCTAGGTTTTTACTATGTTTGTTGTTCCATGCAGATGACACTGCAGGGTGAAGAGCTGTAGCTACAATGTGAGGAACTGAAGAGCTTAAAATCCCCTTCAGTAACATTTAAAGTCTGCCTGAGTTGTGTTTTGACATGCAACCTACTATGGTGTTCACATCTTCAAACATCTGAGGGAATAAGAAGGATATTACATTTTAGTTTTATTGCATCTTTAGTAAACAATATTGCAGTGACACATTGCAAAGTGGTGTGCTCATGCTCATTCTCATGCTCATGCTCAGTTTCGTCACCCTTGTCTTCCTCCCAGGAGATCCAGAGACTGACCATGCAGCTGAGGGAGAAGGAGCTGGAGCTGGAGACGGTCAGGTGTCAGCCGGACCACGAGAAGGACCAGGAGATCCAGAGGCTGCGGTCGGCCTTGGAGGAGAGGGAACGGTCCGAGGCCACCAGAGCCGTCCTCTGCACCTCCCTGGCGGAAGAGGCCGACCAGCTCCGGGGTCAGCTCGGCGCCACCGTGAAGGTGTGCCAGGAGCTGTTGGCGAGGCTAGGGGAAGAGAAGAGGGGAGAGGGAGACGTGGAGGAGGTGACCCAGCTGCAGAAGCCCAAGGAGGTGTGTGTGTGTGTGTGTGTGTGTGTGTGATGCATCTGCTTTACCTGGTGGAGCTGGGGAGCCTGGGGGTCTTTATTTATTCACTTGGTATGGCCTGCTATAACTTCTCTCACCGTTCTCCACAGACAGCAGAGTCCTCTGACATGAGCAGTGTCACCGCTCAACTCCGCCAGCTTCACGAGGAGAACAAACAGCTAAAGCAGCGAGTGTTATATGTAAGTGTTACAACAACAAGGAAGTTATATGCTTTCATGGTTTTTTAAATAATCTAATAAATCACACATCAGCCTAATCTTTGTCATTTCTCCCTTTCCAGGTACAAGGTCTGAACTCTCAGTGGCAGAAGTATGACTCGAGCAGGGAGGACTACATCAGAGGTTTATGCCAGCGGTTGAAGGAGAGCACCGGGCACGGCCTGATGCCTGGGATGGGCTCCGTCAACACTGGGATGCTCCATCAGGAGATTTCCAGGCTCAATGGTTTACTGGAGGAGAAGATGAGCGAGTGCACAAGGCTGGGCAGAGATGTAGAGGAGACAAGGAGGCAAGACCAAGAACGCATCCAGACACTGGAGCAGCAGGTCGGTACCGTTTAACCGCCTACGGCTTTTATTAGCATCTAAAAGAAGAAAGAAAACAAAAACTTAGAGAAACTTGAGGACTAAAGTTTTGTTTCTTCTCCTTCCACAGGTTCTCATCTATACAGAGGACTTCAAGTCAGAGCGAGCCGACAGGGAGCGAGCACAAGGCCAGATCCAAGACCTGAAGGAGCAGGTTCGTCAGTTAAAACAGCAGCTACACAAACAGGTGAGACAGCCCAACCTACATACATACTTCCGTTTTATGGTTAACACGTTCCCTTATGTTAGTTATAGTGTGGCTGGTGCAATCCCTAAACATCTTATTTGTCTCGTGGTTTGTCAGCAGGGAGCTAGCAGAGAGAGCAGAGAAGTCCCCATGTGCCGCGTACACATAGGACACAGGATCTCCTCGTCCAGGCGGCAGAAGGACGACGCCGAGCACCTGCTGAGGACCGCGGCCGAGACGCAGCAGCAGCCCGCCGTGGCCGCAGCAGCAGCAGCAGCAGCAGCGACGCCGAGCCCCGCCTGGACCGAGTGCTCGGGCCAGTCGGAGCTGCAGTGCCCGCTGTGCCAGGCCAAGTTCACCGACGGGCAGACGGCAGAGTACCTGAAACACTGGGAAGAGTGCGTCAAACTATAAAAAGAGAAACAAACACTCATTTCGAAGAAGACGGTGGTCTCTTTGCTGACAGTAAACGAACACTGATGAGCAGCACTACACGGCAGAAAATAACCTGGGTGGAGTTTCCAGTTTGGAGAGGCTTGACTACACATTAAATAACTGACATAGGGAAGCAAAACTGTACAATCAGTTCCCCCTGTCGCAAGACAAATAAGTTCATCGGGCCTTTCTAAGTCTGTGTAGTTTTTTGTTTTTTTTTCTAAGTGTCAGGTTCTGAGTCTTCTCCTGTGGCAATGCAGGAGATTATTGTGGAGGGGAAGAAGATGTCAATGCAATATATCAAATGTCATATACCTCAATGTGTCAAATTACAAACCTGTTGCACTTTCTCGACATATAGCCAAAAACTAAACGTAGGATTGTACAGTTCAAAAAGATTCATAATGGATAAGCTTCTTATTTTTGGATTTAAATATCTATATCTAGTTGATAATGTGGTGCTATTAGTAGTTTTTTTTATTATTAATCTTTACATATTTCTGTTATGTAAATTATATATTAAAATGGACTTAAAATATATAACTATAATATTAATATTTATTCTTTTTGCATTTATGATTGGATTTCAGTCCAATGATTTGTTTGCCCTTTTTCCACCAAAGCCATGAAATGTATACTTTTCCTGGTAAACTGTTGAGATCAAGATGTTAAATGCATCAAAACTGGAAAAAAAATCCACTTTTTTGGAACAGTGTGTGCAAAAAGCTGCATCCCAACTGACAATAATATGCTTATTTCCTGATATCTGGTGCTGCTTTTCTGGAGGTAGCACGTTATTTTTGTAATAAAAGATTGTTTTCGATCGTTCGCAGCGTTCAATATATTTATTATTGTGTTGTGTGCTTTTTAGTTCTTGTGACAGTCTGCAGCCTGGAGCTGTAACCACAGATCACAACCTAACCACGAAAATGTTGGCGCTACTTAATGTAAGTCTGTGTGCATGTCATTTAGTGTGTGTTTGTGTGTCCATCTGTGTCACGTGTGTGTGTGTGTGTGTGTGTGCGCATGGTGGAAAACCCCTTCCCAGCTCTGCCTGAATGGGCACGCTGTACTGTGACAGCCAGATTCCCAGCTGTTGTGTGGCTGAAGCAAACACTACAGGGGTATGGCAGCTCAAGTTACACCTGAACCCTCCACAACTGCCTGCAGATCAGTTTGTGACTGAAAGAAGAAAAAAAAAGAAGAAGGAAAAGAAAAAGAAAAAAAAATTCTACAGTCAGTGGCTGTGAAGTATCATTTTGACACAAACAGTGGCGTCTGGTGAATCAGTTGTCATGGGTTTGGTGTAGTAAGCACAGGAAGCTGGACATCCCCTCTTCTAAAAGGAAGTAGGCAGTTGCAGCGCACATAGACATAGACAAAGCAGTGGTATTTATGTGTGACATATGCCTTGTGCTGCATTGTTTTCTGATTGAATGATATTTAAAGTATGACTGTGAGACTTTCAAAAACAAAAACAGTCACCAAAGTTAGGTACAATAGGCTATATGTAGCTGCGATTCAGCTATACACGGTTGTAGATAGGCCTACCACTGTGGTTTTAAATTTAGATAAGATAATAATAATTAAAAAAAAAAATTTTTTTTCATTTTATCTCTGCTTTTAAAAGAGAGTGGAAATTAGCTTGTTGACTTTCTTATCAGAGAATCAATACTACCACCACCACCCATTCAGTTAGCTTAGCATAGCACAACGACTGGAAACAGGGGGAGAAACACCTGACCTGACTCACTGATAAACATGCAAAGACTATTGTGTAACTGTTGGGTAATTTATATTTATAGTACAGACACGAGTGATATGAATCGTCTTCTTATCTAACTCTTTGTTAGCAAAGCAGATGAACACATTTTGATGAAAATCTCAGAAATCTTCTTGGTCTTTCTTTTTTAAATCCTTTAAACCATTACTAGAATTAAAGGATATTAAGATTTAAAGTCAAGTATACCACTCTGCAAACAAAATGAAGAGGTTTGAGGGTTGGTTCATCATCTAACCCCCCTCCTCCCCTCACCCCAAAAGTGTTCAAATGACACCACATGATGACTTACTCATCAGATAAGGGGACAATAGTTGTGGCTGAATTAGTTTCTAACACGTCTGCTTATAACACAACAGCCCTGCCTCCAATACATCTGCCCACAAAATGACTGGCTCCAATTTTGGCTCTAAAGGGCAACTTTTAGTATCTCGTCTACATGAGTACCACATGCACACGGGCAGAAATACACAAAAGCCCTAAAAAGGCCATGAGCTGTGGTGCTAGGGATTCCCCCCCACCACCACCACAGCCAGCAGGATACACCTACGCATTTACAAAAGGGTCTATAAGTGACTGAACTTCCACACACAGACACATACAAAACGCTCTACCCACCAATGTGAGAGTGGAAAAAAATAGGTCATAAGTCCCCACCTGAGTGTTTGGGAACTTTTCTAAGAAAGACCTAGTAAGAAAAGTCAGGTGACGGTGGTAAGATTAGTTCCTGTTGGAGCCGGGTTTCAAAGCACCAGGATGTACTGATACAAACTTTCAGCCTGACACTTATCCAGGCAAATAAAGAATGGATAGATTCGGCCTTTAATCTTCTGTATATCCTAAAAGAATGGGAATTTCCCGCCTTCAGGAGGGAATTCCCAAAAAAAGAAAAAAGTAAAGCAGACGAGCTTATGAGAAAATGGATTGCTGTCGACTTGAGTGGATCATTTTAATTGAACTTATGCTGGTATTAACACAGACTGTTTCATTAAGGCTTCTGGGTAAAGGGAGGGAAGGCCGAGGGCTCGGCCATCATCAACAGCAAGCAGCAGCAGTGTGGTGTGGTGTGGCAGACTGTCAGGAAAGACGGAGGAGAGCGGAGGGGTGGGGGGGGGGATTCCCTCCATGGAAATGTATGTGATCCTGAAGCGCTCCAGGCAGCTGACAATGAAAAGATCAGCGTTCTGATTACAAGCTACGAGGCAGCTCTGATCCCTTTTAATAATCCTATTGGTGCTCTTCCCCTGTCATTGTCAGACTGCTGAGTGCACCATTGTGTTTTCCTTCACCAGCCAAGACCAGCAAATTTCAAATCTACTCAATGTGGATGGAGCTTTTTTCTTTTTTCTGTTCTAGTGGCTACATACATATTTTATCAACTGAGGGCTTAAGTGGCTCTTGTCTCTTCATCCTGAGGGAAAAAAAACAAACAGAAATCTGTGCTATGTTGGGAGTTTTATTTAGATTACGTCCTACGTTTACCTCTCTCAAGACATTTTGCTCGGTGATTTTGCCCTGTCTTCATTTGCGTAGTTTTGTGGGGCATTTGCCTAAATGTGGTATATCCGATGTTACATCACCAGTGACTGAATGCGAGCGCGCTCTACAAACAGCCAGACAGTCATTCATAGCTGAAATAAATTATGAGTCATACCTACTGCGGTGCAAAAGAAAAAAAAAAAACTTTTTGTCTTGTCTTACACAAAAGCTGCGTTTGCCACACTTCTTCCATTCATCAAATTTGTTAGAGCGGTAATTTTTCTGAGTGAAATCCCTGGGTTTTAAGAAAGTTACTCTTGGAAAAGTAAAGAGGAAGCGGTCACTGTGAAGAACATTTCAGTAACTCACTTCCTCTTCCACATTATCCAGTTGCCTCTAGATATAACAAATGAACTTACAGTACTTTCAAGGCACAATATTTGGACAATTAAAAACAAAACAAAAAAAATCAAGAAGAAGAATCTAATTTTCTTGATGAAACCAGATCATTTTTACCATAATAAAATGAGCTTCAAATTGAAAGTGAAGTTTTGCATAATTAAGGTTTTAGTGCTATACTGCAGCAGCAGGGATTAAAAACTTTTAAAAAAGTTAACAAAAATGTCATTAAGCCTTTTTTTTTCATTCAAAACAAAGTGGTGGAAAAACACTATAAGCAGAATTACCACAGCTGATGTACACTATGAAAGGTATGTATTAACTCATCTACATCTAGATAAGCCAAAGCATGACCTCATTTCACACTCGCTTCACCCTGAGGGAATGTACTTGATTTCATAACTGCTTCAGTTCAATTTTCCCTAGAGTTTCATGTACATATATGAAATAAGAGCTACATGTAAATGTCTTAAGTAGTCTAAGTGTAGCGGCCTACTAACGTAGAACTGAAACAAGCTCAGGATCTACATGACTCAAGTTACGCTAGCCCTCGACACTGATTATGACTATCAATTAGTGGATTTCCCATAAGGAACACATATCCGAGGGTGTGACTCACCCTGCAACCTTGTGCAGCCGCAGACAACAACAACAAAAGGTAAAATTCCTGCCACAGTGGAAATGCTTCATGTTATTGTCTGGTCACACAGGAAAGATCATGTTGAAGTGAAATGGCTTTGATGAGTGTCTCATTTAGGCTTTTTGGGAATACACACATACACTTGTGTGCTTGCAAAGTTAGATAGATGTAAAGATTTATACTGCTTCCACATTTGTCTGTTGAAAATGAAACCAAAGGTAACAGCAGGTTAGCTTAGCACAAAGGCTGTGAACGAGGAGATAGCAGCCTGGTTCAGAGCAGAAAATATATTATTTCTACACTGTGTTGGGGGGTTTATGTGAACTTAAGAGGAGCTGATGGGTGGATTGGTTTTAGTTTTAGTAACAGTTGGACAGCCAGGATACCTTCACCGTTTTAGTTGAGCTACACTGTCTTGCAATTATCCCCCAAGTGCAAGCTATTATTAAACCATCGAAAGTGTATTTAAAGGCTGCAAACGGTTAAAAAGAAAAAATCAATAACAGAAAACATGGAAAAATACTCATCATTGTTCCCAGAAGCCCAACAAATAAAAATATTCTCACTTGAGAAGCTGCATCTTTGCATTTTTGCTTGCAAGATGACCTATTGCTCAATCAAAACCATCATTACTATTAATTAATTTACAAATTATTTCAGCTATTATGTGGTGTTTAGTTAAGGAGTCCTGATGAAATATAAGTGAAACAAAGGAAACACAAGTGTATAGTAGGGTTGGGTATTAGCCCATCAACAAATCTTTGCCCCTGGGCCTCCTGGACCTTAACCCAGCTACGATGCGAAGCTAATCAAGCTCCTTCCTGTAGCCGTACGTTTCATGGGCAGACATTAGAGAGGTGTTGGTTTTGAAAGTGAATATGTGTTTAAATGTATGTGTAGTTTTCAAGTGTCTATGTGCTTTGTTAATTTCTGCTGCATGTAGGAAATAAGGTTTGACACAAGACACATAATCCTGCCATACTACTGTATTCCATCTTTCAAAAAAGAAAGACAAGATTTAATATTACTTAACAATATGTTAAAAGTAGCCAGTTTGGCTTCAGTGTTAATACAATATACACTCTATAACAGATTGATAGTGTGAGTATTGTTCTTTTTCAATTTCATTCTGAAAGTATTCTGATACAAGCTGGCTACAGGTCAAAAATCAAGAAAACAAAAACTGTAACTGGTACACTTTTACTCAACAGTTTGTTAACAGAACTTAAAAACCAAAAAAGAACATTGTCAAGTATTACGCCTTCCTCCTTTCTGTGAAATAGGGTGGTGGTGATGGTGGTGGTGGTGGTGGTGGTGAGGGGGAGGGGGGGGGGGATCAGGGAGTGGAAACCAGCTGACCAAGCCCATTCCCTTGTCAATCATGTGGATGAGATGCCGTGCTAGGAACGGGAAACAATGGGATAGTAAGCCACAATATCTCAAATACAGCTTTTAATTCATTACATTTCTCATTTTTTAAAGTAGTTTCCATTGTCTCTTTTCTTCTTTTTTTTCTTGGAAGGAAACCATCCAGACATAGTAAGCATCTTTTGACTACAGGTAAGCCAGAATAAGAAAATAATTTCAGACCATGGCTTATTCAGTCAAGAGAAATGCCCAACTCAGACTAAAAGCACACAAGCACGCAAGGAAAATTAATCAGATGTAAAGTAGCATTTTGTGATTCTTTTTGTGTCATTTCATTTCGTTTTTGTTTTTAGTTCTGCGGGTGGATCAGTCCAGATGGGTCTGTGTTGGAACCACACAGCGACGAGAACAAAGCAAGGCAGCGTGGGTGTGATTTGGGCACAGCAGGAGAGAAGTTGTGGGAGAGGACAACAGTTGGGTGGAGGTACAAGGGCGGGCGGGCGGGCGGGGGAGAGAGAGGCGGGGGGCCGGCGGGTGGGGGAGGGGGGGAAGTGGGGAACGTGTGGGTTGGTATAGCTGTTAAGGTACTGATTGTGTCCTGACAGTCACTCACTAACACCCTCAATGTGCAGCAAACGTAGCTTTCTTCAAACTGAAGTTTGACCAGTTGATGGAAAGTCGTTGACGTGTCTGACGAGCAGAATCCAAGCAAAACCTGAGGAGACAGAAGAAGAAAAAGAAAAAAAGAATCACTGAGCTGCCACACTACCTGAGTTTTAGATACTGATGATGGCCCTGTGGAGTTTTAAAGGGGAACTATACAAGTCTGGTTGCTTTTTGCTGTTTTGCTGTTTTGCTAACCCTCCTCCCTTCCATGTGCATTTGTTTTCAACGAAGCTGACGAGAAGGCAATCTGTGGAGCGGTGATTTATCATATATGTGTTAGGATGTGTGTGTGTAGTCTTATCTGTCACAAACAAGAGATTACAAGATATGTGTTGTGGTGCTGCTGAGACTAAATCTGGGACACCTTGCAAGGTTGGTTTTCTGTGAAAGGCAGAGAGCCTCCATTCTCCCCGTAACAAGTCGTTTAACCATCACAATTACTCAGAAGCTGTTTAACAAATGACTAATTTAAACCTAATAAAAGGTAAAAATCTTACATAGTTACATAGGTGTTTATATTTTTGCAAATTCCTGAGGCCCCATAAAAATGATGAATACATTTATTTCCTACACGGTGCCTTAAAGAAAACAGCTTTGCTCTTTCAAAACATGCATTGTTTATATCCATGTTTGTTTCCAAGGAGACGACTTCTCCCTCGACTTTGCTGGCACAGACACGTGTCTCATAACTATCCAACTGTCTGTCAGTAGCAGAGCATAACAACTGAGGAAACTGTTCTTCTGCATGTACTTTTGAGGTCACACGTATGCAACACAAACAGAACAGGGACTGTTTGTGAAGAAAAAAAACAAAAAACATTACTCAACAGCACCAGCTATGGTCACACGCTCCACAAAGTCGCTTATGGACGACATTTCACAATTTTCCCCATATAATAAGAAAAGTGGTTTGCATACCTTTTGAAATATTCCACCTCCCGCTCTGTCTCGTCCATTTCAGTGCTGTCCAGGTCGATGTCTTTGGGCAAGAATACGTCATCTAAAATAAAAACAATCAAACACAGACATGATGAGGGCTTGAGTGTTTACATCACGTTTCGTCAGGTTTTCGTTTGCGGCCTCAGCGCTGACACAACGGTCACAGCGCAGGGCCGTCCAACACTCATGTATGTGAGGAAGGAAAACAAAATCTACACTAAGCAACTTGTCGTACTTCCTGCCCCTGAAGCAGTGAGAGCAAGTGGGAGCAGCAGTTTGCAGCGTGCACACATTGACTAACCACGCTGTTATGCAGTGGTTGTAACACAAAGGCCGCACAACAAGACACAAGTGAGGAAATAATAGATGCTGGTGTAACTTAGAGAAGTGGCGCTGTCCCCTGGTCAGAGTGTTGTGTGTGGGGGGCAGTTCACATCTTCACTAACCTCGCATAGCATCTGTAGTGTCAGACAGCTGGACATGAGTGAGATAAAAGACGAAACTAGGGATCGACCGATTTTTTCCAGGGACGATACCGATACCGATCTATATTTTATTTGCTGTTTTGTCTTTCCTGTTTGTGTAGTGTATCGCCATTTGTATTTTATTAATTGTATTGTTTTTATTCCTTGTGGTGTACTGTTAGTTATTAATTAGGGACTACGGACGTAAATTAGCAGCTCGGTTACAATCTGGCATATTTACAACAGTATTTTATACCAATGTTCATTAATATACACTGTCCCTACTCAAATAAAATATTTATTATTATTTATTATTATTAGTAGTAGTAGTAATCAAGGAAACCCATAACTGATATTTAGAACGATATTCATTTGCAGTAAAAATGAACATTTTGGTGTCAGAATTTAGAATAACACACCTGGGATTAGACTGAATACAGTACACTGTTTCTTTTTTGTACACTATGAATATCTGTGATAAAAAGACCTTCAATTTTCGTAGAATAATACTTTAACTCTAACACAGACCTTGGTTCAGTGAGCGGGACATTGTTATACAGCTAAGTGTGATGAAATCAGCCAGAGAGACGGCTACATTACAGCCGAAGGAGTGCATTTAAAAAATACATTTATTTTATCGGTGAAAAAACGGCCGATACCGATTACCGATATTATCTGCCATGTCGATAATCGGTCCATCCCTAGGCCAAACTACTGATGTTGAACCAGTGTGTGAATGCTGAGAATACAAACCTATTGAAGTGTTCATCTTGTCCCCCTTCTTCTTCTTGTTCTTCTTGGTCTTGCCTTTGGGCTGTGGGGACTCTGCACTGGGATGTTTGCCGTTCTGCTGGGTCTGCTGCTCACACTGGGGGGCCGGAGGGGGAGACGGGGAGGGGTTTGACACAGGTGGACTTCTCCTGTCCTCCTTTATTTGGGTCGGGGGCTGCTGCTGCTGCTGCTGTGGTTGTTGCTGCTGTGGTTGTTGGTGTTGCTGCTGCTGCTGCTGCTGCTGCTGCTGCCTTTTCCCACTGGCACTTCTGTTGTTACTCCTGTCCTCCCTCCTCGGCTCGGCAGCCGGGAGAGGAGCCGGAGCCTCGGCGGGCCTGATCTGTGTTGCTTTGGTGTCTGTCGTCGTAGTGATGGTGGCGAGGGCGGCGAGGGCGGTGCCGTTAGTGAGCTTTGCAGTCACGTCTGAGCTCCTGGGCACCTCGGGGGTTTTCTTTATTGCAGCCTCACAAGTGGCCACCTTAGCAGACTGTTTGGCCTTAACTTTACTGTTACTGACCTCGAGGTGAGGCGTAGAAGTGCCGTTGTGGAGGTTGGCTGGAGAGTTTGGGGGGTTGGTCTCAGCGGAAAGCCCCTTGTCGGCGGCCGTGGCGGTGCGTTTGGGGCTGTGCTGTGTGATGATGGGCTGGGGTACGGGGTCGAATCTCGCCTCCCTCTGGTCGGGGAGGCGGATAAGGGTTTGAAGCAGCTGCGATTTTCCATTTTGAAGGTTATCTAGAACGTTCTGCGCTGTCTGTTTAAGGGGCTGTGGGTTGTTTTGAGGGGGTGTGGTGTTTTCCTTTGCTTTCTCTTTCTTTTTCTTCTTGGCTGCGCGATGTTGCTGCAGCTCCTGCAGCCGGAGCAGTTCCTTTTGAAGCGCCGCCTCCTCCTCTTCCTGCCGCCGCTGCTGCTCCTCCAACAGCAGCTGCTCCTCCCTTTCACGGGCCTCTGCCTCCAGACGGGCCTTCTCCTCCATCTGGAGCACAAGGAAATGGACACTTTTAGCATTATGGCAACTTAAACACAATAAAAGACACCTGTATAATCTACTAAATGGACATAGCGTTGACGTATACCGAGACGTTCACCTTCTTTTGTTTGTGCCTGGCCCGTTTCGCTGCCTTAGAACTGGAGGCCGGTTTACTGTCGGCACTGTTGATGAACTGCAACAGGTCCTCCACCCGCCTGTGGTCCTCCACCCCTCCGTCTCGCTCTATCACCGGCTGCTGCTCCTCCCGTTTTGGCTGCTCCTCCTTACGTTTCGTCAGACGCAGCCGCAGCTTCTCCCGCATCTCTGCATAGTTTCGACTGGTGGGAGCAGCTGGGGGCTGGCATTAGAAACAGGCAAAAATGCAATCAGTTAGCACATTAAAAAAAAAAAGACAGAACTTGTAGAACTGTTGTCGATATACTAAACTAGACTTTTTTTCTTTTAATCCTTAAATAATTGGCACAGTTGCCCCTATTTACACACTTCCAATCTTTGTCGCTTGAGACTATAGTTTTTTTTTTTTAAATGTCGTAAATATTTTTCATATCATGTAAGACTCTGTGATGTGTTCTGTATGTTAATTGAGTGTTGTTGCCCTCCGACAGGTGATGCTCATCAAAAAGTTGAGCTCCCCACTCTTCTGATTGGTCAGTCGCACCCACCGGGAATAATAAAATGATAATCGAGAGTGAGACAGTGTGCTGGAGCTTCTTTTGATTTTTGAAAAAAGACAGAACTGAAATGCAAAATTGTACAAGGAACTCAATTAATTATTAGCAATTAAACTAAAGCCCTGATGATAAATACAGGTGTCTTACCCCGCCGTGCCCGAAGAACTCGCAGTAGCAGCAGTCACAGTACTTTCCTTCTTTCTGGTTGGTGGAGGTGGAGGTAGAGGAGCTGTGCTCAGAACAACTGTCCTCGTCCTGACTCTCCTCTCCGTCATACGGCTGGTGCTCGTACGCCCCGTTCCCCTCACAGCGATGGCCCTCACAGTCAGGATCACTGAAAGACACGATGATTTGTAAAACTGAGTCCTGCAGATACTTTAATCATCACTAAAAATCAACTTTTCAAAACAGTAAGCCAGATGTTAATATTATGTTCTATTTCATTTCATTAGCAACAGACTGCGGTCACTGTGCTGCTCAACAAGAAGATACGCAAAGTCGTTTGTCCCTCGAGCCATTAGACTGCACAACTCCCTGAGTGGGAGGAGGAGGCAGGGGGAGGATGAGGAGTAGACAAGTTCTACCTCTTGTTATTATTTATTTGATTTTTAGCTATTTATAATCTGTTTTTATTGTTGTGCTGTGTCTGACTGGTTCTATGAGAGCAGTTGAGCACATTTGAATTTCCCTCAGGATTAATAAAGTACATCTATCTATCTATCTATCTATCTATCTATCTATCTATCTATCTATCTATCTATCTATCTATCTATCTATCTATCTATCTATCTATCTATCTATCCATCATTGACGACTTACCTGCAGACGCTGGGCGGGGCACTGACGGGACCGTCTGTCGACGAGGCCGGAGGCTCTGCAGGCGGGAGACACAAACCCTGGTGGGCTTCTACGAAGTCTGGGGCGGGGGCGGCCATCTTTGGGAAGGGCTGTGATCCCATGGTGGGGAGGTGCGTGGTGGGCGCTGGGGGCAGGGCGGGGCCCGAGAGCGGAGGGAGGGAGGTCAAGCCTGTGGAGCCGTTTCTGGGGGCGACTGGGGCGGGCTGCCGGTGGTCCTCTTTACCTAGATTGTGAAATACATCATCTAGAGGAGACAAAGATGCACTGGATGAGACCTTGGTCTAGTTTGTCTTAAGCCAAAAAAAACAAGAAAACTATTAAAAAAAACATCTTTGTTACAAAACATTGTCACGTATAATCTGACATCATGTAATAGCAGATAATTAACTGGGATTCACACTTTTCAAATAAAATATTTAAGTTAAAGTTTGAATTTAAAACTTTTTTTTATTTCTAAGCAGCAGTCACTGTGATTTTCACTTTTATTAGTTTTATTCATTATTATTCAATAACAGTGTTCCTGAGTGACATTAACTAGCTTCTACTTTTAGCCTAACTTGCTTGCGTGCTAAGGTAAGCAGGGGGCGTTACATGTTGTAACTGGAGGGACGTCTTCAAGCAGCGTTATGTGGGTGGTGGTGGTGCTGCTGCTGCGGGGGGGCGTGAGTCTTTAGACATAGTTTCCATTGATTCACATGTAATTTTATCCAAATTCAAATTTAGCACAAAAAAAAAGACTATTAACATTTCATTGCATAAAATTAATATTTCACTTTGACCTTTAAGCAAGTCCACGAGTGACGGTGCTGTCTTCCTCTTTTGACACCACTGTCGCCACATACTTCTGTGTTTAACTTGCTGTGAATTTCTTGTGAACGGTAGTTAAAGTGAGCTCACTATGTATCATTTCATTCAGTATTTGTTCAAGGTTGTTTTTGGTTGTTTGGGT
The DNA here is from genome assembly GCF_045865225.1 of Trachurus japonicus. NCBI lineage: Eukaryota > Metazoa > Chordata > Actinopteri > Carangiformes > Carangidae > Trachurus > Trachurus japonicus. The sequence goes on from NC_140907.1 coordinate 26,795,925, forward strand.
TTTTAAAGAGTTTAAATGGCAATTTGTTAATATTACAATAGTAATACTAATAGTACAGTAAGTTACAATACAATCCGAGGCTGTAATTTTGTGTACTTGTTGGACCAAATGGATTTAATTGATGTGCATATTGGCCATCTAACGTAGATCCCTAGCCTATTATAAACACTTGAGGAGCTTTAACAGTGTGTGGACTTCACCCTTTTTTCTTAATTAAAAAAAAACCCACTGCAAATTTTAAAGATTACTCTGATGATGTAACCAAAAATCTGCACTGTCACGACCTTCACCCGGTGAAAATTCATTCTTACGGTGCAGTTTGTGAAACTTTCCCCTTGGTCGGTTTAACACATCCCAGTTATCACTCTGCTCTCTCTAAGCGGGCCGCTGGTTAGTCAAGAAAAGGGCTCATCATCTATAAAATACAAACCTAAACACTGCTCCTACCCTCCTATATTACCTAAAGAGTTGGGTCTTTTAGATGCTAGGTGGATGGGTGGGTTATTACTTGACTGGACAGTGGTGGCAGTGCAGGACACGGAGGACGTGGAGGCGGAGGTGGCCATCACTACTCGGTTGGTCTCCATGAAGGCATCCTGGAAATTGTAGAGACACTTCTTCTTGGCGCCGCTCTTCTTCTGTTCTTTGGCTTCCGAAGAGGAGCACGATGACGACGACGACGACGAAGAGGACGACGACAATGACGAGGAGGAGGAGGGAGGGGGCAGAGGGGTGGGCAGCGAGGGATGCTCCCCCTGGGGACCGATGGATGACGTGGGAGGGAGAGGGACGTCGGCGAGGGGTGGTCCAAGCATGTCACCTGTTGATTAACAACAGATATACATATGAGACACTGTGTGTGCTACAGGGATGTCACGATGACTTGTTTTCACAATTAATCGCAGTATTAAACGTGACAATTAATTAATCATAAAGATTCCTAAATACCGCCACTTCCCAAAAAGATTATGTCAGAACCGTATCAGCAGATGCGCACCAAAATAAAGGTAAATGCTCAGATACTGGTCCATTTAACTAACGTAACATTGAACTGGTAGGAATTTAAATGTTAGCGTGTCATTTGTATTTAAAAAACAAAACAAAACAAAACAAAAAACGATTAAAATAAACTTAAACATTTGGTGAATTTGCTGAATATTTCAAACACTTCCCCTGGGGGGTTAATAATTGGTCATATATTAATAGATACTTGAAATATTTTGTGTAAACAATGAGTAATGTAATTATATTGTGGCTATATTTGATTTTACACATTCATAGTGTTGTGAAATTAATTAATGCATAATAATCGTGATAATCGTAACAACGTGATTATATAATTGTACCAAGAAAATGTGTAATCATCATGACATCCCTAGTGTGCTGTCAGATGATTTTTAATTTTGTCTTCCTTTTTTTTGTTTCCAGTGGAAATTTGGGGTAACCTATTTCTCTTTCGAGCGTCTCACCTGGCAGGGACTCAGGCAACAGCACAGATGGATTCCAGCTTTTCATCACAGCAGCATCCCACAGATTCTCAAACTTGAGCGAGAGGCACTGCAGCGAGCTGTTCCAGTCGCCTGTTCCACCTGCGCTGCCGAAGCAGTTCTGGTAAACGTGCTCAGGTAGTGATGGGCTAAAGGCTGGCTGCTTGGCTGCTGAGTGGTTTGATGTTGGGTTTGGGGGCAAAGGCTTTAGGGTGGGGGAGGAGGGGAAAAAAAGGGAAGATGTTACAAAACAAAGCTTGGATTTATGGGATGAACAATTCAGTTGTGGTTTCCTTTCCATTTGTATCAGATTGGGTTCAGTCTGACCCCTTGTGGCAGACAATGAAAACGACAGTGAAACAAGTGACAAGTGAAACTACATACACCTAAGCTTAGCGTTGTTCCTGGAACCTTAAAAAAAAAAAAAAACCCAGTGAAAAGGAAATGAATACATTTTCCCTTAAAGAGACATCTCCAATTTTACACAATGTTAAAAAAAGAAAGTAATCTATTACGTCTATGCCTTGTGGGTGTCGTTCTCACCTTGCTGTGTGTGAGAGGAGAACTGGGTGGGTAGAGTGTGGGGTGCAGTAGGGGCCGGGAGAAGTTGTGTAGGGGCAGGTGGCCGTGGATGTGGGGGTAGAGGTGGAGGGCGGGGTGGGCGGGGGGAGTCTTGCTGTCTGTGAAGAACTGGTGTCCGACGGCGGGGGGAGGCGCGGCGTGGAGCCGGCTGGGGGGCAGGCATGTGGCGAGGCCCAGGGTGGAGGAGCCGGGGTCCTGGTTGCATACGTGGCACTCGCAGGCATGCTGGACCTGCTCTACCTGAGGGTGGTGACACACATTCACAACATGTCGTCTGCTTTCACTCTGAAGTGGGTGTTGCATTCCCTAATGTGAGATAATAATACCCCCAGCATGTATGAAAAATATATATATTTCTCTCATTTATGTAAAGCTTTTAGTTGATCGAACTTGTCGTGGCTTTTATTTTCAGTCGATCATCAGAAAATGCCAAAATATTCTTCTTCAATTTGAGGATTTGTTAACTTTTTCCTTAATTTCCATTTAAAAAAAAAGGTAAAACCTCTCAAAAGTACACACTATTAAGCATTAGTTAAGCATTAATAAATACTGAATTCAGAATTCAGTATTTATAACGCATGAATACTCATTAGTATGTAGTTTATAATACAGTTAGTGCTTATCAATGATTAAAACATTTTTAACTGTGTTTATAAACTACATACTAATGAGTATTCATGTGTTATAAATGATGAATCCAGTATTTAATGCTTAACTAATGCTTAATAGTGTGTACTTATTATAAAGTGTTACCAAATACAATAAAGATAATGACCCTGGGGAGACATCTACCACCAGCTTTCTGTACTCAGCAGGTTTCACTACTAGTTTGTAATACGAAACCACTCTGATCAGGACCAGGAAAAATATGACTTGGTAAGTACCATCAGTGTGTGTGTGTGTGTGTGTGTGTGTGTGTGTGTGCGCGCAACATTTTCATTCACAACATTCCCGGAAAACGATGACAAAGACAGTGTGCGATTACCTGTTGGTGGTTGTAAGCGGGTGGAGGACTGTTGGTCTTTCCTGAGGAAAGTTCCTCTTGCTGCCCTGGGGGCTCCCCGCTGACCTCACCATCAGCTTCCTCCTCGTCCCCCTCAGATGAACTACTGCTGCTGGTAATGTGCGGAGACTGAGTGTGTAAAACAGAGAATTAGGAAATGCAGTGAATTACAATCACAATGAACCATGAATAAGCAAATGATACACACACACACACATACATAATACAAAATACATTTCCCGAATTGCCGGTAACCCACTCATAATGAATATTGGTCTTGTCATCCAGAAACCCTGCCGGGAAATTCACGACTAATTTTACTTCACAGCATCATGACAGCACAGAACTTACCCCTGCCTTTAGTGCCACGTTTTCCCCTTCCCCGTTAATGTTAATGTCGCCGTGGAGACCATTCACGGCAGTGGTCACAACGTTGTTCTCCTCATAACCAGTCATAGGGTAGAGGTCCCCAAATTTACTGGACAATGGAGGCACTTCGTCATCATCACTTATACTGGAAGAGGAGGGAAATGAGTAGTTAGGGGGAAGTTATGGGGGGAAATTACTGTTTTTCAGCAGAGACACTTATTAGATGCAACTAGGGTCGTCATGAGAACCGATATTCGGTACCAAGTTGATGCCAACACGCAAAAAACTTTTTTTCAGTAGGGGGGGATATACAGTCGAACTTGCGGTCCGCTTGTTATGTGAACGCAGCCGGACCTCATGCCTGGTGTACACTGACTCATGTCAACATAACGTGCTACGCGTCTTTCTCACGGATCTATTCTTTCTCCAGTCAGTCGTCATGAAAACATGACGCTCTAACATTGGTGCGGCGTAAACGCGAAACCGTGCATGCTGGAGAATGAAATGCATTTTCACATCTGTGAAAAGACCCTGAAAGTGAAGAAATGAAGACGACAGTTCTGTTGTTTAACTAATTGAAGGACACAGTAATGACTCCATGGCTTTGTGTTAAGTCATATTAGGAGTACGATATTAAACATTTTCTTTAGTCCGACCCACAAAAGCTTGAAGCAGGATTTTAATGTTTTTCTGTGTCTATTAATGATGTAATTGTGTGATGTTGGATAATGGTTTGGTGTTGTTTTTACTCTATTTCCTCATAATGATGAATTTTCGACTACGAATGGTGTTCCCACTGAGGACTGCAGCCTCCACATGGGGCGGCCGCCCTAACCACTGCGCCACGCACCGCCCCACAGTGAGGCAACTTTAAGTCGGAGGATGTGCCCCTCACCTTCAGGTTTGCCCCCTTTCATCCAACTGGACCACACATTGACACACCTGTGACTGATGTGGTTCATGTTTATATATAGTAGATGTGTGAGTTCTATTGTTCCAACGGCACCAACAGGTCGAAAACGTTTGTGTGCATTAAAAACCACTGTGTGACTATCAGTGTGCGGGCATACCCTTTCATCATATTTACCATTTTAACAATGTTCTTACTTCATGTTGCTGCCTGCTCTTTAAATCCTGTGCAAGTTGTTGAAGCACAGTGGAGTTTAAATACAGGAAAGTTTGATGTGAAACTGTTTTTTTGATCAAGTAGAAAATGTAGAAGTAGTGGGTTTTTTTATTTTTATTGTGGTATCGAATGAGTGTCGAGAATCAAGGAAATTCACTAGTATCGTAGGTATCAACTACTGATACTCCAGTATCGTGACAAGCCTAGATGCAACCAACATGATACACGATACTAAGCTGTGGCTGAAAGTGTTGTGACTGTGACCGGCCGACTTACAAAGTGTTGGTATCCCCTTCAGGAAGAATGAGCCTGGGATGTTGCTGAATGGTGATGGGAGAGCTGGAGTTGGAGCCAGACGCCGAACTGCCGGAGGAGAGGCTGGGGGGGTGAACCTCCGCCAGGTAGTCCCGCGTAGGTTCCCCCTGCAGAGGCAGCTTGATGTGGAGGTCCTCCGCGATGGGAGAGTCCATGATGCCACAGGTCAAGATGTGCGAGAGACTGCAGTCATCACACGTGCACCTGTTGGTTGGGGTGGACGATGAGGACAAGCATTAATATTGACAATCGTCACAGCGATGCGTCAATTAGTAGTATTGAAATTCACACTTTATAAACTCTCATTCATTCACATTTCAACGCGTTACTTTTTATTTTGTTAATACAATTATATGGAGAGAACAATAGCGTAATTGCCAAGTCAGAAATGCTGGGAATAAAAAGGGGGCGGAGTTAGTTCATTTTAATTTGAATCACAGATGCAACAATGCTTGTCGTACACCAACACCTGGTTCACAGTATCATCCCACACGTTAGTTAAAAACACTAACATGTATTTTTTAAGCGGTGTCAGTTTCCTGTCAACTCACAGGTGGGGGGTGAGATCTTTCAAAAACTGAAAAACATTTGACACAAAATATTCATTACAATAAAAAAAAAATTAGTCTCTTCTCATTTGTAAGTAAAGCCGATATCAAATATCAATGTTTTTGTTTCTTTTTTTTCAGTTTCATGTCACAATGTAATTTTTATGTATCTCTCCTTCTCATACTTCTCTACTTTGTTGCTTCAGACGGTGATTCATTCTTAGACCAGCAGCTACCAATTACTGATTGTCTCCCCAGCCTGTAAAGAGCACCTGGCTCTGGGAGCTATTAGGTCATACATGCAGAGTCTGCCCTGTAGCTGTATCAGATTCAGCTCAGATCCTGTTAGCTCCACACCACTTCCTCTAAAAAGGTCTCGGTGTGAACAACAGCTGATCCCAGGCCAGATAATAACACAACAGCTAATCCTCAAAACTCACCGTCTACGATAATTGCAGTTTGGACAGTCTGGGATACTCAGACGAGATGAGAGCATCCTCATAGTGTCTGTGAAGTTGTTGTCTCCGCTGGGCGATTTCTTACTGTTGGGTAACTATAAATAGAACAAAAATAAAAAAGCTGCTCCGGAGCAGAGACATGTACATTGAAGTCAGCCATCGAATCTGTATTTTCTTGTGGTGTACCTGTTCTTCTATAAATCTCCTCTGTTTAAAGAACTCCCAGTCTTCCTTCAGCATTCGCTGCTTAGTCTTCAAAGTCTGAAAATGAGCAGATAATGAGGGAAACGTTGGCTTCTAAAAATTATAAATAGAAAAACTGTCTGACTGGATTTAGATATGATCTTAAAATCTCTTACGTTTTTGCTTATCAAGGACTTGTGTGGCTCTGTTCTTTGGTTGGTGAGACTCTGACCTTCCACCTTAAAAAGCAGCTGCAAAACAGTGACAGTCATGTAGCGTAAACTGATGCATCTAGATCAAGAACCACATTTAAAAAACAAAGGCAACATTATTCTCTGTAACAAATGCAGCTATTTATGAATGCTGTGTACCTGTTCGTCTACGTAGTCATCAATCCTCTTCTCACACTCCTGCCATTCAGCAGCCACAGACGCCATCTCCTGCTGTAGCTGCTGATAGCTCTCTAACAAGGTCCTATACATGTCTTCATTGTATGAATCATGGGAAGCTGTGCCATGTCTGTAACAGAAAAGAAGGGGGGATTAGAAATAAGACAAAAACTACAGTAGACATTGCTGAATAGGGCAGGAAAGGATCAGTTTAAGTTCAACGTGGGTCTAAAGTGGCACAGAAATCCCGTTGATGAATGTCTCAGTCAAAGTAAATGGTATATTTCCTTTAACAAAAATGTCTTACTTCAGCTGTGCAACCAGTGCAGGTAAACTGCTGTGCAAGATCGGCTCCGAGAACACCAGATTCTCAAAAAGGTGCTTGTTGTGCAGCTCCCACGTCACCTGGAATTTCTGAAGGTGCTCATTCTCCTGAGGGGCAGAAAGGTTTGGATTACAGTCATGACAATGACAGTAACAAAGGCTACGAATGTAATGGATATCTCATGGTAATATATGTGACAGTTATGGTTCAGTTTCATTCATCACCACGCTATGAGATAATAACAGAATGTTACGAGAGTTGTTTTTGAGGTAAATGCAGAGACTGCTTGCCGAAAAACTGGAACGCATATCAGCGGTTTTGCATGAATTTACCTCGAAAACAACTCTGTCTCGTTATTATCTCATAGCGTGGTGAAGGTGCGGATCACAACTTGTCCACCAGAGCGTTTTGGAGTTGTTGGATTGTTTATTTGATGAGTTTGATGAGGGAAACCAAGAAATCCCATTAGCCTCCGTAGCGTAGCTCTGAGCAGCTTGCGGCTCTGCTCCGCCGTTCTAAAAATAGCTTGCACCGACAATTAAAGGTAACAAACCTACTGCTAAGACTATAGGGATTATGGGAATGGGACAATTTGCCAAACATGTTAAACTATCCCTTTAAGAGGGCAGAGGAGGAAAAAAAGTGAGCATTTGATGCCACCTACAGGACAACTGAAACAGTCATCTCTGGAGGACAGACTGACCAGAGTGAGTAGGAAGCTGCTGATGGTGCGTGCAGCTTGGCAGAGGGCACTGTACTCCTCCAGCAGCAGGGAGATGAACTGGTGGGCCTGAGGAGGACCCTGGGCTGCAGCCACGGCCCCCGATTGTCCCACAGTCTTGGAGCCTGCAGAGAGGTGCTTCAGTAGCCGCACCTTCATTTCCAAGACGTATTCACGAGCCTGCTGCTCCAACCGTTGATAGAGCTGATAGGGGTCTTTCTCACAGAGCCTACAGGTAGAGAAATAAAACAATCCTGTGTAAGTGAGTGTACATTTTTAAAAAGTCCAACCGAGAAAACTTTCAGAAATGTCCCCTGATGTTCCTACGGGGTGAAACAGGTTTTATTGCTTTTCTATCCCCCATTGTCTACAGTATAAAATGTTCCCATCAATGAGTCACGGAATGACCGTGAAACATGTCGCTTCAACAGGAAACGTCATATTAAGGAAGTAAAGAGTCCCTTTTATGAGGCTGAACAATAACAGTAGAGAAAGCAGTAGTGTCAGTTTGTTGACATCACAGGTTTCTGATTGCTTTCACAGAGGCTGGTTTCTTCCATCCACAGAGACTTGTGCAGTTCAGGAGAGACCCCTAGTGGACACATACCCTTTAAAAAAAAAAAAAATGAAGCAGAGCTGTGTTTGTCTTCATACCTGTCCACCAGCTCCTTCATGCCCTCCTTGTCTCTCTCTAGGGGCTGGTCGTGGTCATCTGCTAGTGGTGTTCCTGTCTGGCGGTAGATGCAGCGCACCAGGTAGCGGACCTCCGACCAGTGGTTCTGCAGCTGCTGTGACTCCCTCTCTGACTCAGCAGAGATCTCCCTGTTAAGTGCAGATACGGATTTATGAAGATTTCACTGACACATGCACACATGCGAAAGAATGAAACAAACGCAACTGAATCTGAATTCGCATTCAGGGGATGATCGATCTGAACTGACCGTCTCTCGTTGCAGGCTTCACAGCTGCACACTGTATCAGCAGGCATCGGTGCGGTAAGGTCTGGGGCAGGGAGCATGGGTAGTGTAGGCGCAGCAGCGGTCAGTCTGTCCACTGTGGCTGCCTCCTGGCCCAGGTTTCCATTACCCACAGGCATGTGCAAAAGGAAGTCCTGGTTCTGTGTGAAATAGCAAAAACAGCAGTCTGAGATACAAAACAATCTTCAGTTTGCTCAAGATGCAAGTGAGCAAAGCTTTTTAAAAAAAAAAAAAAAAAAGGACTTATAAATGGCCATGCTGTGTTTTTTATAACACGCTGCAACCATATGACTAGCACACTGGCCATGTCAACCGGAAGGTACAGAAAACCAAAAATAGAGCATATACTGTACTGTAAATAAGGTTCGACATCTTTTTTAATCTACATTTTGAAAAATGTCAGGTTTATTTACCAGAGTCAGCATTAAGAGACTTTGCTAACCTCAATGACTCAAAAACAGAGCCAGTGGTTTCTAATTATTTCTCGGCTACTTTCTAGACCTATGCTATAATTATGTGCCATTTGTCTGTTAATGCAAACTTTCTGCAGCTGCATCACCGTGAAGGATTTCAAGTGGTTTGGCCTTGTTTACTACAGTGCCATGATATTGTGAGTCAGCAGCACAGTGCCCTCCCCCTTTGTGAATGAGGATGCAATGGAACAATACATTTAGGAGGAAACCAAACCCAAGCTCAACAGTAAAACATCACACGCCCACTATTGAGGAAACGTAAACCCCCCATAGATTCAACAAGGCTAAATATAAAGCACAATCCGTAAGATGTGAGCGAACTTGGGAAGGTAGCCTAACATTTTACAGCGACTTGATGTCTGAAAACAGGATTTGAATTATGCTACTTTAGTTTACAAAGTGAGGGGAAGAATAAACTAGCAAAAACAGCTGTAAACATCTGGTTAGCTCAGATATGCGTGTGGCAACGACATGGATTGATTTTTAGAACCTACAATGAGACAAGAGTCAAGCAAAAATGGAAGAAGTACAATTATCTACATTTCCTTCTACAGTGCATCCTCACATCGAGCACCGGTGCACATCAAAGAAGCACGGCTCTATCTTACACCAGGTGTTAACGCTTTTGCCGGTTTCACGCCTACACGGTTGTCATTTACACATCCACAGCCTACGCTGTTTTAATAGCAACATGGGAGCGTGGATCTCAAATTGAGGTGTGATCGTGCACGTTGTTGGCAAACCAGCTATCTTGAAGCAGTGGAAAGTGATTGACTCGTCAGTGCGGCAGGTATTTTATTAGTTATTTATTCACTGTTTGTTATTTGAAGGGCACATTAACAAGAGAGTGACACACCCCGGTGCAGAGCAGTGCACAACACCGCAGCAGAGTGAGCTGAGAATACGCTTCAGATGTTTAGATGAGTTCAGTGGAACAAAATACAGCAAAGAGGCGGTCAGGAGTATTCTTTGTGACATGTTGTGTGTTGCATTGATTTGTACAGTCAATTCTATTCTTTATAAAGTTGTCTACAGGGCAACCAGCCTGTCCTTGCCCCCCCAATCAGGGTTAATAAAATCCTTTTCAGATAAGCAGCCGATGGATGGACACACGGATGAAAGAGATACTGTATATGCACGATTGGAGACCATAACATGAGAGAAGACTGGTGCACATTGAAGATTTCGTTTGGCATCTTTCAATATATCATATGAAATTTTGCGTGTTCAAAAGACATTGTTTTAAAAAGACGTATGAAGACATTTAGTAGAGCAATAGTAGGAGCGGGGCGGGGTTTCGGCTGTCTTTATATTCCCTGAGGGGAGGCTCACTCTCCTGCACTTTGAAAAGCTCTGTAAGTATTCACTTGTACGTGTGCATTTGTACAGTAATGAGTTAATCCTGTAACTAATGCACATAACATCTTATTGCTAGCTTTACAACTTTGAACCAGTGGGGGAGAAATGCTTTGGGGCTTGAACATTACCAATTCTTGCTACAAATAACTCCCTGTCCTACTCATTACGTTTCACTGTTCAACAAACCAGATATTGTATTAAAAAACAAAGAAAAAAAAGAAGCAATTTGCAATAAAAAGGAAACAAAAGTGAAAGATCATTCATTATAAATACCCCTATCAATTACGACCAATAATCACACCCTTAAGCACAATCCGAGGAATAGAAGTGACTTTGTATTCCACGTTAAAAAAAAAACCACTGCGCTGAATCACGAGATTTTTCCGCTGCTAAATTAGTGCTGTCGCTACAGAGACACAGCTGAGCACATATGACGGGCTGCCCAACATAAAAAGAAGAAAGATTGTTCTATGCTGACGTACTAACCTTATAAATTAATGGTATACAGCAAAGGTGAAGGAAATCCTCAACGGGAAGAATGGATTTCTGAATGGATTTGTGTCAGATTGCATTGAAGGTGTCTGATCTGCTGCGCTGTTCCTTGTTCTCTGATTTGCATATTTAACCTAGATACCATGATCTAAGTTCAACATGATGACGCCAAGTTGAAAAATCTAATTTGATGACGTCCTTTATTGCATTCTTTGCACAGCAACAGCTGCCGCATGTGACTGCTGCATCTGTTTTAACCTTCCTGGCAAGAGGACGAGAGGTGCCAAGAGAACAGAAGAGTTACACCATCCACTGGCAGACCAAACAGCCACAGCTGTCTGAGTTAAACTTCAGATATGTAGCATCAGTAACCATGCAGAGAAGCAGAGGATTTACAATCCTTTCACTGCAGCCACAAACACTTCCTCACACACTCCTATTAAAGAGTTTCTAAATGCTTTATACCCAGGTGACTTACCCCCAATGACTGCTCCAGCGCCGTGTGCCGGTCCTCCTTCTCTACCGTGCGCCTGCAATCGGAGCACACCCACAAAGGCAGCTGGAGGGCACTGGGCGTCTTGGCGGGCTGCGCTGTACCGTTCTGGCCTGAGATCCCTGCCTCCGAAGGCACCGCACTGTCTTTACGCTCGCATCGGCATAAGAGGCAGCGATCGCCGGCCGTGTAGGGCGCCCGCTGGTTCAAGCCAAACGTGAATGGGGTCTTTGGTGGATGTGTTAGCAGGGGAAAGCAGAGAGGGGAAAAAGAAACACCATAAGCTATGCAATAAGCTTAAAATTTACAATATGATTACTGTTCATAAAAAGGCATGACAATTTATTTTGAAATGATAACAGAAAGGTCTATAAGTCAATATACCCAGTTTATTGTCATTCACAGGAATTTAGGTTTGATTGACAGCTGCTTCACCACCGTATATTAAGCCAGATCACACAGTTATTTGAAGCCCATAACAATCTGGGACCTCTGAAAGTCTAAACCACCTTATTGTGCTCCACACGTCTCCTAATGCACACAAACCTTTCAGTGAGCGAACCACAGTGCAGCCCAAACACAATTAGCAGCTAGACATTTCAATTTATGACGGCCGTACTGACTGTGCGTCAATGAGCAATATGTTTATTTTGTTTGTTTTTTTAAAAAGGGTTGATTTTTCAGCCATTTCAGCAACATTTTACAGGTGTGTCAGTAGTTTCCTGGAGATACTGAATCTGTGGTTGTGGTTGGTTTTTCTCAAATCCATCCACTCCAGCAGTAGTAATTAATGACTCAATGACAGATACCACAAGAGCAGCACCTGACAACGTTTAATACATTTATACTTTCAGGTTACTGCGACAATGATCCTTCTCACCCGTGTGAACCAGAGTTCAGCAGTGCAGCAACCATCATATTTCAACAACAACAAAACATAAGGTAGCTACATGTATATATATATATATTCTGAAAAAGCCTGAGGTGAATTACTTGATCACTATTTATTTAGCACAACGTTTTTCTCAAAAATACACACACAAATGTAGTTAAAGCCTATTTACTAACTGTAGCGCATGTAAACATGACGACGTATCTGAACATGCTCACTTATGGATATGATAGTACTTCTGTTCTTATCTTAAGATAAAAAACATTATGGTTCATGTATCATGTAACCTTACATTATGGCACATATTAGCGGGAAAAGGTCATATTTAAATACAATTATCATCAGCAATCCTCCAGAGGCTGTGGTTTCCAGGTTAACTATTCCTGTCTATACCTAAATATATTAATCCATTACGTTCCCTGTCCAGAATCAAAGCAATCGTATAAAGTTTTGTTTATGTCAAATTTACCCCCTTGAAGCACGTGTTTGCTTGGGGTTGAATGCTAAAGGACAGCTGTTTCTGAGTGCCCAACACTGTAACACTGCTGTAAGGAAAACAAAAAGTGCAGCCAACACCGAAATTAGTGGTGTAATTGATCACTGAAAGCTGCGATTCACTGCTCCAGATATGTAGCCCAGTCAGTCGTACACAAATGCTGCAGCATCTTGATATTCTGCTGTGGCCAAACACACAACTTTATTTTGGATATTCACAGAATTTAATTTGCTGGATATCTGTGAAAATCGTGTCATAGTACTGGACAAAATCCTGTGATAGGAAGCAATGAAATGATTTAAAGCTAAGTAAAGATATTCTGTATGATGCTTCTCCTAGTGCACCTAAGCTTTTGGTATCTTTAGTATCATCGTGTTAATTGTCTGGCAATAGAAGCATAACTTAAGAAGTACACTTTTACAGTGGCTTTCTCATGGAATCAGTGTAAATGTACCTGTAGGACTCCGGAGAAGTCAGCGTTCACTGGTCCTTCTGTAAACTGTGGTGTAACGCTGTTGTTCACGTTGACCTGAGGGACAAAAAACACAACGCAATGGTTAAAAAGAACTGACCACTTTACGCCCATTATGCTGGATTTATTACATCTGCTGAAAAGTTAATACAAGGAAAGTAGTTTGGGATGGTGAGCGTGTGAACTAAGGGTACTGCATGTGTTGATGTGTGAGTGTGTGAGTGTGTGGTGCACACATGCAAGGCAGAAAACTGATAAGCAGTAGAGCCAGGCCTGGATATTCCTACGTTAGCAGACAGGTAGGCTACTATGCAAACGCTGTGTGTGTGTGTGTGACTCACGGGTGGATTTGAGTCAATTCCCCCAATAACAGTGGAACACTTTCCCACCTGCCCCTAGTGGCATCCAGCCATGCAACCAGTTTATATCTTATTATATATGTATATTTTTTGGTAATTAGCGTTAAAATCCTAAAATTATATACAAATTCACAAGTGAATGAACAGCTGAGACAAAACTACATCAAATGAATGCCCTGACACTTTAAGAGACAAACATCTGCATTCATGTAGGTAAACAGACATCTTACAGTTTGGTGTCAGTGTGACATACCAACTTTAAGCAGCATTTCTGAGTGAATAATTTTCTTATGAATAAGGGTGACTAATTCTTGTGATGTGAAAGATCTGTCTGGGTGGAGAGAGGTCACAACATCCTAGGGGCAAATACAAGAAGTGGTTAAGTTACATTATATATTACATTTACAGAACATTAACAAGGACTAATTTCACCACCACAGGAACACTACACAATACAAAGGCTTTGTTTATGATTTTAACAATCCCTTAAAAGAGGACTGATCATTTTTAACAGTGTTAATAATGTGCTGTTGTTGCTTTATTGCTAACTTCTGGTGTATAACCAAGCTAACGTGGCTAGGTGAAGTTTGTCACATTTTTGTTCATCTTCTCTATCATAAATGATCACGCTATAAGCTATTAAACCTTCATAAATAACAGAAAGTGAAAGATCAGCTTGTAAAAAAAACAAAACACATACACACACATCGAGGCCCGGCCAAGGTGGAGTTGTTAGTACCCTGAACTGTTAGCATTAGCTAGCAGCATTAGTTAGTGTTTATCTGTCTACCAGCACCAGCACCAGCAGCAGTAGCCTATAAGCCAACTAACTGTGTGTTTTTAACATAACAGTCCTAATAAGCGAATAATATAGCCATGGCAAATGTAATCTTCGTGGATCTGGATAAATATTATCTTAAAAAAATAATAATAAAATAAAATAATGTGCTTCGTGGTGTGTTAAAGTTATAGGTAACTAGGCGATCCAGCTAAGATACTGTACCTTACTTTAGGCTAATGATGATGGGTCCGGGTTGAAAACAGCCTTATGTTTACGACGATTTGTTACAACATAATAATAGTAACACTGGCTACATTACTGGCGTATGTGGTTTATAATCTGGCAGGATGATCCACGGTCATTTCTACCTACATTGTATGGGTTATGGGTTAGTTAGCTCGCTGCTTTCCTCGCATCAGTATCGGGCCCAGATCAGATTTGTGTCGTTGATAACGCTGCTAGCTAGTAGTCGTCCCCCCCTCCCTCTCTCTCTCTCTCTCTCTCTCTCCGCACCCCCTCCTCCTCCACCTCCTCCTATCTCCCCCCCACCCTCCCCCAGTTTTGACATGCACCGGTTAACATTGTGTGACACCGCTTACCTCTCCGTTTATGCCCGTGATGGACCCGATATTCCCGTTGCCTGCGCTCCCAGGTGTTAAAAAGCTGACGACAGAGGCAGCAGGTGTTGTTGCTGGTCCCGCACAGCCCAGGGCCGTGGAGGCAACCCCGGCCTTGCCACCGCTGGTGTTGCAGACAGCAGCAGCACTGCAGCTACTGCCACCGCCCCGCTTGTTCTTCCTGCGTTTAGCCCCTCGTTTAGCATCGGTGGGACTCATTTCTGCCACACACAGAAAGCGAGACAACTTGCCGTCCAGACTTGGCAGGGTCTCGAGTGGAATGCCAGGCGCAAATCACTCGGGTTGTGACTCCGGGGATAGCGATTTAGAGAGACTCCCAAAACGACAGACACTCAGTTCCATCAAAGTGCAAAGCCGACTTCATAGATTCCAATATGGCCTCTAGCTGGACTACTGCCTCAGCCAGACTTCAGCTTGCGTTGGAACGTGTGCGTCTCACAACCGCGGGGGCTTATGGGTAATGGAGTTTGTTGTCGAATATCGCTCTGTGACCAGCCACACGGGGGGAAAATTGTCGTTAGTTGGGTAGATGAATGGCGATGAATGCTTGCCCCGCATGTAAGACATCTTATTAAATGTAATATGTGTTTACCCGATCGCTAAAAAAAAAATGTCAAACAGACTTTTTTCTACACTTTAGCCATAAAAGTGCAAGCACCGTACTTTGACAGCAGGGGGAGAGCGCATCTAGCAAATGATGAGGGCTGGCTAATGCTGCGTTCGAGGCAACTCGGAACTCGGATAGTCCCTGTTGAAAACTCCGATTTCCGACTTTAAAGAGTTCGAGATGCACCAAGAGACCAGAATAACCAAAAACATGGCGGACTGGGACAAACTTTGTATTCAAAGTGCTTCATGAAAGGCATTAAAACATTACAAAAAAATAAAATTAAATAATTAAACAGATAATTTGAAACCGAATAGAAATAATGACATGGATTTGCTGTATTCCACAACATCAGTAAGAAATCTGTAAGCGTAAATGAATATTGTATATTTCATAAAGTTTTAATGTATTTTGGCATTGGCAAATCGATGTTTTACCATTGAAAGTGTGTTTTTTCTTCCTGCTTCATTGACAACAACACAAGTTTGCACACTCACATTTTGCAGTGACAACACCACAATGTACTCGATGTTATCTCTTGAACTATGGTGCTAAGGATGTTCTCGGCCATCTGTCTGTCCTCAGATATTGTACACATGTGCCAAATGAATCTAAAGAGTAAATGATGAACTCTTGAATGATGGTGTGTTTTTTTTGTTTTTGTTTTTGTTTTTTTTTCTAGTGGATAGGGTTAGGGGATAGGGGCTGGTTTGGGATTGGGCCATTGTCTTCTTTTTACAGTCTTTTTTATTATTATTAAACATTTATATATACAAACATACAAATATTCAAACAATAAACATACAATAAATAGACAAACAAAAAATATATACATATATACACTGAAAGGGGTACCAACACTATATTATTATATATTATAGGTATTATTAAATAGTTGTTTGCAATAATTTATAATATTCTAAGGTTTTTATAGCTTTTCTGTCTTTCATATTTTGTAATAGCTGCATGTAATATCTTATTTCTATTTTAAACTCATAAAAATATGTTTTTTTGGATGACCATTTACATTTATGGATATAATATTTTCCTTGTAAAATAAAAAGATTCAACAAAAACAATTCCTTTCAATGATGGTGTGGTTCTGTGCGGGTGCAGATTGTTCTGTGACGTCAGACAACTCACATGAGGTGGCGTTCGATTGCTCTTTTTTCAAGCAGGAGGTGGGAAGATTCCGAGTTCCGAGTTCTCTCGAACGCAGCATCAGATGACAGCCGAGGAGGGCCCGCGGAGTGGTTCAGTCTTTCCGGGGTTCAATCATCAAGTCCAGTGAGGTGGTGGCGGTGTGGTGGTGGAGAGTCACTGATGACAAGCTGCTAGTCTATCTATGTATCGTTTTCAGCATCAACAGCAGGCGCGCTAACATCCAAGATAACGTCCAGTGCGGCACGGCACGGCACGGCACGGCTCGGAGGAACTGAGGGGGGATTTTAAGTGAACTACTACAACGGCTAACAGTCCACTGCTAAATAGTTAGCCACGACCACGGAAAGGTAACGTTAACTTAAGTTTTGTTTTCCCTTTTTGATCATCGCAGTTTCTTTATGGCGTCCTTTTGTATATCTACAGAAATAGTTAGGGTGTTTTGACCATTAAAAGTGATGTTAGTGAAGTTTTTCATCAGTTCGTCATCTGTGATATCTTGTTTAGCTACGTTAACGTTAGCTAACAACACGTCAACGGCTGTGATGCGTTCACGTCCACTCAAATTAGTGATGGCCAGCCGTGTGTGTGCTAACTTGCTGGGAGGTGAACCATTTGCGCAATCTCTTGACTTTATCATCACAACCATGTTTTACTAATGTGACATGCCCAGCATTAAACGTAATTTTTAACACTTTTGGATGGATGCCTTCGTTAGTCACGTGACTGTGCTGCAACAGGTAATGCACCTTACTAACCTTGCTAAACCTAAAGAGCAGGTTCCCGGTGTGTGATGTTACAGGTGGGGGTGGGGGTAATGATGAACAAACATCGTGACAGCAGCGGCAGTTGTAATGTTTAAGGTATTAGCCTCCACCCCGTCGCCTATGTGATGTCAACACGGTGCCAAACCTGACTCTGTGACTACGAGATAAATGCGTCATATTTTCCTGCGGAGAGCAGCTGAAAACCTGGAAATGCACACCTGAGCTGTTGCCTTGCCAACAGACGCCTCACATCTGTTCATGAATAGAGAAAATGCTTCAATGTTTATTTCAAGTGATGGCTTTCTCTCTCTCAAAAGCCATGTACAGTTTAACCATGTTTGCACAGCACAATCATAATTGTGTTTTACAAATTGACAAAACCAATGCACTGCCAGTAATATGTCAGACCTAGTTGTAATAACAGGTTTGTAATTTCTGCTAGGTTTAATGTTCTTCTATTTGATCTATTTGAGTTTCACAGCCACTTCAATGCCTTGCAGATACAGATACTATAGCCTCAACTTGGGCCTGTGTATACATCCTAGAAAATGGACACACTGTAGAAACAAATACCCTTCAATCTAATGTGAATGCTATATCACTGTAACTATAACTATATAACTATAACTGTATTAAATTAGTTTTAAATCATAATAACATACGTAACAGTGTTATTAAACAAGGATTAATACTTAAAAAAACAGATGTTTAGCTCTTGAATGTAACAGTTCCATTACAAGCTGGGGCTTGTGTGGAAGTGCATCATCATAAGTCAGACAGCTTAATAGGATCTATTCATTACTCCTGTATCTGTCTATTTTCAGGTATGTCTGAAGTTAGTCTTGAGGCTGAACCGGAGAGGACCTCAGCCGAGGACCCTCAGGTGGATTGTGAGGATGGGGACAAAGCGGGGGAGAGTTTGAGCGAGGATGAAAAGCAAGAGAGTGTAGACCACAGCAGGGGAAGAGATTACACAGATGAGGAGCTGTACGACGTTGATATAGACAGCAGTGAAGAAAATGCAGCAAACAGTGACAAGGATGTTCAGGAGGAGGATGAGGCTGTTCAGAGTGAGGGCGTAGTGACGCACAGGGACGGTGGTGCTGCTGCAGACGCGCCTGGCAGTGCAGGCGAAGGGGGACACGAGACAAATCATCATGTTGAGCGAGCAGAGACACCAGTGGAAGGTGGAGATTCTCACACTGAAACAAAGGTGATATTTACCTTCACTTTGGTAAATCAATCTTCCAGCGCCAGCCTTTCTAGCCAAATCATCTAGCACTTCCTTTACCGCATCTGCGTCTGTTCATGTTGCTGTTTTTGAGCTTGACTTGCTCTGGTGGTGGCGGTCTCTTTTCTTATTTAATCAGTTTATTACTGGTTTGTTTGAATTCTGTTGTGAAACTTTATCTGATTTAATCATCATCAACATGAACTGGAGTTATTAGCCAGAAAGTGCTTGTGTTTGTTTCTCTCTTTTGTGTTTGTTGTTGCTGTTGTGGGTCATATTTAATTCAGCTTTTGCTGGAGGTTTTTAGAGAAATAATTGTTGTGTAGCTCGCTGCTGTTGGTGCAGTTAGTGTTTTTCTTCCTGTTTGGTAGTGTGTTGTTCTGTGATCTTCCCTATCTAAGCTTTGCTCTGTTTTCTGCCGTGTGTTAATGCTGCCTTACCGCAAAGTGATTTATCTTTACTACTATACGAAATGCATTCATCCTGCACTTTATTAGGAACACCATACTAATACTGTTTTTTTTCTGTGGCATTGATTCTACATCTTATCATTTATGCAAATTAATTTATCAGCTGCCAGTGTCCTGTTCCACCACATCCCAAAGGCCCTCTGTTGAATTTTTAGATCTGGTGACTGGTGACGCTACACTGACCTTATTGTTGTCATCATGCGCATGAAACTACTCTGACTGAGATAACTTTTGTAGTTTTTGTGCTTTGTGACATGGAGCATCTTCCTTCTGGAAGTGGCTATAGAAGATGATAAACTGTGGCCATACAGAGATGCACATTTAATATTGAGATAAGATTTATTTAACCAGGTAAAAAGACCCGTTGTGATCGAGATCTCATTTTCAAGGGCGACCTGGAAAGATATAAGATAAGATATACTTTATTGTCCCCTGGGGGAAATTCGTTGTGGGCAATAGTGCAAGGAGGAACACAGTACAAGACAAAACCACGTCACAGTACAAACACATGACAACAACAAGAGCGCTAATCGTAGGGTGACATCGCAACATAAAGCATGAGACAATAAACAGCACCAACAAGTCGGCTAAATAAATATCACTATTGCACAAACCCAATGCATACCAAAATTTGTAAGAGCAACACAAGAATTAAGAGCCAACAATACTAGAATAAAAGACGAGACACTACCATAGATAAATAAGGGTAAAATGTAGCCATTGGATTGGCTGCAACATTAAGATGATGACTTATTGATGTTGATTATTACACCACTACTACCTCCAGTCCATCTGCAGCCTGGCCGCAGAAATCCAGACTGATCCGACTATTAGACTAGATTATTACAGGTTTCAAATATCCAGTTGTGGTGACACTGCAGCAGCCTCATATTGCTGTTTTTGTCCGATGGGAGTGGAACCTGATGTGGTCATAAAACCACTCAACCTCAAAGTTCAAGGTGCTGTTCATTCTGTGATGTGAGTCAGTGTCACACACACTCATTTTATTTTGTTCATGATTTTATTCATGATTTTATTCATGCCACATGATTGAATAATTACATGAGCAAGAAGGTGTACAGGTGTTCCTAATAAAGTGCTCAGTGCTCGTTAATATGCATTGTTGTGACATGTTTGAGACATTGTTGGTTCATAGTCTTCCTGATTCCAGTAAGTATACACTCCTCTTCAATCATTTGTGCCATCTTTTGTCAGACGCTGACACTGTGTAAGTGAATGTGTGTGTGATGTAATTAATACCATTCCTCCGTAATGTTTTCCTGCTTGTAAATTGGGTGTACACATAGACCCCTTGACTTACATGCTGTCAGGCACATGACTGGTTAAGTGAGGCGGATTTGGACTGCCGGCTGCACATTCCCAGGCAGTCCCACATTTCTTGTGTTGCTGGAATATGTGACTCCTCGGTCTGAGGGCTCAGGGCCACTGCTGCACATCAGATCAGACACATTTAAAACAAAACATTAAAAAAAGTTTCTTTCTTGTCTTTACTTGATTTTATAACTCTAAATATTACACAGCTGCAATTTGAGACTTTTCAGGTTTGAACCCAGCATTGTGCAACATGGTTGTGTCATGTTCTTTCATAGTTTGAGAGGCAACACATGAGTTTTTCCTCTTCGCCTGTTGCAGCTAATTGCACAACTAGCTCATTGTTGTTATCCACCACTCCCCCCCCAACCCCACCCCCACCCGCACATCAGGTTAGCTGGTATCCAGGATACTGAACTGTGGGGAACGGCAAACCACGACACACCAAGCCTTTCCCTCATCATACGCCTGATTAATTCGCAGCCACTTAACTACTATCCCTGCTCCGCTAGGCCGACACTATTAGCAAGCTTGTTCCTGCTGAATGTCTACAGATGGAGGGTGGGATCAGTTTTGGCTCAGAGACCCCTGATCATCATCTGTTTGGCCATTGTTGAACTAGATCCATTATGCTTTGCTAAACAAGAAGACTCTTAAATCTAGATTTATGAGTAGCAGCTAAACAGATGAAGGCAAAACAAAGCCGGTCAGCAAACTTTGTTACAGTCTTTATTTACACCATTTTTCAAGTGCTCGTATCAGAGATGTGCCTCGTGCCAGACAGCCTGTTCAGGCCTGGTGTCGGAGAGGACTATCAGGACTCAGGACCGTCTTATCTGCAGTAGGTGGTTAGACAAGCTTAGCAGTATCTGTGCTGCCTGCCTGCCTGCCTGCATGCCGGCGTCATATGGCATTTAAGTATTTATGTGTCTGTTACAAGACAACATTCAAAGTAAAGTCTTTTCATCACACACAAAACCATCAAAACACTTACTAAGGTCCACTTACTCTGGTCTTTTTTTAATGTATAATATTCTGGTTGAGTTTATCAGACATCTTTGCTTCTGGATTCAGGCTTTGAAAGAGATGTTTTGACTTCCAGAGACACAAACATCCAAACACACTCAGCCTCTTTATATCCTGTCGTCTGTCTTACAAGACCAGTTCATCCTTTTTTAGTGTGTTTGTATTATCAATCATTTGACCCTCTTTTAATGCAATGCTTTAGTTAAACTTTTTAAAGAAACTATAAGTTTATGTTATTAATATAGCTATATACATTTTCAATCAATTGGACTGTTAACATTTTCCTATGAAGGTGACACTGCCTGTTTTTTAAGGGCTACCTTCTACTACAGAAATCCTCTCATTACCAATTGTTTATCATCCAAGGTTTAATGATACCCGGACAACTTTATTCATTCATGGCTTGTAAAAGAATCAGGTATTTTTTACACATTACTGTGAGGAGTTGTACCTCGTGGTCATACGTTAAATAAGTAAACTTGCTTACTTTTAATATATTAAACTGTGTGTTATCAGTACATTATAACCCCCTGATTTAAACTCACTTTTTTGCTCACACCGTGAAACCAGTCAGTCAGTTTAGACCAGACCAATATCCTGTTACCTGGTGATGCGGCGGCTATTTGCATTATTTACACTCCGGTTAAGGTCCATAGGCGACGGATCGTGTTCAAAGATGCAAATGAAGATTTATTTATATTTGAAAAAAAAAAAAAAGAGTAACGCAGTGGTGCCATCTTTGCCAGGTGTTAACCAGCTTTAGATTGTTAGGCCCAAGGCTCACACAGACACACACACACACACACAGCTATATAGTTGTGAAGTAACTGCCCTAGTTCCCAAGTCCACAGTGATTAGATCCAAAAAAATGTACTAAAACTAGCAACGCTGTAGCTTCAGCTCGCTGCAACAGGCAGCCAGTTTATTATAGTCTAAACAGAACTCGACGTGGCCACAAACTGTTGTCTCCACCCTGTGGCTTGTCAGGAGCCAACATGTAAATGTGTAGCTAAGCAGGCCAATGAGTCACTGTGTCATTTAATCCACAGGGACCATGATCTCAGTCTTTTCATATTTCCTTGTTTCTCTATTTAAATCCCAGTCACCTTTCACGGTGGTCACTAAAGACACAGAGCCATTATAAAACAAGAAGCTTTGTGTTTTATAGGAAATACTAGGAAATCAAGAGCATTGTTATGGAGAGCAACAGATGTAAGAGACAACTGGCTGATTCCCTTTTTCCATGGCATCATGAGTGTGTCGCCTTAACTTTAATAGCACACTTAATATAAGATAATGTCTATAATACTCCATCAAACCAGGGAAAATGTATGTAAAGTGTGAGAATGGTGACATTTGTGCTGTGTTTGGGAGTGAAACTGTGTTGAAAACCAATGGCAGTTGTTTGCTCAAGAACCTCATGCTACAGGAAATGCTGTAATGCAGCACCATTACTGACATAAAGCTTATTGAGCTCCTCATCCTGTCCCGTGAATGAATAGAAGGAACAGTTAGATTGCATAATCTCTCTCTTTTTTTTTATCTATGTCCTGCATAGTGTGTATAATAGGCATACTTATTGTTCAGGTGCATTAAGTATGAGGTCATATCATAAGTTTATGTTTTAGGGTTATTGAGATATTCAGTTTAAATTTGCCACGTCGTCATCACTGTATTTCCACTGTGCAGCTAGAAGTATCATAATTGAATCCACTGGTTCCCACTACGTCACTGTCCACAAGATGGCAGTCACAGCTGCTGTGTCCCACCAGTGGATCTCCACTCCTCTCTTCTTTAAGGTGATCCCTCTCTTTGAGGCTGACAGGGGAAGCTCAGACCACTTGCTTAACCTGCTTCATCTCCCCTTCCTCATTATAGGAGAGCACAATGGCTGAGGACTCCATCAGAAGCTCAGCCGCTGAGATTCCAGTCACCAGTAATGGAGACCTGGACCAGAGCCCTGAGACAGTTTTCCAGAGGGTAAGACTTATAGGTACTTTTGAGGACTGCTCCTCAAATTATGTGATTATCTTCTATAGAGACAGCGAAAGTTCTGGATTCCCAGATAAAACCTAAAATAGACCCTCAAGGTCACAACTCGATGTTCTGGTGTCTATCTACTCAAACTTACCACTGAAACCCAAATTTGCAAAATAGTGAGGTTGTAATGACCAACAGTTTGCACAATCAGTTTCTCTTTATGATGTTATAAAACAGAAAGCAGACATAAGATGTATGCTTGAACAACAACTCACTATTTATTGATTATTCAAATATTTGCATAATAATATGTTGCAAATGATAAATAGACAGATCTAGGCAAGTTTCAGGCTGTGTAGCGGTGATGTACTCGGGCGCTCAAGGTCACTTTAGGAGGTCGCTCTCGCCCAACCTCTCTCATCCATCTCTCATCCATCTGTCTGAGCTGGCAGAGGTTCCAGATGTTTCCTCCTAATGGCTCACTGTCACACTGACAGTCTGTGGCATAGTAGACACAGCAGCATGTAGGCAGCTTCAAAAGGTTTCATCTTTATCAAATTAGTTCAGATGGGAATTCATAAACTGCCCGGGGAATACAAGAGTATAGTCTCCCATTGATTATTTGTCACCGTGAACCACAGAGTTGCTGTTAACTCATTTAGGTCTTCACCCATCATTATAGTAACATAAATGTCAATTTACGTCTAAGTGCAGCACTCAATGAACATTTAAGACTCAAGAGTTTCAAATTTAGTGAATTCTCTATGTAATCGATAGAAAAGTTGCCAGAGGGCAGAAAGCAGTTGTGTTTATGTTTATCGTAATCAGCGGTGATTGATATGCAAAATGAAAAAAAAAAGATCATGATGTGATTATTTTGACAGATATTGTGATTGCAGCCTGAGTCACAGTTGTAGTGGAAATGCTAATCCTGACATTTCATTTTCAAATCAAATAAACAGAAGGGAAAAAAATTAATAAATAAAGATGATGATGTTTGTTTCTTTGCCGGGGTCTCTACCAAACAGCTATGGAGAATAATATGATAGAATAATAGGCTCACAGTGCTTTATTTATGGTATAATGTGACATTTATTACATGCAACAAAGATTGCACCCCATGCAATTTGAATATCACACTTAACTCCATAATCTTACATTGATTTATAATATTTTTTGATCCATTGTTCATTCCTAATTTTAACCACAGTAAATCTCCACCTGATTTAAAAAAAAAAAAAAAGATGAAAAAAAAAGACTGTGGCTGTAATTAAGAAGTTTTTAAAAAATATATTTTTTTATTTTATTAGGTTTATGGACAGTGTACACAGACATTAAACAAAAGAATGTAAAGATGTGTGTACCAGATTTAGCAGAGAGTTTATTTCCATCTGTAGTCCATTACATAGAACAAATAGCATCAGGAGTGGTCAACACAAATAATATGAGGAATATCTCTGTCTGGAATAAATACATTATTGAGTTGCGGGTGCCCTTTGAATTGTTGACAGGCCACAAACCTCCAGCACCAAATACACAGAGTGCACTAAACCTTTCATATGCCATGGCTGAGTGTTGGCATAATCTCTGTTTGATTATCTCCGTAGGACTCTTACCCCGGTGGCCCCGGAGCCCTAAACCTCTCAGACTCCTGTGTCACCTCCAGCAACTTTGCTTCGACAACAGAGGGCATCATTGAATCAGGACCGTACAAAGGTAAAGACTCCTCTCCTCCAAGTTGTTGAGTGTTGTGTGAAGCAGCGAACTGATCAGGCCTCATCAGCGTGTTACATCATTCGGTTGCTTTGCAGCGTTTCGTGTTGGCAAACCTAGTGGAGCTGCGTTAGGTTTTTAATCTGTGATATTTGAAAGGCAGACATTTGAATTTGTAAAGGTGGGCGTCCAATTGAATTTAATGAGCTTCTTCTGATCTCCAGGTTGTAACCCTCTTTTCCTTTTCATCATCACATCCTTGTTACAAATGCAAATAAAAAATCTCCCCATAGAGCAGCAAGCTGTTGTAGCCCGTTGACCACAATGTTGCCATGGCTATTTTCCGTTTTTATTTACACTGGATGAGGTAGGGGCTTTTGTTCAGTAAAACATTCATCCTGCAATGTGGGGAGAGCCACCGTAATTAAAAAAACACACACAGGAAATCAACATCAATGAGAAATTCCCCCCCTTTGCACTTGTGTAGGCGGGGATTGGTGACATACTAATGAACCATAACTCTGAATATCTCCCAGGGTCAGCAAGCCTGCCCACGTCCCCCGTGGCACCTGTAGCTCCCAGCTCGGCTGTTGCTAGCCGCCTGGCGCGCTCCTCCAGCGATAGTCAGGCTGAGACAGGTACCCGCAGCGATGGAGCATGAACAAGATGATACTGAATCATCAAACCATTTTTGCACACTAAATTAACCACAATCTTCTGTAACGTTCTTGGTTTTCATCAGTTTCTTACCCTCTCCTTGTTCCTACAGGCTGTGCTCCGCCCCGAATCAAATCTTTCTTCTTCTTTTTCTTCCCCTCTATTGTTTATTGGTTCTCCAAACTTTGCCTTTGCATAAGTCTGGGATAACTGAAGTAGCCTCTCTGCTTGGCAGTGGCTAATTGTTTATGTGTCTTTTAGAATCACTTTCCTAAAGATCTAGAGGTTCGGGATTTCTAGATCTCATGCAGCTTCTCGATGCCTAAAGCCTTTTGCTTCTCCTGAAAGAAAACTGCTTTCACATTTAATCTCAGGGGGTTTTCCTGCTTGCAACCTTTGTCCTTGCAAAAGTTGGCACCCATAGACTCCCATAGGTTCTGTGGAGCCTGAAAAGTGATAAAATGTAGTAAGATACAAGAAATTGATAATATAACATTTAAAAAATCTATTTCTTTATGTCACCATAACAGAAAATTTAACGGTGAAAACTGGTCGCATCAGGCCTTTTAACTAATGTTAGCTTCCTCACTGAAGTTACTGATCTTTATAAAGCTGATATACATAATGTGAATCATTTATATGCTGCAAACTAGTGTAGCTGTAGCATTTAAGCTTTGGATATTATTAAGTGAACAAACTACTTTTTGTAGTTTAGCTAATTGTCTTTTCCTAGCATTACTTTGTTGGCTAAAAGTATACTATAGGATCATATTTCTTTTTTCACTAAATCCTAAGATTAACAATATTATTTATTCATGTTGTCAGTCCTGTCTTTGACTTGTCAGACAGTCCTTTACTACACTTTGTCAGTTTTGGGGCTCCATATCTCTCAGTATTTCCCCTCTGTGCCCAAAACACAATGAAGCACTGTTCGTCACTTTTACTGTGATTGTTGGCACTTTGAAATGGGTTAGTCATGACTAATGGTATTTTCATTTTGAACTGAATAATCATTGATGTCATCAGCGTCAGCTAATGCATTTGGTCTTTGCTGAGGTTTCAGTGTCCACACGACAATCTAATTACACTGTTTGATCATTTTAACACTCAAAATGTACCTCCCCTAAATTTCACCATAGCTGTCTAGCCTTCAAATCCAATAACTTAATCACTCACTAAGTGAATGACTTTTAATTGTCCAGGCGCAATGCAAGCACAGCCAAACAGCGGAGCGGTGGTCCTGTCGGATGATTTAAAGAACCCAGCCATGGAAAAACTGGACCTCGTGAGAAAGTGGAGCATCAACACGTATAAAGTAATCCTCTCTGTCCTAAATCTGTTTTCATGTCACGTCTTT
The DNA here is from genome assembly GCF_045865225.1 of Trachurus japonicus. NCBI lineage: Eukaryota > Metazoa > Chordata > Actinopteri > Carangiformes > Carangidae > Trachurus > Trachurus japonicus. The sequence continues at coordinate 26,823,164 of NC_140907.1, forward strand.
ATTCTGCTACATTTCTCAGCCTTAGCTTCAACCATTATCTTCTCTGAGTTATGAAGTTGGCAGAAAAAAGTGAACTCTACCCCAAACTGACAACCACAATAACTGATATCTTCTCTTGCTTTAGACTTTGTGGTTTGGCTCCACTCTCTCTGATTGTCTCTTTTACAGCCTATTTCCTCTGTCTGTCTTGACTTAAGCACAAACTCCCCACAGTCATCCAAAGTGTATGAAAAAAATATGTTTTAGCCTTTTACCCGTTTGTTTACATGCCTGCTCTCCGCTGCAGTGCACCAGGCAGATCCTGTCAGAGAAGCTGGGTCGGGGCTCGAGGACCGTGGACCTGGAGCTGGAGGCTCAGATCGACGTGCTGCGGGACAACAAGAGGAAGTACCAGAACGTGATAAGACTGGCTCAGACGCTGGCCGGTCAGCTGTCACAGATGATGCAGACGCAGAGGCAGCTGGGCGACGCTTTCGCCGACCTCAGCCTCAAGTCGCCAGAACTCCATGTGAGTCCATATATTTAGATCATTGTCATCGTTTTGAACTTATGGTCTCAGCAGACAATCTGTAGAATATGTACTGACTTATGGGCCGAATGGACAGTTATGTTTTCCAAGAAGCTGCTCTGATCCCATAGGCTGCTGTTCATTGTTACTGTGTAATTTGATTTCGATGAAGCATCACATGACAATGCAGGAATCTAAACTAGGAAGTTATTGAATTCAAAGGAAATAAAGACAACTCTGCTTAATGGATACTATTACTTCCCCTCCCTTTTCTTTTCAGTCGTGTAATTGTGTTACAGGATTTACATATATCTCTTTTTATTTTTTACTTTTAACTGAATAAACAAGAGTTATATGAAAGCTAGGTTTGCTATATGTTGTACTGTTGTTTTATTATGTTGTATCTGAACATATGTTGTATCTGAACATTTTTTGACAAGTAGGTGGGATGAGTCTATGGAAGCTTTGGCCTCCACACAGGTTAAAGTGTTTGGGTGGTACTGAGAATATGGACTCATACAGTTTTTTAAACCCACTAATATTCCTCTATGTGTGTGTTTGACTGTGTTCTTCAGGAGGAGTTTGGTTACAATGCTGACACCCAAAAGCTTTTGTCCAAAAATGGGGAGACACTGCTGGGTGCCATCAACTTCTTCATCGCCAGCGTGAACACACTTGTGGACAAAACAATCGAAGACACCATGCTTAACATCAAACAATATGAAATAGCCAGGTAATTTGTTCAGATATCGTTGTTATGACTCTGCTGTGACACCCCGATCCCACAAAATGTATAGACTCATTAAGGAAACATTTCTATCCAGTCAGTGTGGATATTGATCTGTGCTCAGCCCACAGAGAACTACACACAGCTTGAATTCCTCTCTGCCCAGCCCACCTGGACCAAACACCCAACCCATATCAGAAATCTGCTTTATTTTTTATTTCATGGTTCATAGCATGTTTCACTCTTTAAAGAGGAACTATGCTTAATTAAGTTTAAATTATTTATTTATTAGACAGTTTTGGAGTAATTGTGATGGTTAAATGACTTGTTATGGGGAGATTGGAGGTTCTCTGCCTTCCACCTAGAGTCTGTTTGATGAAAACCAACCTTGCAAGATCATCGCATCCCAGCTCTCGTCTCGGCAGCACCATGACACATAACCCCTAATCTCTTGTATATGACAGATGATACAAATAAAAATATACTCATCGTAACACTTATATGGATTGCTTCCTCATCAGCTTCATTGAAAACAAAAGGACAGATGGGGAGGGAGGAGGGTTAGCAAAACAGGGAAAAAGCGGCCGGACTTGCATAGTTACCTCTTCTCCACCATTTTTACCAGTCAGATGACCTAAGTGTGTGTCTGACATTTGGTGCTGCTCCGGTGCGTGATGCTGATGAGAGCCGTGACACTAAAACACATAAGTGAACACTGGATGTCCATAAACGAAACCAAAAAACCTGAAAGATGCTGAAATGCTCCGTTTAAAAACTGAGAGGACCTGCAGAGTCTGCCGATAATTCATTACGAGCAACATTTTCACACAGCAGGCAGTTTCTGTGACACATTGATAACTCAGGCCCAGCAGCAAGGCTCCAGCAGCTACTCTTTTGCCTTTTTGGTTCATTTTCTGGTGACTGCAGTGCATGCCCTTGCATTTCGTGAAGCTTTTATTCACACAATGTCACATCCCCAGGGTGGAGTATGACGCGTACCGCACAGATTTGGAGGAGCTGAATCTGGGCCCACGTGACGCCACCACCATGCCCAAGATCGAGCAGTCCCAGCAGCAGTTCCAGATCCACCGCGAGAAGTACGAGAGGATGCGCAACGACGTCTCCGTCAAGCTGAAGTTCCTGGAGGAGAACAAGGTCACCTGAAACCCAAAAGCCTGCTCTGCTTTACAAACCTGCACCTTTTCATCATCAAGCGCTCATTGTCTCTTTTTTTCGCTCCTAAACAGGTGAAGGTATTGCATAATCAGCTGATCCTGTTCCACAATGCCATAGCTGCATACTACGCTGGAAACCAACAGCAGCTGGAACAGACACTCAAGCAGTTCCACATCAAGTTGAAAATGCCAGGTGGGGACAGTCCGTCTTGGCTGGAAGAGCACTAATCACTCCTTTCAGAGCCGCACAGGCCGAGTCTGGGGTTTTGACAGGAAATGTCAAATTCTACAAAATACTACAGGAAAACCCTCTCCTCTCCACAGTCACTGCCTTTCAAAATCTTTGAATTGTAAATCTTTAAGCGAAATGCAGAAAAGGAAAATAAATTAAACGACCCACAATCTATTTTACTCTCAATCTTGAAAAAAAAAAAAATCTGTACATTGTTGCCGTTAACTCAAATCATAGGAAACGCACTTTTACGCTGTTTGACGAAAATGTCGAGCAGGGGTTGCTGCAGTAAACACATCTGGAAACTGTAAATGGCCTTTTTATATTCCAGCATATGAATGTTGTATCCCAGCGCGTCGGACATGCTGGGTGTGTAAGGGCAGCGACCGGGATCAAAACAAACTACGAATTCACGCAAGTTATTGACATCATGCTAATCAGCTGAATGGGATGAGGATGAATGCTTTATGAACGTCTAATCAGGAGGATGCTTTTTGCGACACACAAGCTTTGAAGATTTGACATGACACCTGTTTTGATGAATGGGGCAAAAATTGCATTCAGATTTCTGAATCATGCAAATGCAAAATTGACCTTCTTTTTGTTTTACGAGGAAACTCTTGACTGAAGTAGTGGTTTGATATTTTGGGAAACATGTCTGATTGGACTGAAAAGATCAACACGACTCTCGTAGCTAGATGAATTAGCATAAAAACAGGAAGCAAAGCTAGCCTTGCACTGTCAACACCAACACCTACACACCTCATGAGTACAAAAACCAAAGTGTAAAAAAACAAAAAGGTTGTTTTATTGGGAGAGACGGTGTCAGGCTGCCAACTTCCCCATGTTTCCAGCCTTCATGCTAAGCTAAGCTAACAGCCTTGAGCCTCTTACTAAGCAGACAGACGATGGAGTATGGTGTGGATCTGAAAGCCAGAAAACAAACCAGATTTTCCCAGAATGTCAAACAGCTCCTTTTGAACAGAGATGCTACTTTTTTAATCAATATTGCCCTATGGTTTTTTTTCTTGTTGTTTTTTGATTTTTAGCTTTTCCCTATTTTTTCTAAATCAACGGCACATGACTAAATGAGTGTGTTGATTACATGAAATTCCACAGAAAACGAAGGAGCAGCCTTATGTGACTAAACGTGCCTTGATTTCGTACATTAGTTCCTCTCTTCCCCCTCCATGTTAACTGGTCTTCTTGTTGGAAACACTACCAGTTTACGGGACCAACTCTCAATGGGAGAGAATGGACCAAGCACATGCAAAAACACAAACAGACACACACACACACACACACTCCAAGCATATAGTCAAAGCCTATATCGCATTGAAACACTCCATATGACAAAATGATAGCTGTGTTTGAAAAACAAAACAAAAAAAGGTGAAAAAAACTCAATTAACTTCAGAAAGTGTAAATCTATTTGAAGACATGCTGTTCTCAAAGGTATTTATCCATATTGCACATATGCACATGTATGCTTTTGGGACTAATTACAAGGAGAACTGTAAGAACTGTATGATATTGTAAGGTGTAAACCAAAATACAATTAACTTGAGAGACTTTTTGTCTTTTTGTAAATTTTAAAGAGACCAGCATTCTTTACCTGAGCTGCTAACAGTTTCCTTCACTGGGCTATATATAAAAGTATATTTTTCAAAGGGGACTCTTGTGCTCTGGTGTTTTGAACCAGCTGTCATGTCCTCACTTTGTTGATTTGTACTTTTGCTATGGCTCACTGTAGCAGTTTGAGAGTGTGACTCTTGTACAACAACCTATTGTTTCCCTGAAATAGGTGGATATATATTTGTATTTTTTCTCTATTTTACCATGAATATGTAGTTGATGACCAATGCAGCAATTTTGTTTCCCCTTGAAGATCTGCAGAAAGATGTGCTAGTACTAGTATGTACTAGTAGATCTCCACCTTTGTAATAATGAAACATTAACAAATGTTGAGTTTAAAAGGATTCAGAATGTTGTGTAACCTCTTTGGGAAAATAAAAGTTTCTTTTCTTTAAGTGTCTTTGTTTGTCTGTCTTGTTTGTAAGTCACGACCATGGATCGGCAGAGAAACATGAATGAAGATGCTTTCTGACGTGTTGACATTGTGCCGCAGCAGAAAAGATACCGACAGCATCACAAGGATGGTTTACAAAATGTAGATCTTTTCTGCCTCATCCTGTTTATTCATCAATTAGTTCCTTTTCAAATAAAGTTGTGCACATTTTGTTGCATTGAAGAATTACCAAAGAATAATTTGAACATTTCAGGTAACTGGAGACCTACCTTGGTTTATGTTAATGAAGACAAAAGGCAAGTTTTAACCTGGTAATCTTTAATCTGTAGCCTTGCTGCTTATTTAACGCCATTCGATTCAAATGTTGAAGTCAGTCCGGCTTTGAACTGTGGCTCTGATTGTGTTATCTGGCTCAGATAACGTCAGAGTGATGCTCATTGAAAGGCAGAAGAGAAACAAAAGATTAGGTAAATTTACTATTGTTTGTCAGTGGATCAACACAAAACCAACTAACTAATTAGTGAATTTCTTCTTACAGATCATGGCCCTTGTTTCCGCCTATAGTGACACTAGCACATCTCAGACTCATGATGAATTCGGTTACATTTTCTTGCTTTAAGAACATTTGAATAAAACAAAAAAACCAGAGGACAGAGAAACATTAATCAGTGATTAAGTGAAAATTTGGAGCAAGACAGAGAGGTAGAAATAAAGTGTGTAAAGCTCTTAAGATGTGTTAAATCCAATGTGTCCTCACTCAGGGGGAAAAAGCTTTTCTTCCTACTAAGTTGATAAATTATTGGATGAATATAAAGTCATTAAACTGCTGTCAGATAAATGTCAGATACTTCCCTCTGAAATGCAGTGGAGTAAAATATAAGAAATATCAGACCCTTGATTCAGTGCACATTCAGTCTAATAAAGGTGCCTTTGAGCGTGTTTATATTAAAGTATTGTACTGTTTTATTTAACCTTTATTTATACTGTACAGGTTATCTCATTGAGACATGGGGTCTCGTTTCCCAGAGAGACCTGTTTAGTAAAGAACGATAACGATTTATTCAGCATTTTGCTGTTGTAGCTTCATATTTTAGAGGTTTAATCTTATATTAATATCAAAACTAACCCAAGTTGTGGAGTAAAAGTGCAATGTTTTAAAGATGTTCATAATCTGCCTATTATATCCCCAATGAAACTCCTCAATAAAATGCCAGAAATGAATGGGGGAAAAAAATGCCAGTCATTATTTCTAGATGTATGGTGATGTGTTCAGGTGTCTGCTTTGTCATGCACCTGCCCCAGTATGAATGTCACATAAGACGTACACTTTAATGCTTAAAGAATAAGCAATCTTAGTTGAAATAGGCTATTACTTGCTGTGAAAATTGTCATTTTTAATTCGTAATGTATGTTAAGGGGGTTCAGTGATTTAAGCACCTTATTAGGCTATTTGGATGTTATAGTTGGGTGTGGTGAGTTCACTGTCATGTGCAACAAAAGGCATCAGGTCCTCAGAATAGCCTACTAGTGCAGGAAAGAGTAAACTCACCTTGGCCACCTCCTCCTCACCACTGGTTGCAGCCTTGTGATTGCACCAGTGGTCACAAGCTTCCCTGTGGCGCGCGCTACTGGGCACGTGAACGCGCCTGCTCCACCTGGCCCAATCACATACGAGGAAGCTCACAACAGCAACACCGCCACCGCCTGCTCCTCCTGCTCCTCTCGTCCTGCTGCCGCTGCTGCTGCTGGTAGTGGTGGTGTGTGTCTGTGTCTGGCTGTGTGTGTGTGAGTGTGTGTGTGTCGGTGGTTGTGCTGCTGCAGACCACCTGACGATATAACTTGAAACGCAACACAGATTTTCTCCTCTGAAAAGTATCTCCCACTAACTCAAACGGCGTCGGAGCGGATTACGTGTCCCGACGAGCCTGCTCATCCCTCCGGTAAGTCAAGCAGGACGGTGCCGCCGCATCATGCTGTGTCTGTCTGCCTGTGTGTGTGTGTGTGCGATGCTGTAACTCAGCTGTGAGAAGTGGAGTCTTTGCTTTATGTAGCTATACTGGACATTTTAAACCAAACAGCAAAGACCAATCCCCTTACTGGTGTTATCTGTCTGTGTGTGTGAGCCTGTAAGGTGACCACACAGTGTCCTGCAATGCAGTTCACGTCCAAAATTACATCACTGTGAAGATTTAGTGTATAGTTTTAGGCCTGGATCTGTTGCTTTACTGTATGATGGCAGAGTGAAAACAAAGGAAATGTCAGCTTCTTCTCTCTATCTCAAACCTGCCTTTACCTAAAGCTGATGATAATGTGTGTGCTGGACAGTGGACACTATCACATGTGCATTACCACACAAAAATGAAAGATTTTGTAACCTAATGTGTTAAATGTGCATAAAAATTAGTGTTTTTTAAAAGTCTGTCGACAAATTGTGATGGGGTGATATTAGTACAGGTCAAATAATGCCTATGAAAACTTATTTATATAGTTTTATAACACAGAAGCAAAGTTATGCCACGTTGGAGTTTGTTTTAATGAACACACAAATAATCGTATAGCCTATCCTTATAATTGTCATTTTGCAGTCCTGCTCTTTTTGCACGTGACTGTAGCCTATAGAGGTGCTGATGAATTGGCAGTTTACCTACTTGCATGATGAGGTTAATGTTGTATTTGTGCTGGATATAGTTTAAAAATATTTCAATATTTGAGCTGCATTAGGCTACATGTTTCAGTGTTTAGTTTTAAACTAATACTTTTCCTGATGCTTGATACAAACATGTTTCCCTACAAAACCCCTGTTTTTATCTGATAGCATAGTAAGAAAAAGTTGTCGAATTTAATCAACAAGCAGCCATACAAAAACAAAACTGGTGAAAACTGAGACTATTTTATCAGCTTGTGATCGTCAAATAAGATTAATGTGTTTAGATGTTAAATTCCAGCCCCGTATGTTGATGGACGTTATTTAATTTTACATTAAAGTGATTACAGGAGTTAGTCCCAGCGTTAATGCTGTGCTGGTTATAGTGGTTTCCTAACAGAACTAACTGCCCCGGCCCTTTTTTACTTCAGCATGTATGGCTTTATAACTCTGCCCCTCGGTTTTGTTCTGCACCTCAGACCCCGGCTTCCTTGGCTTTTGTACACTATTATCCATGCTGAGATGAATTAGAGGGCAATCCATTCAAAGTGTATAGGGAACAATACCCCTGTGGAAAAGAAAAAAAAAAAAGGGGTTTCTCCCCGGGTCGGGTCAAGGGGGAGGGCGGTGTCACCCCCGGTTGCTGTGGAGGCAGAGAGTAACATGGAAAACTCAATTCTCTGACGTCACTGCGAGGAGGAAGATATCGGGGGGCTTGATTTATTTGTGTGGGAGCAAGGAGGAGCTCAATGGCTGCTGGCAAACTTGGGTCAACTCAAGAGTTCTTTATTGCCTCCAAATCTGTCCCTGTCTTATAAATTCAATCCCGACCTGCAATGAAGAATGGAGAAAAGATAAAAGATGGCGATGAAGCAGAGAATTAAACTGTCTGTAGTTGCATGCCTGTCTCCTATATGTCACGCCCCCAACTCCCACTCCCAACCCCTGTGTTACCACCCTGATCCCTCAGCTATAAACCCACTGACTGAGGAAAACAACATTCAACACATTTGAATGTTTAGAAAAAGACAAAGCAAAGAAATGTTTTCTGCAGGGAGGAGAAAAAAAAGGATTAACAAACTAATAACTCTATATCCATAACACGTGGTGCCTTATAAACATTGTTTTGGGGGGATTTATGTACATAGTTCACTGGCAGAGTCACAGTCTGTAATGATCCTGTAAGTAGTGTTTCGCAGGTATTAAGGTCTCCTCTAATGAAGCCTGCTCTGTCACTGTGCCCTTGGGCAAACACTTTTTCCCCCGCTGCCATGTAAACATGTTTGCATTCCCCTCCATGTTTTCCTGCTGGTGTCTCCATGGTGACCCGCACGAGCACCTGCTTTATTTGTCACCTTTGTGTATGATAACAAACTGCTGCTCCTCACTACCAATCCTCAGGCTCTGTCGCTTTTAAGGAATTGGTTGGTGATTAACCCGGTTTTAAAACGTATACATACACACAATGCAAAAAAAAAGAGGAAAAAAAGAAAAAGAAAAAGGTGGCAGAGTGAGATTTGCCTGAAGCCGATCTCTCGCACCGAGGCTCAGATTGCTGAAGCAACAATTGGAGCTCAGAGGCAGAGGTAATAGAGTCGCAGTGGGCTGCTACAGGCCAGACACTGATCACCAGAACAAACAGGAGAAGATTCAAAGCTCTTGTTTTTGATCTGCAGACCAAGGCAGTGTCATCACCCGGCTGCCTCAGAGGGGTCCGTTTCGCCTGGTTTACTTTTACATCTTTGTCATTTTTTTTTTATGATTATGAGATTCAGTTTTTGCTCCGTAATCTGACGTGTAATGTGCGGCTGAAGTATGTTTGAAGATGCTGTGTCATGGCTCGGCACGGTCACACTCCTATTAGGAGGAAGCAGTTTGGATAATATCCTCTATGATGTTATTTGTTATCTGATATCAGTGAAGTGAAGCTTCCAACTGCGGGGTACTAACTTTTTTTGTTATGTCAGTATCCAGTACATCACCACCACATCCCTAAAGCCTAATAAAGGCTGCAACTAATGTTTATTTCATTATCAATGAACCCCTTTTTTATCAGCTGATTGTTTTTGTACAACCCACAGTCCAAATCTTGAAGATACAAAGAAACACAGGACAGAGAAAAGCCGAAAATCCTCACATGCTTTGCAGTGTTTTCCCCCACAATACACAGCTGAAATGATTAATCAGTCATATAAAGGTTGTTGTCAACTAATTATCTGTTGATTAGCTAATCAGTTAATCCGTTAAGCTTTTCAGCAGCCATGGAAATGCTCCTTGAATTGAGGCTGGTTTGTCATTATATCAAGATTAATGTGTGTCAGTGCAGATTTCCTCGTCTAATTGCTGACACAGAATGTGGCTCAAAAAAATGACCTGCTGCTGCTTATCAACAAAATCTTAACCAGTTAGGACGCTCAAAACATTTTTCTGCTCAGTCAGTCATAAGGAGGATAAACAGATTCCTTAGTTTGTTTGAATCATGCAGATTATATATCCAGGTGAATTCCCTCCTCAGTTACAGGTTTGCCCTCGAGGCGTGATGTAACCTGTGCTGCAGCTGAGACGGTCGTTCATATTAGTCTTAGCTGAAGCCTTTGTCAAACAGTCATTGACGGAGCAGGCTCGCGTGCGCTGCAAAACCGCCAGCTTTAATCTTTAAAATGAGAAATCCTCGTTTCAGACACAGGCTGTTATTAGCAGATTTATGCCAAGCCAGGGGGATACTGTATGTTGTGTTGGGGGCAACTGCATCTGCACTACACCGTCTTTACAAAATCCCTCCTTCGCTGACGCTGCAGGTGTTTGGGTTACAAACCCATTGCACAGTGAAGGGACTGCGGCCGCAGTTTGCTCAGTTTTGGTGTTCGCAGTCTGTTTATTTCAGTAATTATTGATCTCCATTACAGGCTGTCCTTCAGCATGAAACAACAACATCTGTTATATTGCACAGTGACCCTATGATTCAGAGCTGATGTGAGCTACAGTAGGATTTGTGATGGTGTTGGCAGCTTTGTTAATCTCTAGCTTCTATTTCCAGCATGTCATGAATCATCAATAATTTCCCCCCAGTTTTTATCAGTAAGTAATTTTGCACTTGCAAAGGCTTCTTATTATATAAAAACGCTTGGTTCGGCATAATTGTTGCCTCAGCAGTCTGCAGAGTGTCACACATTATTTCTCTGCGCATCAGAGAGTATGGAAGCAGAGGATTTTAATGTACAATGCTGAGAATGTAATTAGAGAGGAGGTTGGTTTGGTAGATAGAAGACACACACACAGCAGCAAACACAGTCTTCCTCTTACAAATGAAAAGTTAAATTCATAATCAATAACATAGATCCTCTCTCAGTGGCTCTGCTGCTGCTGCTGCTGCTGCTGCCTTGTTTGCAGCTCACGGCAGCTAATGTTAGCATCTATCAGCAAAAGCTCAGATAACTATTATCATGTAACCCACATCACTGAGTCAGGACACTTATTTATTTGTGTTACTGGTACTGGTCTGTATTTTAGCCTTTGCTGACATCGCTAAATTGTCGCTAAAGTTGAGCAGAAAGTTACAGTCTCCCTTTAAAACGATAGATTCGTACTAGTGTCAAAACTACAGTCATGTCATTGGACTATATGGAAATTGAAATATCAGATATTAACTTGGTTTTTGAAAGAGTGATGTCTGAAGTCTCATATTAACTTCAGATATATTTTTGACATGGAAGTAGTAGACCGTGTATTTGGCTCCTATCACTTACACTGAAAGTACAGTATACAGTTCCTCAATTGGCCGGTATAACCAGGAGGAATGATTACACCAAGAAACCTTTTACCTTTAGACAGACTGTGAACCTTAATAAAATATTAGCACCATCACTCCACCTCTGAAACCTGGTGTTAAATACATATTATCATAGCAGCTGAAACATGTTATACATGCTATTGGTGAAGCACGTTTTGGACTTTGACAGCACCATTATTTCCAGGAAATCCAGTCTACAGCTGATTTCTCTGCCTCGTTAGACAGGGCTGAGGGTAAAGCAGCAGAACACAATGTCAAAATTATTTGACATGATCATTAATCAGAACGTTAAGTGTCCCAAATATCCCACTTAGTGTTTTTGTAAGGTCCAGACTGTAGCCTACTACATAACCCAGAAACCCACATTTCTCTCATAAGACCCTGAGGATAAATCTCTGGTTCAGTCCTGCTGGTTGTACAAAGTAAGAGACAAGTTGGCAAATTTTTTGACAGTTTTCTGCCAGCAAAAAAAAGTCTTCATTGTTGTTCATCTATTGACAGAGAAAACACCTACTAAGCAGCAGTAGATTGACAATATGACGTACGAATCATCCCATTCTTCTCTATCAATCACAGAACAACAACATAAGCTGCTAATTGAGCTGTTGTTACAGCTTTTTGAATTATAAAAGACATCACTGCCACCTCCAGCCTCTCACGCTGAATAGGACTGTGATGCAGGGAGAGATGGATGGGAGATTGCGGGGCTATTTATAGCAACGGTTTGTGAATTGCAGGCCAATTTTGAGTCACAGTCGAGTAACACCGGGGACAGTTTTTAGGTGGATTTAATTGCCATGGTGAACATCGAGCAAGACGCCAACTGGGTTTCAATCAATTTAAGAGGACACAGCACTGCTGACGTTTCGAAGATGCTGTTTGCAGCGGACCTTCAAGGAATATTCATCTGATTTCTTGTGTCCCATGCGTCAGCACGGTTGCATAACCAGATGTCAAGAAGGAGACAAAGACCGAGTGCATCCTCCGCTGACCTGCAGCAGATAAACTTTTGATTAGAAAGAGCAAAGTTTGTGCCAGTGTTTCAGGTCTAGTTTCACATGGCATGAGGTGCTGTGAACTGTACCTTGGCCTCGTTAGGAATTCATTCCTCTCTCTCCAGACAAAAAAACACCATGCAATAATCTCCTTAAAACCGATTCTGCAGATTGAAGAATGAAGAAACTGTTTCTGTTCTGCTTGAGCCGCGTTAATCCTCAGGGCAGAGCCCTACTGTATCACACACGGCTGTTTGTTTTGGAGGCTGGCAACTTGTACGTGCAGCGAATTTGTCACCCTAAATTAGGCTGATGTAGCCTAATTCACTCTGCAACTATATTTTGAAGTTTATTGTCACGGGCAGTACTGTTTTAATCATCAAATACTGGTCTCTGGCTTCTTCTACTGTGGATTGAATTAGGGATGGACGAGATAAAAGAGCACAGGAGGAGCAGAGCTGTGTCATGAACTCACACAACCTTTGAACAAAAAAGTTTAGAGATAAGCAGAGACGTTGGGGTGAGTGGAGGGAATACAGGATTGATGAGGATTATCTGATTTGACAGCTTGTGCATTAACATGTTCATTGATGTAGCTGCTCATCCGGAGTCCACATCTTGATCGCTTTGTATGGAGGGACCAGGGCTGAAGGCGTTGAGCATTTTAACGCCATTGATCCGGCAAAGGTGATTATCACATGAGCTAATTAAGCAAGAGCAAAGAGCAAGTTAACAGCAATTTGTGTGAAATGGCCACCCAGCAGAAAACGTGTCCTTTAAAGACTTCAGAGGGAGAATCCATAAGTTATGTTTCTTTTTTCCAATTGTGTGTAGACCCTCAGTTCAGATCCAATACCAACCAAAACCACTAAGTTTACACAGGTGACTCTGGGTCAGCGTCCCTGAGTGGCTATCTGCTCAGGAGGACAGCCGCATGCAGTTCGGTTTGGGAGAGAGTTTACTTTATTCATGTGGGATATGAATAATTTATTCAGCCAGGTTCTGCCAGGGTTCAGTCAGAAAACACCGTCATGAAGGTACCAAGCGCTCAGTCTTTGAAAATATTTGATAAATCCAGGATTTTCCTCAATAATAGGTTTCCTTGTCCTCGGTGTTTCCCAACCAGAGGCGACGTTTTCCCTGTGTGTTTCGTTACGGCTTTCTTGCTGCTCATTTGTGTATTACACAACCACCGGCACACGGTGATAAATAGCCTGCAGTTCACCGCATATTTTTGCCCGGGATAGCACAAACTTTGAGATGTGAGATTTATATGAAGTTGTCAAACAGATCCTATCAGTTTTTTTGACATACACCCCATTTGACATGGAGACATTTTGTTGGGAGGCTTAATGTGATTTACGTAACAGGCCTGAGTTATATGGATTGAATACATTAGTGACCCTGCTGCAGTCTGTCACCTTGTGCTGCTGAATGAGTGATGAACTGCAGCAGTCCCTGTGCTGTTGCCAAGTGCTGCTGTACAGTAAACGCTTGCCACTGTTTGCTACACGCACCTAAAAGGTGTCATTTCATTTCCCCTGTGTGTGTGAACAGAAAATTTTTGGCAGCACCACTCCTTTGTCTTTGGTGTCGGCGGGGCAGTTGTAGCCCGGGCAGCGTGTATCTGTGTGTGTTTTTTCTGAGATCATGCTCAGCTCCTTTGTGTTTCCTCTCCATTGTAAACAAGACATGGAAATTGAAGAGATAAGCTGCTGCTGTGAAGAGGGTTCCCAAATGGACACAAAGTCCTTTTTATCCAGTGAGTCCCACAGACCACAGAGCTGCTGCATGATACAGAAACATTTAATCTAGTTTGATTATAATTCTTTGATCAATTCAATCAGTTTCTAGACACAAAAGCCCTCAAATAGCAGCCGTTTGGATATTATTCCCTTTGTGACCTCCCTGTGTGTGGACCTACACTGGTGTTGGTGTTGGTGGTGTCGGGGTGAAGCATTAAGCAGTTTTTAGTCTCTGAGCTGCTTGGCAGTCAAACCCACAGACAAATCCACTGAAGCTTCAGGGTGATCACAACTTTAACTTATGCTGCTTTAGTATTTAGCATGCCCACCCACATTTTCTAATCAGCACTGGAGTTTTGCATAAACCAATAATACTTAGAGAAATTGAAATGCTGATGTGATGACGGCAATATATGAAAGGTCAGGCGATCAAAGATATCACATTTTATTTTATAAGGATCATCAATATCTCCATAAAATTTCAGGGCAGTTCATCCAATAGTTGTCAAGATATTTGACTCTGAACCACAAAGCACATGTTGACAATTGTTTTGGTTATTTCTTCAATGGGAAACCTGAATATCTGAAAGATTTTACCAGCTTTACGACCATGTGATTTGCTGCCATGGCTAATAATGGTTCCAGCTTTTTAGATGTCTACAGTCTAAAATCACAAATCTGCCTCAGGAAGTTTTATAAATTTTGACAACGTTTCTAAATCCGTTTCAAGATCCTCTCTCCATATACCCTCAGTTTCAATTAGAAGAAGATGCTGAGGGGTCCCTCCTCCATGATGGACCAACAGGAACTAGATGTTGTACATTTTGTTTTATACGTGGAGCACAAATAATCCGACTGGCGATGGATTTTCATATAATTGCGACTGATAGAGTTCACCTTTGAATGGTCCAAAACACATGCTATAAAACATCCAAATACCTCCATACTGCTCGTCCGTACTGACCCAAGTGTCTTGAAACCGTGACATGAAAAAGTTATTCGGAAAAAAATAATTTAATCTCTGTTTTTAGCTTGTTGTAGTAGTAGCTCCCACTGGCTGTGCGAAATTTGGTGCGAGATGTTCTTCCATGTTTACTTCATACATCCAATAGTTTACAACGACGAACGAACATCTTGCAGCAAATCTCGCGCATGCGCACAAACATCAACAGAGCCACTGGGAGCTACTGCTACAACAAGGCTAAAAACAGAGATCAAATTCATTTTTTCCACGCAACTTTTTCATGTGGCGGCTTCAGGACACTTGGGTCAGTACGGACGAGCAGTATGGAGGTATTTGGATGTTTCATAGTGTGTGTTTTGGACGATTCAAAAGTGAACTCTATCCGCCGCCATTATATGAAAATCCGTTGCCAGCCGGACCCCCCCTGGAACTCCAAAAGCGTTTTGATGACTCTGAAAGTTCTCCAAACCCTTACTTGGTATGACGGTGAGCAGAAAATTGGTGAATTCTCGATTTTGGGTGAAGTATCCCTTTAATATCACCAATAATATCACCTTTTTTAAAGTTGGACTGCCAGAACAAGAAGACATAATCCTTTCAGAAATCATAGTTGCAGACTCAAAGTCATGAGTGGAAAAAAAAGTGTCAGTGCCTCTGAAACCCCGTCACTACCTGTCCACTCTTCACCGCTGTTTGAGACGAGTTGGGATCAAGGTGGTCGCAGGGATCAAAAACAAACAGGTCTGACAGCGACACCCCGCCGAGCCTTACGCAAAACCGCTCTCTGCTAACGAGCGTTCCCATGGTGACGATGATGGAGCAGGATCGGCCAAATCCCCGTGAACGCGCCTCTTTGCCCCTACGGTGTTGAGTGAAAGACCTCGGCTCCGCGGGGGCTTCAGTGTCCCTCAGGAAATTGAACTGGAAGTTAGCAACAGGGGATTATTTTAGCGGGCGGTGGCGCCTTGACCTTCAGCATTACAAATTTGTGACTTAAAGTGGATTGTGTTTGTTTTAGACTTGATGGCTCCCTGGAAACTTGTTGACAGTTACCTCCGGTTTAAATCCTTCCCAGTTTTGCAGAGTGGATTTTTTTTTTATAGAACAAGAAAAGGAAGAAAAAGAAAATCCTGCACACAGCCAGAGGTCTCTGTCTATCACCTTTTGTCTGTTATGAAACCAACAGCGGATGACGTGAAAGTTTCGGGCCAGAACAGCTGCAGTGCTCCCTGTCGTCTCCACATCTACAGAAAGGACTTCTTATTTGGTGCTTTTGGACACAGACATTTCCCGTTAGTGTTTTATTGGTTTGAGATCTCCTGACTGTTACCTTATCATTGCCATTCACAACAAACCATTCAATGACACTTTATCTTGTATGAAAGCTTTTTCTGAAACTCATTTATAGAGATTTCTCCCAGAGTGTTTACTTAAGGGCAGGAAGGAAGCTGCTGGACCTTATAATCAGCATTTTAATCAGTGACATTATTATTATTACACAGAACGGTGGTTCCCAACAATTGTTACCTCTGAGGCCTTGAAATGAAGCTCATACAGGTTTCAGTTTACAAGCTGACTAGCTGATTCAGGGGGATTTTTACTTTTTTGACAAATGTTCAGAAGCCAGGAGAATAAAACAAAACAAAAAAATAGTATTGCATATATAGTTTCTCTACACTTCTATTCTGTTAATTATGGCACAGCTTCTAAGATCAGAGGTCTTCAGATTAACAGCTTTAGACCTGACAACAGACTAACCTGAAATAAACGTGCATTAACTAATTGGGGGGGGAAATATAATCAAAAAGGGATTTGAGGACTGTCTGAAATAAACCTGGTGAGGATAATAACACTCAGCCCAAACAATGACAGAGCAACACTTCCATCATCTTTGTAAGACATGCATGCAACCAAAGAGCTGTTTACAAGTTTCTTATTGACATTGTCTCTAAATTTCTTCATTGCACAAAATCCAGCAATTTTGCCTGAATGAGTGAAAGTTCGCATTGTGCGTCTCTCTTCAGTTGAAGTCTGTTAAAGAAAAAATGCCAACTCATTGATTTCAGATTCTCAGATATGATTATTTTCCATTTTTGCACTTGACTACGACAGTAAACTAGATATTTTTCCTCTTAAACTGCAGGTTTGACAATGTCATGATCACATTTCTGAGAGACTTTGTAGACCAAATGATAAACTGAAGAAAGTCATGGTACTGATACAAATTTGTTTCCCACAACAATACCCAGACCCACCCTGACCTGGATCCTGGGTGGGGTCTCAGTTAGGACCTGAGTGAGCCTGTCAGCCCTCTTCTAAAGATTTATTGGGGCAACGCTTCGGCAGCGGCCCCACCCCCATGTCTGTAGAAAACCGTTTCTTTCTTCATGTTAACTTTGACCTTTGTTGACTTAGGATGTGTAAGGGTGGGGTATTCCCTGTCAGTAATGAGGACTGATTGAAGTGGGAATGCCTCGGGGGCGACAACAGGTGGAGCTTCAGATGAATCTGTCTGTGTTCATTCATGGCAGCAGGTGGATGTGTGGAATCTGGAAGTAGTGTCTCTGCTTTCTGGCCCTCGGGGCTTCTCTGTATCGTGTTACTGACAGATGTGGGATGTTTCTCTGTAAATCATGTTCGACTGTCGGTTAGAGCTTTGACGGTTGGTTTTGTCTCTTCATTTAGTCTAAAATGTGATGATGAATATGACATGAAGCTCAAATCAGTCACTGTCTTCAGCTTCTTCAGAGAGACAGGTTTAAATGTGCATTGGTCCTGCAGCGTGCAAACAGCAAGAGACCTATTTTACTGCAGTTAAAGCGCAGATATGTAAACTGTTGGATGTACAGTACTTGCACATTAGGTTTTAAAGGATTAGTTTGACATTTGGGGAAATGTACTGAAGCGTTTTCTTGCTGGGAGTTAGTGAACATCGATACCACTTTCGTTGCTGTGTACAAAATTAACCTACCTCAAAAGTTAGATAGTTTAGCCATAGAAACAGATAGCTTGTTATAGACTATCTTAATTAAAACAATGTTTAATTTGTACAAAAAGTGAAGCATTAGCCTAGATGAACATTTTGTGCTTCAAATGGATCCAGCTGGTTTATGCTATGCTTATCATTTCCTGGTTGTGCATATTGTATTGTATTTTATTTTTTAAATGAAAATTGATGTTCACTACACTTTCATCATGTCTGATCAATTAATATGAAGCTAAAGCCAGAAGAGATAGGAGCCAGCTTAGCTCTCTCCAAAGCTAATGACAATATTTTCACATAAAGATGTAACTTTTGTATAAAAGTAACCCCTACTGCATTACATTTATAGGCATTTCTTTGTGATTTAACCCTATTAGGCCCAATATCTTGTACAAACTAAGTTGATAATGTTGATTTTGTCAGCATTAGCTTCCCTCCATTTCTGGCCTTTGTGCCAAACTAAGCTTAACTCAGTTTACAGACTCACATCTCTGACAAAAACATTTTCAAAGTAAACAATTGAGCTATTCAGAGATTTAAAAGCAAGAAGTGAGGTTGCAGACGGTTTTAACCCTTCCACATTTTTAGCAGCACAGGAGGGGAGATGACTCGGCGTGAGGTCAGATGTTCTCGCTGTGTCATGAATTAGACATGAGAGACGGTGTGGTCCGGCTCTGAGGACGGGACAGCTGAGTGTGCAGGCTGATGCTGGCAACATGAGGCCGTTAGTGACGTCCCCCTCATTTATTAGTAATAGACTCTGGGGTTCAGGTGGACAAGGCTGCTAACTAATGGGAGGATTACCACTCGGATGTTACAAAGTTGTATAAGAGGCAGTAAGTAGATTCTAGAAATCAGCATTAAGTGGCCACTTGTGTAAAGTTTGAAAGTAATAATTATTATTTTCTTCTACAAGAACAAATCCTACAGATAATAACAAAATACCCCGACTGATCTTGACTCTAATTATCCACCCCTGAAACCAAAACCAAATTCCTTGCCTGGTGCTTAATGTACCATCACCCCCATTACAACCACGTGTCAGATTTATCTCCCTTTGTTTTTGCCAGAACCTCTTTTCATTTCTTTGTTGGGATGCAGAGGAGTATCAGATCGCTATAACCATGTCCACTCGGGCAGTGAGTGATGTGTTGTCGTGAAACACAACCAGTTTCCCTCCAACTGAGAGCTGCAGAGTACAACCAGCCGTTGATTTCACAAAGGGAGGGAGAGAGCGAGGGCTGCGTGGGGGGGAGGGGGGCACTTATTTGTTCCCCTTCTTGTCTGTCTGGGTTTTCCTGGACATGTTCATGCTTTTCCAGCATCCATCAAAATCATCAATAACCACTTATGTGTTTAATAAATTATGCTCTGTCTGGATGCTGTTAATAAATTAATGTGGTCTGGATGTTGAAGAGATTGTCCAGTGACTCACTGGAAACAGTTCAAAGGTTTGATCTTATAAAATGTAAAGATACCAGTTAGCAGTAAAACCCCAATATACTCCAAGTAGCTCAGGGTCGTTAAATCTGCTTATTGTCAGGTATTGTAGGGCTGCAGTGATAAGTTGATCACTCACTAGAAAGGAAAATTAATCAACTCTCAAACAGATAAATGAAAATTTGCTACTTTTTTGTGATTTCACTGTTTTATTTATCAGTAAATCAAGAAAATAATCATCAGAGTAATTGATAAAGTAATCATCAAATGCAGTGTTAAAATGCTGATAACAGAAGTTCAACATCTGTGAAGCTCTAGCATACTAATCCCCACTCTGTAACTCTACACACTCTGATCAGCGAGTGCTCTCTTACAGTCTGCAGTGAAAACAGGACTTGATTCATTCATTCTAAGGTGCAAACTTTGATTTGTGTTACCAGGTTTGGAAAAGAAAGTCTTTGTTTAAAGGCACTGTAGAGTATTCAAATGCCTTGCAGTCCTTGAAAGCATCATGCAGCTTTCAAATGACACATTTCAGTCCAGCAGAGTAACAGCTGGATCTACAAGGCTGAGCAGCAGCATGTTGTTTGTGTAACGTCTCATAAATGTGTTTTCAGCTGCGTTGGCTGGATTTGCAGTTGTACTCTTTTCCTAGATCACCTTGACAAAAATTTGCCTAATCTTAACTTTCTTTCTTTTTTCTGGTGCACTGTGGTGTCATTGGTGTTGCTATGTGACAAGCTCTTCCCTATAGCAACAAATGATGCTGATCTGAATACACATGAGACTGCTGGCTGTTTTTCATAAAGCTACAGTCAAGAGTTGATTCATCTTACTAGAGTCCATCAAGGAATTAAATGAATGGAAATTATTATATCATCATTGGAGAGTCAACAGGTGATTAATTGAACTTAATTAAAAGTAATAACAGATTATTATCTAATATGTAGCAGCGGCTTTATTGAGAATTTATTCAATTTACTTCAGTTTAGTGTGATGTGTGCATTCGTCTGTCTGATGTAAAACCACCAGAGAACAACTTAACTATACAGCACATGACATTTTTAAGTGACACTTTTATGTGGAAGTCCCTTTATCGTCTTAATCTGCAATTTCCATACTTTTCCTTGTTGGACCGTCCGCTGCATGAGAGCTGTTTAAGACTGAAAATGACACCAAAGTGTGTAACAGAAGCTAAGCTGTAGGCTACATGTAATGTCTCTGACCATTATCCACCCCAGAGCCCAACTTCAAAAGCCCTTCAAACATTGGAAAAAAAAAAAAAGGATTTGCCATTTCTCTTATTGTGAGCCCCTTTGACTGGGTCCCCCCTTTTCTTTTGATCTGTCACACCCTTTAATTTCTCCTAATTTCAGATTGTCCATGACAGTATGCATGACTACCTCTGTGTAATCCTGTCCTGTGTTGTTTTTGTTGCTCTTCCAGTTTCGTAGCCGTCGTCGTCGTCGCCGCCCGCCCTCTTCCCCCCCGGGAGGTAACCTTCAAAGGCTCCGCTCAGCACGATGGATGACCAGCTGAGTGATGGAGATGGACAGAATCAAAGGACACGCTCCCTTCATTGTGACTAGATGAAGGGACACCTCTCCTTCCTCCAGCAGCGAGGGGACGGCGCCGGAGCATTTTGATGTTGCTGAGACTGAACAGATGCGTCTAAAAGGAAATACATTTGTATTTTGAATGTCTTTTTTTTCTTTTTTATCACACAAGACGGAAATACTGATCAGATATAATAATCAGTTTGTGTCACACTCAGCATAGAGCTCATATGCTGACTGCTCGTCCCTGTGATGCTTGTTATGAGTTGTCCATCCACAACCAATGAGCCAGAGAGCTGCAGCAGCGAGGGGAGCAGCTGCACCACCACTTCCTCCGTCACAACCTCCGACCCGTCCTCTATGTCCGGACACTCCGCTCTACCTTCCCTCAGTGTCGCCCCTGACACCTCCAAACATGGAGCCCCTCCTCCTCCCCCGCTGCCGCCCCCTCCCCCGGTGGCTCCCCCTCCTCCGCCACCGCTGGCGTTCACGTCCACCACCAACCACAACGGGAGGAAGAAGCGCCGCGTCCGCAGCTTCTTCTGGAAGCCCATCCCGGAGGAGAAGGTGCGCGGGAAGCCCAACATCTGGACGCTGGCGGTGCGGCAGCAGCAGTACCAGATCGACGTCCGCTCCGTGGAGGAGCTGTTCGGGCAGCAGGAGGAGGCGCTGACCGGCGTGCGTGGGGCTGTGCCGACCACCGGGACCGCAGCCCGCGTGTCCCGATCACGCTCATTCAAGGAGAGCAGCAAGGATGAGGTGAGTGAGTGTGATGTAACACTGACACCTGCAACAGGTGATGGAGCGTAGAGGGATTATTCCTTCCTCCCTTCTGTGGCCTGGAAAGTCTCTATATTTAAACTGAGAGGACCTGCAAATACAACCTCTCTAGAGATTGGTGTGATTTCCTCTATTTTAAATCAGACAGGAGAAGATCAGAGGATCCAAAGCTGCTTTTGTTGGCTTTTTACGCACTTAATCTGGTGAAAACATCTCATGATTTACATTTTATAAACAACTTTATCTGGTGTATGAATAAGTGTCCGGTAAGAATAGATGCTCCATTCAGAGCACCACAAAATAGAGACCAGTTATTGAATGAAAAGCTTTGAAAACGTCATCTAAATATGGGAAAAATAATCATTTTTTTCATTATTATGTTGTTGACATCCAAACTAGTTATAGATTCATTTTAAAAAACATAATTACAAGTATAAGTATTCTTGGTTTACAAAAGTACAAACACAGCATTGCGTCCAATTTCTCTAATATGAAGTGCACTGCCCACCCAACCCACTTGCCCACCAGACATATGTCACTGAGAAAAAGGGGACGACATAAATTTTATTGAATTAGATTCTCTGTCTCCATTTTTACGCAAACTTCAAGAATGGCTGCCAAGTTGCATAAAATTTTAGAGCAGACACTTGGACAGAGTGTCTTATCTCCACTAGTGTGAAATATTGCATAACCTCTTTGATCTAATGGGAATACACAGGGGGCACAGAGTGTTTCCACCTGAGTAGTATATGAGCCACTTGTCCAACAGGTTTTCCAGCCGTAATGATGGGAATGGAAACCTCTTTGTCTCCCAGTTTTCAAAATTAAATCAGATTTTTCTATTAGGTTGACATGGCAGAGCTCAGATTCACTAAATTAACAGACCTCAAGTCTTGACGCCATCAAGCCTCTTAACCTACAATGTTTTTCCAAACATGTACAAGATGCACTTGTCACCTCAGGACAGATTCAAAAAGTCCAGGAATCACAATCACACAAAGCTGCAGCACATACAGTAACTCTCCACTGCTGCTGCTGTACTCAGATATCCCTGCAGGGACACGTTAGGTAACAGAGCTCAGTTACAGCTTTTCTCTGAGTGTAAAATATTATTTGTGTCCATAATGAACACAAAAGAGTGGTTTGCGTCACTGAGTGCTCCTGGACAGTAGCGTGTGTGAACTGTAAAGACACACCTGTGTGAGGCGCCGGGATCCTCCTCATGTCAGCGAGTGAACAACTCCCCACAGTGAAGCGGCCGCAGCTGAACAAACCCTTCAAAGTTGGAACAGTTGTTACTAAACACACCGTTGGGAGTTTTTAGACAAAGCCACAATCTCTGCATGCAGAAGCATCTCTAATTCCATCTATGATCTAGTCTTTGTGTATCACATATTGTATTGTACTATTTTTGTTCCATGCAGTTGGCAGAGCCACAGCTAAAGATTAGTTTTTACTTTTCCTAAACCAAGCAGCAGTTTGCAGTCTTATAATGAAGAGTAAATGAAAAATGTCTCACTGAGAATGATTAATAAGTCATCAAAGTTCTTGTGCTAAAATAATTTACCCATTAATTAATTTATAATTTCAGCACTATTTCATTATGCAGTCAGTGTGTGGATGTAACCTTCATTATTGTCTTCTTGTCTTCCACCTCAGCTCTGCTCAATGTTTTCCATTCAAACCACTGCAGAAGTGTGCGGCTGCTGTTTCCAGGCTATAATTAACTCATGTTAGGGAGCCTTTTTAAAAATGTACGTTCTGTACCTATTAAAGGAGGACAGTACGAGCCATTGTTAATGAAGGAGGTGTGACATACACGTGTGGCCTGGTGGAATTTCAGTATCCCGTAGGGTGACGGTGATGGTGTAGAGGGGCGGTGGGTGAGGAAGGGTGTAGGTAACACAAGCAACGACAAGGAGGCGTGGCTGGGAGTTTGTGTTTCAAGGCTTTTGCTTACAACGGCTACAGCAAAATGACTTCTGGTGTCTTTCATTTGTTTTCAGATCAGCATTCTTGACTCCAAGAGGGGGATGAATGTGGGGATTTTCCTCAAGCAGTTCAAGAAGTAAGTCCTCCACTGCACCGGCTTCACTACCCGAGGGAGAGAAGCATGCACACCTCCAAATGTCAGCAAAGTGTTTTACACATCTGTTCATCCAGCAACCTGTCGGCCTGATTCAAGGAGATAAAAACAATGTGTACTGGAAATGCGCTGAGAAAAAATCCCCAGTTCCCTGTTCCTGGTGACAATATGGGGTGCACACACATTCAGACAGTGTCTTCTGGAAGATATTCATAGTTTTCCAAAGCATTCACCTTGATGCAACCCAGTATAGACGCTCTGCACACATACACATCACCTTTATGAATGAGGCACATAATCTGCCCCTAACTCCTTGAGGCTGCAGTTTGTTTGAAAAATTGGATATTGAATAACACATTTACCGACTCACTGTACTGCAGGTCTCTGTAGCGCAGGAAGGAAGTGGGGGGGGGGACTGTATTTTATGAAACTCCTGATGCTGTTCGTGATTTCTGAGATGATATTTATGGGTTGCTACATAATTAGTTTTGCACTTAGAGGACAAGATATTAGTGTTGAAGTCAGACGAGAGGAGCAAAGTGTTCCACTTCACTTCAGGCAGCACTGTGACTGTACTACCAATGTAAAACTTTAGACTGCTTTAGACGAGAACAGAGATTCAGCTTTTCACATAAAAAATGACAGAAAGAGTCAGAGAGCTTTAGAGAGAAAAACTTTGGCTACACACACAGCACAGCTGGTCGGTCGCAGTGTGAGGTGGGTGTGAATGTCAGAGATTATTGGACATATCCTCCCACATGATGAAATAAAAAAACGCTGCTTTGTGGAGACTGGACAGTGGACATACACAAATGTCTTTCTGTGAGTCTTTTATTCTACAGTTACTCTGTATTCGTACTTGCAGTAAGTGTCTTCTTCACACAAGGTCACCGGCCACAGTGGTCCATCCATTGTTTATCTGCAGCTGCTCTACTCCCTTCACCAACAGTCAAGGTTAGAGGAGGCTCTTTGGTGATAGTGTCCGCGCTGCCCTGGACTCCCAGTGCCAGATAGTATGGATCACTTGATCAGGAACAGAAGTCAAGGTCAAGATCCACAGCTGGAGTTAATGATGATGATATTGTACAGATAAATATAGCAGAATCTATGGTTTTCTATGCATGGCCTCACATCAGCTGCATCTAAGCCACTGCCCTATTTCCTGCACCCAGTTTCTCACATTGCTCAGTATTAAAAAAATAACGCCATTCAGCCCAGCTTTTGTCATTAAACTAAACCTAAACATACTTAATATTATGGCAGTTCAGCTGGCTGTAGCTGTGGTGACAGGGAGGGACGGACATAGTCTCTGATTCATTCATCATTTTCATACTGACCAAACCAGTGAGGGAGGGTTTGATAAGTCTGATAAGGCCGCCTGGAGGCTTCTGTATTTGTTGTGTTTTTCCACTTATTTCTTTTCTTTAGTTAGTTAGTTTTTCCTGTCAGCATTTACAGTACATTGCACAGCGTAGTGTCCCATTACACTGGGAGATATGTAAATCAAGTGTGTGGCAAATGAACTCTGGGGAAAACACTAATTAATCTCAAGGTAATTTGAGACTCAGGTGAACTAAAGATAATTTACTGCAGAAAAAAAATACCGGAGGTGTTTACTCTCACCTCTCATGCACTTAGGTTTTAATATTAGTGTGTTTTTAGCTGTCCACCTGAGACCCAGCGCTAATGGTATCTTGAAAACATTCTCAGTTTCACTTTGTGTTTTGCTGCCTGGCCGAGGAAAAAATCCATTAAAAACCTTTATAATTTAGGGAGATTAGGGTCAAAATCTGTGTCACTTATTCTAATCGGCTTTCTTAGCTCTCCATTGTTTTTAATTAATTGGTTGAGGAGCTCTCGGGGTGAGCTCGACCAGAATCAGCGCTGAGTTACAGACAGTAAACTAGGCTGAAGAGGAGTGTGTTAGGTGTGTGTGTGTTTGCATGACGGTGCATTTGCATGGCTCCCCACTGTATTTCAATGACATTTGACTGTCAGCCATAGTGTTCCCTGTGAGCGCGGTGACCTCACTAGAGTCGGTGTTTGTTGTTTATGTTCAACTTCAACACTAATATTTGCTCATCTCCATGATATGCATATATTTGCCCATGTCCTCCTGCCTTGTATGGTTTTATGGGGTCAGAACAGCGTTACTTATTGCAGATCTTTATATTAACCCTAAATTAATGCACAGAAATACATTTATGAAGTGGGGGAGATATTTCTCTTCACTGTGATTTCCCATATTATTGTTTTTCTTTAAATATATCAGTTCAATTAAAAGTGTTATATTTGAAAAGTTAATATCACACATGGAAACTATTGAAAAATAATCAGAACATAGGATTCTTACACTTACAATAGGTGTTAGACTACTACATAAAGTAGATTGACCATTTATTTTACTAAAGCTGTTAACAGGTCTAATGGCTTCTGGATTAAATTCAAACTTCCTGCCATTGTTTTACCAGCAGACACATTCCTGATGGCATTATCTTAAAGTAGTCGTGGCGGACACGTGGGGTCGCTGATAATCTCTTATGATTCTTGGAGCACTTGTTCAGTGTTGGAGATCTGCGTGTTTTGCCAATTATTCCAATTATTGAGGCTAACGACAACGTGCAACCTGATCCTGTCCTTTTGACAAAGTGAAAATTAAAACGAGCGGAGGAATAAATCTCTGTTCTCGTCTAAAGCAGTCTAAAGTTTTACATTGGTAGTACAGTCACAGTGCTGCCTGAAGTGAAGTGGAACACTTTGCTCCTCTCGTCTGACTTCAACACTAATATCTTGTCCTCTAAGTGCAAAACTAATTATGTAGCAACCCATAAATATCATCTCAGAAATCACGAACAGCATCAGGAGTTTCATAAAATACAGTCCCCCCCCCACTTCCCTCCTGCGCTACAGAGACCTGCAGTACAGTGAGTCGGTAAATGTGTTATTCAATATCCAATTTTTCAAACAAACTGCAGCCTCAAGGAGTTAGGGGCAGATTATGTGCCTCATTCATAAAGGTGATGTGTATGTGTGCAGAGCGTCAATACTGGGTTGCATCAAGGTGAATGCTTGATGCTAAGTCCGGACCATTTATTCCCATATCTTGATAGACTCCAGCTGTTCTCCTCTGGTGTTGACTGACAGCTGGATATCTTGTACATGCTGCTGCACCAGAACAGGTTCAGATTTAGTAGTAGTAGTAGTAGTAGTAGTAGTAGTAGTAGTATCTAAATATCTAGGTCAGAGGAGTGTGGCTGAAGTATAGGTCAGAAGTTTCTCTTGCTATCTGGAGATACAATACTGAATTTGCAATGCAACACTCACATCTCTACTGGGAGGGGACAGTTGATGTTTATACATATGAATAAACTGTAGAGGGTTCTTTTCATTTAGTTTATATTGTGCACAACAATATGATTTCCTGACAGGGACGTTTGACTCTGAGAGGAAGAATTGGGTTTAGTGTCTTTTGTGAGTGCAGCATTAAAAGAGAGCACCTGCACCATTCATCACAGAACTTAATTAAACTGAGTCGTCCGACTTCCAGGTCCAACCGCTCCATTGTTGAAGACATTCGACAAGGAGAGGGGAAGATTTATGGAGCGGAGCTGCTCAAAGACCTGCTGAAGCTCCTTCCTGATGCAGAGGAGGTCTGTGTGTGACTGTTTGTATTTGCATTTAACAGATTATCAGTAGCATAAAGCCTTTTGACTAAAGAGCGTACGTAATAAAAGACAATTTATGTGGACTGTAGACGCTGAGCTTCCTCTTTCTCTTTATTTCCTCCGCAGATCAAGAAGCTGCAGATGTTTAAAGGAGACCCAGACAAGCTGACACTCGTCGATTCCTTTATGTACCTCCTCATCCAGGTGCCACGGTAGGTTGATTTCAATAGGGGGATTCGTATCAATGGGAAATGTGAAATTGCTCATTTGGCAGTCAATGAAAGGTGAAGGCGTTGCACCATTCATAGTTTTATCATTTTGTGCCCTGAGCATTTTGTGACCTTGTACTTGCTCATACACTGCTGATATTGACGGTGCTGCTTCATATTTTCTAGAAAGAAGATTTCCTCAGACTTTTCTCTTTTCAATGGCACAGAGCAGCATATACCAATCACCGATATACTACTGTAGTATTAGTGTAATACAGAGGGATGCAGTGTCTATTGCTGGGGAGTATGATGGGCAAATAATGCAATGATTAGTTTACTGAAATTACACAAAGAAAATAAGAATAGGATAAGCAGAAGAAAAATGATGACAAATAACAGCTCAGATAGATAGTTACCTAATTCATCCCAAAGGAAATTCACTACTCTTTCAAAAGAAGTCAAAACCATCAAAGCAAAAAATGCTGGTGAAACTTTGGTTCTCACTACAAAGCTGGGTTTAGCATCAACATTTATTCCTTTATTCACCAATAGTTGTTTCCAAAGGTGGAGAGAAACACAAATGTTAACTCTTTGTCCATCAACATCTTTTCTTCTGCTGAAGTTATCATGCTAACTAGTTAACTCTGGCCCCATCTCTTTTAAATAGTGACTCATCGTAGCCTCCAGCTGCCTGGAAGAAGTTTTTAAAATTAATCCTTTGTGAAGGAATAGAAACTGTATTTTTCTTTTTTCTTTTTCTTTATATACTGTACATGGCATAGCCTTCCATTCATGTCTCTCCA
The DNA here is from genome assembly GCF_045865225.1 of Trachurus japonicus. NCBI lineage: Eukaryota > Metazoa > Chordata > Actinopteri > Carangiformes > Carangidae > Trachurus > Trachurus japonicus. Next base: position 26,851,495 of record NC_140907.1, read on the forward strand.
GCCTCTTGCTCTATATTTGTATGCTCTCTTTTTCTAAATTTGTTTTTGTTATATGAAAACTCAATAAAGATATTGAACAGAAAAATTAATCCTTCAACTTAAATAACGGCTTCAGTATCATTTTCAGCGTAATTACATACAGTAACTTCTAGATTTCTACTGAGTACTATCAGGTGCTAAAAGCCACCAGCTGTCACTGCCACTCAACATAAGATGAAGACGAGTCTCGGCATCCTGTTTCCCCATCCATCAATCATGGCCTCTTGAAAACAATGATAAATGGGTTACACAACTGTAACTCAACTCTATTTCATCCCATCACAACTTTCAGACTTGGATCAATCACAAATGATCCTCATCCATCTGATTTGTTTGTCTCCGGCAGGTTCGAGATCCGCATCGAGGCCATGGTCCTCCAAGAAGAGTTCTTCCCCTCCTGTGCTGTGATGAGCCACGAGATCGATGTCGTCCGCGTCGCCACCAAAGGTAAAATGCGCTTCCTGTCGTATGCATTCAAGACAGGTGGCCCAGATATCTGAGCTGTCGAGCGGTGACGAGCAAAAAGCAGGAATGTGTCACCTGAGATACAGTGATGTGAGACAGAGGGGAGAGAGGAGGCTGTGTCATCTCAGTGCTGCTTTGTGATGTTGACGATTATTTGAAAAGATATGAGATATAAGTTGTGAAATTCACCGCAAGTAATTCGCAAAAATTTGACAGTAACTTGGTTTAATTCCAGTGTAGCTGCAGTTTTAGGGCAAAACTCAGCCTCATGTTTGCAGAAAAACAAATGAATGGCATAATGTAATGATGAAATGTCACTAGTCTATACTGTGGGCTCATTAAAGGCTGTATATGGTGCTAGGGTGCTTTAAAGGGTCAACATTTTGGCAAATTGGCCCATTGCCATAATCCCTATAGTCATACTGTATTAGTAGGTTCGTATTTTTACAACGGCGGAGCAGAGCCGCGAGCTGCTCAGAGCTCCGCTACGGAGGCTAATGGGATTTCTTGGTTTCCCTCATCAAACTCATCAAATACACAATCCAACAACTCCAAAACGCTCTGGTGGACAAGTTGTGAGCTGCACATTCACCACGCTATGAGATAATAACGGAACGTTACGTGATGGAGTTGTTTTCGAGGTAAATTCATACAAAACCGCTGATGTGCATTTCCGTTAGGGATAGTTTTTCAGCAAGCAGTCTCTGCATTTACCTCTAAAACAACTCTGTCTTGTAATGTTCTGTTATTATCTCATAGCGTGGTGAATGTGCAGGTCACAACTTGTCCACCAGAGTGTTTTGGAGTTGTTGGATTGTGTATTTGATGAGTTTGATGAGAGAAACCAAGAAATCCCATGAGCCTCCGTAGCGTAGCTCTGAGCAGCTCGCAGCTCTGCTCTGCCGTTCTAAAAACAGCTTGCACCGACAATTAGAGGTAACAAACCTATAGAACCTATATAAAACTATAGAGATTATGGCAATGGGCTAATTTGCCAAAATGTTAAACTACCCCGTTAAGCCAAAGGTACTACGTTTATAAAGTTCAGCAGTGTGTTAGCTAATTTGCTGATTTTTTTAAAAAAAAATACAAATTGCAGCTGAGGCTGATGGGTGTCAAAGGTTTCCCATCAAACAAATATTTTGGAAAAAGAAAATCATAAAGTTTGTTGATGACTTATCATTATAACAGGGAGCATGAATGTGATGGAAAGTGGTGAATATAATGACTGTCCAATGAGACTAGCAGAGCTGAAATTGGATAAATTGCAGTTTTGTACACACACACACACACACACACACACACACACACACAACAAAAACATATTAGGCGTTGATGAACTGACAAACAAACTTAAACTTGAATGTTAAACTACTTTCTTGAGCCTCAGCGTCATTTCAGCTGAGTCACACTGTCCCACCTCTCTGTGCCTCATTGGATTTTTCTTAAACCCTTGTTTCTACGGTAGCGCGACCTTTTCTCTGCATTGCAGGGCTCCAACCTAAACACCGCATGGGGGGAAAGGAGGAGAACTTCGATGACACCGTTTAATTAAAGTTATCTGCAGTATTTAACATTTAGCCCCGCTACAGGGACAGATGGTCAGAATGTGAAAGGAAATTCATTTAATGACAGATCAGTCTGAAAACACTGTCATTATTACTGCTGGCTGACTTGTGTGTGTGTGCGTGTGTGTGGTGGTAAATTACAGTAGGATGGTGTGTAATGGGCTGCTGTAACCTGCTTTGGATTCTCTAATTGTGTTTCTATTGATTTCTTCCGATAGAGCTGATGGGTTGTGAGGAGCTTCATGCCATCCTGCATCTGGTGCTGCAGGCAGGAAACATCATGAATGCTGTAAGTCTGCAAGTCATGTTGATTTCATACATTGAACTTCCTGTTTGCCTGATTTACGCTGTAATGCTATATTTATAGTATTGTGAACAAATCCACACCGATGCATGTGTGGCGACTGGCGAGAACCTGTCACTCAGTGCAACAAGGAAGTTTGTTGATGTGTTTTTAAAGGAACAGCTTGACATTTTCGGGAAATGTAACATATGTGAAGAGTGATGCCATCTTCATATCAGTCTGCCAAATATAAATGCATAAATATGAACATTGTATTTCATTTGTTGAAGCCATAAATGTGTTGGAAGTGCAGCTGTTTTCAGCTTTTAGCTTCATGCTAATCTGTCTGTAACCTGTTCACCCTGATCATGTTCAGCTGATATGACAAATGTGTTTTATTTAAAAACAATACATTTAAATCACTGACAGTAATCCTCAATTGTCCAAACATCATACCAAATAAAAATGTAATTGAAACATTTAAAATGAAATGACAGAAAACAATGAAAAACGTTTCAGCAGTTTTCCAGAATATAGGACATTTTTTTTAAGTTAAAGGAGAATTCCAGTCATTTTCTAAGTAACAGCTTAGAAAATGAGCTGTTAGTTAGGTCCCCGAGTGCGACCATAAGAAAAAATCAGAGAGAAATATGTGCAGCCAGGACCTAGCTCTCTTCCTGGTAGCTGCGCTACACTGCAGTTAAACAGCGAAGTAATGGGGGCAGAACTTTAAAACCGTGACTTTGGCCTCTATATAATGATCAAAATATCACTACACGTGCTTTGCATCATCCACCAGTTCCTTACCACACAACACTGAGTGTTCATAACTCCATTAATATGAGAGAGCAGTGTTAACATGTGTTTTTATCACGTACCTCTGTTTACTCTAGCTGGGTAGACCTTACTAGTTGACTGTCAAGCTCAAGACTGTTTCCATATGAACAAAGACAAAAAAAAAGTTTTTTTCCCCATCCAAAATGTTTTTTTCCACCTATGGTCGCGCTTGGGGACTTAGAGCTGTAGAGCGTTACTTAGAAAATGACCGGAATTGTCCTTCAACCATCAACAGTGGAGATCTGTGGCACAAAAAAAAGCTGTAGCTATTTGGCTTTTAATACACAGATGCTTTGGTTTTCTTATGTTTCAGTGCAATCTTTCCCTTCTGTATCAAGGCAATCTTTGTTTATATATCACAAATTTTACGACAGAAGTCATCTCAAGGCAGTTTTCAGACAAAAGCAGTCTCAACCTTTTCTTCACCTTCTCCTCTGTGCTCCTCAGGGAGGCTACGCAGGAAACGCTGTGGGCTTTAAGCTGTCCTCCCTCCTCTCGCTGGCCGACACCAAGGCCAACAAGCCGGGGATGAATCTCCTGCACTTTGTTGCCATGGTTAGTAAAAGCTGCACTTTAGACACAACATTGATGCATGCAGTGCCATTAAGGCCTGTACTGTTGTTTTATGTAAGCTGATACAACACAGCAAAGTTAAATCAACACTAACTAACATGACACCACCATAAAGTTTAATGTTAAAGGTACCGGGGTCGTCTCAGGTGGACGTATTGAGCTGCATAGACATCACACATTACACAGTTGACCCAGACAGAACCTTAAATATGGAAGTGACAAATAAAATTACACCATACAGGCTGGATCAGAGGATTATTTGTCAGCTACAGGGAATTAGTTCCCCATAAATCTTTCACAGCAGTGGTGCTTGAGTCAACAGCGACCCAACGCTGGGATTACAGAGGGCAGGTGGACAGCAGATGGTGACAGGAAACAGAAAAGAGCCAAGAGTGTCCAGCCAAACACTTGCATAACCGAAGAAAAAAAAAGAGAAAACAGAGTAGTCCTTCAGACAGCAGTTATAGCACTTTACTTTTGTGCTGCACCAAAACTGTGGATGGAAACTGTGTAATGGGTCTCTCCACACAGGAGGCGAAGAAAAAAGACGAAAAGCTCCTCAAGTTTCCAGAGAAGCTCCAGGATGTTCAGAGTGCAGCCAGGTGAGCAGCACGTTGTCACCTTTACCTACCTCAACAACACAAGATCCACTGTCTTTAAAAAAAAGTTACTGTTCATGCTGTAATTTGTCAGTGCTCATGTAAAAGGAGAGAAATGTTTTTCCGCCAAATTTAATTTGTTTTCCAGTGATGATGCGTGAAACAGTCCTTATGTCATCTAAATCCACATGAATTAATTCATGAATTTCCCTAAGAGGATGCGTAGAGTATACATTCATATCTATGTAAATAATCCACCCACCACCTACACAAACAAGTCATGTTCCACAATTTCACCCAATATCCCACGGGAGTAAATGGTAACATATTACATTGGTGGTCAGTGGAAATGACAATACATATTTACATAATAACCTGAACACAGTCTGACCTTTATATTCAAACTAAAGCGATACCTCAGTAGAATTTGCTGAAGATGATGTGATTGAATGATGGGAAACAAAGCTTAAAATATGTTTGGGAATGTGTTTAATACTGGCATCATACAAAATGTATTATTTCACCCATTCACTGTGAATCACAATGGTAGTTTTAAAGGGATACTTCACCCAAAATCAATAATTCACCAATTTTCTATTCACCGTCATGCCAAGGAAGTGTTTGGAGAACTTTAGGAGTCATCAAAAGGGGGGGTCTGGCTGGCTATAGATTTTCATATAAAGGTGGCGGATAGTGTTCACTTTTGAATCGTCCAAAACACACACTATGAAACATCCAAATACCTCCATACTGCTCGTCCGTACTGACCCAAGTGTCCTAAAGCTGCAACATGAAAAAGTTGTTCGGAAAAAATGTATTTGGTCTCTGTTTTTAGCCTTGTTGTAGTAGTAGCTCCCAGTGGCTCTGTTGATGTTCGAGTGCATGCGCAAGATTTGCTGCAAGATGTTGGTTCGTCGTTGTAAACCATTGGATGTTTGACGTAAACACGGAAGAACATCTCGCAGCAAATCTCGCGCATCTCACACATAAGCGTTTTGATGACTCCGAAAGTTCTCCAAACCCGTCTTTGGCATGATGGTGAGTAGAAAATTGGTGAATTATTGATTTTGGGTGAAGTATCCCTTTAACAGCCATCCACAGATTGACCACATTGCCACATTGCCAGCAGATGTAACTGCAATGTGCACATCTCTAGTTTCCACAGCTTTACCACTGAAGCTACAACAAAACTATAATAATAACACCAGTAACTGCAAAATTCACCAGAAACTTTTTTGGGTTTTTTTGAACATCTGTTGTTGTTTTCAGACACAACACTCTCTGACAAACAAATGTGTGTTGTTATTTCTGAGTTGTATAAAATGAGGTTTTAACGATGTGATGTATTGCTGGATTGAAAACCCTCCAGCCTCATTACTCAAGCTGACATCTAACTTAAGAGCAGCACTTGCAGAGTCGTGTTCAGAACGCGGTGTGACTCTGGTGGCTGTCAGGCTCTGTCGGCTTCACAAGGTCATCGCTCTGTCTCTCTCTCTGTCTCTCTCTCTGTCTCTCTGTGTTGAGTCGGTACAGCTCCTGCATCACAGAGCCAAGATTACTCCTCCCTCCCTCCCTCCCTTCCCTCTCCCTCTCCCTCTCCCTCTCCTCTCCTCTTGCTCCTCTTCCCTCAGGAGGCGTGAAGGCGTATCTCACTGCGGCCTTGTCTTCACCTTTAACAGTTGACAGTCTGACAGTGTGTTCAGCAAAAAACGTTGTCAAACATCATCACGCTTACCCGTCTGATAGGGATGACTTGCAGCCAGCAGCATGATTGTTTTGAATGCAGTAGGCACAGCTGCTGATCTGTGTCTTTTCCTTTTCTCTTGTAGAATCTCAGTGGAAAACATTGAGGTGGAGTTTTCCTCTCTATATGTTCGGATTAAATCCCTGGAGGAGAAGGTTCAAGGCGACCAGGAGCTGCTGCAGCAGCTGGAGCCCTTTCTGCAGGTGAAGCAGCAGCAGTTATGTAACACATTATACACACAGAGATAGAGAGAGAGAAAAAAAAGTTGGATCCAGGCCACTGTACATTTCTGGCCTTGCTGACTCAAGTGCTATCGATGATGACATCCATAAAGATGTGTAGCACTCTCTAAATAAAAGATGTGCTGTGTGTTTTTGATGGTCTGTCTCAGAGTTCAGCACGGACTCTCCAGGACCTGAAGCGACGCAGGCTGGATCTGCGTAAAGAGGGAAACACTCTCATCGATTTCTTCTGTGAGGACAAGGACACATTCAAGCTGGACGAGTGCTTCCGCATCTTTCAGGACTTCTGCCTCAAGTTCAAGAAAGCTGTCAAGGTCAGTTGGATTTAAATGGCTATTAAACTGTTTGGGCCGTTACTCCCCAACAGTAATAATACGATTTTCTGTTATCAGAGTTCACAAGTTCACACAAAGAGACAATGACACAGGTTTTAGAGAAACACCCACAATTTTATTTGAAAAAAATAAAATAAAATCAGTAACATTAATAGCCACAGTTTTAACTTGAACGTTATTGTGCCCCAGAGAAAACATGTCCTGCAGTCAGGCAGAACAGGCCACTGCATGACCGCATGACCCAATATTGGATGTGCCAATTCTTTCCTTGTGCTATGAGGATTATTATGAACATTTTTTTCACACTCACTTTTGGGTTAAACACCAAATTTGAGTGGTTTATTACAGCTTCAGGCACATTTGCGTTAATGAAGACTAAAGACATTTGTTCCAGTGGAGGGTGAATCACAGACATTCACTGAATGAGTTCATCCTCATGATCTTAGCAAGGTTGATGATAATTACTGTATAATATAAGAAAAATCAAAATGCATTGTTACTGTCCTAAGATTTTTATCCATGCTGCCATCAATTGTCCTCTAGAATAAGAGAGGAAATTCTACATTAGCTATTCCTTTGTTAGACATTTTAGAACTGATATAGAAATAACACGGAAACATCCAATTCAGTTAGTTAATTTAGAAGTTAAAAGATATTTGAATTTTTTTTACTGTCCATCTAATTCAAAGTCAAACATTTCTTTATTTGTCTCCCATGGGAGAAATTTGTCTTGGATAGAGGGGGAATGCTGCACATGTACACAGAAGATAGGGCCTGATAGCCTATTGAAAAACATGTAAAAAAAAAAGTAAATAAAAAAAGGTCACAATAGAAAACATGTAGTAAAAATAAATAGAAGGTTACAACAAACAACATGTATTTAAAGGTTGAGTCTGGAGTTTTTTGCCCAAAAATAAACGTTAGACTTATACAAATGAAATCCGTCTTAATCATCACCTATGGGCTTCTAGTCTTGTGTGGTGGTGGTGACTGTGTCTGCAGCGCCCCCTCCCCCTGCCTGTATTTTGGTCTTTTGCTTTGTTTTGTTGTGCACATGGACATTTCTGGGTGGAGAGCGACGAGAGTCTGTGTTTTCTCTCCAGCCAATGACGGAGCTCAGGTGAAGCTACGTGCAGCAGAGTAGGAGGGCTCAGGGCTGCTAGCCGCACTAGCTGTCCCCGATGTTAGCGAGTGCTAGCATGTCTCTCTCTCTCTCTCAGCAACAGCAGTCAGGACTGCAAAGAAAAAGAAATACAGTCTGAGTGAAACGCTGGGCCACGGCCGGCTGTGCAGACATCTCCGACAACAAGTATGAGGGCCGTGGTGGTGAGCTAGCTTGATGCTAACTTTGGCTAGCAGTAGCAGTTAGCATCCGCCGCTAACACCCGCTTCCCAGCTCACCATAACAGCCCTCCTGCTCCTTACAACATAACACTGGAGGCTCCTTTTGTTGGTGGCGGACGGGTATCAGCCCACGGCTCCAGCGCTTCACTCAGACTGTATTTCTTTTCCTTTGCGGTCCTGACAACCGCTCCTATCTGGGGTAGGAGGCCAACGTTACACAGTTGATCCCGAGAAGAGGGGTCCAGTTTGAATGTTTTGTTTCTGCAACGAACAAAACTCCAGACTCTACTTTTAAAGTGCAATATCCATACATCAGTACGATCCCATTCATAAAAGAAATCGTGTTTCTTGTTCTTCCCCACCTTTGTGTTCTCCTCAGGACAACATGGATCGGGAGCTGAAGGAAGCGGCCCGGCAGCGTCGTCTCAGGGAGCTGGAGGAGAAGCGCTTTGCGTGGTCGGGTGCGGATCAGAGCGGAGGCTTCGGTCGCAGCAGCAGCGAGAACGACGTGGAAATGCTCACCAAGGAAGGCCTCCTGGACTTCTTCCAGCAGAGGTCTCAGAGTCCGCACAGTCCGCTGGGACGCTCCGCCAGCGCCCGTCGCCACCGGCACACCATGACCTCCATAGCGGACCGCGATCTCCAGGAATACCTGGAGGTGTTGGGGGGCACCGGGACTCCCGCTGACATTTCCAAGTTCAACAGCCTACCTCGGGCCGGCCGCCCCGTGCAGCGGAAGACGACCCCGTGGATCTTGTCCCAGGACGACAACAGAGAGTTAGGCTGCGACAGACAGGTGACGTCTCCGGGTGCAGACAGCGATCCCATCAGCCCGCTGGCCCGGTTCTCCTCCTCCGGGTTGAACGACAACGAGGATCCGTACAACAACAACAACAACAACTTCTCGTCTATTTCGGAGAGTAGCGCTCTGCCTCGCTCCTTCTGCGTCTTTCAGAAGCCGGCACGCCTTCCCAGCCCAACGTTCACCGGCCACATGAACGTCAGTGTGGAGAAGCACACTTTAGTTCGAGGTCCTCAAGCTTTCGAGCTCCCGAGTCCAAACAATAACAGCAACCACATGCACTTTGTGAACCAGGGGGACGTGGTGGTGACGGATCTGGAGAAAGAGAGACGGTCGCCTCCGAAGAATCTGAACAACCTCCCAGCTGAGAAACTTTTAGATAGAGGAATCGCTCCCAGGGCATTGTGGGAAGATAAAATTGACCTTCCCACACAGGCTGGGTTGTCTCCTGAGAGAGAAAAAGAGGAGGAGGACAACAGCACGGTCTCATCAACAACCTGTGACACGCCGCTTCCACTAGATACGTCTGTATCCAGTAAGAAGCCGGTGTTTTACATCCTGGACTGCACAGAGACCGACTGCTCCGTCACCTCGGATTACTCCGAGGCCGAAAGCTCCTCTCTGACAAAAGACGGGTTTCACTTCAGAGCGGCCGACGGCAGCAAGGATCAGGAGAGCCAGCAAGACCCAAGCTCCCTGTCCTCCAATCTGGAGTCCATGTCCCCCAACGACCAGTCGGTGTCGACCAACGAGCTGTCGGTGCCGAAATCCGTGGACGCATCATCCATGACACAGTCGGGGACCACGGAGGAGTGGGACACGGAGAGCTGCGACACTGCGGAGGGGAAGCAAGGCGCGGAGAAAGACGTGCAGCAGAGAAGCGGCAGGAAACTATCTTACTCGAAGGGTAAAGCTGTCAAGGCCGCAAAGAGCAACGGAGGCCGCGGCGTGCGGACGCTGACCAACAGCGAGAGCCAGGGCATGCGGAAAGTCGTGCCCATCAGCAAGCTGACGAGGACGGGCAGCAGCGGCAAGCACGCGGAGAGGACGTCGGCGCACGTCGACGGCGGGGAGCCACACAGGCCCCTCCGAGATCAGAGCACCCCGGCGAGAGGCCGAAACGAGAGGACGGCGAGGCCTCCCCGCCACTCCAGTCTGCCTCCCGACGAGTCCAAAGCTCAGAGGGGAAGCAGCCACGTGGGCGGCAGCGCCTCGAGATGGGCGCGCGACTCCACCCCGAGGAAGGCCGCCCTCCACAAGCCGAGCGCCAAACCCGTGAGGAACATCCCCAAGCCGCCGCCGGAGGAGAAGATGTGCCGCTCGACCATGAGGGCCTTGGCTCAGGCGCAGGCTCAGGCTCAGGCTCAAGCTCAGGCTCAGGCGCAGGGCGGAGCCTCGTCCGAGAACAGCAGCTCTCACACGCTCTGCGCAAAGACAACCGCCACCGACCTCCCCAGCTTCGCCCGCAACACCGTGGCCTCAACCTCCAGGACAAAGAAGGAGCTCGGCACCCCGTCCGTGCCCTCCACGCCGTCCCGCAGCCCCTCGCTCTTGGGCCGACAGTCCTCCGTGAAGCAGAACAGGGTGTCGCCCAAAGCAGCAGCGGCGGCGCCTACGGCGACGGCGACGGCGGGGGCGCACGGCAGCGAGGAGCGGCCTCAAGGGACGAACCTGCGACGGGTTCAAAGCGTGAAGGCCGCCAGTCGCAGCGCCTACCGCAGCGAGACCCCGCCGCCCCCGGCGCGCGACGACATCCGTAAGACTAGTAGCTTCTCGGAGAAGTCGACGTCGGGCAGCAGGAAACCGACCTGGAAATAAAACAAACAAACAAACAAAGCCGAGAAAGACGAGCGGAGAGACTTTGACCCTGAGCTCGTTGTAAACTGATGTTCACTCCTCTTCCCCATTTGTCACGTGATGCAAAAAGAATCTGAGTCTCAACCTTGTCGACTTCCTCCAGTAACTGACTCTGGATCAGGTTTATGAATTGCAAAGAACAAGATGCAATGAACTTCTCCATATGATTCATTTGTGTTTGTTTGTTTGATTGTTTGTTCAGTTTTTTCCGGGGAGGGAGGGGGCATAAACTAAACTGACAAATGGCAAATCGGTGTCTTTACACAGGAGCCTTGTTGCCTGCTTAGCCGTCTGTTGTAGAGTCTGTGCTCGTGTCTGTGGTGATGTTGACGTCCAACACTACTGTACTATACAATGCTGCTAATTAGCTCTGACAATTTGAAACTTTTGTGAGTTTCAGTGTCTGTTTGATTCAGGGTTACAAGACTTGTTGTACCTTAACTTGCTGCTCTTAATGGTGATTTTCAGTTTCCTGTAGAGTACCGCTCAGTTTTTTGCTGTTTTTTTTTTTTAAAGTTCCTTTGCTTGATACCTCAGAAAAATTGCAGTGGCCTTGTACCAGCAGACGACGTAGGATATATTCTTCAGTTCTGCATGACAAAGATGTAGATGAAATCTGATCATTTGGGTTTAAAAATAACTGCAGTGTCACTTTTTACAAATCCCTGATATATTACTATTACTACAATATATATATATATAAAGTCACAGATTATATGCTCACTGTGCGTAGCAGCTGTTGTACTTCTCGTACCATGTGTATGTATGTGTCGGTAGTTTGTAAATGTAGTAGAACTCCTCCATGACATCATGGAGCAGACGTGCACGTAGGAAATGTTTCCTATTCGCTGTAGGCTAACACACGATCAACGCTAATGCTTTGAGAGAAAAGCATTGAATGCATCTGAAAACAACACTGAAAATATCATCGGTCATGTGATCTCATTTTTCTACTGTGAATGTAGTCTGATCAGATTTTTTCTCTCCAGGCCTGCAACAATAGCTCCAAGTGGTCATCATTTAGCTTAGCACCAGTTTGTGCATCTCCTTTGTGTGTTACCATGACATTCAGGTCACAGAGTCGGTCGTCTTGTCTGAAACATAAACACACTGGCTGATCTTTGAAAAACTGAAAGAAATTAGATGAACAACACTTCCTGCCACAACAAATTCTCTTTTTACCACTTTCACAAGTTGTGGCTGTAATTTTTAGCCAATTTTCTTGGCAGAAAAATACTCCAAACATGTTATTTTGTATGGAAATGTAAAATAATTATATATTATGGGTTACACTTTTTATTTGTAAACTGAGCACAGACACATGTCAGTATTTCACGTCCAGCTGCCATCTTTCACTTTGAAAACTTATTCCACTGTTTTTATAGCACAGCATAGAAAACGGTAATGATAATTCAACCCATTCATTTTACGTTGCACCACAGAAGGCAGTTGTCTGTGCTTAAAGGAATAGTTCACCAAAAAAAGAAAGAAATTCAGTCATTATTGACTCACCCTCATGCTGAGGAATACTCCGGAGTAGTTTTTATTCCTCAAAGTGCATCTGGAGACCCAGGAGGGGGGTCCATAGTCCAACGAAATCCTTGTATGAGAGTCAATAGCGCCCAACACACAAAAGGTCCATAAAACTACACAAAAACCTTGGAATATTCCTCTACACTGCTCGTCCGCTGTGATCCAAATGTCCTGAAGGGATATAGTCCAGAGTTTACTCGGAATCGCACGCATCGCGTGAACATAAGGCAAATTCAATACAGGACTGTTTAGGCTGTAAAAATGTCCTAAATGGCGTCGTTTCGAGTAAACTCTGGACTATATCCCTTCAGGACACTTGGATTGCAGCAGACGAGCAGTATGGAGGAAGATTACAAGGTTTTTGTGTAGTTTTATGGACGTTTTTGTGTTGGGCGCTATTGACTCTCATATAAGGATTTCCCTTCCGGGTCTCCAGATGCACTTTGAGGAATAAAAAAACTACTCTGGAGTATTCATCAGCATGAGGGTGAGTCAATAATGACTGAATTTCATTTTTTGATGAACTATTCCTTTAATTTGTTTAATGTGACAAAATGTATCAAAGAAACACAAGTTTTCTTGTCAGTTGCATTTGTCAGTATTGATTTTACATCTATTCATCAGGTCATCAGTCTATCACAAGTCCAGCAACCTCACACACTGCCATTCACATCTGCAAGCAGTTAGTGTGCATGTCTTTGGACTGTGGGAGGAAGCTGGAAAACCCTGACAGAACTTGCACAGGGTTTCGTTTTGTTGCAAGGTGTCGGATACAAAATATGTTTTCATCCAGATGGTTGGACGAGTCTGTGAGGGTTTTTGTGAAAAAGAAAATCCCTTCAAAGCAGCCGTGAGATTTTCAAAGATCAGTGGTTTGTTTATTTTTCATAAAAAACTGAGGCTTAGCTCTGCGACTTGCCTGTGATGCCGATACAGAAACGGCACAAACCGGGGCTAAATCCAGCCCTGTTGACCATCTCACACCACTTGCCTTTCAACCTGCATTGTGCCATTGCCTCGATGGCAACAACATTCACTACAGTGCATTGCCTTAAAGCTTAATGTAGCCGATCCATCACCAGTAGAAACTCCTCGACCGAGCGGGGAGAGTAGAAACCTTTCCTACATTCCATCACACTGAAACAGTGATTCACTTTGTAAATAATGTAAAGACATAGTATTTTTCTGACTATCGATATGTTTACATAGCATTAAAAAAAATTAAGGTGGAAGAAGAAGAAGAGGGGTGAAGTATGTGAGAGCACAGACGTTTTAAAGTGGTCAGAGCATCGATATCTTCCATCAGACGAGTGAGAGTCCTGACCTGCCGTGTGTTGTCACGCTGTGGGTGTCTTCCTGTTCCCTGTAATGCAAATGAAGTTGATGGAGTGATGACACAAAAGGCCCAGTGTGACGCACCGCACTGTGTGTGGCCTAAATTTAGATCCTTTTTCACAGAGGACAAAGGCTGCAGCTCAGCAACTACAACTGAAGTCAAGAAAAACAAATTTTATTATTGTTTATGAAGAGTTGAAACAACTTTGTCAGGACCTTGTGGGTGCAGATTGATCAGATTTATACGACAGTGTTGGCATCATAAGCAAACAACCCAACAGTGTTTGGCTTCAACATTTAAACAATAAGAAAAGTGACGACGAATAGACAAATACTGGGATCTTTTGTTTGGACCCCATCTATCATGGAAATGAGCTAATTGGGACAAGACGAAGACAGAGAAAGGAGCAGCCTCCAATCTGCCCTGAAGGAGCAGCACTGCTTAGAGGTCGTATCGTAACCTCCTGCCTTGGACACAAGAAACTGTCCTGAAGCAGAGAAAAGTTAAAACAGCCTCTTTTAAATGTCAGAAAATAAAGAAAAAGGCCCCAAATGTCCCCCAAAACACAAGTAGAGCTGTTAACAAGTCATCTAATGTGTTCTCCAAGCCCAAAGATTATTCACTACTTCACTGATCAGAAAAGTAGTAAAAAAAAAAAAAATCACAGGAAGTTTTGGTTGAAATGATATAGCCTAAGTATAATATCAAAATATTTTTTTACTGATTATTTTGCTGGCATTTAGTTAATCAACTAATCATGCCGGCTCTAAAATAGTGACTTTATTTTGGAAATGATAAATGATCTACAGCTCATCAGCTTCCACTATCATTCAGCCTATAATATCATACGTTAAGTCCCTGACCTTGTGAAATAGTTTGATGTTGCTGAACACAGTGAGTTCAGACTGTCCCATTAACCTATTAGACATAATTTAATATGCATCCTGCTGTAAACATTGGTCAAAACCACTGATTGCTGGAAATAAACCTCCCTTATATACATTATCTAATTCATAAATCTTTAAAAACAAACCAAAACATTATATTTACATACATTTACAGCTTTAGATCCACAGGAAAAATGTGTGCTCAGCTCGTCTTTCACCAGATTCATTTTCTCCCAGTCCTCTTCTGCCTGTCTCCATCCTGACTCTCCTCCTTTGTGTCGTCTCCCGCTGTCTCTTTTTAACAGCTCTGAGCATCACAATGGCTGCCCTTTACATGAAACCACACCAGCCTGCAGCAGCAGTCAGAGCTGCTGCTGCTGCTGCTGCTGCTGCTGCTGCTGCTGCTGCTGCTGAGGAATTTGAATACTTAACTCGGCCTTTTCAGCTCAGCGTCCTTGTTTGGGGACGGTTACTGCAGTAACAGTACAAACAGCGATAACCAATACTGACTCTTTGGCCTTGTAAACAGAAAGGTCAGCGCCGTCCGCAAACTTTTGTCGAGCCAAATTGGTATTGTTTCAAATCACTCAACCCTGCTCACATGACGCTTTATATTTAGAGTGACTCTTTTTAAAAATGATCTTTATAAAAGTCAATTATCTATCCCCTCAAATTCTCTCTCTCCAAATAATCAATGTCTTGTTTTTAGATCAGTTTCCCCATAAGGACGTCTTTTTGTACACAGGAGAGGAATGAAGGAATATTTAAGGCGTTTTTTTGTTTTGTTTTGTCTTTTTTACTCTGATGTTATTTTCAGTGATGAGGAAGTTGATGTGTCTGATGTAGTTTTTACACCTGTGGGGAAGAAAATAGGTGCTGTGCTGCTCTGCTTGGTCTTTTACAATCTGAATGATGGAAGAAAAACAAAACAAACAAAAAAAAGCTGAGACTGATCACTACATCAAGCAAACGATCATCTCTGATCACTATAATAGACCACAGGGCTGCAAATCATGATCTCAACTCTGTTTATATTTCTGATGATGACGTCAAAGAAATAAATAAAATCACATGTTGCTGTGTAAACTAAAAACCTTCTGTCCGTGTTTCTTGCTGCTCAACAACAGATGCTGCTGTGAATCATGAATATTGACTATTTTCTAATTATTTCTAATTACACCATGAATAAGATATACTATATGGATAATTCCTTGTGGTGCAAATAGCTCATTTAGAAAATAAAAGTAATGTAGAAAATAGAACGACAAATCAAATTAAATTATGTCATTAACATGCTGTTTTTTGGGATCTTTCATTCATATCAAGCTGAAGTCGGTCTTAATAAGATACTTGTGCTAAAATGACAACATCACATCTGCATTTCAGCCACTAGAGTGCAGCAGAGAACTGTACTGGATCATCACCAGTCTGTGATCCTAGACTTACTGCTTCCCTCTCTCTGCAATAAAAAAGATAATCAAAGACAAATAAAGATTAAATAAGGCTAAAACAAAAAACATGTTTCACCTCACTGTGAGATTCACAGTGAGGTTCAGCTCAAGTAACTGGAAACACTGGAAACTGACAAATCTATAACTCAGCATGATCCATCAGTGGTGATTTCTGACATTTCAGCCTGTAAACAGATACAGTACATATAGATATGAAGAAATATCAACATCCTCATAATAGTTCAGGACATATACACAGGCTTTGGCATCAAGTCTGCTCATGCACATGTTGATGTAAATGACGCAGGATACCGTAAAGGCCTCTGGGAGTTTTCCTGGAGTGGATTTAAAGTTTCCAGACTTACCGAATACAAGAGGCCTGGAAAAGAGAAAATAAACATCAGTTCTATTCTGTGTCATGTATAAATACAGTATGTATAATAAATACCTCTATACCGGTATCTTTATATTTAAACTGAGTGATCAAATGTTCATTGTTGTTGAGTCATAGGTCAGATACATTCACATAAGGGCAGGTTAGCAGGGCAGAGATTCATGAGTCAGTTTGGTGTGTCCAGTATTTAGTCTTGTCCCAGAGGCTCTGAGCAGCAGTATATGTGCTGCTGTGCTGCAGGTCCGACCGTATGGCATCAGATGTGAAGCGGCTCGTGACTTGGCACGTTGATCTCTAGATCAAAGTTTCTGTAGCCATGTGTGAGGGATTATGCTCCTCTCAATCCCTCCTTATCCTGCAGCTCAGACTAACACCTGAAGGAGGATCTTTTTTACTTTCACTCTTCCTCTGCTGCAGCAGCAGTGACAGGTCTTCTCCTCTACAGCTGGTGAGCAAAGGCGTCCCGGTTCTATATCCCTTCACTGTTTGTTTTTTATTTTATTTTTATGTTATTTTTGGTGGATGAAAGAGCAGCTCAAGGATGTTTTACCCTGCCTGCGGCGTACGTCATGAAGCAGACAAGTGGGATTAAAACGACATAAAACAGCTCTTCCACACAGGAAGCAGGTCTCTGCAACATGATCCCTAGAAAGAGTGAGTCACAACTTTGTGTCTGTTTAAATGAGCAGTTTGCATTTTATTTGCTTATTTGAAAAGTTAGAAATGAAAAGCTTCACCATCTTGCGGCCTATTTCAAATCTCTCCAGCACTGATCACATGGATATTTGTATCTGATTTTCTCTGACTTCAAGCTTTTACATCCAAAAACTGAATTGTAAAAGAAAAAAGAGAAAGCAAAGATCTCGTGCAGTCCTGAGTTCACATGAGGACGTTGTTCAAAGATACTTTTCGCTTTTTAACGCGTGGTGACAGTCTGTGCAGCATCCTGGTGGTGACCTTCCTCCCTGTCACTTTAAATGACATGATGTCAGCTGCATCACTCTGACCTTTAACACATGTACACACACATTAATGTAGCTACTGTATGTGTCAGCAGCATGCTCCGGGTTTCATACTCACTCACTCTACTACAGCCTCAGGGATTATCAGGGATTATCTAAATACAACTACCTGAGTGCAGGTGTCTGTCAACACAACACTGAACCATGCAGATCAAGACAGATGTTGAGATGAAACTGTCTTGTCAGAGTAGGAGAGAAAATCTTTTCCCTGACAGTCGGGTGCTGACGTGTTACCTCTGTCTCCAGGTCGACATGATGGGAACTCATGGTGAAAAGTCAAACACCTGAACGACACGTGAAGTGACAGCTCTGACACAGACATGGGGTGAGGAACATATTTTACATTTTGCATTAACTTTTCCTTCCTTCCTTCTTTCCTTCCTTCCACAGTGCTGAAATCTTTAAATATCCGAACACTCAGTGGAGTCAATTAATCAATTAGTTGATCAATAGCAATAGACAAATATAATGGGCAAAACTTGAGACTTTGTCAGTTTTCTGTGATATCTCTGGGTTTTCTATTGATAGATGATGACAGATTTTTTTTAAAGTTGTGTTATGATTTTTTTTTTCTTATCTGGCTTCACAAAAGTTTAAATTGCCATATCAATCAATTAATCAATCAATAAAGTGGCACCAAAATGTAATTCAAAGTGCTTTACAAGCCATTAAGGAAAAAAATGGGTTAGTTTTAAAGACTCATGTACACAAACAGCAATAACATCATAAATTGATATAAGGGTTAAGAAATTAAAGAGTTACAATAATCAAAACACTAAAATAATGATACAGATATAAATAAAAAAAACACTATGAGAATGATAGAAAGCTGCAACACAAAAAAGATTAAGAATAGATAGAAACAAGTGTAAACACTAAAATCATAACATTATAGAAAACTACACACAGAAAAGATCAATCTTAAGTCTATGTGTAAAAGCATCAATAGTAATGAGTAATGAGAGTAAAGAGAATAATCACTGGTTGCAGCCCTGCCATATTAAAATTATTGTTATTTTTAAGTCCATACATTTTCACGGCTCCTATTTAAGTTTAAAATATATAATTCAGACTCTATACTACTACTATTGCTTGATGAGAGCTGCTCTCAAGCTCACTTCCTGCTCAGAGGCAGCACAGATTTATTTCATCTGACTGTAAATCTCTGTCCACTAAACACCAGTGGGACCTGCTGTTTTCTACTGTATCCTACTGTACGATGCTGTACACTCAGTTGCGTCCTCCCCAGCAACTGTTTCACTGCACAAAAGCCTCATAATTAGCATTTTCACATCAAACTTTCATTGCAGTGTGGTCCTCAACATATGTTTAAAACCAAAACAGCGTGAATGAGACAAAAGAAGTTGGTCAATTATTCAGCAGCCATTCACTGGGGTTTCTACTAATCCCAGCATGCTCTACTGAACTAATGGCGGCAGCAGGTGCAGGCAGCTGATCAAACTCTATAGTCTGCATGCTCTGGTGGTGCAGGATTTATTGACTGATTACAAGTAGCTACTTTGACACTGTGATTGAAATCTGCTGTAAAAACATTACACATCTTTCCACTTGATATTCAAAGTTTGATCATGAGTGTTGAGTTTTTTTCATTCATTCATTAAATTCAGATGAATTTTCAAAATTAAAGCAGAAAGCTGCTGTTGATCTACACCTCGCTCTGCATGAATGGACTATAAAGTTTGTGTTTCAGTCAGTTGTGCAGAGTAAGTTGTATATATTTAATGTAACGGTAAACTTTAGCTTCTCCATGTTGTTCTACTCCACTTTGCACATTAAATCTTACATTTATAAAACATAAAGCCTGTAAATGTGATGTTTTAACTGTCAATTTTAGGATTAAATGGCAGCACCCTGAATGCTGCAACATTGAAAGTCTTGTTAAATGTTATTGCATCAGTAAAATAGCATCATAACAACCCTCCGAAGAACCTCTCTGCAGAGTAAGGAACTCCTGCCGTTTGGACACTGAGGACATTTTGCTGATAATACTTTTGCTGAAGAAACACTTTGAATGCAGACACAAAGCAGTAATTTTGCACACTGTGTTGTGGCCTCTGGATACTTTACTGCACCGTACCTGTGTGTGAGGTTGTTTTAAAAAACCAGAGGTGGAGATGGATGCTGAAACAAACAGAAATCTTTGCACCAAGTCTGTGATTGTGCACTGCATGCTAAGCAGATTCCCCTTTGACTGTGGCACACACAGTGACACACACACACACACACATGCACACTCACTCCATTAGTTTTCTAAAATAGTTTGTGAGGCCTTCAGATGCCTCAAGTTCGACCCCTCCCCCTCCTCCGACACACACACATACACACACACCAGACAATGAAGCTCACGCCGGCTTTTTTTTATTCTATCACACAAAATCAGTAATGGAAAAGGAATGCAAATAACCTGTTTCTGTCTCTGTTCTGTTCTTTTCTTTCTTTCTTTCTGTTTTTTTTTTTTTATCTGAAAAGAGTCTTTCATGGGCTGCTGCATAATGTAGCGTCGTCAGGGCAACAGCCTCCCTCATGGGAAGGGAGGGGCCCAACTGGAAACCACAGTTCCAACTGGTGCTGGGACGTCCCATCGGGAGCTCCCAGTACGAGACTACTGCTGCTGCTGCTGAAAAACATAACAAACACAGTTTCTTTTTTTGTGCTTTATGAGAAATACTTAAATTTAGTTACAGTGGCAATAGAGAGTTTCTATAGACGAACATAATAAACCAGTATAAACTTTGGTGAACACTTACAGTCAAATATTTGCAGTAGTATCTATAAGGGAATAATAATTGAGCCCTCAGGTTTAATAACTGGTTGAACCTCTTTTAGCCCCAATAACCTGAAATGAGCTCTTATAGCTGCAGATCTGAACCTGCTCAGTGTTCAGGAGAAATCAATAAAACACCTCCAGCTCAGGTTTAATCGTAGGATGTCGGTGTGGTGGGGTCATTCCTCCTCTACTGTAGGTTCAGGTCTGGACTCATTAGAAGATTTATTTCCACATGTGGAGTCATCGTCCTGCTGCATCAACCTGCTTCTGCATGAGCTTCAGCAGCTGAGAGTCTGGAGATGTCTCTTTTTTAGTTCTTGTAAGAAAGAACACGGCGTCTTTTGGTGACCTTTTAGTTTGAAATATCTGGGCAAGCAGGTAGGAGCTGTTTGAGCCCAGAGGCCATGATGCATATTAAGTTTAGAAAACATATTCCCATTTGCTTTGTGGAGAGTCCATGTTGCTCTTTGACAAACTTCAGCTCCATTGATTCCTTCAGCCATTTGCTGTTTCTTGTTGTGTCTTTAGAGTCATTTTAGGTGGTCACAGATCTCTGGGGAGGTTAGTTACAGAATTAAATCGTCTCCATTAACAAAAAAGAAAGTTTGTTTCACTGTGAAACTCTTTGAAATTTGCCTGTAACCCTCCTCCAACTTTTCTCAACCATAACTACTTGACATATCATCTTGATGACGTTTCTTGCTTTTAAATGTAGCCTATGACATTTTGCGTTTGTTCAGATTTCCTTCATGGATTCAAAAGATAGGAACACATTTTATTTTACAAACCAGTCGTTTTTCCACAGGGGGCAGTGAAAATACAGAGTAAAATTCTGATTACATATTTCTCAAACCTACCACAAAACTGCTTACATAACCAGTGTAGAAGAAAATAGAAATAATGCATGGATACAAAGACTATTTTTACGCGTCAATGTAATATTGATGAAGTTTTTTTCATTTATTTATTTATATTTTCCCGTACTGGATTAGGCTACTGTAGCTCGCGCTGCACCCGGCTGCAGTTGCCTGTCCCTTTTATTGTCGGCGGATCCCTTTAATAAGTGAGGTGGAAGTGAGTGTGAGTGGAAGGAAGCGGCGCCCGGTTCACAGCCGCGGTGTGTTCGTGCAGAGTGGGCGGACAGGAGTGTGGAGCAGGAGCAGGAGCAGGAGCAGAGACCACCGGGTCCAGGGAGGCAGAGGCAGTAGAAACAGTGGAGGAAAAGTCAGTGAGGAGGATCACCGCCTGTCATCTGACCACCACATCCTCGCCTGCGTCACTGTAGTTTTCTCCGCGGCAGATAAGATAACCTTTAGGTGAGTGAAACGGAACACACCGCATGTCCTTCACTGGGAAACATCTCAACTGGGATTGAATGTCAGTGTCAGTGTCTCTTGATTTGATGACAGAGTTGTGTTAACGCGTTAAACCTGGAGAAGAGAAGCTGCTGTAAGATGCAGAATTAGATTTGATTTCTTTATAAAAATTATACCACCACGAGCTCATCCAGTCATTTTAAAGTGCAAGTGTCCAGACGGTGCTGGAGGGGTGGTGGGGGGGAGCTGTGTTTTTCTGACTGTAGCCTATGCGTCCTTATGGTTATGGTAATTTATGAATGTGCGCCACTTGACTAATCCACTTAGAGCAGGTCTGATCCCCAGACAGATCTGCAGCATGCAGGCTCGTGTTGGTGTCAGCGTCTTAAATCTGAATAAAACTTGAATGAACCTCTGCTGCTGCTGCTGCACAGGCTGAGTTTAGCCCCAAGCACAGGATCTACTGGATCACATGGCTGACGGTTTCATGTTATTGTGAACATGCGTGAAAGGAAAGATCATTGATGGGTTTAGACTGCTGTAGATATTAAGTTGAAGTTGAAGTTGAAGTGAACCCAGGAGGCCTGTGTGCATTAATATTTGATAGTCTACTAAAGCTCTTTGGAGCTTTTCACAGCACAGATTCAGACCTTTAGTAGTCATATATAGCCTGGTTAATTAAGTAATTTCTGCATGAACTTGAAATAATTGCAAAGTGGAGGCATCATAACTGTGCTCAAGATGATGTTGCTGCTAGAACTAAAACATCTCAAGTGTTGGAGAGCATATAAAAACGACTCATTAAGTTAAAACACCAGACAAATCCAAAACATATAAAAGTCTATCTTGCACTCAGGTTTATTGACAACATAACGAGAAAGTCTTTATTGACTTGTGAGTAGCCAAAGAAAGGCTGTATTATTGGCAGACATGGCAGTATTATTTGCAGAATCTGTATTAAACATTTCTAAGAAGAAAAAACATGCCTTGATGAAGTTATTTTAATGACATTAACTTAGTTTCCGCAGTTTTTGTCACTACCTGATAAATATTGTGTCAGTTTCTATGTCAGGGAGCATCAACTATGGAGCTGGAGGCCACTAGCTCAGCTTATCTGAGCTTAGTTTAGCTTTGCATAAGGACTGGAAACAACTGGGGAAACTGTGTGTAATTGCCCCGAAGACCACAAATTGTTGTTTCTTGTGCAGGTTAAACAAGCATAAGACAAAGTGTGTTACAGTAAAGTGAAGTTTTCCTTCAGTTTCTGGTCTTTCAACTTAACTAAACTAAACTGAGGCTTTGAAAATGAAAAAAATTAACCTTGAGTTGTGAAGTTACAGAGAAGTGAACTGACTAGACTCCTTCAACCTCTTCTTTAGGCTTTAGGCAGCTTGAAGCTACATTAGCTGCTGTTAGAGCAGAGCAGAGCAGAGCAGAGCCAAATCTACAGTGGTGAAGTTGCACTGTGGGTAATTTAGGCACCAAGTTTTGACAATAGAAGGCAACAGAAGACAATACATCTGCCACTGCTGCACAAATTTAGTGATTTTTGTGATCACGAGTCCACATTAAATTGCTACAACACAACATTGTTTTGACATTTGGTGGTTGGCTTGTTTGCTAAATTACTCAGGCCCGACACCAGTTTGGTTTCTGCTCAGTGGGCAAACTGGTCCAGAATATGTTTAGTGAGTGGAGCAGATGTTGAGAAATGGGGCAGGTGTTACTGGAATCAGCTGTTAAAAGTCTTCAAAAAGAAGCTCAAACTGCTCTATTCTCCACTGCCGTATACCTAATCTTTAATCTTGCACTTTGATGATATTAGGCTATCTATCTTATAATTGTGTTTCTATGGGTTAATATGTTTAGGCTCAATGAATGACATCTGTGTAGATTTTTTTGCATGTAAGTAAACCTGCCTTGGCTTGCCTAGTAGCTCCAGGTGATTCGAGGTGGTGAATGTACAGTATGAAGGAGTCGTTTGATCTAACTGCTTGATGCTAGGAAAACAGTGTCATGTTTTCTATTGTTACATCTATTGGAGATCCTATTCTGGACCATCTTTTACTAAATCGTTTGAAATCCTCTTCACACTCTAATTGCAACCAATTAATTGAAGGCTTTTTCACATAAATGAAAAAAGTCAGTCACCTGTGGGACGGACAATCCTGTAAAAACAGCATCCAATCATCTTGAACGTCACGTTCAAGTCAATTGAATCGTGATATGTCAATAAAGCTACAGTCTCTGCCCCTCTCTCCCTCATCTGTACATACCGCTCCTCGTGCATGATCAGAGTCTTCAAAGAGTTACGACGCAGAAAAGAGGAAAGAGGCTTGGACTTTTGAAGTGTGTATTTTCAAAATGTGGGCTGCTAGAACCGTTTTCCAGGGTTTTTCCAACCCTACCTTTAAATAGGCTATGAAAGAAGCAGTGTGATGTTTGGAGGAAGGAACTTACGTTTTTACTTTTTCAGTGACTAATCTGCTTAACTGATAAGTTTTCAAGCAACATAACGCATACTAGCACTGTGTCTGGTGGTTGACAAATAGTGACATTACATAAAAACCACAACATGTAATTTCTACATTTATACTTATGGAAGGATCAAATAAACAGGATATAACAGATTATTTTGTTACTAAATTTAAAGCAGGCTGGCTTTATTTTCCTACATTTCCGGTCATGGTGCTCCGCTCTGCAGTTAGCCTATCAATCTTTTCCTCTAACTCTTCGCAGTTAAGAAAACTATTCCTCCAACTTCTTTTCTCTGCTCTCATTGGAGCTGTGATTGTGGGAACCATCTGAGAGTCCAGGGTGGTGCATTAACGCTGCATAACTCCCCCACCACTGCAGTGCACTGACGACTGTGCTGCAGCTGTAGCACTGCAACTGTGTACGGGGGGTTTTCTCGAGTTCATCAGGAAAACCACAAACTGAGTCGACTGGGAGGGAGCTCTGAAGGAGTTGAGCGTTCACGTAATCTCTCCATCATGTACCGTTGTTGGCTGGCATGTCACAGTGCGTTACACACCATGCATCAAGCCTGCTCTGCCCAGGAGTAAGTGCAGACTCACTGCTGGTTGATTGAACATTACATACTATCACTATAAATGTGCAGTCTTATGCAACCTGCAGCTTTGCAGGAAAAAAACAACACTAATATTTTCTAAGTATCTAAAAAAACACCTTTCTGTAAACATACCATGCAAAATTGAATCAGTCAACAAAAACAAAACCTAATCAGATCCCCAAATGATCTCCAGACAGAAATGTGTGCTCATGTGTTTTGAAGTGCATTTTTTTTTTCATAATCATAGTTTTCTTTGTTAATCAGATATCTTTTTTTTTAACTTAAGTCCATGTTTTATTAAGTCAAGTTAGATATTTGAGAACTTAAACTTCTTAGGAGTTTGTAAGGAGGGAAAAGAGTTAATATTCCCCCAAATAATTAGCCTGACTCTCGCCAGACCCTTGTAGTTCCGCAAAGCTACGCTGAGCTCCACACAAGGGTCTGGGACTGCTCCATAGGCGATTCATTTCAGAAGGCGGGGGCTTGTAAAAAAAATCTTGCATGTGATTGGATAAACCACTTGTCCGTCATCTTGAATGACGTGCTACTTCAGCCACTCACTGCGAGCTGCCATTGTTGTTTGACTCAAACAGTCGCTTCAGCGCTACGTCACACCTCAGAAAGTCCCGCCCGGCGATCCTGATTGGTTCATTATTTTTTGCTCCGGGGAAGAAGTTTGCATTGGCCTCGAGTCCAGACCAAGGGGGCAGTTGTCGGTCTGAGAAGTGAAGCTCACTTCCGCGTTCAAAAAGCTGCAATCCCCCCGGCTTCCTCTGGGGGCTGGCTCCAGAAGGGAGCAACTCCAATTGAGCCCCATGTTAAAATAGCCGATTTTACAGCTTTAAAAAACATATTTACAGCCTGGTACATTTCATTTTTTTGGTCTCAACCGATAGTTTCTACCCCCGCACACACTCTGAGGGGGGTGAATTTTTTTTAAACTCTACCGTTTTACTGTTATTAGGTTTAAAGTTCTGGCCAATTAGGGCGCAGAACCGTTGAGTGACAGGTCCGGCGACTGCTGCTACGAGGCCAGTGGGCGGGCTCTCGGCCGGCCAACGGCCGCACCGCTCCAAATATGGCAAGTAGAATCCAACATGGCGCGGTTCAAACCCCCGTAGTAGCGGCACAAAACAGACTCCCCCAAACCAATGGGTGACGTCACGGACGCTACGTCCATTCTTTTTACAGTCTATGGTCCAGACCCTTGTGTGAAGCTGAGCGTAGCGCCTCTGGTGGAGCTTTGCGGAACTACAAGGGTCTGGCGAGAGCCAGGCTACCAAATAATGTGTCAAAATATAAATTTGATCAGTGCCAAAAATGAGGCATCATGCCAGACTATGTACTGGTATTGAAAATCCCCATGTTTATTCAGTCTTAGCCAAGATTTGTTTATTATTATTAAGACTGTTCCTTTGAATTAATTTTGTTTTTTAACAATTGCACAATAATAACTAATAATTTCATTTAATGAAATAACTTTATTTGATTTGTGGCCATCACAAATCAAACAACTGAAATCCATCTCCAGATATTTAATTTGTAAGACACTTTGTCATACCAAGATTCAAAGCGTCAATGATGATTAATGCAGATAAACAACAATATGTATTTCATCCATACTTAAGAAATAAAGTTTGTTAGAAAGGTTAGAAAGTTAGAACAGGAGAGTGCAAACAGTATAGAAATGACTCTATAATGAGATTCATTGTAGCAGTAATGCACTTAAAGTTTAATGTTAATATTCAGCCATCATGACAAATAGGCTACTAAAACAGTGACACCAATCAGATCCAAGCATTTATTTATAACTGTCTAATGTCACTGTATCTCCATTACTTAACTTGTTTTTTTAATATTGTGACAACCAGCACTTGCTTACACACTGAGTGACATTTTATTCCCCTTTCCACAGTCGATTTGTGTTGATATCAATGCTCTTCTGGTCCAGTGACTCTTGAAGCCCTGGAGGCTCAGAGCGGTTGACTGTGACTCTGTGACCTCCCAGGATCAATGAGCTCTGCCGCTTCTCCAGCAAACCGTCTGGTTACAGCTGACTGATTAACACTGGACATCACGCCAGCTTAGTGACTCTTAACTCGGCAACGGCTCAGAGGAGTCTCAGTGTGTGTGTGTGTGTTTGTGTGTGAAGGGATGCCATTGGACGACGGGGAACTCTGTGAATGAATGAGATGCTTTGGTTCAGGCTTTAGCTGCAAATGATGATGTTTGTGTGATGATATTTTCATGGCTTTGATTATTGTCATTGATTTAATTGTTGTCACTTTAAACTCTGGCACAGAGGCCAAGGTCATGTGGCTTCTAACTCATTGTTGCTCTGATATTTTCTGGGATTTGTTTTGTATCTTTTAACCGACGTAATATGCACCACATGCAGGTTTTAGAAGTTTTTACGTCATGTTGCCTCTGGCCTGTCTGACTGAAGAATGAAGGAATTTGTAATCTTGTAACTTTAACCTGTTGGACTCTATCTTTTAATGCAAGTTTCCTGCAAAAAGAAAACACAATAGGGCCCTGATATAACATTACCACAACATCTTCTCAGTTGGAAAAGTGTTTGATCCTCCATCTCCAAGCAATAGTGGTCAGAATAATCAAGTTCTAAACTAAACGCTAAGGCTGCAACCAGTTATTATCATTGTCAAGCTGCCTGTTCATTTTTGTGTCGATAAAACATTGAAAATTGTGAAAAAATATCAATCGCAGCCCCTCTGAGTTCAAGATGACCTCATACATGTCTTATCTTCTCCGACCAGTCAGGAAAAGAAGCAAATAATTAAAGGATCCATTCTCAGATCCCCTTCCCTGAGCGATGTCAGTATGTAAAGTGCATGTCAGACTCCAACCAGCAGGGGATATCAGCATTACACAAAAGAACCATCGCCCACCCACAAGAATAGAAATGGCCTGACAACCCAGTCACCTGTCACAGGTGTGGCCTAAATGACTTTTCTATGTAAATAACAGGAAATGTATAATAAACAGAGTCCTGTCACTTCCAATGCCTTGTTTCCACTCTGGTTTCATTTGAGACTAATGCAGAGTGAACAAACAAACAAACCTCAGGTAGGACGTAGCAGTCGGTCTACACAGTTTATGTCACTGCGATTCAGATTATTTTTGTGCTCGGCCGCTTTTTGTTCTTCTTATGCATCTGGGTCAAGCAGATTGTCTTTGTTGTCTTTCCTCCAGGGGCAGAGAGCGGGCGGCCGTGGTTAAAGTAGCCCCGACTGTCTGGGATTGTTGTTGTTGTTGCCTTTCTGGGTTCACAGCCTCATTTTCTGCACAGTTTGCCACAGTTAATTATCGGACTCCCTTTAATTATCCTCTGACACACAAAGGCAAACTGCTAGTTAGTCAACGTGCACCCAGGAACTGGTTTGTTAGCTTTAGCATGAAATGTCATGAGCTGTGTCACATTGAGTTTCGCAGGTATTTTATGTTGATTCCTTATAACCACCTTTTTGTGTGTGTGTGTGTGTGTGCTCACACACACCCAGGGCTTTTATTTGTTAAGTTGATAGTTCCACATCCAAAATTGCACAGTTGTAGTCGATTCAAGCTCTGGACCCTCAGCTGGTTTTCCTTTACTTGGTTACACTAATGATGTTGTCACATTAAATAAAGCAAAGATGAAAAGAGTCCCATTCTCCATATAGAGCCACTCTCTGTGCTCTAAGTAATCCAGTTAAGTACGAGTGGATGTACAGGGGGGGAAACAGATGCATTTGGATAATTACTACAAACATTGTTTGCAGTCTGCAAATAAGATTAAAGCTTTCAAGAGATGGAGGAACTCTCCAGGGACATATATACATCCATGTTGCGTAGTGTGTGTGTGTGTGTGTGTGTGTGTGTGTGTGTGTGTGTGTGTGTATAGGGAAGTGGGTGTGGGTGTGTATGGCCTGAAGAGACAGTTTGAGTGATTGAGTTGTTGTGGAACAGCCGATGTTTTTCAGCCGTGGTGGAAATATTAAATATGAAGCAACAATGACGGGAAGGCTGCCCTCCTGACAGCAAGTGTCAGGACAGGAAGGTGTTTTTATCAGGATACAACTGAAGGCCACAGAACTTAGATATAAAGACATTGAGTCGAGATGATGGCACAAATGTCAGGGTTGTTACTATTATTCATCAACTTTCACAACATCGTTCACTGTCAAACTCATGATGGCGCTAGAGGAAAAGTCAGAGAATCAATGAAGTCAGTAGAACCCATCTTATGGGGACTGTGAACATCTGTACAATATACATGTTAGGGAAATTATAGAGATATTTAAGCTGGTCTGATCTGATTTAAGCTATTTCTCTACTTTCTCAACATTGGTTTGGTGTCAGAACACAAACACAGGAACTACCAACAATAACATCCATCATTTTCAACCCAAGAATTTGAAAAACTAAAGCTCTCTATATCAGAACATGATTCAGTCTCTGCATTTCATCCGTTATGGGTAAACTATCTTCTTCTGTTGCATCATCTTGGTCTTGTTAACTTTGCTTGAGTGCCCTCATCATGTCCAGTAATATGTTGTTTGTATTGTTTATGTTTTGTTGTTTTGTCTCGTTTTGTCTTGTAGATCGTTGTGAGTTGTTGTGGTTATGGATGTTGTTATTGTGTTTATGGTGTGATGTGTTTTTGTATTTATCGACTGCAATGGACAGTTCATCTGTGAAAGTAGACTCCAGGAAGAATAGCGATGGCTTTTGCCAAAGCTAATGGAGATCTAAATAAATGAAATGAAATGTCTTAAAGGAATAGTTCACCAAAAAATGAAATTCAGTTATTATGGACTCACCCTCATGCTGATGAATACTCCGGAGTATTTTTTATTCCTCAAAGTGCATCTGGAGACCCGGGAAGGGGGTTCGTAGTCCAACCAGATCCTTATATGAGAGTCATTAGCGCCCGAGACAAAAAGTCCATAAAACTACACAAAAACCTTGAAATATTCCTCCATACTGCTCATCCGCTGCAATCCAAGTGTCCTGAACTAAAGAGACTTTGACACCCCTGGCCTAAACAGTCCTGTATTGAATTTGCCTGGGGCGCACTCTTGCGTGAACGTCAGAGCGCAATGTTTAGGCTCTAAAAATGTCCTAAATTACGTCTTTTCGAGTTAACTCGGGACTATATCCCTTCAGGACACCTGGATTGCAGCGGACGAGCAGTGTGGAGGAATATAATATATATAATATAATAATGGTTTTTGTGTAGTTTTATGGACGTTTTTATGTCGGGCGCTATTGACTCTCATATAAGGATTGGACTACGAACCAGCCTCCCGGGTCTCCAGATGCACTTTGAGGAATAAAAAACTACTTCAGAGTATTCATAAGCATGAGGGTGAGTCAATGATGACTGAATTTAATTTTTTGGTGAACTATTCCTTTAAAAAAAGATGTGATTCCACCTTGTTCCAGAGAAAATACCTCATCTAACCATGACTTCATTTCTGGGAAATGGAAATGAATGTGTGCACTTGGGAAAAGTGTTCGGTAAAACATTAAAGACATTTGTACAGCTACAGTAGCTGCACTTGCAACATAATTGCATGAAATAAATATCTTCTATTGGCCCGTTTCACTTTCTCTTCTCTTCGCCCGTCCTCCGTCACTTCTTATCTGTCTCTCCTCCGGGACTCTCGCCCTCACCGGGGTTAAAGAGCAGCACAAGCCTGAAGCCCGGCCCCTCTCTGGCCTCACAGAAAACCCTCTGATTGGTCCGTCCTTTCCCTCTACACCAGCGGTCGGTGGGGCCCTCCCCCCCCTTGGTGTCTGCTCGCCCAGTGGCACCCTGTCGGTCTGTTTGGATTATTGTAACAGCCGCCGATCAGGCCTCTCGCATGCGTTTCCCTCTCTGCCCACTGCCCACACTACACTTATATGAGAGATGAGGAGGATTAGGTGACAGTGTTGTTTTCACCCCCCCAAGAGAAGAAGACAGGAGGAGGAGAGCAGCCATGGAGTTGAAGTAAGTGTGATGCTTGGGATTTAAAGGAAAGATGGGAAATGGGCAAAGGGAGACTCTGTAGAGTTATTCTCTTCTGTAAAGGATTTTTTGTTTGTGCCTCAGTCTGTTTGGCCTTTGCAACAGGGAAAAGGTGATTATTAAAAGATGCTTCTGGCTCTGAGATACTGGTCGTACAGGTTCCAGCTGTAAAATCACATGTTCTCAGCTCTTCATGTTGTGTTTGTTCTCAGAAAACTGTGGCTTTAATATAAGGAGCTTCTCCTGTGCAGGTGCATTCACCGCCGACTCTGTAGGAGAAAAATATTTACTTGACTCTCATTTCCTTTTCCTGTTTGTCACGCTCGCTGGCTCCAGTTCATCTGTCCTGAAGAACAGCAGGTGCACTGAACTGTTCATGTGATGTTTAGTGTATGTGGCATGAAGTTGGCTTTACAACATATAACTCTCTATACAGCGGTATCTGCAGGTTAGATATGAGGCTGATCCGACTGTGCATGTGGTTAAAGGTCAAGTAAATCAGAAACTAAAAGTGTTTACTGCTGTTACTGTTTTACTGAAGACTTGCATTTCGTCTGGACACTGAGCCACAGGGGTTTCAGCTTCACTGGACTCTGGCTGACAGATGTGCAGCATGGACTCTTTCCAGTGGCCTTCCTTACGTTGGCACATCTGTAGACCTTGATTAGACGTCAGTGGTTGTCAGAGACAGTCATGCACAGACGCACACAGACTCAGACGCAGCATTGTCTTATCTTTTGTCACCAGATGCCGCACATGGTTGGCAAGTGACACAAGGACGAGGGGCTTCCTTACTCAGTCAGAGCACTGCCTCTTTTCTCAGAAACACGTCATTATCAGACAAACCTTTTCTCTTCTCAACAGGAACGGTTCAGAACTTTTGTTATTTGCCTGAACAAAACCTCCTACGGTGAAAATACTTGATGTTATTTCACTTTGATCAGTGTTTCTTTTTTTTTCTTTTCCTCAGATGCCGGTGGTGGTTTTAGACATTTCAAAGCTTGGGTTGTGTTGTGTGTGTGTGTTGGCGGGGTTGTTGGATGTGGAGCTGGACGAAGGGATGTTCGGGCTCAAGGCGTGCTCTGCAGCTGTAATCTCTCATCATCCTGGGCCCAGTGGATGCTTTAGATTAACATGAGACAATTCAGGGGCGGGGCTTGTGTCTCCCTCTGCAGCGAATAGAGAAAAAAAAAGTACTGGAACACAAACTTTAAAGGTCATGTAAAGGTGACAGGTTTTATTATTTCATCATCACAGCCTCTTGAAGCCGCTGCTGTGTATCTATTTATTTATTTGTTGCAGTTGCAGTGTTTTGCGATTACCAGGGTCACCATGTGGACGCATAAGCCTGACGGTCCGACCATCTGGCTTTAGGTGCCGACAGGATTTAAAATACAATAAATGCTGCAAACAAACAAATTGCAACTGTCACCTCACACATAAACAGCAGTTGTAGTGATAATGATACAGTGTTCAGTTCTGTGTGGTCCTTCCCTGATTATGGAGGGTTCAGACATAATGAACATGTGGGGGCTGTTGCCTGGTAGCTAAGTGGGCGGCCATTTGTGCCTTTTTTTTTTTTTTTAACCACCAGCAGTAACCGTCATTATGGGGATGTAGGCCGTGATGAATGGGATGAATGGTTCAAACTGTCAGATCCTCTTTAGCCTGATGTGACTGAAGGAGTAATCTTGGTCTTATCTCCGGGCTCCAGGATGGATGGTGGGCAGCCGGGTGACGCACCGACACGGGGGGTTTCCTCGTTCACTCCGAGTATACAACAGCACAGGCTTCTTTTTCCAGAGCATGTAAAATACGATCAGAGAAAACGCTCAACATGTTCGCTTTTGTGAGAGTGACATGGATAACGCTCCCAATGTCGGCTGGTTGAGTAGGGAAGCCGGAGCCAAGAGGCGATTAATGGTGCATTACAGTACAAGGGGTTTGTCAGATGGTCAGATGGCCAAATTGGGATGGGTGGGGGTCAGCCTGGTCGTATCTGTAACTTTTCCAAAAAACCGATGACCCAACATTGACCCTTTAAAGGAGACGTATTATGCCCCTTTTCCTGCAAATTACAGATTTTTTTTTTTTGTCAATTCTCGTATTTTGGGGGCCAGAAGGCAAGACAAACACCCAAATATATGTTCAAGAGCCTTCAAAAAGTAATATTTCCATAATATGTCCCCTTTAAAAGTGCAATTGAAAGTTGTAACAAGTTGAAATTGTCACAGATTTCTTATTTCATTTGCCAGTTTTATCTTTATGACACCTGCTGTCAAATCCGTATTGTGTGATCCCTTCTCCATGACGGTTGTTTTACACCCAGTCATCATCACTCAGCTGTGTATCCTTATCCTAGCGCAGGCTAAAGGCTGGCTAAAGACCTCTTAAACCACAAATTATACTTTTTACGTCAAAGTTCGTGTTGAAATGAGATATAACGTGGTGATTTGTGTGATTCCACTGCTGATAAATGGATTTCTGAGCTTTGGAAAGTTTAGCTGATTGCCTCTGGTGTCAAAACTGAGCTGTAGAGCTGTGACCTCCTGGCTGCAGCTCCGGTACTTGCAGCGTTACTATATTAATGCTGTCATTTAACTCTCAGCAAGGAAGCAAACACTGCAGGTGTATTTTCTAAAATGTCAAGTGTTCGTGTGAGTTATATTAGCCTGCAGCTAACTTGAGAAATTTCGACACAAAGTTTTATGAGAATATTATTTTTTCTGATAAGGTCACTGTGACATAATATTAGTTCAAGTGCAATTAAAACCGTTAGAGTTAGAGTCACTAATGGAAAATAAAATGGCTGTGAATGAAACAAGTGGCAGTAAACTGTGCTGTAGCTCTGCTCTGTCACCAGTGTGTTCGACCGGCACGTGACTGGACTCTTGGCCTCGAACAAAAACGTTTGAATCAAACCAGTTCAATAAACCTGCAGCTGAAGTGAGACGAACCCGCTCTCTGTGCACACACACATGCTCACCTGTTTGTCTTCTTCACCCTGGTTTGTTGTTGACGTTGTTGTGGAAAAAGTGGTCATTGTGACTGAGCCGTGTCATCATTGTGTACGGTGACACGGCATTTTGTTCTGGTGCGTTTAGGAACACACAGAGGAGGAAAACGGTGGAAAAAACAGCTGAGGTCAGTGCTCTGGAAAGAGCAGCGGGATGGACGGCAGAGGGAAACCCAGAGCTAAAGCTAAAATACACTTAAGAGAGCTGCATGGAAACCTGTTTCCCGTTCGTACTGGTGAGTTTGAAACAAGCTGGTTTAAAGTTACAGCAGGGCCTAGTTCCTCAACACACAGCAGATTAAATTATACTACATTTAAAGCTTTTTAATTTTTACCATATGTATTGGAAGATGTGTTGAGAGCAGTGAGCCTTGTTTTGTTTTTTCCTGCCATCACAGCCCTGAGGGGAGGTGGGTCAGCAGCCTTTGAAGTGTCTGGAAGCATCATGGGAGATAATGTGGGTGTGAAGTGTGTGAAGCAACCAGAGCAGGTTTAAAGGATGTGTTTACTTCTCGGGTGTGTTTATGTGTTGGTGCCTTTGAGCTGTTAGTGTCTCTTCTTTCTATTAGTCATCATACTAGACCCTCCGGTGATGCAGCGATCAGACCGGCTCCTTTGAAACTGACGGACACCGAAGCCCCGCCCTCTAATTATTTTTTAAGCATATTTATATCAATACTTGAAGAGAAGAGAAGGAGCCTGCAGATGGAAAACATGTTTGTGTTTTGCAGAGTAAAGAATTTGGCCTCTGCTGTGTTTACAAAGTGATACGGCCTTTTGACAGCATCATGTCGCTGATACTAGTGCTGGAAAAGCCCACATGTCGGTGTCGGGGTCCAGTCCTGTGGTGTTGACATTCACATTGCACACTGTGCCTTTTTAACAAAACAGAAACAAAGCAAAGCAATGAAGAGGTGTGTGCGTGTATGTGTGTATGTGTGTGCGTGTGTGTGTGTTGTTTATCGTAGAGACTCATGGTGATGGCAGGGAGGTGAAGTTTGCATTATCCAAATTGAAGGCAGCCTCTGTAACCACTCATTAAAAGCACCCTGCAGGGATTTTGATCACTAGTTGCGCCACAGTGCAGCGTTATTGTTTGCTTTCAATGATTGCCGTTTGTTTACGAGACTGCCATCAGAGTATAAAGCTTCTCATATTCTGTATTTTTCTTATTGTTAAAAAGAAAATGAAATGAAAACACTTGATGAATTGATCCTGGTAAACAAAAATGATCTGTGTGGCCAAAGCCTCTGTGCCACATTTTATTAAAAAACAACATTAAAGCAGAAGTAAGCGGAATATTTGTGTTAATATAAGTCTTAAATAGTTATATCTTCCGACGGCAATCACTTACATAGAGTGTTTGGTCTGAAACACGGGTCTGTCAGTCACTCTGCTCTGCTGTAAGCCGAGGAGAAAACTTTCCTTGTATCCTACAACCTTTATCCAATGAGGAGAGAGAACAGCACAAAGGGGCGGTCCTCTCTATGTGTGCAGCCAAGGGATGCGCGTGAATGTGGTGACGTAGGGACGAGGGCGGGGACTGCTAACTCCATCGGCTGACAAGAAGTTAGCCAAAACGACCGGATCGCTTACTTTTGCTTTAACACTGGAATTTATTTTTGACTTGTCCCTAAAAACTGTTCTGTTGTAAAAACTTAGTAATGATACGTATTCATTATTAATCCGCCACAGAAAATAGTGCCATAAGTGCAGTATTCCTTCCAAAATCTGTTGTTTGCCTTAAAGAAAAGAAAAGAAAAGGGGTACTAACATCTGTTAGTAGGAACCAGCCTGGTTGTGGTTGAGTGTTAAAGCCAGGAAAGGGAAAGTGTTGAAAATGTTTTGCTGACATTCAGTGAAATGTGGAACAGCAGCAGCTTCGTCCTTCAGGGTGGCGAATCTGATGATGATGACGTTTTGGGAGATTAATTGTTTGTGTCGTTTGTTTGTATGTCGATGCGACACCCACACAATCAACAGTTTGGCCGGTGTGTGCCCCTCTCCTCTCTTCTCTCCAGAATCGCTTCGGCTCCTCTTTGTTCTGTGTCCCACTCGTCTGACTGACTCAGAGCTCGCCGAGTTTGGCAGAAGCTGAGATGAGATCACTGGAACAGCCTTGGAGCTGCCAGCCGTCATGAAGTGTGTGCGAAAGAAACTCTGTCAAGTTCAATTGATGTGATTTTTTTTTTTTTCATGGACTGACAAAAGTGCAAGGATTCAGGATTTTCTTCTTATTTCTCTCACTGTTATTTGAAGGTCAGCACAGGACAGTCAGAGTAGATGATGATTGATTAGGGGTCAAATGGGGTTAAACTTCCTCTTCGATGCCACTGTTTCTATACAACGGTATATAAGATGTCATGGCTTAACCACGTCACTGATGGAGGATGTAAAGTACATTATAACTGTGGGAGGAACCCACGTATATAATCTGTCCTCAAACGGACTAATCACAACCCTGATAGCACCAATTTCTTCAAACTATGCATGTTTCATCTGACAAAACAACAAACTCGGTTGTAATGTAATGAAGTCCAATAGATGAATGCTAATTGTCATTCTTCCCATCAGGGGCAGATAAAGGATGTAGTTTAAACAAAAGAATTAATGCTTACAAGACAATTAAACCTCATATTCAGGTTGAATTTCCATTTTCTTTCATCATTCATTCAACCTAAAATCATCATGAAACCAGTTTTCAGTTTGAGGTTGTTTTTCTCGAGTCTTGCCTTTAACCAGTGAGAAACAATAGACATTATCTTCCCAGTGTTCAGTTGTGCTGTTGCTAGAAGCATTTAACATCACACTGATCAAAGGAGCACTGTTACATCCGCAGTAGCAGCCGCTATCATGCTGTAGCTATACAGTAGCTGCTTCAGGCCGATACATGCTTGTTTCCAATTTCCTGCTGTTGTTTTCCATGAATCTATTAAGTAAAAGAAATAATACAGCTGATCACCAGGTTGTCCAACAACATCAGACCTGTTTGGATCAGTGAACACATGTGAGATGTTAAGTGTAGGAACAGGCTAAAGACAAGAAACTGACAGGACTGAATCAAGATGCTACAGGGAATCATGCAAACAACACAGTCTTTTTTAAAAACGTGCACCCTGTGTCGATTCCACCACTTAAATCCTGTATTATGCGTACAGCACTGTGAGGTGAGGTCAGTGTTTTACTTTTAGTCTGAAGCATAACGCTGCGTTTCATGTTTTGGATGATCCAGACTTGCACAGATTTATAGAGCTGAGATCATCACAGAGGCAGCAGCGACGCGGCCAGACACCAAGATCCCAGTCTGTGAAATCCCACAGGTGGCCTTGGACTGTTTCAGGTCAAGAGACAATGAAGGAGTAGCAACATACTTTATCCTAAAGAAATGACGAACTTGACCTCCTATGCAACCATGTGTGTGATGTTACAGCATATGAAGGAATGTGTGCTTTCATATACAGCAGTGTCTCTGGCCTCAGCAGCTTTAAAGCTATTTCTCTCTTGTTTTTTCTACAGTATATATAATACTTTAATTCCCTCATTGCTTTGATTCCTGATTCTCTTTCATCCTCTGTCCTTTTCTTCCCCGGCTCCTGTGCAGTGACTCAGCAGCTGCACACACCTGCACACACACACACATACACATGCACCCGGGGAGAGATCCCTCAGTTTGCCTCCAGCTCTATTGGCCGCTGCGTTAGATCACCGGCCGTCAGCCAATACTCGCTCGCATTACTCCTGATGCTGCACACGCTCCCTGCACTGCAGTGAGCCAGCATTTAGGGGTAGGAGGAGGGAGGATGAATGGATGACACAGACTGAGCGAAGAATGCAAGGGATGGGAGGAGGAGGAGGAGGAGGAGGAGAGCAAGTTGGGAAAGGGAAAAGAGAGAGAGAGAGAGGGAGGGAGGGGTAGAGATGATGTAAAAACTGAAACACAATCTGTCTAAGCTCTAGCTCCTCCTCGACTTGTGTGCACACCCATAAACACACGGAGGCTGCTGTGTCGCTCACACGCATCCCTGCCGTCTCCTGTTTTGGCTCATGGCTGCGACCTGGAGAGGGGAAACATCATGTCCTGTCAGAGCTGACATGACCTAGAGGCGGGTTTAAGAGGGATTCTGGGGTGTTTTTTGGTGTTTGTGGTTCCTGCGTTTGGGACTGGATGACGCCTGTTGATTGGTCCATAGATGCAGCACTGTAAGTCATCCTGTTCATTCATGTTGTGCTGTATACTGAGCTCTTTTGGAAAAGCTGTTTCCCCTTTTTGATGTGTTTGCATCATCTCATGGAGTCACTACATAACGTGCATAAGATTAAAATATCCTATGAGTTAGCACAAAGTATTCCTCTCATGTTACACCCCGCTGTGTGTGAGATGACAGCTCCATCCAGCAGGAATTATTCCGCTTAGCTGGTGCAGATCTGATTATGTAAGAGTGGAGCGATGTGTGGCTGCCGCGACCGACCTTGTGCACTGTCAGCACAGGAGCTGCTTCTGTTTGTCCTGTTGTGGCCGTCTGCAGAAGGATTTAGGAAATTTTAGTTTCACAGTCTGAGCCGCAGTCCAGACTCTGTTTATCTGTCTCGTCTGGCTCTGTGAACCTACTGTAGGAAGTTGTTATCATCACAGCAAGAGGATCTGAGATCTGTGTCTGTGCATGTTTATGCATTATCACATAGTTGTTATGCAGGCAGACAGTTTCTTTACCTTTAATGTATGGATTCACATCTGTGATTTAAAGATGGGGCCTCTAAGATGCTTTGTTTATGTTTTGTTTAGGTCATATTTCAGCTGTTGTTCGGTTTCATCCACTTCAGATCAGTTCCACTGCTGCTTCTGCTTCAGCATCACTTCTATATTTGGCAGCTGACAGCAAACAAATTACACACGAGCCATGTGGCATGTTGGGAAAATTTTAGGAGCAACCCACTTGACAGCATGACGGCTTCATCATAACAGCAATTTAACCTCCGCTGTCTCCGTTTCCAGCCCCCCCCCCCCCCCCCCCTCTCTGGATCACCACTTTGTAGCTGCAGGCTCTCATATCTGCCTTGAGAGAGGGGGAACCAAGAGGAGGATAAGAGAAAGAGAGAGGGAGCGAGAGATGAAATGAAAATAGACGAGAGAGGATGAGAAAGAGAGCATGCACCGTAGAAAGAAGCACGGTCCCTGAGGGTGTCCTCTCAGCAGCAGAGGTGGCCTGTTTCTGTGCCCGTCTTGAATGTGGAGAGACAATAAAAGCACTGACACACTTTCTGTGTCTAAGTTAGCTGCCGGATAATGTTGCAGGAAATAAAAATCACAAATCACAAAAAGACGTCTATAATAAAATCGGGGAGTTGTCCAGAATACTATAGATGACTCTTCGAGAAGAGTCAGTGGAGCTGTTGTGTTTATGTTCAGAAGGCAATGAGTTGTTATTTTGGTAGTGTTCAGTGTTCAGTGAGCTGAGTGCTTTGCTTTCACTTCATAATCAAATATTTATCACTTAAAGTGCCTTTTTATGACAAACGTCTGGCAACTTCTGCAGCTCATATTCAAGACCTGCTCTATTCACCAACTCCTACTGCAGCCGTTCCCAAAATGGGACACACAACATCCCAAGATATTGCAACATAAATCTGCAAAAATTAGAAAAGAGATATTATGATGTGTTTATTTTTCCAGACTGTTGTAGGAGTTGTTGACCTTTTTCGCCCCTAATGATAGTCACATTTGGATTATTTTTATTATAAATTTAATATGTTGTACCTGTATAAAGTGATGTAATATTATTTGAGTTAATCTAAATGTATATATTGATAGATATATTGAAGTTTATTTTATAATATATATTGTCTGTAGTGTTTTTATTATTTCGTATCTATAATGTCAAAGTTGGTTATATCTTTGCAGCTCCTTTAGTATGAAGCACCTTTGGTTCCCACCTGCTGTTGTTTACAGGGGGATGGATGTGAATGTGATGCACATTGCATTGCACATGC
The DNA here is from genome assembly GCF_045865225.1 of Trachurus japonicus. Classification (NCBI taxonomy): domain Eukaryota; kingdom Metazoa; phylum Chordata; class Actinopteri; order Carangiformes; family Carangidae; genus Trachurus; species Trachurus japonicus. Next base: position 26,891,000 of record NC_140907.1, read on the forward strand.
ACAATGAGATGCACATGTCCTAAGAGCTAAGAGAGTAGAATAAAGTTGAGTCAACTGTTCTGTTGTGTTGGAGGTGATTACAGAAGACAGCTTAAAGAAAGTAGAAAACAGCCCAGAGCTGTTGGTGTTCTGCAGCCGTGACCTCCTTTTCTTTGTCGGCAAATCTGAGGTTGAATTGTTGGACAAACGAAAGCGACAAGAGATTGTTTTGTTTGAAACGGTCCCAAGCCAGAAAGGCAGGGAATGTTTTTTCCTCTCAGAAACAATTTTCCTTGTGTTTTTGTGATTGATGCGACAGAATTGCACCATGAGGTACACTTAGAGGCGGTTTAGGTCTCACCTTGTTTTTCTCAGTGGTTTGTTGATCAGATGGGAAACACTGTATTTTATAGGTCCTGTATTTTTATGGCTGCGTTTTGTTCATCTCTCTGGGAAACTCAAGTGGATATTGAAAATGTGAATGTTACAGGCAGACACTGGACAACTGTAGCATCTAATACTTTCTCCTCATTCCCCTTCATATTAATCAGCTAAATACCTGCTAATGTTAAGGTAATTATGAGGATTGTTTCAAGGGAATTAGCTAAAAAAGAAAGAAAGAAATGGGATTAGTAAAATCAAGTAAAGTTCGTTCCCAGGATAAATTCTATATTTAAACCTCTTTTTTTTTTTTAAGTCCACATGAACCCTTCCTTAAAGTCCGTAAAGGTAATTTCAGCATCTTCAGAGATAAAAATCAAATGCCATTAGCTAAGGATGATTGTGTGATTTGATCAAAGAGCAACTATTAAAGAGACCTTGCAGTGAGATTATTTAGTCAATACCTATTTCCCAAATTAGGAACAGAACAGATTGTATTTTCTAATGTGTATCTGACATCAATCACACTTTGATTTTATCATAATCAGATTCAGCAGTTTACACTTTTGTAAACACTTCATGATGAAACCGTGACCTCAGTCTGACCTCTCGGCCTCTTCACAACCTCTCAGATCTCCCCCAGACATAATGGTTGGGAAAGTTAACTGTACTGTATGTAAATGAGCTTATCATCCCACTGACCACCAGGAAACAGATCTAGCCACTGGTCGTGTCTCATTGACCTGCTGCTGATCGAGGGGATGTTTACAGTCACTCTTTCTAATCTTAATACTTCAGTGTTTGCGAGTTAAAGGCTGCGGACCACAGGAGCTGATCGGTGTCTGCTCTGTTTGTGCGTTTGCCATTTCCTGTCTCAGTGAGGAGGTGGAAGGAAGAAGGTATTTGGCCTTGGATTTCAAACTTTGATCTTTACGACCCTCAGGTTTCCACTCACTTCCACGAGGTCATCGCTGTGTGTGTGTGTGTGTGTGTGTTTGATCATATATTATGTCTTGTCCTCACTCGTCTTTTCCTCCCTGTGTGTCACTCTGCAGGGTACAGGGTAAGAGGAAGGGGGACTCCTATGTCAGAGTTTTAGGATGGCCAGTGAAGGCTCCACTATTCCCAGCCCCGTGGTCCGCCAGATTGACAAGCAGTTCCTGATCTGCAGCATATGTCTGGACCGCTACGAAAACCCCAAAGTCCTGCCCTGCCTGCACACCTTCTGTGAGAGGTGAGTGGAGTTACTGTGTTTTTCTTATGCAGGAGTGTCATGTTTTCATCCTTTGACATGTGAGATGGTGCAACAGTGAGTATCTTTTTAAATGTATGGTGTTTTCATAACTTTTAAGCTAAATGCTAAAATTAACAATGCACTTTGCAGTTTTGTGTTTCAGTTTTACACATATATTCATATCTGTGACTTCCAATCTATCATGTTTAATCTGATTACATTTTATTTGTTGCAAGTCATGGTTATTATGTTGAGGCATTGTGCATTGATGATTTGATTTCCCTTATCTGTCACATGACACTTCCCTCTTTCTGTACCGACCATAAAATCAGTGTGAAACAGATCCCAGAGCAGCTAAATGGATGTTTAACATGTAATATAACACTAAATCCTCAGGCTTTATCTCACCGACCTGTGCACATGCTGAAAGCCTGCTTCGCTCTGGTCTATTTCTGACCACATCCTACATGATACTAGGTGTGGTCTGAAGAGTGACCACACTCATCAATGATGTAATGTTGCAGATGTACAGGGTCAGAGACAGAGCACCATCTAATGCCTATAGACTGTATACTATAGACTTGGAGAGTTTACAGTACCTGTCCTGAGATGAACTTTTATGGTCCATGCAAGGCAATCCAATGATAAGATGTGTTCAGAGCAGCACACAACACACAAAACAAAACGCAGACAATGACTGGATTAAATTACTGAAAACTCAAGGACAAGAACCAGATCATTCATGATTACATCAATGATTGTTTTTCTTTAGAGCTGTTTGCTGGACACTGAAAATCTTAGGAGAGCAGATTAAGGCTTTTATGGCTGAGGTCAACATCAGCAAATCTGATCAAAACCCTAATGTTTCTTTTACCAGCTTCCTGTCCAAAACTTTTTAATTGTACAATTATATTAGCATCATCAATTATTATATTGTCTATACCATAATCTGAAAAGTCTGGAGGTTAGATGAGAACTTAACCTACACATTTCTCAAAATTGAAACTTGAAACCTCTTCAGTACATTCTGCATTAATCTTAAAGTCTTGATAAAGTGTTATAATAATCATTTTTATGGTGGAGTTGCACTATGATAAAAGCATTTCTAATGTTTTCCTCCATTAATGTGCATTAAAAAAAACAACTTAAGTCCAACACAACAAACTACCTTTGACCTCAAATCTCCATAAAACTGAACTCTATAAACTCCACAATGACAGGATGTTATATGTTTGTGATGGGGCTGTTATATTTGATGGCTCTGTGCAGGTGGAGATAATAAGCTGGTAACTCAGTTTGCACTGCCACTGTAAATCACTTCTGCATTGTAAACACATCAACCACTAGATGGCATAAAATACCCAGAGCTCCTGCAACTTTAAGGTCAAGATACTGATGATAAAATGTCAGATTATAGTGTTGAATGGTGATAATTTATAATACTGTGTGTACACTACTGCTGTATGTGTCACCTCTGTATACTGAGTTGTTTGTCCTTCTCTCTCTCACCCTCGTCCAGGTGCCTGCAGAATTACATCCCAGCCCACAGCCTCACCCTGTCGTGCCCCGTGTGCCGCCAGACCTCCATCCTGCCAGAGAAGGGTGTGGCGGCGTTGCAGAATAACTTCTTCATCACCAACCTGATGGACGTGCTGCAGCGGGAGCCGGGCAGCTGCAGCCAGGAGGCCGCCGCTCTCAACAACATCACCGCTGTGGCCACGGGCCAACTGCTCTCCTGCCCCAATCATGGAGGCAACGTAAGAGTCTCACTCACACACACACACACACAACTCATACACCATCAATACTGTCTGCTCAATTATCTAAATAAAGTTTAAAACAAATAATATAACATTTGATGTGCTTTCACATGAGACAGCTGTGAATGTCACCTGCACAGCTGGGATTTTTCAGTTCAGTCTCATTTATAGTATATCTCTAAAACATAACAGAAGATATCGCAGGGCTCTTTTCATATTGAACGGGTCTAGACTGTGCTTTTTATAACATACAGTACTGTAATATAGAGACCTGGCATTTCCTCATAAGACAGTATTTGGTTACAGAGGCAAGGACAGACACTTTTCTAACAGTGAAGAAACTTTGAACAGACCCTGACTCATGGTGGGCCGCTGCCTGTCTCAACCAGATGAGTTGAGAGAGACAGAGAGCGATAAAGAGGGGAGAGAGAGTGGTAAAGAAACGCAACATAATGCATATTCCACATAATGTTAATGTTATAGGACCAATAATGAGACAAAAGACAATGTTTGGACAGTTAATAAGACTAATAATAAGCTTAATACTAAAATTAAATTGAAGACAAAAAAAGAGTCACATGCAGTATTAATAGTGAATAACTTTTGTCTCACAGATCTGAGGATGGAGAGAATAGAAGCTAAGTCGATACAGCAACATGTTAACATGTTTGTTTATTATGTAATATACTGATGTTTTCCACCAACATCATCTTTGTTTGTCTAGTTAGCGAGTAAACATCTGATAATTAGGGGGAAGAACAAGAGAAAACCTGCAGCTAATGTGAATATCATTAGTTTTACAAGTTATTTAGTCATAAACCAAAATATTACATAACCCTCCCCCCCTCCGCCTTGTTGGTATTGGACATTTCCCTAAACAAGCTAAACTGTTGGAAAACACGAGTATCTGAAAGTAATTCCACAGTTATCCATCAGATAGTTGTCAAAATATTGTACATTTCATTCAGACCCAACACGACAAACCTCATGATGGAGTTTTGAGGAGAAGTCACTAAAACCGTTCAGGGAAACCACAAATGTTTCTGTATCAGTAAGTTGTGATATTTCAGTCCAGCGCTGCATTAGCAACACCGCTAATGTGGCCCAAATGGTTTGGATTGGAAACTCAACCCCATATTTAAGTTTAATCTTTACTTTCTCTGGTTTTGCTCAGGTCATGGAGTTCTACTGTCCTCCCTGTGAGACGGCCATGTGTCAGGAGTGTACGAGCGGGGAACATGGAGAACATCCAACTGTGCCTCTGAAAGACGTAGTGGAACAGCACAAGGCCTCGTTACAGGACCAGCTCGACGCTGTCAAGAAGAGGTACAACAGCAGCATTATGTCATCATCACACTGCCACGACGTTCCCACAATCCTCTTGTGTTGTGCCTCGAGTCGGGAGTCATATGACGGGTGACTCACTACATGAAAAACATCCGTCTCTCTCTCTCTGCAGGTTACCAGAGATCGACTCGGCCCTGCAGACTCTGTCAGAGATCCTGCAGCAGCTGACCAATCAGAAGAGCTCCATCGAGGATGACATCCACAGCACCTTCGACGAGCTGCAGAAGACCCTCAACGTCCGCAAGAGTGTTTTACTCATGGAGCTGGAGGTCAACTACGGCCTGAAGCAGAAGGTGAAGTGAATCGGCGGACAACGCGTGTAGAGTTTTAGTTTCACAAAGGAATTTTCAATCGAAAGCAACTGGACTTGGTTATTTGTCTAGTCCAGTTGCTTTCGATTGAAAATTCCTTTGATATGCTATGACCTGGACAAATGAGAATATGCACAGGCTTAGTTTTAGTTTCAGTTTTAACGGATGTTTGGTTTAGACTTTGGTCTTATCTGGGCTGAGTTCACATTTCCCGGTGAGTGTTGTTTGAGTTTATTAATCAGCGTTAAGCACTCTAACAGTCATTATCTAGCTCTTAAAGGGGCTGCGTTGGATAGCCGCTCTGATTCGCTCCTATCAAGATATGCTGAAGTACATTACATAAGGAAATTATCCAGAACATTATAATGACATAACGCACTGACCTTGGTTTAATCTATTTTTGGGGGGGAGAATTTGATTTAACCTGTCACAGGCTACTCATCAGGCTCTTTTTTGCTGATGTGTGTGTCAGGGGGCTCAGCTGGTCTCATAGGAGATTAACAGGCAGGACAGAAGGGGGGTGGTGGGGGTTGAGGGAGCTAGTGCACCCCACCCCGATCCAGACAGCCAATGGCGCTGTCCGGTTGAGAGGCTGGGCGCCTGGGAGCTCCGTCACATGGGTCGCTAATGATTTACAATTCACTGGCTGGTGTGCTGTCAAAACACTGGAGCCCGAGGGGAGGGAGGGGTGGGGAGGGGTCATATGAGTGACTCACAGCTGTAGCTAGATGGAGCCAGTGCACCGAGTGTGTGTGTGTGCGTGTGTGTGTACACTGGGGGTAGATTTGGGTGTGTCATGTGCAATGAGGTAATACAGTGCAGCTTTGCTCTTCATGCTGCTGCTGCTGCTGCCACTTTATCCTCTTACACCGGTGGCTCAGGCTTGTTTTTCACAGTATGTATGCACGGCAGCTCATTTTTCAGACCTTCAGTGTGTGTGTGCGTGTCCGTGTGTGAATTAGTTTGAAGAGGCAGTTGAAGGTGTTTTGGATGAATCATTTGACTGCAGTCTGAGATAAATGGATTAATGGCCTCTCTCGTCGGAGAAGAGGAGGAGGTTGATGGCCAGATGCGGGTGAGTCGCTCTCGCTGCTTTGATCAGTGTGTGGTTCGGTAGAAAGTCAGTTCAAACATTGATTATTGACAACAAAGAACTTGAAGTCCAACACAGAGAGAGATTGCAGGATCTTAATGTGACTTGTATTAGTTTATTAGCAATAACAACTTAGAAATTAAAGGTGATTTAATTTTGCATGTGTCAAGACTTCCTGTTAAAGAAATTATCATTATGGGATTGGTGGTAGATAGCAGGTAACTGTTAACTCACAGTGCATACATTAAATGGAAGAAGTCGTTCTAGGGGTGGTGGCCTATGAACCTTTTTTAATGATATGCTTGATGATGTTGCTGTTGTTGAAAGTTAGATAGTTAGAAATGTTTAGTAGTTCTACTACGATTGATTTGTGTCAGTAACTGTAACAGTGATCTCACAGATCTCTTCGTGGCGCCACAGGATGACATAGACACAATAACATGGACGGTCTCTGCAGTAACGCTGCAGCTGTGTGGTTCTGTATATGAGCAATAACAACAATGTTCTGCAATCTAGACAACATGTTTTTACTGAGATAAGATCTCGTTCCCTTCATGCTCAGAGATCACGGTCTGTTGTCGCTTTATGTTTTCTCTTTTTTGTCTCAGTCGTTCCAACCCAGCAATCTCAGGGGTTGTGAGATGAATTGAGGAACAAGAAAGATGGAAATGCAGGATCCCATTTACTTTAATTGTATTTTAAGGGGTCATAAAATGTTTGGGAACAACTTACTGTATCTTTGTAACCACAAACTCACTCTGTCGCCCCCTGGTGTCTGCATGTGACAGGTGCTTCAGGCCCAGCTGGACAGCCTGCTGCAGGGCCAGGACGGCATCAACAGCAGCTGTAACTTCACGGAGCAGGCTCTGAGCCACGGCACCGAGGCCGAGGTGCTGCTGGTGAAGAAGCAGATGAGCGAGCGTCTGATCGAGCTGGCCAGTCAGGAGCTGCCGCTGCAGCCCGGAGAGAACGACCAGCTGGACTTCCTGGTGGAGACGGACGGACTGAAGAAGTCCATCCACAACCTGGGCACTATTGTAACGACTAACGCCGTGGCCTCCGAGTCCGTGGCCACCGGCGAAGCGTTACGACACTGCGTGGTGGGCGTACCCACCTCCGTCACCATAACGACCAAGGACAAAGATGGAGAACTGTGCAAGATGGGTAACGCAGTCATCACTGCTGAGATCTCCTCTCCTGACGGCAGCAAAGGCGAAGGAGGGATACTGGACAACAAGAACGGCACTTACGAGTACCTGTTCACCGCCCCTAAGGAAGGCACCTTTAACTTATCGCTGCGTTTATACGACCAACATATCAAAGGAAGCCCCTTTAAGATAAAAGCCACCAAGTCTATAGATGTGTCACCAACTTCAGACAGCATGAAGAAGAGGCTCAAGTCTCCGGGCAGCGGCCACATCAAGCAGAAGGCCATCAAGAGACCGGCCAGCATGTACAGCACCGGGAGGAGGAAAGAAAACCCCATCGAGGACGACCTCATCTTCAGGATTGGTGAGAGAGCATTTTGTGCGTGATGGCGGTTCATGTCTGTGAACGACTCTGCTGAAAATCCTCTTAAATCCTGAGATACATCATTTCACAGCTGCCTACACTGTGAAAAAAAAATGGAGCGTTAAAATTGTGAGTTGTTAATAATTCAAGTCAGAGACAGAGAAGCAGCTCTGCTGTCTCTGGTTGTATTTGAATTTCAAATACCTGGATCTGCATCTTCACGGGGCTTTGTCTGTGCAGAGTGTGGTCAGTTTTTCTCAGCATATGTCGACTGTTGAACAATGATTATTAGTTAGGGTCTTTGCTAGTTTGCTAACTGATTAATTGTTTTATTTATACAAACAAAAATGAGGTTCCAGATTTATATGGGAATTTATCACTGTAAACGATATAGACTAAACAATTAATTGATGTATTGGGGATACATTTAACAAAAAGAGATCATTAGTTCCTGCCCTTATTGTCTGTATTACAATAACTGGGTGTGTAAACAAAAAAAAGAATGTTTGAATGAATGAAAGATTAAGATATCAGCCTTTCATTAAAAACATGTTGCTCATTTCTAGGCACCAAAGGAAGAAACAAAGGTGAGTTCACTAATCTGCAGGGAGTGGCTGCCTCCGCTCTGGGGAAGGTGCTGATCGCAGACAGCAACAACCAGTGTGTCCAGGTGAGAGGAGCTTTTTGTCTGTCACCTTTAACAGTGCAGCCTCAGTATGTTTCAGTACACTGAATGTGCTGCATTTGATTTTAACTTTTCTTTTTTTCTTTTTTTTTCTCTCTCACAGATTTTCTCCAACGACGGTCAGTTCAAGAGTCGTTTTGGGATCCGGGGCCGGACTCCGGGTCAGCTGCAGCGGCCGACAGGTGTGGCCGTCCACCCAAACGGTGACATCATCATTGCAGACTATGACAACAAGTGGGTCAGCATCTTCTCCAGTGAAGGAAAGTTTAAGGTGAGTCAATTGGGATGATTATTGTCCGTTGGAAGAGACAAACTACTAAAATGAGATGATAAACACTACGTTGGTGCTTTACCAACATATACTTTTGCAGTCGATAATCACTGCCAGCAATACAGTTAATGATGTATTTCAGTGTTACTTCTTCCCTAATTTTAACAGAAAAACAAATCTTAATCTCATTTGCAAATGTCACACCTGATTTGCTGATTTCTGTTAGTGTGTGAAGAGGCACTCATGCAGAGTTTCACTTCCCTCTTCAGTCACAATCACAGACATTTTATTTTGGTAATTTAAGAAAATGGAGACAGCAATCCTGTGAGCATAAAGCCGACTAATACTCACATTTGGATGAAAAGGGAAATAATATACGCATACACACAAATAACAGCAACAAAAACAATGTAAATACTTGTGTTTTACATTCTAGATAACTAAAGTAACAAATAAAAAAGGACCCATAAGAAGAATAAAACATAAAATAATCATAAGAAGAAAAATAACAAATAAATACAAGGAGTTAATTAAAAGAAAGAGCATGAAGTAGGTCTTAGTAGGATTCTTGAAACTATCTAGCTTCCCTTATTGTTAAAGGTCATCTGTTCCAAGCCATTGGTGCATGAAAACAGAGCGGGGCTGCACCGTGCTATTTACAGTTCATTTATGTTTAAAAAAAACCTTCTCTTCATGTAAAAATAAACTTCTTAAAAATCAATGCTAAATGCTACAGGAAGCCAGTGCAGAGTCTTAAACAGCAGTAATTTGATCTCTGATCCTGGGGATAGGATAAAACTCTTGACTGCTGCATTTGCATTAATTGCAGCCCATCCCTATATTAAAGAGCAGACCAGTAAATGGTGTCTTGCAACAATCCAGATGTGAACAGATACATACATGTGAACAGATGTGAACAGATGCATACATACATACATACATGCATCAGCATCAGATTTAAAGTCCTTGCTCCTCTGCAGAACAAGATTGGCTCCGGGAAGCTGATGGGCCCTAAAGGCGTGTCGGTGGACAGGAACGGCCACATCATCGTGGTCGACAACAAGGCCTGCTGCGTCTTCCTCTTTCAGATCAACGGCAAGCTGGTCACCAAGTTCGGTAACCGAGGCAACGGTGACAGGCAGTTTGCAGGTACACTCAATGGTAATACGTGCACTGCCCCCTACTGTCTTTCTCCAGCCAGCTCACACCTGCATGTGGAATGAAGGCGCGCCGCCGTGTGTCCCAGCAGGAACCATGCAGATCTCCTCATCCAAGTTTTTAGATAAGACATGACTTTGTTTTTTATTGATATTAATACTGTGCTGCTCTCTTGGCCAGGATCCCCTTGCAAAAGAGATTCTGAATCTCAATGGGATTATTCCTGGTTAAATGAAGGTTAAAAAAAAGCATAGGACATACCAGAGAGATTTTCTGCACAGTGTTCTACAAGTGTTTTTTGTTGTAGCATGTTGTACGTTATACATTGGTATAAGTAGCTTGTTTTTTTTTCTCTCATCTTCTCTCGTCTTCATTTTTATGTCTGTGGTTTGTCATAAATGCTTCATAAATACCTCTAAACCTGCATGTTGACCACAAACATCAGCTCTGCAACCGCTGAAATGAATTGTTTCCGTCATGACATTTTAAATCAGATTTGGAGGAATGGGATCTGTCTGAGACCTTTTTGTTTTTTTATTCATTGGGTGATTCAGGTCCTCATTTTGCTGCTGTCAACAACAACAATGAAATCATTGTGACAGATTTCCACAATCACTCAGTCAAGGTGAGCACAGCTTCAGATTCAGTTGGTACATTTTTACTACTAAAATCTGAGTCTTTTGCAGCCTCTCATAATCAACTCTTCATCAAAGTTATCTTTAATTAATGCTAATGTGCTTTTGTTTACTCCTTTACTTTATTTAGACAAGCTTTTAGTTGATTGGATATGTTTTTGTATTTTAAATGTGATGTATGTATGTATGCTGTGTTATTTTAAATTGAGCTGTACTGCCACTCTGCACTTTTATTGTAAAGTACTTTGTCATTTTATCTGCGAAAAGTGCTATAGACATAAAGGTTACTTACTTACTTACAAAAACAAACTCAAGATTTGTTTTCTCTATTTGAATATATAGGTGTTCAACACAGAGGGAGAATTCCTGCTGAAGTTTGGATCTAATGGTGAAGGCAACGGTCAGTTCAACGCGCCCACAGGAGTGGCCGTGGATGTTAATGGTAACATCATAGTAGCAGACTGGGGCAACAGCAGGATACAGGTCAGTGTGAAACATTTCACCACATCAAGTCTAAAGGAAATACAACTCTTCACTCCTTTTATTGGATTTCTACACCTTGCAGTGTAATGAGTGTAAATACCGTATGCCGCCTTGAGGCCCATGCATCACTGGTATTTCAACCATTTGTTTTCATTCTTTCATTGAACCTAGAAAATAAGAGAATCTGATATTATAGAACCTATTACATCTTCAGTTTAAATGAACTGTACTCACTAATTTCAGTTTCAGAAGTAATGATAGTGATTACAGATATTATATTTCCAAAATAATGTTGTATTGCCATTTGCCAACTGAAGATATTTAGTTTTTGGAGTAGCTAATTAAGAAGATTCCAATATTTATAATTAATAATAGCCTTATTTTTTAGGAACATCGCCCCCTAGTTGATGTATTTCCCTCTTTGGACCCCAGTTTTCAATAAAGCAAACAAACAAACAAACAAACTGTATTTTCTGAACCATAAAACTGCCAAGGCAAAACAAAGCAATTCTAATTTCTGTTATTTTGGTTTCATTCATTTTCCCACACCACTTATTAATGCAGTAGTTGTTTTATTTCAAATGAAACATGGTTTTTCAGTCATGATCATATCATTAAAAGGCAACACTGTCTTTATTGAACTTTACAAAACTATATCTGAGATGGTTGAACAAATCGAGGCATGCTATGAACTGCATATGAGGCGTCACCTAGTTTTAGCCCAAATACATAAAATAATACAAATACAATCACAGTGATGATCTCTCTCTCTCTCTCTCTGTCTCCCAGGTGTTTGATGGCAGCGGTTCCTTCCTCTCCTACATCAACACGTCAGCAGACCCTCTGTACGGCCCACAGGGACTGGCTCTCACCTCTGATGGACACGTTGTGGTCGCCGATTCTGGCAACCACTGCTTCAAAGTCTACCGCTACCTGCAGTAGCCACTCCTCCCTCAACGCACAAACTGTACCACCGTGTACACAAACACACATACACTCGTTAGTACGGAGCGACTGGCAGATTTTTTTTTTTTTGCACTCACCCTCTCACCCGTTCGTCCTTGTCGTTGTGCCATGCCATCTGTATGACTGTGTTCTCCACATGTGGCGTCCTGCTTGACCCCAAGACGCAGAGGAAACAACTGAGAGATTTTCTTTTTTTGTGGCGTGAATGAAGCAAAAAATAAGAAAAGGATTTGAGATATTCAGACGGCGGCTGCTGCTGCTGCTGCTGCTGACTGGTGCTTTGAGGAATCACCCATGACCTTGTTCACATTCCATCATAACTATGCTGATTTGGAAAATAAATAAAACTTTAGTATTGTAAATATGTTAGATATTTTTAATTTGTTGTGACACGGGGAAGAAAACTGGAAAATAATGCTATTGCACTTGTTCTTTAAAAAATAATAATCCTGGTTGGGCACTGTGTTCAGTGAGAATGAGATCTAAGTAAAGAGGTTACCTGGAAATGAATGTGAATTCTGTTCATAGTTTCAGTAACTTGCAGCTGCTTCCTGTTAAATGCTCTTCACATTTTGCCTGTTCACTATAAAAGACGAAATCTACCACCAACTGTAGGTAGCAGGGTACTTTCATGCATGATTTGACATCTCTGTGCATGCTGTTTTTACTAATACACACCTGAAAAAGCTACTGTGCACACAATATATAGATACAGTATGTTTCAAGGAGACACCTCTCAACATCAACAGAAGAAAATTAAAATGGAGGCACTGTTTCAATTACAATACTCCTGTCTCTCTGTGTGTATGCGTGTGTGAAAATGACTAGTCCGTCATCACTTTAAATTCATTAATGACATGGTAACAATTTCTGCTTGATTGGTTTTGCAAAGACATAGAGTGTGTTTGTGCGTGCAAGTCAAGTTTGAGCGTGTGTGTGTGTGTGTGTGTGTGTGTGTGTGTTGTGATCAATCAAGGTACCAAACATGAGCAGCTTGATGTGCTGATATCTGCTGTGTAGTGTGCGTGCGTGTGTGTGTATGGAGCCTCTCTTGACATTTTGATTTTGTGCAAACATCTTTGAATCGGTTGCGGCATCTAAAGGAAATATCTAAAGCGCTGAGAATAAACTAAGCGGGGCTCATCAGGGTTTGTTCTTTATGCTGCAGCTTCGAGGCTTGATCCAACAACATCAGACGCAGATTGCAGAGCTGAGTTCACCTTCACTCCTTTTTCATGTGCTCTTATGTCTCTCTCGGAAAAATCAGTAGAACTACTAGCAAGTTGTATTTTAGTAAAACAATTTGTCCACAAACAAACAAACAAACAAACAAGATGCAATATGTAGTTCAACAGTTGAGGTGTATGTTAAAAAAAAAGCACTGTGCTACCATTTGAAAGCCTTGGTCAAAAATAGTTTGTCTTTAAGCACACAGTTTTCATTAGGTATCCTGAATTTGGTCATTCCATTTTCTACACAATCCTGTTAAATTATTTGTTTTCCATTGTATTGTTTAACTTTGTAATGCCAAATGGAATTAAAGTGCCCATAAAAAAATATAACTGTGTTTGTGTTTGGTTTTGTGCCATGCATGTATCATAACAAACCTTGTTTTTTCCTGTGAAAAATAACTTGATAGGTGCCATATGTTAAAGGCAGGAATACCAACTAGGCAACTCATGTTTTGCAGGTTAACATAATTATATTAATGACAAATCTGTGAAGAATGTGCACCACAAAAGTACATTGATGTCGAGGTCTTTGGCTTGTAGATTGACAAATCATTTTAGTTAATATTTTATTCAGCTTTGTGTCTCATACACACTTAGATCCATTTGGTGTTTTCTTCTTTAATAACCTATTTATTGTTCAGTGTATAAAATGTCAGTAAATAGTGAGTAATAGCCAGCATTATTCCCAGGTGAACATTTGCTGTACAGGAAACTGCTATAGGAAAATTTACATTTAAAAAGTTGAACAAATTATATCTCTATTCATATTTTTTTGCTTAAAAGATTGTTTTTCAATCAACAAGTTGATTAAACAGTTTGTCTTATCTATCAGCAGAGGGCGCCAGAAAACCACGCGGTGAAACCAAACAACACCGCTCCTGGCCCTTTAAGGGAACGTTGCCTTTCAGTGTAGTCGGAAATAACCACAACTGAGGACAACGTTTAGTGGTAAATTAGACCATAAACCGCGTTAAAACTAGAAAATCAGAAAGCCATCAGCAATAGTTGAACTACTACAGATATCCTCATTATCCATGTTAATGACTTGTGAAAAGAAGTCCTAAAAGTCGACTGATTTTATTAACTTTGAGAGGTTACACTCAGACCGGATGTTTAAATTTACGAGGAGCCCTGAAGGCGACATACAATCGTCACAGCCTTCCGCGGGAAAATTCAGTATCATGTAACTGACATTCATCTTGTTTGGATTATAAACACACACACATCAAAGAAGAAGATAACTACTTTACATCCAATGTTTCATGTCATCTGGTGTTATTGATACAACCAACGCAGCAACATGGTAAGGAGAAGTTCACCTTTACCTGGAGTTTATGTGAAGAAGCAGGAGACGACCGATGAGTCCGCTACAGACTAAACAGACTAGCTCAGCTGCGGACGGGAACAAGCTAATTAACGGGAACGCACGCAAATAACGACACCGAGCTGATACACCGGATTTACCTAACGTTAATTAATTAGCTCGCGAAATTGTACCGTGTTTCTGATTATGTTTCTAGCCATAAATCAACCAGGGCAGTCATATTTAACTTCAGTGAAAGTCATGAAACGACTGACGCATTTGTTTCAGGTTTGCAAACAGTATTCGTTTTCAGGAGGACCAAGGGAAGTAGTTACTAACACAGTCCTCAGTGAGCTATTGTAGGGAAAGTGGGCGTTGTTAGGGGAATATAAAGTGACAAAAATACGTTTTACGCAGACAGGGTGCTGTTTGGTAATTTATTTCCATGAACACACTGGTGTTGTCTTCTTCCTCTGCGCCTGCTGTGTGTTGCTCAGTGCTGCCGCCGGTGGCCGGAAGTTAAACTACAACAACACTTTTACAGTACTGTACACTGCACACAACATGGCAATAGTGCTCATTATTAGCCTACAACATCATAAAACTTTAAATGTAGATATATAAATTGTAGACATGTTCCTTCAGGGCTCCAGGGGCAGTCAGTCTGGAAACGGTGCAAGTACATTTTTCATCTACTTGCACATGTGCAACCAGCAATTTTGCATTTTTAAAATTTTATTTTAACACTGATTAAATGTGCAAGTGGCAACTCAAATAATCTGTTATCTGTCATTACAAGTGGCAGGGCAATGTGTGTGAGGATCATGAATGAAAAGGAAATGTGCACCCCTACATTTTCCGCTTGCGCTCCTGAAATTTTAAGTTAGGGGCCACTGTGCTCCAAAAATTGTCAGTCTGGAGCCCTGAGTACTGATCATTAAAACTTTAAATGTAGTTATATAGACATGTTTCTTTTTGCATCCTAAACAAGGGTCGTTCATTAGGCAACATAGCCTAATCACAAACAATCCCTTTAAACTTTTTGTCAAACAGTCAAAGAAGAAAGGGCTGAGTTTGGAGGAGAAGAGAACTCGCATGATGGAGATTTTCTTTGAATCGGTGAGTTTTCCCATCTCTATGCCATGCAACACACACAACAAGTCTAATGAGGGGAACTGTGTCAATATGATAAAAGGCCTAACAGCCGACATATTTCCCCTTTTCTGTCTTTTATATTGCACTTGCATGGGTGTGTTAATGTTGTTATGTTATAATCAGATACAGTTATTGCATTTTGAAGAATGTTTAAGCTCGTTCTCTCATCCTCTTTCTAGAAAGATGTATTTCAGCTGAAAGACATTGAGAAGATCGCCCCCAAGACAAAGGGCATTTGTGAGTAATCATCAACACTTTGATTAGAGCAATGTCATCAACTTCAAAACATATACAGTATATTAAATGGTCAAACCACATGCTCCCATCTGCTGTTGTAACGGTCTTTATACAGCCTTTGGCACATTTCCCCTTCTAGTTTCTAACAAAACACATCCGGTTAGTATGAACATTGCATCTATTTGTCCATGCAGTAAATGCTTTGTGGTTTCTTAGGGAAACAAGGTATCAGCAGGCGACGGAAGTCTGTAAAGACAACTTCAGGCTCTTTTAAAGAAGACCATTTAAGGCATTAAAGAATCTTGAATGATATTTTTACTACTGCTGTACCCTGGGTCAGGTCATGTTTAATCATATTTTAGGAAAATCTTGTTATTATAATATTGTAGAGGAAGTAGTAAATTTATGCACTGCAGTCGTAAATGTCTGGTTGTAAAGTCCTAATTTAGTCAAACTTGCAGAAACACCAGGAAACATATATTAAACTTAAGTGTTTTGGGACTGATTATTCTCATATCTATTTGATAGACCAGGGTGAGTTTGCATCTTCACTTCATACACATTTATCACACTGCCAAGCTGTTTTTATATTTCTTTACATTTCTTTTTCTACTGTCCAGTCTCTCTGCAGATGTTCATGAGACAGTCGACAGTGAGTGAACACTTTGCAAGTTTATTTTTGTCTGAGCTATTTATTGTTGCACAGTTAGTGAGGGGTTGTGTTGAAACTCGCTCAGTACGAATTACTTTTATATGCAAATGTATGCTGCTTTGTAGTGAATTACAAGACTTTGAATGTAGATCACAGTTCATGAACGCATGGTTAACAGTGTTATATTTACATTGCTACTCAAGATGATGCAAATTGAAGTAAACTTTTAAGGGTAACATTTGATCTTTGCTTTGGGAGCCCAAACGTTTTTGTTGGAGGGCCACTGTTGACTCACCACTCTCTGCCATACAGTCTTTGTCAACAGCTATTGCGCCCTCTTGCATTCTTAAAAACATTGTGGTGACATGCTTGCAGAATTGCCATGGCAACGAGGACGAGCTGTTGCCATCTTAGCTATATTCAGTCTCTATAAGCAGAACCAGACCTATCAATAGCAATAATCTCATAGCACAGGGCTCTGCTGAAAGCCTTTGGTTTTTAACGTGAGACACATTCCCCTAATGTCAACATGGAGTCTTATATTACAAGTATCAAGGGAGAAATTGCAGGAAAGAAAAAAAAAAACCGACTACATGCTTTTCAAGTGCTCCGTGCTGCAGAGGAACAGACCTGCGTTCTGTGAAGGATTTTGTTTTAAACTGGACTAAACACTAATCCAGTGAAACAGGATCTCGCTGCTGTGATTAAAAACATATGTTTCTGACCCCCTTCACTTGTAGCACAACGTAGCTGCTGAGTAACGGGTGGAGGAGGGGGAGGGGGCAACAAGAGGTTTTGCATTGAGGGCACCTTTTCCTGCAGAGGGGGAGAAATGTGGCAAGACATAGCCCAGGTATTGATAGGCTGAACTGAAGAAGCGTGGTAGTAATTAAAGAGCAGTGGAGCTATTTGAACAAAACAGAGGCAAATGGCTGGAAAAGACACTTTTAGCCGATCTGTGTTGATCCTCACAGTTTTTTATTTTATTATTATTATTATCAACCATCCCTCTCAGGACCCAGCTCAGCTCCTCAACGCAGCAGATCAGCTCTTTCGCTTTCACAGCGGACTGGTTGAGCAAACGTGTGGGCGGATCACATTTCACCACTGATCACACTGTTCACGATGCAACGCCGCTCTATTACATCCTCTCATGCGATGCTCTGACACAAGAGTGTAAAACAGCCAGATCGGCTGCAGATGTGTGGGTTTCTTAGTCTTCTTGCTCTAAGCAGCACACACACAGGAGACCCGAATCCTCCGCTGCCAACACCAGGTACAGGCTGTAGTACGGAGCCCGTACTGGCTGTACCTTTTCGCCATAAATCAGTCGTTCACAAATCAAATCAGTAATCCACAAATAGCATGAACTCTGCTGGGAACTCAACGTAATGATGGAAAATAAAAGACAGTGGACCTTTTTAATGTGGAAGGTGTGTGTGTGCGTGTGTGTGTGTGTGTCTGTCTCTGCTGTTTTAAGCTCCCATGACGGTGAAGGATGTGCTGCAGAGCCTGGTGGATGACAACATGGTGGACTGTGAAAGAGTGGGTACATCCAACTACTACTGGGCCTTTCCCAGTAAGGCTTTACACGCTCGTAAGAACAAACTGGAGGAGCTGCAGAAACAGGTGGGGGCCCCTCGGTTTTTAGTTTAGTTTGACCATGACCTCATATCTCAGTGTGCAGCAAAGAGACAGTGCACACATCTCTAGAAATAGACTTAGGTTTACAGACAACGGTAACACTTTATAAATAAGTACACACTATTAAGCATGAAATACTGAATTCTTCATTTATAACACATGAATACTCATTAGTATATAGTTTATAAACACAGTTAAAAATCTTCTACTCATCACTGATAAGCACTAACTGTGTTTATAATATATAACTACATACTAATCAGTATTCATGCGTTATAAATGAAGAATTCAGTATTTATTAATGCCTAACTAATGCTTCATAGTGCCTCACAGACAACAATAAATAACATTTATGTTTATATTAAGAACATATTTAAGTACATAATGTTAATTATATGGTTTATTAGTACATGTATATAATATATAACAGCAATTTACAGCAAATAATTTTTAATAGAGAATGAGAATAGAAAGTATTGTATCCTGGTGATACGGGCTAAATGATATTATGCACTGTTAAATAAAATGCAATAAAATACACGTCACACATGCTTATTTGTGATTTTCACTGCAAAAGTCATATATTTTATAAAAGAAAACAATATTATTATGTTATGTATTTTTCTGTATGAGCACATTGCTTACTGTAGTTTACAGTAAATGAGGTTGGGCTGCAGCAGCTCAGAAAAGACTTCTGGTAATCGAGAGTGGGGAGAAAAATGGGAAGAAGAACATAAAGGAGGTGCTGATTACGGTCAAGTTCCTCTGAGTAAAAACAAAACAGTGGTTAAATTACAGACGATTTTTTTTTTCTCTCTCTCACATTTTTATCTTTCTACATTCAAAGCAAACCACTTAAAATCGTGCAGCTCTTTGCGGCGCCTGTGAGAGCTTTGTTATCAGAGAAAGTTTTTTAAAAAATCGTCTTTGAACTTCTTGTCATCTGTCATGACCCATTTCCCGCTCCGGCTGCCTGGCACACAGATGGTGTGAGGGAGGCGACTCCACACACACACACACACACACACAGAGCGCCGGCCACCACCAGATACAGTGTATGTAGGACAGAAGCTCAGTGTTATGAAGCTGCAATCTCTCTGTGAATCAACATTCGCCTGTGCCACATGCATAACGATGAACTGTAGAGCAGCAAGTGAGGATACCGCAGACTTTATGCTGAGTGAGACCTTTTTTAAATGCCATTGTCTATTTAAGATGGCAAATGTAAATCTGTACACACACAAAAAGAGAAATGAGAGTTTAGGAGGCAGGTCAAGTTTATAACATAACTACAAAACATACTTTCTGTATGATTGTATATCTGCTGACGCTTTCATTAGTCATTAGTGTCATAGGTTCTGGTAATTTTTTCATTAAGCACACTTGGTAAGACACAGATGACACCACTAATACTGACTAATACTAATCCTTGAAGGTCAATGTCATGAAGAGTAATATTGAATATAATATTGGTTTTATTACTAATCCAAATCCGTCAGTAAATATAAAGCATTTCCTTTTTATTAAAGTCATTATTCCATGTTCTTCTTTTTGTTCTTTTAACTGATGCTATTCCTGTAAATTTTGATCCGACGGAAAATTGAGTTGTCAGAATATGTGGTTTGGTATTTTTATCAGTCCAATCATGGTGTGACTGATGACTGTATGAAACTTGTGTCTGCCAGGGAAATATCACATTCATAAATCAAGAACAATGAACTACGGGCCCAATTTTCAGACAGACTCTTATCAGCTGATGTGAGTGAAGCTGTTTTTGCAGCTGTGGGCAATCTCCAAAATCAAGAAGCACAAAAAACTGCCACTCCACAAAAACACATTTGATTTCTTTTATCAAGTGTTAGTAGTCGATGTGAAGGTCTAAGGGCAGAGGATGTTGTTATGATGCTATGTAAAGCCCTTTAAGACAAACTGTTCGTAAAAATGGGCTATACAAATATTTTTTTACTATGGAACTGCTATATATGTTTAAGAAATGTGCCATTTCCTGGCATTAGTTTATAAATTAAGCTATAAAAAATGTGGTAACACGTTATAAGTATACACTATTAAGCCTTAGTTAAGCATTAAATACTGAATTCATCGTTTATAACACATGAATACTCATTAGTATGTAGTTTATAAACATAGTTAAAAATGTTATAGTCATAGGGATAGGGTTAGAGTTAAGCACTAACTGTATTTATAAACTACATACTAATGAGTATTCATGTGTTATAAATGAAAAATTCAGTATTTATTAATGCTTAACTAATGCTTAATACTTATTATGAAGTGTTACCAAAACTGTGCTTCACTTATGAGTTATTTGTACCTCATCTGAATTTTTTTTTTTACCTTAAAGATTTCCGAAGCGAAACAGCGGAAAACATCCGTACAGAAACTGGTTGATAAGGCGAAAGTAGGACGTCAAGATACAGTAAGAAGGTTTCCACATTCTCTGCCACCTCATATTGAAAGATCTGTCTCTATTTTTGACCTTAAATGATGAGAATAGACTGAAATATATTCATGAGTGTATCTCACGCTATGTGTGTGTGTGTGTGTGTGTCTGTGTGTGCAGAAAGAGCGAAGTTCCCTGCTGAAGGAGCTACAGGCCCTGAGAGAGGAGCGAACTCAGCTTCAGGCCGAGCTGGAGAAGTACAGAGAGTGTGACCCAGAGGTCATCGAGGAGATGAGTGAGTACGGACACAACCTCACAACAACAAGTCGCTTTAAAGGTTTAGCTTTCCATTGAATCACGTCCAATCACTGACCGAGCAGGTTTTAAATCTCTGCTCGTTGTTGAGCTCGTGTGGCGTTGTCTGAAATTAAATGATATTGTAATAAATCTATTTTATTACAAGTGTCGGCATAGTGACATTGTTGCGGGGCCGCTCGGCTCATCGCATGACATGTTTGTGGTTACTGAAGGATCGCAGGGTGTCATGTCACACACACACACCTGTTTATAAAGCTCTCAACATCATAGCAGGTTTCAGAGAAGTGTTGAACAAGGACTTATTTGGAGATTTGCCGGCTCGTGTTTTTTTTTTTTTTTGCGCCGATCAAACACAGCTCTGTTAATCTGCTGTTGTTTGTCTACAGATTTAAAAATCTTTTTGTAACAAAAAACCTCAGCTCATAACATCTGAGGTGTTTGTGTGTCTTTTAGCTTTTGTGCTTATGGAGGCAGATGGTGCTGTTTTGTAGCTGCGGATAATCTTTTGATAAAACGATTCAAAGAAACAAAATCACTCGGAGGAGCTTTTGTATGACTTAAACTACAACGAAGCACTTTCACAACAGGTAATAAACGCACAACACTGCATTATAAACAGGGTTATTTCGGCGCAGCCTCTCATAAACTGGCAAATAACTGCTGTGGTAAAATGAGACTCGGTGCACTTGGCAGACGGTGACATTTTTCACCCTTAAGCCGTTTCAGCCCTTGAATCACTCGACATGGGAGATAGTTGCATTAATGGAAACAATAGCCTGAAAATCCATCAATAACCAGCGCTGCAGTGGAGTTGGCCACCATTCAACAACACCCACTCATAGTGCTAAAAACACACACACACACACACACACATATAAGCAGGGGCATGGAAGAACATATTTTACACCTCCACCCACAGAGCGATATCTCAGATGTTCAGGTGGCTCTGATGGAGGTGTGAATGAGTCTCAATGCATTTATGAGGCACACCTGGATCCAGCTGCTCAGAGCCACAGTGTGCTGCTGGGATCTAACGCATCACCACTCTGCTCCTCCCACTTCCTCGCCGACCCTGTACCATTACTCTCGGCTCTCTCTGCCCTTCACCTACACCCTCATCATCAGCGCTGGTGTAATGCAGGGCGTCCTCCAGGAGCTCAACCTGGGAGAGGTGAAGTAAACCAGTCATGAGCCGACTGCAGCCTGCTTTAAGTGGTTAGAAAGACACAAAAACCTTTTATGGGACAATCTCTGTACTGTTTCCAGGCTGCACAACATATGCAGATGGGGTTTTTAAGCATTTTTCAAAGGAGGAAAACGGTTCGTAAATGCTCCCCAAAATGAGAGTGAGAGTGGAGGGTCAACGTTTCGATTTTTTTCAGATCTTTCAGATATCAAAGACATGACATGCCCACTTCCTGTTCCTTTAGTCCTGGAGAGAGTCTGGAGAGAGTCTGGAAAGATGGAAACGTTGACCCTCTACTCTCAATACATTTTTGGGGAGGGAATCTTTTTTCCTCTTTTGGCTCTCTTTGTTTTGTGTTCTGCACCTGGACTCACACACTGGATGTGCATGCACTGTTCTACCCAGTTTAAGCATTTTTGAACCATTTTTCAAAAAATAGTTACATAAAATAGCTTTAGATTAGGTGCAGCGTTGACCAAAAGACACACAGAAAATGCCTCACTTCCTGGTTGACAACATGCATATTGAACAATTCTCTCAGACAATTGGTCACAGTAATATACTCGTCTAGCTCTGATATTTCGCAAATCCAGCATTCATTACAATCTGACTTTATTTCAGTCCAAAATTGGTTTTCTTCAAACAAATTACAACTGAATAAGAAAAAACTGAAGAATTCAAATACCTGGGTCTTTGGCTTGACTCACAGCTATCCTTTAAATTTCACATTGACTCAGTTTCCAAGAAAATCTATTTTCATCTGAAATCCCTCTATCGGTCTATTGAATGCTTTTCCCTTCAAGTTCGTAAAAGAATCATAACACAACTGATACTCCCAATAATTGACTATGGTGATGTTATCAGAACACCTCAGAAACAAATCTTCGCCCTCTTTCTGTCTTGTATAATTGTTTATGTAGATTTATTTATGTCCTTATATGACCCATCACTGTCATATGTACCAGTCCTTGAACTGGCTGGCCCCCAAGTCCAGAAGGCATATGCACTGGTTATTATTTATTTTCCAAGTGCAACTACTTCAATTTCCCTCTATATTTGAAACAATATTTGATTCCCTTCAGTTCACAATACAACCTTAGGCATACTGGTCAACTTTTCTTTTTTACCCCTAGAATCAATAAAGAATCTGGTCGACGTGCATTCAAATACAAAGCCCCTGCTGACTGGAATAATCTCCTTGGTTCAATTAGGTCCATATCCTCTTTTCATCTTTTCAAATCATCATTGTTTACCTACCTTCAAACACCCCGCTCCTGTCTGTGATGTAAGGTCCCTTTGACATGAAGTGTAACTAATCAAATCAACTACTGTATTTATTTTATTTCATTTATTTATTTTTATTTTTTACTGGTGTGTTGTATGGGGGGAGTCAGGATCGATAGAGCATTGTAGTGTGTGAGTGTGTGTGTGAATGGGCGTCTGTGTCTTTATATTGTATCATGTGTCTGTTCTTTTTTTGTTTGTTTGTTGTTTTTGTTTTTTTGTCTGTTTGTTTGTTCTGCTTACTTTCTTTGTATATTATAATGTACTATGTATGTTTGTATTTCCGTTGATAACATGGACCCCCTCGAAAATGAGATGGCACATCTCAAGGGGCTATCCTGTAAAATAAAGTCAATAATTGGATTCAGTTTATCTTCCTCAAGAAGATATTTTGAGGTGCAGCTATCGGCCGCCTGCAGCCGACCTCTTCTCTGACTGTATCGGTGAGAGCGAACACGCTTTTTGTCCACTCAGCAGCAGCAGGGTCACAGGTTCCCATGGTTAATATCAAATGCAGAGCGAGGAAGTGCGAACATATCACAAGTGGTCACTCGACATCAAGATGTGATCTCATGTCAGCTTTAAAACTGTTAGGTTGAACCACAAACGTGCATGTTGACAAGACCGTAGGTGTCAACGGTGTGAGAGCCATGCAGCTGAAAGTGACTCTGACAATGCTGGTCTTTTTTATTGTGGCCTTAAATGAACATTGTGTCCTCTGACTTCCTCTTAGCGAGATCAGATTAAAAACTTTCATTTATTTATTATGTATTTTGGGGAGGATTTTTTAATATGTATATAAAAAAAAAACAGCTCAACAGAAAAGGACAGTACAAGAAAAACAACAGTAACAGACATGGTCACAAAAAAGAAAAAAAATCATTTGGATTTTGCAGTTGCATAAAATAAAAAAAGAATAAATAAAAAAAGATTAGCACATTATGATGGGCTATGAGGCAAATAGATTCAGGATATTAAAAACTTATAAAACAAACAAACAATGACAATTTAATGGCTGTTACACTCCTCCTTTACAGTACAGTATGGCTCCATAATGTACATACACAGGTATTGGTGGTATTAAAAAAAATGCTGCACTGCTTTGTGTTCATGTTACAGCTGACATTTAGTAAAAGAGATGTGTGTGTGTGTGCTGCTTCTTTCCATACACACGCGACAGTTGTGGTGTCGTTAAGATTTCTAGTCTTTTACCTGCACGTCCCCATGTTTCCACTCAACCATGACAATAATGTCACGTTCACGGACTGAGATGAGATGTTTTTTGATGTTTTAACATTGGTGGAAATGAAATGAAGTATAAGCCAAATAAAACAGAAACAGAATATTTTATTTTACTGTTATTTCAAATAACAGAACATTATTTTATAATTTATTGAGATCATCTTTTCATCATGTATGCCAAGTAAAAAATGATACATATCCACATTGTAGCTTAACAGATGTGAATATTTGGCCGTTTAGTCAATAATGATACAATATATTCTAAATAGTGTGTTGTTGACAATATTTCACTATTTCTGACATTTTGTAGACCAAACATTTCATCAAGATTAATTAATGAAAAGATAAATAATTTAGATTTAATTTAGATTTGAATATCAATTGAACTTGACTTGAACTCACAGGAGAGCATAAGGCAACCCCGAGAAGAGGAGGAAATGACAGTACAGTAGAGATCTATTTATTTTCAAAGGGGTTAGAAAGAGGACTGATGTTTTTAGTACAGCTGCTGCCATGTAGTGAACTGCCTCAATGCTCCCTAGATACTGTGTGAAATACAGCAAAGTGTGCATTAGTAGTTCAGTGCAAAAACAAGTCAAAACTGAAAGATTACTAAAACTGGCAAATGTAAATTCAGCATTTTTTTTTACTATGATGAAATGAAAGTATAAAACAGCAAACTGTACTGATCATATGATCTTGTTTGATAGTGAAACTTGGGTATTGTATTATGTGTATCAACTCGCTAACATTTGTGTGAAGTGAATTGGTGTGTCTCTGTGGTTTGTGTTGATCTGGAGAAACAAAAAGTTGATACCTCGACTCCTCCTAGATCTGGCTGCTCTCGCTGAAAGCTGAGGCGAGGGTAAAAAGTAAAATCCTTCGACTTGGTAGATGTTCTGCCTCGGCTTGTACTTGTGTTCTGGACATTGAAAGTTATTGAAAGTTTAACATCCTGCATAAACACGCACAATGCGCCCGAATGACAGAAGACAAAGCCGGTAGTTAATGAGAAAGAGAAAGGAGAAGCTTTTGCTTAAGTTTCAGTCTCTGGTGCTTTGTTTTCACTTTTATCACCGTCTCCATTTGCCTGCAGGTCTTATTTTCTTCTGTTTTAACACACACACACTCATGCAGCTGTGTCACAGATAAGCATCTCTCTCCAGTGAAACTTGAATTGTATGCTGAGTGCTTTGTGCAGCTATGCAGAGAGTATGAGAGGCCGTGTTTTGTCTAGTGCCGAGGGGTACGACTGAACATGCAGAATGAGCTCAGACCTGATCGGGGCCAATGTGACACCGAGAGCATCTTTAAAGCAACAACAACATTATTATTACACCCACCTGCATTTAAACCATTTCACTTTTTATCTTAAGATTATCTGAATAATAAATGACTACAAACCAAACTTAATAAAGCTAAACACACACTTTTAGTTTTTGCTTTCTGAAAGCTGCACTAAAGGGTCTGTCATCAGGAATCAAAAGTAGGTTAACCCTCGCATGACTGACTTCCTTTACCTCTGTCCGCATGCAGCCACACCCACCCACACCACTATGCATTATGTCCTTATTGTGATGTCATCAGCACTGAAAATGTTTGACAGCAGTTGCAGTTCACCAGACCCATATGTGCCAATTTACTGTCGTGGCAACAAGTGGGATTAATTAAAAGCCATGAAATTGTTTTAGTAAATCCAAATTAAGCCATAATTTAAATGTGGGGATTGGATTTAGATTAAGTTAGTTTAAGTTTCACTTTTCTAATTCAATCACCCACAAAGTGCAATGAATTAGAAGAACACATTCTCACCCCTTGTGCATATACATAATAGTGCCAGAGTGGACAGACACCATTTTGATTTTATTGGCTTTGGCAGGTCAAAATGTTGCTATGACGATCGTTGCTATGCCCCTGAGCTGCTGTGGTAATGGGTGAGGTTAAAAAAAAAAAAAGAAACACCAAACTTGGGAGGGGCAATGGACACCTCGAACAAAGCTGGGCTACGTGTGTTATGAGTAGGACAGTGTGTGAGTTAAAGGTTGGACATCAAGTCCACAGGTGTAATATTTTGTTTTATTTTCATTTATTTTTTTTTAGCTATTTTAACATTTTGGAGAAGTTGTTAGTGATGATCTTTCTTTTCCATTTGTTATGTTTGGATTGTAGTGAGCCACCACGCCCCTGTGTGGCTTCACGTGTTGGCACATGTGTACTACTGTCTGTATACCATCTTGTGCATGATGTTTATCATGTTTATTTTTTTTATCCTATGTGGCATTGGGTCATTCAGTATTTGGCCAGAGAGGAAACATAAATATTCATGATCTTGGGTCACTCAGACTAATTTACAGATTCAAACTTGCACGGTTTCCTCTTTTTACTGCAAAATAAACTACCGTAATAAAATGAATAAACATAAATTGAGCGACTAAGTATATATTATCAACAGTCGGAGCTCAGTCTGCCTTGACTCTGTTTGGAGATTTGCTCGTGCACTTTTCTTGCTGTCCAAATTCTCAGTGTTCCCGTTTCTTTTTGTGGTTACCAACTTGTGATTTTATAACTGTAACTACTGTAGAGACGGCGTAGAGAAAGATTTACCCCGCGGCTCGGGCAGCCCATGCCACCAGTAGTGACGACTATATCAAATGTTTTTGGCCGGGTTTTTCCCGGCAGCTGCTGCTGTCCAGTCTCACCAGCGCAGCAGCCAAATCACTGTTTGTGGACTGGACAGCGGTCATGGGATCAGTAAATGTTCAAAGACTTTATTCCAGGTGCATCACAACTTAATGATGTTACCTGCTGTTGTTTTATAGATGGACAGATAAATCAGTCAGAAATAGAGTGCCGTTAAGTTGGAGCTCCAGGTTGATAGAGTATGGCTGCTGCTACTCAGACATCACATCACTGACTGAAACTTTCCTCCATAAAGAAGATTGTTTGCTGCAGGTTTTCATTCACGTCTGTGCTGCTGGATTGTTTTTGGTCTTGTGCCCTTGCTTTTTTTTTTTTGCTGCAGAAAACCCTTTGTGCCCAGAGGACTTTCAGCTCCACTCTCACATCAAACATTTATTTGTTTGGCCTCTTTTTTAAAAACCACAAAGCATATTAGTCTCCAATGAATATGGGTTACCATGGAATCACAGTTTACTTAGTAAATGGATCACACTGTAATGATGTGTGGCGTCTATGACCTGTAATATCACGCTTTTCATTTTCCATGGAAGTAGGCGTAACCTATAATTTTAGTAATAATCCTGTCCTTAAGTTTTCATCACAGAGATGTGATGTAATTTAAATGATTGAATGAATTTGAATAAATGATTTTTGAAGGGCATAATGTTAGATTTTATTGCTATAATGACACAAATACACATTTCAGACATCTTGTAAGATGCATATATATAATCTGTAAACTTTGTTTTGCAGGAAAGTCAAATGTTGTAGCAAAGGAAGCTGTTTCCAGGTGGACAGGTGAGTCATCTCATCTTTTTTACCAACACACATGCAATACGTCTGGAACTGAAACACAACAATTCATCACATTTTACTCGTCTTTGTGTTTTTGACCTTTTTATAGACACAAATGATTAGATGTTAATCACAGAAATATTCAGGCAGAGAAATAATATTATTTAATCATCTAACTCTTGGTCAATTAAAGGTAGGATAGCATTTCTTATTGTATTGCTTGAAATCCTCTTAACACCCCGGTTGCAACCAATTAATTAAATGCCTTTTCACAAAAAATGAAAAACTTGGTTCATGGATCATGATGCTTCATCTGCTCCTCCCTCCTAGTGCACTAATCACATGCGTGCTCAGAGTCTTCAGTGATCTACAATATGGAAAAGACGACACCAGAGCCAGAGCTTATGATAGCCTGCTAAATTCAACGAGACAGTTGCAGCAGAAAAGAACAAGCATTACGCTTTCCTGTTCTCTGGAGGTGTGGCTTTGGAGAGAAGTCTGAAGAAGGTGTAGTTTTAAAATGCAGCCTGCTCAAACCGTTCTTGAAAGAAATAAAACAATGAGTCATGAATGAAAATGAATTAATGAAAACAATCTTTTAATAATAGTGTTGTTCAATAATACAGCTGTCTCTGAATATTCAGCAGAAAGACAACTGACTTGATGACTGACTGTGGCGCAGCTTATTCCAATGATTGCTATTTAAAGGCAATCACATTCACAAAGTGCAAGCTGTAAGGGCACTTTGTGTTCGGCCTCTCTGCTAATCAGCACTTAGGCTCTCTCTCTCTCTCTCTCTCTCTCTCTCTCTGTGCATTTGTTGACCTGAGTTGGTAACCTAGGAGACAGTTGGCCTTTGAGGGATCATGGTAACCAGTCAGGTCAGCCGTGTTTTGAGCCTTCAGGTAACCTTTTCTGTGGCTGGTCAGCGTCAGTCATGTTTTTTAGTTGGCACGTTCCCTCCTTTACTTCCATTGACTTATTACTTATTTTAAGAAACGATGAGTCAGACCTGCCGCTTACATGACTTGCACTTCCCCTCGCGCGCAGTGGACACTACAAAACAAACACACAAGGGAGCATTGAGTTTAAAAATGTCTTCTCACACCACTGTCTGCATCAGCCTAGCTCTTTCCTGTGTTGCACTGGGATGTACAGTGTGAATTGTGCTCAACAACTGCATGAATGACCAGAATCAACACAACAGTCGGTTGTGACATGCAGCAGTCAGGACGCTTGTCTCGTCAAGCAGGTTACAGCAGAACCCCGCAGGCGAACAACAACCCTGCTTAATAACGTGCTGAATTGCCCCGCGGCTGCCACTCCTTCTGCACCACACTTTCATTTTCAAAAAGTTATGCTTTAACCTGCAGACTCACCACACCAAGACACACCCACGCACTTTGTATGCAAGCCCTGACACATTTGACCACTTGCGCTTTAACTGCAGATTGTGATATGAAAATTATAGTAGAGTGATCTTCAAAGACTTAGTAGGAAAGCATTCCTGATTGCATGATTCACTTTATTGACTTTCGCTGTTGATAAGACAGGTGTTACTCTATGGGAAGCTTTTTGATCAATTCTTTAGACGGGTAATGCAGTACAAAGCTTTCCTTCATTACAGCATTACTGCAATAAATTGGGATAATGAGTCACAGTCAGAAGTGTTCGACTGATCACTTTTATTGGGAGGAAAATTGTAAAACTAAATGAACAAAATTAAAACACAGTCCAATCTCAGTTAGCTTTAGCATTAGCATTGCTAGACAGTGTCTGAAATTCCACTTCATGTACAAATCTGGTAGAATAATATGGAATCAAGATTTATTAGCAAAATACTGAAGCACTCATGTGATAAGTGTTTATCACAAAGTCCCCACCCTTGCTAGAGCCACCTGAATAGCCTGAATTATTTCCTTGTTTTATCAATGGCGAATGAGGAAGTATCATAAAATCTTCAGCCAAAATAATTAAACTCTCACCAGAACGGCAGTGATGCAACATGATTTGCTCTTGGAAATGTCAAGAAATATTCCCATATTCCCAGATTCTAACCCTAGAGGGCCAGGTGTACGGTATATTTCATCTGATTTCGATTTCTGTTTTCAGACAATGTTTTTGCCATCAAGTCGTGGACAAAGAAGAAGTTTTCCTTTGACGACAGCCGCATGAACAAAGCCTTTGGCATCCCTGAGGACTTTGACTACATGGACTAATTGCCAGTCTTTCTACCACAGGGAGATACAAACTACAAGCTTCAGGTTTAAGCCTCCAGACCTGGTTTCTGCATTCCTAGGTTTGCTGGGTGCATCCGAGTGAAAAAACAAAGATGTACCAAGATTCATATCAAAGATCAGAAGGGGAGAGTGAAGGAGAGGGGGGGCTTTGAATAACCACAGAAAACACTGAACCAGCCATTTTAGCTGAGAGGGGTGAGGGGGTTCTGTGAGCATTCAGACTTTTGGGACACCTGTTTGCATGAAAACTGAGAGCGCCAAGCTGATGATGGAAGGGGATCAACGCCGAACACATCTGTGTTGCCAGTGATCTAATTTATATGGTTAAAACAGATGGTTTGGAAGCAAATGCTGGTGCAGTTTTTCCTCTGTGTTGTCCCCCCTTTTTGTTTGTATCTTTCTTTGGGCGGAGAAAAAGGAAAAATCTCAATTAAACTGTTGTTTGTTTTATATATATTATTCATTAAAAAAGTGCACTGGGCATAACAGGAGAACTAAATTCCATAGGTTTCATTTAGGATTATGCTTTGCCTACATGTGCTGTAAATATTTAAAATACATTTACTTTTCTGCAGAACCTTCCTTTTTTCCTTGTGCTGCAAATAAAATGCCCCTTGTTTGGGGCTGTTTTTGTTTTACAAGCCCTTTCCTGCAGTTGTTTTCCAAAACTGTTCCAAAGTGTGCAGTGTGCAAATGCATTTTCCATCAGTCAACCAATCATTTGTATCTTCAGTTCTAAAGAAATCACCTCAATGCAAAATCCGCCACAACAGAGCATTTGTTACAGCCCTCTGCACTCACTTTCTTCATGAACAGAAAATAAAAGTTGTTGCCGTGACATATTGAGAGCGACTATACACAGGCTTTTTTTCCCCTCTCTCTCCTTTTCTGTAGATCAGATGCAAAACAGGTAGTTGTGTGTTCTGTGTTTACTCAATGACCTACTTGTTATGACCAGAGTCTGGGTTTGTCGATTTAAATTTCAAATGTGCCCTGCGCTCCTCTTGTCTTACTCATCAGTTCAGTTTTATGTTCAGTAGATGAATGATAAGCAAGCATATTGTCAGTTCCTGCTGATGTGACTTGTTTTTGTTTTTCTTGTTGTGTGTCTCTTAATGCCAGTTATTTTATCTGAAAGCCATTTCAAGTCAACATGTTTACGTTGTTAGACAAATGTTATACTAAAGATATGTATCCTTGCAAACAAACGGCACTCCGCTGATTAAAAGTGTTGTTAGTTTACTGTTTTTGTGTTTTTTACACACTTATCAATATAATATTTTGTTTAATAATATCCAGATGCAAATGTTGGTGTTCTTAAATGTTGTATATTTCTCTAATCACCTTGTGAGAAATGCACTAGTGACTACTAGCAACGCTGATACAACAAAAGAAAAATCAAAATGCCTAGCTGTCGTTGTTTGTTGGAGTTGGAGACACACCTGCAAAAGAGTAACCTGAGTGTGCGTTCATGTGTGTACCTGCCCAACGTGTCCTGACTATGATTCATGAGGCAGAGATGCTAAATGTCAGAGAGCCTTGTGCATAGTTTCACCTGGCTGTCACTCATGAACTTTAAAGCCTTCTTTTAACTTAGTATTATCAATTGTAGCTTCTTACGTTGAATATGCATTGTCTCCCTGCAGAGGTCAAGTACGTAGTCATCGTTCTGACTGAAGACTTTAACTAAACCCTTATTACAGGCTTAAACTTGAACATAAAATTGATTTTTGCTAAGTGTCCCAGTATTTATGTTCAATAGACTATTCCACAAAACAACAGACTCAGCAAAAATCATTGTGGTTCTGAAGACAAATTACCTCTTAAACATTAATATGGATACCCCAATGGCATAAGTGGCATTGAGATATTGTAGCTAGTTTTTAGTCCAATGGCTGAAATGATGCAGATATATATGTTTTATATTTTGTGTGAAATATGAAACTGCTGCTGTGTTCAAAAGTATAACTGAAGTAGAGACACTTCAAGGTTGAAGTGCAGTGCTTGAGTAAGTGTATTAAATTACATTTCAACACAAGAGTGCTACAGCATCTATGTAGAAAAATACTATTATTATCAGGCCTACTACTTATTAAGAATTACAAGTTATAGTCCAGATGTCAAAGAGTCATCATCACCATTACAAGCCTGAAAGAAAACAACCGGTACTTACAATGCCGATACAATAATGTCATACTATTATTTTTGAATTATCACTGATGCATTAAAGTGTAAGTAAAATGTGCTGGTCATAAGTTAAGCAGCAATGCAATGGAGAAAAAAGTATAGGCCTAATATTTCCTCTACAAAGTAAAAAAAGAAAAAAAAAAAGAAAGAAAGTGGACAGAGTGTCTTTGTCCAATATGCTTAGTCACTCACTTCCTTAGTCACCAACACTAAATGGTGTGGCAAGTGTGAAAAGCACACAAGTGGTGGAGGAAGTATTCAAATGCACAACTTATGTAACTACCTGTGGGGGATGTGGAAATGGAAGCAGTTTATATGATTTGTTCCTAATTGTTACTGTCTGTTTGATGCCACTCTCTCAGCCAGCGTTGTTTGATCTACCTTCATCAATAGAAACTGAAACAGCTAGTAGGCTACTGTGTGTCCTTCTCACTGAGCAGTTTGGGTTGTCTGATTTTGATTCAATCCCTTAGCAGTGTTTTTTGTTACCGGGTTGAATGTTATGGGATTGAAGATTTTGGCTAAAAGTAGCCAAAAATCCTTACTATTAGGAAATCATGAAATTACCTAGCTATTTTTCAACATGGTTGTTAGTGTTTTCCTAAACAATTGTTAACTATCATTGATTCATTTAGCTACATAATGGAGTTGAAAGGTTGAGCTTGACAATGTCTCAGAATCTGAATGAAATATACATAAGAAAATGTGCTAAAACATTTCCAGTGTGTTCTTCTAAAGACTTCAGTAATGTCACTTCCTCCTTGCTGATGATGTTGAACTGATCCACTATTTTTAAAACGGTGGAATTGGTAGCCTATGTTGTTACTATGGATACATCCATGGTTGTTAGGGGGTTGAACAAAACTGGGGGACATGAAAATATTGCTAGATTTTCAGATATTTGTATTGTTTTGGTTAAAGTAGTCAGGAATATTATTAAAAAATTAGGTCAATTGAATTTTTTTATTTGTTTTAAATTCAATGAAAAAGTGATTCTGGTCTTACACATCATACTCATCTACTCCTTAGCAACCCATTCAAAAAAATTAAAAGATCTCTATTGTTTTTTGTGTTTTATAATCCAAAGACACATGGTTCCTGTATGGTCATGCACACAAAAAAAGTTACTTTATTTGAAAATATTTGAGGTAAACCTGAGGGATGCAGAGTGCATGCACTGAATCACCCAGTTGTGTGTGTTTGAGTAGGCGGGGAGGCGAGGGGAGGGCACTAGGGAGGAGGGGCGGTGCTGCCGCTGTTGGAGCTGCTGCTGCTGCTGCTTCTGCTCGGTGTGAGTGAAAGAAAGACAAACGCAGCCAGCGACACACACCACACACAAGGTAGGCTGCTGCTGCTGCTGCTGCTGCTAGCTGAGAGGAGGGCAGGCAAGGCAGCATGGCGGGGCTACAGGACTTCCAACAAGGCAGCCACTGTCACAGGAAAACGTGGATCAATATACTACTAGGAATACTACAATTACTTTTACCCTGCGTCCAGCACGGCGGGGCTCAGCTGCAAGGTTTGTGTTGTGTTTGTTGCTCACCTTTTATTTATTTATTTATTTATTTATTTTCTGCGTCCGGGGTGGAACGTTTTACCGTTTAACAACCGCTGCAAAAAATAAAAAGAGACAGAAAAAAACGTTATGAACGTTAAGTTAGCTTTATAGCTAAGCAGCATTGACTTGGGTTGACTTGACTTGACTTGACAGCCAACGTTGGGCTGGTAAAATAGGTGTCGAGCTGAATTATCCAAACAGTATATAAACTCAAAATAGGCGAAAATATTTTCAAATATTTTTTTCACGAGGTGACTTGGTCATATTTTTTTTTTTTTTTACCAACTTGGAGGAGAAGGAGGGTTGTAGCTATTTTTTTGTGTGTGTTGTCAGCCTTGCTAGTTCATGCTAGCTTCTGCTGTTTCTTAACGAAACTAAACTGTTACTTGTTCAGACAGGGAAGTAAAATAATTAATTAATTAAGATATTATCGGGACTTAAAATGTGTGTTTACCTGTGTTTGTTGTCACAGTAGTTAAGCTACACAATGCAGTAAGCTAGCCCCCCCCTCACCCCCCCAGTAGATGTGTTTTTCCAAGTTCGTTAGCCACCGAGCTAACCTTCCTGCTAGCAGCACCAGCTAGCAGCAAACAGCCTTTGTCAGCCTGAGCCTGCGAGGCGAAGTCATTTCCTCACTTGTCTGTGCGATAATCACCCCACTCCGTGTCTGTTTATTCATCTGTAATAACCTGCTATAATGATAATAATGATAATAAAAGGGTATGTTTAGTTTTAGGGTTGCATTCCCACGTATTTCGCCTGCTTCTATTTTGGTGCATTTCCAGTTGTATGTATGTGTGTGTCTTTACATGTTGCAGATTTTTCTTTTCTTTTCTTTCTTAAACCGAACAACACATCATCACTGTTAATTTCATCTCTATAGCTCTGAGTCAGATGTCCACCAGCGTGGTCGAGGTCTGGCAGCCAGAAGATGCAGAGCCATTAGTCCCGCTTTATCAGGTAATTGTAAATTTATTTCCAAGGGTGTGTGTGTGTGTTTGTGGGGAGGAGGAGGAGAAGGAGAAGGAGGAGAAATTGAGACAGTGTGTGTGTGTATATATATATATACTCTATATGTGTGTATGCAAAACGCAGATCACCCAACATCCCTTCATATGCAGCCAGATGCACGAACACGTGTGTGGTGGTTAGTTCGCTCCCATTGTGTTGGGCTCCCACTCTGCAGCTAACACGTTGTGCACGTTCAGCCCTCTTACAAAAAGGACATGTCAGTGTTTTCATCATCCACTATTTCGTGATCGTAGTTTTGTCCAAAACGTAAACGTTATTGAGGTAGTAAAAACATTTGAACTCATGCTGCCGACATGAGACGGAGCGGGAGGGCCACCTGCCATGTGGCTCCTCCTTATTTTCTTTTGTACATAGTGTCCATTGTGGAGTTCAGTCACCAGTACACACACAGAGCACGCTAGGAATGAGGTAGTCTGAAGAATAGTTTTCATTGCTTTCCTGCATGCTACTTTGCAGTTATTGTATTATTTACTTTGCCCCTTTACTTTGCATGTTTGCTGCTTGTAGTGTAGGGTTAAATTTTCCTTTGTCATTTTAGGATCTGAGTCCCATTTTTCTTCAAACGTTTCCCATGTAGGCGTGTTTGATTATTATGTAGTCGTGGAGCAAGACCAGCACAAACAGCTGGAGTGTGTTTACTGATAACCTGTCATGAGGTCACCAGCTGACTGTCATGTTACCTGTTGGGGGGGGTGTGGCCTTCTCTGTAGGACTCTGTAAACAGATAGTATAGATAAGATAGTTGCCTTGAAAAAAAGATAGAAAAAAAATGGTGTTTTTTTCTTCCATTGTTTTCAGTTCAAATAAAGTCTATTTTGGTTTTCAAGGCAAAATGAGAGGTTTGTTTTTAAATTGGCAAAATTAATAAATAAATGTAGGTTTTGCTAGAGTGAGTTTCGCAAATGCTCATTCCTCATCTTCCTGCCACAGTATTTACCACTGAACAGAGACAACACAGGAATAGATTACACATGAAAAATAGTTCTGATACTATGTTGAATAAATAAATGAGAAAAATAAGATTGGGTTGTGTTTTTCCACTCATCACTAACTTGCAGCCCAGTTGGCAGATGGCAGAATTGTTGACATTGTTAGGTGTCATGTTTAGATAGGCAGCACAGTGAATAGAGTGACTGTCTCGGTTACATAGGCTATGTGAAACAGAGCATGACATGGATGTCTTTCTTCTATGTTCCAGTCCTGCGGGTGGTCAGCTGGTTAAGTAGTGTATGTTGCTGCAGGCTCATCCAAGTGGTGATGCAAGAGGTATAGTGTCATGTGCAATGATGACACAGTTAAAACCAGAAGGCAAACTTGGCCAGCCACCATAATCAAGCAGATATCATGTGCAAAACTAGACCTCATAATTGTTGCCATCTTCATTATCAGAAAAGTTACATCCCTGTATTCATCTTTTTTTTTTTTTTATCCCTTTGTCTTAGAATTCAATTCACTTGCAAATTGCACTCACATGCTGCTTTTAATGGCTCACCTGCTACAACAAGCAGCAGTAGCATGTGTCCTGTCATTGTTGTGCTTAATCAGCTGGATAATCAGTTTTCTCTAGTTCACTTAAGCCATTAACATGACAAGCTTCAAAGGTGCTAGGGGGAATTGTAAGATATAATGCACAGTAACACAAAGATACATCAGTTGAAAATTTTCAAGCTGCAACTTTTAACTTCTGCCATATTTTGCACAATAGACGTGAAGTGACGGATACAATATATATACCTACTTTTGTATATCAAAATCTGAAACGTACAACAACTTCTATACCTCATCACATCAGTGCAAATCTTCTCTGAATGCCACAAGGTTTAATTTACCATAACTAGAGACATCAAACAACAAAGTGAAACAAAGTAGCTCACATTTGTGTCACGTCGTCTCATGGATTACTTTGCTGTGTGAAGATTTATTTTTACTTCCACAAACACTATAATTGCCTGACTCATAATCAATGTTAGTATTGCACAGGCAGCCACTATATTTTCATACATCTTCCATACAATCATGAAGCCATAATGTGTTCCTATGGAAACACTATGTCCTACGTTTGAGGAGAGTAGAGCTTATCTTTGTAGGCCATGCATGGTGCACATAATCTACACTGTAGTTAACAGTGTTTTCTGTTTGCACTACGATGATGTAATCCTCAGTTGCCTTCTGAACAGGCTTCATTCAGTGAAAGTAAAATATATTCCTCCCTGTGTGCATGCTGATCATGTATGGCTCTCATGCTCATACTACAGGTGTGTGTATTTTGAAATGTTCTGCAGAGTAGGCTAGAGCTAAAATGTTGCAGTTTTGCACATTAGCCCCTGTCCCTCATGAATTCGCTGCATGTGTTTACACATCACTCTTACTCAAATCAGGGCTTATATCAAGCTGCTCCATTGCAACATTGTCAAGTCAGTTCAGTTGTCGGTTACCTACTGTATCAAGTGCACTTCTGGTCAAGTGTTCTTTTCAATAGACATGAAGGCAGGACATGAAGTGTGTTGACATACACAGTGTAATCTGGTTAGGCAGTGGTTAGATGTGTGCACATGGTTCAGAGTAACTAGATTTTTTCCAATAATTCTAATTGACTGATTTGTGATAATTGTGAGGATGCTCCGGATGCTCTGCAGTCTGCAGGAGCACAGTGCTGTCCAAAATATCTAGAGTGAGAGAGAAAATGTTTGGTTAATCAATAAATGATGATTCTGAGCAAGAGGAGTATATTCCTTTTTTTTTTTTTTTTTTTTTTTTAAACATACTTTTTCTCCACCACTAGTAGAGCATTAACATGTGCAGATGGATATTTAGATATTTTAACCAACACAAATCTACATCAAGCCCGAAAATCAGTTCCAACAATGTTTTTGTTCGGTCATCGATCTTCGAAAATGTTGTGTTGAGTAATTCTGCAGTCACACTGTAAGAACATGTATTGGACAACACACTGGATGGTGATTGTTTCATCCTGAGAACTGGGGTGTACACTGCCAACCCTGGCAGAAATTGTTGCCTGCTGTCTAATTTGGAGTCAGGGTGGAAAAGATGTAATGCCAGTTTTTGTTTCCTTGGGCCATTCCAGTTTTCTGCTTGGATTTCCTGCTTTATTTACAGTGAAATTATTTTCTGTGCAAAATAAAATCTTTTGACATTTCAAGAAATTAAATGCAGATGCACAGGGAAATGAAGCAAAGTAAATGGCGGCGTACCAATATGTGTCAAATATATATATTTTTTGTGTGTGTGTATGTATAAATACATATTGAACACATTAACTAAATATGTAATTTGTTTCATTTTCAGGTGGAGAAGGAGCGCAGAAAACTAGAAGACAGGTAAGTTTTTTAACTCATCCACAGCGTGAAATTGAAACTCTTCTGTGGGCTCTTGCACACATTCACATGTGTAGCATATTACACATTCATGAAAGTCAGCAACTCCAGATGAAGCAGGTGTGTAGAAAAAAAGATTCAAACTATCTAGCGTTGCTAGTTCAAACATCGGCCATAGAAAGCCACACATACATTCAGACATTTCAAAAGTGAATGAAGTTGATGAAAGGTTTCCACCTGTTCATGAGTGGCAATTACGAACAAACCCCAAACCAGGATACAGATTGCATCATACTGGTGTAGACTAGAAATTATACCGTGAGACAGACTGAAAGGCAAAGCGGAGCTGTGGGATACATTTGGTTTGTGAAGAGCTCAATGGAAAAACAAGCTTACCGCCGCATCACCAAAGAATGATTGTGTGTTTTCAGTACAGAGACGAAGGAGTGCTGTGGAAAAAAAAAAGGGTGCTCCAGTGTAATGTGAACATATCCAACAAACTGCAAATTACAGAGCTGCTCTGTTGAACGGTTTATTTAATATGAAGAAACACGCCGAAGCTGTAAGGTGACATGTTTTTGTATTCGCACGGATAAATGGTGCGGTGTGCTCTCAGGGTAACAGGCCTGGAGGTTTCTAAAAGGCCTTTTAAAAGTCTTCCCCTGTATGCAGGCTATGTTGTTTATGTTGGTGAGTGAGGGGGTGTGTGACGGAGAGAGTTTGGGGGCGTGTGTTAACAGAGGCACAGAACCAAATTCCTGACTAATTTTAGAACTCCTTGAAAGAAAAAGGAGGGGAGGTCTGTCTTTCCCAGCTGTTTTTGTTCCCGCAGAAAATTGTTCGGAAAATGGATGTTTGCAACGGAATATCATCGGATCATGATGTTACTGAGTAAAAAGCTGGTGGTGTCGGTGCATGCTCAGAATCAGAGCAATCTGGAGGATTGTGTTGTCCCTCCCATTGAGTGCAGATATGTTTTCAAGATGCACATGCAGTATATTCTAGCTTGCATGTTTGCTTCTGCTCCCTGTTTACCTATCTGCAGATAGCTGCCAGTCACATGAAGAGCTCAGCTGTCATACATATATCTAACCCAGCAGCAGTATGTTCCCCACACTTTAATGTTTCTTGCCAAGTTGAATGTTTCTATCTCAGCATATGAAGCACAGTTCAGCTTACTTGTCTCAGCAAGATGTTTGTAATGCTCCGCTGATGAGTTATGCCAAAGTCATGAAATTATATAACCCAATATGACAGTATCATGAACTTGTGGCTATAGTGTGAAATTAGCTTGAAGTACTAACAGGAAAGAAGTGCTAATGCAGTTTGGCATTAAACAATGGTTTCCCCTGCAACAACATTGCAGCAAATATTGAATAATTCACATTAAATGCACTTAAAAGCACTATTTTGGTATTGCCCATAAGTATGCCGAAGAGAACTGTGAGGAGAAGTAATTATGAGAAGTGCTCCTGTGAAAAATATATTCAGTTGCTCTGGTGAGCGATTCCCAATGTCGAATAAAATTAGTTTCATCTCAGCTTGAGTTTGGACACAAAGTTGCATCACAAAGTTGTGGGTAGGGAGTATTAAAGCCAGGCAGGGTTAGTCAAATTGCACTGCAGGGGCAAATGTTTATAGAACTCATCCCATAAAAGGTAATAAAAACTTGTTCACTTTGATTGTTTCAATTTACATACACCATCATTTCCTGAGCTATAGAATATGGTTATTTTTATATCTAGGGAGGTGAAAGGCAAATGAGGCGTTTTAGTGCTGGTTGACCCGGAGCCGTCCAGAGCACTGGGCTGTTAGGCCTCTCGTGCCTGGGTTATCAGCCACTCGACAGTCCTGCCATCACTCTCTACTAGCCTGGAGAGTGAAGCAACCTTCAGATGCAGAGATGAATGATATCTATTACTCTGCCCAGTGTTGTGTCTCCTCTGTGGTTCTAGCTCTTTTTTACTATTATCTCAGTCATTTCCTAAAATACTGTTGCACCTTCATTGTGTTGATTTAAACAGATCCTGTTGAGTAAAACCCAGCCTTTTCCATTTGTATTGTGTTATTAATGTGGCACATGTGTGATTTTATTTTTCACTGTTAGCCTTCCTATTTCCCTTCCCTCTGTGAACATCGGTTGACCCAAACTCTTCTCTGGCCCTAACCTCTCCCCTGGAGCATGGCTGAGGTCACTGCTAACACTGACTTTGAGTAAGATCCAGGGGATCAAATAGCGCCAAACATAACTTGTTATTTCTGTACCGTGGCAGTGGACAGAACCCTTGGACTAGAGCTCAGTGGTATGCTTGTTGAAAGACAGTTTTTCTTCAACAGCAGCTGCTCTTCATTTAGAAAAAAATTCCAACTTACTAATACATATAACAAGGTTGAATGCCTTCCTTCAGCTTTACAGTATAGAAACCTGACACTTCACCAGAGTGCAGCCTGTTAACCACTTAGCATTTTAACTTTAAATATGGCTTTTGCATAATTAAAATCACACATTAAAAGTCTGTTAAAAGATATTTACGTATAGTTACATCTGTTAAGTTTCTGTTTGTCTATTAAACACTTCTGCAATAGTGTCAAATTTTTTTTGATCTGATTGACCCCTGCTGTTCTTGGGCCTCTTTCTGTCCCAGACACACACACAGACTGATTTTGCTGCTAGATGGATGTAACCGCCCACTATTCATCAGCACATGCTTTGATTGGCTCAACACAGATCAACTAATGTGGCCTAAGATCACATTTGGTGGACGGCTATGGTAAACAAGGCAGCATACATATACAGCTACATTTTATACTGCTCTCCCAGCTCTTTGCCAGTGAGCACACCTCCGCCCGCCCTTTAACTGCAGCCACAGAGCAGCGTCCTCACTCTCTCTCTCGCCCACTCACTTATTTGCCTAGTTTGCTGTTAGCGGTTTTACATGCACTCTGCAGCCAAAATACAAGTGGTACCTAAAACTGTGAAGACCGCCCAAATGGCGAAGTTCCTGCTCTTCAGCACAGCTGCTAACAAAACTTAAAGTCCGTAACGTTGAGTCACAGACACAAGTTTGTCTACGCGGTCTTGACCTCCCACAGACGAGCTGCTGGCCACTGCTTACAACTATCGATTTGATTATCTGGTTTGTACCTGGAGACTGGATCAAACTATAGGAACGGCAATAAGCAACTTAACGGTTTCAAAGCTTTTATTTACAGCTAATAAAAATTAAAAAAAAGGGCAATTGAAACTCAATTTTCATAACTAGGGACTTTCGGTCAGCAAACACACATCAGGTAGAGCATTCAGTTATAGCTCTTTTATTCCATAATGGTTCCAACGAGATGACGTGAATGAACTGCTGACCTTAGATTTATTATCAACAGTTTGCCATCATACGACTCCTCTGCAGACTCAGACGACCTCATTTCTCCTCCATATTTGACCCCTCGTATGCTCGCCTGCTCTCCCACATACCGCTTTTTCCGCTCTGACTAACACTGTTTGAAGTTGAACTGTTTGACAAGTTATGAATTTACAAACAATTAGGACCACGGGTAGTATGAAAGAGGGAGTCATTTGTTATGTAATACAGAAGACAGTGCCCCTCTCAACAAGTCAAAGCCTACTGCCGGCTTATTTCTGGTTCTTTGCGTTGTGCATTTTGCTATCACGGGCTAAATCTGCAGCAGCCAGACAGAGGGGAAATGCTAACGTACTGTTCTCAAACAGGTGGTAAACTGTGAGGTGGCGGCGCTATGACAGATCAGTCGCTCAGCAGGTGACTGAGTGGTTACGACTGATTGAAAGGCAGAAACGTATTGTTTGTGATAATAGCTATCAGCCGTATCAGCCACATTAATCTACAAACTAATGCCAACCGTTTGACACCAGATTGGTTCAAAGTGAATAGAAGGAGTCAATGACAGCACCTGTTTATGTGCATAGATCTCACTGGGTAGAAACACAGCTACTTATGTGTGTGTCCATGTGTTGGATCTCTACTTTGTATCTGGTTCAAGCTATACTCTATCATGGAATTGGTACCAAGAGGTCATTATGTGAAGGAATGTTTATTACAGGAAAAGTTGATCAGCAAATAAGATTGTTGCCCCTACAGGGAAATACTTACTTGAAACGTTTCCTCATATTTGCATTCATCATATTCAGTACATACTGTTCCATGCCTGTTTGTCACTGAGAGTCTAATAGTCTAGTAAATATTGGAAGTTATTAGGACAGGAAGCTCAGTTTTTTTTCCCAAATGGTGTTTCAGCAGGTTGAACAATATAATGAATTTTTATTTTTGGCTTACAAAAAACCCCCCCCAAAAAACATGATTCATACCAAATGAGTCATTAAAGGAGCTTGTCAGGGTGGTCCAATAACAGTCAGCTACTGTTTTTACCTTTGTGCCATGGGATTTTCATGACTGTAGAGTTGCTTAATGAGATATGTGCTAGAAATGGGAGAATGTGTCAGCATCATTTATAACAACAGCATGTCACCCTGCCACCCCCTAAAATAAACAAATGATATAATGAGAATAAATGTGAACTGTGAAATGGCTGTGGAACATTTATATTTATTTGCACAGTGTAAAAAATGTGTGACTAC
Organism: Trachurus japonicus; assembly: GCF_045865225.1. Taxonomy (NCBI): domain Eukaryota; kingdom Metazoa; phylum Chordata; class Actinopteri; order Carangiformes; family Carangidae; genus Trachurus; species Trachurus japonicus. The sequence continues at coordinate 26,933,907 of NC_140907.1, forward strand.
AGGTATAGATACAATAAAAAAGTCAAATTAGAATTTAAAGTGATCACTTTTGGTCTTTAAACCAGCAGCATTTCTCCTCAGTGCACTAGTGCTCAGCCTTTGAAGGAACTTGTCAGGTAGATTGTTGAAAGCATGATGAGGAACCCGTCACAGCGTGGGTTTAGGCTGTCTTCGGTGTCTCCTGTCTCTTCATGTAATCCTAGACTGATTCCATCATGTCGATCAGGCCTCTGCGGGGGCTAGACCATCTGTTGCAGGTCTCCTTGTTCTTCTTGTCTCTAAAAACAGTTCCTCATGATTTCTGGTTATATGGCTAAGGTCATTGTGCAGCTGTAGGATGATTTTGGGACCAAACATATGCCTCCCCAGTCATGTCAAAGTGTGCCAAAGTATTTTAGCACATTCAACTTATTAACTTAAGGTAAATCTTGTGCAAAGTAAACCTGAGTACCCCAGGGCTAAGTGTTGTATATCTTACAATATTCTTCATTATTGATGTTCTCAGTTGACTTGAAATCATGCAAAGACGAGGCCTGCAGAGACAATACAGTGCTGTGTCTGTCTGTGTGATGTTTTAGATCAGTGTTAAGCAGGAAGTCTCACTCTTGTACAAATTACAGTTTTCATCCCACCGTGCTCTGCTCTCAAAATCAACACCGCGGCCACTGCACCAACTGTTTGTCACTTCCTCTCCTGTACCTATGACGGTGTTGCAGTTTCAAAGTCACATCTAAATACTGTAGACCCAAAAAAAATGCTCTAAGTGTGCTCAGATGGCTAGCAGTGACTGATACGAGGAACTGTTCCTGATACAGATCATCACCTGGAGATCAGTTCATGAGCCATTTTACCTGGTTGTAAAACGTTTAGGAGAAGAGGAAATCTGTAACTCATTGAGTGTGTTTCTTACTAAATTTGGACTGCTCAGCCTCAGCGTCTCTCTTTTAAGGAAGTGTCACTGTATGAATTGAAAAGCTGTGATGTGCAGAACGCAGTCGAGAATATTCTCTTTTCCTGCTGTGTTCACTCGTACTTTTACTTCCTTTATTTCTGTGCTGGTGCATGTTCATGGTGTGCAAGTTTTGATTGAATATTTTCTCCATTCTTGCACTGTAAATAATGTAAAGCCTGACTGAACTTGATTAGGAAGTGGAGTTTAAAACAAAGTAACTACTGTGGTGGATTGAGATGTATCACTTAGACCTAGATAAAGTCTTGAGGCGGCGGTGATGTGGTGTTAACTGAGAAAAAGCTGATATGCCTTCATAGTCTTTACAATCCCCATTGCTGCATCACTGGGTTGATGTAGGAGTTCATATTGTTCTTGGTAGTTGGTATTCCCTTATCTTCCTACCCGCTTTATATTTATAATGAGCATGGGGGTTGTGGTTATTTTTGTTGTGCTTTAAGCAGCAGAGCATAAGGATGACAAAGGTTTCCTGTCCATCTTGATATTACTACATTTTTACAATTTCTGGATAAATTAATCTTTTGGTTAAGGCCTCACACTGTTAGAAGATTAGTTAGTATTGATGCCAGTGAGCACAGGAGTGTGTTGGATAAGAGCTGAAATTATTTATTGTTTGGTCAATCGACAGAAAACGTATTGACTGATAGTTATTTTTAGAAATGTTAACTGTTATTTTGCTGCATTTCTGTGTGGTATGTGACAATAAAGTGAACATCTTTGGAAATAACATGTCCTTCGCTAAGCTGTTGTAGCTGTAAGAGCAATATAAAAAGATCAGCGCATCAGAGTGGAGTTGAAGAAAACTTGAGGCCTTTCATTCAGTGCATGTCTGCTAAAGCCATTAGATTATGGGTATCAGTTGTACATTATGTGGCCCGTGTGTTTTTACCTTAAGCCTCACTAGCATGATGACTTTGAAAGATTTTTTTCCTAAGCAATGAAACCCATGTTCCCATTTCATATCCAAAATGGAAATAACCTACAGAAGAATAACTTATGCAAAGACGGCTACACCTGTGGCAGTTAAAGTGTTTTAGCTCTCTGGTCTAAATGAACACTATAGTCTGGCAACTTTGTCACTTCTGTTGGTCAACAGTTGTGCAAGTATTCTGTCAACAGGGTTTAGTCTCTTGGTTTCACACACACACACACACACACACACACATATACGACACGTATAGATGCACGCACACAACCACAAATCAGCTGCTGTGTTTCAAAGGCACAAGTTCCCAGAGCTCATTAGCACAGGATGTTTCACACACTGTCACCAATAAAAACGCAGTGGAGCTCTTAAAGGAGCTGCTGTGACCTCATACAATTCACGTATTCACACGATCGCATTCTTGTGAAGTTACCTTTATGTTGTTTATGCTTTTACAAGTAATGAGACTCTATGTCCCAAGTGTCTTGTGCTATGTGTGAGAGCCGATGTTTTAAAAGTTTCCTGCTTTCATGACTGATTCCTGCTCTTATATGTAGTGTTTTTGTTACTTAATAAGCCATATTTTGCAGTCTTGGTGCAGCTTTCAGTGGAAGGTATATTATATAATCTTAATTTAGAGAGCACTTCTAAAAAAAAAAACAGCAGATATATGCAAAAGCCTCACTTTAAATTATGATTCTTTATGTCCTTTACTTGCACTATGTTTATGTGCTGTGCTACCTAATTCCTAGTGGTCCCTTTTGTTAGGTGTGACAGTAAACGGTTTGTGAAGCAGCCTGAGGTTTGTAATAGCCTTACAGCAACTATTAATTCTTCCCCGGGAACTGTCACATGTTCTGTTGGAAAGGGGGACACAGTGTTCTCGTTCCTAGTTGTTTGTAAAAATGTACAAACATAGATGTTTTTTGTCTTGTGTTTTTTTTTTGCAATTTAGTGAAACTGATTACATTTTAGCATTGTTCTTTGGCCCTAATGTTTGTTCTGTTTTGGTCTTCTCTTCACCAGCTCCTCTCCATATACTCGGGAAAGTGGGAGGCCCTTGTATTTTCAGCCCCCAGCGATGGAGTTTGGGACACAGTAAGCACTGCTCTCACTTCTTCCTCCTTTTAATATGACTTGTCTTAACAAGCATAGATGTTATTCACTTTGAACTGAAAATGATGAAACTCTTTACTACACACCCAGCACCATAACTCAAGGACAGAGTGTACCTTATTTCGCCATATCTCAAGTTGAAGTGATGTGGAAAACTCCGCTGACTTAAATCAACCTCAGGTTAAAAAAAAAAAACAGTGTCATATTGGGTGACCTGTCACTTGGATGAATGTAACAGAAAGGGAAGAGTTTATAAAGCAGGAGGCCCTTCAGTGTGACAAAACATACAGGATATCCAAGTATGGCAGTGAGCTCTCTTTCCCAGCATCCAGGCGCATACTGGAGATGGTTGACCCCAGCCAAAACAGTTGAAGACATTATTGTTTGCCTCCAGTCTGAATATCAGATGCCGGGGTTGGACATTAGTCCCCATTTCCCTTGGTAAAAACAAACAGTCGCAAGCAGTATCTATTTTCTGATATTTGACATCATACATCTGGAATGCAGAAAGCAGTCAACTAACAAAAAACTCCTGAAAGTCATGTTTGAATATTGGGCAGAGAAATATAATGTTTCAGTGAACTTGTACTTGATATAAACACAGGAAAATGATAGATATCTCTTACATCTGGACAAATTGGTCTCACAGTATCTGACCAAACAGGAGCTGCAGAGTTTTAAAGAAGTAGTACAAAATGTATATAATTAGATAAATTCTTGAAGCATGCTGTTCAGTCGCTTAAAATGAAAGTCAAACGCCCAAACAGGAAGTGAAATATGCTTCAGTTGAGGTTTTGCAGAACAGCTCAAATAAAGATGTCAAGACTCTGGAAATATGTTGCAGACTTGAGACACTTAAAGAGTTTAAAGTTATAGTTTAGTTTAGTTTCCTTTTTGCTTCACCTTCAATTGGCTGCCCCAAATCACAAGAGAGAACTTTGATTTTTGTATTCAAGTACCCAAATTAAATTTCAAATTTGCAGAGAGCAGCTCTTGTCACACAAAAAGATATGAACTCAAGTTAAATTGCAAAAAGGAATATATTTATACGTCCTTCCCAGAAGTAAACAAAGACATTTACCTACCTTAGTATTAAATAGTAGGCTTCCTATAGAGTAATGCTTGCACATAGACAACCATTAACTTTACACTAATTACATTATATTGTTCCTCAACTAAATTCCATCTCCCTCGTGTTTACCTCTGTTTAAGCACAGCACACTGGCTGTTGAGCCTGGCTTGCACATATGTAGCTTCTCTTCTTCAATGATTTAGGGATTTTGTAATATCTGCAACATCTGGAAGCCACAATCAAAATACTGTCATCTTTATGAATGGTGTGTAAGGTCTTCTCAGGTAAAACTGAGTAAAATCTGAAGAAAGAAAGTCACTGAACCGATTTTAGATCACGGCCTGTTGTAAGTTGGCTAAATATTTACTTTGACAGCAGTTGAGCACTGTAAATGTTAGAAAACCTTTCAGATAAGTACTTGGTCAACATCTGATTTCCAGCCCACTGCCATACCAACACTACATGTTGGAATAACCAGTTCTGCTAATGATTCTTGTGGTCATTTGTTGTTGTTAAATTTCAAGAGTAGTTCCTGCTACAGCACAGCTGCTACAGCTTTGTGTTGTGAAATCAGCATCAATGAAGTGCTTATAAATCACATTTTAACAGTTATCAGTGTGCAGGGTCATAATTTTTCCAGGTTTTTTAAATTCTAGTGTTTTCAACTTCTCCCATCTCAATGAATATCTCACCATCAAAATCCATATGTGGTGTAGCTGATGCACATTCCTTTGAATGTTAAGTACATCAGTCTTTCATCAACTTCTAGTATAACCAGTACCTGAAGCAGTTCCTCTCTGGCACAGACTCAACTTTGACAGAACCATAAAAAGTTCAAAGTGGTTGCATTATTGCTAGGCTGTCATATTGGTTTGTATTATATTGCATCGAGCCTCCTGTCGAAAGGAGTATAACCATAAATACATGAAATCATGCATACACTTTGCAAGTCCAGCTTGTAACGTAGCTCACATTAAAGTGCTTGCAAGCCATCTTAGTCAGATATATAGGTGTAATGCAACATCCTTTATTATATTTTGTTTGTGTGAAAACACAACAGTCAGAGGGTAAGATTATAAACTTTTAATTGCTTTGCAAACTTAATTAAATGATAAATTGAATTGAAATGCTTGTGAAAAGGGCAGGTTGATAGAGATGAATTGGTAGCCATAGTTTATCTCTCACCAGGCAAAAAAAAAGCTCAGTGGCAGCATGTCACTGTAATAGCCTACAGCAGAAATGGCCATACCAAAATCTTTGCGCTCTCTGGGTTTGCAACCCGGCCGCAACCTTTTCATAGCTTTTCTGATGTCCATATTTGTATATGTGGTTTTACTTTTGACACCAGGGCCTCAGATTAAAGATGAACAACTCATACTTGTCACCCCTCTGTGAGCACACAGTTGAATGGAACATTTTCCTCTCACAGCTTCCCTATATTGACTGAATGCAAATCGGTAGCTATTCAGTGATCCCCATATCTTACCCTCTAATTATCAGGTTAATTTCACATTTGTAAACAAAAACTAACCTAACCTAAATATTTTATCCAACCTTTAGGTTAGGTCATTCTCAGATGAGCCATCCATCATTATCTAAAGAGAAAGAAGCTCAGACAGTAAAGCTATTTACTTGCTTTGCTTAACTAAAGGTCACTTAAAAACAAAACAGCTAGTCTCATAAATTGCAGTATAAATGGGCTGCACTAGGGTTTTGTAGAGGTAATTTAATAGAGGCTTCTATTAAATCTCATGAATAAGCAAACTCATACTGTATGTAATTGTGTAATAAACACTTGCGTGCTGTTAAATTTTGGTGTATACCTGTACTTTCTCAGCTGGCCATGGTTCTCAGTGGAGAGTGGAGTTATTTACGATGCTGCTCTGTCTTTACAGACCGCTGGGGCTGCCAAGAGCTGAAACCATATATATACACAACCCCAGCCAGGAAGTTCCTGTGACACTGCTGTCAATGTTTACATCCAGCAGGCATTTTTACATACCTTCCTTTCACAGAAGAGTAAGTGTTCAATGTGCACCAGAAGTTTCACACAACATGCAAAAAAAAATAATGATGTTTAGAATGGATTCTGATGAAATTAATTTTGTGTCTCGCAATAACCTGATCTAACATTTCCTGCTCTGTCGTAGGTGATCCCACCCAGAGGGAAGGCATCTTTTAAACTAATTTTCCTCCCGTCTGAGGAGGGCAATGTAGAAAACACATTATTTATAAACACATCGGCCCATGGGCTGCTGTCATACCAGGTCAGTTCCATTAATACACCTCCTGCTGCATAGTTTCAGACCATGCTCTATTGGGATCATAAACCATGTGGTTCCTCTTCTCCCTTAGCTTTTGTGTCCAGATAGTAGCTTGAAAGATGTTCAACTGTTCATTACACATTACTTATGAGTTTACAAACAACATTAGCTATATGAAACTTTATTTGTTTTTTTATGTTTTCAAATGAGCACGAAACCAGACTGCTGCTCACAACTTTTCCAGCATCCATATTGTTTGTTTTTACTTTTCATCACCACATGCACATTCTCATAAACAGAAGAACTCCATCATTAATCATGCAAATCATGTCTGTCTAACATATGTTTTTTTAAAAAGTAGGTCACTGTTAAACTAGTTAGACAGCTGAAAGAAAACGCCTGATTCTTGTTTCTACTGAAAATCAATAGATTGAGTACGTCACCTAATGTCTCAAGTCAAAAATGAAAACACCCACCTAAACAAAGAAACTGTGCTCTTGCAGACCCATGTGCAGTGTGAAACCAAAGAATTGAAAGTCTGGTGTGGAAATGTGCATTCACATGCTTTTAAACCGTTTTACCCTCTGGACGTGTTTGCACACCAGGCCCTGAATCTGTCTTTGTGTTCCACCCCAAACTGGTTTTTCTACAATTGTAGCAACTAAGCGTTTATCTGTCCTCCCTTTACTTGAATTGTACAAACCTTGGTTACATTTGTTAGGTATATTTACATATATTTACATCTTTTTTTCAACAAAGCAGTTACAATGTTAGCTCCACCAAAGCAAAAAAACAAAAAAGGATCACCTACAGAGGTTTACTTCAAAACACTTGAACACAACATGTCTATTAAAGATATCTTTCAGTTTTGTCCATCCCATATTAAACCTGCACTACAGCACATATGATTCAGTATGTTCCCATTAATGGTAGACACACCCAGACATGCCAATACTCCCTTGTACAATCTCCAACGCTGCCACTCCCTTTACATGTTAGTTGTTTTTTATTTTTACTAATGAGCACAACTGCAGAGTGTAATTTCCTTTGTGGGGCTGTATTACTTGCCAATTCACCTTGTGGAGTACATTGTTTTATTCATAAATACAAAAATGTTGCCAACCGTGTTATAAACTGCTGCACAAGTTCAGTTCAGGGCCACCAAATGACACTGCTCTTTTGTTTACTTGTTGACTACTTAAACTTGATATAATAAACACAGCGTGGAGAATCCTTTTATAAATGTTAATTGCTCTTTTTTTTGTCTCCAGGTATTTGGTGTGGGAGTTAACCAGGGTTCATTAAAGTCTGTCCAAAGAAAGGATGGTCTGCTAATATTCCCTCACATCCAGAGCATTAAGCTGACCCAAACTCAGGTATGTGTTTAAATGTCTGCGTGTCGGTTTGTGCGTGTCACACAGATAAGTGAATAACGGCTCATCATTGGAAGCAGCTGATTTCCCCTTTCCTGCCAGCCCTCATAAACAGAGGGCTGCATGCGTACACACAGGGGCTTTGTGATACTCTCTGACAAGCACCCGTTGTCGTGAAATTACTGACTGTGTGTTAAAGTCAGCTTGAATCCTTCCCACAAAATGTTTTTCCTTTTTTTTTTTCATGGTTAAATATTTAAGTATTTGGGTGTCAAATACAACCATAAAAGCTCTGAGCTTGGCGTAGTCGTACATTTGTTTAGACATTTCAGAACCACATAAAAAAAAAACATCTGAAAAACAATGACAAATTATACTGCAGTTTTTAAAAGCGAGCAAAGGCAGTGAAAGTGTGTGACAAGTTATCTGAAAGGGATCCTGCCTCCACAGCAGGAAGTGGGGTGGCAGTTGCAAAATGTCAGCTTGGCCAAGTGCAGAGAGGCTGTAGCTCTCACAATCACTCAAAACCGCTACTGCCTGTGCTACATATAGCTGCTTTTTTTCTCCCTCTGAGCAGCTCCCCGTATTTTAACATATGGTTAAGAAAAGCATTCTCCATGTATACAGTACACTTACCACCCCCCTGTGGTTCAGCAAAAGTCCAATTGCTTTAAAAATGTATTTTGTGTCACTTTTGTTTTTGTCATCTTTGCATTTTTGCTTTGAACAACACATTCCTGCCCTTTCTTGTACCTTTTCGAGTCTGTCTTTCTCATACAAGCTAAAATGCAGAAGTGTTTTATGTCAGCCCAACCCCTCCCCCTGCCCGCTGCAAAATCTACCACCATCAGCATTGGAAATGGCGATTACTTAGACAATATTTAAACCATGATTAAAGACTACAGACATTTACAACCACAATGCCCTCAGTTATTCTTCGGTCTGTGTTTGGTGGGTCTGTAAGTGGAGCCAGTCGTCAGTGACAATAGTAATATATTTTATTCATAGACGCCTCTTAAGACACACAGTAACAGAAAGCAGATATACTATTGTAACAAACAATGATCTAACAAGGGATAAGATAAATAAGACTGCATGCAACACTACCACTGGGGTCAAGTAGAGTGAGTACAGCAGGAAAGTTTGAAGAGCTCAGTAAACAACCAAACAAAAAAAAGCTGCTTTATAGAAGCGTCAGAAGTATTTACTACTGTATATGTTTAACATGTGTTGCCTGTTGTGTTGTTTCTCCTGCAGGAAGATACCTCCAACATCACGATACTGGGTCTGCTCCTGGAGTGCAGCTTACCGAAGAGCTTGTTCAACAATCCTCAGGTACACCTTTACCTTGAATCGGGTTCAGTGGTTGACCATTGATGAACGTTGTTAAGGCCTTGAATGGATCATTTCAAATGTGCATGACTGAATTTGCAGGTTTTTGTAGCCATCATGAGGTAGACGTTGAGAGAAGCGAAGATCACTGCGTATTTTATGTTTTTATGATACATTATTACAACATTTTGAGGTTGTTCATACTTTACAAAAATGAACGAGTCTGTCTTATTGCTCTCATAACAGCCATGTGGTCTGAGCCGAGAGCCAGCTAGTCTAAAATTTCAACAGACAGCAGGGCTTGTTGTCTGAGCACCTTCTGTTTTCCTGAGAACCCCTGAGGAGGGCGAGATTTCCTGCCAGACTTTTAATTGCTTTCTCAAGAGGCTCCATAATTGACACAGGGCTCCCAGTGGCACAATACTCATGACGCAAGAGGCGGCTTTAGACCGCCCAACTATGGAGTCATAATTACGCAAAGTGATATCATCCATACATTCTGTTGCACGACTGTCCCAGCTGTGACCTTTGGCTCATGTCCAAGATCAGCACCTGCTCCTCGGTTCTTTTTCAAGACCTCTCTTAACAAAAAAATTTACAAACCGGCCTTTGGTCAGTGTCACTTCTGCTCGCAGATTAAATGAGCCTTGCAGGAAGTTAGCAGCAGCCTTGATTTCAAGGGATTAGGTTTGCTATTGCAGGCCTTGAGCCTTGGTGGCACCGAGCCAGAGTGTCTGTCTACAGGTCGTCAAGTGGTGATTCACCCGCTGAGGCGAGCCCCTGGTTTACAGTGAGATTTGCACTCTCCCGCTGCTGATCTGTCAGTTTCAAGAGAAGCGTTAGTCACAGGATTGGTGGTTGTAGTAGTAGGCTACTGGCTGCTCGTTTCTGTTCATTGATGCACAGTAACAGTTGGTTGTTAGCAAAGAAAATAGTTTTTTTTCCCCATCACCATTGATATAGTTTCCTCTATCCATTCACCAACTTGATCCTTTATGAAAAAATATATTTTTAATTGCCCTACCAAGTTTTATTTATTTATTTGTTTAGTTAGTTAGTTAGCTAGCCAATTTGACTCTTCAGCTTCTCATTCTTCCACTGTTTGTCATGTTTTTTTTGTTTTTTTATCTCTCATCCAAATCTGTTTGGTGCATGACTGGTATGCCTTTCCTGTCCCATCCCAGGGGTCCTGCCTCCAGAGTGAGGAACGCCTCAGTCTGCAGATTAATCTGTCGGCGCGTGGAGACCGGCCCACTGACCTGGACAAGCTCAAGCCTTATGTCATTGAGCACATTCTGGTGCTGCTGGTGGCCCCCACTGCTGGACAGGCTGCAGTAGGTAGGTGTCAACGACCTCTCCGACCCGCTCTTTTGGGGGTAGATTCATGGAAAGGGAATGCGACAGCGTGCTGCACAGCGTTACTAAAGGTGATCATAACTCATTCATAACCATCATGTCAGAAAGGAGAAAGAAACATTTAGTCACGTTTCAAACTACTGCTTCGTCAGCCTCCAGTCAAAGTACCTCAGTACTAATCTTATCTGTCAGACTCTCTGTGGTGGACCGCTATCATCGCAAAAGTTCAAGGGGTTAAAATGGTGTTAACACATTGATGTTCGATTTAAGGAAGGTGCTGCAGACTTATGTTTACTTACTAAAAGAAAAAAGAATATAATGTTCATGATGGTGTCAGTGTTTTTTAAAGAACTGTCAGATGAGAGGCTTGAGAGAGGTATAAGAAGACATCAGTTCTGCTTTCCATGGTCTCACTTTACAAAGTCACACAAAGGCTCAAGATCAAAGAGCAAATGAAATCAACCACTTCACTGCATTGTCCTACACATCGCTGGTGTACAGTTACTGCCAATAGGTTGTCATGAGAACTCACAAAGGCTTTGTCTTTGAACCACATCAGTGAACCAAACTTGTTTCTCAACACATGATGCCAGTCAGATCCTGACTTTAACAGCCTTGTAACTTTTAGTCAGACATGTTTTGATAAAAGGGATGTCATTTTTTCATTTTCATTATGAAAGAAATCTGCCTTGGTAAGCAGATTTCAGAAAATCCTTTTTAGTCACATACACTGTAAGGAAGACCTTACCATTGCAGGAGATGGATGGATAATTAAGTTCACATATAACATTGTAAACTTGTCATTCCTCAGGTTTTTTATATTTCATATATTCACATTTTTTCTTGCAGGGGAACCAAAAATAGGAGTTTATATGTTAAATTCTGGAGGCAAGACGCTCTACGTAAAGGTGAGTTCTTATCTTTGCTTCATCTTGGCTTCTAGGCAGCATTATCAAGGCTTTGACAAAATCTCTTCACCTCCCCCAGGAAATGCAGGTGCTATCAAAAGTGGAGGCAAGCCTAGAATTTAATGAGGTTGCTCTGAATCCAGAAGCAAAAAACTTCACTGAAGTGGCTTCCCTGGCCTGCAGAGGTAAATGTTCCCCCAGTTCTTACAATTGCAGCTTTGTTTTGCCCCAAATGTGTTTAAGTGTTTGACAGTTTAGTTGTGTGTCTGTTGTCAGGTCCATTGCCAGGCCATGGAAGGAAATGTGTCAGTCATATCAGTTTAAAAATCCTGGGCAACAGGACAAGCTACAGCTTCCCTGGACTACATATCACACACAGGTAATGTACAAACATTTTTCCGTTTTACCAAAAGTTGTCAAGAGTATGCTTTTTGTAGCTAGTTGTAACTAGTCACAAACATCTGGAAATACACATGTTTACTGCATTTGCGTTCACTGCATGAGGTTTAAGTGCATTACAGCGACTGTTAAAACACTTCAACACTTACGAAGTGTCATAAACATTTGATACTGATTCACAACGAGTGATGGTGTTATTTTTAATGTTTTGTTGCTCAGCCTGTTCCATGTGAAACAAAGAGATGCAGAGCATGTGGATCTATGGCTGACAAACCCTCTCCTCCTGCCCGTCACTGTGAAGAACGCCAGCCTCTCACAGAAACTGCAGGGAGTAATGAAGGTATGCACCGCCGCCTTATGCAACGATAGGACGCAGATCTAATCGAATGTTGATGAAATGATAATTAGCAGTTACTTTGTGCCAAGTGCATTCTTATGTGGGCAAAGCACACTATATTGTGTTTCGTTCATCAATCATATGAATGCCAAGCTAATGACAGGCTTTGACAACCTATGGCTCTGCTGCCCCCTCTCTGTCAGATGGCGAACTTCAGCGGCCCACTGACGGTTCCCCAGGGCTGCTGGCGGATTCTGTCTCTGCAGCTGCTCAGCAAAACCTTGCCTGTGAATCAGCTGTCCACTCTGAGTCTTGATACCAGTCTGGGCTCAGCTCTGCACATCCCCCTCTACTTCCACTCCTCTGCTTCCAAGGTAAAGGAGCAGCCCATGTTAAGAGCTTGGCTTGTTTGTTAGGGAGCAGTATATACTCCCTGATGTGGTAATTGATGGTTGTGTTCATCCTCACAGCACGGGGAAGTGGTGTTTGAGGCAGAACGAGAGTGTGGGCGACCATGTCCACTCAGATTGTCTGAAACAGGTGAGACAGGGCACCATCTTGTGTAAGATAGAAAAAAAAGGCATCATGAGTTAAAAAAAAGAGGTTATTATTCATTTCATTCATTCTTTTCTCTGTCTCACATCAGGCCAATCAGAGTGGCAGCGTTCCCTCCTGCCAGACTTCTTCCCCTCGTCCTGGGACGTCGACAGCAAACTGGCTGCTGAACTCTGCTCTCGATGGCAGAACCACAAAGACAAACTCCCTTGCAGGTTAGTCTTTTAGATGCAGCACGTCATGAACTTACCAGACCCGCTCAGCTGACTTAACTTACACTTCAAGTCCCACGGGTTCATTCTGAACCAGGAAAAATCTGCTTTTAGTTTTTGTGCACCAACCGCATGGCATCATCTTCAAAACATACTCATGATTGACTCTCACTACTGCTGGACATTTTAAGACATTGCTCTCAGTGTGCACCTGTTTTATTGAGCACTGAGTATTGTCTCCTAATGTTTCAACTCCTCTTGTTTGATTTGTATTTTTCTGTTGTTGTACCTCGACATCATTGCAAATGAGAGAAACCTCAGTGATTTTCAAGCCTTAAATTAATAAAGGTTTGAATGAGCCTTGTCGTTAGTCATAACACAGCATTAATCACATGAACCTCTCTGTCCTCTCAGGTGGCCCAGACTCCCCGTGGAGACGTCCACTTCTCTTGATTTTGGTGCCACACCCGTCAATGAGAGCAAGGTGAGCAGCACTTAACAGATTGTGAATGATGGTTGGTCAACCTGTGACGTTTGTTGTCTAATGGAAGAATTGTTTTCACTTTTCAGGTGAAGACTTTCATGCTGAAGAATCCGTCTTCTTCGGTGGTTTCTGTAGAGATTCGCATCCTCTCCCTGTACCCTGCTCCTTTAGATGCTCTGGACCTTCTAACCAAATGGTACGCAGAGTACAGTAAATGTTTTATATCAAACGTGAATGATTTTAATATATCCTCCTCTTCATCTGTTTTTAATCTTGATGCTGCAGCACATTGCTCCAGCTAATTTCTGAAATTGTTTTCTTTGGCAGGTTTAATATCAGCCCCCTGTCTGTCAACATCAGCACCACAGAGTTTTCTCTGTTGGCTTCTCCACCAAAGGTAAATCCTGAAAACACCAGAGAAATGAAGTTTAATCTTTCACTATTTGCTCATAGCTTTTTGGCTGGCAGTTTGTAATCTAACTTAACGGGTTCACACAACACTTAGGCAACACAGGCATTCTTGTTGTACTTCTGTCTTGTCTGTGTTGACAATTTTCTCTGTGTCTATAGGCAGGGGAGAATGTGGAGGACATAACACGAGAGGGTGTCCTCCGTCTGCTGCTGCAGCCCTGGGAGGCCAGAGAGGTCGCTGTGGTCTTCACCCCCTCTGAACACAAACCCACCACTACCATCCTTATTATCAGGTACTGATTCATATTAGTAGGACGAGTGTTTTCATACTTTTTGTATATATATGGTGGTGTTGAATTTTAATGACAGGAATGTTTTAAAGCTTTTTAAGAAGTAATGAGTATTTTGTTAGCTGCCATTTTTTAAGCATGTGCTACGAAAACTCAAGCCTAAAGCTGCAGTAGAAGATGTCTGTAATTCTTAAATCTGGTATTTGAAAAAAGAAAGAATCTGAGACTCTGATTAATAAGCTTTAAAAAGATCAAAATTACGTAAACCACATTGAATATCATGTTAATTCATTACTCGCTCTTCAAGGTGTGTATCAAAGCCTCAGTTTGTGTGTCTCCTTAATTGTTTTTCAGGAACAACCTGACAGTGTTTGACATGGTGACAGTTCAGGGCCACGGGGCAAAAGAGCTGCTCAGAGTCGGAGGCAAACTCCCCGGACTGGGAGCCTCCCTACGCTTCAACGTCCCTCAGTCAACTCTAATGGAGTGTCGTGATGGTGAGATCGATATTGACTGTTAACATAGATGAATTACGATGAAAGCCATTTTAGAAGCAAGTGTTCACTTGACACGTGGCTTAACCATATTCTTCTCTGCTCCTAGGTCTGCGCACCAACAAGCCGCTTTTTGCCATCAGAAAAAGTTTCAAGGTGGAAAATGCAGGAGAGCTGCCTCTGACCGTCATGTCGATGAACATAAATGGATATAAGTGTCAGGGGTTCGGCTTTGAGGTGCTGCAGTGTCGCTCTTTCAGCCTGGACCACAACACCACCTCTGAGATCACCATCGCGTAAGTGGATTTTTAAAAATCATTTTGTACTCAGTCAGTCAGCATTAATGCTGCAGGACTCAAAGTAATGTCAGGTGGATTTCTAAAGCACATTATTATACACAGAGGTCATTAAATGTGCCTAACAAAAATAAAATCATAAAAAATATCAGCAAGTAAAAAAGGCAAGTGACTAAATGAAAACAGTGAAGAATGGAGCAGTTGTTGGCTTGTTTTTAAAGCCAGTTATGATTTGGGCTGAAATCTTATCCACTGGGAGCTGGTTCCAGCAGTGGGCAGCATAATGGCTGGAAGACATTTCACCATTTAGTTTTAACTCTAGGCACCACTAACTGACCAGTTTGAACAGTTTATATTGATGATACACCTCAGAAATAAAATTAAATCCCAGACCAATTTAGTATTTGTACAATCTTTTCATCTCTTCATTGGCCACCTGTTGCTTCAAGAATACACATCAAAATTGTATTAGTCACGATCAAGGCATTATGCGGATCACCTCTAAGCAACATCTCTGTCTTGCCGAGCTCACATGTTTTAGGATTTAGTGCCATCTAGTGGTTAAGTTGCAGACTGCAACCAGCTGAATTCTCCTCCCCTCACCCCTTGCTTTCTAAGCATGTAGGTAGAACCTATGACATAGTAATGCAAAAGGCACTTTGTAGAGCCAGTGTTTGATTTGTCTGCTTTGGGCTACTGTAGAAACATGGTGGGGCAACACGGCAAGGATCCGCTTCCTGTGTGCATGTGAAGGGTTCATCCTAAACTAACGAAAATACAAAGATTCATAATTTCACATGATTATTCACTGAGAAATATAATGATGTAATGATTAATAATAAAAGATTTCTGCTTCTTCCTATTGTGGTTACTGTGTTTGTTTTTTCTTCTCTAATTGTCTTTACTTGTCTCTCCTCAGGTTCACCCCAGACTTTACCTCATCCTGGGTGATCCGGGACCTCACTCTGGTGACATCTCGTGGCACCTCTTTCCCTTTCACCCTTAATGTGACGCTGCCCCACCACATGTTGCCTCTCTGCGCTCAGGTGGTTCCCGGCCCAAGCTGGGAGGAAACCTTCTGGGTGATCACCCTCATCTTCACATGGTTAGTATCTCCTAATCTCCCCACACAAACATTATTATATTATGTGAGACAGTCCAGACAGAATATGATTTAGTTAGGTTTGATTTAAACAGAAATTCTTACTGAACTGCATTTAAAACCCACTCCCTCTATCTCATTGGGAATTTCAGAATCATTTCATGTGATAATATGGAGAAGCCATTGTCCCTAAGTCTACACCTACTAACATTTGTCCTGTTTCTTAAACAAACATTGAAAAGTTGTGTTGATATCTGTATGTTCAGAAACGAGCAGAGACCAGGTTCTTGTCGAAAATGTGACAGATTGTTAGAAAGAGATTATTCACAGCAGTTAGTTATTTACCGCTGGTTCAGATCTTCTGATCTTCACATATCCTCTGATCCTCTTATTTCTGCCCTTCGCAGCTTCTCGCTGTTCGGTGTGTGTCTGATGGCTTTCCGCCAGGCTCATTACATCCTGAACGACTTCTCCACACCCAGCATCAGAAGCAACCACAACTCTGTCCTGTCCCGTGAGAACGGCTCCATCAACAATATCACCCCCAATGGAGTAAAGTATGTTCACATCTGCTTACTGTTTGTACAAAGTCACAAAAACACTACAACATTTTCTGATGCTAGAATGCTTATATGTCTTTTTGTGTCTTGTCTGTGCAGTAAAACAAAGGGAAGTTGTAAGAGCTACGTGGACACCTGTCACACCTCCGATAAAGGTAAGGGGCGTGGCTCTCCAGCTTTGGCCAACAGCCCCGCCCCGCGTCCTCAGTCCTCAAAGAAAGGCTCCTCAACGACCGCATCCCAACCACAGAAGAAACACAAAGTTTCTTTGTATTACACCAAATACAAGTCCAGCTCGTCACCAGCAGCAGCCGGTGCTGTGGCGATGGACGAAGAGCACGAAGACCTAACACCGGAAGCCCCCTTGACCCCAGACCCCGATGTCTGCAACAACAATGAACCAGCCTTCATCAGTGAGCTGGAAAAAAAGGCACCGGCAGACTTTAAAGAAGACCCCCTCAGCACTGTAGATGATAGAGTGCCAGCAGTTATGTTTCCCATGGAAATGCCTGCTGGCTTTTCAGACAACATCACACTGGGCTCGGGACCTAGACCGGTCCTGTTGGTGTGCAGCCCTGTCGAGAAGAGCTGCACCGAGCGCTATGCAGAGAAGATCGCCACCGAGAAAAGGGATTGTTCTGAGCAGGAGGTAAGAAAGGGGCTGCAGGTTACAATGCCACCATCTGTTGTTGTAAACAATCTGCATAAAAATAACTATTCCCTCTTTTGTGGTTTCGACAACTCCAGCTGCGAGAAGATGGCAAAGGCCAGAAAAAGAAAGCACCAAGCGCAGAGACTGGCACTGCACCAGGAAATAATAAGGGAAAGAGGAGTCGCAGGAAGACAGAAAATATCTCCAGGTAGACCTTAACTTACCTTTTGTTTTCATCTATGAATCACAAAACAGTAACTCTGATATTTCATTGAAGTGGTCTTTTGTTGAGTCATATTTAAAGTGATCTCATATCGTATTCATGCTCAGTTGAACTTCATATGTCTGTCCATTTTATCAAGCATCAAACAGGCAGATAAAATGTGTTAATGCCTGTATGATTACTTCTCTAGTGCTCCGGAGCACAATGTGCTGGTGATGCCAGAGAGGGAGAAAGAGCCTGAGTGGAAAACAGCAGACCGTAACATCAGTGGAACCCGCAACAGGAACCGCTGCTGCAACACCAAGTCAGAAGCACTAAAGCCTGGACACAGTGCCGAGAGCCCCCTCAAACAAAACGGTGCGTAGAGTGGTTTGGACCGGTCACATTTCTCCACAGTTATCCCAGCTCACGGCACAACTGAACTATTTGTTTAGTTATTTATTTGTTTATTAACTTGTCGATTTCTTCCAGGTGTGTGTCCTGCCCGCTCTCGCAGAAAGTGTGCTACGGAGAGGCGTGGCGGCGGCGGCGGTGGTGGTGTGTGTGAGTCGGGTTCAGACTCCGGCAGCTCGTCAGGCAGTGTGAGGGCCAGCAGAGGGAGCTGGGGCAGCTGGAGCAGCACCAGCAGCATGGAGGGAGACAAGGACCCCAATGCCCGGACACAGGCCTGCACTACCTCAACCAGAAAAAGTATGAACGACTACATTATCTAGGAATATAAGAACCTGAACTCAGATTGAAGTGTTGTAATCCCCTCTTTTGAGTTTCATACTGCAAAAAAGTCCAATAACATAACAAATCAAAAGGCCAGTACTTGTAATTTTATCATAAAAAGAGGGATGACACTTGCCTTGTTTTTTCAGGGGACTCCATGCAGTACGGCGTCTACCCAGTAGAGAGAGACTGCTACCAGACCGTGAATACAAACTACAAGGCTATGAGGTTCGAGACCAAACACACACACATACACACAACCAAAACTGTATACAGAATCATGTTCTTATCTCAGGGTCTGTTAGCTCACATCTATTCTGTATATTTCTGTTTCCACAAAGTCATGTTGGAGACAATTACATTTTTACTAAAATCAGGAAGTCCAGATCTAGATTACAATCAGTATTTGCTGAGAGAGCATTATTCTCCCTATCCCTGTTTGACTTGTGACCTTTGCCCTTTTGCCCTGTGTCCAGCATGAACAGTTTGTACCGTAAAGACATGTGCCAAAGCCCAGATCCCACAGCCTCCACCTTTGCCCCGAGTTTCGCTGCTGTTGCTGCAAGAGTGGAGAGAAACATGGGTAAAGGAATTCATAATAAATAACATACCTGCTGTTTGTTTTTTTAAAGGAACAAGTTTGACTTGTGCATTACTTAACTCTCCTCTTAAAATTCTTCCTCAGACCTGACCGGTCAGTATTTGCCTGAAGAGACGTGGTCGGCTCCATCCATACCCCTCACCAATGAGTTCAGATACAACACCACTGAGGCACTGCCCTACATACCTCAGCCACCAACCAGCAGCTCATACAACGGGTAGGTCTTTAAATGGATGTTAGTTACAGCTCCACTGATTAAAGTTTTATTGTTTTGTTTTTAACAGTAATTTGAATACCTATCTCGGATGTAAAATATTAAACTTACATTTGTCAGATAAATTGTTTTTGATTTTGTTTATTGAAGTGGATATATGTTTATTGTCTGTATTCATCTGAAACTGCTTTTAATAACTGTATTGGTGAGCACACAGATCAGTCTTGACATGCTGCTGATTCTAGTTTATAGTTTGAATAATTATCGCTCGGCGTCTCTGTGGTTCTGTAGGTCAGTGTTACAGTTTTATCTGCTCCTCTTTAAACAGCTGGATAAACTGTTTCCTTGTTTCCTGCAGGTTTACATGGGCCACTTCCAACAGCCATTGCAACAGCCCTTACGCCTACAGTGAGGAAGCCAGCTACATAGGTATGAGCTCATGATGTACAGTTCACTCACTCTGACTACAGTTGTGTTGACATTTTCTTCCAACGGTGTCTGTGAACTCAAACTCACTGTGTGTTTGTCACGATCATTTTGTAGGAAATGGGACGTTTCCCAATGGTTTCCCTGGTCAGGAGGCCCAGAGCACTCACAGCAATCAGACCAGCTGGAGCGAGGAACAGCCTCAGGAATCGTCCTCAACCTGGGACACGGCATCCTGTGTGGGCAGCAAGGTGACGACTCACAACACAAACCTCAGACTAAGAGATTCAGCTGCTGCAGCTAAATAACATTTACCAAAGTCGGACAGAGGCAGGGGAGTTACAGCTGATGGTGCAGGGTTGCAACTAATGATGTTTTCATGCTAACCCCTGACCTTAACCCTATTTTATGGTTGCTATTGCCCAACTCAGGGACTTGCTACACATAAACAGCAAAGAAGATGAGATAAAATTCCCGAAAAGCAGAAATGTGTAGTTAAATACGGATACAGGATGTGGTTAAGTCTTCTGAAGAAGTAAACGCAATGTTGGTTAAAATCATCAGATATTTAAGGAACACGGTGTGAAATGACATAAAATCTTAACAGTTATTCTACATTGGGACTATTGAAAGGCTACACTATAAACACTAAACAAGTGGTAACTATGGGGAAACTATTAATTACTGTAATTACCCTCACACGACACGGCTCAGTTTTTTACAACCTTATTTCTGGCATAAAATGCAGTCGTTTACTCACCCATATGACTTTGGTGTCATTATCATGCCCGCTATTTAAATTCATTCGAGAGCCACGTATATCCATATAGTGGGGGTGATCAGGGCACCGAAATGCAGCCGAAATGATATACACAAAGCGGCAGAGTGAATGAGCCGTGCTGCGGTTGTGTGCGTCGCTCAGAGATGACATCATCCACTTCAGAGGTTAGTAGGTCAACCTACAGACCCCGGATGACGACAGGCAACTCCGGACTCAAAGGGGAATAGCACTAACGAATCATAACAAAATATTGGTGAAATGAATGAGTTTCCTGTCAGAAAATGCGTTATTTAGAGGCTGCATTTCAGTGCCCCGATCACTCCCACTATATGGATATACACGGCTCTCGAATGGATCTAAATATCGTCCAAACTCCTTCTGACACTAAAGTTATATGGGTGAGTAAACAACTGTATTTTATGCCATAAATAAGGTCCAGGTTGTAAAAAACTGCACTTCCCTTTAACTGACGGTCTAACCACACCGTGGCAGAGAAGTTTCTCTGTGTTGACTGAAGTTCTCACTTCACTTAATCAGTCTACAGAAATGAGGAAGAGCACATACTGTATGGTTTAATTAAGTCAGTCTTACAGAAAGTGAGTTTCTCTAAATCCCTCTGCTTCTCCTTTTTAACAGCTATCAGTGTGTTGTTTTTCCACATGTTACACAGAATCTAAAACAGTTCACTCCAGTCACCAGTGTCTCTATGCATTTTGGTGCAAATGCAAAAAGAAATTATAATACATGCATATTTATTTCACAAACTGCAAATGTACCTTTTGAATTTTTGATTCTAGTTTTGGACATGGTTGTTGCAGTTTAATTTTAACTGGCAACTTATAAAATTAATGGAAGCTCACCAAAACAGGGCTGATATGTTAGCAGTATTTTTTTATCAATGTGTTTTTAATTGTTTCTTTTTAATATCTTTTTTTTTCGTTGTTGTTGAATTTATACAGTTATACTCGAGTCGTAAATATTGGCCTTGAATGTCTAAAAGATATATTTGTTGTGCTTAAACTTTGTAATGACATTCAAACAATAAGGAACTGCATTTTTAAAATGAAATTTAGTGGAAAATTACTGAACGGTAAAACACACTGACAGATTATAAATGTTCCAGGTTGCACAGAGAGAGTTAAAAGTTTAACATTTTTCAACACTGTGCGGATACAGATGACAAATTTCTTTAGGTAATTACCCTAATTTTCGTGGTATTTTAATAACGGGGCATTTCAAGTACATACCAACCGTTAAATAGTTGCTGTGATACCTGAAGTGGTAAAAATGTATGCTCCATGATGGGGAGAAACTTGTCTGTACTACATTTTTATTAATGCTGAAAAGGAGAGGTGAGATTTAAAAGCTGTGAAATGACAGCCAGCTCACCACCACAGGGAGCAGAGCAGTCACAGGTAAGGTTAGAAGATATTGTATTAACAGGATATCCGCGGGGTCTGAATTAGCTGTCCAAGAGTTTGAGTCCTAAAAACATTGTAAAAGTGTGTTAATTTATTCATTTCATTAAAAAACAAAGATGAACCGGTACATAAAAAAGAAAAGAAGATTTTTTTTGCCTTCGATTTATTATCCTAGCCTATTTTGAATTCTGTTGTATCATGGTCGAGTCTTTATCACAAACTAAAACTGTTAAAAGTGTCACTGATGTAAATGGGTACAGCTTGAAGTGGCGGTGAGGTATTAAAAAATATTGAGATGGTCTTGAAAAAGTCTTAAAAAGGTATTAGAATTAGCTTTAAGATGCCTGTATATACCCTGATTAAGACGCAGTGTCTTTCTGCAGCAGTTTACCGTAGCATTTAAAAACAAAAACTGAAACTGAGAGAAGCAGCTGAAGAGTTTCATGCTTTCCCCCCTCTCACCCCTCAGCCATACTTCTCGGGCACCCGCAGCCTCTCCCCCATGTCCAGCCTGTTCGGATCCATCTGGACGCCTCAGAGCGAGCCCTACCAGAGCCACTTCCAACCTGAGCGGTCGGCCCCGATGTCCCCCGTGTCCCCCATCACCCCTCCCCGCTCGCCCTTCACCCGGGAGCCGGAGGGCACCTGCAGACAGATCCAGTACTCCAGCTTCAACCCGTTTGGCCCACACATGAACCTGGACATATGGAACTCTTCTTCCAACCGCAGCTCCAACTCGCAGCTCTCCAACGACTCTGGCTACTGTGGAGATGTTTGAAACAAAGCAGCAGACCTTAACAAAGAATGGCAAACGTATAAAACATTGATATGTAAAAGAAAGGAAATAAAAATGAATGTTCTTTTATCATTATTGGGGAAAATGTGAATATTCCTTTTCTTTTATGTTCCCATTTTCAAATGTTAAATGTTGTGAAAGGTTAACCCTTTTGTTGTATATTTTTCTAGATGTTTTGCAGTTTTGATCATAGAAAAATAAAAAAAAAAGGTTTTCTACTTGTAAAACATTTCAATCTTTATTCAATATTAAGATGAAATAACGTTTCTGCAGTATAGTGTCACAGTTCAGCCAGATGTGTTAATGAAACTACAGATGTGTAGCTGAGATCAAGAGTTTGAAGATGAGTATTGTCCACGATGCTGCATGCTGATGTAATAATGTAGTAATGACCATTGAGTACTCGCTGGTCCAAACATCAGCAAGCTGTCAGACTTGGCAGCTGGTGTAATCCTGTGGCAACATGATCTTGTCATTGATTTGGACAAAAACATTTTTTTAAACTTAATCATTTGGAAAAGTTATGACACACTGAATCCAACACAGGACCTGGGATAAAGTGTGAATAAAATGTAAAACGTTTGAGTTATGGATAAAATTGAAGCATGACTTCAAACAGTCCAGCCAAAAACTTGTTCGTACATTAGGCTTTCGTTGGTAAAAACTCAGCTTTCAACATGAAAAAGTTTGTCAGAGCCCAAAGTTTGAATATTTTCCCCTCTTAAGTTACTGTAGAGAAGCATTTGCATCCATATTTTTAATTTTGTTTTGGTTTCTCTCCACACACGACTGAACCGACCGAACCACATGCTTCCCGTGAGACAAGGAAACATCAGTCGTTCACCTTGCTGATGTGCCAGAAAAACATTTCTAAATACATGGGGAAATAATTAGCAGAGTAGGGAAGTGGTACAGTGTAAAAGTACACCTGGATTAGTGAGTAGCTGCTTATATTTGGCACATGTGACCACACTGAAGGTGAAGAGCAAGCCTCAGCTTTAAACAGGGCACAGACTCGTCAAGGTAATTTCATCTACTTTCACTACCTACTCTCATTTCATTCTGGGACCTGATATGAATCAGTTATGTTTTTTATATATACTTATTATTTATGTGAAAATTACAAATAAAGAACAAGGGTTTGTAATGGATGTTACAGTTAAAATCACAATATATTTTTCCTGTATACATAATAGTATAGGGTACTGTGAATGTCATAATCCATTTTTGATGGCAAACAGTCCAGTTGTTGAAGTAGAGACATGTCAGTCTGGACTGATCAACACTGCCCTCTCTAAATCCATGTTGCTACCATGACCTGTGGTTAATGAGCTGGCATGGGTCAGACTTATCAAATCAACCTTGGATTATCGGATGTAAAGATTAAAAATGCAAATTCATATGTGAATGAATGATTATGTGTTAAACAAATTATATCTGAGCTTCTGAGAGGAGGACAATCCAACAGAGAGGAACAGTTGTTCTGTTTGTTCACGTTAGTTTAGATTACACACGTAAAGGTAAGAAATATGATCATGATTAATACTCCAGTATCTAACAGGTAGAATCACGCACAGTTCATATTTACTCTTCACTGTAAGTAGACTTTCTTTTTTTGTCACAAGCATGTGTGAGAATAATTCCAAATGTGTGCAATTTCATTTAGATAATTGGAATATAAAACAATAGGTGATGATCATTGCTTATCAGCTTTTACATGAAAATCAATGCACATTACAAGATCAGCTGTGCTACGCAATCATAAAGATAAGATAGTAAGTAGTAAGTAACTAAAATGTGAATTTCATGCCTAATGCTTCTCAATATTCTCACTGTTTATCTTCTGTTATGTATATAAACAATGACAGGATTTGACAAAACACAATCAACAATCTACAGACATGCAACAACAAAGACAACAGACATCAACACAAACATAAAGAAATGAGTAAAAGAATAAGCACAACCTCTCGATGGCCGCAAATGGCCATAGCAGTAGCCTAGTAGAACTTAAAAAAAAAAAGTATAATAATAACATAATGTTGCAAATTGAAATTACAGTGTGTCACAAATAATATTGATATAACATCATCTTAAACATGTGCAATTTAACTCAAAATAAGAAGACAAAGAAAATTTAAACCTATGAAAAGAAGACAATGAGCGTATGTTACGGAAGATTATTCCAGTCTGATGGCGCTTTAAACATAAATGCTCTTTTACCAATTGTTTTGTTCACTGTAGGAATAAGGAAAAAGTACTGAGATGAGTGCCGTAATTGATATGTTGTGGAATATGTCCCACAGTAACTTGAGCTTTCCTCCCACTTTTACCCCAGCACCTCCATGATGTTGACAGTGTTGAGTTCCCAACTTGATGAATAGCAGTAAATGGATACATTAAAGTTGCAGACATGGTTCAACAACAGCATTTTACATGATTTTGCATGTTAGCATTTAAGTGCAGCTAAATGAAGTTACTAGCATGTCTCTACACTTGTTCACACTTGTACATACAACAGTTTGAAAGAAAAAGCCCTGTGGTTTTTATTTTGTTATCTTTTCTTTTGTGTTTTACAGGAAGTCAAGATGAAAGTCCTGTCATCTCCCGTGTTTTTCCTCCTGCTCATGCATCACAACATCTCCCTCTCTACACCTTTGTGTCACGTGTATCAACAAACGTGTAGTTGCTCGGGTCAAAACCTGACGAAAGTCCCCGCAGCCCCCTCAGAGCTCATCACTGAACTCAACATCTCTCTCAGCGGACTGGAGACAATACGGAGAGATGATTTTGTTTCATATGCCAGCTTAAGGTCTTTGATCATGACTGGAAACAAAATCAAAACAATCCATGAACAAGCCTTCGACCCGCTGATACATTTGGAGAACCTGGACCTGTCTTTTAACCGACTGGATGTATTGTCTGCCGGATGGTTTACGAACCTTTTCTCCCTTCAGTACTTGAATCTTTTGGGAAACGAATACAAAACACTGGGTCAGGGCGATCTCTTCCAACCACTGAAGAAATTAAAGACCCTATATGTCGGAGGACCTCACCTTCAGTCTGTCAGAGAAAGTGACTTTTCCGGGCTTAGCGGTCTCAACGAGCTGTTTTTTGATGGGAAAAACCTACTGCACTATGCATCAGGGAGCTTCAGACAAATCGGGCCTGTTAGCCATGTGACTGTTGGTCTGAATGGTCCGTTTTTGAGAAATCTAACACTCGTGTATGTTTTACTGTTTGATGTTGTACATCCAAACACAACGCTGACCATCAACGACACACTGCTCCTCTCAGCGTATCAAAACATCCCATTACTGGCTGCCTTTAACCGCGGAGCAACTAGTCTTGTTTTTAAACACGTTGTCATGTCATTAGATGCTTTGCTAGGACTTCTTCATTTGCTACCAGACACTGATGTAACTCTGCTTGCAATCGAGGACACACAATTCTTCCTCCCACTTTCGTTTAGAATTAGTCCAATTCCAGCCATAGACAATTTAGAGGTTGTTTTCCTCAAAAATGTAGTGGTCCCTCGGTTGTTCCATTTTCCATTACTCGATTTCTTGGAGCCTCTCCTTAAAATGGTGCGAAAGGTGTCCGTGATAAACTCCATGGTGTTCGCCGTTCCCTGTGAAACCTCTGCTGACCTCTCACAGCTGGAGTATCTGGATATCAGTGACAACGTTTTCAGCGATCTCGTGCTGACAGAAATGATGTGTGACGGCAAAGGCGTCCTCTGGAATCTGCAAACGCTCAACGTCAGCAGAAACCACCTACGGTCATTCAACAGCCATCTTTTCACCAAACTAGAAAACCTCAAAAACATCGACATGAGTGGAAATGTGTTTTATCACATGCCTGCACTTTGTATGTGGCCGCCAAATCTTAGATTCTTAAACCTTTCATCGACACATCTATTGAAGGCGACCACTTGTCTGCCGGAAAGTCTGCACATCCTTGACCTGTCCAACAATGAATTAAGCGTGTTCAACATCACACTACCGCTCCTCAGAGAGTTATACATCGCTGGTAACAAGATTGTTAGTTTGCCTGATGGCCGTCTATACCCTCGTCTTGAATCTATCTCCATTCAGAACAATGACTTGCAGACATTCAGCAGTAATATCCTAAATGGTTACAACAGTCTGAAGAGGCTGGAGGCCGCTGCCGACTCGTACGTCTGTTCGTGTGACTTTGTAGCGTTCATGACGAGAGACCTGGCGACACATCGTGTCAGCGTTGCAGACGATGTCTCGTTGTACATCTGCGACTCCCCTGAAGCCGTGAGAGAAAAGAGTATAGCAGACGCGACGTTGTCGGTGTTCGAGTGCCACACGGCCTTGGCGTTGACTTTACTCTGCTTAGGTATCCTGGCACCAATTCTGCTTGCTATATATTTATGTTACAAGTACAGCGTCATGTGGTATGTGAAGATGACCTGGGTCTGGCTGAGAGCTAAGAGAAAGCCGAAGTTAAACAAGGGAAATCTCGAGTTTGATGCTTTTGTGTCCTACAGTCAGATGGATGCTGGTTGGGTGGAAGCTCATCTGGTCCCAGAGCTCGAGCAGTCTGAGCCCCCTTTCCGACTCTGCCTGCACAAAAGAGATTTTTTACCCGGGGGATGGATCATAGACAACATCATGGACGCCATCGAGAAGAGTCACAAAACTCTCTTCATCCTCTCTCAGAACTTTGTCGACAGTGAGTGGTGCAAGTACGAGCTGGACTACACCCATTTCAGACTGTTCGACCACAATGACGACGCGGTGGTGCTGATTCTCTTGGGGGCCATTGATAAAAACGCCATCCCCAACAAGTTCTGTAGGCTGCGGAAAGTCATGAACTCCAGGACGTATTTGGAGTGGCCTGACAACGAGGACCAGGTCGCCAGGTTCTGGCAGAGCCTGAGAGAAGCTATGAGACGACCTGTGAACGAAGATGACGAGCTCAATGTACATTACCAGAATGGTGACGTAGCTTTACGTCGAATCTGAATTGCAGTTGTTTCATATGTTTGTAACCTATAAATGCGTTGTTGTGTCTGTCATCATTGTTGAAGAAAGCACTGTCTCATTAAAATGTCTGCGGACAGCACTTCTGGACTAATATTTCTTTTGTCCATCCTTTCATCTTACGTACGGTATATGTAGCCGGAGTCAAACCTGTACTTTCACAAGACATATAACAACAGATGCGCCTTTTTCCCCCTTTTAATTAATAATGGATATTTTTCAATATTATTTTCAATTTAAACCTGTGAGACATCATCTTAAACTGTTAATGTGTATGTGTGTGTATTGTGTGTTGTGTGTTCATGTGCTTCTGTGCCTAAAAACGTGTGTAATTCATTGTCAGGCTCTTGAGAGCTGACATATTGCCGTTATTGATCTTTAGCCCTAAAATCAACACAGAAGCCAGGATACTGATGACAGGCAGGCCAGGGGAGCCAGGGTGTCCTGATAACACACACACACGCACGCACACACACACACACACACACACACACACACACACACACATGCACACTAACACATTAATGCTCGACACACACGTATGCACAGAGTTACAGATGTCCATAAAGGTTAGTAAAACCTGGTGGAGTAGAGGACTCCTTCATCAAATCATAGCGCCCATGATTGACACATGTTGTATTAACATGCAGAGGCTCTGATACACAACGGAAAGGTTTAATAGAGATGACAGTAAGTTTAAGTAAGGTAAGGTCTCTGTGATATCTGGTTAAAATTTGATTAAATGCAAATAAAACAAAGCAAAACCAGTTCCAAAGGGTTTAAATATTTCAGCAGTATTTCCAACAAATTAAGACTCATATGTAACTGTATATTTTATGGTTGTGTGTGTAATTGTTGTGTGTGTGTTTGCACTGGTTCATTTACAACTTCTCAATTTCAGAAAAACGTTCTCTAAAATTTTAATTAGCGGAAAAACTGGTAGAGATACATATAGCACAATGTAAATATGCTTTAAATGCTGAGAATTATAAGAAAACTATTAGGAAAAGGTGGCGACTGTAAATTAATAATCAATGAGCCAATTATTGGCAGATTCCTTTGTTTTAAACCATATAAGAGTGTAGTTGCCCACTTCTGCCATCTTACAGCTGTAAATACACAGGATCCAAGTGTGTATTCATCCACTTCTGAAAATAATACCTGAAAATCACAATGTATTTCTGTTTGAGGAAAAAACAAATTCCAAATAAGACCAAAATACACTCATATTTTTCTCAACATGTATTTCCAGTGGTACACAGACAGAAAATACTTAGAATTTTGGTAACACTTTATTTGACCCGTGTCTCTATAACGCATTATAACCATACTTATAATGCAGTTATAGCAAGGTATAACTATAGTTATAAACTCTCATAAATGCTTTATAACAATAATCATAACACCCTATAAAGAATTTTATCATGACTTATAAGGCCACGTATTATAATACGTTATAATTGTTAGTAACTCTCTGACAATGTCCACATCGATAATGCATTATGAATATAGTTATAATTGGCTTATAAATGTGTGTAACTATCATTATAAACACTCATAAATTATCATGAGCTTTATAACGATAAGCATAACACATTATAGAGCATTATAACCCTAGTCTTATGATCATTTATGAGTGTTTATAATGATAGTTATACAGTGTTATAACTGCATAATAACTCATAAGTATGGTTATAATGTGTTGTAGGCGTCAAATAAAGTGTTACAGGCATTATTAATTAATCTATCAATTAATACTGTTGTTTCTCAAAGTGAACAATTGATGTATATGTTTTATATGTGAACAGCCCATGGGTCAATGCGCATTTTTAAGTTCAAGTTTATAAGTTTTTGTTAAAAAATTAGATAGATAGATAGATAGATAGATAGATAGATAGATAGATAGATAGATAGATAGATAGATAGATAGATAGATAGATAGATAGATAGATAGATAGATAGATAGATAGATAGATAGATAGATAGATAGATAGATAGCATGTTGCTCTGTTGGTGACGAGTGGTGGGGTGATGTCAGTTCAGAGTGTTCCCCTCCAGAAGTCAAAACAGCATGTGATTTGATTTCATGCTCTTTTATCCTTTAACTAGCCTGATAACAGGGACGGAAAAGGCAACAATGTGTGTGTCTGTGTGTGTATAACAACTCTCCATCATCCCCTAGCAGAGGATCCATTAGCCTTGGACCCCCTCCCCGGTTGCCCAGTGATAAAGTAAACAAAGTGTGTTTGACCAGCCCGACGGGCAAATATTTATTCTGGAAGCCGCCTCATCCGACAGGAGACGCACACACACACACACACACACACACACGTCTGCAGCCGTGAGCGGAGGTATATATTCAGTGAGCATCCCACTGGAGCAGTATTACATATGCACACACACAACGCACAAGCAGCAAAGTGGATCCATCAGGGACCCTGATCCTGGAGGCAGACTCACCTGAACCTGGCAGCTCAGTCGACCTTCCTTAGGTAACCAAACGTTACTTTTTCTTTTTGTTTTGACCAATTTTTATATTTTATTGTGATATCCAACTGCTCTCCTGTCATCTTCTGACCTTTTCTCTCCACTTAATGTCTCCTCCAGTGTTAACGCGCCAACATGGCGGCCGGCGTCATCAGGAACTTCCTAGTCCAGGCTCCGACTCCAGCCTACTTCCCCCTGATCTTCCAGCACTCCCCGTGCAAAGACGATGATGAAGAAGAAGAAGAAATAGTCGAGAAGCTGGAGGAAAAACCAGCGGAGAAGGACGATGAAGAAGAAGAGGAGGAAGATGACGAAGAGTCGGAGGCTCAGGAGGAAGAAGAAGAGTGTCTGGAGGAGGTTTTTCTAAACCCAGACCAGTACGCTTTGGACGTGACCAAGCAGCTGCTGAGGTTCGCGGACCTGATCAGTCGCGACGTTCAGCGATATTTCGGTCGCTGCTCCGCCGGAGACCAAGAGGCCTGCGACATCTACAGCGACTCCGTCTCCGTCGCGACCAGCGGCCGCCTGCGTTACTACGACGACCTGCTGAGAATCGCGAGAGCGGGAAGTCCAGAGGAGCAGGAGCACGGCTCGGTGACCTGCAGCGGTCATCAGGGAGTCGCGAACAGTCTGGGGCCCCTGGCTGAGCTGTTCGGCCACCGGGGCCCGAGCCAAGGCCGCGGCCGACCGATGATCAAGCGCCATCTCCCGCTCAGTTTCTGGACGGAGCCGATCCCCTTCTGCGCCGCCGTGGACAGTTTCAGCGACACACCCGAGGTCGCACACAGACAAACAAACAGTGACGACGACGCACCTGCACAGGACGCAGAAGACGGTGCTCACACACACATGCACTACAACAACGCGCTCACACACCACCACCACCACCACGGCGCTCACACCCTCGACAACAACCAGCCCGACTTCAGTGACTTGTTGGCAAACTGGGATCCAAACCCAGAGCTCACGCACACGCTGACGGAGAACACGCACATGCAGCATTGAAAGGAGAGACTTCATTCACGCCCTTTTACACTTTTGACACACACACTTTAAAAACTTTTAATAAAGAGGAAGATAACAACAAACAACTAATTTGCTGTGCACACTTTTCTTCTGTGTATTTTAAAAGGTCAATTCTCACACGCTCTGGTCCAACCGTCTCCTGTCAGTTTTCATTTTCTGTAACCGGGTTTGACATTTAAATATTTCAGCAGAAACAACAAGCTTTTCCAAACACAGCATGTCAGAGACTCTCTGGGTTATATATAGACTCCACTGTGGACTGTTTTCACTAGTGTTACAGAGTGACTAGTGCAGAGATAAAACTGTTAACCCGAAACAAAACGTCCATCACAAATTGTGTTATTTTGTTCTTTAGGTTGTTGTTGTTTTAAATAAATGAAAAATCCTTTTGTACAGAACAGTTCATCCTCTTTGTTATTTTCTTATGAAAAGTTTGTTTGTGTGAACTCCTGTTGTTTAACTTCAGGACTACACTGCAAAAACTCAAAATCTTACCGAGAATATTTGTCTTATTTTTAGTCAAAATATAATTTCTAGTCAAAACAAATCTCATTATACTTGTTTTTAGACACTTTTTACTTCTTTCCAGCACATTCTCACCTGAATTAAGTAGAAAAATCTGATAGTGGAGCAAGTTTTTTTTTCTTATTACAAGCACAAAAAACCTGCTTTCACTGGCAGACTTTTCTACTTATTTCAAGTGCAAATAATCTAAAAACAAGTTGATTTTTAGGTGATGAGTCCTATTTTATGTGGAAAGATATTAGTTTTGACTAGAAATTAGACATTTTGACAAGAAATAAGACAAATATTCTTGGTAAGATATTGAGTTTTTGCAGTGTACACAAAATCACTAACCCTAATCCTAACCTGAGATGTGTGTTCAGATCCTCTATTAGAGTACAAGTACTAATCATACACTGTAGAAATATGTATGTTATAAGTGTTGCCCTTTAAAATATGTAATGCATTAGATCAGGGGTCTTCAACGTTTTCAGGCCAAGGACCCCCACACTGATGGAGAGATGGACCAGGGACCCCCAACTATATTGTATGAAATTGTGTTTTATATTAAACTGTTCACAGGTTTGTGCATTGGATACTAAGCTTTTCACATAATACGCAGGTTTGTATTCATGATTTTATTTTTAAACATGGAGGTGAGTAGAGGGGCCATCCCACTGCTATTCATAAACAGGCCTTGTTATTAACTGATACCAATGCCAGTATTAACAATGTCTGTCAACTGCATGGTAATCATGCAGACAAGCTATTCAAATTGAAGTTTTTGTTTGAACCCAAAAGATAGAAAACATTGTCTAATCAAACAAAAATTCCACGGACCCCCTGTTGAAGACCTCTGCATTAGATAAATATCACAGATGCATCAATGGAGTTCATTTTTACCTTTTTATATTTTTTCATACAGCACAGCAACAAGACAATGTGAATATTTTCATTATTGAAAATATCTGTTAATTATTTTCTCAATTAACTGACGAGTCAGTGAGATGAGAATATTTCAGCCTGTTTTTCATGAATATATCATCTTTCTCTCAAGTATTTTCTGAAGACTAAAGTATCTTTGTATTTCAAAGTAGCTGAAACAGAGATGGGGGTTGTTTTTGCTGCATTTTGACCTCTTCAACTGTAATTTCTCAAAATTAGAAACATATTCAGCTTCAGTTCAATGACAACCAGATTAACTACTATTAAAATATGTGATATGTTGATCCACAGCAGTGTGACACTCCAGTATCTGCCTGACCTGACAGCCCTAACTCAGGTGAACTGACCCTTTACACATGACTCAGCTGTACAACCATCCCTTGGCTGATGCACACCATGAATCTGCTGACGGCACACTAACTGCACTTGACGGTATCGTCTCTAACTAACCCTGACATTTGAATTTTATGATGTAATCCTGAAGCCAAACAGATCCACTTCCTGTTCTTCGTGTTGAGAGTGAACGAAAGGTTTAAAGGAAGGTGGGAGAGAGAGAGAGAGAGAGGCAAGAGAAAGAAAGTGTTTGCTGTAGTTTAAGTAAACAGAGAGGTGAGATGAAAGAGAGAGGCGTGTGGAAGACAGAGCTAGAAGTTTGTGTAATTGCTGCGCTGACATGGTTTTTAGGTAAATGAGGGTTTGATAAGGCCCAGAGTGACAGTTTGAGGACAGTTACTGTCTGTGGTCTGACTGGCTCTGACAGAAACCAGGATGCAGTAATAAGGAAGAAATAAAAACTGTGTCAAGGGAGGAGAGAAGACAGGTGAATAAATGCACCTGTGTGAGTCCTGAAGTCGACCAGCCAGTTTATCTGTTTCTGACGCTACAGGGCATCATGTGATTGGTCCAAAACTGGAAAGAGTCCCCCCCACAGGCACAATTCCTGATTGGCTGAGCAGGAAAACCAGTCACATATCGACACACACTCTCTCTATTAGACACATAAAAGTACAAACTTTCACTGCACACGTGCATTGAAGGTATCCACATACCTGAGCGGAGGTTCCCGGAGCAGCTCAACATGAGGACGCGCACGCTTTTGTCCATAACTCTGCTGGGCCTGCTGCTGTGGGCCTCCTGCACCCAGGCCGACGACGAAGCCAAGGACAAACAGGCAGAGGAGGAGACGTCAAAGGAGGCGGTAGAGGACACCTCAGCAGAGACAACAGCAGAGGAGAAGGATGATGATGATGATGAGGATGAACCAAAGAAAGAGAAGACGACAGAGATAGAGGAGGAAAGAGATGTGATGGTTCTGCACATCAACAACTTCGAGAGAGCGCTCAGCGAGCATCAATATGTGCTGGTTGAGTTCTGTAAGTAGTTTTGATCCATATATGAAGGATATTTCAATATTATAGGTCCCACGCAGATGTTACTCACATCTGTTTGATTGCTTTTAGACACTGAGATGCAAACCACATGAGGGTCCATTGATGCTGAGGCTGATTTTGTGTGATGCAGATGTTTATTTCTTTTAAAGAAGACATGCAGATGTGATAGATAGATGGCATACTGTGGTAAAAGTTTTGCATTCAGATGAAGAAGGCCATGGGATATAGGCAAAAGCTCCAGGAATAGCTGAGTGCATATATGAATTCAGGATTTTTACTTCAGGAAAGACGGCCAAATGTTTCGTGTGAGTTTTCCACCATTGATTTCTACTCCAGCTTTCATGTGCACATGCGTACACGTGGTCCCTCCTGTCCAGATGTTCTCCTGGTTCAACTCTCCCACAGATGAGCTCAGCAGTAGCAGAGGAGAGAGGTCACAAGCCCAACTGCCACTGTTGCTATCAGCAGCTTATTTCCATACGTATCTGGACATGTGCTGCTGATAGCGACAGCAACAGTGGACAGAGCAGAGGCCTGCTTTGGTTAATAAACCCCTCTCAGGTTTCAGTCGTCTCCTCTGCATGTGCTGCAAAAAAGCATGGGAGCTGCATGGGAACTCAGTGTGTTTCTGTGTGTGTGTGTGTGTGTGTGCAGATGCCCCCTGGTGTGGTCACTGTAAGAAGCTGGAGCCGGTGTACGCCGAGGCCGCGGCCAAGCTGAAGGCCGAGGAGCCGACGATGCGCCTGGCCAAAGTGGACGCCATCGAGGAGAGGGAGCTGGGCGATGAGTTTGACGTTGGAGGATTCCCAACTCTGAAGCTGTTCATCAACGGAGACCGCAAGCAGCCCGTCGACTACACTGGTACACACACACACACACACACACACACACACACACACACGTTTTCAATCATTGATCAATCATCATCTGTAAACCAAGCTGGTGAAGCTGCTGTGTGTCTACGTCATCAATAAGCCTGAGTGTGTCCTGAAGCCTAGTGTGTGTTTGTGTGTTTTACCCTCTAACACTGTTTAACCTGTACACTGTTGTTAATATATTATTGAACTGAATCAACATTTTTGTGCCTTTGAGCTATTTATCATATTTGACTCTGTAAACAGTCCTTTTTTTTATAGTTCAACATTTGGCAAAAATACTTTGACTTTCTAAGAGTTTGTTGAGAAAATTCACACCACTCTTATATTTGTTCCTTTGTGACTATTTTTTTCCTTTTATTTCTTTTATTCAATTGGTGCCTTTGAAAAAAAAAAAAAAGAAATGTCTTAAGATATTCTAAGATAAACCGGTTTTCATTGTTCATAACACCTAATTGAAACTTTTATGCAACAATTACTTGGTGAGCAGAAAAAATATCACTATAACAATGGCAAATTTTTTAGAAAACATTTTTATCTAAACATGTGAATCGGGTCACACAATTTACTGTTGATTTGTTTACTGTTACAATGTCAATGGGTTGTTGAATTAGGATTTTACCTTTGGAAGTTGTGAGTTCAGTTTGTCTCTGTGTGGCACTTTAGCAAGGAGCTAATTAGTTATATGAATGAATGAATGAATGAATGAATGAATGAATGTGTTTCTCTGAATCAATATAGCATGGATCAACACAATCAACATTTCATACAGTAACCTCTTGGTCTGAGCTTCACTGTTCCCTTTGTCTTTCTCAGGCTGTACCTCATACTGTGTGTTGAAGCGGATGAAATAACTCGTGCATGACTTGACACCTGTCTTCACCTGTTTGTGCTTGTTTGTGTTGTCCAGGTAAGAGGACAGCAGAGGGAATAGTCCAGTGGCTGAAGCGTCGATCAGGCCCTGGAGCTGCCGTGCTCGACTCTGTTCAGTCTGCAGCTCAGTTCATCGATGCCCACAACATCACTGTCATTGGATTCTTTAATGTAGGTTAATACATCTGCTTCTATCCAGTGTTATCTACACTATGCCTCGTAAAATATATTATGATAGTTTTTTCTTTTCTTACATATCAGAGTCTGGAGAGTGATGCAGCCAAGGTTTTCAAGCAAACCTCCTTCGATGTGACCGACACAGAGTTTGCAACGACTGCAACTCCTGAGGTTTTCCAGAAGTATGAAGTAAAGAGCGACTCCGTGGTGCTCTTCAAAAAGGTATGAGCATTAACCAGTGTTTTAAAAAGGCAGTGCAGATGTTAGCTTTGCTTCCATCTAGTGCCTGGATATAGTACATACAGTAGTTTCCTTTGATTGTTCTTCAAAAGTAATCAGATTTAGGTTTTCTTTTAGAATAAGAGCAAGGAGTATAGGGTGGAAACTTAATCCATAGAGTGCAAAGTAAAAGAGAAGATCTGGCCTGGTGCAACCTCTGTAGCGATTGTTTTTATTGGATTAGTCAGCCAATTATTATTTAGTTAAATCATTAGGGTTGTTAATTTGATAAAATGTCAGCAAATGGATGGAAAAAAATATACCATTTAGCAGAAAATTGCTTAGTTTGCTAACAAAAGAATTTAATCAATATGATTAAAGATTTTGTGACTCAGTGACAGAGCTACAACGAAGAGACACAAAACAAGTACACACAATGCTAAACGTCTCATCATTCTTCCCACAGCTACATTTAAATAGTTAGTTTATTTCATTTTTCTTTCACTTTGATGGGAACCACATTTGGTATTTTGTGAATATGTAGATGAATAATTTTCAATGATGTTACACAAAGAAAAACCTAAACAATGAACAAATGTTTTGTTGATTTGCAAATTTGTCGATTGGTTATCCAACTATAGATCTACAATCAACTTTTATAGAAAACACTGGATCATGGTGTGATCAGATTGGTTGAAAAAATATGTATACTCTATGTGTGTGTGCCTGTGTTTACTAGTTCGATGACGGCAGAGCAGACTTTGCATTGACGGAAGAAGGAACGCTGGACAAAAGCAATCTGACCAAATTCATCCAGGAAAACAGCCTGGAGCTGATCATCCCATTCACACAGGAGGTAATGCACAACCGTTGGGCACGTTGTACTCACTAAAATTAACTGTAAATTATATTCATCATGCTCTTTGTGTGTGTTTTCAGACCGCAGAAAAGATCTTTTCCTCTAGCATCCACCTGCACAGCCTGCTGTTCATCAACTCCACTGTGGAGAGTCAGACAGCTCTGGTGGAGAAAACCAAGCCTGTGGCCAGAGAGTTCAAGGGCAAGGTAACCATTTGTGTTTGTGTGTGTGTGCTGATAAGTAAATCAGTGATAGACAGACCTTAAACACAACTAAACCTCATTGTCTTGTTTTTTATTTGTGTGTGTGTATCTGTGTCTTGTGTAGATGTTGTTCATTGTAATCGACGTGACAACAGCCGTGTCTCACGTGCTGAACTACTTCGGCGTGGCTGAGAAGGACGCCCCCACTGTACGCATCATGAATATGGACACAGGGAAGAAGTTCAACATCGCCGCCGGGGACCTCACAGCAGATTCACTGCGACAGACGTGTCAGGAGGTCGTGGATGGCACCGCCAAGGTAACACACACACACAGCCAGTGGTGGGAAGTGCTGCTCTGAGGCGAAGTTTTAAAGCACAAGTACAGGAGACACTAAATTTCAGAGAGAAATATTGTATTTATAATTACATCAACATATAAACTGCATTATATAAACATAGGAGTTTACATAATACTACACATGATTAAAAATTAATCCAGTGGTTTCAAACCATTTGGAAATGTGACATGTCCATTTGCGGCCTGTTGTTGCAGATATTTATGACTTAAGATGGGAAATTCACGTTCGAACTTCTCTAATGGTTTTATTTTAAAAATGGATTATTGAAAATTTCACAACAAAATACCAAAGAGGAATTTAAAAACAAAACAAAAAACAGAAGTTGTGTACAGTAACAGACACTCTTTCCTTCTTCCTTCCCCATTAATCACCTTTTAACCTCAGATTTATCTTTGGAGAGGTCACCACTTGACCGAGTTACCATTGTATCACTTTATATTAAAAATACTCAGGTCTGGGTTTTATATTAATGTTATTAAAGTATCAAAGAGATGTCCAAAGCACTCAGCACACATATTCAGTCCTAAAACAAGCTGTAAAGCCCTCTGTAACTCTGTGATGTCACAGCAAAGCATGGACACTGTAGATGGTTTATGGTTCGCAAAACCACAAATGTGTCTTCTAATGGATCAACACTTCAAATAAAACACAGGAAAACTATAAAACATCACACATTCACCATAATACTTTGTATAGAAGTCTAATGTATCATTTACCAGAATACATCTGACTGTTTTTATTACTGTGGATGACTGGTGTATATAGTATGTGGTCTGAGTTAATTCGGAATAATTGATCATTTTATTTGAAACTTAATTTGTAGTTTTAACTATTTTCCACAGCTTAAAGGCTTGGCTCAGTCACTGTGGTAATATGCTGCACTTCCACCATCAAACCACACCCAATAACCTGTCCTGTTTTGTGTGGTGCAGCCCTACTTCCGCTCAGAGGAAATCCCCGAGGACTGGAACAAAGGACCAGTCAAAGTCCTGGTGGGGAAGAACTTCGAGTCCGTTGCTCTGGACCAAACCAAAAACGTCTTTGTGGAGTTTTGTAAGTCTGAGTGTGTCTGCCTCACTTTGGGTAACATGCACTGTAAAAACTGTGACCAGAGTTTAGTGAAATCAACTCATCTTTCATCATGACATCCAATCAATAATCAAGTAAACCTGAAAAAAAGTCAAAATTCTAGTTTAAAATAGTTGGGTCTTGATTTCAGCTGTGAAATTATTTAAATGAACTTGATTATAATGTTTTATAATGTTCATTATAATGTAACTAGGGCTGTCAAACGATTAATTTTTTAAATCGCGATTAATCGCATTTTTTCCATAGTTAACTCGCGATTAATCTCTATTAAAAATATTATATATGGCGCTTTGGACTTTCAACCCTCCAAAGTGTTATAATCTCTAGACAAACAACTTTTAGACCAGAGCAGGCCTAGTACCTAATCATAACACATGATGCATGAAACTCACACAGAATTGAAACGAATTGCATCCAGTGGAAATTGCCCTTTACTTTGCTACGCCTCTGCCTGGCCATGTGCATTTGTTGACAACAGAAGTCGTCAAAAAATCAATACATCGCCACGTGCATTTGTTGACAACGACGCTGTCAAAAAAATCAATACATGGCCATGTGCATTTGTTGACAACAAAGCCGTCAAAAAATCAATGGATAGAGCTGTGGATATATGTTAGACTGTGTATATTTGTGTAGCAACCAACTTGAAGGTGCCTTACCGCCACCTACTGGACTGGAGGTCCCACACTCCAGTCCTCCAGTCCAGCAGACAGAGGACAAAATGGGCCGCGATTAACCGCGATTAAAAAATTTAATCGCGTTAATTTTTTTAATTAATCTAATCGCGATTAACGGTTAACTCTGACAGCCCTAAATGTAACGTTTTGTTTTATATGTATTTTACATGTATTTATATATATATATATCGTGTGTGTAGATGCCCCATGGTGTGGACACTGTAAAGAACTGACTCCCATCTGGGAAAAGCTGGGAGAAAAGTACGCCGATCACGAGGACATTATTATAGCCAAGATGGACTCCACAGCCAATGAGGTCGAGTCTCTGGACATCCGTGGATTCCCCACGCTCAAATATTTCCCTGCTGGTGGAAAAGAGGTACATACACACACACACACAAACACACACATACACACACACACACACATACACATACACACACATACACACATGAAGAGGCTCTGATTATTCCTCTCTTATGCCACATCCAGGTGGTTGACTACACTGGGAAAAGAGATCTGGAGACAATGTCCAAGTTCCTGGATGATGGAGGAGTGATGCCGAAGGAGGAGAGTAAAGAGGAGGAAGATGAGGATGACGATGATGAGGATGATGATGAAGACGAAGAGGGGGGTGATGCTAAGGAGGGTGACAAGGCTGATGATGACGATGACAAGGTGTGTGTTTTTAATACTGCTTTACTGTAATACTACTGAGCTCCACTCCGCTCATCTCCCATCTGTTTATTTCTCTGTTTCTCAGGACACTGACGAGTCCGCAGAGGCACAGACCAACAAAGATGAGCTGTGATGTCACTGCTTTCCAGCCAATCAGAACGAACCTAGCTATCTATCTTCCTTTTTTTTCTTAATAAAATCAAATTGGGTATAAATGTGTTTTTCATTTAATTCATTTATTTACTGAATTGGGACAATGCACATTAATCAACATTGCTGCATTAAACATCAATGTAAATGTACAGTACAGGCCTTATTAATAAATGCTAAATTTCATCTATATAGTCCAAAGGCAGGAACCTACACAACACAGACACAGAAAGACTTTAAAACCTCACAACTACAAATCATACAGTAGACAATTACAAACAAGACACAGGCAGACAATATCCAAATAAACAATATTACCGGTATAACAAAACATTTTAACCCCCCAAAATAAAAGAGATCAATGAACCAAAAGCCCCCCAGGAACATCAGATCAAGAAACAGTATTTAGGCTATGAATGAGTAGATGTTGAGATTATTTTTAAAGAGTATGTAGTTGTCACAGTTTTCTGATGTGTAATGGTAACTTGTTCCAGGAATGTGAACCTCTTACAGATATGACAATTTAACATAATTTAGTCCTAGTCCTTGGTACCTTGGAGCTCTAGTTCTTCGTCCATCATTGTTGTTTTTCTGGATGAAGTCATTTAGTGGTGGGGGGCAAGAGCATTTAAGACTTTAAAAATAAGACAAATATCAATGAAGATTGAAACTTTTTTTAAAAAAAATATTACAATTATGAAAATGAAGAGGTTTCCTGTCCTGTAACTTTTCTTCATTTATTTTATAAGTCCTGTTCAAGTTTGTGTGAATATGTTTCTGTCAATATATATTTGTCTCACGAGGCCGTTGTGATGGAAAATTCTGGTATTCAAGCCACTTAAAGATTAATGACATGAGTTAGAGTCATTGTGGAAAAACACCTCCAGCACACAGATACATAGACAACATGTTGACAGAGGGGTCTGAAAGAAAGAAAGGAAGAAAGAAAGAAAGAAAGAAAGAAAGAAAGAAAGAAAGAAAGAAAGAAAGAAAGAAAGAAAGAAAAGTAGATTTAAAGATAAAAACAAACCCATGCCTCTCATTCCTGAGTGACAACATGAGGACAGATAAACACATATAACGATGGGCTGATCAGAGGAGGTGTAGGTATGTTTCATAATAACGTAGTGAGCAACACAGTCGGACCTGTCGGCAACAACACTCACTCACGGTGATTGATCGGTATTGTGTGTCTGGTTGTGGTGAGTGTGTGTGAGTCCACCTGAGGTTGTAGCTCATCCATCTCAAGGTTTGACATGCTGCTGTTCACCCTGAAGAGAGAGAGAGTCGTTAGTTATCTAAGTTACTTTGACCTTCCTGTCACATCCAGCCGGTCTGGTCGTTCTCCTCTGACCTCTCTTATCATCAAGCTGGTTTTGTCAACAGAGCTCACTGGATGTTTTCAATTGTTTGTTTGTTTGACTGATTGATTGGTTTCTATGACTCTAGCGACCAGTATCTACCTTAGTGTATACACTTCACTGCTGTCACATGATAGGGTGAGTCAGCAGCCGTTGCTTATGAAGTCCTTAGGAATGTGCAGGAAACAGTGGCAAAAAATACATATATTACATCTATTGCACTGTTTATCTGATGTTAATCTCATTGAACAAAGCGCAGCATGTATAAACTCCAAACTATGTGATGTATTAGTCATGATGACACCTCAGTTTGGCTGAAGGAAGCAGGTGTGAGAGGGTAAACTCATGCGAGTGACACAGGTGAGGACTGAGGAGGGTTGGTTTTCCGTCTGTGGGAAACCGAATGTTTCCAATTCCAGAGGAAAACTGGTTCAACAGGCTGTGATGTCACAACTGTCACCAACATGGTACGTGTTTCCTCCTGCCAGACGAGCTTCCTCACTCGTCCATAAGGTAAGTCCACCACTCTTCTGTATCTCACACATCACACTGTTAAATTTGGCGAGCGTGGACGCGTACTTACTCCCGGCAGGCAGGATTTATTATTTAGTGTGTGTGTGTGTGTGTGTGTTTGTGTTTGTGTTTGTGTTTGTGTTTGTGCTGGAGGCAGGTTTGTGCCTGTTTGGATCGGATGCCAGAGGTTTGGATGTACCTTGTTTACATAAGAGTCCCATGTGAGCCACGGTGCATTCAGTGGACGTGTTAAATGACTGTTACAGCTGGTGTAAGGTGTCAGATTGGCATGAAAACACAAAAAGTGAAGCAGAGGAGCATGACTCGGGATTATTTGTGTGTTCAGTTTTACGTACTATATCTACTGTGCTGTTTTGGCTCAGTGCTGATGAGTGTTTAACTGGGCTGAATGTATGCTAATGTATGCTATTCATGTGTTCTGATTGTCTTGATGTTTCTTTAGCGCTCTGGGTTTATTCTAAATGATAAATAGCCCAAATCTCAGGATTGATTAACTATGATGTGCTGAAGTAAAGTACAGGATTTTTACCTTGTCTTTGTACCAGCTATACTGTATTGTTTAAGTAGGTATGTGGTGTTTTGAAACCGTCACTTTAAGCCTCTACCCCTGTGACGACAGCTCAGACAGGTGTTGTGACAGGTGCTGCTCGGTGTACCTCTGGATTACTTAACCAGACATATCAGTGTAGATGATACCACAACAACATAAACTACAGGGAGACTCGAGTCTAATTACTAAAAGTATACTTCAAATTGGATGACCTACTTCTTCTCCTGCCAACAAGTGTACACGCACACGCACGCACACACAGACATAATAGACTGGTATAAAACAAGTAAAACAACCACATACTGGAAATGCTGTGTCATAGGGAAATGATTTGTCATCTCCGATGAATTCAGATTTCATGTTGTAATGCTTCATGTACAGTAGAAGATTATTTTCATTCATGTCAGAGCAGTACTGTAGTAGTGAAGCTCATGCAGGACTCAAAACAACAAACTATTGTTGATATTCACACTATTGCTATTCATAGACTTTTTTGTTATGTAATTATAGCAATTTTAAAATGGAAAGGTATGTGTTGCTTTCATTCCCAGTGTGTGCATGTTATGACACTGCCATTTTTGATAGTATCACACATGTCTTAATATGGAGGCCCTTAGCTCAAAAACAGTG
This sequence comes from Trachurus japonicus, assembly GCF_045865225.1. NCBI lineage: Eukaryota > Metazoa > Chordata > Actinopteri > Carangiformes > Carangidae > Trachurus > Trachurus japonicus. The sequence continues at coordinate 26,976,795 of NC_140907.1, forward strand.
TGGAAATACACAAATGCACTGTAAAAAAAAAAAAAAAGAAAACATCTCCATCCAGATTCATATTTCCATATTTCCTTCTAAGATTATTTCTCTAACAGAAAGAAAAACGCATATATATAACCGAACAGTTCAAAGTTTTTAAAGAGATAGAATACCTTCAACATATAAACCCATAATTCGTTTTATTTATCAAAAACCTTCATACAAAGTGAAGTAAATGGAAAAAGAAGCATGATAGAGAACCTGCCATAATCTCAGTGTCTTGTATCAGGGAACCCAGTTTCTACACTGACAGACCAAGACATTTTAAAAAGGTTGTTAATGTAGAAAAAACTATTAATCTGCATCTCTGTCACCAGTCTCCTGTTTGACTGGACGATCCCCTCATGGAGCCTCCTTCGTATGAAGAGGCCAGTCTTCACCCGACACAGAGCATAGCAAACATCCCACCTCCCCCCTCCTACAACGCCTCCCTCTCCTCTCCCGCAACTCCTCCACCCACCTACGGTGAAGCAGGTAAGATAGCATCTCACTACTCTCTCTCTCTCTCTCCCCATTTCCCCCCTCACAGCTCATCAGGCCACGCTGACAGAGGTGGATTTATAGATTCATCTTTTGCTCTTTGTTTTGGCTCTTTGTCCACATGAACCCATTAACTGGGCTTTCAGGAAACAATACGCAGGATGGATAAATCTGGAAAAGTCTCTTTTGTCTTTTTGTGTAAATGAAAAACAAACTGAAGTGACCCCGTGCAGACAGTAAATAAAGTTAAGAAGCTTACTGAGCTGTCACTGACTGTCTTTATGTTCGGTTTTAGTGAGATGACTTCATACAATCATTTCATACAATCAGCGTTTCAAATAACTGTTGTGTCATCTGTATCACCAGTAGTTATTTCTGTTCCGACAACTTAAACAGTGATATTTGTGAAGGAGAATAATTCAATAGTGAAGCTGACTTGTAGGTGAGTCACAGTAGTGATTACAGTGAGCAAGGAGCGGCCAAAAAGGAGTTTTAATGAATTGGAACTGAGCATAATAAGCAGGTCGTCCGTCAAACAGCTGACTGGTGCTGTTTTGTTGTTTGCCAACTCATCAGTCATAGAGCACGACGTTGAGCTCTTTTACTGTAGTTTGTGTGTGTTACTGTAACATGGCCAGAGAAAAGTTGAGAAACCATGTTTTTTTTAAGGCAACTTTCTAAATTTTGTTAAAATGTTTTGCCTCCACATTTTGATTTGCAGGTTGTTTTTATAGAGATCTATATCCAGAGTTTTATTTTTTATTTTTTTCTCATCCTGGCAAACAAAAGTGTCTCTCACAGCACAACATCTGGTAAGGTGTGGTACAGACATCTGGTTTGGGACATCTGGGTTTGCCAGATCATTACTTCATGGTCACACTGTTTACTTTGTTTGTTTGTGTATTGGCATTTAAATAATCTATAAATAATCTCATAGAAAGTTAAATGTGATTAACTTGATAACTTTTCTGACTTGGCACCCTTCACCCTCCCTTGGCAGCTTCTGTTTCTGTGTTGAAAAACTTGCTGGAGGTTGTTTGGATGAAGCTCTGTCTGCACAACGGGTGGAAACACAGAGGCTTTGAGTTTTAACTTTGATGTAAATGTTAAACTATGAAGTATTTATTTCTTTTTTTTTTTGTTTTAAACTTTACTTGCCTTTAGTTACAATCCAGCCGGTTCTGCATCCAACCACTGGACCAATAGTAGTGACGTCACCTCACCACAACGCCGGATACATAATCCATCCACCTACACAAGGTAAAAGGAGAAGACATTTTAGAAGGAACATGTTGTAACTGTTTCTGTAACTATTATACTTCTCTAAATAATCTCATAGAAAGTTAAAGATTAATTAATGTTGCAGCCTTTGACTTCTCCTTTCTGACTTGCCACTGAATACACCCTCCCTGAGCAGCTTCTGTTATTGTGTTGAAAGACCTGCTGTTAAAGGGATAGTTCAACATTTTGGCAAATGGACCGATTTCCATAATCTCTACAGTCATAGCAGTAGATTCATTACCTTTATTTGTCGGTGCGAGGTATTTTTCGTTTCCCTCATCAAACTCATCAAATACACAATCCAACAACTCCAAATGCTCTGGTGGACAAGTTGTGACCTGCACATTCACCACGCTATGAGATAATAACAGAACGTTACCAGACAGAGTTGTTTTAGAGGTAAATGCTTGCTGAAAAACTGCATCAGCGGTTTTGCATGCTCTAAAACAAATCTGTCTCGTAATGTTGCCATAATTGCTAAAACTATAGCGATTATGACAATGGGCCAATTTGCCAAAATGTTGAACTATCCCTTTAAATATTTAAATATATAAACACTCTTAAATATTTCTTGTTCTTCCTCTTTTTTTTATTTTTATTTTTACAATAGTTACAGTCCAGTCAGGTTCACGTCCACGCACTCTGTCAGCAGAAGTGACCTACCCCCGCCAAAACACTGGTAAGACAATCTGTCCACCTACATAAGGTATAGGCTACATACATTATATAAAGGCCATATTGTAATTGTTTCAATAACATTCACACTGCTCTGAACAATCTCATAGAAAGTAAAAGGTGAATAAAAGTGCAGTCCTTGACTTTTCAGACTCACCGCCCTTCACCCTCCTCAGTTTATATGATTGAATTAAACATTTTGCTGGAGGCTGTTTGGATGAAGCTCAGTCTGAAACACAGAGAATATGAATTTTAACTCTGATGTAAAACTAAATACTGTATTTCCTTTTCTTTTTCTTTTTTTTTTTACTATAGTTACAATCCAGTCGGCTCCACGTCCACGCACTCTTTCCACGCCTGCCCAGAACAATGGATACATAATCCACCCAATTACACAAGGTATAAAAGGAGCATACAGTATATGTGTTGTATAAGAACAATGATGTAACTGCTTCAGTAACATCCATACTTACATACTTTACAACATTTGATCCAACTGACCTTGCTCCCCCTCTGATTTCCTCCTCCGTCCTCCCAGTCGACGTGAGGTCGGCTCACAACGGCCGCAGACAGACTCAGCCAGCCGTGGTTGTGACACAGCCGGCGCCGGTTCCCGTCATGGTGACATGTCTGAGGGACAGCCCTGCTCTGGTCCGCTGCCCACACTGCCACCACACTGTCACCAGTAAAGTCGAATACGTGCCCGGGAGGTCGGCCTGGTGTCTGTGTGTACTCATTGCACTGATGGGGTGAGACACGCAAACACACACATACACAGACACACACACACACAAGTGTTTAACCCTTCTCTGGTGTTCAGGTCACCAGTGACCTGTTTTCGGGTTTTAAATGCATACAAGTACCACATAAATTTGGTTATAGCATCAAGGCTTTTTGACTTTGTCATGAACCTCAATTTAAACAAAGTAAAACAAAAAAACATTTTTTTCACAAATTTCTAAAATGCTCTGGTTAAAATGATGACATTTGTGGTGTTAGGGTCAATTTTGACCCGGTTATAACGATAAGAACAATAACGAGAGTTCAAACTGAAATCATAAGTGCAAAACCAACCCTTTCATGGATAAGGAAGTCTAACAATGTAACCAAGAGATGAGAAACAAATGGGATGATAAATAATTGTTTTTAGTGTGTTCTACAGCTGATTTAAGACTCGAGTCAAAACTGACCTTAACACCATAAACGGTAGCAGAAAGCTGACAAGAGGAAGGTTCAATTGAAGCCAAGGGGTATACAGACAAAAAAAAGGCCCACAGGCCCACACTAAAAAATATTGAAACCAATATTTTCATGCATAAGGAAGCCTAACAATGTAACCAAGAGAAGAAAAACATATTGGATGAAAAAAAAAATGTTTATAGTGTATTTTACAGCTGATTTAAAACACGGGTCAAAACTGACCCGAACACCATAGATGGCAGTAGAAAGCTAACACAAGACGAAGGTTAATATCTGAGCGCTGTTACAGGTTGATCTGCGGTTTCTGTCTGATCCCATTCATGGTACACGGACTACAAGATGTGCATCACTCCTGCCCACGGTGTGGAAAACCTCTGCACGTCTTCACCAGATGACGCTGTCAGGATGGATAATCCTCTGTTGTCCCACACACACACACACACATATTGCCACAATGTGGGTTAATAGTTTGTGTCGAGCCAGAAGTGAAAGCAGCTCACTGTACCAGCTATTTAAGTGTTAAATATATCATATATAGAGACAGAAGAGAAGTGGATTATGGGAATAATTGAGGAGCATCTGTGAACATTTTTTGTACATACTGTATGTTTTCCACTGTTGATGTTTGTTGTCACTGTTGAAATCGTGTCAAACTGCTGTTTTTCACATGTAAAACAAGCTAAAACTCTGTATTTTTAATTGTGAATTTTATGTTGTTGACAGTTTTGAAGACTTCAAGACACACAAGCATTTGTAATATATGTAGAAGAGGAAGAAAACTAGGCAAAAATATTATTTTTTCACTTTTAATCTCTTGTAAAAAAAAACATATTTTCAGGGTGGGTGGGGTGTTGATTAAAAGAAAATGCAGAGGAGATGAATATTTAATTGAACCCTCCATGTTTATGCATCATTTTACCACAACTGAGACTGAGAGGACAGTTATGACAAACAACATAATGTCCAGTCCAACGCCTTTATTTGCTGTTCTGGTTCTGTTTTCCATGGATTGTAATGATTATATTTAAATAAGAGAGACGTCTTTGTTATTTTTCTTTCTCTACTGCAGACAGAGCCACTGCCAATGTTTACTGACTCTAATGAATGCGCAGAACTTTTAATACAAAATTAAATGCAAAAATATTAAATGTTTGTCTTTGCGCTGAAAGATTTGTTTACACCAGTGCAGTCTGCACACACTGTAGAAGGCTTATATATCTTGGATTATTATTTAAATGTGTTAATTATGATTTGCTATCAGTCGAGAAACAGAAAATGGTGAATGTCAACCCTTTCAATAGTAGATTAGCATTGCTGTATTTTGTTTTTTGTTGTGTTTTTATTGCAGCTCCATACACTAATGCACTGCTTTAAAACATACCTGAAGTGGTTGAAACGGGTGAAAGATCTACTGTATATTTGCAGTTTTTGCATTTCCATATGAACTATGGTCTGAGTAAAAGGAGCAATAAACCCACTGTGAAACAATCGATTCAGTTAATCAATCAAGCTTAATTCTTTATAGCACCTTTTACAGGTTAGTGCAGTTGAAAGTGATTTATAGATGACCAATAAATTGATAGTAAAAAAAAAAAGAGGGACTAGTGCACACTGAAAATAAAGATCATAGGAATTTAAAAATTGATAGATTACTCAAATAAAATGAAATCAGCATTTTTAAACAAATATATATATTATTCAATTAAATAAATGATGATATAAAACATTCAGGATAAAAAAAGATGGTTTTAGGTTTACACTGTTACCATTTTGCATAGGTTTATCTACAGATTAAATAAATTAGATTAGTAAATTTCAGTGGTGTCACTAGGCAGATTTCTTCTCCTTTTGACATTTGAGGTCAGGTTAGCCGTCTCAATGCTAAGATAGCTTCATATTTACCATTTACCATGTATCGTATCAACGATCTTACTTCACTATGGACAAGAAAGAGAAAATTGGTCTCGATAGTTTTGTGCACCTGTGCACTTGGTGACTTACTGTACTTAAGTTGCAAGTGTATATGGGTCCAGTGGGTGTTTGCATGGGTTTGTGTTTCCTTTTTGACCTTGTTGAGGCTATAACAGCGTTAGGCAAAGGGCATTTAGATATTAGTGATATCCTTGATATGAACAGCAGCCAATAGCAGAGATACAGCAGGGCTTAGATAGGAAAGTTAATCAGCTACAGACTGGTGGGTCTAGTCGGCAGATAACAAAAGCACTCACGACTACCAGCTCAGCACTGATACACACACACACACATATCAGCCCTTCCTTTCACCACTCCCTTCATACCTTGCCGTCAAGCTTCCTTCCAGTGTTCAATTTGTCAGATTGTGGGTGAACCGTCATGAGGAGACTGCTGCTGCTGCTGCTGCTGCTGGGGGTGACGGCCTTCTGTCTCTGTGTGTTTGCCGCCGCTGACACACAGCTCGATCGACAGGCTGACAAATCTCTCCCCGAGAAGGATGGAGTCTTGCAGCTGAAAAAAGGAAATTTCAACAAGGCGCTGAAAAAATACAAGCAGCTCCTGGTGCATTTCTGTAAGTCACACTCCTGAGGTTCGCACGGATTAGTCCTGACATGTTTATAAAGAAAAATGACACCATGAGAGTCTCGGAGCTGCCTCAAAGCCGCACTGCAGCATATTTATTACAACCTTATTTATTCTGACTGACTGTGTGTTTGTTTCCATGTGTGTGTGTGTGTGTGTGTGTGTGTGTGTAGATGCTCCCCTCTCTGGAGAAGGTCAGCGTGCGTCAGCAGCTTTCGAAGGTGCTGCTGCAAAGCTTCAGGAGTCAGAGGTCAAACTGGGAGTCGTTGATGTGTCACAGGAGAAGGACCTGGCTAAGAGTCTCAACGCCACAATCCCCCCGACGATCAGGCTGTACCTCGATGGAGATAAACAAAACCCCGTGCCCTGCCCTGGTGCGTGCAAGTGACAAGTTGTATCATCTTTGCAATATCCTGTTATGGTCCTCTGGTTTCAGACAGCTTGAGGTTTTTTTTTTGGCAAGCTATTCAAAGGTCAAGGAACAACCAAACTGAACAGTAGTTAGACCAGAGGGTCATTCAGCTGGTAAATTGCTGCTCATAATGATGGGTTAGTAGGTACAAATTAAGTCTGCTGTACTGTATGACACTGGCAGGCAAATAGCAGCCGAGGGGCCACATCTGGCTCTATGGCAAAAATATTTTTGGGCCCCCAACAACATTTCCAAGAAGAGAGCTGAAAGAATTTAGTTCCCAAAATTAGTCAATTATTTGTGTGTCCAACACTGATATAGCATTTTAATATGCATGGCGTTTTGGCCAAGCGGCTCGTTTTTATCATGTTGTTTTTGCTGGAAAAGCAAAGCTAAAATAAGCTAAAATAAGCAAAGCTACGTGTTTCCTGCTCAATAGATAACGATTAGATTTAGATTTTAACTCTCTGCAAGTAAATGAATAGAAACATATGAACCGAGCAGCTGAATATTATTTGATTTTTTGGGCTAAAAATCGAAGGTGACATTTGTTTGTTTTGTTGTTTGTCTGTGATTTTAGTTCCTCAGCGCTCAGCCTCCATCTTGACCTGGCTGAAACGGAGGGTGGGGTCAGTGGCTGACCTCATCACTGACCTCAGCCAATCAGAGGCCTCAGAGGAGCTGACGGTGGTTGGATTCTTTAAGGTGAAAACCGGCCAATTGGTGCCGAAGCCGAGCTTTTCTTCTCTGGTGTTTTGACATGACTCAGGTTTAACAGTGTGCGTGTGTGTGTGTGTGTGTGTGTGTGCAGGAGCTGGACCAAGACTATGCCCAGGTGTTCTACTCTGCAGCCGTCGACCTTCCTGACTTTAACTTCGCTGTGACACAGAGCGATGACGTCACCAGTAAATATGGCTTCACACATGACGTTGTGATGCTGTTCAAAAAGGTAACACACACGCACACGCACACACACACACACACACACACACACACACACACACACACACACACACACACACACACACACACACACACTCACACACACACTGATTATTTTCATTAATGATCAATCGGCCAGTTATTTTCATGATGAATACATTTGTAATTACTCAGAAGCCACAATAATGTTTGTCTGTTTGCCTACTAATTATTCACTTATTGACACAGTTTAATTCTCTATCTGTCATTCAACTATTTGATTAATCAACCACTGCAGCAGCAGAATAGAGCAAAGAAAATTTGTGTATTTTGGATAAAGAATTATATGTTCTGTTGGCAAAATGTGTTTATAAATCATTAAACACGTGCATATTTTTTGTATTTTTGCTACTGTCTGTCTCCATGCACCAACTTGTGCGGTGATTATTTTTAAATATTTAACTTGAAAAATTATATTTAAGCTCTGTAATAATTTACAAAAAGGAAATAGCCTATAATAGACTTGGGAAACACAAGATAAAACCTCAGTGAACACATAAATGATCACATACTGTAGACAACATCTAAAGAAACATTTACACCAAATAGAAAGTGATACAATACGTGATATGGTATGACTATATAAAGTCGTTCAATACCAGCAGCTCATTGCACTCATACCTGCGTGTGTGTGTGTGTGTGTGTGTGTGTGTGTGTGTGTGTGTCTGCCGCAGTCTAAACTCATCCAGGCTTATAAAATGATGCCTCAGACATCTAAAGAGGAGCTGATCGTCTTTATCGCTGTCTACCAGATGGACCCAGTCACTGAGTACACCGGAGAGGTAGAGTAATGGATCAACACACACACACACACACACACACACACAGACGCACATACAGACACACATACACACAGTAACTACACTGTTATGGGGTAATGATATTTTTTATATATATATTTTTGTGTGTTTAAACTCAGGTTTTTTTTTTTGACTTTTTATTTTTTATCCACACTTTCTCGCAAATAGTTTCAAGCTCTGAGAGAGATTCAGCCGCTACATTATTTACAGAGCTGCTCAAGTGTGTGACTGTCATCCCAAAACTTGTGTTTCATGAACTTCAACTGTGCTGTCATCATTTTCAAATATTTAGTTGAACCAATTCCTCCCTCTGTCTGCTCCAGTGTTTCCATCCACATGTGCTGATTATTGTTTTATCTACTTATTAAGTGCATTAGGAAAGTCTAATTTATAATAATAATTAATTACTCCAAAAAAAATATGCAAATAAAATGTGAAATCTGCTTTTGCATACAATGGTAAGCAAAATAAATGTGAAAATCATCTTTTTCTGCTGCAGCAATAAAGTAAAATAAAAGTAAAAGCCAGGAGTGCAAATAAGACTTATAGCTACTGTAGCTACATGCACTGTATAATATCTTTATATGGACTGAATGATACTCCCTCTCTCTTGCAGACGGCTTCTCAGATCTTAAACTCACCGGTATTAAACCACGCCCTCCTGTTCATCAACAAGAGCTCTGACGACTTCAATGAGATACACGCTGACTTTACCAGAGCTGCAAAGACATTCAGGCTGAAGGTACACAAAAGCACACACAGACACACACACATTTGAGTACTTCACATAAAACTTCTCCACCTTGTGTATTCAGATTTTGTTTGTATGGGTGAACGTGGATGAGCCTCGTAACGGCAGGCTGATGGAGTACTTCCGCGTGCGAGATTTCGAGGCTCCTCTCATCCGGATGGTCAACCTGACGGATCATGTGACCTATCACCTGCACTCTGACGCTCTGGATGTAGCGAGCGTTGTGAAGTTCTGCCAGACCTACCTGGAGGGAAAAGCCAAGGTAACTTTACTGTACTGTACTCTGTCATCCAACTGTGTAATAATAATAATAACAGAAACTGGGATGACAACAGGTTGTGCTGATGTGTATGATGTGTTTGTGTGCACATTGATGTAACAGCCTAAGATGCAGAGCGAGCCGATACCTGAGGGCTGGGACCAGAAGCCGGTGAAGGAGCTGGTGGGAATGACTCTGGAGAAAGTTGTCTTCAACCCCGACAAGACAGTTTTTCTCCTGTTCTGTACGTAAACACACTTTAAACCTACAGACTGCACAGCAAGCACGAGGTTTGTTAATTTGCAGGTGAAATGTCGAATATAAGTTCACATTTGGTCATTTTTTCAACAGCACTTTGATGACTGTGTATTGAACAGTTAAATATGATAGTTTCCATCACAAATTATGTTAAAATGAAATTTACAAATCTGTTCTTTCTAGGTAGTTCATCCACACACTCGGCTCAGTGCATCTGTCTTGTCCTCACCGTAGTGTTGTGGTCAAAACCACCTCACCGACCAGGACCAAGAGACCATTTTCAAGACCATTACTGTATTTAGTACCAGTACTTACAATAATCATGTGGTTTAATATTTACATTATTCCTCAGCGATAAAGAAAAGATAATTTTATATAAAATCTATGTCATGTTTAATTGAATGAAAGTTTGGATTGAACAAAATAACACAAGTCTCCCACCTTTGACACTGGTGGTGCAACCAGGTTTTTCAGATGGTTACACAAGCATACATACTTTTATAGAAATCTTTAAATTATCTTTAAAGCAGTACTAAAGAACTTTCAGTTTTGGTTGAGTTTGGCGGCGCCTGTGGACCAAAGCGGTAGTGTTTTGCCTGAAGGAAGACTCCATTTCCCATGAACACTAGCGTGAAGCCCTGTAAATATCCTGCATTAAAATTAACAGAAGACATCAAAACTAAGTTTCTGTTTCCAGTGGATCATTTCAAAGTGAAAACACAAACATAATCCATTGCTAGAGTGCTGTTTTGCCTGTTCCCTCCTTGTTGTGACTCGCAAAAGTGAAAGTGAAGGAAGACTCCATTTCCCATGAACACTAGCGTGAGAGCAGGGTTCCTACCATGCTCCTCAAAGCTGCTTAGTGCCAGAGAAAGAGATACAGACCCCCTCAGACCATGACAGAGGTGTCATTCAACTTGTTGTAAGTCGATGTATCATCACAAAAGTTATGAAAATATTTTATGAAGGTTGAAAAGTTCCTTAGTGTCGCTTTAAGTTATTGGAGTTATTGATTCATGGTTTTAAAAAAAAAGTTCTTACTGCAGCTGTGGTCTTGACTGGTCCTGAGAATAAATCCCTAGTCCAGCTCGACTGAGACCGAGACAAGACTTAGACCTTGACACTGCACTACTTTCTAGGCTCATTAATATTTTGGTCATTGTCACTTATTATACTCACCAACATGATTGTAGTCACTGAGATTATGTCCAGCTGGATTTATTGGCTGATTCCTGAAAGTGGTTTGTTGATATTGGAGAAAAATCCCACCCAGAAATATTGCACAGCTCTGCAGTTTTTTTTTTAACTCACTGTTTTGGTTGAACAGCCTGTTACTAAAAGTCCATCATCAAAAATAGAAATACGAGTTTGGTGAACATACTGAAGCATCTAAGGATAGTTTGGGTTACTTTACTTTTTGTTACTTCCTGTGTCTTCTGCAGATCTGCCCTACAGTAAGGAGTCCCGCGCTGTGTTCCCGCTGTGGGAGGAACTGGCCGAGGCCTTGAAGGAGCGGGAGGACGTGGTCGTCGCTCGCATCGATGCCTCGGCCAATGACATCAACCTGTCGATGCAGGGAACGTATCCATCCCTGTGTCTGTTCCCTGCTCTGCATGCTGAGAGGGTACGAAGCATCCAGTAACAATTCATGCTTGTTTCTAAATTTTGCTTCATTGTTTAAGGGATAGTTCAACATTTTAGCAAATTGGCCCATTGCCATAATCCCTATAGTCATAGCAGTAGGTTTGTTACCTTTAATTGTCGGTGCAAGCTATTTTTACAACGGCGGAGCAGAGCTCAGAGCTACGCTACGGAGGCTAATGGGATTTCTTGGTTTCCCTCATCAAACTCATCAAATACACAATCCAACAACTCCAAAATGCTCTCGTGGACAAGTTGTGACCTGCACATTCACCACGCTATGAGATAATAACGGAACGATACGAGACAGAGTTGTTTTCGAGGCAAATGCAGAGACTGCTTGCTTCAGAGGCATCAGAGGTTTTGCATGAATTTACCTCTAAAACAACTCTGTCTCGTATTATCTCATATCGTGGTGAATGTGCAGGTCACAACTTGTCCACCAGAGCGTTTTGGAGTTGTTGGATTGTGTATTTGATGAGTTTGATGAGGGAAACCAAGACATCCCATGAGCCTCCGTAGCGTAGCTCTGAGCAGCTCGCGGCTCTGCTCCGCCGTTCTAAAAATAGCTTGCACCGACAATTACAGTAAAGGTAACGAACCTACTGCTATGACTATAGGGATTATGGCAATTGGCCAATTCGCCAAAAATTTGGAACTATCCCTTTAACAACAATCAACAAAATCAAGAAATCTGAATAAACAGAAACAAAGAGGATGCATGTACACTGTTAAATATATTCAAATGTGTCCTACTCACCAGGAAATGTAAATAAGTGTATGGTCTGTGTTCCCATCAGATGGTGGTTTACAAGGGGAAGAGGACGTTGAAAGACCTGGTGAAGTTTCTGGATAAAGAGATGGCAAAAGCCCAAAAAGACAGAGTTAAGGTATCTTCATCATCATCTTCATCCTCGTGTGTTCAGTTTGAGTTTGATGCGACTGTGTTTGTTCAGTGTTTTTTCTTTCTTTCTTTCTTAACTGTGTTAAAAATAAACTTGTTTCCTTTGTGTCTCCAGGAGGATGAAGACAGGAGGAAGTACATCGAGGCTGTAAAAGCTGAAGAGGCAAAAGCGGCCAACAAAACCAAAGACGAGCTTTAATGCAAAAGCAAAGAGACTAGCGTGTGTGCATGAGTCTGTGTGTGTGTGTGTGTGTGTTTGTGTGTGTGTGTGTGTGTGTGATAGCTTTTAGTCGGTCCTTTCAAAACACGGATGTGGTTTTATCTACTCAAATGAACTGTCCGTTCAATCAAATTTAATAAAATCTTCAGTGACTCAGATGGTTATGAGGTTTTTCATTTATTTATGTTCAGCAAGTTTCTGTGTTTGACATGTTGAGCAGCTAAAATGACTGAGAAGTAATAAAGTCACAGACACAGACTGAGCTCTGTTTAGTCTGTATTTAAGATTATTATTTTAGATAGATAGATAGATAGATAGATAGATAGATAGATAGATAGATAGATAGATAGATAGATAGATAGATAGATAGATAGATAGATAGATAGAGTCATTGTTATTTTTTCAAATAACCTACATTCAATATTGTTATTTTTGATAATTAGAAAATGAAATGGGTTGGACAGATTAAAAGTTGATTAATTATTTTCTTTTTTCTTTTTGTCCAATAAAATCATAACAATTAGCTATTTCCTATTTTTTTCCAGTGACATGTTTTGAATACTTTTGGGGGAATTTACATGGATTTAAAAACTATATCCAAATAATTGACAACATAGTCGAGAGGCTTGTGGGGGTGGGGTGGGGGGCTTGGGCTTATGAGCAGAGCTGTAATTCATGGCTACGGCCCTGCTATTGTGTCATTTGGCTACATGAACTACTTTAAATGTGTAAAACAACATGATTTTGGGCTAATTTTGCTTAAAAAATTAAATTTATTTTTATCAACTGGGGGTTAATAAGAGATAATAGTGAAATAAAATCCAGCCTTTATTTATTACTATCGATAATCTATAGAAATAGCCTATGGGTGATGCAGGTTTGACAATAAATGGGGGCGGGGCCTTCTTCATGTGCCTGAAATCCCCCATAGTGAAATATATATTTAATCTAAATTGAGGATCATATAACGAGAGCTCAGAGTTAATTCTGCAGCAGCCTGTGAAGCGCTGCTGGTGACGCGCTGTGACTTCACACGGAGGCTGGAGGAGGACGCCGCTGCCGCTGCCGCCGCTCCACGCAGCTTCTCTGACCGACTCCTCTGCTTCTCTCAGCCGGCGTCAGGTGGCACAAACCTCGGAGGGATGGAGCCAGCGGGCGCGTACGGCGCCGGGAAGGCCGGGAGCCTCGCCTTCGACCCGGTCGCCTTCTTCACGCATCCCCGGACCGTCCTGAGGCTGATGTCGTGGGTAAGTCTCTCCCCTCTCTCTCTCTCTCTGCATTGAGTCGCTTTTATCATCAATGGACGGGCCTGCACTGTACCTGCACCGCCTCCTCTCTGCCTCTCTCCCATTCACAGCCTTTATGTGTCTCTGCCTCTCTCTCCCTCTCTCTTTCTTTCTCTGCTGATGCCTTTTGTCCAGTCAACTTGGATTAATACAAATCAGTATTTTTATGAAAGAGGAGGACGTTTGACGTAAAGCTGTGAGCTGTTCAGATACATCTGAGCATCTTCGTATTGCAGGAATCATCAGTGTCAGTGATGCAGCTCCTGGGCTGGAGCTCCAGGACCAGCAGCAGCGTCTGATTACCATATGTTTATCTGGGGCCTCTTTGTGTCTGGATTGAGCCACAGTGAACGCTTTAGGTTTTAAACGTCCCCTCCAACCAGAATGTAACACATCTCTGCCGCCTCTGAGGTGTGATGATGATGCTGTGCAGCAGGCAGCTGTGAGTCACCCAAACAGCGTCTAATGGGCACTGAGGGAAACAAGGAACAATTAGGTTTTTTTTTGTTTTTTTAAAGGAGACATAGCAAGTTGACAGATGCACGTCGAGCCTCTGTCTCTGTGTCTCTTAATCCAATTCAGATCAACAGTGTTTGTCAGGAGCAATTGGCCACTCCTTGTTGAAACAAAGCACATCTTATATAGTGCAAAATAAAAATTCAATGTAGTAAACACAAAGTCATACAGATGAACCCCAGATAAGAAAAACAGAGATGTTACAGAATCAGTGCAGTAAACAAAGTGAAGACTTTACACTGAAAGATTAGGCTTGAATTATATTCTATCAATGAATTAGCCTTTATTTTCTCAATTATTTGCCATAGGACAGTGAAAATTGCTTGTTTTCTTCAACAAATGCTTATCATATTATTAAAAATATCAATCATCCAATCAATTAATTGGCTAATTGTTTCAGCTCTCATAGAGAAACTTAATATCATTGAATGAAAATCGTGTTTTTATCTTTATGTTGCATGTAGATAAACGTCCTAGAGATCATCATGTAAAGACTCAAGTAACAAAATATCTCCTCAGCCGAAATGTGTGAGCCTCTCGTCAGTAACAGTCGGGTGATATTTGTTCAGACTTTGATCTGACTCTGAGACCTCGATTTCAGTACAAATAGGCGAAGAGCTTTGATCACTGAGGGTGAAGTGAGAAGTACAACATACTGTACTAGGAAATGTGAAGGCTGCAGCTATTTAACCTCGTCTAGAGGCCAGGCTGAATCTAGTTAGGGTTTTTAAATGTGCCCTGAGTTTTCTTGTAAACAAACAAAAGCTGTGTATACAATCAGTGTTTCTCACTAAGATATGCATCAAATATTTGCAATATTCTTTAAGCCCTTCAGTTTTTAACTTGATGTGTTTGGGCTTTATCATCAGCACATCCCTCTGTTTCTTTGTGTCACCATCAAATGTTGTTCAGCAGCGATGTATTACAGATGCTCCATGCTCTTATAGTTGTACGTGCCTCGTCTCTAGTGGCACAATGAAAACAACCCAGAGACACACCTGATGGTCAGACTTTTTCGGATGGTGACTTTAATATTTGAGTTGACATTCTTCACTGTACTAGCTGTATATGTGACTAATAAAGTACCTTTACCTTACCTTTACCTTACCTCTTATATAAATTAACATTTTACCAAAATTATAATGAGGCTAAACTGAGGCTATAGGGAAAGTCGAAATTTAAAGGGCATTTCCAGTCGTAATCAGTGTTTACCTCAGATATCAGGTCAGGAATTTTGATTACATTTAATTGTAAAGTGAATTTTAAAATTTAAATGATGGTCAAAAGGACATTACTTGCGACCACAGAACAATTTTAAAATTAGTCCGGAGCCCATTAATGAACATCGAAAAAACGATAGATTCTTGAACAAAAACGAATGTAAACGTCCACACGCTGCAGTTGGGAGTATGGATGGTATGAAATTAACTGATCATAGGTGACCTGATATCTGAGGTAAACATTGATTACGACTGGAAATGCCCGGGCTCATCTGTCATTTTTGCTCTTTTTTTTGTTGCATTAATGAAACCCTGGTTAACAACATTTTGTTTGTGATCCTCATAAAGAATCAACAGCATGGTGACCAGGATAAACCACAGGCATCAGTGTGTGGACTGTTTTCTACTCTCTACGGCGTCTCTCTTACAATATAAGTTGAGTGGTTAATCTCAAAGTCACCAGAAAATAGTCCCTGGAAAGACACACTGCTCATCAGTTGTTATCATTGGTGAATGTCTCAAAATATCCGCAAATAAAAACGAATCTGTCTGCAGGCTCAGGACTTGAAGATGTTTTGTAATTTGGGTCAAAGTGACATTTTGTTTCCTGATCCTCATTCCACCAAAGTGGATGACAAACAACTTATTCTTAACTTGCACATCACCACCAGATGATGAGGTGAGAGGTTAGGTATGTGTATCTCTGTGGTGAAAATATGGCTCTTGGTTTGTTTGTTTTTCATTTAGATGAACTAACCCTTTAAAACATGATTATCATTGTATCTCGGTCACAGCTGCTCTCTGCCTTGTCATCCACATGCACTTGAACTGCAGCAGTGTTTGTTTGCACTGTGTGTGTGTGTGGTGTGTGGTGTGTATGAGGAATGACAGGCATTCATACTCCAGTGTCAGCTCATTCTCTTTCACCTGTTAGATAATAAACCGGCCCACGTGTCCTTTGCCTGCTGCAGGTTTTTTCCATCGTGGTGTTCGGCTGCATCGTGAACGAGGGCTACATCAACATCGGCAGTGAGCGTCTGCTCTGCGTCTTCAACAACAATGCGGACGCCTGTAACTACGGCATCACCATCGGCGTGGCCTGTTTCCTCGGCAGCATCTGCTTCATGATCCTGGACGTTTACTTTCCCACCATCAGCAGCGTCAGGGACAGAAGACGCGCCGTCCTGCTGGACCTTGTCTTCTCTGGTAAACATCATGGACTCTTATGAATGTACAAAACATTAAAATTCAGAAAGGAAAATGAAGTCATTTAAGGAGGTCTATTTGAAAAACATAAAACTGAATCAGGTTAAAAACAGAATGAAGAAAAGTGAAAATTTCTTCAGTGCATAGCAAAGACTATGGCAGCCAATTAGCTTAGCTTAGCACAAAGACCGGGAACAGGGGGAAACTGTTCGATTTGTTCTGTTCAGCAGTAACAAAATTCACCCACAAATCTCCTTTGTTTTATCTGCATGAAAACAAAAATGTACACTGCAAAAACTCAAAATCTTACCAAGAATATTTGTCTTAATTCTAGTCAAAACAAATCTAACTATTCTTAAAATAAGACTCATCACATTTAAAAAGTAGCTTGTTTTTAGACACTTTTTACTTTTTTTCAAGCATATTTTCACTTGAAATAGTAGAAAAAAATCTGATAGTGGAGCAGATTTTTCGACTTATTTCAACTGAAAATTAGTTTGAAAAAAGTGAAAACTGTCTAAAAACAAGTTAATTTTTAGGTGATGAGTCTTATTTTAAGTGGAAAGAGATTAGTTTTGACTAAAATTGAGACATTTTGACAAGAAATAAGACAAATATTCTTGGAAAGATTTTGAGTTTTTACAGTGTATAAGTGACACATGATGGTTTCGTGTGGGTTATATCCTGCAGTTTTTGGTTTTCATGTTTCCTTCCTTGCTGTATCCAGCAACTTTTGTCTAAATTAACTGATTGCCTGTTTTTTTTTCTCTTGTGCCACCATGAGATGACTTTTTGCATTTTTTCTCAGAAATGTTTGTATGAGTTGCCAACTTTCCATGAACATTGGTACAGAACAGGAAAAGTGACACATGATGTCATGATGTGGGTTGTATCCTGCAGTTTTGGGGTTTTCATGATTCTTTCCTTGCTATATTCGGCAATATCTGCTAGACTGAGTGATCATCGTTTGTGGCACCATGATTTTTCATTTTGAGTGAACTATCTCAACAACTTTTGTGTGTGTTGCCATGAACTTTGGTACAGATCAGGAATTGTGTATAAAATATCGTGCTTTAAGCATTTCATTTTCCTTATGACCAGCAGGGGGCAACTCATCTTGTTGCAAAAAGTATAGAAGTCTATGATCCTAATATTTTCATTCGTGACTTGTGTTAGTGATTAGTAATAACAATAAATTATTTAATTATGGTTTCATTTACAATAAAGTAGATAATGAAGCATCACATGCAGTACCTTAGGGTGTGGCTATAGTGTGATTGACAGGTGTACTGTAGGAATTTTGGTTTTTTTATGTGTTTTCTTTTTATTAGTAGTATTATTTCTGCCACCTCAGTTTTTACGTATATATTAATAAAACTTTAAATTTGACAGAATAGTTCAGTTTCTGACCAAATACCGGTACCTGCCAAAGTAATCATGTTAGCAAGAGAAAAAAAACCTTTACAAAAAAACAAAAAAACACTCAACTAATAATTAAAAAAATTATTTATGTAAGTTCATGACAAACCTAACAGCTCCTCTCTCTCGCTCCCCCAGGCCTCGCCAGCTTCCTGTGGTTCGTTGGCTTCTGTTTTCTGGCCAATCAGTGGCAGGCGACGTCTCCAGACGAGCTGCCATTGGCCCAGGGCTCCGACGCCGCCAGAGCCACCATCGCTTTCTGCTTCTTCTCCATCCTCACCTGGGTCCGTATATTTACACCTGTCTCTGTGTGTCTGTGTGTGTGCGTGTGTGTACATTTGTGTGTATCTGTCTTCATCATCATCATCATCATCATCTGTGTGTGTGTGTGTGTTATATTTTCAGGGTTATCAGTGTCTGCTGACAATGTACTCAGTTAAGAGCCTTTCCTTTATGGAGGACAAGCAGAGGCTGCTGCCTCGGACCCCCCCTACCCTCGCTTTAGTCTAACAGACAGACACACACATACTCACTCTCTCTCGCCAGCTGTATTACTGACTGATAGCAAGCAGGGTTTACATAGCCCACTGAGTATAGGAAAACGCTGGGTGATACCATGATAGGAAGAATATCTATTTATCAAATATAAAATATTACAGTATACAAAATGTATAATATTATCATACTGTATAAATATGACATTGATCTATGTTACTGTAAGGGATTTGGATTTTTTTTTTTTAAACCTGAAAGCTCAGCGCAATTAGCTTGAATAAGACAAAACTTTCTTATATGCATCAAACTAAATAATAACAATAACATCATCCACTATTTTCAGTCAGGACCTACTCACCCTTTATCACTCAGTCCTCCTGACCAAAGGCCCTTAACCCCCGGTCGAGCTGCCCAGCGGCCGCTCAGCTGGAACTGGTCAGACTGAGGTTTTTACTGGGAACTTAAAGTGTGTGAATGTGTATTCAGTCGTGTGTGTGTGTGTGTGCGTGTGTGTGTGCACGAACAAGGTGTTTCTGTTTCTGAAAAGGAGAACATTGTTCTCAGTGATAGCTCTCTGGTTGAATTAAAATTTAAACCAGAAATTGCAACGCCAGAAGGCATCAGTGCTCAGACAGAAAGCGGCTGATTTATTATCCAGTGGAAACTGAATGGAGCCTTTTGAAAATCTCTCCTCTGAACATAAAGCAGCCATTCATCTCACTGTCGGAGCATGTGAAGAGGTTAAAGTGTAATTGTGTCAAGGACATACATACATTTTTTAAGACTGTCAAGTTATTTTTTCCCACCAATAATCCTTCTTTAGAGGATTTAAAGCAGGTGACCAAATCAATTTCCTTTGGACTTTGGGCACCTTTTGATGAAGTCTAGTGATGGAGTCACTTGAACTTACCTGCCTCATCGCTTGTTAAGTCTGAGTCTCTGTACACTCTTAGAAATAAAAGTGCTAACTAGAACCATATAAGGTTTTTTTTGGCTTGTCCTCATAGGAGAACCCTTTTTAGTTCGTGGTTCCTGGAACCCTTGAAAAATCCTTTCTTCAAAACAGGGTTTTTCAGAAGCAAATGGTTCTGGGTCGGAGCGGAGCCCTTCTAGAAGAACCCTTTTGGAACCCTTATTTCTCAGAGTGTAGTTGCATTGTGGGAGATGAAGCATCCAGCATTTTTGGAGCTTCACCTTTGCAGGAACGTAAACAAACCATAACAATCATTCATCCATTTGGAGATGAGTTCCTAGAAGAACTCAATCTCTGCACCACTCAGGAGAAAATAATACATGCAATTTCCTGCCGTCAGTTGTGATTGGACAAGCTGATATGTTGTCACATCATGACCAACTACAATAATCGCAACAGCTCGATCTCATCGCTGAATCTGTAACAAATAGAAAAACAATACTTTGACAAAGAAGAACAATGAAGAATGTTTTTTTTTAGAGAACAACATGTCCAGGAGCTTGTAGCTACTGTACTGTAGGTATTTGTGGAGACAATGCCATTCAGACAGAGCTGCCTGCAGCATCAACTTACTGTATAGTAGGTTAAAGTATTCACTAAATTACAGGCAGCGTTGCTCAATATTAGAAGATCATTATCCTAGATAAAGATATGAATATGCTATAACAATGCAAGGAAACTCAACAAAGTAAAAGTCAAACTAGTTTATATACATTTAACTACTTTAGTTCAGGATTCCTCTTTGAAATTATGTTTTAAATGAAAAATACTAATAAATAATTAGTATAATAATAGTTATGTTATTAATATTAATAGTTATATTGCATAATTTTGGTCCCGACTGAAAACAAGAAACTAAACACCTGCAAAACTAATAACGGCCTCATCATCCTTAGCTGCACTTTGTGTTTCGTGCTAACTTTGGCAACTGGTAATTTATTAACAGTGGTCGCCGCCAACTTGTCTGACATCCCATGATGCATTGCAGAGTGTGTTTGCTTGTGTCTTGTAGAAACTGAATGGGGGATTAGATTATGCATCTCACAGTGGGCCTTTAACTTTAAGTAGCAAAAGTAATCATGCATTTCTAATGCACATAAATCAGTGTGTGACTAACAGCCTCTGCTAATGCCTCTGTGTGTGTGTGTGTGTCTGTATGTGTGTGTGTGTGTGTGTTACTAACAGGCTGTGCTGACGCTGAGCGCGCTGCGACGCTTCTTAACCGGCAGCAACTCAAACTTGTTCACATGGCAACACCTGGAGCCCGCCCCTAGCAACGCTCGAGCCACACCCTACCCCATCGCCAACGGTGCCACCATAGTAACCACCAACCCTTACCAAGCCCCGCCCTTCACTGAAACCCTGGACCCCCAGAAACTCACACAGCAGCAGAGACCCATGGCTCCAGCTTTCTAGAGACGGGACAAGACGGACAGACAGAAAGAACGACAGACAGAAAGAAAGAGAAGAAGATAAGAAGAAAGAAAGAGGAGGTGTGGGGTTGTACAATGCCGCACGGACAACTTCCTGCCTCGCTGTTTTTCTAGTGGCTTTCCATCGGATCCTCTCCCAGGACTGGTGAGATTGTGGATTGGGTCATTCATGTATGATCTATTGTCACCACTGCAACTGCTGGCTCAGCTTAGTTAGTTGTAACTCTCTGTGTCAACAATACTGTCTTATGTTCTCGCACACACACACACACACACACACATACACAGGTTATCAACGCACGCAAAACACAGCTGTTTGCACTCACACCTGGAAAAACACATGTATAGACACCTGGAAGGACACACACACACAGATACACACAGACACACACAGATACACACCTTGACTGCATGTTCATATGGTGAGATTAACATAGATGTAGATCAGTGATGATGCTCCATCTGCCTTATCAAAGAGACATATCAAAGGTCTTTAAGTGAGGGAAACATGGAGGACAGCGAAGCTCCTTTTGTCTTTTGTCTGCTTCTGTTTGCCCCTCGGTCGCTCTGACCAATCACAAGCTGGCCTCCTGACACGATGGCCTCCCATTGGCTGAAATTGAAGACAAGACAAGACAAGACAGGCAAAAGCCTGACCAATAGATCGTGAGCAGACGAGTGCGATGCGGCCCAGAAATTGGTAGGTTACGTTTTCTTGGCAGAGAAATAAAGGCAGGACAGCTTAATGCATTCTGAACGCTATAGTGTTCCAGTGTGAAATATTCATGTGATTAAATATTTTATTGTGATATGCTGAAGTGGTATAATGAAATATGAAAAAAAAAATAAAACCTATCCACCGCCACCACCACAACCACAATCGGAGCTGTGAGTCTGCCTTTGTTCATGTCATCTTTAAATAATTTCCTTCTCTCTTTTTTTTTTTTTTTTTTTTGCTTCTTGCGATGTGAGAAACTCTTTTTGAATATAACTACGTATTTGAGACCAAGATCCAAGGATGTGTTGGGCATATTAATCAACATCTGCTGCAAGACCATAATTAGATAGGGTACTCGAGTTTTGTCGAATTCATTAGCAGCAGCGAGCTGCAGCTGTGTGTTAGCTTTATTTTTAGATTAAACAGCTCATGTTGAAGGACTACAGACGCTCCCTCTGTGTTTTCCTTCTTCTTTCTTTCTTTTTTTTTGTTAAATCTCTTCATATAGGGGGTGGAAGCACAGATTTAGAAACAGAGTCAAATGAAAGTCAGAAAGGAAGTGGTTTTTATTCCAGCACTGTCCAATCATGTTACTGCAGGTGAGCTTCCTGTATATGACTCTCCCTGCCTCCAAGAATCTGCAGGAAGATTATATAATATTATGAACATTTGCATCATCCAGAGTCGTCATCATCATCATCATCATCATCATCATCATCATCATTATTATCATCATCCTCAGTCTATAACACTTACATCATCATCATCATTATCATCATCCATCCTCGTCATCGCCAGCACAAGCAGATAAAATGACATTCAAAAATGTAGAAATTGACCTTTGGAGATCTCATATCGTCGCTGCTGTGTTAATAAAATATAATCTTAGCCTTTTTTCTACAAAGTTTACACACCGTTATATCGCCGGCATAAAGCCCTTCTGTGCATCTGCTTCACACGCACCCCCACCCCCCACACCCCCCTTCACCCCCCACCCCCACCCCCACCCAACACGCACACACACACTCCCATTATATAGAGTAATCTTCTACAAACCATCCGGCGACACGGTGCCAGCTCGGGCTGCAGACAGCAGGGGGCATTCTCACTCTGCAGACCTGTCATCACATGCTTCACACTCACCTGCGTCTGAACTACCTCTACCCTGAGAGTACTAAGACAGAGAAAAAGGTGGGAGGGGGGGGGAGTGGAAAAAGGGGGAGTGAGAAAAACTAAGCTGTCTGATCATTCAAATGGGTGGGATCAGGAGAAAAGCGAGGTAGAGACTACTAAAGCCTAGGTCACACTACAGGATCTCAGAAACTCACAGGCTCTGGCAGAGAATTGATTTCAGCATCGGGGTGGATTCAGGCGTGGGAGGAAAAAATCAGAGAAAAAAACCAACAAGATATCAATGTTTTCTTAGATTGTGATCTGAGAATGATCAAACAACATCCAGTGGCAGTTTCCTGTAGGTCAAGAGGTAAGAAAAATTAGACCAGAAGTCATATTTAACAGCTAAAAAATCCAGCTCGGTTAAATACAAGATTCTCATTTTTCTCCACTTTTAACAGGCTGTTGTTGTACAGTCTGTGTTGTTGCTGTTGTTTCTTTTTTGGAGGAATACTTCTGTTATAAAATGGCAGAGTTGCAATTACAAATGAAGCTATTTCATATACAAAAAAAGGCTTTAAGATTATCGTTTAGAAATCCATTTCTCTTGTAAACATAAACTGTCATTCCTGCACCACAGAGCAAAGATATGTGAGGCCTTCACTTGCAGTAAACAGCTCTGGGAAATTAGACAATTATTATGAGAGAGAATTAGATGCCGTGTGTGTGTGTGTATATGCAGCTTAAGTGGTTATCCAAGCGTAGCAAGAATCTTAATAATTAATAAATCACTGGGTCTGTTTTCAAGCAATTTTCCTTGTTTCTAAGTTATAATGAATTCAATTTTTGTATTTTTTTAAAATGGAGAAACTAAACTGCAGATTAATTCATAATTGAAGCAATCGTTTCTTGCAGTTCCTGGTTGTGTAATCTCCTTGTCTCAGTGTGGTTTTGTCTTGTACTCTGACCTAGGCTTGAGGTGCGAGGTTAAGGATGAGAGTGAGGGCAGGAGGAGGAGCGCAAGCAAAGAGAGAGAGAGAGGGGGGGGGTGTTAAATATAGCTGCAGAGTGACTACTGAGTATGAACTAAAGCTAGGTCTATGATAAGAAGAAAAGGAAATATCTCCTCGTGTGCATCTTGTGTGCAAATAGCACAAAGGGGGGGAGGGATGGGGATGGGGTTGGGTAAAAGTCTTTGAACACATACCGTACACACTCATACATACACAGTCTCAAAGAGTTCGTCTCAAACACCCTGTGAAAATCCTGTGATTGGACGGGACAAGGCGAGGGGCGTGGCCTGAAACAGGAAACAGGCATCCTTCCTGTTTTGGACTGCGACCCCCCGGCCCCTCTCGTGTGCTCCAGCAGCAGCAGCAGCAGCAGCAGCAGCACGTTTCGTCTCGTTTTACCTCCGCGTTTAGAGTGATAATAATCTGCTCCGTCCTCCCGTCGCTCAGTCGTCCACGGAGCCGCCCGCCTCCGGCTGATTAGGAGAGGGGGTCGTGGTGGCGTCAAACGACAGGGTCCGCCTTCTCAGCTCAACGCTGCTGTCCATCAGCTGGGTCGCCATGGTGACCGGCTCCTCCCCCGGCGGCGGGCTCACCCTCCGCTTCCTGTTCCTGCCCGACACCGGGGACACCGATTGGCTGAGGCGGCTCCTGTGCTGCTGCTCCCCGCCGCCGCCGCCGCCGGGGCTCGGGGTGAGGTGTCTGCTTTTGTGTGAGGGGCTGGGGGGTCGCTGCGTGTGCGAGTGAGTGTGCACAGAACTGTTAATGCGGCTGACTTCCTCGTCAGCGTCATCCAACTGGGGGCACGGGTCGGTGGCGGTGCCGATGCCGAGGCTCGGGCTGGGCGCTCTGCTGGAGCTGCTGCAGAGCGGCGCCGATTCACCGCTGGGGAGCTTCAGACTGGACAGGCTCTGCGGGCTGACGGGCCTCTTCTCCACATCTGTCTCTGGCTGCGAGCCACAGCTGGCCTGCTCAGGTACACGTTCCTGTCCAGCGGTTTCGCTGTGGCTCCGGCTGTGGCTCCGGCTGCACGAGATGACCCTCTGGGGGTGCGCGGATTTCAGTGTGTGCACGCTGGACGAGCGCTGGCGTGGTGGCGTGGAAGAGGTGGCAGACACAGCGAGGTGGTGCGGCTCTGCCAGGTTGTCGGATGAGCCGCTCTGATCCAGTGAGTCAGAGCGCACGGCCTCCTGCATAAACACAACACACACACATATGAACACATTGGCTTCATAATGTGTTAGGTAGAAATAAAAAACAATGACAACCTTGCACAACAGCAACTAAAGAAAACAAAATCTGTGTATGCATTGTGCTGCAATTTGGACGAGGTTAACTTTTACAGTAAATAACGCTAATTTAGTACAGTATCATCACATCTGTGCAGGCAATTTTGGCCATTTTGCATGAGTTTATTATCCACAACAATTAAAACAATTCCTGAGCAACACAACTGCAAAGCCCAGTCCCTACAGTATATGTGGGTGGGGCTCCGTGGAAGTTACTGTAAAAAAAAAAAAAGATCAATAACCTTTAAAAATGGATAAATACAGAACAAATTGGTGCCTAATATTCTTCCCCGCTCCCCCACATGGGTCACTGAGTCGTAACCTGGAGTTCTCTGTGATAAATGATGAAAGTCAGCAAGTTTCAACAACGTGCTAAATAATCCCATTAATTTTCCACACTGAACCGAAATTAAATGAAATCAATAGCTGAGAAGAGAAGAGAAGAGAAGAGAAGAGAAGAGAAGAGAAGAGAAGAGAAGAGAAGAGAAGAGAAGAGAAGAGAAGAGAAGAGAAGAGAAGAGAAGAGAAGAGAAGAGAAGAGAAGAGAAAGTTAAAGTCCCCCTCCAACGACCCTTTTTGGTTATTTTAAAACATTCTCTGTGGTCTTTAAATTGTGATTATGAAGTTTTTAGCCAAAATCACAAAACCTGTGCCATTTCCCAGGGCTCTCCGTCTGCACAGCACCAGCAGCTCATTAGCAATGCACCTCTGGATGGTGGGCGGAGACTGCGCTGCTCTCCAGCCAGTCGGCCGGCTGTAAACCAGCTGATCTCGACCGGCAACGGCTGCATCATTACGCGGCCGTTGTGGCATTTGCCCATATTGCCCTATGGCCAGTCCGAGAGTCATTTCCACCGGGTGCACCGCAGCACGTCTCGGTTCTACCGAGCATTTCAGTGACGGTGAGCGACAGTGCTTCATTATCACCGCCGCTGCTCCGCGCCGGTCAACAAGCGCTTCTGCCCCTCGGCTGTGTGTGTGTCTGTGCGTCTGTGTCCCTGTGTGTGTGTGTGTGTGCGCGCGCGCTCGCCCGCGAGAGAGACAAGTCCAGCTGAACTAGGGACTGACTGTCAGAGATGAAAGACGGTGGAAAGCTGATTAAAAAAAATGTTTGTTTGTTTTTTCCTCGGTGAGAAACTGTGGTGGACCCATACAGACTGTTGCAGGCCGCTACACCGAGCTGTGAAGCCTTTCACCTCTGAGCCAGATGCAGAGCGGGGCGGGAGCTTGTAGCACTAGTGCCCTCCCCTGGGGTTGTGACGCGTCAACCCCAGTCTCCCTGAAACTGCCAGTTTGCGTCTGCCATTGGTTCACAGCAATTTGAAGGCAGAAAATGCAATTTTGTACTTCCTTTTCTGCTGATATGTCCTCTAACACAAGAAAAATGCCACAGGAAAATGTGAAAAGCACAAAAAACACGATTTTCATGGGAGGGGGTCTTTGAGGAAAAGAAAGAGGAAGAAGGAGAACTAAGGTGGAGAGATTAAACAAGAAGAAGAACAGAAGAAGAGGACAAGAAAAAGAAGGTTATGAAGAACACACCTGTCTCCGCAGCTGTCTGCTCGCAGAGCGCAGAGACGCCGGCCTCTTCAGGTGCGAGCTCTCCGGGACGTAGGACGGACTCAGCTTGTTTCTGTCCAGACTGTCCTCGGGGCTGAGCCAGAGGGACGGACGTCTGCTGCTGCTGCCGGCGCCGCCGCCGTGCGTGGGACTCAGCCTGAGCGACGGGTGTCTGTCGATGCTGTGGCTGTACATGAGTCTGGGCCGCTCCGCCCGCTGCTCCGGGTTCAGCCGGTACCCGTCGATGCTGTGGGCGGAGCTGAGTCTGTGTCTGTGGACGCGCCGGGCCGGGCTGAACTTGTATCCGTCGATGCTGTGGGCCGAGTTCAGTCTGTGTCTGTTAATCCTGTGAGCGGGACTCAGCCTGTGTCCGGCGTCCACGCTGTCGGCCGGAGTCAGCCGGTGGTGCGAGGAGGTCGGTCTGTCGATGCTCTGAGAGGTGCTGAGGCGGATCATCGGCCTGGCGCTGCGTCCGGTGCCCAGGGAGGCGTGGCTGATGACGGGCAGCGCGCCGGGAACCTGCAGCAGAGAGCCGCCGCCGCTGGAGCCCAGAGACGACATGGAGCCTGGAGCACAGCAATAGTGTGTTACATGAAAAAACTAACAAAAAACAGAGTAAGGTTATTAGATTAGATTAGAAAACTTTAATGATCCCCAAGGGGAAACTGCTTTGCCACCCAATAAAAAACACATACATCCACTTAACAAACAATACAAACAGTTCCATACCATTGCACAAAAACAGCTGTATCAACACGCTTGGATACTTCATATGACAGAGTACTCAAGTGAATTAAATTGATACAGGCAAGGATAAATAATAGACCAAGGTGCAGTATTTCTTAATCAGAAACCAAAATCAGCTTCATTGGCAAAGCTCGTGCACACATGCTGGGATTTAACTTTGTTGACTTGCACCCAGTTAAAGTGACTGGATGGAATTAGACACAGCTAAAAATAGGGACAGCTACAGAACCAAGATAGATATAAACCAATATCTAAGTACAAAAAAAAAAATACAATGAAAAAAAGTATAATGTCTATATATGAATGTCAATGAGATAAAAAAAAATCTTTTCTGATCTAATCCCCCACGAAAGGACCAAAATCAATGATTTACTCAGTGGTTTTCAACCTTTTATGGCTCATGACCCCATTTTGACATCACAAATTTCTGGTGACCCCGTCCATCAAGATGCGCCAGCTCAGATATTTTTATATGCTACATTTTATTTGAACACGATTTATATTCGAAGTGGGTGAAAGTACAGAATACAGTTGTTGAAGATTGTGTGTGGTGTTTTTAATCATAATTTAAAAAAGAATAATAATTAGTTTAAAAAATATTGTTCAGTAATTCTTTTTTATCAATTACTAGACATTTCAAGCGACCCCATTTGAATTTCAGGAGACCCCACATGGGGTCCCGACCCCAAGGTTGAAAAACACTGATTAACTGATCTGAACGACTTGCATCAGAGTCAGAACCAGGATATTTTATTGATGCACATGGGAATATAATATTTGGTTACAGCTGCTTCAAGAAGAGAGAATATGAAGTGAGTAAAGATAAAAAATAAATAAATAAAGCTAAATATATGCATACACAAATATACCAGATAAATATATCCATAGACTATAAGAACAAATATGTCTTTATTCCATAATATATAAGAGGGAAAACTAAAAATATTGCACTGTCATGTTTGTGTGAGTAAATAAATATATAATATGTGGAGGTAATAACTGTGAGTGTCAGACACTCTGAGGAACTTCGTCTTCCTCTGGGCCTCAGACTTTCCATTTTTGTCCATAAAACACATGAATGAGCTTCACTGAATGATTGACATGTTCCATCATTATGGCGAAAATGGGCGCTGGAGTTTATCTTGACTCGATCCTTGCGTGCGCTCGCTGTCCCCGCGCCTGTCGATACTCGATAGAGCACCACCGAGGGTGTGTTAATCCCCCCCGCTGAAAACAGACTCCTACTAATACACCTCCTGTGTGTTTTCAGTAACATTTGCTAAGAGCCCTTCTGTTTAAGGGCATGTTTAGCCTTTACTTAACAAATTAGAGTTATGACCTTTAAAATAAAATTGGCTTTGGTTGTAACAAATGGTCTGCGGGGGCCTAAGCGACGTAGACGGAGCAGGAGCATTTAAAAGAATTGACAGATGCACAAACACATCTTTTATGATGACAATAATAAGATGTCAACATCTGTCAGTCAGCAGGAGCCAAACATCTTGATGTCAAGATATTATACAGATGTTGTTGACCTTTATTGTCTCATAAGAAAATAAACATGTTTACATCATTTAGTCAATATATTGTAGCTTGAGCTTCCTGCCTAATGTCCATCCGTTGGCCATTAGCTAACGTCTGCTGGGGCGGTCTCATTGGTTAATTTATGGACATCGTCATCTATCTGTCATTGGTTGTTGTTTATTTTCTAGTACTGTAATAGTGAATACAGTAATGAGAGCTGCCGTGATGGGACGTACTTTGTGTGTTCAAATAAATATTTCCTTTGGTTGAGCTGCAAGTGGGAAACAAACCTGGAGCCTGAGGGCGAGTTTGCATCTAACACTTTCCTTGACACAGTTTATTTTGGAGATTGTGAGTAAGAGTTTTACATAATTTGAATAAGGATTATGAATAAGCTCTTTAGGGGGATTTATTCATCTCTGCAAATGACTCACTGTTATTATTATTTAGTTTTACTATATTTTACTTTATTACTCTATGACGAGGGCTTCTCTAAAGTGCCCCTGGAATGATGATGATGAAGATGAAGATGAAGATGACGACACTCCCAACCTGGAAGACTAAAGGGTGGAATAAAGGAGCGGCTGCTTTGGGAATAAAAAATATTGTCACTAATGTACTTTGCAGACATATGCCAGGCACCAATCTGTCACTTATTATTAAAAAATATCTTCCTCCTCCTCCAGGCCTTTAATAACAGTGCCACTCATTGTCCCACATCACACCTCAGCTGTCGTCTAAGATATTCATGGAGGCAATAATCTTTATGGCAATCAGTTAGCGGTTACAGCACTGTAAAAAAAAAATGAAAAAAAAGTGCTCCTTAATTTAATTGGCTATAAATAACTGGAGTACCTGAGTAGCTGTAGCCGGAGTAGGCCTCGTGGCCGACGGGAGGGTAAGGGGAACATCTGAGTGGCTGAACGTAGCTGTCGCTGGGGAGAGACAGCATGCGTCCCATGCTCAGCAGGTTGCCATGGGAACACTCCTCATCCTCAACCTGCACCTGCCACATGAGATCATCATTGTCATCGTTATTTGCTACCTCCGGCTCCCCTTCCCCTTAGTTTCCACACTTGCACATCCAAACCAAATCAACAAAACGTTGACGACGACGGCGACGGTGCACGATACTGTACCTGAGCAGGTGCGTCCACGTCTCCGCTCAGCGACACGGCGCTGAGGCGGCGGGCGGCCTCCTCCCTCTCCCTCTCCCTCCTCTCCTCCCTCTCCTTCATCTCCTCCCTCTCCTTCCGCTCCTCCATCTCCTCCAGCGCCGCCTCCTTGTTGCTCTCCTCCAGGTGCTTCATCAGCACGGCCACCACCACGTTGACCAGCACGAACTGCGCCGTCAGGACGAAGGTCACGAAGTACACGGGGGAGATCAGGGGCAGGTAGGAGAGGCAGTG
Organism: Trachurus japonicus; assembly: GCF_045865225.1. NCBI lineage: Eukaryota > Metazoa > Chordata > Actinopteri > Carangiformes > Carangidae > Trachurus > Trachurus japonicus. Next base: position 27,007,173 of record NC_140907.1, read on the forward strand.
GCGCTCCTGCGGGCGACACTCACGCAAGGTGTCCTGGACGACACGGATAAAGGGAGAGAATAAAGATAAAGATCTCTCTATCTCTTCCTCTCCAACCCAACCAGTCGAGGCAGACGGCCCCGCCCGGCGCCCTCCCTGGTTCTGGTTCTGGTTTGTTTTGCTCAAGGTTTCTGACACTGTAGCTGTGTTGCGTCTCTGTAAATACTATTATAAATAGAAGGTCTACACTAGAGCTGCAACAATTAATTGATTAATCGAACAATAATCGATTATTAAATTAATCGTCAACTATTTTGATAATCGAATAATCGGTTTGAGTAGTTTTTTTAACCCAAATTCTCTGATTTCAGCTTCTTAAATGTGAATATTTCTGGTTTCTTTGTTCCTTTATGACAATAAACTGAGTATCTCTTTGGTTTGAAGACAAAAAAAAGACATTTGAGGACGTCATCTTGTGGTTTGGGAAACACTGACTGACATTTTTCAACATTTTTTAACATTTTATTGACCAAACAACTAATCGATTAATCGTTTAAATAATCAACAGATGAATCGATAATGAAAATAGCTATTATTTATTACTAATTAGTTGCAGCCCTAGTCTACACCTGCTCAATTTGAGATAACATTCGTTGTGAACAGGCGCTATATGAATAAAGATTAAGAGGCAATGAAGAAAACTTTTATTAGACAAAGGGATTAAGGTGATTTCTTGAATTTTTTTTTTTTTTTTTTTTAGGTCTATTAACGCAGAACTTTGCACTTCCTCTCCTCTCCAACAGGGGGAGATGTTGATCTGAGCGTGTGGGGGCCTTCAGCCTGTCACAGAAGAATAACACACTCTCCTAACCCCTCGGATGTCAGCAGCTCTTAGTCTGTCATAAAAACAGTGATCTGCTCTCTGCTTAATGCAACGCCTGTCGCATAACTGCCGCTTTGAGTCGCGCAGACATGCACAGACACAAACACAGACGGTTGTCTTCTATCCATCTCCTTAAAAACTCCCACAAAAGCAGCGGAGGATAAAGAGGAAGAGAGAGGAAGAGAGAGAGGGGGGAATAACCTTCATAATCCCATTCCAGTTGTCCCCGGTAGACACCCTGAAGAGCGTGAGGAAAGCCATGCCAAAGTTGTCGAAGGTAGCGTGGCGGCTAAGACCCTCGCATGGGTTCTCGTCTGAACACTCTGGAAGAGGATGAAAAAAGAGGAAAAGAGCGTTAGAGGTGGTAAATGTGTGTGAGAGAGGAAGTCCAGGGGAGAAGAAGAGGGAGAAGAGGGAGAAGTGTGTGTAGATTAGAGCACTGATTAGAACACCGATTCTAAATTGACATAATTAATGTATGTAACACAACAAAAATTTATTCATGTTACGTAATCCACAGATATCTCACCCATGTCAGCTGAGGCGCACACACACACACACACACACACACACACACACACACAGGCACGCACGCACGCACATCTGCATCGATTTAGTATACGCATGCACACACGCTCACATGCCTGCACACACACACACACACACACACACACACACACACACACACAACAGGCGCACATGCATGCATGTACACACACACACTAACCCAGTTTTCCAAAGAGCTCAACTCCCAGAGCTGCATAGATGAAGAACAGCAACATGAAGAGCAGACCCAGATTCCCCACCTAGACAGACGTATTACACGCACACACACAGATATATACAGTGTATGATACACAGAGAAAAAGACATGTACAGTATACATCAAGAGAGACACAAGCATGCAAACACAAAGAGAGAGAGAGAGAGAGAGAAGCCATAGACAGAGACTGCTAAGCCTTACTGCACTGGTGTTTCCTACTTCTGTTCAGACACTAATAGGAGCCTTCATGATACCTGGAGCTGAGTTCAGTTTGACAAGCAGAGCTGCTCTTTTTTAAAAAGCCTGGATCCTGTCCTCATGAATGACAAACACGCCTGTGTGTTTATTATTTACAAAACAATTCCCATGCTCCTGGTTTGACTCATGGTAGGAGGGATGGAGATGTCTAATTAGATGATGGATACACCTATTGATGAAGCGCAGGGGGGAGAAAAAGGCACTCGGACTCTGCTGCTGCTGCTGCTGCTGCTGCTGCAGAGGCCTGGCTTCAGTCCCTGGGTGTGATGTGTCACTTCAAAGACAACTTTGTGGGTGGGAACACAGGAGTGATGGGCATTTTTTTTGCCGCACTAGAGGTTCCCACCCGTTTGTTTGTCTGTTGTTGTTGAAACACCTGCGTAAAAAACCCTAAAGCCTCAGCATGGTGTCGGGAATTAGCCATTCAAATCTGAGAGGGGGAAAAAAATTTACAATTTCACTGAAGCGCACAAGCAGCAGGACTTTCGCCTCAAACTGTTTATAAATGTGCGTTTGTTCTTGTTTACCGCGCAGCAGCACCCCTGCCCCTTTCTCTCTGTACTTGCTCGTCTCTCACAGGAACCCCCCACCCCCCCCCTGCTGCTAGAGGGTCCCCAGAGTCCCCCGGAGCTGAGGTAGATCCTCCCTGCAGCCTTCCCTCCGCTATCATCAATCACTATACTCGCACATTTTTTATTTTAAACAGCAGCCAGGCTAACAGCGCATGTGTTTGCACCGTCCGTGATCACCATTTTCATTAGAGGTGTTAGCACTAACATTTACTAATGAGCAATTAACACAAAGCACAGCTGAGGCCGACGTAAATGCCATTTGTTTTGGGAGTATTTGGTTCATAAACCCAGAGAGTTGGGAGTTGTTAAAAAGTTTGACCTGGTGGTGATGCCGCTAGATAAAAAAAAAAAGAAAAAGTAAGGGTTTCAAAAATAGTGATTATTCATCCTGTGGGGACACGAACGTCGGCGCCAAAGTTCACAGCAATTCATCCAATAGTTACAATTAATATGTCATAAAAAAAACACAAATATAAAACCTCATGGTGGGATCAGTACAGTCAGTTTGATCCTGTCTAACACCAGCTGCTAAATTTCACTAATGACAATTACTATTATTGTTATTAGGTTGTAGCAATATAACCAATAGAAATAAAGTTACCTTTTATACTATTATTGCTGATGCTGATGCTGTTGCTGTTGCTACTACCTCCATGATTAATATTATTATTATTACATGATAATCATTTCCTCTGCTCTCTCTCTGTCTCTCTATCTCTTCCTCTCCAACCCAACCAGTCGAGACAGACGGCCCCGCCCACCCGGGTTCTGGTTCTGGTTCTGCTCAAGGTTTCTGACACTGTAGCTGTGTTGCGTCTCTGTAAATACTATTATAAATAGAAGGTCTACACTAAAACTGCAACAATTAATTGATTAATCGAACAATAATTGATTATTAAATGAATCGTCAACTATTTTGATAATCGAATAATCGGTTTGAGTTGTTTTTTAATCCAAATTCTCTGATTTCAGCTTCTTTAATGTGAATATTTCTGGTTTCTTTGTTCCTTTACGACAATAAACTGAGTATCTCTTTGGTTTGAAGACAAAAAAAAGACATTTGAGGACGTCATCTTGTGGTTTGGGAAACACTGATTGACATTTTTCCAACATTTTTTTACATTTTATTGAACAAACAACTAATCAATTAATCGTTTAAATAATTGACAGATGAATCAATAATGAAAATAATCGTTAGTTGCAGCCCTAGTCTACACCTGCTCAATTTGAGATAACCTTTGTTGTGAACAGGCGCTATTATATGAATAAAAAACAGACTGGACATGACCAGGCTTCATCCTCTGGGGACCATGACTGTCAGATACCTCAGTCTGCATGGACCGACCAATCAGGAGCCAGTTTCTACAGAACAGTTATTCCTGTTTACTCCTGGCGGCTTTGTGCTCTGAAATTTCTTGTTCAGTCCAACAATAGCCCGGCATCAAAAAAAAAAAAAGAAAAGGCTATTGTCAATGAGTCAGGTGCCATTGTAGAGAGCTCCAGATCAAAACCATGGGGGCTTAGTCCTAACCTCAAAGCCAGCTCTTCCATATTCTATTAAAGGTATGAATGCTAAAAAAAAATATCTTTCCATATTCTCGCTTTGACCGCGGTAGCATCAAAATAAAGAACATGTAGAGTTGCACCGGCACTTGAATTGAAAATACAAATACACCGGCCAAATGCACCAAACAAATACCACATTATTAATTTAAACGTTATAGTTTCACCTCAAGATAAAAACTAAAAGCAGTTTTCATCCAAATCAATTCTTTGCTGCTCTGAAACAGGAGCCTACACTGTACAGCCGCTGGCAGCTCCTGCTTCAGAGCAGCGAAGAAGAAGGAGAATTGATTTCTGGAAGAATATTTTTTAGCTACATCTTACATTGAAAGTTTTCTTTTACAATTGATAGTTAAATTAAACAATAAGCAAATATTCTATAGTATTCAAGTATCTGGTTGTGGTCTATATCGTTTAATAACGGTATCGGCCCCACAGTAAGTACTGGCGACTCCAGAAGGAAAGAAAACATGCATCAACATTTTACAATCCTGCTTCAAAGGAGAATAAACTCCTGTGTGGTGTCTCTGTGTTTGATAAACTTTCAGGCTGCACTTTCATATTTTATCTTCTGAGCTGCAGAGCAGTGCACCAAAGCGAGCCGTGGCGTTACCTGTCATCAAGTTATGATTCCTAACCGGTGATTTTATAACCACGCTGAGGTTTAACCTTTGGCTAAACACGAGGACGCCTTGGTGCTTGTTCAGTGGTTATTTTGGTGTCAGTGGGTTAAACGCCGTCCATCAGGGGAAATCAGTGATGTTGGTAAATCCCCTGTGGGCGGCGGTCCGTGCCAGCGCCTCATAAATCGCTTAATAAAACAAACCCTGTGCATTTCATCAGATCTGGGGGGAAAAAAAACCAGGCTGGTGCTGTAGAGCAGAGCGTCAGTGCTGCCTCTTACCTGAGGCAGAGCTTGCATCACCGTGTCCAGCAGAGCTCTCATTCCTGTGGCCATCTTCAGCAGCTTCAGCACTGAAACATCGCAACGTGTCAGATTTCATTTAATTTCATTTATTTGGATGAATCTCCATTAGCTTCGGCTAAGGCCATTGCTATTCTTCCTGGAGTCCATACCCAACACGATTATCTCTCCACTGCAGTACATGCACATCACACAACAAAAAACAAAACGATCTACGAACCAAAAACAACATTCGCATATTACAGTACCTAATTCAAATTAACAGTACCTCCACAATGTAGCTTTTAAAGTATATTTTTTTGGCTTTTTTGCCTTTATTTGACAGCACAGTGAGATAGACAGGGAAGGGGGAGGCAGAGAGAGGGGGAATGACATGCAGGAAAGGTCTGCCCGATGCGGGACTGTAGCCTCTACATGGGTCGGCCGCTTTAACCCCTGCGCCACGCACCGCCCCCACAATGTAGCTTTTAAAGGGATAGTTCAACATTTTGGCAAATTGGCCCATTGCCATAATCCCTATAGTCATAGCAGTAGGTTTGTTACCTTTAATTGTCGGTGCAAGCTATTTTTAGAACGGCGGAGCAGAGCTGCTCAGAGCTACGCTACGGAGGCTCATGGGATTTCTTGGTTTCCCTCATCAAACTCATCAAATACACAATCCAACAACTCCAAAACGCTCTAGTGGACAAGTTGTGACCTGCACATTCACCACGCTATGAGATAATAATTGAACGTCACGAGACAGAGTTTGTTTTAGAGGTAAATGCAGAGACTGCTTGCTGAAAAACTGCAACTGAAGGCAACGCGCATCAGCTGTTTTGCATGAATTTGCCTCTAAAACAACTCTGTCTTGTAACGTTCTGTTATTATCTCATAGCGTGGTGAATGTGCAGGTCACAACTTGTCCACCAGAGCGTTTTGGAGTTGTTGTCCCTTTACCATAATTCTTAAATGGTCAGGTATATATCAACATACGTTAGACATTATATTACATTTACAAAAACAGAATTTGGATCACACTAATTCTGTATGTTTGTTTTGTTTTGTTTTGTTTTGTGTGTTTCTGTGTTTGTGTGTTTGAGTACCTCTGGTTATTCTCAGGACCCTCATGATGCGTATGATGGTGGGGTTGATGGGCAGCGACGCACTCAGGTCTATTTCTTCCAGTGTGATTCCCATGATGGACAATAACACAATGGCGAGGTCCAGCTGGTTCCACCTTCACACACACACACACACACACACACACACACACAGAGAGAGATGCACATTGTCACTTTCTCTAAGGAGCACGCTGTGTTTGTAAGTGTCTTTTGTGTCCGTGTGTGTGTGTGTGTGTGTGAGAATACCTCTCTTTAAAAAAGCGTCGCAGGCCGAAAGCGATGAGTTTGAGAATGGCCTCGATGACAAAAACCACCGTGAAGACGTAATTGCAGTACTTGAGTATCTCATTCAGGTACTGCAGGACACACACACACACACACACACACACACACACAGACACACACTTCAACAAAGCTGCTGCACCGTTGTCCCGTCGCACACTGCTTCATTACTATGGTTCTAGGACAGGTGAGGGGAAGAAGAAGAAGAAGAAGAAGAAGAAGACGAAGAAAGAGAAGAGGAAGGTGTTGCCATGGTTACCTGAGGCTGGTTGTAGTGCTCCATGCTCATGGTGAGGAGGTTTGTGAAGATGATGATGGTGATGAAGAGATCCATGTAGTGGCTGGTGCACACCGTGTGGATGGATCGACGCAGCGTGGAGTAGTCGGCGTAGTACGGCTTCTCCTGGGCCCCTGCGTCACACAACACACACACACACACACACACACACAAACACACACACACACACACACACACAAACACACACACATGGTCATTAAAATGCATCTTAAAGAAAAAATATGGCATGAGCTATGAAGTCACTGATGAAGTGGGTGCCAAGTGGCGCACTGTGCTGCGTGTGTGTGCATATATGTGTGTGTGTGCATGTGTGTGTGTGTGTGTACAGTCTAAAAGTGCCACCTCAGGAATTCATTCCTATCCATCACACACGCACACACGCACTCCATGGCACCTCAAGGTGTCTTTGGGCAGAAACCCTCGCTGTCTGCTGCCAGACAGTTAACGCACGAAGAGGAGAGCACTACTAGAGATTACACTGCAGGGAGAGAGAAGGACGGAGCGAGAGAGGTAGAGAGGGAGAGGGAGTGTGCGTCTAATATAGGCAGTAATTATACATCTACTCATGCAGTATGTATAACAAAAAAAAGAGGTTTATCATGTCTGAATGTAACATTACATCTGCACCGTATGGCCCAAAAGCACGTAGACGTGTCCCCTTGTCTCTCAGGACGATAACGCCACTGTTACGTGAACATCGAGGCATTTGTGTTCATTTACTGCAGAAATATGAAGCGGAGCCAACGTTGAGCTGTGTGAGTGAGACGCCCCGGTCGTTGGCAGAGTGGACGTCGCTGACATACTGGCTTGAATGGCAGTGGATCATCTCTGGCAGCTGCTGTGTAGCCAGAATGAATTGGACACTGGGAATAACTCTAACGCTGTGGCTGAATGGGGGAACAAATCCCTGCAGCCGAAATGTTGTGGAAAGCCTTCACAAGACATAGAGAGTCTGTTGTAGGAGATTAACACCAGTGGTGTCCGTATACTTTTCTGGCCATGTCATGCACGACCCCTCCTCCCTCCCTGCACCACCCCTTCCATCCTCCTTGCTTTCTTTTCTTTCTTTTTTTATGTATTTAATGGAAACAGGCAATGACATACACAATTTATAAACTGATCAAAAACAGACAAACAGAAACCAAAGGACAGAACAAACCTGACGACATAATAAAGCAGGACCAAAACAGGACAGAACAGTAAAAAAAAAAAAAAAAAGGATGTGAAACATACTAAAATTAAATTTACAGTAACTACTTAATATATATTTACTCAAACGTAAGTTTTTCCCATTTTTTGTTATGCATTTCTACCTTATCTTGATTTGTTGCAATAATTTTTTCCAAAAGAAATTGGTGTCGCACTTTATTTCTAAAAAAAATCCAAATTCAAACTTTTTTTTGGTTTGAGTCTTAAAGGGATAGTTCAACATTTTGGCAAATTGGCCCATTGCATACACAATCCAACAACTCCAAAACGCTCTGGTGGACAAGTTGTGACCTGCACATTCACCACGCTATGAGATAATAACAGAACGTTACGAGACAGAGTTGTTTTAGAGGTAAATACAGAGACTGCTTGCTGAAATGCAACGTGCATCAGCTGTTTTGCATGAATTTACCTCTAAAACAACTCTGTCTGGTAACATTCTGTTATTATCTCATAGCGTGGTGAATGTGCAGGTCACAACTTGTCCACCAGAGTGTTTTGGAGTTGTTGGATTGTGTATTTGATGAGTTTGATGAGGGAAACCAAGAAATCCCATTAGCCTCAGTAGCTCTGAGCAGCTCGCAGCTCTACTCCGCCGTTCTAAAAATAGCTTGCACCGACACATAAAGGTAACGAACCTACTGCTTTGACTATAGGGATTATGGCAATGGGTTAGCATCCAGTACTCCCAACAAAATATTTAGTGGTGTAAATTCAAAATAAATCTTTTTGGGTCTTAGCCACTTGTCTAACCATATTCTGACTACATGTGTCCAAAATGTACATAATGGAGAGTGGTCAGTGTTAACAAAGTTGTTTATTTGTAGCGGTAATTCTATAGAAAATCTTGCTTTCTTACTTCTCCTCCTCTTCTCCATCCGCTTCTGTCGTTTCTCCTCCCTGATCCGCGCCTCCTCCTCCTCCTGCTGCTGGCGACACTTGTGAAAGTTTTCCACCACCACGCCCACAAACATGTTGAGCACAAAGAAGCTGACGATGAGGAGGAAGGAGATGAAGAACAGTAGCATCCAGGGGTTGTTGTTTCTTATTGGCTGCGGCGGTGAGAGGTGACAGAAGGAAGAGGAGGAGGAGGAGGAGGAGGAGGAGGAGGAGGAGGAGGAGGAGGAGGAGGAGGAGGAGGTGGCGCGGGGACAGAGAGGAAAAAGAGGTGAACCGTAGAGTGACGAAAGAGGGTGAGGAGGGGCGGAGGAGAAGAGGAAGAGGGGGGAGAGCATAAACAAGAAGACAATGTAAGTCCTGAGTCAGCAGAGAAACTGCCAGCACTGTCAACTCACATCTATTTATCCTTCTGCCTTTTTTCTTTCCTCACACTTCCCTCCTCTCCTGAAAGATTTCCTCTTTCTGTTTCAAACAGACGAGATCAAACGGAGCCAGAACAGAAACTCCACTCAGAGAAACGCAATATACACAGGATAAACGGTTTGTATGTCTCCCTGGTGCTCATTTTAGTTTCTCTCTCCACGCTCCCTGTTTCTTCCTCTCTCTGTGCACTGCAAAAACTCAAAATCTTTCCAAGAATATTTGTCTTATTTATTGTCAAAATGTATAATTTCTAGTCAAAACTAATCTCTTTCCACTTAAAATAAGACTCATCACCTAAAAATGAACTTGTTTTTAGATCATTTTCACTTGTTTCAAACAAATTTTCACTTGAAATAAGTAGAAAAATCTGCCAGAGAAAGCACATTTTTTTATGCTTGTAATAAGAAAGAAAAACTTGCTCCACTATCAGATTTTTCTACTTATTTCAAGTGAGAATATGCTTGAGAGAAGTAAAAAGTATCTAGAAACAAGCTAATTTTCATGTGACAAGTCTTATTTTGAGTATAATTAGATTTTTCTTTTGACTAGAAATGACATTTTGACTAGAAATAAGACAAATATTGCAGTGTGTGTGTGTGTTTGTGTGTGTGTGTGTGTGTTCACCTGCTGATCCACTGCGACAGCATCCAGGCCGTCATACATGATGCTGACCCAGCCGTCTTTACACGACAGCACGAAAAGTGACATCAGCGCCTGGAGGAGAGTGAGGCACATGAAAACCAGCGTCATGCTATCAATCAGTTTTGTAAGAGCAGGTGTCAGTGATGGATGCGTGAGTGTGTGTGTTTGTGTGTATATGTGTGTGACAGACCTGTCCGAGGTTGTCAAAGTTGTATTTACGTCGATCCCAGCGGTAGCCGGCCTCCAGACACTGGCTTTTATTGGTGATGTTACTCACATCGTGTCCGTTGCAGTAGAAGAACTTCCCCTTGAACAGCTGCACACACACACACACACACACACACGGAGACAGATGTGTCGTGTTCACGCATGAACACACACAGGACAGAACACTGTAACCTCAAGGTAGTGCAAACAAAAACTTCACACACAGACAGACACAGGTAAAAAAAAAAAAAACTGACGTGTTGTTGCTGTTGTTGTACAGTAAATTAACTCAGCGTTCGCCCGCAGCGCTACTGTACTGCTGCTACAGCTGAAATATCCCTCCACCATCTGGACCGGCCTGCCTCACAGTCATTACAAACGCCCAAACCGCTCCAACATGGGCTGCTGCTCTAATTAGAAGATAATCCAGTGTGTTTTTGAGAAATATGCTTGAGTGTTAATATTAGCTCCGGCATTCATCAAGCGTCAGTTCCTGTTTCGAGGCTTTAAATCTGAACAGTTGCAGCAAGATTTGCAAAATGGGAACCAGCATAAAGAGGAGGAGAGGACTTAGTGTTTAATACAAATGTACCAGTGGGGGTGAAAAAAAATACATTTTACAGTGATTCACAGCTTTTCCTTTTCTTTTTTTGGCATGTGACAAAATGAAGCAATATAAAAGGTTTAAGCAGTTGAACCAAATATTTCAACTTTTCCTCCTTCACATTAAAGGATGTTAGAAGGCTGTCAGGGCTCAGGGAGGTGAAATTATCCTGTATTAATGAGGAAGAAAACAAGTATGAGCCCAAAGAAACATTAAATTTGTGTTAAAGACGCATTTAATTGTCTGTGGCCCTTCAGAGAAGTTTGGCAACTGCTGTTTTACGTGATAATCTGATTAATTGATTGCCTATTTATATCAAACAGGGCTTGTTTTCATTTTTCAAAATGTGTCTTTTTAATTATTTAAACAATTTTATGTAAATTAATGAATAAAATAAATGAATAATAAAATGTTTTAATTAATGAAATTAATGAATAAAATAAAAATCCAGGTGAAAATCCGATTTAAAAAATACATTCTCAGCACAAATCCCCTGTAGCTGAACTCCTGTTTTTACATTTACTTCCAGGGACTCTGGTGCATAATCAGCAGCTCATTTGCATTTTCTACCAATTTTTCTTTTCACTTTTCATTACCTGGAGCGTTTTCTGAGCTCTGCCTTGTTAATTTTAAAGCATGGTGATCGGGGGGGGGGGGGGGTTTCGTGCAGCAGAAAATACAACAAGCTTTGGATGTTTGGCAACATGAATCTGTGTGCAGCAATGAGTTTAAACTGTGGATATTTCAAGGAACGTCAGTATAAAAAAATTAAATAAAAAGCTGAAATGTAGAGCCTTATCTTCAGTCAACAGTTGATGAGCTGGGAATACAGAGCTTAAATAAACCTCCAGTGTTTACCTGGACTCCTAATATCCCAAAAACGATGAAAAACGCGCAGCAGATCAGGACGATATTCCCAATGGGTCTGAGAGATGTGATCAGAGTTTCCACCACCAGCTTTAGACCCGGAGCTCGACTTATCACCCTGCAACACACACACATACACACACATACACACATACACAGTGACACACAAGCACACACCAGATAATTTCAATAGAATAAACATTAGAGAAAATCTCCCATGCACCCACCTGAGAGGTCGCAGAGTCCGGAGCAGGC